>NC_136062.1:503234941-504434941 GCF_964261635.1 Lissotriton helveticus | reverse complement strand
CAATACACATTTAAACTACCATTTGCAATGCAATAGGTCTTGCATTTATGCACGTTTGAGCTATTGACATTTTAAATGACTGTCTTTTATTTATTTTTAAAACTTAAATAAAAGGCAATCATTTACCATGCCAATATTTTAAACATGTGTAAATGCGAGACCTATTGCATTGCACATGCTTGTTTAGGAGTTGTACCCTGGATTTACAGCTCCAAGATTAGGCCCGAATTTATTTTCCTAAAAAGACTCTACAAATTGCTTTATGTCGCTCCGTGAAGTGTGTACAATGGCGCTCTGAACAGTCCTCAGACCCCGGCTCTGTCCATGCCTGCCAAGGATCACGCATCAGGTGTGACGCTCACGCATTTCAGTGTGGTGTACCGCATCGCCTCACTGAAATGGTTTGTCACGCATTTTATGCCGCTCGCCAGCACGCGCCACCGGGGGCGCCTGGGCACCTGTGACCCGGCTCTCTGCTGCTCCGAGACGTGCTGTCAGCAGCTGCTAGCTGGCCTCAGCTCTCAGCTCTGGAGTGGCTGAGAGCTACAATGTAACAAAGGCCTGCCCGGCAGCCAGGTTGCTGCATAGTAATTTGTGCGGCGCCATGGGCTTTGACACACTGCTGGTGCTGCCAATTACCGACGGGCCTGCCCTCGGCAGTGATTGCTACTGGTGCCCACCGTGGGGGCCCATAATGCGGATGTGACCCGTCTAGTGCCGTCCGGAGGAAGAGGGAGTCAAGTGAGGCAGAAACGGCGGGGACCTCAGTTATCGGAGTCATGAGTGTCGGGTGCACTGCTGTCACTGTCTGGGGGTGCCGTGGGCTGGGCCGCAATGAAACCTGCGGCGTGCCATGTTCGGCTATATGGACAAGCTATAGTACTGTACCCGTGCTCCCGCCCTTAGCGTGTCATTAAACCACTGTTCCTGCTTTGCCAAAGGCCGCTTGTCTTTAGTTTTTTCAAAGTAAGTTCCAGTGGCGACTGGTCCATAGGGGGCGACGGGGCAGCGCCCCACCAAGCAAAACTGACCTCAATAATAATCCAGTAGCAAGAAATGTAAACAGATGAATTGACAGTTTTGACAATTCATCTGTTTACATTTCCGCCCTTTGCAGGCAGCTGCTTCAAGCCTCCAGTGCGCATGAGTCAACAAACGCACAGGTTCAGCGCACGCATGAGAGAAGCAGGAGTCCAGTGACTCGACTGCGCATCTGCGAGGAGGGGCGCTTTTAATTTAGCACGGCGACTCCATTGACATTACACTAGGCATGCTGCGCATGCCTAGTGTAATGCAGGAGTCTGGAGATAGGATCCTGCTCGGGCGGTGACGTACAGTCGCCCCATGCCCAGTCGAATGTCACGATACAGCAAAAGAGCGGAAGAGTTCGTTTCAAGTGTGTGAGAGCGAGGAGACCTGCGTGATGAGACGCGGAACCGGCGGAGGTGATGCCTGATAAGTTTGTTTTTATTTTAATTTATCCATTTAAATAAACGCCTCCCGCGCGAACCCCCCAATCCCCCCCCACTTCCCCCGTCATGCCAGCGGCGGCTGGAACACTTTCAAATATCCACGCACTTTCTTAACCCTCGCATCCATCTGATTGTCCCCTCCATGAAACCAAGGGAAGTGAATGTCAAGAGGGCCAGAGATTATTTGTCTTAACCTGTACCCGCGCTGATCAGAATCTCGGAAAGCTTAACAGAAAAGACCCGTGTGAGTTATTTCTGGCTCGGATGCCCCAGCGCGGCGTATTTGTTGGGGGACTTGCAGAACTAATGTGTTGGTCTGGGACAGTTTTTAAGGGAGAAATTATGAGTGAGAATTGAAGCAAAGAAGAAAAAAACTGCTAATCTCATTAAAAACTCCTCCTGGGAATGCAGACTAAGTGGCCATAAATATAAATCAATTGGAAGCCATCCGTGCAATGTTGTGTTTTATGAATTACGGAGAACGAGCAAGTAGTGCATTACAAAAATAGTATTGAGTCAACGCTGGTCATTGATTCAACCAGTGGCGGCTGGTGACATTTGAAAGTGGTGAGGTGTAAAGTGTTTTCCATACTGCACGGTAGCGCGTAGCAAGCACGCATAGCAAGCACGCGTAGCGAGTGCGCAGGGTGCGTGAGCTTAAACAATTGAAAGGGGGGCTTTGGGGGGGTTAACCCTCCAAGAACATTTTGAAAAAAGAGTGGAGAAATGGTGCATTTTCAAGGAAATTTGAGAAAGCAGGAATGTTAATAAAGCAATTGTGAAAGTGCAGTTATTACATTAATGATGTCATATAACATAGGTAGCTGCCTTTTGAGAATAACCACAGAGCTTCATAACAGACTTAGAGATGCAATGCGTTTCTGAGTACCTCACAGGCTTTACCAGGTGCTGAAAATAAAAATATAACAATTTAGTCAAGCAACACAGACGGTCCTCTCACAGGTAAGAGAGCGCCTCTCAGCCTTCACGTGCCAGAATCAGTCCCTCCTTTTCAGGGGTACTCATGTGGGGGGCACAATCCGTGCTGCAGGCCCACGAGTAGCATCTGATTTACAGGCCCTTGGTACACTAGGTGCACTTTACTAGGCACTTACCAGTCAATCAAATGTGCCAATCAGGGATAATAAATTAGAATAGCAATTTACACAGAGAGCAAGTGCACTTTAGCACTGATTAGCAGTGGTAAAGTGCCCAGAGTCCTAAAGCCAACAAAACACAAGTCAGGAAAAATAGGAGGAAGAAGCCAGACGTTTGGGGATAACCCTGCTAAAAGGCCACTTCTAACAGGTACCCTTGTATCCGCCGCCTTCATTACTTTCAGCTATAATGTACAGTGCGTGCGCTATTGTTTTTCTACTTCACACATTTCAGATGGAATGCTCATTGAGGCAGAGAAAATAACAAAAAATGCCATCACATTTCAGGTCTTTAGGCGTTGCATGTCAGAAGAAGCTGTTTGATTGCATCCGTTGCCAGTTCATGGTTCCAGTTTCCGCGATAAAAATAACACGTTGTTCACTCACAACGGGAATTAGACCCTTGAGTAGAAACCCCCTCAGCAGGGATCTGTGCTGCTGTTACTCAGCCGCAGTGTACGTGAGGCCGGCATAGCATATCTGAGCTGTCATTCCCCTTGGACTCCCGTGGGGGCAGTGCACTGCAGGAGTGACCAGGGGTCAGTGGGCCGCGCAGACTGACCAGTGAAGCAAAGTGTAAACGGCCGCCCTGGGATCTCGGGATCGTCGCTGCCTTTTGGTTATTAAAAGGTCCCAAATCTGGCTGATGGTCTGAAGCTGCAGATCCTGGTCTGTTCAGCAAGCGCCAGGCACTAAAGCGCGTCGGAGGTGAGTCTTAATGACACGCCCTGCGCCTCGCTTCAATGCGCTGTGGGCTCTTTTAATGATGCGGCCACTGCAGCTGGAAGCACCTTTCATCACTCTCTTAAGTGGCGCTTTCTGGGCGTCGGAGGTGAGTCGTAATGACACCTCCTGCGCCTCGCTTCAATGCGCTGTGGGCTCTTTTAATGATGCGGCCACTGCAGCTGGAGGCGCCTTTCATCACTCTCTTAAGTAGCGCTTTCTGGGCGACGAGAGGGGTCAGGTTACTCTGAACAGGGGCCGCCTCCACTGACTTACACCCGGCCCCACCGACGTCCCTTCAGAACTCCACAGTGGTTGAAGTGTCATTTGTCTCAATAATGCAAAGTAGCCGCACCTCGTGGGAATGGTGATAGAAAGGGTCTCACATGATGAATGCTACGGACGTCTTCCCGAGGACAGGACGTGCGTCACTGGAGGGAGCAGCCACCGCAGATCTCCAGGTTAATGCACTCTAAAGGGAGTCTACAGAATAAAACTGATGTGTGTGGGGGGGAGGGGGGCTGCCATGGTTAGGTTCACATCGAGCCTCAGGCCCAGGGTCCAGCTGGGAGGATCCTCTGCTTGAACCCCCGGTGCTGACGCTGTGGCCCCGGGGGGGGGGGGGGGGGGGTTCTGGCCCCTTCCTGCTTCTCATGGAGTGAGTCTGGCTTTACTCTCTGTCCCTGCTGAGGCCTCTGAGCAGCAATTCTTGCTGAAAAGCTGTGCGTGCGGCCTGTGGGATCCCAGACAGTGATTGACGTGAGGCGCTCGTGTTATTCTGAGGGGCGAGGGGGGGGGGGGGACAGTCAAGCCCCCGTCTTTAAGGAAAAAGAGCAGCAAACCTCGCGGACACGAATGCAGTTTTTCTTGTTCTCAGGTGTGCGGTTTCAGATTTCAGTTTTTCCCGCCGCCGCCTTTCACTTTCATGAGCTGCACCGAGTCCGCCTCGCCCTCCTGGTCACCTCTCCAGGCCCCTGGCATCGAGGGGGGCAGGGGCTGCGGCTGCACCCGCCCGAGTCCACCTCCCCCCCCCCCCCCCCCTGCTCACTTCTCCGCGTCCCTGGCATCCGGAGGGGCTGGGGCTGGGCCTCGACGCTGGTACCCACTGAGGGCGCTCCCTCCTCCCCCTGCAGGTCTGTGGTGCCCGGAGCCCCCTCTCTGGGGCTTCCTCCCTCCTTCAATCGCTGGTCTTCACTCCTCGTCTTCACTCTGTAGAGTTGATGGTGGAGGGCCCTGGGCCCACATGTGAGGAGCAGTAAATGACCTGACACAGACACCAGATGAGGGTAGTGGGAATGGCCTCAAGCACGTGCGCTCGGCCCCTTTTATTGCCAGCGTCATGTGACACCATGACGTCTGTGGTGGGTGGGTGTAAAGTGTAATACAGACACTTGAACACTAGAACGTGTCCATGCTAGGACACTACATCCCTCCCATTTTTTAATTTGCAAAGACCCACATTCAGAACTCAACCTGTGGGGAAAATAACATGTATCAGGATGCAGTAAAGTGTTCAGCTTCCACAGTGTCTTTCAATCCGCCGCTGCTTGGAATCACAGATGGTGTTCAACCTGTTGCGGGTAACATCAGTTCACAGTGGCACCGGTTTGTGGTGCTCGATGGAAACAGTCTGTTGATGACTCTGCGACCAAATTGTCCTCTCAGTCCTTCTTTTGCTCACTTCCATGGCGACGGGTGCAGTTAGAGTTCTTGTGGTTCGCCGGGGAATGATGCACGATTTCCGGCCTTGGCCTTGGCTTTATTTGTAGTCTGTGTCCTACTTGGCAAAAGGCAGATCCGTTGCAAGGCATCCCTCTCACTAGGATGACCCCTCTCGTCGGTGTTCCCCTGCCACGGGATATCCTTGAGGTCCTCTTCTCGGATTCGCGCTGGGCTGGATGTGTCCACATCAGTTGTTCCTGCGCCGCCGTCAGTGGGGGTATGGAAGAGACGATGTGTCTCACCTCAGATTCCGCAGCCTCGTCCCAAGGTAGCTGTTGGTTTCTGTCTTTGCTTGCGATGTCTTCGCCCTCCCCGGACCTTTCGGATGGGCGTCGGAGGACCGTCTCTCGTCGCGGGGACTGCGTCCCGGAGGCCTCTGCCCCTGGGTCACCACGGCTGGCATGTGTCCAGTGTCCGTGTGACCCCAAAGGTGGATGTCACTAACGGTCTCGCTTGCTCCTCTCCGCAGACCCAGGGTGTGCGGAAACATCGTCTGTCAGCTGGTCTTCTTTGCCACTGGTGTTCTTCCGGCCTCGTGTTCCTCTCACCGTTGTCCTGGCACTTGTCACCTTACTTCTCTTTGGGAGTGAGTGGTCTTCGTCTTCCTGCACTCCTCTCTGTCTTTCCTTAGTTGTTTCCCTGTGGGGACGTTGCTTCGCACTGACTTCTCCTTCTACTCTTAATTGTGGCAACAGGCCACATGGATATGCTTCCTTCTTTTTCCACGGTGGCAAACGTGCCACTCAGATCGCTCCTTTTCTTCCTTCCTTTTCACGGTGGCAAACGTGCCACTCAGATCTCTCCTTTTCTTCCTTCCTTTTCGCAGTGGCAGACGTGCCACTCAGATCGCTCCTTTTCTTCCTTCCTTTTCACGGTGGCAAACGTGCCACTCAGATCTCTTCTTTTCTTCCTTCCTTTTCGCGGTGGCAGACGTGCCACTCAGATCTCTCCTTTTCATCCTTCCTTTTCGCAGTGGCAGACGTGCCACTCAGATCGCTCCTTTTCTTCCTTCCTTTTCACGGTGGCAAACGTGCCACTCAGATCTCTTCTTTTCTTCCTTCCTTTTCGCGGTGGCAGACGTGCCACTCAGATCTCTCCTTTTCATCCTTCTGCATCGCGACATCACTTGGACCAAACTTGTGTCTTCTCTTCTGACCTGGGTCCTCCATGCAGTGCGCGCACCCTGCATGTGTACCCCTGGTCTTGTCCTCGTCGGGGACACTTTCTCCTTCTTCCTCAGCAGCCAGAGTTGGTGTCGCGAACCTTCTTTTCTTGATGCTTTCTTTTCTTGATGGTTGTTGGTGACGTTCGGGGGTCCATGTTTGGAGACCTGTTCATGGTTGAACGTCCTGGGCCGGTTGGTGGTCCACTTCTGCCGATGCCTGGCAGGTTGCTTTCGGTCGTCCTGTCGGACTTTGCGCTACAACAGTTCCTGGGGGACCCGTTGTGGGTCAGCACTTGATGGGCGATCATTCTGGGGATCGGCTCCTGGGAGGCGCCATGGATCTGTCGCGGGTCGGCACTTGATGGGCGATCGTTCGCGAAGATTGTTCTGCGCGATGGCGCTGCATGCATTCTTCTTTCTGCTGGCGGTGGCTGTGCGTCGCCACGTGGCGCGTTGTTTGCGCACTTACTGTTCAGGGTTCTGGGACGCCTGTGGCGTGACGTTGGGTACTTGCTGCTTTGGCTGTCGTCGGGTACTTGATGCCTTGGACCGTTGACGGGAGTAGTTGATGATGCGGTGAGCGCCTGTGGCCACAAGGCGTCGCTGCTCTCTCCGTCCTTTGATCGCGGCAGTCGTTTCCCTGGACATTCTTTTAGTGCTTGGCAGCCGTTTCCTCCAGACGTCAGTGCTTGGATGCTTTGTGAGGCATTGGTGCCTTTTCCCACGTCGCGTTGGAACTGGCAGTCGCCGACTCCTTGCTGGTGTGTGTGGGTGTCGCTGGCGCTGTTGCGCAGTTACTTGCTGAGTGAGAGGTTGGATGCTTTCTTGCTGCGGGAGTTTAGACGCTTTCGCTGTCACTTGCGCTGTGGAGAACTTACTTGCTGCGTGAGTTTTCTTGCGTTGTGCAATGCTTGTTTTAGTCTTTGTGGAGGCAGGTGCACTTTTGCAGTTGGCCACTGGGTGGCAGTGTTGCAGGAATTGTTAGCAGTCTGTCTTGTCTTCCCCTGACGTGCACTCTATGGTCACAGTGCACAGGGGGCTGGAGCTGCTGCTGCTGGGAGCTGGTGAGTTTCTTTTGTTTTCTTCTTTTTTTTTTTTTGGGGGGGCAGAAATGCACATGCGCCTCACAGATGGTTGATGGCTGCAGAGGGGCACATGTGCAGGTACTTGCCGGGTGCACCGGTACTTTGCTTCAAGCGGTGGGGGCACATGGGAGTGCTTGTGCTAGCAAGGGAGGCACTGCTGGGGGTTTTGCCAGCGATGTGTGGTGTGCTGAGCGGGTATGCTCCGCTGCAGCCGTTCTTTGGCGGGTGCGTGGCGCCAGTTCCCGGGCACAGAAAACGGCAGTCCAGTCACCTTTCCCTCTGTCCTCCCTGCCCGCGGCGGCGTCTCGCAGTCCTTGCGCGGGCGGGGGGGGGGGTAACGCTGATGTTTTCTTCAGGCTGGGATGGAGCGCGTCGCTCCTGTTACTTCTCCTCGGGCGGGGGTGCTTGAAGCAGGCCGCGGGTAGGCTCCGCCGGCCCTGCTGTTTTAAATGCGTATGGTGCTCCACTCTTCGGTCTCCCGCCGCAGCAGCTTCACTATGCACACGCTGCGCGGCGGAGACCTGCCTTGCTTGTCGCAGGCCGCGGGTGGGCTCCGCCGGCGCTGCAGTGTCTCTCCTTTGTTGTGGGTGCCGCGGCAGGCCGCGGGTGGGCTCCGCCGGCGCTGCAGTGT
Organism: Lissotriton helveticus; assembly: GCF_964261635.1. Lineage (NCBI taxonomy): Eukaryota > Metazoa > Chordata > Amphibia > Caudata > Salamandridae > Lissotriton > Lissotriton helveticus. The sequence goes on along the minus strand of NC_136062.1, from coordinate 504,426,986 downwards.
CTCTCCTTTGTTGTGGGTGCCGCGGCAGGCCGCGGGTGGGCTCCGCCGGCGCTGCAGAGTCTTCCTTCGGGGGGGCACTACCGGCAGGCCACGGGTGGGCTCCGCTGGCCCGGATGACGTTGCGAGGGGGGTTGGGAGGCGGTTAGCTACTCCGCTCCCTCCCCCTCGTAGTCTTCGGTGATTGCGGGTCCGGCCGCACTTATTTTCACGCGGTCTTCAGTCTCTGTGCCCCTGCCGCTTCCAAGCTCACACGCGGCGGGGGCGGGGGACGACTCGGGCAGGCCGCGGGTAGGCTCCGCTGGCGCTGCTTATTGCTGGGCACAGTTCATGGCGGGCACTTCGCCCGTGGGGCTCACCTTGGGCCGGCGGGCCAGATGCTCCGTCGCGGTCGCGGCGGGTGGGCTCCGCCCGGCCCGGGTACCTCTCCGGTGGGGGTCGTAAGCTTCGCGGCCGTCGCAGGTGGGCTCTGGGCGGTCCGCAGCTGCTTGGTGCACTCGGTGGTGGCGGTCGACGCGGGTGGGCTCCGGTCGGCTTGCTGAGGGGCTCCCGGTCACTGCGGGGCTCCGACGTGCCCACCGGTCTTCTCGGCGCGTCGCGCCTCGCCACAGGGGATGCCCTCTAGATGGGCAGCTCTCTTCCCCTTTTCCTTAGCCGAGGGTAGTGGCACGCAGGGGCTGCACTACCGGCCTCGTCGCCATTGTAGAGTTGATGGTGGAGGGCCCTGGGCCCACATGTGAGGAGCAGTAAATGACCTGACACAGACACCAGATGAGGGTAGTGGGAATGGCCTCAAGCACGTGCGCTCGGCCCCTTTTATTGCCAGCGTCATGTGACACCATGACGTCTGTGGTGGGTGGGTGTAAAGTGTAATACAGACACTTGAACACTAGAACGTGTCCATGCTAGGACACTACACACTCCTCTCAAGGTTTCTTCCTCTCAAGGTTTCTTCCTCTTCCTTCTTTAGGTCCTGCAGGGGTTTAAACGGGGGTCTTTTCCTGTTTGTCGCTCCTTTTCGTTTCTTCTTCCTTCCTCTGTGTTAATTGACCTTTTTTTCCCCTCAGGGCGTCGGGGTTCGTTGTGTTGAGAAGATTGCGAGAAACACAGGTGAGCGTCCCTCTTTTGTTTCGTTGCCTCTCTCCAACTTGTGTTTGTTTCTTCGTCGCCACTGATGTGTCCGAGCAGCCTTCATCTCTGCCCGGAGGTTCTGCATTCAGTGCTCAGAGGCCAGGGGGGGAGGCCTTCTCTTTCATTGGCAGTACATGTCCCACCGATGGGACAGGCTTCCTGTGCAGGCCGGGCCCAGATGTTGTCTGCAGGGAGGCAGACGGTTAAGCACACACTTTACACTCAACGCACTAGCGACTCTCTGCAGCCTCAGACACTGAATTGTGTGCCTACAAGGGGGGTCCCCATTAGTTGTGTCCTCTGAGAGCCGAGCCGGGATCCTGGCTCTGCCTCAGCTCGAGGGCCTCTTGGAGCCTCGAGCCCATAAGGAGACAAGCTGTCATGTGACGTCAGGCCCGGCTCCAGGAATTTTTACTTGGGTGGGCAAAGGGTGCATTTGGGTGGGCCTCTGCGGGCTCGATTTGTGGCATATATGTCTCGGCAGGACTGCTTCAGGGCCCTCTTTTATCTCTTCTTAGTCCTACAAGGCCCAGTAAAACGCACTCTTTTCCAAATCTCTTTCTAAATATTATCACTCTCAAAAAGTGTTTTTTTCCATGTAATGTTCCTTTGATGGGAATAGGAGGTTTCTGAGATAGGAGTATCGGGCAAGTGACACTTCTCAGGCTCCCTCTGTGCGAGGCTTCAGGGAGAATCCCTCTTCATTACTACATCCACCTGACCACGTACTCTGCAGCGCACTCACTCCCTTACAGACTTGAATATCCACTACTCCTCTCCAGTGCACCTTATTTCACAGCTGACCTTGGGGCCAGCCCCATATCAGGCAACAGACAAATGATTGCTCTCCAGCAGAATCATTAATCACCAGCGTTATCTAGACATTTTGTATTGTCTTATTGTTGTCCTGCATCGGCCATTGATAATGATAACAAGCATTGGCCTAGCCAATAGGTCTTGCCTTTGGGACCTTATAAGTGGTTAGTTATCCAGCACAATATCCTTGGTGCAACCACATCAACTGTTGCCTGGCTAAACACTTCTAAGGTCCAAAAGGCAAGACCTATTGGCTATGGCAATGCTTGTTTCTTCTGCTTTGTTTTTCTAGATGAACAGTGATATGCAGAAGGACGATATTATGGCAACATGTTTATTTTTTGTGCACTTCTTGTAATTAAAGAGCGTTATTTTAAAAATTACTTATGTTGAACTGATATAAATATATTTTGCAACAAATATCTAACTGCTTTTCAGTGTGTTTAATTTTACCATACAGATTCTACATTTATTCTCCACACCTGCACCCATCCTATCTATTTCATATGAAAAAGCAAAATACCAAGGATATTTGAGTATTGTGGGAAGGCAAGCGTGTGACCATGTATTATAAGGTATAAAGTACACCCTGGCATACATTAATGCGATATTGGAAGTTACCGCCACAACCTTATAGAGGAACTTTGCCTTAAGCCACATTCTTCTGTATAGTCATGGGACTTGTCTGTAACTTGCTAAATCCTTCATATGTACAGTAGGGTTATTTAAGCCTAATGTAATATACCTACGTGTGGGTTTTTTCAGACAGCTTTTTTTTATTCATCAGTCTGCTGTTGGGTTATTCAGATTTTTACTGCGCCCACTACAGCTGTCAGCCCATTTCAGCCACAGGATAGCTTCACTGTGAACAATGCCATTTGTTCATTTGACACGGGGCCTAAACTCAGCCAAAAGTAGTGCCGTTAACTGTCAGCGACTGCTGCGCAACTAAGGTGTGCTTTCTCAGAACAAATATTTTTGCTTTCAGCCAATATTATTATTTTAGACTGATGAGGGCCTGCAAACTTCCCCAACACTAGATTTCGCACAATTCTTAACAGATCCCTTGAAAATTACAGTCAAGATTAAAATGATTCTGGAAAAAAGTTAATACTATGACTCGGACAAAACAATTCGGAGGCAATTTTCGAACATAGGCTTATAAAACGGTAACATCCATTTGTGATGAGAAATGTATCTTATACTGCGCCGACTTATTCACGCGTATGCTATAAAAAATACAGATGGGCGAGCCCAAGTACTCATGGGTCAAGCCGAGCCAGACCCGAGCGGGGGGCATGGGGGGGGCGTTATGATGAGCTAAAAGGTAGCGCCTTCCTTCTTGGGCGCTTTTACCGTTTAGCACAATTCTGCTCATCAGAACCTGTGAAAGTGTTTTAGGCCAATCCGCTTTCTTCGCCTCTGAAAACCAGCATTTCATTTTGATTCTCTTTCTTTGGTGCAGTTTTATGTAGCGCCAACTGGGCCTGAAGGTATTGGAGCGCTTTTCATGAGCACTCGTAACATTAACACAAGGCCCCATTCATTTGTAAGCACAGAGCGAATAGGTGATTTGCCCAAAACCAAAGGACGTTAAGCCACACCGAGACTTGAACCCGGTTACCAAGGTCCAAAGTCAGCACTTCTGTCACAACGCCTCATCCTCCCCCAATATTCTGTTAAAACCTTTTTTTAAACGCCAAGATGGGTCTTTTAGACAGAGCTGCTAAAGGCAGTGTGTTCCTGTTGGTGTTTTTAGGGTTGCAACACAATGCTGCTTTCCATTGCTGGCTCAACTTTAAAAATACACCAACACAGGCGCAGCGCCTATCGGTACAAGATGGCGCTAGGCGATGTGTCAGTGTAGGTGTTTCTTGCCTCAAGAAGGGTCTGGGCTCGGACCGTGTTAGGCTCAAGGGTCTATGAGGACCCCGAGTCAGAGCCAGGCATCGGTCTCGGGCCACTCTCGAGCTTTAAGGGGTCGTCCTCCAGTATGCAAATACTGGCGCGATGGGCGCCTGATAAAAAAAATTCACTTTGACTTGTTTTTTTCACTAATGAACAGACACCTACTTGGGTAAAATGCGCACCTGGTCACTTGTAAGAGTGAAACGCAGCTATGCAGGGGTCAGCTGCCTGGCACGAGAGACCGGCACATCACTCTGGGAGCCGGGAACGCCGGGTCAGTTTACAACAATCACTGCTCCAGCACACACATCACCACCCTGATATACTCTGAATAATAAGCTGTGCATTTAGTGACCCCACGCGACCACGTGAGGAGTGGGATCCCAGCATGCAACAGACAACTTGGGTTTGATGCAGTTTACTGTAATGTACAGTGCATTCTGAAAGTGCTTCAGTGCAGGCACAGCGCACGCATAAGGTGCTGTAATGGGCCCTTTGGTTTATTATTTATTTATTTATTTTATATTGAAAGTTTTATATAGCGCGAACAAAATCTTTGCAGATAACAGAGCGCTTTACAAAGGCAAGTGGAAGGGTAGGGACACAAGGGAGCATAGTAGGAAGGTAGGTCATCAAGTTAATGTAAATAATAAAAATATTACATTTAGTACAGGTATGAGGTAGCATGGCATAGTTGGAACGTAGGTCATCAAAACAATGTAGCTAATACAGAAATAGAAGATAATACAGATATGAGGAAGCAAGAATCTAAACACTTTAGTCTAATACAAGTAAAAACACATATGCATAGGAATCGGACCGGGAATACTGATCGACGCAATGTAGATCAAACGTAGTTGTTCAAGTGTATTTCGCCATAAGGATATTTTTGACTTCTTTCTTAAAAAGAAGGGAGGAGGAGATGAGTCTGGTTTCAGGAGGAAGTGCGTTCCAGATCCTAGGCGCCATTCCTGAGAAGGAGCGTTTGTAAGTTTTTTCCTTCAGGAATCTTCGAGGTTTCAGCAGAAGATTGTTTGTACTTCTGGTCGTTCTGGACCCGCCGGAAATTGTCAACTTATGAGTGAGGTAGCTGGGTGATTTCAAGTGTACAGCCTTGTGCGTCATGCAGGCAATTTTCAGCTGTATTCTGGCTTCAAGAGGCAGCCAGTTCAAGTATTTAAAGTCAGGGGAGATATGCGAATGTTTTTTTGATCCAGTGATGAGTCTTGCTGCCGCATTTAGTGACGCTCTGAGGGGTGCGGTTGTAGTTAGGGGTAGTCCGCAGAGGGCCACGCTGCCGTAGTCTATGCGAGGGATGACTAGTGCTTGTACTGCGGTTTGGAAGTCTTTTGCTGGAAGGAAGGGTTTCAGTTTCCTCAAGGTATTTATTTGGAAGTTCCCCCCCTTAGTTGCCTTGCTGATATGCTGCTGCATGTTGAGGTTGGTGTCAAGTGTTATGCCTAAAGATTTTGCTGAATCCACTATGGTCGGTTGGACATTGAGTGCTCTAAGGTGCTTAAGCCATGTTTGTGCGGCAGATGTTTTCGTGGGAGGTGAGATTAGGAGGAACTCAGTCTTCATAGCATTGAGTTTGAGGTGATTATCGGCAAGCCAGGATTGGGTGTTTCTGATCGTTGAGTTCAGACTCAGGATGTCTTTGGGGGATTGTACCTTGAGATATAGTTGGGTGTCATCGGCGTACATGTGAAAGTGAACATTGGATGCTTGTAACAAGGTGGTGAGAGGTTCCATAACTAGGTTGAACAGAATAGGGGATAGGCAGTATCATTGAGGGACACCTAGCGATACCGGTACCGGGGAAGACATCAAGTTTTTGCTCTTGAATTTTTGAGACCGGTTGTGAAGAAAGGAAGTGAACCAACGAAGAACAGTCCCAGAGAAGCCCATTCTTGTGTTTAAGAGTTCGAGTAAGTTTTCCACAACAAAGAAGGAGAACACCTGTGCTTCGTTCGAGGGGCACAGATTGCAGCTGGCAGCCCCCATAACCAGGGAAAGCACACACAACAAACCACCGCGTAATGACATTTAACTTTCACACAGCTGCATCTCTTAACTGAACTGCTTTCTGATCAGGGCTGCCACCTAATCCTCCCCAGGAACTTATGAAAACTTGCCGCCCTCACTATTGCGTCGACCTTCTCCCAAAAAAATGACGTGATACATTTACTGAGACAAAATGGTGAAAAACGATGGTGAAAATGGGGAGTGTCCTTCTTCACTGGAGACTCCTGGTTTACCTTTGTTTCACCTCTAAATGGAAAACGAAGCCTCATTAACATGGGAATGGTCCTTTAAAGACTCGGGTGCGGCTGCAATAATCTCTAAAACTGTCTCTGTGTGTGTGCACCCGGGAAGCTGTATCGGCCGGGCTGACACACACGACGGGGAGGGTTGAAGCACTTTGTGCCCAATGGCGTTGCGCGCAGCCTGCCTTAAAGCCCTCGCTGCGAGGGCAAAGGCTCCAGTTTGGGTGGGCCAGGCTCATGTTTGGGTGGGCCTGGCCCACCCGGCCCACCCGCTAGAACCGGGCCTGTGTGACTTCTGCCTCCTTCTAAACGGGATGTGGTGCTAGAGCCAGAGCTGCCGTCCTTGGAACTCGGGAACCGGGTTCAACTCTCAGCGTCAGCTCAACATCGTGTGATTCTGGACACATCCCTTCATCTCACCGTGCTTGAACAAAAAAACTAAAATCTGTTTGTATCTCTTATGTAAACCCAAAGTACTTATGTAACGCAACCGCTTCTTTTGTAAAGCGCTTGGACACCTTCGGGTAATGTACGCACTGGTGCCCCCAATGATCACCTACGCCTCGGACTCCCTCACTGACACTTCTACCCTTTAACAGTCCCCCTCAAGTCTCATAACCACTCTCTTTCTCAGATGCATTTAATTTGATTGACAGCGCCACTCATAGCAGTGTACGGTGTCAGAGCTTTACATCACACACACTACACCGAGACAATCATTTATATGTGTGTAAATCCCTGTATAGGAAATGTTACATAAGACAAAGGACTACAAGGTGTAGAAGCCACATTACAACCATACTAGTAGTCAGTATAGTTTAATAGCTCACTGTTCTATGGTAGGATTTTAACTTATAAACTGCTAGTAACAAAAGGATCTCTCTGACAAAAGCAGTAACCTATTAACCTAGTTAACATTAAGTGCACTTTGTGATCTGCAGGGCACATGTTCTTTGCAGCAGGCACATTAACCCTCTGTGCTACCTTTCCAGGAGTCAACCCTTCCACTAGACAAAACTCGATCTCTCTCTAAGAAGAACATTTATCACCGAAGTTATCATGACATTTTTATTGTTGCTGAAAATTGCTGGAGGCCAGGAAGGAGGCAGCAAGTTTTTTTTAAACAATAATATACTTGCAAACATTATGCACCCACCCGAAATAGGTACTCAGTGCGGTCACACCGTTCGTACCGCCCTAACCTGCTCAAGGTTCCTGTGACCTCAGTGACAGAGTCACAGTGTCTGGATCACTGTTGCTCTAGGGTGTGCTGCTTCGTAGGCCTGCCCGCAAGACTGGAGATGAACTTCAGTATGGATTGTGGTGGACAGGTCTTCAAGGTTAACCCACAATTGACACCACTAGGGTTCACCTGCTTGTGCTAAGACATCAGGCCTTCTAATGTCTAGCCTGGGAATATGCTCCCTCAGTAGAGTGGTCTGGTCTTGAAGTCTGAACCCTGTTCCCCAGTTCCAAATTCAGCAGCTCTGACCATAGTGCCACATCCTCTCCCCCACTGAACACCATACTGCCCCACTGAGAGAAACCCGCAGTGCCTTCAGCTACAACCTAATTGTGCCCGCTATAAACACTTGGATGTGGCTCAATTCAAATTATGCACCTGATAACAGTAATATGCTGCCTACACACAAAAAAAAGGTAAACGCAAAAGTGTGGTTGAAGTGGGCGGGATCGGACGGGCACGGCGTGCCCCTACTTCTTTTATTAAAAAGATTCCATTCCCCTACTTTTTCTTTTCAAAACTGTGTCCCAGGACGGCAGAAATAGCAAAGGCCTTCAGATAAGGCTCGGCTTGCTTTCGTGGCCGTTCGGGGCGGGCGGAGAAGGAAAAGGACCCTGTCTCTTCCTTACTGCCCAGAGAAGACACGGACAATGTCCTCTTCTTTTCTGTGCTGGCAGCTGCCCCCACCCCCTCTCTCTTCCTATTATTCCCTCTCTTTATGTCTTGCGCCTCACTTACTGAAAACCGTGACTTGAAGAAATGGTTCACAACCTTTCTTTCCTTCTTTCATTTAGTTGCTTCCCTGTAAAATGGATCCAAAAAAGACAAGCTTGTGCACGCCTCGCGCTGGCAGCAGGGGGAGGGGAGAGAGGAGGGGGCCTGTGCCTGTTTCCCTTACGGGAGCGAGCAGGAACCATATAAAATGATGCCACAGTGTTGACTAAATTATGCAACCAAAAAAAAGGCTGCAGCGTAATGCAAAATATTTTCTCATACTTTATTATTTAGACATTTTACACATGTTAAGTCTCTGCAAAGAGTCTACCCCATTAGTATCAGTATAACATACAAATGCAGCAGTGAGAAAGGTGATCAGTCAACCTTTGCAAAGGGCCGTCCACTTTGCAGCAACTCAAGTCACGTTTTTTAGTAACTTGTTATCCGTTTGAGCCACAAAAAGAATTAGTTAAAACTGTAAGATTATGCAGTGGATGATGTATTATCTGGCAAATATGACAGAGCCATAATTATATAGAAAACATTTGCAAACTCGGATATTTTGCCATTCATGTTTGAACGGCTCTTGTGGAAGAAGGGAGAAGTGCTAATGAGAGAAACTGCGTGGCTTGGAGACAAATGGCTTGTGAATCCACTTTTAAGCGTATTTAGGACATTGTGTGATTGGAAATATATCCCACTTTGTGAATAGTTTTAAATGCTAATAATTCCTATTAAACCTTAAATAAACAAGTGTATCCATTGGTTGGATTAAATAACACAATAAGCTGTAACTTATCGGTGAAATGCCAAACAAATACTAAAAATTCTGGCCACACCTCTGACTCCAACCACTGATTCAATCCTTGGGTTATCCCCGTCCTCAGAGTCTCTGCCCACAGTTCCCCTACTTTTTTTCCCCACTTTGACCACTAGCAATACCTCAAGTTCACGCGGTATTCTAAAAACTGCAGAAGACTGCACTAAGAGGTAAAAAAAAGTCCTAACATGAGGAAAGATGAATAGATACCCATTTACTGGCTGGTTTGTAAACAGTGAAATCAGAAAACTTGGATAAATCACAGCTTCACTAATTAAATTGTCAAACTAAAAGTATTCACCTGGGCCGATGGAAGGATGGGCTGATGGGCTGCACTCCCTTAAGTGTCCACTGGGGGCAGAGCGGGGTCATGTGCACTTATTTACTGTGGAAGTTCACTGCTCTGCAGCTTTATTTTTATTGTTTATTGTTAGAAATGGGATTTCTGGTTGGCTAAGGCTTGCGCCAAAGCCAGGCAGAAACCACCAGTTTGCGCAACACACACAGCAGCAACACACTAGGCACACCACAAAAAGGAACTCCACACAAGGTTATATCTAAACATAGCCTCTGTATTACCATAAACACATTAGATCATAATCACACAGATACACTGTGCCAACTGGCACTGGGCAGTATTTACAGGGGACTATATACACATGACAGGGACATGTGGGCCACTGTCAGAATCAGCATTTAGCAGGAATAGCACTTAGTAGAAATAGCACTTAATAATACTTGCAGAACAAAGCCCGTAACCACTGGTAAAAGGTAGGTACACACTACGCAATCCTAATCACCATAGATCACACAAGTAAACATAAACTCACTAGCATACATTATACTAGGCAAAACAATCTTCTCAGCGTAAAAACACAGAGGTATCACAGGCATAAAGGCATTGCACATTACGCATCAATCACATTAGGCAATTATTATCAGAAACGCCTGCAACACATACAGAACGCCTCCGCAAGACGCATCCTCGACACCCCTCGCCACAGCCACATATCTACCTACCTCAGAAACCTGCACTGGCTCCCCGTCAACAAGAGGATCACGTTCAGGCTGCTCACCCACGCACACAAACGCTCCACGACAGGGGCCCCAAATACCTCAACAACCGCCTGTCGTTCTACACTCCCACCCGCCAGCTCCGCTCCACCAGCCTCGCCCTCGCCACCGTCCCTCGGATTCGCAGAACCACCACCGGAGGAAGATCGTTCTCCTACCTTGCAGCCAAGACATGGAACTCCCTCCCCACACACCTACTACTGACCCAGGACCATCTCACCTTCAGGAAACACCTCAAGACCTGGCTATTCGGGCAGTAGCGGCACCCTCCTCCCCCTCCCTTCAGCGCCTTGAGACCCTCACGGGTGAGTAGCACGCTTTACAAATTGATTGATTGAAACACAGTAGGCAATCCCCTTGCGCCAAAATCACACTAGCTACTGGCCCCAGGCCAACTGGCCTTCCATGGGGCTCACACACCCTTTGTTTCAAAAGTCAGAGCTGGCTGCACTCGCAGCCAAAAGCAACAGATCAGGCCTAAACGTAGTAGCTGGCACTAAGTGCTGCGCAGCTGTGTTGGCCGAGGTAGAGGTGAAGGAGTGCGTCTCACTCCTGAGTTGAGGAAAACCTGTCCCCTATAAATGAAGTACATAAACGGTACAGCTGCCTACTACTTGCTGGGCAGCTGTGAGGTAGGGAAAAATGCGGCAAGGGCTCTCAGTAGCCCTTTAAACAAATGGCGGCAAACGTTGGAGCCACGGGGCTCAGAGAAACTATCAGCCACACGTTGAAGCCCTCTAGGCTCTGAAAATGAAGTATCCCTAAGAGCACTCTGGCTCCTGAAAACAACTGGGGCCTCGTTGAAGCCCTCAGTCTCTAGGAATAAACATGCCCCCTGTTGTTGGAGCTGACCCCTGAAAGACGGGGCCACTCAAAATGGGGCAATGACACTGTGCCTCGAGGCCCAACAGGGCTTCTAAATTAACTGGGGGGCCCCTCATGTAGCGTGGTACCGATGCGGTGCCTCAATGCGCATAACCCATAGAGCCCTGACTCACCAGCTCGAATGCGGGGCTCCTCCGACCTCCTCCGATGTGGTGGACACAGCAGGGCTCCTACTGGTCACGGGACCCCTGCATCCCCTGCTGGCTTCTGTCTCTACTTCAACCGGGCCCTCTCCTGGGACCCGGGACTCTGCACAGAGGAAGTCTCACTGCGCGGAGGGACCTGGATACTCCGGTCGTCTTCCCTCGTGGCAGCTCTCCTCTAATGCGGCGGCGCGGCGGGGACTGCAGTCGGGGTTGGGAGAGCCTTCCGGACTCCGTTGGGGCTCTACTGTCTCTCTGCTTCCGCCGCTGGTCCCACTGCTCTCCCCCACTCTTGGGAGCCCAGATGGGGGACGCCGGCTTTCTCTCTTGTCGTGCAGGAGCACAGGGTAGGCTCCCGTCTGCTTCCAGCTTTGCTTCCTCCTCCACCAATCACAGCGCGGTGCTTGTGGTGACGTCGCAGGGGTGTCCCGGAGGTTCCCCGGCCAACAGTGATTTGTTCGGGGCAAAAACGAGGGGTAAGCTCCCTCGATATTCAAAATATACTGGCATGCGGGGTGGGCACCCACTATGGACCACAATTGAGTGGGGTAGGCACCCGCATTAATTAGATAAGGAAACAAAGACGCAGGGTGGGCACCTGCGCACTACAGTTAATTACATAAGCAGGGTGGGCATCCGCAAAGAGGCATAAATGCGGGGGAATCCCTATAAAAAATGCTTGCAGCTCTGTGCTGTGGTCTGGAGGAAAAATAAAGCGCTTCCCAGGAGCTTGAAGTACTCAAAAGTCCAGGGCAAAGTTCAGGGAAGTCCTTCAGAAGGTAGGGGGCAAAGGCTGGGCCCAGGGGCCAGCTCACAGGACCCTCAAACAGGGAGGGAGCATCCAGTGGCGGTTCCTCCTGGCACCCAGCAGCAGGCCCCCTTCAAGTCAGGGTAAAAGAGAACATCTTTCATGGGGTCACAGCCCCTTTTTATACACATATTCCTTGTCTCCTAGCACAGGGTTAAGGAAAGACCTGATGTAACTGGTTTTGGAGCACTTTGTTTTGCTCAGCCCCTCTCCCCATTCACATGGCAGGCTAGGGACATCAGACGCACCACAGGGGGTGGAGCCAGCATTGTGGAGGGAATGCACAGCCCTATTAAGGACCCAGGTGCAGCTCCTCCCTGCCATCAACAGGCAGATCTCTCCATTCACCACCGGGCAAACCCACCCTGACTCCTGGAGCCAGGCACACCAGCCAGCCTATCACAGCCAGACAGTCAATTCACATTCACTGCACAGACATGCCAACTTCTAAAAGTAGAAGGGTAAAGGTGACTTCAAGGGAATTCGTTTACAAAGCTAGAGTTAATTTCAAATTCAAATTAGAGGGATGAATTAATAATCCCTATGTGAATTCAATCCCACTCAGTAAATGAATAAAGTTCACAAATCATCACAAAAAACATAACAAACAAAAGCACAGACAAGGTGTATAGAACAAAGAATTTATCAAAAAATAATTCATTTAGTATATACAGAGGAAACAATAGGTCTTCAGGTCTATAAACAATATATAAATATGCAACTCAACAGAACCTAAAAACACCTATCCAAAAAGCACAATGAATAATACAGAAGGATGAGGTGGAAGTCGACGTTTCGGTCTCTTAGAGGGCACTTAGTGAGACCATCTTCAGGACTGGAGTCAATTAAAAACTGTATATTGACAAAGTGTAATCTTATTTGTATTCCAGAGCTATTCAAGTTAGGTCGTTAATCCAATTGATAGGAATCTCTTAATCATGAGTAGAGTTTCGCAGGCAAAACGTGTATGATGTCGTCAACATTTAGTAATCGTGGTCTGACATCAAACAGGTCACTCAGGTGGACAAATATGTTTAGACGCAATCCAGACGGAAGAGCGTGCCGAATCTTAAAATGCAAATCAATTACGCAGAAAAGGTGCCGACGTGCAGAAATGGACTAATCTCCAACAATCCTCCGTTATGTGGACATTCAAATTCACTTATTCAGAAAGCAATCTTAGTCCAACTTCCATGAAATTAAAGGTACGGAATTATTTTCTCAGTGATCGGCAAAGGAGTCCTGTTCAAGTCGCGACTTTGCATTTTAAGATTCGGCACGCTCTTCCGTCTGGATTGCGTCTAAACATATTTGTCCACCTGAGTGACCTGTTTGATGTCAGACCACGATTACTAAATGTTGACGACATCATACACGTTTTGCCTGCGAAACTCTACTCATGATTAAGAGATTCCTATCAATTGGATTAACGACCTAACTTGAATAGCTCTGGAATACAAATAAGATTACACTTTGTCAATATACAGTTTTTAATTGACTCCAGTCCTGAAGATGGTCTCACTAAGTGCCCTCTAAGAGACCGAAACGTCGACCTCCACCTCATCCTTCTGTATTATTCATTGTGCTTTTTGGATAGGTGTTTTTAGGTTCTGTTGAGTTGCATATTTATATATTGTTTATAGACCTGCAGACCTATTGTTTCCTCTGTATATACTAAATGAATTATTTTTTGATAAATTCTTTGTTCTATACACCTTGTCTGTGCTTTTGTTTGTTATGTTTTTTGTGAGGATTTGTGAACTTTATTCATTTACTGAGTGGGATTGAATTCACATAGGGATTATTAATTCATCCCTCTAATTTGAATTTGAAATTAACTCTAGCTTTGTAAACGAATTCCCTTGAAGGCACCTTTACCCTTCTACTTAAATTACCCAAGCCCTCAAGGGTATCCTGGGTTGCTCACTGTTCGAATTTCAACTTCTAAAAGTGGCACTTCCACACCAGACACATTAAATCTGCGCACACCATTGCGCAGCATTCAATCTCACGAGTTCGCACATACCAAACTCGCCCCTGCACTCCCCACACATCAGGAACTACGATGGACACACACATTCCCCATGCATTCCCATGGGAGGGCAGGCCAATCTCACAACATGCAATCAGAGTGCGCAGGCACTTTACACTGGGACACAGTGTTAAAGTGGTGTGGCTCACTGGTTAGAGGCAGCAGACCCGTAAGCAGAGAATGGCCCGGGACCAGGGTTCAATTCCTGACGCGGCAGGGTCGTGGACCAGGGTCAGCGGACTCGATAATTCTCGCCTTGGTGCTTCCTCTAACCTGGGATCACACTCGGCAACTCTGGGCATTAGCTTGCCTCATCTCTACAACGGCCCCCCACATTCGTCGGGGATGCCTGGTTTCACCTTGGAGATACCCAGTAGGGACCATCTCACAGGGATAGCCAGGACGGGTTCCCCAGTGGTCTACAGCGCCACGACGCCTCAGGGCAGAAGTGCGCTTTACAAGACACACATACATACATTTAAAGAGCGCAGAAGCCAAAAACAACCAACACCAAGTCACATTTAAAAGCAAAAAGTTTAGGGGTGAACCTGCCAAATGGGCCAAGTCCAACATTTATCTAACAGGATGTGTTTATGGTTTACTACCTCTGTCTGATCAGCACACTCTTTTTAACCATGGTACGTCTGACCACAAAGTTACACAAAGAAGTGATGCCTACGGTTTACCAATATATGAAGGAAACACGTAGGAAATATGTTGTTTGTGGGCTTGCATGATACTCCAGTGCTCCATTTCTCACCACACGCACATTTATTAACCATTGCCTGGCTGGTCGACAGTCGCATAATGCGCATTTCTGGATATTGTCACCCGTATCTGAAATGTGGTGTTTAACTGACATGATATGATGTTTTTTCCATTGTCCTCAAAAGTAGTGGACACATAACATTTTATGTAAGAAGACTTATTTGTTGACACTGAATGTTACTTTTTCTGATCGGAAAATAGACAGTCTATTTAAATATGTGGTATTAGCAACAGTTACCTTTGCATAATGCATGATTTTACATGATGGACAATTCACATACACTTTTACAATGAACTAGTATTGGTGTTACATTTCTGAAACACATACCTGGCAATGTAGATTCCTATTTCTGCTAGAAAAAAGAGTTTCGAGATATTCTTCATGTGAAATCCTGAGCACTACATGACTCTGTCATATTTCTGGCACCGTTTGGTGTTTGCTTCTGCAGGGCACAGGGGCTGCTTATAACATGGATGTTCAATATATCGGACACATACTTTACCAGGTTCCATTAGGACAAGGAGGAGACCTGTTTCCAGCTGTGAAATGATGGGCTTTAAATGAGTGTAGCGTATTCCTGGTGACGTGTTAGTAGGAGTACTCTCTGGGAACAGTAAGAGCTATTCTGTGCATTGGTGATTATGGACATTTAGAGGCTGATGAATATATACGTCGCTGTAACGAATGTGTCCTGTTATCAAAATGGGAATCGCTCATTTTTACATGGTGGATTATGGGTGGTGAATGAATATGGCTGTTTACAACGCATGCGAATACATCGCATGCTATTACAAGGTGGTCGGTACAATGACCGCGTTGTTAGAAAGCATACCATTAAGTCGCAAGTTATTACAACGACTTGCTGTAAGGGGCGCGCTGGACTTAGGAATAATATTATTTACTATTCCTACTCCAGTTTGTGCAACAGCATGGAAGGTGTTGGATTTTAAATCCAATACCAGTGCGCCCCCTATAGCAAGTTGATGATACGACTTGCGATGTAATTGTATGTGTGGTAACAACGCAGTCGTTGTAACGACCTTGTAGTAATGGTACCGGGTTGTGGAGACAGCGTTGTAAATGCTGTTTCCCCGTGGTGAATGGCTGTGTGGTATCGTCATTCTATGACGTGCACTCTCTCCTTAGTATATTGTCCGCTGCTGCTCAGTCAGAGTGAGTGTGATGTAATTAGAATGCTGATGTCTGCCTGGTGGAGTGATCGCCAGCTGGACTCTGTGGGCCTTCCTGTTTCCCTCATACCTCCTTTCCTGCATCCTAGGACTCTTATCCTAAAGAATATACCTATTTTTTGCCGACCCTGCACCTTCATTTACCACAGCCTGTTACATTTGCAGGGCAGGGTGCTTTACTTATTTCTCTAGGGATAAACTTCTATATGGGGATACTGCGTTTAAAATGGCTGTTATATACACATGGAACTGTATATTCATAATTCCTTACAAATACGCTAATTAGCTATTTTACGCATATGGGAATATGGGCTTTAAAAGCCCAGAATACATTTGCTGCTATGTTCAACGTTCCCTTGCGGCAAATTGAGAATCGCTCATCTTTGCATGCAGGATTATGGGTGGTAAATGGTGGTTACATATCCCAGGCATGGTGTTAGTCCAAGGAAAATCTGGTCTTCCGTCCTTTTGGGCACCAGCTGTTTGACTTAGCAATACCATCTCTGTGTTGATATCCTGTCTGTCATTGTAATTGCTTTATATGACGCGTACTACCCCTGATGAGGTGTCAAAGCACTTTTTCAATGAGTAGTAAGCTACTCCGGAACCCATAAAGGATTAGTGGTGAATTAATATAGTGAAATTTGAAAGTAATTTGAGCGGTGGACATGTTAGTCTGTTATTTGGATTGTGAAGGATAGTGGAGGGATCGAAGAGGGGAAAAGGTTTGCATTTATATAGCGCTTGCTACCCCTGATGAGATGTGAAGTGCTTTTCAGTTAGTAGCACACTACTCCGGAACCCAAACAGGATAAGTAGGAATTAGTATAGGGAATTTGCAATTAATTTGAGAGGTGGACATGTTAGTCTGTTATTTAAATTGAAAAAGAATAGTGGAGGGATAGAAGAGGGAAGGGTCTAGATTTTTTTAATATATTGAAGTTCATTGCAGTAGGAGGGTGTTTGGGATGAGTAATGCGGAGGTGGAGGGGAAGAGTCAGAAGGAAGGGTTTAGTCTGAATAGTAAAAGAGGTGTGAGATGATGCAAGGAGGGGGAGAGGGGGAAGAGTCTAGAAAGGGTTATTTTGGGGATCATAGTAGTGGTATGGGGGTTTGGAATGAATGAAAGAGTGGAGGTAGAGGATATATTGATAGAGGTATAGGGTGAAAAATAGGATAGTGCATTGGAAAGGATAGCAGAATGAGGTTTGGGATGAGTCAGAGTTGATGTCGAGGATATATTGAGAGTGGTATAGGTAAGAGACAGTTATCCATCATCCAGTTGGAGATTGCCAGTATACCCATGGAGAAACAAATTTTTTCGGCTTCTGGATTAGGGCCGATGGTAAATATAAGCTGAGTGTCATCAGCATAAGAAATTATTATAAAACCCAGCTGTTCTACTACTTTTGCTAGAGGAGCCATATATATATATATTAAAAAGGGTCGGGCTCAGACAGGAGCCCTGAGGTACACCATTATCCAGGCACATTTTTCCTGACTGATAAGGACCTAGCATGACGGTTTGGGTTCTGTCAGACATGAAATGCTGCAGCCATTTCAGGCTGCCCCTTGTATGCCACAGGAGGATAGCCTCTCCACGAGCTTTGCGTGCGAGATGGTATCAAACGCCGCGGAGAGGTCTGGGAGGATCAGTACCACCGATCCTCCTGCATCTATTGTCAGCCTAAGGGAATCAGTCATGGCCAGAATGGCTGTCTCTGTACTGAAACACGGGCACAAGCCCGATTGTGAGGGGTCCAGGATTTTATTGGATTCCAGATATAGGCTCAGCTGCCTGTTTATTATGCTTTCCAACTGCTTAGCCAGTAGGGGTAGCAGGGAAATAGGGCGACAATTGCCAAGTTCTTGAGGATCCGCTAAGGGTTTTTTCAATATTGGGCGTACAAACGCTTCCTTCCATTTTGTTGGTATGATACCTGATTGTATAGACTGATTAAAAATGTTTCGGATGGCTTGGGCACTGTTGGACCCGGGGTCACCGGTCCGTCTAGGGTAGCTTGGCACAAAGGGGAAGGCTAAACTCCAAGGCTTATGTGTTGCACTTGCGTCACTCTCACCACAGCAACTCAGCGTCTCTCCACTCAAAAATTACACCACACCGTATTTTAAAAAAGTAGAAAAGCTTTATCTTTCCTTTCAATTAGGTTCTCAGTTGCATCACATTTCTATGAATCAAAGTTCTAGACAGTACCATTAGATCTTCGATAGTGGTAAATACATGTCATGGGTTAAGGCTCCGTTACTAAAGGAATTCTTATTCAATCATAACTCTAAGAAGATACGTTACTAATATGAGTCCATTATGATACCCCACTGAGAGAAAGCAGATCTGGGTCACAGTCCTGCAGCATTTGTACTTGGTAAAAGATTTTGACAGTTGAATACTTTGAGTGAGAAAAGCGATCTAAGAAGAAAAATAACCATTAGATCAAGAATGCCCTGGTTCGCACAGTAATCACTTCTCCTGGGCAAGCAGTTCAAAATAACATTAGATCAGGTATACCCTGGTTCGCACAGTAATCACTTCTTGAGAAGATGGTTCAACAAACATTTGATCATGTAGGCCCTGGTTCGCACAGTAATCACTTCTCCTGGGCCCAGCAGTCACTTTTTCACTTGGGGCCAAGGAGACTACTGAATGTCAGGGCCCCGCGAGGGTTTCCGGATGCAGGCCTTCCCTCCCTTCAGCCCCAATCCCGGCTTACTTTGAGGGGAAGCTCCGTTAATGTTCCGGTCGGCGCTACCAGTACTGGGCCTAAGCCTCTCCCTGACTCACTCCCGGAAGGCAGTTGCACGGAGGCCGGCTCCTCAGTGTGAATCACATCGTTTGCCAATTTCAGCCTCTCCGGCTGCTTCCGCGCCTCTTCACACCCACCCACATCGCAGTCAGTCTCCTCCCTCTGCCCGCTTCCAGCCCGCCTACCGCTTTTCAGCGCTCTTTCCTGACAGCGCTGGGGTGGGACTTTACTCGGCCACACTACCAGCTTCCTCGCCTCGGAAGCGGCACCTTCCTTCTTCACGCCGGCACCCCGGATTCTTCCCAGCAGGGTCCTGGCGACACAGCCACACGTTCTCCGCTTCCTCTACTCCCCCCTGTCAGGGACAGCGGCGGAGTCTAGCAGTCCGCACTGGGAGAAGGGGCAGGTTTTAGGGAATGCTGACAGAGAGTCAAGAGTCCGGGCCGGCCAGAACTACAGGCGGCAGTCTAGCAAGGATGGGGGTGATGGCAGGAGCCTTAGTCCCCTCCAGAAGATAGCAGCCCTCACCCCTCTCCTCTGATAATTAGGATGCCCAAGTCAGCCCAAAGTACCACCCACAAAAGATACCAGTGGGGTGATGAAGTCTCTTAGAGAAAAGGCTGGCAGGGCGAGGTCAACACGCACAGGGTAGCGTCAATAGAGAGGGGTTGCAGTCCCAAAGGGCAATCAAATCCCCCTCTTCAGTGCACCAACCTCCCCACTCAGTGGCCTCAGCTCCTGACTGAGCTCTCTTCACACAATACCCCCACAAAATGGCCGCTCAACATTCTACCTTTTATAGCCTGTGCCCAAAGTGTCCAGAGTGGACCAGAAGATTCTGGAACCCCTCATATCACCCTATGGCACCAAGCTATGAGGTAAAACTTAACAGTTGGCAGGCCACCATTTTGTAGATGACCTTCTAAACTTCCTCCATTTTAAAGGAGCATCTGCGCCTCATTATTAATTAGTAACAATAGGGCGCCCAGAGACCTAGGGTCAGCACCAAAAACAAAATGTAGTGGACACAAGAATAGCAGGTAAAAAGGAAAAAAAAATAAGGAGGGACCCCCCAAAGGGCTGAACGGTCTAACAGGCACAACTAGTGGCTAGAAGAGCCATGATTTTAGGAGGGCAGAGGTCTTGGGGTGAGCCCGATTTAGCGGTGGACAGTGCATTAGACCCCTCTTCCAGCGTGGTTAGTTCGAAGCAGTCGAGGGTGCAATCTACCAGCTTTTCTAGTCCCTAAGTCCTGCCCGGAGATTCCGGATTCGGAATGACAGTAGATGAGAAATTGGTGTAAATATTGGATATTTTTTCCTGAAAGTAGATTGCTAAGGAATTGCAGAATTCTTGTGTTTCCACGGGGGATTCTCTGCACACTTGAGGAGATACAAAGTCCCTTACTATGTTAAAGAGAACTTTTGGGGAGTTACTGGCGTGCTCAATTTGGTTCATAATGAACGTACGTCTGGCTGACTTTAAATTAAAATGGTAACTGGACAATGCTTGTTTGTATTTTTTCTATTCTGGGGGTTCTTACTCGCTCGCCAGAGTCTCTCTAATTTCTTACAATTTGATTTTTCAGACCTCAGCTCCGTAGTATACCAGGGAGCTGATGTCCGCCTTTGGAGAAAGCCCTTGTTTTGGGGGATAACAGAATCCAGTGCTTTCACAAAGGCAGCGTTAAAAGTTTCCAACATTGTAGAGACTTCCGTGTCCTTCTTTAGTGGTTCCAGATAGAATGCCTCATCAAAGGCTGCTGGAGAAAGATTACCCCATGGTCCATGCGCCTCTTGTTTACGCCCGGCAATCTGGTTTAAGTTCTTAGAACATGGATGTTGGATAGAGAACTTAATCAAAGAGTGATCCGTCCATGTAAGGAAATCTGGAGGATTACAGATCAAATTGTCTATGTTGGAAAAATTAGGAGGCCGATATATTAGTGCTCCATTCCAGCTATCAGTAGGGGATGAGGTAACCTTGAAAATTCCCAGTTCTATACTGTCATTCTTTAAAGTGGAGATCCAGTTCACACTGAGATGGTGTTTGAAAGCTATGGCTATACCTCCCCCTGTTTTTCCTTCCCTGTCCATATGTAAGAATTTGTAGTTCTCTGGAATGGGCAAGTGTATAAGGGGATAATTGGAAGGATTCAGCCAAGTTTCCGTGAAGAAACATATTTCAGGGGAATGGGAGGTGATCAAATCCCATATTTCGAAAGGGTGTTTTGCTAAGGAACGTACATTACAAAATATACTGTTAGGCCAGCTGTTTCTCGATCAGCTATGTGCCTAGATGTCAATTTATTTGCTGCCATCAGGTCCCTTTGAATTAGACAGTGTCTGCAGGCTACTGGGCCTTCCAGCACACTAGGGAACTTCTGCGTACAACATATGTTCGCTCGGCGTTTAGCTTGTTCTTGGGCTGATAGTTCGCAGATTTTCAGCCGAATATGATATGAGAGTTGGATATGCGGAATTTACCTTAATTTTGGCAGGGTCCGTGGTCTCTCTTGGGCGCGGACGAGCGCAGACGGGTTTGCATTTGGCGCGCCTGCTGTGCGTGCGCATTGACGCCTTCTTTTATGTGGTCCATTATTGCGCAAATAAACTATCCCGCAACCCTTCGTTACCCTCAAGATTGCTGCTCGCTCCACCGGCTGCCTCTGGGTTCGTACAGTCCTCACACTGCTCAGCGCCTCAATCTGCTGAGTTCTGATGAGTGGCATTACCTAAATTGCAATACTGAGGTTTGCAGAGTGACAGTTTTAAAAGTAAGTGCAAGGAACAACTAACAGTGCAGTTTAAAAACAGCTCCCGGCTTTCCGCCTGAGGAGTTTCTAGTGATGACCTTGATCCTGCAGCTGTGATGAGCAGGCGATGTTGAGGACTACCAGAAGCTGGATATGAGCTGTCCCATGAAGGATGTCGTGTGCTGGGGGGTCTGTGTCCAGCGGGAGTACCAATAAGCCTTGGCAAATGCAAATGCAAACCATGCAGGAGGTCAAACAAGCACAACGTTGGGACCAGCAAGGTCCAGGAGACTCACCAAAAGCAGGGGAGTCAGGGCAGTCCCCGAGCAATTAGGGAGCCCAAAAAATCAAAGTTGACCCTCCGGAGGACCCACAGACCAAAGGCACTGGAGAAGCAGGAGGACCACGAGCAGCTCACCAAAGGAAGCAGGCCACAGTGCCCACGAGGTGATGTGGCTGAAGATCTTGGTGGAAGATGTTGCACGAGGTTGTGGTTACTAGGAGCCCAATGCACTTGTTGCGAAGCTGCCAACAAGCACTGGTACTTGCAAATGAAGGCTGTGCACAGGGGTTCGTTTATTGCAGCCCCCACAAGGGATGCCAGCCTCAAACTCGCTGAGAGGATCTCAACATTGAGGGATGTAGAAAACCACAGCCTGTGTTGTTGAACCCTTCGGAGTCCGCAGGAGCTCGGGATCAGCAGATAGGTCAGTTGTGTTTAGGGGCCTGCGAATGCAGGGAAGTGACTCCTTCACTTCAAGGGAGATTCCTTCAAGTGTCTTTGATGCTCCGCAGGCCTTGGAGGGTTTCTGTATGAAGCACAGCCAGGGACGTTGCAGCAGTTGAGCTGGGAGATGAAGTTGGTCTCTTTACATAGTCCTGGGCGGTCCAGAGTGACCAGACGGTAGAAGTGAAGTGGTTTGGAATTGAATCTTGTCCCATGACGAACCTAGGGACCTACAGTCGGGTAAGCTCTTAAGTACCCACCAGAGTGGGTTGGACAGATTCAGGGGGCCCTCCCAAGGGTGTGTTTGGAAAGTGGGGAGGCTACTCCCATGTCCTTTGTCAAGGTTCGCACCAGAGTGGGAGCCAATGGCTCACAGGACTTGTATGAGCTGAACTATGCACAGGGACACCAAATGTGCTCCTCGTGCAGACTTTCAGGTGCTGGCAAGCCCACCCATCCTGCCCTAATACACTAAATACTGTCTGGGAGATTTTAACACCTCCCTGTGACAGGATGCCTATTGTCCACTGTCCTCTGCTCGAGCTTGGCTTAGCAGCAGGAGGGCAGAAATGTGTCTCTGGTCGGCAGCAACCATTTTGTGCTGTCCAGGTCAAGAAGGCTGGTACCGAGAACACTGAGAGCCTCACGGAGGGCTTTCCCAATAGTGGAATCATACCTCCCACACCGGTTACTGGTGTGGGGGTATGATTCCAACATCATACCCCCACATCATCATCAACATGTTTGACATCAAACACAATAGGGTTAGTTGCAGCCATTTTCGAGATGGTCATCAAGTTGTGATATAATGCCTCTCTATACGAGCATATGGATCAGGTCTTATGTTGGGGGCTAGAGATTTTCATAGTTTGGCTGCTTGAACAAAGAAGGATGAGACAGCCATGGTTTTTTTCTTGTACGTTGGGATTTTGAGGTGAGATGCCAATCTAGAGCGGAGTTTCCTTTGCTGAATGTATTTGGTGATTTTATTCCTGATGAAGAGCAGCCCTGTTCTATTTATTGCTTTGTGGATGATACAAAGCAGCTTGAACATGGATCTTTTGGCAAATGGTAACCGATGCAGGGCTTTCAAGGCAGGGGAGATGTGGTCTCGCGGTTTTATATGTAAGAGTAGTCTGGCAGTCAAGTTCTGAATCAGTTGTAGTCTTTTCATAGTTGTTATAGGTAATCTGTGGTAGAGGTTATTGGCGTAATCGAGTTAGAAGAGATGGTAGCCTGGACCTTGTGTGGAAATCCCAGATGGGGGAAGATGGTCACCGAGTTTTTATAGTAACAAAGCTGTATCTTGCTAGTCTGTCCACTTGGGCATTCATTGATGGTTTAGAGTCCATTGTCATTCTGAGGTTTCTTACTTCTTTCGATACTTTAGGATGTGTTTCCAGATCAGGCCAGGAGGCGAGTGAGTCATAATTTCTCCAATTGCCACACATGAGTATTTCTGTTTTGGAAGCATTCAATTTGAGATGGCTCCAAGTCATCCGTTGATCCATGGCTCTGAGACAACTGAACATTTATGAGTTTCCAATGTCTTTGGAGCATTCCAGTTGAAGAAGTATTTGTGTGTCTTCTCCATAGTTACGGCACATGAGGTGAAATTGATCGATGAGTGCCTGTAATGACTTCATGTAGATGTTGAAAAGCATGGACGAGATGATAGAGCCTTGAGGGACCCCTGCTTTTGGGAAGTACGGTTTGGACAAGAAAGGGGGTATGGATGGCATTAGTTCTGTTGTGAAGGTAGGATGTGATCCAGTCTAGAGCAGTCCCCTCAGACTTCGTACACTCTTTGGATTTGAGTGTCATGGTCAACCATGTCAAAAGCAGCTGAGAGGTCAAGGAGATGTACCACAGCAACCCAAGCTGCTGTGTTCTTCAGGTCATCGCAGATGTCAAGGAGGGCAGATTCTGTGGCTCTTCCTGGAATAAATCCCGTTTGGAAGTCTGAGAGTATGGCATTATCTTCAATGAATTGTGACATCCCGGTGAACGCTGCTCATTCTATCAGTTTGTCCAGGAAAGGTCCATTTGTGATGGGTCTGCAGTTGTCAGGGTTGAGCCGCCGATCCATGTGTGTTTTCTTCAGTAATGGGCACATGTATGACTTTCTGAGTTATTTTTCTTAGCTTTTTTGATAGCTGACTTGTATAATCTTATAAGTTTCTATAGGTGAAGTTTGTCTTGATTGGTGTTTGTTTTGAGCCAGGCATGTTGCAGATTTCTAATTTGTTGTTTTATTTCTTTTATATCTGTATTTCTCCAAGGTGCCTGTTTTCTTTTGTTCTGTTGTGTAGTTTTTAGTGGTGTTAGGATATCAAAAGTTTCCTGTAGCCGCTCATATAATTTTTTAACAGAATTCATTGTGTCTAGATCTGTGCAAGATATTAGTTGTGTTTCTAAGTGTTCCAAATTGAGTTTGTTCGATGGTCGATAGGTGGATGCACGTAAGGTAGTTTCAGGTGTGTTGCTTTGTGTTGCATTATGTGGTAAGCAAGTAAATGGTGGTCTGACCATTTGACTGGAGTCATTGTTTGAAAAGAAGCTGGTTCTGTATTTGCAAAAATGCCATCTATGATGTATCTAGTGAAGTGTGTGGATTTGCGGACTATTTAATGCAGGTTCACTGCATCTAGGCCATCGATGATTATTTTCGGATGGAGCATATTGGGTTTGTCAAACCAAATGTTGAGGTCACCCAGAATGCATAGGTTGGAGTGTAGTGTCCGGTTTAAATCCGTGTCTAGAAGTGCGTCTGGGGATTTTGCATTGCTAGGTGGAGGTGTGAAAAGGATCAGGAAGTTACAGGAGAAAGATGGTGTAGGATTGCATCTGGCAAAAAGTGCCTCACAACTTTGTATGGAGATGTCGTCAGCTTTAGGGATATGTAATGTTTACCTGAACACAATAGCTAGGCCACCTGCTCTTTTGCCTATACGATTTTTGGTGATAGTTTGATAGCCTAGAGGAAGGGGCTATATGATCTCCCAACCATAATTTATGAATAGCATATCAGGTTTTGCATCATTGAGAAGGTCGTAGATGTGATGTATGTTTTTAGAGCGCAATCAAGCATTTATTAGTAGAAAGTTTAGGGAATGTGCTTTAGAGATAGTGTGACTTTGTTTTGTAGAGGAGTGAGCAGTATTTTGTTGGCTTGCAGCTGGTGTGTCCTTATTGTTGGTATTAGTTATATGAGGATTACAAACGTGTAGCTATTCTGTATTGTGTTCCTCGTCCAGCAGGCTAAGAAGGCATTTTAATGGGTATGCTTGCGTAGGTGGTGGAGACGGTGTTTGAGAGTGAGTTGGTATGCTGTGTTGTTGTTGTAGTGTAACCTTGTTGTGCAGAAGATTTGGAGAAGCGAGGTTGTGAAGAGTGGCATGTTACTTATTGTGTTTGCGTCTGTTTAGGGCTGAAGGTGTATGAGTTAAGGGTGGTGGTGCAGCATGTGCGTTATGTGGTAAGGTTCTAAATTGTCCAATGGATGAAAGGTGGGTACAAGAGAGTTGCTTTGTTGCGGTATATGTGTTAGGTGTGGGGTAAGAAAGACAGCTTGGCATTGGAGTGTGTTCATAGTGTGTATCATTTGTGTAGTCTGGAAGGTGGGCAAATGTTTGTAGTTTGTGATGGAAAGTATTATGAGATGTTGTGCATGAAAGATTTTGTTGTGCTGGTGTTTGTGTTATGTTTTATTTTTGAGGAGTAGTGAAAGGAGGTTCTGATGTATTTGTTTTCTGAGACAGATTTGTTTGTAATGTATTGTTTGTGAATGGAAGTTGTAAGGTAAAGGGGTGGTGATTAGGCATGGGCATACTTTGCATTGTTCTGCTATCGCGAAGTGACACAAAAACTCTGTGGGGTTCCACAAGCAGTGCAGTGCGACACGAAGTGCAGTTCGCACAGATCTTCCTGTTGCTCAAGTAGAAATTCTACCCAAGCGGCATCTCACAGTCGCCAACTTACCATTGGCGAATGTGAGCGAGGAAAAAAACTCTGCTGCGCTACGTGGAGAGGAGTTTTCTGCACTCCGCGAGCTCTGCGGAGCAGAAAACTGCGCAAACAGAGCGAAGTTCACCTCCCAGACCTAGTGGAGATGTGTTTGTGAGTAGAGTGTATGCTGAGTGTAAAAGTTGGTAAACTAGGATTAAGAGCCTCCATCACCACATGCCTCCATCTCCACATGCATCCATGCCTCTCCACATGCCTCCATCTTCACATGCCTCCATCTCCCCATGCCTCCATGTATCCCCACATGCCTCCATCTCCACATGCCTCCATGTATCTCCACATGCCTCCATCTTCACATGCCTCTATCTCCACATGCCTCCATGTATCTCCACATGCGCAAACAGAGCGAAGTTCACCTCCCAGACCTAGTGGAGATATGTTTGTGAGTAGAGTGTATGCTGAGTGTAAAAGTTGGTAAACTAGGATTAGCGCTGGGATACTTACGGGTGACTACGAGCTTTATAAAATGTATTAATAATATTAATGAATAAGAGTGTTTGTGTTAGATGTGATGGCTACAAGTTGTAATATGAGTGGTACAGTGGAGTGTAAGAGTTGTGTGTATCTCCACATGCCTCCATGTATCTCCACAGGCCTCCATCTCCACATGCCTCCTTGTATCTTCACATGCCTCTATCTCCACATGCCTCTATCTCCACATGCCGCTATCACCACATGCCTCCATGTCTCTCCACAGGCATCCATGTATCTCTACATGCCTCCATAACTCTCCAGATGCCTCCATGTATTTCCACATGCCTTCATGTATTTCTACATGCCTCCATGTATCTCCACATGCCTCCATGTATCTCGACATGCCTCCATCTCCACATGCCTCCATGTAGCTCCACATGCCTCCATGTAGCTCCACATACCTCCATGTAGCCCCACATGCCTCCATGTAGCTCCACATGTCTCCATGTATCTCCACATGCCTCAATGTATCTACACAAGCCTTCATCTCCTCATGCCTCCATCTCCACATGTCTCCATGCATCTCCACATGCCTCCATGTATCTCCACATGCCTCCATGTATCTCCACATGCCTCCATTCCCACATTCCACCATGTATCTCCACATGCCTCCATGTACCTCGACATGCCTCCATCACCACATGCCTCCATCTCCACATGCATCCATGCCTCTCCACATGCCTCCATCTTCACATGCCTCCATCTCCCCATGCCTCCATGTATCCCCACATGCCTCCATCTCCACATGCCTCCATGTATCTCCACATGCCTCCATCTCCACATGCCTCTATCTCCACATGCCTCCATGTATCTGTTAGGAATCAGCCTTGACTTGTGTGATTAGTGCGCTTCTGACACTTTTTTGTGGCCCCTTATTGTATGAGCATGTACTTCATAGACCTTCCCTAAGGGTAATAAGGAGGAGCAGCGCACTACCGTCGTTGCTTGGCTTACTCCTTCGTGACCACGCCCCCTCTCCACTTCCTGGTTCCTGCTCGTGTGTTGTGCTGGCGTCTTGAGGACTCTCTGCTGGGGTTCTTGAGTATAGACGCTGTTATTCTTGGTTGCTGCCCCTTGTCCCTTTGAATTCCTGCTCTTGGAGTGTGTGTGTTTGCCTAAACGGTACTCGGCATTTCTTCGCCGCGTCAAATACCGGTGAACGCGACGCCCCTGCCATCGCTCACGCATTTTGCGGGCGTCGTCCGTTCACTTCTTTCAGTCTCTTCTTTTATTGGTGGCTGCATTACCTCCTTTGCTGATTTCATTCTTTTGGGACTTCCTATCGAGTGTGAGCGCTCCGCCCTGTCTTACTAGGGGCCGGGTGTCTCACCTCCTGAGTGGGTACTGCTCCGCTGTACTTGCCCCCTGTGCAGCCGGTCGGTGCCCCTCACTCCTTTTCTGTGTTTGTTTGCTTGTGTTTGGTGTATGGTTGTACTGCTCCGCTGCACTGGCCCCCTCCTTCAGACAGCCGGTCGGTTCACCTCACCTTCCTTTAAGATATTGTTTGCGTCTGAGGTGTGTTGAGTACTTCGTGAGTTCTTTTGGCCCCCTCCCTGTTGCCTGGACTCATCGAGGAAGCTCGCCCGACCTACAGTTGGGGTAAGATCCATAATTAATCACACATGTCAATGTTTCGCTATGTTTAAACAGAAAGCCAAGCCCACGAATTATCCTTCCCCTGAGCGAGGATGAATCCTGACCCCTCTATGGAGGCTTCGGGCCCTGCACCCCAGACCCTTACTATGGAGGATTTAATGGCAGCTTTTGTGGCCCTTCAGACAGAAGTAGGCAGATTAGGAACAGAAAATCAGAGATTAGTTGCAGAAGTCCATCAGTTGAGAACAGGCACCATCCCTAAAGCTTGCAAAAGCTACATTCAGCCTGCCAAATTCACGCTTTCACCAACAGAACAAGACACGAGAGCTAGCACTGATCCCACTGCTTCCCCTGTTCAAGTCACGGTGCACACCCCTAACCCTGTGCCCTTAGCAATGCCCGAGAGATTCGCAGGAGATAGCACTAAATTTGATGTTTTTATGAATCAATGCCAACTCCAGTTCCTATGCAAAGCGGCCTCCTTTGCAGACGATTCGGCCAAAGTGGCTTTTATCATTTCCTATCTAGCCGGGAACGCAGCAGAATGGGCTGTACCTCTAGTACAGAATAACGATCCCTTGTTGTATGATCTTGATCAGTTTAAGGACAAAATGAGGAGTCTTTTTGCTAAGCATTCATACATGCAAGCTAGTGACACTGAGCTACTTAATCTTAAACAAGGTTCCAAGGATCTACTCTTTTATATAACCAATTTCAACCGCTTGGTAGCCGAAACCCACTGGCCCGAAGACAAAAGAACCTCCTTGTTTTACCGGGGACTATATGAGGAAATAAAGGACCATCCCCTGAGACGCCTTCTGTTATTTGTTACCCCTCGTATGAGGAGAGTGGTGGACACTCCTTGGGTAAATTCCCTCATACTTTTAGGAGACAGTAGACAGGAGTGTTGTATACTCTGATATCGCATTCCTGCTTCTGTGTCCTGGAGGTGGAGGGATTCTTCTTTGCTCCTGTGGAAGTTGGCCCTTCTCCTAACAGTGTCTCCACATGCCTTCATGCATCTCCACATGCCTCCATGTATCTCCACATGCCTCCATGCATATCCACATTCCTCCATGCATCTCCACATGCCTCCATTCATCGCCACATGCCTCCATTTCCCCATGCCTCCATTTATCTCCACATGCCTCCATGTATCTCCACATGCCTCCATCTCCACATGCATCCATCTCCCCATGCCTCCATGTATCTCCACATGCCTCCATGTATCTCCACATGCCTCCATGTATCTCCAAATGCCTCCATCTCCACATGTTATGTTATTGTGGGAGGGGGTGTGCAGCGGGCCGGAAAAGCAAGCGAGGAGGCCGTATATAGTGTGCTATAGTAGGGGTTTATTTCAAAGTCACAGAGGTAGAACACAGGAAAAACAAGGAGGGCGTCAGGGTACTGGATCCACGCCGGGTCTGGGGTGCAGCTTGCGGTCTTCCGCGGCTCCAACGGCGGTTCCGGTGACGTGGTGTATCCACGGAGGGCAGGGAGCAAAAGAGAAAACAAGGGACCGTTAGTCCTATCCTAGTTCAGGATCTCAGCAACCGTCACCGTCACCCGGGGCGTGTGGGGGAAGGAGCGGAAAAGAGACAGTGAGGAAAGGAAGGTACCGGGAGGAGGGAGTACGGGGCGAGGAGAAGAAAGAGTGGTTGGTCGGGGCGTGAGGGAAACGGCGGGGCACACAGTGCAGTGCTATACAATTATTACACAGTGCCGTGCTATACAATTATTACACAGTGCAGGGGACGTGATACTAAAGAGAAGGGAATACTTTACAAGAACTATACAGGGGCTCCTAACAAGTGGGGAAATAGTGAGGTTAAAGGCACTCACGCGGTCCGCAGTAACTCTCCCGTTGAGTTACGGCCGCTCTACAGCCACCTCCTGTGGACTCCACCACTCTTCCCTCCACTCGTCTGCTTCAGCCAGCTGCTCTCCGTCTCCTGCTCCTTCTCCTTCACGTCCGCCAGTCCGAGGTTCCTGCCACAAATCTCCGACCATTTCCACTTCCTGGTTCCCTCTTTTATCCTGTGCTGTCGCTGCCATAGGGGCGGGGCTTCCGGGGTCCGGGAGATTTAAGGTTGTCCGGCCCGATGTTCTGGTTGGTCCCTGTGGGGAAAAGAAGGGCGTGACTCTCTGGGCTTCCGTTGGCGTGCCGAGTCGGGTCCCCATGCTGGCGTTCTGAGGTCGGGGAGACAGTCCCGGGGGTAGCGGGAGAGGTAAGGGTGCGGTAGGGCAGGGTTCAGGTCGGGGTTGGCGGGACGCCGGCTCACAGTTATGTTATGTTAAACTTTGGTGAAGCGCGACAGCTGCCCCAGCAAAGAGGCGTCCCGGCGCTGGTAAAACACAGAACATCCATGAGGGCAGAGAGCTAGGCAAGGACCTAGAGGGGAGGGAATAGGTGGAATTTCACAGCTCTTCGGAAGGCATACAGATTTTCCAGTGAACGAATCTTAAAAGGAAGATCGTTCCAGAGTTTGGCTCCTAGCACTCTGGCTCCACATGCCTCCATATAACTCCACGTGCCTCCATCTCCACATGCCTCTATGTATCTCTACATGCCTCCATCTCCACATGCCTCCATATATTTCCACATGCCTCCATGTATCTCCACATGCCTCCATCGCCACATGCATCCATGTATCTCCACATGCCTCCATGTATCTCCACATGCCTCCACGTATTTCCACAATCCTCCATCTCCACATGCCTCTATGTATCTCCACATGCCTCCATGTATCTCCACATGCCTCCATCTCCATCTCTGTAGTGTAGTTCCTATATTCCCAATAGGCTCTGCGCATTGGAATAATATATTCAGCAGTGTAGACGTAGGACTGAGGTTATCTAGGTCTCTACTGATTATATTAGACTTAAGGTTTGCCAGCTAACTCAGAGGTCACTAGAAACTTTCTCGAATAAACGAGGAGGAGTTTAACCTCCCTGGATAGACAAGAAGGGATTAGCTTCTGACAACCATAAAACATGACAACTTTGCTCTCCCTGAATAAGAGTGTATCTCTAGAGTCGTGTGAAAACAAAAGACAGCTATTTCACTCAGTCAAATGTGCGTACTTAGTTTCAACAGAATGCAGAGAAAAGAGAGACGGGCGTTTTCAATAAAATTGTGTTATTTATTGAGCAGTCTTCTTCCTCATACAAGAGAAATGAATTGCCACGATTGTAATGCTCATGGTAAAGTAAAGTGCGTACAGTAAAAGGAGGATTATGAAATAATACTGTAAAAGCATTGATATGGTTTCTTAGCCATATGATACTTTAAAATAGATAAAATATATACATACATATATACATTGATTAATCGTACTCAACTGGTGCTTCTAAATACGCCTACCCCGGTGTACCTGACCTAAGCCTAATACGTGGGAAGGAGTAAGTAAGTAGCAGTTTAAGTTAAGTTTGTTTTGCCAAGAATCTGACTCAAGAATTCTCTGTAAGGGTTTAGTCAGTTCCGTACCTGGGTAATAGAAAGCAGGAGGTCTGGTATCTCTTTCTCAGGACTCAATATCCCAGCAACCCGCAAGGGTAGGCTGGAAACGCCGGAGCTGGATTTCTCGGCAGGATAAAAGACAGCGTCTTTCTCAGCGCGTCAAAGAGGAGGGGCAGCGTCCGTGGGCTCTCGCATCAGCTGGGCTTCCGGGCAAGTAGATAGCTGCTCTGCTCCAGATTCACCACCGTGTGTTTGCTTAAGGCAACGTTGGTATATTTATACCTGAAGGTGCCTGGGTTTGACGTAAGGTTGGACATAAGACGTCAATAAAGATGTCACTAAGAACTGGCCGTTCTTACAGTGCTTTACAGGAGTTCTAGGACGAAATCAAAACAAAAGCAAGGGAGATTTCCCAGGTTGCTGGAGGCTTGGTTTTGTTTAGAGAACTCGTGTGCTTACTAGGGGGCCGGAGAAGTAGCCTTGCTTAATATGACAGTATGTGCTACGACTGAATTGTGGATATGATTATTATGCCGGTGTATGGACATTATTGATTATAACCGGACAAGGGCAAAAAATAGGAATATCGATTCGGGTTTCCTAGATAAAACACTACAGTATCTCCACATGCCTCCATGTATCTCCACTTGCCTCCATGTCTCTCCACATGCCTCCATCGCCACATGCCTCCAACTCGACATGCCTCCATGTATCTCCACATGCCTCCATCTCCTCATGCCTCCATGTATCTGCACATTCCTCCATCTCCACATGTCTCCATCTCCACATGCCTCTATCTCCACATGCCTTCATGTCTCTCCACATGCCTCCTTGTATTTCCACATTCTCCATCTCCACATGCCTCCATGTATCTCCACATGCCTCCATCTCCACACACCTCCTTGTATCTTCACATCCCTCCATCTCCACATGCAACCATCTCCACATGCCTCTATCTCCACATGGTGCTATTTCCACATGCTTCCATGTCTCTCCACATGCCTCCAAGTCTCTCCACATGCCTCCAAGTATCTCCACATGCCTCCATTCCACCAGCCTCCATGTCTCTGCACATGCCTCTATGTATTTCCACATGCTTCCATGTATTTCCACATGCCTCCATGTATCTCCACATGCCTCCATGTATCTCCACATGCCTCCATGTATTTCCACATGCCTCCATGTATTTCCACATACCTCCATGTATCTCCACATACCTCCATCTCTACATGCCTCCATGTACCTCCAATGTAGCTCCACATACCTCCATGTAGCTCCACATGGCTCCATGTAGCTCCACATGCCTCCATGTATCTCAACAAGCCTCCATCTCCTCATGCCTCCATCTCCACATGTCTCCATGTATCTCCACATGCCTCCATGTCCACAAGCCACCATGCATCTCGACATGCATCCATCTCCACATGCATCCATCTCCACATGCCTCCATCTCCACATGCCTCCATGACTGTCCACATGCCTCCATCGCCACATGCCTCCATCTCCACATGCCTCCGTGTCTCTCCAAATGCCTTCATCTCCACATGTCTTCATCTCCACATGCCTCCATGTCTCACTACATGCCTTCATCTCCACATGCCTCCATGTCTCTCCACATGCCTTCATCTCCACATGCCTCCAACTCGACATGCATCCATGTCTCTCCACATGCCTCCATCTCCCCTTGCCTCCATGTATCCCCACATGCCTCATCTCCACATGCCTCCATGTATCTCCACATGCCTCCATGTATCTCCACATGCCTCCATGTCCACAAGCCACCATGTATCTCAACATGCATCCATCTCCACATGCATCTATCTCCACATGTTATGTTATGTTATAAACAGATATAGATTGGCCCCCTAACCTTGCAAGCTTGAATCTAGGAAGAACCATCCTGCAAAGAGTGGCCGATCTAAGGCATGGGTTAGGCACGTAGAAGGAAAACCGTTTTCTCAGATAGAGCGGTCCTTCCTCATGGGTGGCTCTAAAGGAGAGCACCAGGGACATAAATAGAATCCGCGGAGCCACAGGGAGCCAATGGAGACTGCGCAGGTGGGAGCGGACACTAATCCTTCTAGGAATGTTGAAAAGGAGACGGAAGGCTGCATTCTGAACGACTTGAAGTAGTTTGACCAGATGCGCTGGGATGCTACTGAACAGGGCGTTAGCGTAGTCAAGTCTGGAAAGAATAAGGGCACGAGAGACTGAGTCCTTGGCTTCCCTCGGAAGCAGTGGGAAAAATCTGCGTAACGCTTTCAGAGTGGCAAAGCAGGTGCCTGTAAGTTTTTTGATGTGGTCTTCAAATTTCAAATTTTCCCCGAACCAGATGCCCAAGTTTTTAGCTGCTCCACCCATCGACTTGGGGTTGGCGTTGCCTGGGGGCCATAATGTGTCCCTAAAGTTATTGGGGAATGTACCATAAAAAAGAACTTCAGGTTTGTCCTCGTTACACTTTAACTGGGCTGAGGCCAGCCAGCGAAAGACCAAGGACAGGCAGAGCTGTGCCGTCGCCGTATCCACATGCCTCCATGTATCTCCACATGCCTCCATGACTCTCCACATGCCTCCATCTCCACATGCCTCCATGACTGTCCACATGCCTCCATCTCCACATGCCTCCATGTCTCTCCACATGCCTTCAGCTCCACATGCCTTCATCTCCACATGCCTCCATGTCTCTCCACATGCCTCCATCTCCCCTTGCCTCCATGTATCCCCACATGCCTCATCTCCACATGCCTCCATGTGTTTCCATATGCCTCCATCCTATGCCGTGACCTGGCCTCAGCCAGTCAGAGTTCCGGGACCCCATGGATTTGTTGCAGACCGCAGCGGCCGCCAGGTGATCAGCATGACGGAGGAATAGCCCTGGCATTGCCAGGGAGCGTTCCTTGGCCAAACCCAGGGCTCAGTGAGGGAAGGGGGGGGGGGGTTCAGCAGTCGTGGGCATCCTTCGATCAGCAGGGTGGAGTAGAATTTTAAAAGGATAATGTGACAGGGGACAGAGCTCACAAAAGGCGCATCCCGTCTGCCATCTTGGTTGGCCACGCCCCCTTATCCCATCTTCTTAAATCACAGAGCAGCAGGGGGCATGGAAGTGGAAAGGTGGCACCAACGAAGGCCCACATGGAATCTAATCTTCCATGAGAGGGCTGGCTCGATGGCTTTCTGAGTATAGAACATTTATTATTTTAGTAAGAGTAATAACCCTGTATTTGAAAAGCGAGAATTAATCACCCCCTTGAGGGAGTAATATGAGCCTTCATCTCGACTTAAAGCCAGGATGGGGCTGGCGGATCCACGCGAGCTGAACTACACGAGGGATTGTAGACTCCGCTGTTGTGCTGGTGACGGTGAGCAGCTGCTGGCGATGGCCTGGCCTTGACAACTCTTGTATCAGAATGGCAGATAGATGCACAGCTTGTTGATGATGAGAGAGGTTAAGCCTTAGTTTGTATGCTTATAGGTGCTCAATAAGGTGACGTCGAGGGTCCTCCGACGTCGAACAAAGTATTTGAATAGTGGGGCTAGAGGGTCTCTAGTCCCATCCCTTAATTGGCACACAAAAATGGTTGTCCTTCCTTGAAGCAAGAAAGAGACTTTCATTCAATGTTCATTCAAATTTGCTTTGATGTTTATTTCATGATCAAGTTCATTATTTTTCAAAAAACTGTTCTGATCATTTCACGATCATTTTCAACATTGTAAATCCAAGCACTGTCTTACAAGCGGGTCCAATGCATTTCGGGCATTGTTAATATGCCCTTCATCAGGGAATTGACAGTGCCTCTGATGGAAAGTTTATCAAAATCTGATGTTAAGCGGCAATGCGCCTGGGTCCGATGTTTGACTCTGAAAGTCGCCGACCACTCTTGTGTCATCAGATGCTGATGAGTGTTAAAGTCAGGCTCAAATGTCTCTGTGTTTGTCATTGAGCCATCTCAGGGAGGGGCCTGTGTGCCTCTCCCCCCGCCCCTGCTCCAGGCTTCAACACTCCACCCCCCCCCATCAAACAGGAATCAGTCAAACCTTATTCTACACATAGATGTCTGTCTTCTGTCGCGGTGTCAGACTGCTGGCCTGATTTCAGGTGGGGCTTCGAGCAGGGTCGGATTGGTAACTTTGTTTAGCTTGAGTGGGCCGTTTTTTATCCCAATCCGCCCTGGCTTTGAGACCCCTTGTTAAGATAAGAGTCACACTGGATGCCTCCCCACCTGCCTTTACATGGACATTTGAAATGTAATGTCTTGGGGTTTGCTGCAGAGTTTCTAAGTTACGCTGGTCAATGGTTGCGCATCAAGACATATTTTTACAATAGCTACTCAGTAAATAATGTCCTCGTAATTATTTCTCTTCTCTGGATATGTTATGTTATGTTAAAATTTTTATACCGCGGACATACACCGAGACGGTTTCTTGGCGCTCATAACAGACATAGCGAGTCAGAGCAAGGATATCATACTGCTGCCGCTTTGAAGAGGAAAGTTTTCAGAGTTTTCCTAAATGACTCATAAGTAGAACAGTGGCGAAAAGAGGAGGGGAGGGAATTCCAAAAGAAAGGGCCAAGAAAAGAAAAACGCAATCCGCCATGCTTTTTTCGGCGGTAAGATGGAATGCAAAGAAGGTTATCAGCAGACGATCTAAGATTGCGGGTAGGAAGGTATCTCTTTAGTTTGGAGGACACAAATTCAGGGGCGCAGTTGTGAAGAGATTTGAAGACAGTGCATCCGAGTTTAAAGGAGCACCGTTGGGCTACTGGGAGCCAATGAAGGCTCCTCAGAAGAGGGGAAACATGCTGGTGTTTGGGTTGATGAAACACCAGACGAGCCGCCTGGTTCTGAATTAACTGGAGTTTTTGAAGCTGATAAGCGGGAATCCCCGCATACAGGAGATTGGCAAAGTCCACCCTGGAGATGACCAGAGCCAGTAAAACTAAGATGAGTGCCTCTCTGGTAAGAAAACGACAGATCTTGCGGATCCTGCGCAGTTGAAAAAAACAGGATGATGTCACAACCGAGATCTGGGGTTTCATGGATAAGTCCGCAGAGATGACCACTCCAAGGCTTTTCACAGTGCTGACCGGGCGAGGAGGGAAACCAAGAGAGGGGGGCCAATAACTGTCATCCCAAGGATTAGTGGGGCCACCCACCAGAACAAGTTCCGTCTTTGACGGATTCAGCTTGAGCTGGCTGTGAGCCATCCAATCAGAGATGAACAACATAGTGTTTTGGAAATTAAGTCGGGAGGAAGGTGAAGTGTCCAAGGGAAAGACCAACTGAAGGTCATCTGCATAATTATAAATAGTGGCAGGGGAGTGGCGAAGGGAAACCATAAGTGGTTGCATATATAAATTAAAAAGAAGGGGAGAAAGGGCAGAACCCTGGGGGACACCACAAGTGAGGGGGGAGAAGGAAGCAGCGAAGGTAGACAGGTGGACTGCCTGCGAGCGGCCTTGCAGAAAGGACCGCACCCAGTCCAGGGCGATGCCCTGGATGCCGGCGTTTCTGACACGGTCAATCAAAATAGTATGATCGACCGTGTCAAATATCCTAAAGATGTAACCCCATTACAGTCCTTCAGCAGTTTCATTGTCCTCCCCTGCTCTGTGCTACAGTGTACCTTAGAGCGGAGATCCTTATTTCTAAGATCAGAGGAACCACTACAGCGCCAAGAGGCCCTCCTGGGCCAACCGTAGCGCTGGATTAAGTATATTTCATCCATTAATTGATGCACATTGTGCAGGTTGCGAGAAGTTTGTTGTCTTGTATCTCACTTCTATGACTCCTGGTTTTGTGACAGGACCTCTTTTTTTTACCCGTCTTTCTTTTCAGACGCAGCCTCACGTGGGCCATGGCGGACGGAGGGAGCACATCTGGGGACCTCCTACTCTACGCCCTGGAGGATCTCACCGAAGCTGAGTTCAAAAGGTTTAAAAATAAATTATCAGAAATCAACTTCAAAGGATGGAAAAACATCCTGCGAGGAAGCCTGGAGAAAGCTGACCGGATTGACACCTGGAACCTTCTTGTAAACTTCTACGACCCGGACTCGGTCATTGAGGTGACCAACGAAGTCTTCACCGAGGTCGGGCTGATGGAGGCGGCAGCCAGACTCAGAGGGGAGAGAAAGCGAGGTAAGAGGGGAGCACACCCCAAGGTCAATCTTGATGGTCAAATTAAAATCATTTTCACTGGTTTTCTTGAGAATAGAAAGGATTTTTCAAAGCCAAAATAATTAGACAACTCCACATTGAAACTCCTTGAAACTATATTTGCTCTGAGGTCAGCTGGAAGCCCCTCAGTGAGTCATCTTTGCGGCTTCATGTTGTTTGTTGAGGCTTGTGTGCTGCGGCTGCCCCTCTGCACCCCCACTGACTCCACCGCGCTGGGGCATCAACGAATGAAGTCCTTGTAGTATGGCGAGAAGCGAGGAGTAAGCGCATGCAGTCCAGCGTGGACCGCTGTGAAGGGGACCCCCGGCCCTCTCACTCCTTTCCCCCATCCATGAAGTGGGACGGACCACCCGGCACTGTCAGCGATGAGACTGCATGCTCCTCACTGCCCAGAGCTCGAGGTACTCATTCCACGTTAGAAAGTATTCCTAAAAGTCTCTCTGACTCCCTGGAGTATCTTGGATGACATTCCAAGGCTTGACTGGGAGGAGGTGATGTGACGGCTGAGGGCCTGAGTCACAGAGGTACTTCACGTAGTAAAGATAAGACTGCAGAGTCGCTCCTCTCGGGTGGACTCGCCACTCTGCAGTTTTCGATACGGAGACTCCTCCGAGTGCGGATACTTTGCAGTCCTAAGTTTACTACAAGTAAATAGTCCCAGCGTCATCCAACAGTTATCACGACTGAGGGAACACGTGGGATGTCTGATGGTAAAGAACACCGCTTTAGTAAGGCGCTCCTGGCTTCTCTCAGCTACCTACATGGCCTTGAAGCCTGAGGACAGTCACAGCTTGTGCCTCACACCCGTGCGCGTACTAGTGACCTCGCGGTAGAGGTCCCTGATACAACATAGCAGCCTATTCACACACAAGGTTAGTTTCTTAAAATGTAGACAGGCTCGACTAAATTCTGTAGTAGAGGCTTATTTAGGTACTCAGAGACACAAGTGAGAAATTTCATGAATGTAAGTATGTACATGGAATTTCTATAGCCCAACCCTGGACAAACAGCAGCGGAGTGCTGAACAGGGTCAAGGACCAGCGTAAGGACACCAAGAGATAGGAGAGGTAAGTGTTTGTTGATGGGTTAATGCGTTGTGATGCAGTGTTCTTTAAAGAAGCGTCTTCCACTCTTTAATAAATTGCAGCAGCTTTGGGGCAGTCCTCATAGATAAGGGGATGTTATTCCAGATACTGGGTGTATAGATGGATACGTCCTGCTGCCTTGTTTTTCTTCTGTACACTCCTTGGTCTCTAGATTGATAGTTTCCTGGCTGCACAGGTGCTGAGAACCATCAGAGATGTGAGCTTGTTTGCAGCATAAGCAGTGCTCCCTGTGGATTTTTAAATGATGCAGCTGGCTCTGAAGATGCTGCTGGCCGGCTCGGGGAGCCAATAGAGTCCCATCAGGATGAAGTGGATGCACTCATCCTGATGAGACGTGCTGCAGGGTGTGGGATGCCCTTACGTGGTGCCAGTATGGAGCCTGGAAAGGCATGAAGCAGGGTTTACAGCCTTCCAACTAGAGAGTACGAGGGCTTGAACAGTAGTTCTGAAATTGCGTTCTGCAAGAAATGTTCCAATTCCTTCACAGCCGGTACCAGGCCACCTATTTTTTGCAGTGTGTTTATTGAGGGTTGTGATAAAGTGCCCTCTCCTGCATCGTCGCCGCCACTTTTTGCTGAATTGTTGAGGTGCTTTAACTGACTGTGCCCGGGGGTCCTGGTAATCAGGTACCCAGGGCCTGTGTTCCTTCCCTAATACTGCATTGAAGCCTAAACCCAATTGGGCTCTCTCTGACCACATGTCAGTCCCTGGTAAATGGTTCCCTAGGTCCCCAGGGCACTGTGACCAGAGAATGCTCCTAAGGGCTGCAGCACCTACTGTGCCACCCTCAGAGGCCCTGTACCTTTTCACCCATACACTGCTTTGCAGGCTGTGTGTTTTGGTGCAGAACAAAGTGAAGAGTCGACATAGCACACATCCCTGTGTGCCATGCCCACAAACCACTGACCTGGCATAGATCAGCCACCCCTCTAGCTGGGTGCCCTATGCCAGTGGTGAGGGTACAGGTGCATGAGCCCTGTGCCCCTGCAGTGTCTGAGCCCATTCTCAGACATTGTAAGTACAGTGCTGCCATTAAGAGTATTTGGTGCAGAGAGTTTGTCGTCGCGAACTCCACAGCACCATAATGGCTGCACAGAAGACTGGGAAGTAACTCACACTGATGCCAGTGTTGTATTTAATGTAAAATGCACACAGAGGGCATCTTAGAGATACCCCCTGAAAATCGACCCATCTCTAGTGTCCTGCCACCAACAGACATGTTTCTGGACCCCTGGGTCGAGAGCCTGTTGCTCTCAGGGGCCTGTAACAATGCTCATCCAGGACGAGGCGCCAAGCCACCTCCCCCAGGATGGACAGTGTGAGCAGTTGTCCTGGCATATGCTGTCCATGATTCTCGTGGGCACCTTGCACCAGTCCAAACGACCCTTATTGATGGTGGTTAAAGACAACCTATATAGAAAGCTATCCTAGAGGTAGCTGTGGAGAGCAGCCTTAGGCTAAGTCTTGGAGGAATGTAAAGCAGCTTGCTTTACCAGTCTATAATCTCGTGAACGACCAAATGAAAGGAAAACCACACCAGGTATATATATAAATGGACACCAAATACGACATGTTTCCATGCAGCCATTCCAAAGTAAGAATTTACTGGGAGGCTATAATGCACTTAAGAGTATATGGTCTGGCTGCATCACAGAACAACCCCTGGGAATAGGCTCCGAAGGGAAACAACCTTTACAACGCAACTTTTACAACGCATTACCATTACAACAAAACTTTTACAACGCAAAAACTATTACAACGCATGTATTTACAACGCATGTTTTTACAACGCAAGTACCTTTACAACGCATACCATTACAACGTAAGTATTGGTAAGTATATAATTATATTTAAAATGTTATATGTTTGGGTTTTTTAAAGGGGTATTTTTAGGGTTCAGGGTCGGTTTTCAGTTTTTGGGTAAAGGGGTATTTTTAGGGTTCAGGGTCAGTTTTCAGTTTTTGGGTAAAGGGGTATTTTTAGGGTTCAGGGTCAGTTTTCAGTTTTTGGGTAAAGGGGTATTTTCAGGGTTCAGGGTCAGTTTTCAGTTTTTGGGTAAAGGGGTATTTTTAGGGTTCAGGGTCAGTTTTCAGTTTTTGGATAAAAGGTTTTTTTTAGGGTTCAGGGACAGTTTTCAGTTTTTGGGTAAAGGGGTATTTTTAGGGTTCAGGGTCAGTTTTATGTTTTTGGGTAAAGGGATATTTTTAGGGTTCAGGGTCAGTTTGGAGTTTTTGGGTAAAGGGGTATTTTTAGGGTTCAGGGTTAGTTTTGGGTTTTTGGGTAAAAGGGTAGTTTTAGGGTTCAGGGTCAGTTTTGGGTTTTTGGGTAAAAGGGTATTTTTAGGGTTTAGGGTCAGTTTTGGATTTTTGGGTAAAAGGGTATTTTTAGGGTTCAGGGTCAGTTTTGGGTTTTTGGGTAAAGGGGTATTTTTAGGGTTCAGGGTCAGTTTTGGGTTTTTGGGGTACAGGGGTATTAGGGTTAAGGGTCAGTTTTGGGTTTTTGGGGTACTGGGGTACAGGGTAAAAATAAAATAAAATAAAGTTTAAATTAAATTATTTAAATTAAATTTATTTAAATGGGTTTTTGGGGTACAGGGGTATTTTTAGGGTTAAGGTCAGTTTTGGGTTTTTGGGGTACAGGGGTACAGGGTAAAAATATAATAAAATTAAATTTAAATTTAATTAATTAAATTATTTAAATTAAATGTAATTAAATTAATTTAATAAAATTATATTAATTTCAAATAATTTAAAATAAAAAAATTAATATATACTTACCAATACTTACTTTGTAATGGTATGCGTTGTAAAGGTACCTGCGTTGTAAAAACATGCGTTGTAAATACATGCGTTGCAATAGTTTTTGCGTTGTAAAAATTTGTTGTAATGGTATGCGTTGTAAAAGTATGCGTTGTAACGTCATACATCCGGCTCCGAATGATGCAGAGGTGTCCTGCTCATGCATGTGCCCTTCTCACACAAAACCAAGCACTCTGCTTTCAGGATTGATAAGGCCTGCCGTAGGGGTGACTGATAGAGGAATATGTGTTAGTGATTAAAGGTAGATATAGGTAACCTATATCTTAGTAAGGGGTGCCTGCACCACCTTACCCAGGCTGCAGTAGCAGTCCTGTGGTGTCATTTTGGAAGGTTTCCCAGGGGTG
Source organism: Lissotriton helveticus (assembly GCF_964261635.1). NCBI lineage: Eukaryota > Metazoa > Chordata > Amphibia > Caudata > Salamandridae > Lissotriton > Lissotriton helveticus. The sequence continues at coordinate 504,384,936 of NC_136062.1, read as the reverse complement.
GCATAATATATGTTGCAGCCCCTGGTAGGTATCTGGGGTACCTATGCCTTAGTTTCTGCTGTACCATATATAGGGACTCACAAGGTACCCCAGTAACCAAACTGGAGTGTGCCTAAAGTGCAGGGAATCCTTTTAGAGAGGAAGCAGCTAGGGTGTGGTCCTAGATAGCAGGGCCCCAGCCAGACTGAAGTCGAAAAACAGTGAAACATCAGCAAAAAGTGGAGGTAACCATAGTAAGCAGCTGCCATCGGTAGGGGAGTACCTGCCTGGGCGGTGAAGTGGGGAGGGGCAGGGTGGGGGTTAGTAATGTATGGATAATGGAGGTTTGCAGGTAAGTAAACATTTAAATAAATCAAACAAATTTCGTTGCGCGCACTGCATTGCATTTGGGGATGCAGTGCGCGCACCACGACTCCAGCACTGTGCCAACCTTATGCCGGCAGATGTGTCACGCATCTGATTATCCTTGCACCATGATGCGCTGCATTGTAAATGTGGCGCATCTGTGGTGGCGCAAGGGTAAATTTGCGCCACGCATGTTTCCTGGTGCATCCCTGCTGATTTGCAGGGATGCACCAGGAAACGTAAATCTGCCCCTACATATAACTTCACAGACTTCACTTGGCAGATGGCGCCACCAACGCTGCTTGCAAAATGCAGCTTCCTGTGTGGGCTGGGGCCTTCTCTGGCCTCTGGGTCAATTGTGCCAAAACCTGCCTGTTCCCAGTAATATGTGGGGCTCGACTGCCGCCAGAAATTCTTCCGGGTCTGATCTGGTCTCCTATGACTTTGGAACCTTGGTTACCTGATATACCATATGCTCGAAGACCAGCGGGACAGCAATCTGCTTGGGGTTCTCCCCTCCCTTAAATCAAGCATCCCCTTCTGGAGATCCCTCAGGTTGCCCAGTATGGCTTGGGTAGTCAATTTCAAAATGGTGATTCTTCCAAGTTTGCTCTATTTTTCATCAATCACACATCGGGGTTCCAGTCTCTTGTTCAAGCAACTGGATGCCCTGCTCAAGTAACTGATTTGGAATGAGGGCCGCCACAGTGTCCCTTGAAATTCTCCTGCAACTGTTGGATGAGGGGCGCCTGGGGGCCCCTGAATTTGAGTTATATTCCCTAGCGGCGTAGCTCCAATGGGTCACTAGACGGCTCAATGGCGCCAACCATCAGGATCTTGCCCTCATTGGGCTGGAACCCAATCAACCCAATCAAGGATCATCAACCAAAATTGCTCCCACCAGCAGTGGCAATTTCCCACCTCGCAATCTTATCGGTGGCGGCCCTGAAATGCTGACAGCGGTGCGTAGGGAACACGAGAGCAACATCCCTTTACGCCCCTGCTTTACCGTTGGTGGGATTGCCTTGAGACCCTCCCGGGTGAGTAGTGCGCTATACAAATGGCATGATTGATTGATTGATTGATTGCCTCATGACAACACCCTCTACTTTTTCAGGGCCACGCAATGATCCAACTGGACGGATGCCGGACTCGTGACAGTATGAGACTGCTATCACTAAGGCACCTCACTCCCCCTGGAGGAGATAACGACCCAAGGGTTTCAGACATACGAAGCCCTGGAGAGAGCCTTTGAAGACCTCTGGGTTAAGGGCAGAGGGACCCAGAACTCATGCAGGGGTCCAATTGTTGGTGTCCATGGCCTCGGCTCGACACCTAGTGATGTGTTTTTACAAGGCACTGAACGGGTGGTTGAAAGAGAAGGAGTGCTGAGGCATAGAATCACGGACCCGGAGTGGCACAGGGTGCGGGTGGATCCCAAGAAGGTCTTCAGGAATACAGGTATGGAATATATGCAATTTAATTACACGCATATGACCTATTTGACTCCTCCCAGATTTCTGATCATCTATGGGGAGTCCCACTTGGGTCCCCTGATGTCAGTATTTAGATGCAGATTTCTCTCACATGACCTGGGGCGGCCCCACCTTGCAGCCCTTCTGGGGCAGGGTATTGACAGACTGAATATTACTGTGGTTCGAGCCCTCACACGCATGATAGACATGTGCTTACTGGGACTGTTCCCCAGACCCAAACCCGGAGGGTGGGCACTAGGATCCTAGGCTTAGCTCTCATTCTGGCCAAGAGGCGGATAGAGATGGACTGGAGGTCGAGAACACACCGTGTGATGGAGATCTGGGAGAAAGAGGCCACCATACGGGCCAGAGCAGAGGAAAGGGGATTAATAAGGGAGGGCGCTAGAGAGTGCCGCCGCGCCCAATAGCTGGACTATGGGCAGAGGTACTGGAGGCATGGGAGAGCCCAGGGGAGACTGCGGCGGGGCCCGACAGACAGAGCAAACCAGCCAGAGCAGGCCAAGAAGCCTTAGAGGACGGAGATTGAACGGGCGCTGACAAGTGGATACCGACCATGCACTCCTATGCCCCTCTGGCACAGATGACCCCAGATCTCATACCCCTGCCCTGGAATCATTCAAATAGGCCTCGTACACTATTGTATTGTATTGTAGTTGCATTTATATAGCGCTTACTACCCCTGGCGAGGCGTCAAATCGCTTTTTCGTGGGTAGCACGCTACTCCGGGACCCATAGAGGATTAGACTTGAATTAGTTTAGTGAAAAATGCAAGTACATTTTAAGTGGTGGATAGGTTTGTCAGTTATTTGGATTTTGAAGGATAGCAGAAGGATAGAGGAGGACAAAGGTTTGTATTTATATAGCGCTTGTGGACGCACGCTATTCAGGAAGCCTACAAAGGATGAGTGGTGAATTAGTATGATGAAATATGAGGTAATTTCAGTGGTGGATATTAGTCTGTTACTTGGAGTGAGAAGGATAGCGGAGGGATAAAAGGGGAAGAAAGATTTGCATTCATATAGCACTTGTTACCCCTGATGGGTGTTGAAGCGCTTTTCTGGCAAGTAGCACGCCTCTCCGGAACCCATAAAGGATTACTGTTGAAAATTAGTATCGTATAAATATGAAGTAATTTGAGTAGTGGATGTGTTATTCAGTTATTTGTGCAGTATATTAGTATAGCTTAATATGGAATTTGAGAAGTGAAACATGTTAGTCTGTTAATTTTGATTGAAAAGGATAGGTTTTTTTAATGAAACTGTAATTCTAGATATACTAACACATGAGTATTAAAATACTAACAAATAAAGACTGTTAATTTGAAACTATTGAAGCATGAAATATAGCAGATTTTGAATCTATGATCTTGCAGCCGCGAGCCCCTGAAACCTTGTCTTCACTGCTTGGGTCTTGTTTATAGAAAACCTAGCCTGAAAGGCTTCCTTACCCCTCAAGACTTAAAAACAAAAAAACAAATAAAAAAAAAACTATCCTACCTACTCAAGCACCGTACCAACAATAAACTAGAAATACTCGTCAAGCGTGGGAGGTTAATAGAACATGGAGTGATCTCAATCATATGAATACATAAGTAGTGGATTACCGTGTGGTAATCTTGGTAACTTCTAAAATCCCCATCTACTTAAGCAAAGCAGTTTTAGAAGCGGCGATACTTCACCTTGGTAATATGGCCTGCAGTTTTAGAAGCTGCGATACTTCACCTTGGTAATATGGCCCGCAGTTTTAGAAGCGGCGATACTTCACCTTGGTAATATGGCCCGCAGTTTTAGAAGCGGCGATACTTCACCTTGGTAATATGGCCCGCAGTTTTAGAAGCGGCGATACTTCACCTTGGTAATATGGCCCGCAGTTTTAGAAGCGGCGATACTTCACCTTGGTAATATGGCCCGCAGTTTTAGAAGCGGCGTACCATCTCTCGCTTGTCGACCTCTTGCCTTGCGAGGCCGATAAAGCTGAGTTCGTGTTTATAGGCTGAAGTGACCAATCTATAATAAATAGATATTCCGAATGCGCCACTTCCAACCCACACCAGAATGTTGGAGGAAAATCCCTTCATTTCATCACCGCCCAACCTTGGCAGCCATGCCGGCCGGCACCCCGTGCAGCTCCCGGGGCTAGGGTTTAATTCAGAAAATGATTAAAAGGCCTCCCTCCCCAAAACCCCATTCTTTTTTTTTTCCTTTAAGGCGAGGGGCCCTAAGCAGCTGTTTGGGAAGGTAACTGTATACCCCACCCATCTTACGAAACATAACGAGCACACTGCAAACAGCGGATTGCGCCCCTGTCCCCACCACCCTAAAAATACCTACATTCACCCGATTCAATTTGTACATCTCTATCCTGACCCCGTCAATTAATCTATTAGGGAATACAAAAACAAAAAACATTGAAATCCCTGCGTTTCTACAATAATGCGGAGCTGCAAGTATTTAAAACAATATTGCCCTGAAATGTTATTTTTTTTTTTAATGCCTCTGTTGCTTTTCCGCAAACCATAAAATAGAAGGTCAAATGAGTCCATAGTACCACAGAAGTGCGTAAAGCTCCTTTAACGCCCATCATCTTATCGGACGTGAGGTCTATAAAAACATGCATGCAAACTCACAGGTAAAAAAATAAATAAAAGCAAAAAAATTATAAGATACGTATAGGTCTATCGATGGCTACTCATAAACAAAATTCTGTGGCAATTAAGCAGCGTGTTCATGCATTTAACCTAAAACAAAGCCAGAAGGGCTTACAATGCACTCATTCAGACTCCAGCTTTCTAATACGACTTCATGATAATACTGCCCACACCTCTGCACACGTTGCAAACAAAGGTCTTTTCTAAAGTTGTTGGTGGTAGCCCATAGGAGGTGATCTTTATGATTTTGGATTCGTGTCCATGAGATATTGACCGTGTTCTGTTTCTCAGATTTCAGGGGGAGATACAAGGAGCATATTGTAGAGCGGTACAGACTGATGGAAGACAGGAACGTTCGGGTGGGTGAGGCGTTCCCACTGCAGAAAAGGTTCACGGAGCTGCTGATTGTCCAGAAGCCTCGCGGCGAGCAGGAGCGTCAGCACGAGATCATGTCCTATGGAGAGAAGCACACTGAGATGATGGACAGACTAGCCCATCCCAAGCACTGCATTCATTTAGACGCCCTCTTTGATCCCATGGAGGATGGGCAGAGACCAAGGACCGTAGTGCTGCTGGGTCCAGCGGGCATCGGGAAGACCCTCACAGCCCAGAAGATCATGCTGGACTGGGCTCGAGGGGAGCTTTACCGGGGACTGTTTGATTACGCGTTCTACCTCAGCTGCAGAGAAATCAACCAAGTCACAAACAACAAAAGTGTATTTGATCTGATTGCAGCCGGCTGCCCCGGCAGGACGGTACCAGCGAGCGCGCTGGTGGCGGATCCCAGCAAGATACTGATCATCCTTGATGGCTTCGATGAGCTGAAGTCCTCTCTCGACTTGAAGGAGAACCTGTACTGCAGTGATCCGCGTCAGAGGAATCCTGTGGAAGTCACTCTCAGTAACCTGTTGAGACGAAACCTCCTGTCGGGGTGCTCCATGATCATCACCACACGTCCGACGGCTCTGGCACGGCTCAGGCAGTGCATAAAGGCTGATCTTTGTGCTGAGATAATGGGATTCACAGAAGAGGAAAGGAAGTCGTACTTCAGTGGTTTCTTTGACACTAATGAACAGGCATCCCGAGCCCTTGCCGCGGTGAAAGACAACGACACCCTGTACACCATGTGCTTCCTCCCCATCGTCTGCTGGGTCGTGTGCACGGTCATGAGGCAGCAGATGCAGAGAGGCCAGGACATTACGAATGCTTCAAAGACCACAACATCGGTCTATCTGTTCTTCTTGTCCACGTTGTTGAGGGACCACAGTGGGGCTTCTGTAGAGACCAGGCAAAGCAGCCTGAAGGGGCTCTGCTCGCTGGCACTCAACGGGGTCTTCGAGCAGAGAATCCTCTTCGATGAGAAGGACCTGAGGCAGTTCGGCCTCGAAGCGTCCGACATCCAGTTGAGCTTTCTCAATCAGACCATCTTCCAGCAAGACATTGACGTCTACACAGCCTACAGCTTCATCCACCTCAGCTTTCAGGAGTTCTTTGCAGCCATGTTCTACTTCCTTGACGTGGATGTGGGCTCGGTAAACCCTCAGAGAGATTTAAAGCATTTATTGAAGGAATATAGTGAGGATACAAGAGGCCAATTAATGCTAACAGTGCGTTTCTTATATGGACTGATCAACAAAGACCTATCGTGTCATATGGACAACGTCCTAGGCTGTAAAACATCTCCCAGCGCCAGAGCTGAGCTGATAGCGTGGCTTCAGAGGCCAAACAAGGAAAGCCTGCTACTGGACGTCTTCCACTGCTTGCAAGAGACTCAAGATAAAGAGATTATTTCCAACACCATGAGCAATATTCAAATCATAGATATAGCAGGCTCCGAATATAGTATGGTTGATTTCAAAGCGCTTTCATTCTGCTTAAAGCATTGCCAAGGAGACAAGACTCTCAACATGTCAAGCGTAGACTTCGGACCAAAAATTCAGGAAGTCATGAGGCCTGGCCTGATGAAATGCTCAACTCTCAGGTATGTACCTTTGTATGTTAACCATGCATGCTTTATATGTAGGTGTACGGCTCTGTGTGTTAAATGTTCAATGTATGTAGTATTTGTGTAACACAACCCTAGCCGCAGGCAGTGGGGCCCGGTACAGAGTCCAAGTCAGAGATACAGTGACCATGTGATTGGATAGGGAGGTTGTATCTTGTTATACCATTATGATGTAATGATCTTCAAAGAGGTAAAAATAGCGATCATTAATGAGTTTCTGTGCTCTTTATTGAGGTATATGCCTGTCTGTGTTAAACCTACAGACGCTACATTCAGGTTTGTGCCTGTCTGTGTTAAACCTACAGACACTACATTCAGGTTTGTGCCTGTCTGTGTTAAACCTACAGACACTACATTCAGGTTTGTGCCTGTCTGTGTTAAACCTACAGACACTACATTCAGGTATATGCCTGTCTGTGTTAAACCTACAGACACTACATTCAGGTTTGTGCCTGTCTGTGTTAAACCTACAGACACTACATTCAGGTTTGCGCCTGTCTGTGTTAAACCTACAGACACTACATTCAGGTTTGTGCCTCTTTGTGTTAAACCTCAGACTCTACATTCAGGTTTGTGCCTCTTTGTGTTAAACCTACAGACTCTACATTCAGGTTTGCGCCTCTTTGTGTTAAACCTACAGACTCTACATTCAGGTTTGCGCCTCTTTGTGTTAAACCTATAGACACTAGATTCTGGTTTGTGCCTCTTTGTGTTAAACCTACAGACGCTACAGGTTCAGGCCTCTCTGTGTTAAACCTACAGACGCTACAGGTTCAGGCCTCTTTGTGTTAAACCTACAGACACTACATTCAGGTTTGCGCCTCTTTGTGTTAAACCTACAGACACTACACGTTCAGGCCTCTTTGTGTTAAACTTACAGACTCTACATTCAGGTTTGTGCCTCTTTGTGTTAAACTTACAGACTCTACATTCAGGTTTGCGCCTCTTTGTGTTAAACCTACAGACACTAGATTCAGGTTTGTGCCTCTTTGTGTTAAACCTACAGACACTAGATTCAGGTTTGTGCCTCTTTGTGTTAAACCTTCAGACTCTACATTCAGGTTTGCGCCTCTTTGTGTTAAACCTACAGACACTACATTCAGGTTTGTGCCTCTTTGTGTTAAACCTACAGACGCTACAGGTTCAGGCCTCTCTGTGTTAAACCTACAGACGCTACAGGTTCAGGCCTCTTTGTGTTAAACCTACAGACGCTACAGGTTCAGGCCTCTTTGTGTTAAACCTACAGACACTACATTCAGGTTTGCGCCTCTTTGTGTTAAACCTACAGACACTACATTCAGGTTCAGGCCTCTTTGTGTTAAACCTACAGACACTACATTCAGGTTTGCGCCTCTTTGTGTTAAACCTACAGACTCTACATTCAGGTTCAGGCCTCTTTGTGTTAAACCTACAGACACTACATTCAGGTTTGCGCCTCTTTGTGTTAAACCTACAGACACTACATTCAGGTTTGCGCCTCTTTGTGTTAAACCTACAGACACTACATTCAGGTTTGCGCCTCTTTGTGTTAAACCTACAGACACTACATTCAGGTTTGCGCCTCTTTGTGTTAAACCTACAGACACTACATTCAGGTTTGCGCCTCTTTGTGTTAAACTTACAGACACTAGATTCAGGTTTGCGCCTCTTTGTGTTAAACTTACAGACTCTACATTCAGGTTTGCGCCTCTTTGTGTTAAACTTACAGACTCTACATTCAGGTTTGCGCCTCTTTGTGTTAAGCCTACAGACGCTACAGGTTCAGGCCTCTTTGTGTTAAACCTACAGACACTACATTCAGGTTTGCGCCTCTTTGTGTTAAACCTACAGACGCTACAGGTTCAGGCCTCTGTGTTAAACCTACAGACACTACATTCAGGTTTGCGCCTCTTTGTGTTAAACCTACAGACACTACATTCAGGTTTGCGCCTCTTTGTGTTAAACCTACAGACACTACATTCAGGTTTGCGCCTCTTTGTGTTAAACCTACAGACACTACATTCAGGTTTGCGCCTCTTTGTGTTAAACCTACAGACACTACATTCAGGTTTGCGCCTCTTTGTGTTAAACCTACAGACACTACATTCAGGTTTGCGCCTCTTTGTGTTAAACTTACAGACACTAGATTCAGGTTTGCGCCTCTTTGTGTTAAACTTACAGACTCTACATTCAGGTTTGCGCCTCTTTGTGTTAAACTTACAGACTCTACATTCAGGTTTGCGCCTCTTTGTGTTAAACTTACAGACACTACATTCAGGTTTGTGCCTCTTTGTGTTAAACCTACAGACACTACATTCAGGTTTGCGCCTCTTTGTGTTAAACCTACAGACACTACATTCAGGTTTGCGCCTCTTTGTGTTAAACCTACAGACACTACATTCAGGTTTGCGCCTCTTTGTGTTAAACCTACAGACACTACATTCAGGTTTGTGCCTCTTTGTGTTAAACCTCAGACTCTACACTCAGGTTTGTGTCTCTTTGTGTTAAACCTACAGACTCTACATTCAGGTTTGTGCCTCTTTGTGTTAAACCTACAGACTCTACATTCAGGTTTGCGCCTCTTTGTGTTAAACCTACAGACTCTACATTCAGGTTTGCGCCTCTTTGTGTTAAACCTACAGACTCTACATTCAGGTTTGTGCCTCTTTGTGTTAAACCTACAGACTCTACATTCAGCTTTGCGCCTCTTTGTGTTAAACCTACAGACACTACATTAAGGTTTGTGCCTCTTTGTGTTAAACCTTCAGACTCTACATTCAGGTTTGTGCCTCTTTGTGTTAAACCTACAGACACTAGATTCAGGTTTGCGCCTCTTTGTGTTAAACCTACAAACTCCACATTCAGGTTTGTGCCTCTTTGTGTTACACCTACAGACACTTCATTAAGGTTTGCGCCTCTTTGTGTTAAACCTACAGACTCCACATTCAGGTTCAGGCCTCTTTGTGTTACACCTACAGACACTACATTCAGGTTTGCGCCTCTTTGTGTTAAACCTACAGACTCTACATTCAGGTTTGTGCCTCTTTGTGTTAAACCTACAGACACTACATTCAGGTTTGCGCCTCTTTGTGTTAAACCTACAGACACTACATTCAGGTTTGCGCCTCTTTGTGTTAAACCTACAGACACTACATTCAGGTTTGTGCCTCTTTGTGTTAAACCTACAGACACTACATTCAGGTTTGCGCCTCTTTGTGTTAAACCTCAGACTCTACATTCAGGTTTGTGCCTCTTTGTGTTACACCTACAGACTCTACATTCAGGTTTGCGCCTCTTTGTGTTAAACTTACAGACTCTACATTCAGGTTTGTGCCTCTTTGTGTTAAACCTCAGACTCTACATTCAGGTTTGTGCCTCTTTGTGTTAAACCTCAGACTCTACACTCAGGTTTGTGTCTCTTTGTGTTAAACCTCAGACTCTACACTCAGGTTTGTGTCTCTTTGTGTTAAACCTCAGACTCTACATTCAGGTTTGCGTCTCTTTGTGTTAAACCTACAGACTCTACATTCAGGTTTGTGTCTCTTTGTGTTAAACCTAAGACTCTACATTCAGGTTTGTGCCTCTTTGTGTTAAACCTACAGACACTAGATTCAGGTTTGCGCCTCTTTGTGTTAAACCTACAGACTCCACATTCAGGTTTGTGCCTCTTTGTGTTACACCTACAGACACTACATTAAGGTTTGCGCCTCTTTGTGTTAAACCTACAGACTCCACATTCAGGTTCAGGCCTCTTTGTGTTACACCTACAGACACTACATTCAGGTTTGCGCCTCTTTGTGTTAAACCTACAGACTCTACATTCAGGTTTGTGCCTCTTTGTGGTAAACCTACAGACACTACATTCAGGTTTGCGCCTCTTTGTGTTAAACCTACAGACACTACATTCAGGTTTGCGCCTCTTTGTGTTAAACCTACAGACACTACATTCAGGTTTGTGCCTCTTTGTGTTAAACCTACAGACTCTACATTCAGGTTTGTGTCTCTTTGTGTTAAACCTAAGACACTACATTCAGGTTTGTGCCTCTTTGTGTTAAACCCACAGACTCTACATTCAGGTTTGCGCCTCTTTGTGTTAAACCTCAGACTCTACATTCAGGTTTGCGTCTCTTTGTGTTAAACCTCAGACACTACATTCAGGTTTGCGCCTCTTTGTGTTAAACCTACAGACACTACATTCAGGTTTGCGCCTCTTTGTGTTAAACCTACAGACGCTACAGGTTCAGGCCTCTGTGTTAAACCTACAGACACTACATTCAGGTTTGTGCCTCTTTGTGTTAAGCCTACAGACGCTACAGGTTCAGGCCTCTGTGTTAAACCTACAGACACTACATTCAGGTTTGCGCCTCTTTGTGTTAAACCTACAGACACTACATTCAGGTTTGCGCCTCTTTGTGTTAAACCTACAGACACTACATTCAGGTTTGCGCCTCTTTGTGTTAAACCTACAGACACTACATTCAGGTTTGCGCCTCTTTGTGTTAAACCTACAGACACTACATTCAGGTTTGCGCCTCTTTGTGTTAAACCTACAGACACTACATTCAGGTTTGCGCCTCTTTGTGTTAAACTTACAGACACTAGATTCAGGTTTGCGCCTCTTTGTGTTAAACCTACAGACACTACATTCAGGTTTGCGCCTCTTTGTGTTAAACCTACAGACACTACATTCAGGTTTGCGCCTCTTTGTGTTAAACCTACAGACACTACATTCAGGTTTGCGCCTCTTTGTGTTAAACTTACAGACACTAGATTCAGGTTTGCGCCTCTTTGTGTTAAACCTACAGACACTACATTCAGGTTTGCGCCTCTTTGTGTTAAACCTACAGACACTACATTCAGGTTCAGGCCTCTTTGTGTTAAACCTACAGACGCTACAGGTTCAGGCCTCTTTGTGTTAAACCTACAGACACTAGATTCAGGTTTGTGCCTCTTTGTGTTAAACCTCAGACTCTACATTCAGGTTTGCGCCTCTTTGTGTTAAACTTACAGACACTAGATTCAGGTTTGTGCCTCTTTGTGTTAAACCTACAGACGCTACACGTTCAGGCCTCTTTGTGTTAAACCTACAGACATTACATTCAGGTTTGCGCCTCTTTGTGTTAAACCTACAGACACTACATTCAGGTTTGTGCCTCTTTGTGTTAAACCTACAGACACTAGATTCAGGTTTGCGCCTCTTTGTGTTAAACCTACAGACTCTACATTCAGGTTCAGGCCTCTTTGTGTTAAACCTCAGACTCTACATTCAGGTTTGCGCCTCTTTGTGTTAAACCTCAGACTCTACATTCAGGTTTGTGCCTCTTTGTGTTACACCTACAGACTCTACATTCAGGTTTGCGCCTCTTTGTGTTAAACTTACAGACTCTACATTCAGGTTTGTGCCTCTTTGTGTTAAACCTCAGACTCTACATTCAGGTTTGTGCCTCTTTGTGTTAAACCTCAGACTCTACACTCAGGTTTGTGTCTCTTTGTGTTAAACCTCAGACTCTACACTCAGGTTTGTGTCTCTTTGTGTTAAACCTCAGACTCTACATTCAGGTTTGCGTCTCTTTGTGTTAAACCTACAGACTCTACATTCAGGTTTGCGTCTCTTTGTGTTAAACCTACAGACTCTACATTCAGGTTTGTGTCTCTTTGTGTTAAACCTAAGACACTACATTCAGGTTTGTGCCTCTTTGTGTTAAACCCACAGACTCTACATTCAGGTTTGCGCCTCTTTGTGTTAAACCTCAGACTCTACATTCAGGTTTGCGTCTCTTTGTGTTAAACCTCAGACACTACATTCAGGTTTGCGCCTCTTTGTGTTAAACCTACAGACACTACATTCAGGTTTGCGCCTCTTTGTGTTAAACCTACAGACGCTACAGGTTCAGGCCTCTGTGTTAAACCTACAGACACTACATTCAGGTTTGTGCCTCTTTGTGTTAAGCCTACAGACGCTACAGGTTCAGGCCTCTGTGTTAAACCTACAGACACTACATTCAGGTTTGCGCCTCTTTGTGTTAAACCTACAGACACTACATTCAGGTTTGCGCCTCTTTGTGTTAAACCTACAGACACTACATTCAGGTTTGCGCCTCTTTGTGTTAAACCTACAGACACTACATTCAGGTTTGCGCCTCTTTGTGTTAAACCTACAGACACTACATTCAGGTTTGCGCCTCTTTGTGTTAAACCTACAGACACTACATTCAGGTTTGCGCCTCTTTGTGTTAAACTTACAGACACTAGATTCAGGTTTGCGCCTCTTTGTGTTAAACCTACAGACACTACATTCAGGTTTGCGCCTCTTTGTGTTAAACCTACAGACACTACATTCAGGTTTGCGCCTCTTTGTGTTAAACCTACAGACACTACATTCAGGTTTGCGCCTCTTTGTGTTAAACTTACAGACACTAGATTCAGGTTTGCGCCTCTTTGTGTTAAACCTACAGACACTACATTCAGGTTTGCGCCTCTTTGTGTTAAACCTACAGACACTACATTCAGGTTCAGGCCTCTTTGTGTTAAACCTACAGACGCTACAGGTTCAGGCCTCTTTGTGTTAAACCTACAGACACTAGATTCAGGTTTGTGCCTCTTTGTGTTAAACCTCAGACTCTACATTCAGGTTTGCGCCTCTTTGTGTTAAACTTACAGACACTAGATTCAGGTTTGTGCCTCTTTGTGTTAAACCTACAGACGCTACACGTTCAGGCCTCTTTGTGTTAAACCTACAGACATTACATTCAGGTTTGCGCCTCTTTGTGTTAAACCTACAGACACTACATTCAGGTTTGTGCCTCTTTGTGTTAAACCTACAGACACTAGATTCAGGTTTGCGCCTCTTTGTGTTAAACCTACAGACTCTACATTCAGGTTCAGGCCTCTTTGTGTTAAACCTCAGACTCTACATTCAGGTTTGCGCCTCTTTGTGTTAAACCTACAGACTCTACATTCAGGTTTGTGCCTCAGTGTTAAACCTACAGACACTAGATTCAGGTTTGTGCCTCTTTGTGTTAAACCTAAGACTCTACATTCAGGTTTGTGCCTCTTTGTGTTAAACCTACAGACACTACATTCAGGTTCAGGCCTCTTTGTCTTAAACCTACAGACACTACATTCAGGTTTGCGCCTCTTTGTGTTAAACCTACAGACACTACATTCAGGTTTGCGCCTCTTTGTGTTAAACCTACAGACACTACATTCAGGATTGCGCCTCTTTGTGTTAAACCTACAGACTCTACAGGTTCAGGCCTCTTTGTGTTAAACCTACAGACGCTACAGGTTCAGGCCTCTTTGTGTTAAACCTACAGACACTAGATTCTGGTTTGTGCCTCTTTGTGTTAAACCTCAGACTCTACATTCAGGTTTGCGCCTCTTTGTGTTAAACCTACAGACTCTACATTCAGGTTTGCGCCTCTTTGTGTTAAACCTACAGACTCTACAGGTTCAGGCCTCTTTGTGTTAAACCTACAGACGCTACAGGTTCAGGCCTCTTTGTGTTAAACCTACAGACACTACATTCAGGTTTGCGCCTCTTTGTGTTAAACCTACAGACTCTACAGGTTCAGGCCTCTTTGTGTTAAACCTACAGACGCTACAGGTTCAGGCCTCTTTGTGTTAAACCTACAGACACTACATTCAGGTTTGCGCCTCTTTGTGTTAAACCTACAGACACTACATTCAGGATTGCGCCTCTTTGTGTTAAACCTACAGACTCTACAGGTTCAGGCCTCTTTGTGTTAAACCTACAGACTCTACAGGTTCAGGCCTTTTTGTGTTAAACCTACAGACGCTACAGGTTCAGGCCTCTTTGTGTTAAACCTACAGACACTACATTCAGGTTTGCGCCTCTTTGTGTTAAACCTACAGACACTACATTCAGGATTGCGCCTCTTTGTGTTAAACCTACAGACTCTACAGGTTCAGGCCTCTTTGTGTTAAACCTACAGACGCTACAGGTTCAGGCCTCTTTGTGTTAAACCTCAGACTCTACATTCAGGTTTGCGCCTCTTTGTGTTAAACCTACAGACTCTACATTCAGGTTTGCGCCTCTTTGTGTTAAACCTACAGACTCTACATTCAGGTTTGCGCCTCTTTGTGTTAAACCTTCAGACACTACATTCTGGTTTGCGCCTCTTTGTGTTAAACCTACAGACTCTACATTCAGGTTTGCGCCTCTTTGTGTTAAACCTTCAGACACTACATTCTGGTTTGCGCCTCTTTGTGTTAAACCTACAGACACTACATTCAGGTTCAGGCCTCTTTATGTTAAACCTACAGACACTACATTCAGGTTTGCGCCTCTTTGTGTTAAACCTACAGACTCTACATTCAGGTTTGCGCCTCTTTGTGTTAAGCCTATAGACACTACATTCAGGTTTGTGCCTCTTTGTGTTAAGCCTACAGACGCTACAGGTTCAGGCCTCTGTGTTAAACCTACAGACACTACATTCAGGTTTGCGCCTCTTTGTGTTAAACCTACAGACACTACATTCAGGTTTGCGCCTCTTTGTGTTAAACCTACAGACGCTACAGGTTCAGGCCTCTGTGTTAAACCTACAGACACTACATTCAGGTTTGTGCCTCTTTGTGTTAAGCCTACAGACGCTACAGGTTCAGGCCTCTGTGTTAAACCTACAGACACTACATTCAGGTTTGCGCCTCTTTGTGTTAAACCTACAGACACTACATTCAGGTTTGCGCCTCTTTGTGTTAAACCTACAGACGCTACAGGTTCAGGCCTCTGTGTTAAACCTACAGACACTACATTCAGGTTTGTGCCTCTTTGTGTTAAGCCTACAGACGCTACAGGTTCAGGCCTCTGTGTTAAACCTACAGACACTACATTCAGGTTTGCGCCTCTTTGTGTTAAACCTACAGACACTACATTCAGGTTTGCGCCTCTTTGTGTTAAACCTACAGACACTACATTCAGGTTTGCGCCTCTTTGTGTTAAACCTACAGACACTACATTCAGGTTTGCGCCTCTTTGTGTTAAACCTACAGACACTACATTCAGGTTTGCGCCTCTTTGTGTTAAACCTACAGACACTACATTCAGGTTTGCGCCTCTTTGTGTTAAACTTACAGACACTAGATTCAGGTTTGCGCCTCTTTGTGTTAAACCTACAGACACTACATTCAGGTTTGCGCCTCTTTGTGTTAAACCTACAGACACTACATTCAGGTTTGCGCCTCTTTGTGTTAAACCTACAGACACTACATTCAGGTTCAGGCCTCTTTGTGTTAAACCTACAGACGCTACAGGTTCAGGCCTCTTTGTGTTAAACCTACAGACACTAGATTCAGGTTTGTGCCTCTTTGTGTTAAACCTACAGACACTACATTCAGGTTTGTGCCTCTTTGTGTTAAACCTACAGACACTACATTCAGGTTTGCGCCTCTTTGTGTTAAACCTACAGACACTACATTCAGGTTTGCGCCTCTTTGTGTTAAACCTACAGACACTACATTCAGGTTTGTGCCTCTTTGTGTTAAACCTACAGACACTAGATTCAGGTTTGTGCCTCTTTGTGTTAAACCTAAGACTCTACATTCAGGTTTGTGCCTCTTTGTGTTAAACCTCAGACTCTACATTCAGGTTTGTGCCTCTTTGTGTTAAACCTACAGACACTACATTCAGGTTTGCGCCTCTTTGTGTTAAACCTACAGACACTACATTCAGGTTTGCGCCTCTTTGTATTAAACCTCAGACTCTACATTCAGGTTTGTGCCTCTTTGTGTTAAACCTAAGGCTCTACATTCAGGTTTGTGCCTCTTTGTGTTAAACCTACAGACTCTACATTCAGGTTTGTGTCTCTTTGTGTTAAACCTCAGACTCTACATTCAGGTTTGTGCCTCTTTGTGTTAAACCTACAGACACTACATTCAGGTTTGCGCCTCTTTGTGTTAAACCTACAGACACTACATTCAGGTTTGCGCCTCTTTGTGTTAAACCTACAGACACTACATTCAGGTTTGTGCCTCTTTGTGTTAAACCTACAGACACTAGATTCAGGTTTGTGCCTCTTTGTGTTAAACCTAAGACTCTACATTCAGGTTTGTGCCTCAGTGTTAAACCTACAGACACTACATTCAGGTTTGCGCCTCTTTGTGTTAAACCTACAGACTCTACATTCAGGTTTGTGCCTCTTTGTATTAAACCTCAGACTCTACATTCAGGTTTGTGCCTCTTTGTGTTAAACCTAAGGCTCTACATTCAGGTTTGTGCCTCTTTGTGTTAAACCTACAGACTCTACATTCAGGTTTGTGTCTCTTTGTGTTAAACCTCAGACTCTACATTCAGGTTTGTGTCTCTTTGTGTTAAACCTCAGACTCTACACTCAGGTTTGTGTCTCTTTGTGTTAAACCTCAGACTCTACATTCAGGTTTGTGTCTCTTTGTGTTAAACCTCAGACTCTACACTCAGGTTTGTGTCTCTTTGTGTTAAACCTCAGACTCTACATTCAGGTTTGTGTCTCTTTGTGTTAAACCCTCAGACTCTACATTCAGGTTTGTGTCTCTTTGTGTTAAACCCTCAGACACTACATTCAGGTTTGCGCCTCTTTGTGTTAAACCTCAGACATTACATTCAGGTTTGCGCCTCTTTGTGTTAAACCTACAGACACTACATTCAGGTTTGCGCCTCTTTGTGTTAAACCTACAGACACTACATTCAGGTTTGCGCCTCTTTGTGTTAAACCTACAGACTCTACAGGTTCAGGCCTCTTTGTGTTAAACCTACAGACGCTACAGGTTCAGGCCTCTTTGTGTTAAACCTACAGACACTACATTCAGGTTTGTGCCTCTTTGTGTTAAACCTAAGACTCTACATTCAGGTTTGCGCCTCTTTGTGTTAAACCTACAGACACTACATTCAGGTTTGCGCCTCTTTGTGTTAAACCTACAGACTCTACAGGTTCAGGCCTCTTTGTGTTAAACCTACAGACGCTACAGGTTCAGGCCTCTTTGTGTTAAACCTACAGACACTACATTCAGGTTTGCGCCTCTTTGTGTTAAACCTACAGACTCTACATTCAGGTTTGTGCCTCTTTGTGTTAAACCTACAGACACTACATTCAGGTTTGCGCCTCTTTGTGTTAAACCTACAGACACTACATTCAGGTTTGTGCCTCTTTGTGTTAAACCTACAGACTCTACATTCAGGTTTGCGCCTCTTTGTGTTAAACCTACAGACTCTACAGGTTCAGGCCTCTTTGTGTTAAACCTACAGACGCTACAGGTTCAGGCCTCTTTGTGTTAAACCTACAGACACTACATTCAGGTTTGCGCCTCTTTGTGTTAAACCTACAGACTCTACAGGTTCAGGCCTCTTTGTGTTAAACCTACAGACGCTACAGGTTCAGGCCTCTTTGTGTTAAACCTACAGACACTACATTCAGGTTTGCGCCTCTTTGTGTTAAACCTACAGACACTACATTCAGGTTTGCGCCTCTTTGTGTTAAACCTACAGACACTACATTCAGGATTGCGCCTCTTTGTGTTAAACCTACAGACTCTACAGGTTCAGGCCTCTTTGTGTTAAACCTACAGACGCTACAGGTTCAGGCCTCTTTGTGTTAAACCTACAGACACTACATTCAGGTTTGCGCCTCTTTGTGTTAAACCTACAGACACTACATTCAGGATTGCGCCTCTTTGTGTTAAGCCTACAGACGCTACAGGTTCAGGCCTCTGTGTTAAACCTACAGACACTACATTCAGGTTTGTGCCTCTTTGTGTTAAACCTACAGACGCTACAGGTTCAGGTCTCTTTGTGTTAAACCTACAGACGCTACAGGTTCAGGCCTCTTTGTGTTAAACCTACAGACACTACATTCAGGTTTGCGCCTCTTTGTGTTAAACCTACAGACACTACATTCAGGATTGCGCCTCTTTGTGTTAAGCCTACAGACGCTACAGGTTCAGGCCTCTGTGTTAAACCTACAGACACTACATTCAGGTTTGCGCCTCTTTGTGATAAACCTACAGACACTACATTCAGGTTTGCGCCTCTTTGTGTTAAACCTACAGACACTACATTCAGGTTTGCGCCTCTTTGTGTTAAACCTACAGACACTACATTCAGGTTTGTGCCTCTTTGTGTTAAACCTACAGACACTAGATTCAGGTTTGTGCCTCTTTGTGTTAAACCTAAGACTCTACATTCAGGTTTGTGCCTCAGTGTTAAACCTACAGACACTACATTCAGGTTTGCGCCTCTTTGTGTTAAACCTACAGACTCTACATTCAGGTTTGTGCCTCTTTGTATTAAACCTCAGACTCTACATTCAGGTTTGTGCCTCTTTGTGTTAAACCTAAGGCTCTACATTCAGGTTTGTGCCTCTTTGTGTTAAACCTACAGACTCTACATTCAGGTTTGTGTCTCTTTGTGTTAAACCTCAGACTCTACATTCAGGTTTGTGTCTCTTTGTGTTAAACCTCAGACTCTACACTCAGGTTTGTGTCTCTTTGTGTTAAACCTCAGACTCTACATTCAGGTTTGTGTCTCTTTGTGTTAAACCTCAGACTCTACACTCAGGTTTGTGTCTCTTTGTGTTAAACCTCAGACTCTACATTCAGGTTTGTGTCTCTTTGTGTTAAACCCTCAGACTCTACATTCAGGTTTGTGTCTCTTTGTGTTAAACCCTCAGACACTACATTCAGGTTTGCGCCTCTTTGTGTTAAACCTCAGACATTACATTCAGGTTTGCGCCTCTTTGTGTTAAACCTACAGACACTACATTCAGGTTTGCGCCTCTTTGTGTTAAACCTACAGACACTACATTCAGGTTTGCGCCTCTTTGTGTTAAACCTACAGACTCTACAGGTTCAGGCCTCTTTGTGTTAAACCTACAGACGCTACAGGTTCAGGCCTCTTTGTGTTAAACCTACAGACACTACATTCAGGTTTGTGCCTCTTTGTGTTAAACCTAAGACTCTACATTCAGGTTTGCGCCTCTTTGTGTTAAACCTACAGACACTACATTCAGGTTTGCGCCTCTTTGTGTTAAACCTACAGACTCTACAGGTTCAGGCCTCTTTGTGTTAAACCTACAGACGCTACAGGTTCAGGCCTCTTTGTGTTAAACCTACAGACACTACATTCAGGTTTGCGCCTCTTTGTGTTAAACCTACAGACTCTACATTCAGGTTTGTGCCTCTTTGTGTTAAACCTACAGACACTACATTCAGGTTTGCGCCTCTTTGTGTTAAACCTACAGACACTACATTCAGGTTTGTGCCTCTTTGTGTTAAACCTACAGACTCTACATTCAGGTTTGCGCCTCTTTGTGTTAAACCTACAGACTCTACAGGTTCAGGCCTCTTTGTGTTAAACCTACAGACGCTACAGGTTCAGGCCTCTTTGTGTTAAACCTACAGACACTACATTCAGGTTTGCGCCTCTTTGTGTTAAACCTACAGACTCTACAGGTTCAGGCCTCTTTGTGTTAAACCTACAGACGCTACAGGTTCAGGCCTCTTTGTGTTAAACCTACAGACACTACATTCAGGTTTGCGCCTCTTTGTGTTAAACCTACAGACACTACATTCAGGTTTGCGCCTCTTTGTGTTAAACCTACAGACACTACATTCAGGATTGCGCCTCTTTGTGTTAAACCTACAGACTCTACAGGTTCAGGCCTCTTTGTGTTAAACCTACAGACGCTACAGGTTCAGGCCTCTTTGTGTTAAACCTACAGACACTACATTCAGGTTTGCGCCTCTTTGTGTTAAACCTACAGACACTACATTCAGGATTGCGCCTCTTTGTGTTAAGCCTACAGACGCTACAGGTTCAGGCCTCTGTGTTAAACCTACAGACACTACATTCAGGTTTGTGCCTCTTTGTGTTAAACCTACAGACGCTACAGGTTCAGGTCTCTTTGTGTTAAACCTACAGACACTACATTCAGGTTTGCGCCTCTTTGTGTTAAACCTACAGACACTACATTCAGGTTTGCGCCTCTTTGTGTTAAATCTACAGACTCTACATTCAGGTTTGCGCCTCTTTGTGTTAAACCTACAGACACTACATTCAGGTTCAGGCCTCTTTGTGTTAAACCTACAGACGCTACATGTTCAGGCCTCTTTGTGTTAAACCTACAGACACTACATTCAGGTTTGTGCCTCTTTGTGTTAAACCTACAGACACTAGATTCAGGTTTGCGCCTCTTTGTGTTAAACCTACAGACGCTACAGGTTCAGGCCTCTTTGTGTTAGACCTACAGACACTAGATTCAGGTTTGCGCCTCTTTGTGTTCAACCTACAGACTCTACATTCAGGTTTGTGCCTCTTTGTGTTAAACCTACAGACACTACATTCAGGTTTGAGCCTCTTTGTGTTAAACCTACAGACTATACATTCAGCTTTGCGCCTCTTTGTGTTAAACCTACAGACGCTACAGGTTCAGGCCTCTTTGTGTTAGACCTACAGACACTAGATTCAGGTTTGCGCCTCTTTGTGTTCAACCTACAGACTCTACATTCAGGTTTGTGCCTCTTTATGTTAAACCTACAGACACTACAATTTGGTTTGCGCCTCTTTGTGTTAAACCTACAGACACTACATTCAGGTTTGCGCCTCTTTGTGTTAAACCTACAGACACTACATTCAGGTTTGCGCCTCTTTGTGTTAAACCTATAGACACTAGATTCTGGTTTGTGCCTCTTTGTGTTAAACCTACAGACGCTACAGGTTCAGGCCTCTTTGTGTTAAACCTACAGACACTACATTCAGGTTCAGGCCTCTTTGTGTTAAACCTACAGACACTACATTCAGGTTTGCGCCTCTTTGTGTTAAACCTACAGACACTACATTCAGGTTTGCGCCTCTTTGTGTTAAACCTACAGTCACTACATTCAGGTTTGCGCCTCTTTGTGTTAAACCTATAGACACTAGATTCTGGTTTGTGCCTCTTTGTGTTAAACCTACAGACGCTACAGGTTCAGGCCTCTTTGTGTTAAACCTACAGACACTACATTCAGGTTCAGGCCTCCTTGTGTTAAACCTACAGACGCTACAGGTTCAGGCCTCTTTGTGTTAAACCTACAGACACTAGATTCTGGTTTGTGCCTCTTTGTGTTAAACCTACAGACACTACATTCAGGTTTTCGCCTCTTTGTGTTAAACCTACAGACACTAGATTCTGGTTTGTGCCTCTTTGTGTTAAACCTACAGACACTACATTCAGGTTTGCGCCTCTTTGTGTTAAACCTACAGACACTACATTCAGGTTTAGGCCTCTTTGTGTTAAACCTACAGACACTACATTCAGGTTTGCGCCTCTTTGTGTTAAACCTACAGACACTACATTCAGGTTTGTGCCTCTTTGTGTTAAACCTACAGACGCTACAGGTTCAGGCCTCTTTGTGTTAAACCTACAGACATTACATTCAGGTTTGCGCCTCTTTGTGTTAAACCTACAGACACTAGATTCTGGTTTGTGCCTCTTTGTGTTAAACCTACAGACACTACATTCAGGTTTGTGCCTCTTTGTGTTAAACCTACAGACACTACATTCAGGTTTGCGCCTCTTTGTGTTAAACCTACAGACACTACATTCAGGTTTGTGCCTCTTTGTGTTAAACCTACAGACGCTACAGGTTCAGGCCTCTTTGTGTTAAACCTACAGACATTACATTCAGGTTTGCGCCTCTTTGTGTTAAACCTACAGACACTACATTCAGGTTCAGGCCTCTTTATGTTAAACCTACAGACTCTACATTCAGGTTTGCGCCTCTTTGTGTTAAACCTACAGACACTACATTCAGGTTTGCGCCTCTTTGTGTTAAACCTACAGACACTACAGGTTCAGGCCTCTGTGTTAAACCTACAGACACTACATTCAGGTTTGTGCCTCTTTGTGTTAAGCCTACAGACGCTACAGGTTCAGGCCTCTGTGTTAAACCTACAGACACTACATTCAGGTTTGCGCCTCTTTGTGTTAAACCTACAGACACTACATTCAGGTTTGCGCCTCTTTGTGTTAAACCTACAGACACTACATTCAGGTTTGCGCCTCTTTGTGTTAAACCTACAGACACTACATTCAGGTTTGTGCCTCTTTGTGTTAAACCTTCAGACACTACATTCTGGTTTGCGCCTCTTTGTGTTAAACCTTCAGACACTACATTCTGGTTTGCGCCTCTTTGTGTTAAACCTACAGACACTACATTCAGGTTTGTGCCTCTTTGTGTTAAACCTTCAGACTCTACATTCAGGTTTGCGCCTCTTTGTGTTAAACCTACAGACACTACATTCAGGTTTGTGCCTCTTTGTGTTAAACCTTCAGACTCTACATTCAGGTTTGCGCCTCTTTGTGTTAAACCTACAGACACTACATTCAGGTTTGCGCCTCTTTGTGTTAAACCTCAGACTCTACATTCAGGTTTCTGCCTCTTTGTGTTAAACCTTCAGACTCTACATTCAGGTTTGTGTCTCTTTGTGTTAAACCTTCAGACTCTACATTCAGGTTTGCGCCTCTTTGTGATAAACCTACAGACCCTACATTCAGGTTTGCGCCTCTTTGTGATAAACCTACAGACCCTACATTCAGGTTTGCGCCTCTTTGTGTTAAACCTACAGACCCTACATTCAGGTTCAGGCCTCTTTATGTTAAACCTACAGACACTACATTCAGGTTTGCGCCTCTTTGTGTTAAACCTACAGACGCTACAGGTTCAGGCCTCTTTGTGTTAAACCTACAGACACTACATTCAGGTTTGCGCCTCTTTGTGATAAACCTACAGACACTACATTAAGGTTTGCGCCTCTTTGTGTTAAACCTACAGACCCTACATTCAGGTTCAGGCCTCTTTGTGTTAAACCTACAGACCCTACATTCAGGTTTGCGCCTCTTTGTGTTAAACCTTCAGACTCTACATTCAGGTTTGCGCCTCTTTGTGTTAAACCCACAGACTCTACATTCAGGTTTGCGCCTCTTTGTGTTAAACCTACAGACACTACATTCAGGTTTGCGCCTCTTTGTGATAAACCTACAGACACTACATTCAGGTTTGCGCCTCTTTGTGTTAAACCTACAGACACTACATTCAGGTTTGCGCCTCTTTGTGATAAACCTACAGACACTACATTCAGGTTTGCGCCTCTTTGTGATAAACCTACAGACACTACATTCAGGTTTGCGCCTCTTTGTGTTAAACCCACAGACTCTACATTCAGGTTTGCGCCTCTTTGTGTTAAACCTACAGACACTACATTCAGGTTTGCGCCTCTTTGTGATAAACCTACAGACACTACATTCAGGTTTGCGCCTCTTTGTGTTAAACCTACAGACACTACATTCAGGTTTGCGCCTCTTTGTGTTAAACCTACAGACACTACATTCAGGTTTGCGCCTCTTTGTGTTAAACCCACAGACTCTACATTCAGGTTTGTGTCTCTTTGTGTTAAACCTACAGACACTACATTCAGGTTTGCGCCTCTTTGTGATAAACCTACAGACCCTACATTCAGGTTCAGGCCTCTTTGTGTTAAACCTACAGACCCTACATTCAGGTTTGCGCCTCTTTGTGTTAAACCTACAGACTCTACATTCAGGTTTGCGCCTCTTTGTGTTAAACCTACAGACTCTACATTCAGGTTTGCGCCTCTTTGTGTTAAACCGACAGACTCTACATTCAGGTTTGCGCCTCTTTGTGTTAAACCTACAGACACTACATTCAGGTTTGCGCCTCTTTGTGTTAAACCTTCAGACTCTACATTCAGGTTTGTGCCTCTTTGTGTTAAACCTACAGACACTAGATTCAGGTTTGCGCCTCTTTGTGTTAAACCTACAGACTCCACATTCAGGTTTGCGCCTCTTTGTGTTAAACCTTCAGACTCTACATTCAGGTTTGTGCCTCTTTGTGTTAAACCTACAGACACTAGATTCAGGTTTGCGCCTCTTTGTGTTAAACCTACAGACACTAGATTCAGGTTTGCGCCTCTTTGTGTTAAACCTACAGACACTACATTAAGGTTTGCGCCTCTTTGTGTTAAACCTACAGACTCCACATTCAGGTTCAGGCCTCTTTGTGTTACACCTACAGACACTACATTCAGGTTTGCGCCTCTTTGTGTTAAACCTACAGACTCTACATTCAGGTTTGTGCCTCTTTGTGTTAAACCTACAGACACTACATTCAGGTTTGTGCCTCTTTGTGTTAAACCTACAGACACTACATTCAGGTTTGCGCCTCTTTGTGTTAAACCTACAGACACTACATTCAGGTTTGCGCCTCTTTGTGTTAAACCCACAGACTCTACATTCAGGTTTGCGCCTCTTTGTGATAAACCTACAGACCCTACATTCAGGTTTGCGCCTCTTTGTGATAAACCTACAGACCCTACATTCAGGTTTGCGCCTCTTTGTGTTAAACCTACAGACCCTACATTCAGGTTTGCGCCTCTTTGTGTTAAACCTACAGACGCTACAGGTTCAGGCCTCTTTGTGTTAAACCTACAGACTCTACATTCCGGTTCAAGCCTCTTTGTGTTAAACCTACAGACTCTACATTCAGGTTCAGGCCTCTTTGTGTTAAACCTACAGACTCTACAGGTTCAGGCCTCTTTGTGTTAAACCTACAGACTCTACAGGTTCAGGCCTCTTTGTGTTAAACCTACAGACTCTACATTCAGGTTTGCGCCTCTTTGTGTTAAACCTACAGACACTACATTCAGGTTTGTGCCTCTTTGTGTTAAACCTACTGACTCTACATTCAGGTTCAGGCCTCTTTGTGTTAAACCTACAGACTCTACATTCAGGTTCAGGCCTCTTTGTGTTAAACCTACAGACGCTACAGGTTCAGGCCTCTTTGTGTTAAACCTACAGACGCTACAGGTTCAGGCCTCTTTATGTTAAACCTACAGACATTACATTCAGGTTTGCGCCTCTTTGTGTTAAACCTACAGACACTACATTCAGGTTTGCGCCTCTTTGTGTTAAACCTACAGACTCTACATTCAGGTTTGCGCCTCTTTGTGTTAAACCTACAGACTCTACATTCAGGTTTGCGCCTCTTTGTGTTAAACCTTCAGACTCTACATTCAGGTACAGGCCTCTTTGTGTTAAACCTACAGACACTAGATTCAGGTTTGCGCCTCTTTGTGTTAAACCTACAGACACTACATTCAGGTTTGCGCCTCTTTGTGTTAAGCTTACAGACTCTACATTCAGGTTTGTGCCTCTTTGTGTTAAGCCTACAGACGCTACAGGTTCAGGCCTCTGTGTTAAACCTACAGACACTAGATTCAGGTTTGCGCCTCTTTGTGTTAAACCTACAGACACTACATTCAGGTTTGCGCCTCTTTGTGTTAAACTTACAGACTCTACATTCAGGTTTGCGCCTCTTTGTGTTAAACCTACAGACACTAGATTCAGGTTTGTGCCTCTTTGTGTTAAACCTACAGACTCTACATTCAGGTTTGCACCTCTTTGTGTTAAACCTACAGACACTAGATTCAGGTTTGCGCCTCTTTGTGTTAAACCTACAGACACTACATTCAGGTTTGCGCCTCTTTGTGTTAAACTTACAGACTCTACATTCAGGTTTGTGCCTCTTTGTGTTAAGCCTACAGACGCTACAGGTTCAGGCCTCTGTGTTAAACCTACAGACACTAGATTCAGGTTTGCGCCTCTTTGTGTTAAACCTACAGACACTACATTCAGGTTTGCGCCTCTTTGTGTTAAACTTACAGACTCTACATTCAGGTTTGCGCCTCTTTGTGTTAAACTTACAGACCCTACATTCAGGTTTGCGCCTCTTTGTGTTAAACCTACAGACACTAGATTCAGGTTTGCGCCTCTTTGTGTTAAACCTACAGACACTACATTCAGGTTTGCGCCTCTTTGTGTTAAACCTACAGACACTACATTCAGGTTTGCGCCTCTTTGTGTTAAACCTACAGACTCTACATTCAGGTTTGTGGCTCTTTGTGTTAAACCTCAGACTCTACATTCAGGTTCAGGCCTCTTTGTCTTAAACCTACAGACACTACATTCAGGTTTGCGCCTCTTTGTGTTAAACCTACAGACCCTACATTCAGGTTTGCACCTCTTTGTGTTAAACCTACAGACTCTACATTCAGATTTGTGGCTCTTTGTGTTAAACCTACAGACTCTACATTCAGGTTTGTGGCTCTTTGTGTTAAACCTACAGACTCTACATTCAGGTTTGTGGCTCTTTGTGTTAAACCTACAGACACTACATTCAGGTTTGCGCCTCTTTGTCTTAAACCTACAGACACTACATTCAGGTTTGCGCCTCTTTGTGTTAAACCTACAGACCCTACATTCAGGTTTGCACCTCTTTGTGTTAAACCTACAGACTCTACATTCAGATTTGTGCCTCTTTGTGTTAAACCTACAGACTCTACATTCAGGTTTGCACCTCTTTGTGTTAAACCTACAGACACTACATTCAGGTTTGCGCCTCTTTGTGTTAAACTTACAGACTCTACATTCAGGTTTGCGCCTCTTTGTGTTAAACTTACAGACCCTACATTCAGGTTTGCGCCTCTTTGTGTTAAACCTACAGACACTAGATTCAGGTTTGCGCCTCTTTGTGTTAAACCTACAGACACTACATTCAGGTTTGCGCCTCTTTGTGTTAAACCTACAGACACTACATTCAGGTTTGCGCCTCTTTGTGTTAAACCTACAGACACTACATTCAGGTTTGCGCCTCTTTGTGTTAAACCTACAGACACTAGATTCAGGTTTGTGCCTCTTTGTGATAAACCTACAGTCACTACATTCAGGTTTGTGCCTCTTTGTGTTAAACCTACAGACGCTACAGGTTCAGGCCTCTTTGTGTTAAACCTACAGACTCTACATTCAGGTTTGCGCCTCTTTGTGTTAAACCTACAGACACTACATTCAGGTTTGCGCCTCTTTGTGTTAAACCTACAGACACTACATTCAGGTTTGCGCCTCTTTGTGTTAAACCTACAGACACTACATTCAGGTTTGCGCCTCTTTGTGTTAAACCTACAGACACTACATTCAGGTTTGCGCCTCTTTGTGATAAACCTACAGACACTACATTCAGGTTTGCGCCTCTTTGTGTTAAACCTACAGACCCTACATTCAGGTTTGCGCCTCTTTGTGTTAAACCTACAGACACTACATTCAGGTTTGCGCCTCTTTGTGTTAAACCTACAGACCCTACATTCAGGTTTGCGCCTCTTTGTGTTAAACCTACAGACACTACATTCAGGTTTGCGCCTCTTTGTGATAAACCTACAGACCCTACATTCAGGTTTGCGCCTCTTTGTGTTAAACCTACAGACACTACATTCAGGTTTGCGCCTCTTTGTGATAAACCTACAGACTCTACATTCAGGTTTGCACCTCTTTGTGTTAAACCTACAGACACTAGATTCAGGTTTGCGCCTCTTTGTGTTAAACCTACAGACACTACATTCAGGTTTGCGCCTCTTTGTGTTAAACTTACAGACTCTACATTCAGGTTTGCGCCTCTTTGTGTTAAACTTACAGACCCTACATTCAGGTTTGCGCCTCTTTGTGTTAAACCTACAGACACTAGATTCAGGTTTGCGCCTCTTTGTGTTAAACCTACAGACACTACATTCAGGTTTGCGCCTCTTTGTGTTAAACCTACAGACACTACATTCAGGTTTGCGCCTCTTTGTGTTAAACCTACAGACACTACATTCAGGTTCAGGCCTCTTTGTGTTAAACCTACAGACTCTACATTCAGGTTTGTGCCTCTTTGTGTTAAACCTACAGACACTACATTCAGGTTCAGGCCTCTTTGTGTTAAACCTACAGACACTACATTCAGGTTTGCGCCTCTTTGTGTTAAACCTACAGACACTACATTCAGGTTCAGGCCTCTTTGTGTTAAACCTACAGACACTACATTCAGGTTTGCGCCTCTTTGTGTTAAACCTACAGACACTACATTCAGGTTTGCGCCTCTTTGTGTTAAACCTACAGACACTACATTCAGGTTTGCGCCTCTTTGTGTTAAACCTACAGACACTACATTCAGGTTTGCGCCTCTTTGTGTTAAACTTACAGACACTAGATTCAGGTTTGCGCCTCTTTGTGTTAAACTTACAGACTCTACATTCAGGTTTGCGCCTCTTTGTGTTAAACTTACAGACTCTACATTCAGGTTTGCGCCTCTTTGTGTTAAGCCTACAGACGCTACAGGTTCAGGCCTCTTTGTGTTAAACCTACAGACACTACATTCAGGTTTGCGCCTCTTTGTGTTAAACCTACAGACGCTACAGGTTCAGGCCTCTGTGTTAAACCTACAGACACTACATTCAGGTTTGCGCCTCTTTGTGTTAAACCTACAGACACTACATTCAGGTTTGCGCCTCTTTGTGTTAAACCTACAGACACTACATTCAGGTTTGCGCCTCTTTGTGTTAAACCTACAGACACTACATTCAGGTTTGCGCCTCTTTGTGTTAAACCTACAGACACTACATTCAGGTTTGCGCCTCTTTGTGTTAAACTTACAGACACTAGATTCAGGTTTGCGCCTCTTTGTGTTAAACTTACAGACTCTACATTCAGGTTTGCGCCTCTTTGTGTTAAACTTACAGACTCTACATTCAGGTTTGCGCCTCTTTGTGTTAAGCCTACAGACGCTACAGGTTCAGGCCTCTTTGTGTTAAACCTACAGACACTACATTCAGGTTTGCGCCTCTTTGTGTTAAACCTACAGACACTACATTCAGGTTTGCGCCTCTTTGTGTTAAACCTACAGACACTACATTCAGGTTTGCGCCTCTTTGTGTTAAACCTACAGACACTACATTCAGGTTCAGGCCTCTTTGTGTTAAACCTACAGACGCTACAGGTTCAGGCCTCTTTGTGTTAAACCTACAGACACTACATTCAGGTTTGTGCCTCTTTGTGTTAAACCTACAGACACTACATTAAGGTTTGCGCCTCTTTGTGTTAAACCTACAGACTCCACATTCAGGTTCAGGCCTCTTTGTGTTAAACCTACAGACTCTACATTCAGGTTTGTGCCTCTTTGTGTTAAACCTACAGACTCTACATTCAGCTTTGCGCCTCTTTGTGTTAAACCTACAGACACTACATTAAGGTTTGTGCCTCTTTGTGTTAAACCTTCAGACTCTACATTCAGGTTTGTGCCTCTTTGTGTTAAACCTACAGACACTAGATTCAGGTTTGCGCCTCTTTGTGTTAAACCTACAGACTCCACATTCAGGTTTGTGCCTCTTTGTGTTACACCTACAGACACTACATTAAGGTTTGCGCCTCTTTGTGTTAAACCTACAGACTCCACATTCAGGTTCAGGCCTCTTTGTGTTACACCTACAGACACTACATTCAGGTTTGCGCCTCTTTGTGTTAAACCTACAGACTCTACATTCAGGTTCAGGCCTCTTTGTGTTACACCTACAGACACTACATTCAGGTTTGCGCCTCTTTGTGTTAAACCTACAGACTCTACATTCAGGTTTGTGCCTCTTTGTGTTAAACCTACAGACACTACATTCAGGTTTGCGCCTCTTTGTGTTAAACCTACAGACACTACATTCAGGTTTGCGCCTCTTTGTGTTAAACCTACAGACACTACATTCAGGTTTGTGCCTCTTTGTGTTAAGCCTACAGACACTACATTCAGGTTTGCGCCTCTTTGTGTTAAACCTACAGACACTACATTCAGGTTTGCGCCTCTTTGTGTTAAACCTACAGACACTACATTCAGGTTTGCGCCTCTTTGTGTTAAACCTACAGACACTACATTCAGGTTTGCGCCTCTTTGTGTTAAACCTCAGACTCTACATTCAGGTTTGTGCCTCTTTGTGTTAAACCTCAGACTCTACACTCAGGTTTGTGTCTCTTTGTGTTAAACCTCAGACTCTACACTCAGGTTTGTGTCTCTTTGTGTTAAACCTCAGACTCTACATTCAGGTTTGTGCCTCTTTGTGTTAAACCTACAGACACTACATTCAGGATTGCGTCTCTTTGTGTTAAACCTCAGACTCTACACTCAGGTTTGTGTCTCTTTGTGTTAAACCTCAGACTCTACATTCAGGTTTGCGTCTCTTTGTGTTAAACCTCAGACTCTACACTCAGGTTTGTGTCTCTTTGTGTTAAACCTCAGACTCTACACTCAGGTTTGTGTCTCTTTGTGTTAAACCTCAGACTCTACATTCAGGTTTGCGTCTCTTTGTGTTAAACCTACAGACTCTACATTCAGGTTTGCGTCTCTTTGTGTTAAACCTACAGACTCTACATTCAGGTTTGCGCCTCTTTGTGTTAAACCTCAGACTCTACATTCAGGTTTGCGTCTCTTTGTGTTAAACCTCAGACTCTACACTCAGGTTTGTGTCTCTTTGTGTTAAACCTCAGACACTACATTCAGGTTTGCGCCTCTTTGTGTTAAACCTACAGACACTACATTCAGGTTTGCGCCTCTTTGTGTTAAACCTACAGACACTACATTCAGGTTTGCGCCTCTTTGTGTTAAACCTACAGACGCTACAGGTTCAGGCCTTTGTGTTAAACCTACAGACACTACATTCAGGTTTGTGCCTCTTTGTGTTAAACCTACAGACACTACATTCAGGTTTGCGCCTCTTTGTGTTAAACCTACAGACATTACATTCAGGTTTGCGCCTCTTTGTGTTAAACCTACAGACTCTACATTCAGGTACAGGCCTCTTTGTGTTAAGCCTACAGACGCTACAGGTTCAGGCCTCTGTGTTAAACCTACAGACACTACATTCAGGTTTGTGCCTCTTTGTGTTAAACCTTCAGACTCTACATTCAGGTTTGCGCCTCTTTGTGTTAAACCTACAGACATTACATTCAGGTTTGCGCCTCTTTGTGTTAAACCTACAGACATTACATTCAGGTTTGTGCCTCTTTATGTTAAACCTACAGACTCTACATTCAGGTTCAGGCCTCTTTGTGTTAAACCTACAGACACTAGATTCTGGTTTGTGCCTCTTTGTGTTAAACCTACAGACACTACATTCAGGTTTGCGCCTCTTTGTGTTAAACCTACAGACACTAGATTCTGGTTTGTGCCTCTTTGTGTTAAACCTACAGACACTACATTCAGGTTTGCGCCTCTTTGTGTTAAACCTACAGACACTACATTCAGGTTTAGGCCTCTTTGTGTTAAACCTACAGACACTACATTCAGGTTTGCGCCTCTTTGTGTTAAACCTACAGACACTACATTCAGGTTTGTGCCTCTTTGTGTTAAACCTACAGACGCTACAGGTTCAGGCCTCTTTGTGTTAAACCTACAGACATTACATTCAGGTTTGCGCCTCTTTGTGTTAAACCTACAGACACTAGATTCTGGTTTGTGCCTCTTTGTGTTAAACCTACAGACACTACATTCAGGTTTGCGCCTCTTTGTGTTAAACCTACAGACACTACATTCAGGTTCAGGCCTCTTTGTGTTAAACCTACAGACACTACATTCAGGTTTGCGCCTCTTTGTGTTAAACCTACAGACACTACATTCAGGTTTGCGCCTCTTTGTGTTAAACCTACAGACACTAGATTCTGGTTTGTGCCTCTTTGTGTTAAACCTACAGACGCTACAGGTTCAGGCCTCTTTGTGTTAAACCTACAGACGCTACACGTTCAGGCCTCTTTGTGTTAAACCTACAGACATTACATTCAGGTTTGCGTCTCTTTGTGTTAGACCTACAGACACTAGATTCAGGTTTGCGCCTCTTTGTGTTAAACCTACAGACTCTACATTCAGATTTGTGCCTCTTTGTGTTAAACCTACAGACTCTACATTCAGGTTCAGGCCTCTTTATGTTAAACCTACAGACACTACATTCAGGTTTGCGCCTCTTTGTGTTAAACCTACAGACGCTACAGGTTCAGGTCTCTTTGTGTTAAACCTACAGACACTACATTCAGGTTTGTGCCTCTTTGTGTTAAACCTACAGACTCTACGTTCAGGTTTGCGCCTCTTTGTGTTAAACCTACAGACTCTACATTCAGGTTTGTGCCTCTTTGTGTTAAACCTACAGACACTACATTCAGGTTTGCGCCTCTTTGTGTTAAACCTACAGACACTACATTCAGGTTTGCGCCTCTTTGTGTTAAACCTACAGACACTACATTCAGGTTTGTGCCTCTTTGTGTTAAACCTACAGACACTACATTCAGGTTTGCGCCTCTTTGTGTTAAACCTACAGACACTACATTCAGGTTTGCGCCTCTTTGTGTTAAACCTACAGACACTACATTCAGGTTTGCGCCTCTTTGTGTTAAACTTACAGACTCTACATTCAGGTTTGCGCCTCTTTGTGTTAAACCTCAGACTCTACATTCAGGTTTGTGCCTCTTTGTGTTAAGCCTATAGACACTACATTCAGGTTTGTGCCTCTTTGTGTTAAGCCTACAGACGCTACAGGTTCAGGCCTCTGTGTTAAACCTACAGACACTACATTCAGGTTTGCGCCTCTTTGTGTTAAACCTACAGACACTACATTCAGGTTTGCGCCTCTTTGTGTTAAACCTACAGACACTACATTCAGGTTTGCGCCTCTTTGTGTTAAACCTACAGACGCTACAGGTTCAGGCCTCTGTGTTAAACCTACAGACACTACATTCAGGTTTGTGCCTCTTTGTGTTAAGCCTACAGACGCTACAGGTTCAGGCCTCTGTGTTAAACCTACAGACACTACATTCAGGTTTGCGCCTCTTTGTGTTAAACCTACAGACACTACATTCAGGTTTGCGCCTCTTTGTGTTAAACCTACAGACACTACATTCAGGTTTGCGCCTCTTTGTGTTAAACCTACAGACACTACATTCAGGTTTGCGCCTCTTTGTGTTAAACCTACAGACACTACATTCAGGTTTGCGCCTCTTTGTGTTAAACTTACAGACACTAGATTCAGGTTTGCGCCTCTTTGTGTTAAACCTACAGACACTACATTCAGGTTTGCGCCTCTTTGTGTTAAACCTACAGACACTACATTCAGGTTTGCGCCTCTTTGTGTTAAACCTACAGACACTACATTCAGGTTCAGGCCTCTTTGTGTTAAACCTACAGACGCTACAGGTTCAGGCCTCTTTGTGTTAAACCTACAGACACTAGATTCAGGTTTGTGCCTCTTTGTGTTAAACCTACAGACACTACATTCAGGTTTGTGCCTCTTTGTGTTAAACCTACAGACTCTACATTCAGGTTTGTGCCTCTTTGTGTTAAACCTACAGACTCTACATTCAGGTTTGCGCCTCTTTGTGTTAAACCTACAGACACTACATTCAGGTTTGCGCCTCTTTGTGTTAAACCTACAGACTCTACAGGTTCAGGCCTCTTTGTGTTAAACCTACAGACGCTACAGGTTCAGGCCTCTTTGTGTTAAACCTACAGACACTACATTCAGGTTTGCGCCTCTTTGTGTTAAACCTACAGACACTACATTCAGGATTGCGCCTCTTTGTGTTAAACCTACAGACTCTACAGGTTCAGGCCTCTTTGTGTTAAACCTACAGACGCTACAGGTTCAGGCCTCTTTGTGTTAAACCTACAGACACTAGATTCTGGTTTGTGCCTCTTTGTGTTAAACCTACAGACACTACATTCAGGTTTGAGCCTCTTTGTGTTAAACCTACAGACTCTACATTCAGGTTTGCGCCTCTTTGTGTTAAACCTACAGACTCTACATTCAGGTTTGCGCCTCTTTGTGTTAAACCTACAGACTCTACAGGTTCAGGCCTCTTTGTGTTAAACCTACAGACGCTACAGGTTCAGGCCTCTTTGTGTTAAACCTACAGACACTACATTCAGGTTTGCGCCTCTTTGTGTTAAACCTACAGACTCTACAGGTTCAGGCCTCTTTGTGTTAAACCTACAGACGCTACAGGTTCAGGCCTCTTTGTGTTAAACCTACAGACACTACATTCAGGTTTGCGCCTCTTTGTGTTAAACCTACAGACACTACATTCAGGATTGCGCCTCTTTGTGTTAAACCTACAGACTCTACAGGTTCAGGCCTCTTTGTGTTAAACCTACAGACGCTACAGGTTCAGGCCTCTTTGTGTTAAACCTACAGACACTACATTCAGGTTTGCGCCTCTTTGTGTTAAACCTACAGACACTACATTCAGGATTGCGCCTCTTTGTGTTATACCTACAGACTCTACAGGTTCAGGCCTCTTTGTGTTAAACCTACAGACTCTACAGGTTCAGGCCTCTTTGTGTTAAACCTACAGACGCTACAGGTTCAGGCCTCTTTGTGTTAAACCTACAGACACTACATTCAGGTTTGCGCCTCTTTGTGTTAAACCTACAGACACTACATTCAGGATTGCGCCTCTTTGTGTTAAACCTACAGACTCTACAGGTTCAGGCCTCTTTGTGTTAAACCTACAGACGCTACAGGTTCAGGCCTCTTTGTGTTAAACCTCAGACTCTACATTCAGGTTTGCGCCTCTTTGTGTTAAACCTTCAGACTCTACATTCAGGTTTGCGCCTCTTTGTGTTAAACCTTCAGACACTACATTCTGGTTTGCGCCTCTTTGTGTTAAACCTACAGACACTACATTCAGGTTTGCGCCTCTTTGTGTTAAACCTACAGACACTACATTCAGGTTTGCGCCTCTTTGTGTTAAACCTATAGACACTAGATTCTGGTTTGTGCCTCTTTGTGTTAAACCTACAGACGCTACAGGTTCAGGCCTCTTTGTGTTAAACCTACAGACACTACATTCAGGTTCAGGCCTCTTTGTGTTAAACCTACAGACACTACATTCAGGTTTGCGCCTCTTTGTGTTAAACCTACAGACACTACATTCAGGTTTGCGCCTCTTTGTGTTAAACCTACAGTCACTACATTCAGGTTTGCGCCTCTTTGTGTTAAACCTATAGACACTAGATTCTGGTTTGTGCCTCTTTGTGTTAAACCTACAGACGCTACAGGTTCAGGCCTCTTTGTGTTAAACCTACAGACACTACATTCAGGTTCAGGCCTCCTTGTGTTAAACCTACAGACGCTACAGGTTCAGGCCTCTTTGTGTTAAACCTACAGACACTAGATTCTGGTTTGTGCCTCTTTGTGTTAAACCTACAGACACTAGATTCTGGTTTGTGCCTCTTTGTGTTAAACCTACAGACACTACATTCAGGTTTGCGCCTCTTTGTGTTAAACCTACAGACACTACATTCAGGTTTAGGCCTCTTTGTGTTAAACCTACAGACACTACATTCAGGTTTGCGCCTCTTTGTGTTAAACCTACAGACACTACATTCAGGTTTGTGCCTCTTTGTGTTAAACCTACAGACGCTACAGGTTCAGGCCTCTTTGTGTTAAACCTACAGACATTACATTCAGGTTTGCGCCTCTTTGTGTTAAACCTACAGACACTAGATTCTGGTTTGTGCCTCTTTGTGTTAAACCTACAGACACTACATTCAGGTTTGCGCCTCTTTGTGTTAAACCTACAGACACTACATTCAGGTTCAGGCCTCTTTATGTTAAACCTACAGACACTACATTCAGGTTTGCGCCTCTTTGTGTTAAACCTACAGACTCTACATTCAGGTTTGTGCCTCTTTGTGTTAAACCTACAGACACTAGATTCAGGTTTGCGCCTCTTTGTGTTAAACCTACAGACTCTACATTCAGGTTTGCGCCTCTTTGTGTTAAACCTACAGACACTACATTCAGGTTTGCGCCTCTTTGTGTTAAACCTACAGACTCTACATTCAGGTTTGTGCCTCTTTGTGTTAAACCTTCAGACTCTACATTCAGGTTTGCGCCTCTTTGTGTTAAACCTACAGACACTACATTCAGGTTTGCGCCTCTTTGTGTTAAACCTATAGACACTACATTCAGGTTTGCGCCTCTTTGTGTTAAACCTACAGACTCTACATTCAGGTTTGCGCCTCTTTGTGTTAAACCTTCAGACTCTACATTCAGGTACAGGCCTCTTTGTGTTAAGCCTACAGACGCTACAGGTTCAGGCCTCTGTGTTAAACCTACAGACACTACATTCAGGTTTGTGCCTCTTTGTGTTAAACCTACAGACGCTACAGGTTCAGGCCTCTTTGTGTTAAACCTACAGACACTACGTTCAGGTTTGTGCCTCTTTGTGTTAAACCTACAGACACTACATTCAGGTTTGCGCCTCTTTGTGTTAAACCTACAGACTCTACAGGTTCAGGCCTCTTTGTGTTAAACCTACAGACGCTACAGGTTCAGGCCTCTTTGTGTTAAACCTACAGACACTACATTCAGGTTTGCGCCTCTTTGTGTTAAATCTACAGACTCTACATTCAGGTTTGCGCCTCTTTGTGTTAAACCTACAGACACTACATTCAGGTTCAGGCCTCTTTGTGTTAAACCTACAGACGCTACAGGTTCAGGCCTCTTTGTGTTACACCTACAGACACTACATTCAGGTTTGTGCCTCTTTGTGTTAAACCTACAGACACTAGATTCAGGTTTGCGCCTCTTTGTGTTAAACCTACAGACTCTACATTCAGGTTTGAGCCTCTTTGTGTTAAACCTACAGACGCTACAGGTTCAGGCCTCTTTGTGTTAGACCTACAGACACTAGATTCAGGTTTGCGCCTCTTTGTGTTAAACCTACAGACACTAGATTCAGGTTTGCGCCTCTTTGTGTTAGACCTACAGACTCTACATTCAGGTTTGTGCCTCTTTGTGTTAAACTTACAGACTCTACATTCAGGTTCAGGCCTCTTTATGTTAAACCTACAGACACTACAATTTGGTTTGCGCCTCTTTGTGTTAAACCTACAGACACTACATTCAGGTTTGCGCCTCTTTGTGTTAAACCTACAGACACTACATTCAGGTTTGCGCCTCTTTGTGTTAAACCTATAGACACTAGATTCTGGTTTGTGCCTCTTTGTGTTAAACCTACAGACGCTACAGGTTCAGGCCTCTTTGTGTTAAACCTACAGACACTACATTCAGGTTCAGGCCTCTTTGTGTTAAACCTACAGACACTACATTCAGGTTTGCGCCTCTTTGTGTTAAACCTACAGTCACTACATTCAGGTTTGCGCCTCTTTGTGTTAAACCTATAGACACTAGATTCTGGTTTGTGCCTCTTTGTGTTAAACCTACAGACGCTACAGGTTCAGGCCTCTTTGTGTTAAACCTACAGACACTACATTCAGGTTCAGGCCTCCTTGTGTTAAACCTACAGACGCTACAGGTTCAGGCCTCTTTGTGTTAAACCTACAGACACTAGATTCTGGTTTGTGCCTCTTTGTGTTAAACCTACAGACACTACATTCAGGTTTGCGCCTCTTTGTGTTAAACCTACAGACACTAGATTCTGGTTTGTGCCTCTTTGTGTTAAACCTACAGACACTACATTCAGGTTTGCGCCTCTTTGTGTTAAACCTACAGACACTACATTCAGGTTTAGGCCTCTTTGTGTTAAACCTACAGACACTACATTCAGGTTTGCGCCTCTTTGTGTTAAACCTACAGACACTACATTCAGGTTTGTGCCTCTTTGTGTTAAACCTACAGACGCTACAGGTTCAGGCCTCTTTGTGTTAAACCTACAGACATTACATTCAGGTTTGCGCCTCTTTGTGTTAAACCTACAGACACTAGATTCTGGTTTGTGCCTCTTTGTGTTAAACCTACAGACACTACATTCAGGTTTGCGCCTCTTTGTGTTAAACCTACAGACACTACATTCAGGTTCAGGCCTCTTTGTGTTAAACCTACAGACACTACATTCAGGTTTGCGCCTCTTTGTGTTAAACCTACAGACACTACATTCAGGTTTGCGCCTCTTTGTGTTAAACCTACAGACACTAGATTCTGGTTTGTGCCTCTTTGTGTTAAACCTACAGACGCTACAGGTTCAGGCCTCTTTGTGTTAAACCTACAGACGCTACACGTTCAGGCCTCTTTGTGTTAAACCTACAGACATTACATTCAGGTTTGCGTCTCTTTGTGTTAGACCTACAGACACTAGATTCAGGTTTGCGCCTCTTTGTGTTAAACCTACAGACTCTACATTCAGATTTGTGCCTCTTTGTGTTAAACCTACAGACTCTACATTCAGGTTCAGGCCTCTTTATGTTAAACCTACAGACACTACATTCAGGTTTGCGCCTCTTTGTGTTAAACCTACAGACACTACATTCAGGTTTGCGCCTCTTTGTGTTAAACCTACAGACACTACATTCAGGTTTGCGCCTCTTTGTGTTAAACCTACAGACACTACATTCAGGTTTGCGCCTCTTTGTGTTAAACCTACAGACACTAGATTCAGGTTTGTGCCTCTTTGTGTTAAACCTACAGACGCTACACGTTCAGGCCTCTTTGTGTTAAACCTACAGACATTACATTCAGGTTTGCGCCTCTTTGTGTTAAACCTACAGACACTAGATTCTGGTTTGTGCCTCTTTGTGTTAAACCTACAGACTCTACATTCAGGTTCAGGCCTCTTTGTGTTAAACCTACAGACACTACATTCAGGTTTGCGCCTCTTTGTGTTAAACCTACAGACACTAGATTCTGGTTTGTGCCTCTTTGTGTTAAACCTACAGACTCTACATTCAGGTTCAGGCCTCTTTGTGTTAAACCTACAGACACTACATTCAGGTTTGAGCCTCTTTGTGTTAAACCTACAGACTCTACATTCAGGTTCAGGCCTCTTTGTGTTAAACCTACAGACACTACATTCAGGTTTGCGCCTCTTTGTGATAAACCTACAGACACTACATTCAGGTTTGCGCCTCTTTGTGTTAAACCTACAGACACTACATTCAGGTTTGCGCCTCTTTGTGATAAACCTACAGACACTACATTCAGGTTTGCGCCTCTTTGTGTTAAACCTACAGACACTACATTCAGGTTTGCGCCTCTTTGTGTTAAACCTACAGACATTACATTCAGGTTTGCGCCTCTTTGTGTTAAACCTACAGACACTAGATTCTGGTTTGTGCCTCTTTGTGTTAAACCTACAGACTCTACATTCAGGTTCAGGCCTCTTTGTGTTAAACCTACAGACACTACATTCAGGTTTGAGCCTCTTTGTGTTAAACCTACAGACTCTACATTCAGGTTCAGGCCTCTTTGTGTTAAACCTACAGACACTACATTCAGGTTTGCGCCTCTTTGTGATAAACCTACAGACACTACATTCAGGTTTGCGCCTCTTTGTGTTAAACCTACAGACACTACATTCAGGTTTGCGCCTCTTTGTGTTAAACCTACAGACTCTACATTCAGGTTCAGGCCTCTTTGTGTTAAACCGACAGACTCCACATTCAGGTTTGTGCCTCTTTGTGTTAAACCTACAGACTCTACATTCAGGTTTGTGCCTCTTTGTGTTAAACCTACAGACTCTACATTCAGGTTTGCGCCTCTTTGTGTTAAACCTACAGACTCTACATTCAGGTTTGCGCCTCTTTGTGTTAAACCTACAGACACTACATTCAGGTTTGCGCCTCTTTGTGTTAAACCTACAGACACTACATTCAGGTTTGCGCCTCTTTGTGTTAAACCTACAGACACTACATTCAGGTTTGTGCCTCTTTGTGTTAAACCTACAGACACTAGATTCAGGTTTGTGCCTCTTTGTGTTAAACCTACAGACACTAGATTCAGGTTTGTGCCTCTTTGTGTTAAACCTACAGACCCTCAGATTTTAACGGCATCTTTTCTCAGGAACCAATTTTTGCACACACTCGTGCAAAGAACATAGCAGATTTTTTAAAAACAACAGATGAAGTAACCACCAAAACGCATTTCCGAGGAACAACACCGTGTCATAACTGCAACACGTGTAACAATATCATGAGAGGCACCACTATAACACATCCGCAGAAGGGGTACCCCATACAGTTGAAAGTTAATGCTACATGTGACACAAGTAACCTAATCTACATGATTAAATGCCCATGTGGCGATGTCTATGTGGGACACACTGAACGGAAACTAAAAGTGCGAATGAATGAACACAAATCACGATAAGATTAAAATCTGAGAAAACTTCCATAGCTGAACATTTCACCAAAAAACAGCACAATGTGAGCCAATTGAGAGTGTGCGTCCTAGAAACATTATCTAAAACGGAAGGAACCACAAACAAAACGAGGTTATTAAAGCAAGAGAATTATTGGATTTATAACCTGGGAAGCCTGAAGCCAGGCGGATTAAACGAACGGACAGAATTTTTGTGTTATCTGTAAATAAGTCATGCTCATGATCCATTATTGTTATAAACAGTGTATTCTTAACTGTACCAAAACACACACTGTGATATTTAATTCATGCAGTAGCGAGCGTTAAACATAACCATAGCAATAAAGTTACAAAAAAGAAAAAAGCGGCAGCTTATAGGTTAAGCAGAGCGCATGCGCTCATTTTGAAACACCGGAAGCAAGCAGAACCAGAATGCGAAACCGAAGAGCGGCATCTAAACGCCGAGGTGAGCGATCGCATGAACATTGGGTAATTAGCAGGCGCGTAAAAAGGTTAAGTTTCCAGTTAAAAGGAAACCTTTTGAAAAGCAGTTAGCGCGAACACGCGATAGGCTTAAATTTGATTAACACGCTCATTTAGTGGAAAGCGTAGTAACAAACTACCGTCTTGAGATTAGGTTGAGCCCCACCCGATATCAGAAAGCGACCTGAAGTCAGGTTCAAGGCGGCATTGCAAAGTTTTCATGCAATATAGAATGAAGTTAAAACAATAACAATTGATAAATAAATTGTTAAACTGATGAACTGATTGATGGTTTAAACGAAGCGATGCTTTTGAACGTTTTGTTTTAAATGTATTCTTAGATTGAGTTTTGTTTGATTGTCCACAGATTAATTATTTCCCTGATGAAGGCAGCAAGTTCTGCCGAAATGCATTGGAGTCTAAGGAAAATAAATGAAATGCAAACAAACAACGGCACAATTGATTTATTTTGAAACAAAACAATTTGGTTTAACCAGTAAAAACTGAAGAGTTCATGAACATATAGCTGGAACACAGCACAAATCAGTGCCCTGGGGGACAACTATACCCAACCAGGTATAGAGGCTACAGATAGGTTCATTACGCATCACTCCAGACGGGGAGTGAGCCCTGGAGCACGAAAAATACATCCAAAAAGGCAGAGAT
The DNA here is from genome assembly GCF_964261635.1 of Lissotriton helveticus. Taxonomy (NCBI): domain Eukaryota; kingdom Metazoa; phylum Chordata; class Amphibia; order Caudata; family Salamandridae; genus Lissotriton; species Lissotriton helveticus. The sequence goes on along the minus strand of NC_136062.1, from coordinate 504,343,342 downwards.
AAAAGCGGTGCACAATCCGACATATTCAGAAACCTACAGACGCTACAGGTTCAGGCCTCTTTGTGTTAAACCTACAGACACTACATTCAGGATTGCGCCTCTTTGTGTTAAACCTACAGACACTAGATTCAGGTTTGTGCCTCTTTGTGTTAAACCTACAGACGCTACAGGTTCAGGCCTCTTTGTGTTAAACCTACAGACACTAGATTCAGGTTTGTGCCTCATTGTGTTAAACCTACAGACGCTACAGGTTCAGGCCTCTTTGTGTTAAACCTACAGACACTACATTCAGGTTCAGGCCTCTTTGTGTTAAACCTACAGACGCTACAGGTTCAGGCCTCTTTGTGTTAAACCTACAGACACTAGATTCAGGTTTGAGCCTCTTTGTGTTAAACCTACAGACTCTACATTCAGGTTTGAGCCTCTTTGTGTTAAACCTACAGACTCTACATTCAGCTTTGCGCCTCTTTGTGTTAGACCTACAGACACTAGATTCAGGTGTGCGCCTCTTTGTGTTAAACCTACAGACTCTACATTCAGGTTTGTGCCTCTTTGTGTTAAACCTACAGACGCTACAGGTTCAGGCCTCTTTGTGTTAAACCTACAGACTCTACATTCAGGTTCAGGCCTCTTTATGTTAAACCTACAGACATTACATTCAGGTTTGCGCCTCTTTGTGTTAAACCTACAGACACTACATTCAGGTTTAGGCCTCTTTGTGTTAAACCTACAGACGCTACAGGTTCAGGCCTCTTTGTGTTAAACCTACAGACACTACATTCAGGTTTGAGCCTCTTTGTGTTAAACCTACAGACTCTAAATTCAGGTTCAGGCCTCTTTGTGTTAAACCTACAGACACTACATTCAGGTTTGCGCCTCTTTGTGATAAACCTACAGACACTACATTCAGGTTTGCGCCTCTTTGTGTTAAACCTACAGACCCTACATTCAGGTTTGCGCCTCTTTGTGTTAAACCTACAGACACTAGATTCAGGTTTGCGCCTCTTTGTGTTAAACCTACAGACACTACATTCAGGTTTGCGCCTCTTTGTGTTAAACCTACAGACACTACATTCAGGTTTGCGCCTCTTTGTGTTAAACCTACAGACACTACATTCAGGTTTGCGCCTCTTTGTGTTACACCTACAGACACTAGATTCAGGTTTGCGCCTCTTTGTGTTAAACCTACAGACTCTACATTCAGGTTTGTGCCTCTTTGTGTTAAACCTACAGACTCTACATTCAGGTTTGCGCCTCTTTGTGTTAAACCTACAGACTCTACATTAAGGTTTGCGCCTCTTTGTGTTAAACCTACAGACTCTACATTCAGGTTTGCGCCTCTTTGTGTTAAACCTACAGACACTACATTCAGGTTTGCGCCTCTTTGTGTTAAACCTACAGACACTACATTCAGGTTTGCGCCTCTTTGTGTTAAACCTACAGACACTAGATTCTGGTTTGTGCCTCTTTGTGTTAAACCTACAGACGCTACACGTTCAGGCCTCTTTGTGTTAAACCTACAGACATTACATTCAGGTTTGCGTCTCTTTGTGTTAGACCTACAGACACTAGATTCAGGTTTGCGCCTCTTTGTGTTAAACCTACAGACTCTACATTCAGGTTCAGGCCTCTTTGTGTTAAACCTACAGACACTACATTCAGGTTTGCGCCTCTTTGTGTTAAACCTACAGACACTACATTCAGGTTTGCGCCTCTTTGTGTTAAACCTACAGACACTAGATTCAGGTTTGTGCCTCTTTGTGTTAAACCTACAGACGCTACACGTTCAGGCCTCTTTGTGTTAAACCTACAGACATTACATTCAGGTTTGCGCCTCTTTGTGTTAAACCTACAGACACTACATTCAGGTTTGCGCCTCTTTGTGTTAAACCTACAGACACTACATTCAGGTTTGCGCCTCTTTGTGTTAAACCTACAGACACTAGATTCTGGTTTGTGCCTCTTTGTGTTAAACCTACAGACGCTACACGTTCAGGCCTCTTTGTGTTAAACCTACAGACATTACATTCAGGTTTGCGCCTCTTTGTGTTAAACCTACAGACACTACATTCAGGTTTGCGCCTCTTTGTGTTAAACCTACAGACACTAGATTCTGGTTTGTGCCTCTTTGTGTTAAACCTACAGACGCTACACGTTCAGGCCTCTTTGTGTTAAACCTACAGACATTACATTCAGGTTTGCGCCTCTTTGTGTTAAACCTACAGACACTACATTCAGGTTTGCGCCTCTTTGTGTTAAACCTACAGACACTACATTCAGGTTTGCGCCTCTTTGTGTTAAACCTACAGACACTAGATTCTGGTTTGTGCCTCTTTGTGTTAAACCTACAGACGCTACACGTTCAGGCCTCTTTGTGTTAAACCTACAGACATTACATTCAGGTTTGCGCCTCTTTGTGTTAAACCTACAGACACTACATTCAGGTTTGCGCCTCTTTGTGTTAAACCTACAGACACTAGATTCTGGTTTGTGCCTCTTTGTGTTAAACCTACAGACGCTACACGTTCAGGCCTCTTTGTGTTAAACCTACAGACATTACATTCAGGTTTGCGTCTCTTTGTGTTAGACCTACAGACACTAGATTCAGGTTTGCGCCTCTTTGTGTTAAACCTACAGACTCTACATTCAGGTTCAGGCCTCTTTGTGTTAAACCTACAGACACTACATTCAGGTTTGCGCCTCTTTGTGTTAAACCTACAGACACTACATTCAGGTTTGCGCCTCTTTGTGTTAAACCTACAGACACTAGATTCAGGTTTGTGCCTCTTTGTGTTAAACCTACAGACGCTACACGTTCAGGCCTCTTTGTGTTAAACCTACAGACATTACATTCAGGTTTGCGCCTCTTTGTGTTAAACCTACAGACACTAGATTCTGGTTTGTGCCTCTTTATGTTAAACCTACAGACACTACATTCAGGTTTGAGCCTCTTTGTGTTAAACCTACAGACTCTACATTCAGGTTCAGGCTTCTTTGTGTTAAACCTACAGACACTACATTCAGGTTTGCGCCTCTTTGTGATAAACCTACAGACACTACATTCAGATTTGTGCCTCTTTGTGTTAAACCTACAGACTCTACATTCAGGTTCAGGCCTCTTTGTGTTAAACCTACAGACACTACATTCAGGTTTGCGCCTCTTTGTGTTAAACCTACAGACACTACATTCAGGTTTGCGCCTCTTTGTGTTAAACCTACAGACACTAGATTCAGGTTTGTGCCTCTTTGTGTTAAACCTACAGACGCTACACGTTCAGGCCTCTTTGTGTTAAACCTACAGACATTACATTCAGGTTTGCGCCTCTTTGTGTTAAACCTACAGACACTAGATTCTGGTTTGTGCCTCTTTATGTTAAACCTACAGACACTACATTCAGGTTTGAGCCTCTTTGTGTTAAACCTACAGACTCTACATTCAGGTTCAGGCTTCTTTGTGTTAAACCTACAGACACTACATTCAGGTTTGCGCCTCTTTGTGATAAACCTACAGACACTACATTCAGGTTTGCGCCTCTTTGTGTTAAACCTACAGACACTACATTCAGGTTCAGGCCTCTTTGTGTTAAACCTACAGACACTACATTCAGGTTTGCGCCTCTTTGTGTTAAACCTACAGACACTACATTCAGGTTTGCACCTCTTTGTGTTAAACCTACAGACACTACATTCAGGTTTGCGCCTCTTTGTGTTAAACCTACAGACACTACATTCAGGTTTGCGCCTCTTTGTGTTAAACCTACAGACACTACATTCAGGTTTGCGCCTCTTTGTGTTAAACCTACAGACACTAGATTCTGGTTTGTGCCTCTTTGTGTTAAACCTACAGACGCTACAGGTTCAGGCCTCTTTGTGTTAAACCTACAGACATTACATTCAGGTTTGCGCCTCTTTGTGTTAAACCTACAGACACTAGATTCTGGTTTGTGCCTTTTTTGTGTTAAACCTACAGACGCTACAGGTTCAGGCCTCTTTGTGTTAAACCTACAGACGCTACAGGTTCAGGCCTCTTTGTGTTAAACCTACAGACATTACATTCAGCTTTGCGCCTCTTTGTGTTAAACCTACAGACTCTACATTCAGGTTTGCGCCTCTTTGTGTTAAACCTACAGACTCTACATTCAGGTTTGTGCCTCTTTGTGTTACACCTACAGACCCTACATTCAGGTTTGCGCCTCTTTGTGTTAAACCTACAGACACTACATTCAGGTTTGCGCCTCTTTGTGTTAAACCTACAGACACTAGATTCAGGTTTGCGCCTCTTTGTGTTAAACCTACAGACACTACATTCAGGTTTGCGCCTCTTTGTGTTAAACCTACAGACACTACATTCAGGTTTGCGCCTCTTTGTGTTAAACCTACAGACACTACATTCAGGTTTGCGCCTCTTTGTGTTACACCTACAGACCCTACATTCAGGTTTGCGCCTCTTTGTGTTAAACCTACAGACACTACATTCAGGTTTGCGCCTCTTTGTGTTAAACCTACAGACACTACATTCAGGTTTGTGCCTCTTTGTGTTAAACCTACAGACACTACATTCAGGTTTGCGCCTCTTTGTGTTAAACCTTGTGACGGGGAGGACCCGGACTCGGGCCCTCCCGGCTTACCTTTACCTGTGTCCCCTCTTTTTGTGCAGCACACAGATACCTGGCAAACGGCTGCGGACAGGATTCATCCCCTACAGGACACCGAGGAGACAATATAAAACAATAAAGCCATCGTTACCTAGAACTCCCGTGTCAGTAAGTTTGTTTGAGAACCAAGCCAAAAGCCCACAACCTACAGACACTACATTCAGGTTTGCGCCTCTTTGTCTTAAACCTACAGACACTACATTCAGGTTTGCGCCTCTTTGTGTTAAACCTACAGACACTACATTCAGGTTCAGGCCTCTTTGTAAATGTAAATGTAAATGTATTGCGACTTATATAGCGCACGTATCACCCGAAGGTATCAAGGCGCTTGCTTAGGGAACCCGTCCTGGTATTCCCCTGTGAGATACCCCAGCAGGGTATCCACAAGGTGAAAGCCAGGCATCCCGCCGCGAGGGGCCGTAGTGGAGATTAAGCAAGCTATTGCCCAGAGTCGCAGAGTGTGACCCCGTGAGTCGAGTAGGCACCGGAGCGAGAATTGTCGAGTCCGTGGAATTTTGAGCCCGAGACCCGCCGAGGCGGGGAATCGAACCCTGGTCCACGGCCGATCTCAGCTTCCGGGTCTGCCGCCTCTAACCACTGAGCCACAGACGCTACAGGTTCAGGCCTCTTTGTGTTAAACCTACAGACACTATATTCAGGTTTGGGCCTCTTTGTGTTACACCTACAGACACTACATTCAGGTTTGCGCCTCTTTGTGTTAAACCTACAGACACTAGATTCTGGTTTGTGCCTCTTTGTGTTAAACCTACAGACTCTACATTCAGGTTTGTGCCTCTTTGTGTTAAACCTACAGACTCTACATTCAGGTTTGCGCCTCTTTGTGTTAAACCTACAGACTCTACATTCAGGTTCAGGCCTCTTTGTGTTAAACCTACAGACGCTACACGTTCAGGCCTCTTTGTGTTAAACCTACAGACTCTACATTCAGGTTTGCGCCTCTTTGTGTTAAACCTACAGATACTACATTCAGGTTTGCGCCTCTTTGTGTTAAACCTACAGACACTACATTCAGGTTTGCGCCTCTTTGTGTTAAACCTACAGACACTAGATTCAGGTTTGCGCCTCTTTGTGTTACACCTACAGACACTAGATTCAGGTGTATACACACTCATGTAGCTACTCACCAACCCATGGAGCCACTTATACACAAAGTGAGACACTGATACATATATTTAAATATTTAAACATTACTCGCTAATATGTGTATTCACTAAGATACACTTAATAAGTCAGTTAACCAATCAATTTTTCTAAAAAAACTATCCATTTAGACACTTATTTACCCATTTATTCTAATTGATCTTTAGATATACATATATAAAACATATTTATTTTTCAGAAAGACACACATTCACTGGATGATGTCATCAGTGATGTCATCAGTGATGTCATTTGAGATATCATCAGTGATGTAATGAGTGATTTCACTGACCATGTCATAAGTGATGTAATATGTGACGTCATCAGCAGTGCATTGCGGTCGCTCAAGTTATAGTTAGCTGAACTAACTATAACGGGGATATTTCAATGGTTTTGTATGAGTGAAATGTCCAGCTAACTATAACATGTGTGAAACCTATGGTTTTTTCAGTGAATTTGCAAGGTTTTTTAAATGCTAATTCCCAACTATAACGTGTGAAACTTATGGTTTTTTCAGTGAATTTGCAAGGTTTTTTAAATGCTAATTCCTAACTATGACGTGTGTGACACCTATGGTTTTTTCAGTGAATTTCTAAGGTTTTTTCAATGCTAATTTCTAACTATAACATGTGTGAAACCTATGGTTTTTTAAGTGAATGTCAAAGGTTTTTAAAATGCTAATTTCTGTATCTATTTTTATATTTTTTAAATATTTATTTTTCCACACCCTGCCTTTGTATATTGTAAAACATTGACTGTATCCTGTAATATGCAACGGCACAGCTAGTTTGTATGATTTGGATAAAGTTGAACAGTATAGTCTACAATGTAAATAAATAATAAATTTGAGTGTTTATATGTTGATTGAAGATGTAGACTCTACATCTTCAATCAACATATAAACACTCAAATTTATTATTTATTTATTTATTTTTGGGCGGGGTTTTCCCAACGTGCATGCAACGCGCTCGTACCTCCTGATTTAAAAAAAAATATTTTTTTTTGCCCTTCGGGGTCCTTTAGGGACCCCTGAGAAGGCCTAGGGGTCAGGGAGTCTCTACCCTGCCCCCTTTTCACGTTCTCCACTTTGTTTTTGAGTCACTTCTGCCTCGCGGGTGTGTGCAACGTGCGCGCACCTCGCAATTAAAAAAAAAAAGCAAACATTTTTTTTTGCCCTTCGGGGTCCTTCAGGAACCCCATGAGAAGGCCTAGGGCAGAGCTTTACAAACTCTGTTTCAGGACACAGTACTGTGTCGTCTGCCCTGTGTGGGTGTGTTGCGTAAGAATAATGAATGGTACTGATCAGAGCATGTCAGTGACTCAATATAACTAAGTGAGTCCGGGGCTGTGCTCTTCGGGGTGGGGCAATGAAATGGCCTGCCTTCCTCCTGTCGTGTCCTGCCAGGGGGAGTGTGCAGGGTGGGGGCAGGCAAGGGTCATGGTGAGTGACTGGCAATGGGTACTGCCTTGTTTACTGCGACGGACATTTCCTCCTCTGGTGGTCTGAGGGCCGCCCTAGGGCGCCTGAGCACCATAGTAGAGCAAGGGTATGGACAGGATCGGCGACGGATATTAGGAAGCAGAAACACAAAGCGCTCCGAGGCATGAAAGAGTGCAAGACACTTTTATTAGGCTTGAGAGGGAACAGTCACCCAATCTCATACACAGGCACAAGAGAAGGTCAGAGATAGCCGCTTTCAGACTTCGGGCTCAAGAGCGTGCAAAGTTCAGCTACTGCCAGACAGCGAACACGACCTCTGTCAGAATCCATGCAGGAGAGAGCCCAAGACTCGGCCCCTGTTACACATGACGGGAAGGAGGGGTGGGGTCTGAAGGGTGCAACCCCCTGAGTCTCTAGCCCCGAGAGTATGCGAACCATGGCAAGTACGCATGAGATGGTGCGGGTCACTGCCTTTGTCATACATGACCATAAGAGAGCTTGGTGGTCAGCCAATGTCAGACACCGGGCACGAGAGTGCGCAGAGTTCAGCAGCTGGCAGAGACCGGCATGAGACAGCTTGAGCACACCACCTGACAGACAGCAGATGTGAGAATCCAGGGCCACGATCACTGTCAGACACGGCGCACCAGAGCACGGGACTCAGTTATGACTGTCAGACACCAGCAGAAGACTACAAGATACAGCCTCTGTCAGACATTGAGCAGGACAGAGCATGGCCCAAAGCCACTATCAGACACCGGGCACGTCGCACAAGCTAGGACTGTGCACACCCACAATCACCCACTGTGCACGATTAGAAATGACACTATACCAGGGTCAAACACCAGGCACACAAACCCTGTCACTCGCCAAGCGTCTGAGAGAACTAGAGACAGCTTTATGAGACACCATTCACAAGGAAACAAGGACACAAGCCCTATCGGACATGAATGTACAATTCCAAAATGATGTCACACTGCACTGCTTACAATCAGAGTCCACTTGTATGTCATTAATTGTCCACTCCACAGACCCAGGTGTTAGCAAAGGCTGGTACACTTTTAATGGGACTGTGACAGAACTTCTCGGCAGGACTATATACTTTTAATGGTGCAGGCAGCACATTCGAAGCAGGCATGATATTTTAATTTTAATGCACCCGCACAATCACTTCTTAGCAAGGCTGGTTCAGTTTAATGTGAGAGTGACAGAAAGTCTGCATTGAACACTCTATGTTGGCAAGACAGTTACAAGAGATCGCGGCAGGGATTCTGTACTTTTAATAGCGGAGAACAGCACTTTTCAAGCGAGTGGGTTTGCATTTAATTTCCTACCACAGTTCACTTTTAGGGAGGCTGGTGGAACTTCTAAGATGGACGGGTATACTCTTTAATGGGCATTCCCAGAAGCTAGCTGCAGTTTGGAAATGTATATGTGTTATCTTACAAATCACATTTTTCAGTGAAAGGTTTTTGTGAGATATGTGGTGTCCCCATACATTTTGTTATTTACAATTTCTATGACATATGTATTTGTTCTTATCTTTTATATAAAGTTAATTTAACGAGTAAAACTGAATTACCATGTCGTGAGAAGATGCACGTCTAAAAATGCAGTTAATTTAACTTCTGGTTTGCTAGTAAAACTGCATTACCGTGTCGCGAAATGATGCATGTCTAAAAAGTGTGTCACCAACATAAAAAGTTTGGAAAGCTCTGGCCTAGGGGGTCAATTACGAGAGAGGGAAAGTGAGAGAGAGAGGAGGAGTGATAGAAAGAGAGAGGAAAGGAGTTTAAGGATAAAGGAGAGAGAGGGAGAGAGAGAGAGAGAGAGGGAGGGAGAGCAAGGAACTGAGAAGGAGTGAGGCAGTTAGAGTGAGTGAGACAGAGGGAGACAGGGAGAGAAACATGGATGAAAAAAAGTGAGTGAGGGAGTGAACGAAGGGGAGTAAGTGAGATGGAGTGAGGGAGTGACGAAAGAAGAGTAAAGGAAGGAGAGCGAGGGAAGGGGAGTGAGAGAAGCAGAGCGAGGGGGAGTGAGGAAGAGGGAGCGGGAAGTGAAGGGGTGAGAAATACAGATAGGATAAAGTGCAGAGGGGGAAAGGGAGTGACGGTGAGTGAAGGGCATTGACAGTTAGGGAAGGAGTGTGAGGGAAGATGAATGAGGAAGAAGGAAGAAAATTAAGAGAGAGGGAAAATGAGTGAGGAAGAGAGGAGGAGTGATATAAAGAGAGAGGAAAGGAATTTAAGGGTAAGGGAGAGAGAGGGACAGAATGAGAGAGAGGGAGAGCAAGGAACTGAGAAGGAGTGAGGCAGTTAGAGAGAGGGAGACAGGGAGAGAAAAATGTATGAAAAAAAAGGGAGGGGAGGAATAAACAAATGGGAGTAAGTGAGATGGAGTGAGGGAGTGAACAAAGAGGAGTGAAGGAAGGGGAGTGAGGGAAGGGGAGTGAAGGAAAAGTACTGAGGGTGAGTGAAAGGCAGTAACAGTGAGAGAAGGGGTATTAGGGTGACAAAAGGGGAATGAGAGAGAAGGAAGGAGATTAAGAGAGAGGAAAGGGGACTGAGGGATAAAGTAGGAGTGAAGGAAACAGAAAGAGAAAGACAGTAACGGTGAGGGAGAGAGAGACAGAGTGAGAGAGAAAGAGAGGGAGAGCGAGTGACTGAGAGGGAGTGAGGCAGTTAGACTGAGTGAGACAGAGGAAGAGAGGGAGAGAGAAGTGGAGGGAAGGGGAGTGGGGGACTAAACGAATGGGAGTTAGCAAAAGTGAATGAGGAAAGGGAAGTAAGGGAAGAGGACTGACGGATGGAGTGAGGGGAAGAGAGTGAGGGGGAGTGAGAGAAGTGGAGCAGGTGAAAGGGAACGGGAATGGTGCACAGAGAGGAGAATATGAAGTAGGAGAAGAGGACTGAGATTGAGTGAAGGGCAGTGACAGCGAGGGAAAAAGAAGCATATTAAGATAGACCAAAAGTAGTGAGTGAGACAGAAGAACTTATGGTAAGAGAGAGGAAAGAAAAGGAAGGTTGGTGGAGAGAGAGGGAGACAGTGAGAAAGAGAAAGAGAGGGAGAGTGAGAGACTGTGACAGAGTGAGGCAGTTATAGTGACTGAGACAGAGAAAGAGACTTAGAGACGGATGGAGGAAAGGGGAGTGAGGGAGGGAATAAAGGAAGGGGAGTGAGCAAAAGGAAGTGAGGGAATAAGAGATGGGGAGTGACTGAAAGTGAGTGCGGGATGGCGTGAAGGAAGAGAGTAAGGGGGAAAGAGGGAAAAGAGTGAGGGATAGAGCAAAAGAAGGGTAGTGATGGAGGAAGAAAGAAAAGAGAAGGAGGGTCACAGAGAGGAAAGAGGAAGCAGGAGAAGGTAAGTGAGGGTGAGGGAAAGGGTACTGATGGTGAGAGAAGGAGTATAAAGGTCAATTAAGGGGAGTAAAGAAAGTGAGGGAAGGAGAGTAACATGAGCAATGGAAGTGGAGTGAGAGACAAAGTGAAGAAAGTGAAAAAGGGAAAGAGAAGTAAGAGAGTGATGAGAAAGTATTTTTTGTTTGTCATACTCACCTTATAAGTAATAAAACGTTAATAATCTATTTTTAAGAAATATAATATCTGTGGAGGAGAAGAACAAATTGAGTTATAATATATATTTCATAATACAAAATAATTTGTACAATATGTTATGTATTTTATTTTGCTGTTCTCAGAATATATTGAATTTCACTGAAAACTGTGAGTTCAATAGTACTCATCATATAACAGCGGGCAAAAAAAAAGACAATCAATAAGATTGTCTTTAAAAAACCCATTCTACATTTTCATTAAGAATGTAACAATTCGAAAAAAACATATCTTAAATGTCTTTTTTCGAACAGCAATTTTTTACGTAAGGAAGTGATAACACCAACAATCACAAAGTAACAAAACATTATTAGTTCTTTTTTATACACTCTAAATAAAGTAATGTACAAACATTCCCTAACAACATTTACCCGAAATAGTCATTTTTTGTTTCAAATACCATTCTTCATGGCCAAATAGTATGTGTGAAATCCTTAATTTGGAAGATACTTAATAGTACTCTTAATCGTCCATTTCCCAACCTTCTGAATCAAAAGCACCAACATTTTTTGTACCATCTAACAATGGTTATACCTCCACCCGATGCTATTTATCATGTACATAGAACCTTAAACAACTTGCATGCTATCAGAACCTCAACATCATCTGGTATGCCGATCACACTCTGCTCATCCTTTATCTTACCAAGGAGCTGTGTACCATTAAAAGAAACCTCTACAAGGGAATAAAAAATGTCAGCAACATATCCAACAACTACAACAAATCTAAAACACCTCTGCCTCACTGATGATCAACATCTCCTGTGATAGCCACATCACCCACTATCTGATACACTTATACTACCTCTGCGTCAACTACAAGAATTTTTTGAACCTCATCACCCTCACTCACAAAGCACTTTTCAACACCAGACTACCCTTTGTTAACAGCAGTAATTTTCCCAGGCCAATTATTTTCCCTAAAATTTGGGTTGTAAAAACACTAGGTAAGAATTTGGTAAGTCATAGGGCAAACGTTGTTTAAAAATCAATTGAGTATCATTACAATGAGTCCAGCCTTTTGTACATTTTAAATAAGCTGTGTAATGTCCTGATGTTGTAGAAGGACCATCATGGAAAATAATTGCTACACTTACAAAAGTTCTTCCTGATATTGATAGTTGAGAAGCCACGATTTTTTTTATTAAAGTTGTCAGTTTTCTTCCATCAGGTCTGCATCGTTGCAGCATTAAAATTACATACTGTCCATATCTTTGTATAAATAATGTTGATAACATTTGTGAGTTACATTGGGTACAGACCATGTTTTGATTTGCTTCTCTAACTAGATTATTAAAAGACACCTGATTTGCAGTCTGGTAAAGTCAAATCTATAAATCTTTCAGTGTCTATTTCAGTACTACTTGAAAACGAACAATTGTCACAGTCATGTTGCCATTTATAAGAAAGGCCAAAAGATTTTCAATATCTATACCTTCATCTTGCAATACAACAAGCATATACATTAGAAATTCCTGACAATCTTGCTGAATATTCTGTGAAAATGTATTTAAACCAGAACATATGTCTAAAACATTTCGAATATCAGAAACACTTTCTATTTTAGTTTTATCACTACTACATTTCTCAAACACAGAATTCAACAAACAACAAAATCTTTTGTCCCAATTTTCAACAATTTGTTGTAGTAAAGTTTCAAGAAAAAAAACAACATTAACCACTACATTAGCATAGCAGTTGACACCAGAACTGTTTTCAAACTGAAAACCAACAACCTCTTCAATAGAATCCTTTTTCTTTTTGCTTACTATCACTGGTTCATCAAGTTTTTTTTCTTTTCTCTGCAACCTGGCGACACTTTTTCTCATATATTCTTTTTCGACTTACCACACGCTTTTCAAGTACTGGATATTGAGTTAAATTGGGAGCATGTTCTCTTCTTAACCTATTATACGCTTTTACACAATTTACATCTGCACTAATCTTTGTGTCATCAAAATCAATCAGGTATAATCCAGATAAAGTTCTGACTCGAGATAAAGCAACATATGCCATACCCTCTTTAAACACAGTACTTCCAATATTCACCAAAGCACAATCTACACTTAAACCTTGAGATTTATGAATAGTCACCGCATATGCCAAACAAACAGGAAACCGTTTTCGTCGGACATATAAATCTTTTACAAGCAAAAATCGAGCTGAACAATGACTCAATTGTTGTACTTCTTCAATTTCATCAAATCTGATTTTCAAAAATTCAATGTCATCTCTATTTGGATAATTCACAAAATCAACAACATTACCCATTGCTCCATTTACTACACCTCTTTCCACATGTAAATGTTGTCGTAAAATTATTCGACAATTTATAAAAGCATATAGATTATTTTCTAAACCAGCAGTTTTAGATATTGATTTTTCTAAAGAATCCAATTTTGACTTCAACTTTTCTGACAAAATAATAGTAGCTCCCTCATGCTCTATTCTATCAATAGCTTCCAGTTTTATAATTTCTTGATTTTCTAACTTTAGCATTTTTTCATTGAATATTGAACATTCTTGAAGAGTTGGCATCAAGCATATCACTGATTTCTTTTCTGCAATTTTTCTATATATATTCTCTGGGAGAATATTTCCGTTTGGAAACAAATTTGTAAGTAATCAAGCCTGTAAAGCTTCTTTGCCGTGTTCACTCACTTTTCCAATTCTTATATCCTCAAGAATACTTTTATAATCAGCGTCCCTTGCCTGTTGCATATGTGTAATGAGTTCTGAATATTCGAAATATGACCAAATATTAACATTTCAATGCTTCCCAGGCACTTTCTGGTGTCTTCATGTTTAACTTTTTTAAATACTGGCTGTCCTTTCACAGGAGTTAGTTGTAGTAGATCTCCAAAAACTATGACATGTTTGCCTCCAAATAACACATCATACTCTGTTTTAAGGATTTGTTGCATTCTTAAATGCACAAAGGCAAGCATTACATTTGATACCATGCTTACCTCATCAAAAATGAGAAGTTTCATTTTTTTCAAGACACTAGAAACTTCATAACAAGCTTCTCCAGATAGCTTGTGGTATTCTAATTTATGTTCATGCTCTACTGGCAGCATCAATAAACGATGTAAAGTAATCCCTTTAATGTTATGTGCTGCCAACCCAGTTGGAGCAGTAACAACACAAGAGAGTGACGACTCAGTTCTTTTCTGTAGATAAGTTGCAATTCCTTTAATTAGAAAACTTTTTCCAGCTCCTGCTTCTCCACTCACGTACAGTCGGACAGGTTTAAATTACGTACATGAGCACTCTTTTTTCTCGTGATATAAACCATGCGCAATCTGTTCTGTCACTTGATCGTATATTTGTTTTATGCTCAACATTTAGTTGTTTTTCCAATTCTTCTAAGTTTATTACATCCTCTTGAGCTTGTTGCATTGCTGTTTCCACCTCATCCATGGCAGTTGCTGCTTCATTTTGAATAATCGGTTCTCCTAGTGGATCCTGACTCAACGAAGGAGAAGTTTGACTGTCTTGAGAACTGTCTCTAGCAATCTCTGCTGCAATTGTAGCTTCTTGCTGTATTTCGTTGTTCAACATTTTCAGATAATTCATAAAAGCAGGACATTCTATAGTATTTGAATGAATCTTCATAACTGTCAAAATCTCCAAGTAGTTCCAGTTCTGTTCGCCATGGCTTAAAGAGTTGCAAAAGAGCTAAGTAGTAAAATTCCCTTTTGTCAGGAGTTTCGCAACTCAGTTTTAGGTTATTAATCAAATGTCGTTTTCTTTCTTTCACTAAACATCCTTCAGATCCAATCACAGCTTATACTCCTTTATTGATATCTTCTGTAATATTCCTCTTAAAAGTATAGCTTTGCAGTACTTCATAGAGGCAAACGTTCTCAAGATGATTACTTCTATTTGGATAGTATGTATCCAACATATTTGTATTCAAAATATATGTACGGTCTGGTTCTCTCTCTGCTAATTACTCAATTTCTTGTACAGATTTCAAAACTAGGTTTTGTGTTCTTGCAAGACCTAAACTCACCCAAATGATTGTTATAGATTTGGAGTATAGACTTGCAAATGATAAACGTTCTGAACATTCATATGCTCCGATTTCTCGATGAGACAACATCTTCAAACTGTAGCTGTACAATTTCTTACTTAGGCTCCTTTCATGAGAAATTTCTTCCCACATTTCCTTTAGTTCCGTCTTTTCAGATTTAGTAATGTAAGACGTTACATATCGAGCCACAGCAATGGAGTTGTCTGCAACATATTGAATATCCATGTTAGCATTCCACATGGGCAAAATGACTGGGTTATAGTCATTTATGTATTTTGACTCTTCATTTCTTCTTAAGTTGTTGCTATTTTTCGGTGATTTTCTTGTGACAGTATGTCGCAAAGATGACATAAAATTGTTCACTATTCCTTTTAATAATACTGGACGTGGAAATTAAAATCGACATTTTATATAGAACTTATACTTAGATTTGTACTTTTGATGACAGTATTTTCCACAACGATGGGTTTGAAACCGTAAGACTTGAAGTCTTAAATTCGTTTCTACTGTACTTTTGGGTATAGCACATGTAGAATATTGTTCAATAAAACTCATCACTGTGTCATCTGAATCTGTTCCAAATTTGGGGGCATCTTTGATCCATAGCAGCATATGTATAGCAGCACCTCTTTCTTGATACTCCTTTCTCCAAAAGAAATCCAGAACCTCTCCAAGAGGAGGATTTTTTTTGTTTGTGATAAAAGATATCATAGCTTCAACTCTATGATTGAAATACCTGCATACATTAACTGGATCCAAAGAGCACAGTTCTCCAGGTGTCTTGTATTCTATATTTTCTATATTATCATACTCTGCACAGCTTAGAGTAAGGAACCATGTAGGAGTTCCTAAGTTTCTTAGCATACATTTCAATTCCCCATGACAACGGTACCAATACTCATTAGTACCACGCTGACATGCCATGAGATTAATTAGCAGAGATTCCAAAACAGGATCTTTCTGTTGGACTTTATCCGTAAAGTCCTTTGCCGAAACATTTTGCAAATGTACTCCACTTTTTAGTATATGGTTCACTGCATAGGAAAGTCCAGACAAGTCACTCTCAAACAGACGATGAAACAAATATGGAATACATTGGCGAAACCTTGGATCTTCTGCATATAATCTTGAAGTCCGGTATTTCAGATGCAGGAATATGCACAGTTCGTTCATCATATCGTCCAGCTTTGCCTGTTGGAAGTAACTGAGGGAAGCAATGAGCTTCCAAGCTTTCTTCCCATACACTAATGGGACTTCATTTTGCTTCTTTCATTTGAAATAACTCAATAGTATTTCCCATCATTTCTTTAGAGTGAAGTGGATGCACACTATAATGTTCATAAATTTCTTCAGTTCTGGACATATCCACTTTTTCATTTTGTGCAGTTGGCAAATCACTCTCCTCTTCTACAGTTGTTTCTTCTTCTCCTACATACACATTTTTATAGTATTGATTATTTTTTACCAAATACAACGTTGCCTTTTTCACTTTCCTAACATCCACTAATTCTTTCCAGATTTTCTTACTCTTCGTAGGAACGCCATTAACTAGAATAACTAGAGGTTCCTCTTCCACATTTTCTACACCAATTGTTTCAATATTTTTCTTTAAATTTAGAGGCAAATATACAACTCTTCCCTTTAATCCTCTCTGTAAATCTGAAGGAGGCAATTTCCCTGTCTTAGGCTCCATGCGAACAATAGCCTGAAATGGATGCACACATTGAATGAAAATAGACTCATAAGTATTTAAATCCATCAGTTCAGAAGGAATATTTACCAACTCAAGATTATTATGAATAGCTCTAGCAGGCATCTTATTCTCATCTAATTTATTATAACAATATTTACAAATACGTTGATCAGAACCCAAATCAAAACAATTCCCTACCAAGAAATAGGTTGCAAATTCCTTCCACTCATTATTATTCTTAAGCATGAGCGCAAAATCCGCTCCGATCGCGGATTTTGCGGATTTTCGGTAAATCCGCGATCCGCGAACTCTCGCGAATTTACCGAGAATCCGCAATCCGCGATCGGAGCGGATTTTGCGGTCAAAAGTTCAAGCCTAACATAATTTACGATGGCGCCGGCAAGCTGCCAGCGCCATCCTCAAATGGTTACTTAATTAGCTTCGACAGGAAGCTCTAACAGATAAGATAAAGCAGGGGCTCGAGCGCCTGCTTTATTTTATCAGTTGGAGCTTCCTGTTGAAGCTAATTAAGTAACTTTTGCAGGATGGCGCTGGCAGCTTGCCGGCGCCATCGTAAATTATTTAAATGGTGGTGTCTTCTTGAATAAATATGAAGGGCAGGGTTCATTCGGGCACGACGGTCCTGGGACAAAAAATAAACCTCAACAGGAAACACTTGCAGATATCAATAAAGCATGTGCCCTAGTTGAAGCGCAAATGCAGTGACTCATTCATCAGCCCAAAAATAAATAATCGTGAGCGTTGTGGAGGCTGGGCAGGTGTGCCTTGTTCCCAAATATACCATCAAAAATCCGCTGTGATGCTGGCCAGAGGCATTTGCATCTTTGATTTTGACGAGCGGAATCCCCGTGCTGTTCCTGTGACCAGGGGCTTCTGTCTCTTAATCTGCTGCTCTGATCGGTCTCTGACCTTTTATACACACAAGCGGCATGTGCGCTCGCATGGAAGCCCCGTCCGTTTGGCCCCGCCCGAGCTTCTGTCTCTTAATCTGCTGCTCTGATCGGTCTCTGACCTGTTATACACACAAGCGGCATGTGCGCTCGCATGGAAGCCCCGTCCGTTTGGCCCCGCCCACACACTCGAGGAAGCCCCGCCCCCAAATCCGCCGATCCGCATAATCCGCGGATTTTGCGGATCCACGATCCGTGAATCCGCAAATCCGTGAATCGTGGATCCGCAAAATCCGCCCATGCTTAATTATTCTCCTTTTCACTTTTTAAATATAGATCAACTAACCTGGTCTGATTTTTATAATGAATTCGTCTACAACAAATACAAGAAAAGTTTGGCTTCTCATCTGAAATGACCTTAAACCTTGTAATTTCTTGCTCAAAATTTTCTGTACTAAAATTCTGTATATTTTCTTCCACATTTCCTTCTATTAATGTATCTGTTTCTGCACTGTCTTCTTCAGGACCAAAGTAATCTATCACAGATCCATGCAAAAGAGCACTGTTCAAATGTTTTAACATTAGTGCTGGACTTTTTGCATAATACAACCTTCTCACTAATTTCCTCACATCAGTATAATGCACTGCTAGCATCCTAAAATGGTGAAAAAACACTCTGACATACTTTTTTAGAAAGACAAGCCAAAGAATGACCTTGCAACCCCGTTTTTTCTCTCACTCTGCAGGGGTCTAATTCTTGCAACATCTTAATCTTCTGTTTAATACTTTTCTTAGTATACTTACGTAAAAAATAGCAAAAAAAATCAATTGAATCCTGTCGTACACTACAAATACTACTACAATTCCAAGCGTACACTGGAGCCTTAGGACGTCTCCCTAAAACTACATCAGCTAACACCTCTTCTGCATTTCTAGGGTCAATTTTCTCTTTTTCAATCGGACAACCATTCTTAACCTCATAAGCTCGACCACAGGTGTCAACTGCATGCAGCAAATCATTACTCTGAAAGTAACTCTTTTCATTAAAAAACAGCTCACAACTTGAACTATGTTTCCATACTCCAGAAAAAACATTACAAAAATTAGTTCTATTAATTAGTCTTTTCCACTTACTTTTGACCTTCATAACACTGATTGGCTTATCTAGTGTTTGAATCCTACTGATTACTAAAATAAACTATTTTTTTTAATTCAAAAGCTTTCTCAATTGTCTGTATATGGTTTTTTTTCTTATAAAAAGCTGTTTTTCTTTCACAATTTTTTATATTTTTTAATAAATGTACAACAACTCTGTTATGAAACATTTGCTTCCGAATCTCAACAAACTGATTTTTTCGTCTATTACTATAAACACTATGGGCCCCATTCGGATGACGGGCGGACTTTGCCCGCACGCCATCCTCGTGGTAACAGCGACCCAGCATTAGGATGCACCCTCCACAGTGGCGGGCGCATCCTGCACCGCCCGCCACAATGGCAGGAAAGCATGCTCTGCACTTCCATGCACAGCATGGCAGGCACCGCGCGGTGCCTGCCATGCTGTGCATGGAACTGCTGGGGGGTACCATAGGTACCCCCCATGTGCACCCCCCACCCCCAATGGGCCCCTGCAGGGCTTCTCCGCATGCCTTTCCGTGGCGGCAAAGGCATTTGAAAATGCCCATCATAATATGGCTGGCGGTGTCTGATAGATACCGCCACGATATTATTTCTTTTCTGCCCCGGCCGCAAGGCGACCGGGGCGGAAAAGCGTCGGACGGTCTTTCCGCCCGCCGAGGTCCCCCCCACCATACTAATATGGCAGGGGGATACGAGTGCGGATGTCTGGCGGATTGCCCCCGCCAGGCTGCCGGTAGCCACCGCCAGCCTGGCGGGGGCAATCCGCCCGATATCGTAATGGGCCCCTATGTTTCCCATATATTTTTCCATCATTTTTCTTTTTTGTCTGGTTTTTCTTTGTAGTTACAGATATATATTTTTTTCCTGATTGTCCACAGTTTTTTTAAATTGTGTTATTTTCCTTATAAAATCCTTTGTTGACTTACCAGGAGCTTTCTTTGTTTTTTCCACACATTGCTGTTTAGATAAATCTTGTACTTCTTTTTTCTTGGAAATGTAAGCCTGTTTATATCTTTTTCTTCTCTCACTCTTTGACGGCATATTGTTTTTTCTTTCTGTAGATAATTAAAAAACGTGTATGTATGTATGTATGCATTTATTCTTGTAAAGCGCATAAATCACCATTAGGTCTCATAGCGCTGACAGAGAGCAAAAAGAGAAACAGAACGAATGGGAGCCAAGCCCCTGATTAAAACAGCCATGTCTTGAGATTTTTACGGAATGTTTTGTGGTTGGGATTTGATCTTAGAGCCAGTGGTAGGGAATTCCATGTGACAGGGCCTATCTTAGAGAAACTTCTGTCCCCGTTTCTCACTGTCTGAACCTTAGGGATTTTTAGGAGGTGTTTGTTGGATGAACGTAAGGTTCTATCTGGACAGTATCCATGCAATTTGTTCTTCAGATATTTGGGCCCTAGTCCGTTGATTGACTTGTGCACTAAGCAGCATATCTTAAACTTAATGCGCTTCCTAATTGGGAGCCAATGTAGTTGTTTCAGACATGGAGCCGAGGGAGAGCGCGGAGGAAGGTTCACGGTCAATCTTGCAGCTGAATTCTGGAGCGTTTGCAACTTGGTCAATGCGTTTTCGTTTATGTCTGCGAATAATGCATTGCCGTAATCCAAACGGCTTATGATAAGGCCTTGAATCAGAGGCTTCCAATATATCATAGGTAGCCATTTAAGATCTTTCTTAGGCTTCTCATAATGCCAATACTAATGTGGACCACTTTATTTATATGAGGGGCCATGGTCAATTTGTCATCTAAGGTGACGCCGAGATTCTGGACCGTGCTTTTCGGGGTTGGGCATAGGCCCAATTCCTGTGTCCACCATTCCTCCGACCAGATTTTATTGGCTGCACCGAAAAGCATTATTTCGGTTTTGCCTGCATTCAACATTAGGTAGTTGTTGGTCATCCCTTCCTTTATCGCGGACATGCATTTACCGAATCTCATTTTGGCGTCTGAGGGGTTTGAATCCAGGGTGATCAAAATCTGGGTATCATCGGCATAAGATATTGTGTCAAAGCCGAAGTCCCTGATTATCATAGCTAGAGGTGACAGATAAATGTTAAATAAGGTAGGGCTCAAAATTGAGCCCTGGGGAACACCTTTATCATTCCCGGTCACCCCTGAAGAGAATGGTCCTGTTTTGACCCTGGAGCATCTCCCTGCTAAATAGCTCTGAATCCATCTGAGGGCATGACCTCTGACACCAATCCCAGCCAGTCGTTTTAACAGGACGCCATGGGATATGGTGTCGAAGGCCGCCGAGAGATCTAAAAGAATCAGGATGGCAGATTGTTTTGCATCCAGAGCCAACCGGATGTTGTCAGTAACCTCTAACAGGGCAGTCTCGGTGCTATGGGAGGCTCTGAACCCCGACTGGGATATATCCAAGAGCATGTGTTCTTCCACGTGTTTTACTAGCTGCGAGTTAATTATGGATTCCATAATTTTCCCAAAGAGTGGTAGCAATGATATGGGGCGATAATTTATTAATTGGTTAGGGTCCGCATTATTTTTTTGTAGAATTGGCCTAACAGTGGCTTCTTTCCAAGCTGTAGGAAAAATGGAAAGTGATAAAGATCTATTGAAGATTGAGGTTAATACCGGAACTATGGCTGGGGCTATCTTTACTAGGACCTGAGCCGAGGCTGGATCATCAGGAGAGCCAGATTTGGCTTTCTTCAGTTTATCGTTAACCTCCTCCTCTGAAATAGTACAGAAATCTAGTAAGCGGTTGTGTGCGGCCAGGGACTCTGGGGGGGGGGGTAGGTACATGTGACTAGGGTCATTAATTTCCTCTGCTTTTTTAGGAAACGATTGATGAATTGTATTTATCTTATCTTTGAAGTAGATGGCGAGCTTGTCCGCCCAATCCTGTGATTCAAGTGTTACTCCTAGACATGCAGGAGGGTTAGTGAACTCTTTTACAATAGTGTAGAGTTCTTTGGGAGAATTTCCCGCTAGTCTGATTTTTTCACCCAAGTAAGTTTTCTTTGCTGTAGCTATTTTACTCATATAATCTTTGTGAGCGATTTTATAGCGTTGTTTATCCTCTGTATTTTTGGGTTTCTGCCATTGTCTCACCGCAGCTCTAGTAGTCTGTTTGGAAGATTTTAACTCGTCTGTAAACCAGGGAGATTTCTTGTTCGGGCATTTAATTAGACGTTTGGGGGCTATAAGATCTAGTGCCCTGCCGATTGCTATGTCTAGATCTGCCACTGACTTATCTATCTCTGCGTTTTGGTTTAGCTGCGGTGGTACAAAAACCTTAGTAAAGGAATCTAGGTTAATCTTTTTCCAGGGCCGGCTCATTTTTTTCACCTTTAGATGGTCAGGACTGGTTAGATGTGCTCTGATGGTGAAATTTATTATCTTATGGTCTGACCATAACACAGGCGATAGTGCACTTATAGCAATTTCCTGGGAGTTGGTACATATAATATCTAAAGTGTGGCCCGCTATATGAGTGGGACCAGTTTCAAGCAGCCTTGGGTCCAAGGAATGGATACTATTTATCAATTCTGCCGAGTAGAGCTTCTCATGCTTTTCAATATGGTGGTTGAAATCTCCTATTAATAAAAAGTTCTTGCAGGCTAGTACATGGGGTGCTAAAATATCCACTAGCTGGGCGGCGAAATTGGCTTTGCTTTCTGGGGGTCTATATACCAAAGCTCCTTTCCACGATTCCTTACTATTGAGAATGAGAGAGAAAATTAGAAACTCACCGCAGGTAGCTAGGAGTGTGTCGATAATGCGAATTTCTATCTCTGTTTTATGAATATATGCCGTTCCACCCCCTTTTTTAGGTCTCGCCTAGACGAAAGCAAAAGCGAAGCTTTTGCTGTCTAGGGAGACAACTTATGTCGCCACTTTCTGGGGAATGTCGGGGAATGTGGACAGCAGACTGTTACGAATTTCTTCTGCTGTAGACAGACTGTTACGAGCTTCTCCTGCTGGAGATTTGACCTTGTGAGCGCGCCTTCACTGCATCTAATGTGTGTGGCTTTTTTTTTTAACGTGGGCCGGGCGCTTGCTTTAGTCAGTTTCACTTTGAAAGTGCAGGCGTCAATGGGTCTGTTTGTTCATGTGGAGTGCCTTTTGACCTCGTGAGCGCGCTTTGCCTGCATCTAATGTGCACACGCACGCACACATACAGAGACATTCCCCCCGCCCTGCCGCATACACAGAAGCGCCCCCGGCCGCCGCATACATACAGAGACATCTCCCCCCCTCCCCCGCCCCCGCCGCAGCTCTCCCTCCCACCTGAAAACACTCACCGGCACCGGGCTCTGCTGGCGGGGGCTACACGAGAGCTCCCGCTCCTCGGGGCTCTTTCCGCAGCACTTCTCTTTGCTCCCGGTGTGACTCCTCGGCTCTGCAGCTCTTCTCCGGGGCCGCGGGACAAAAGCTACTCCTCTGCGCAGGCGGCTCCGGGGCACTCTGCAGCTCACGGGAGCCCCGGGCCGTGGGAAGACTTTTCCTCTCCTTTCTCGGGTGCTCGAGGAGGCGGGACTTCCGGCCAGGCCTGGAGTTCTGGACTTTTTTGGTTCTGTCCAGAGGTGTCAGGGATAACACCCGAAGACCCCGGAGTTCTACCTGTCTCGGTGCAAAAATAAACAGAAACACGGGCTTCTCGATGGTGGCGTCAAAGACCAAAGGTTTATTACTGCAGGGACACAGAAGTCACAGAAACTACACATGGGCAGTATCTAGGAGGCTGTTCAATTTGTACAAAGAGGGTTGTTCCTTATATACTGAATATTGGGCTTCAGGCAAATTCTTTACATGTTAGCACATTCCAAAACCTTTGTATCTTAAACAATAAATATTTGGCGTTGCACAGGAATCGTCAACAATATCTGATGTCAAAACATTACGAACGAGGGGTTCCCACTATTCCATCATAATCCCATGTCAACTTTTCATTCAAGACCCGGACCGCCTCATCGTAAATTTCGTTACCTCCCCCTAATAAAAGCCCAGAAGGAAAGGAGCAGAGCCAGGTGTAGAAGATAGAACAGTAGGATAAGAGATGTTTGTGGGTCATAAATGGGCAAGGTTACCAGCTTCGGCCGCCTAATCATGATCAGGCCAACGGACACAAGAACCAGTATAGCAGGACTGGCCTCAGGCTGGGGAGGCAGCTCTTGCTGAGTCATGCTGCCACAGCGTTGCTTGCCTAAGGTGCACGTGTCACTAGCAAGGTGAATCGCCGGCTAAAGCCTACGTGTCCTTAAATGAAAGAGGTCATTGCGTGTCCATTGACTATGTGAGGGCAAGGAATACAAAATGGCTTCCTTGTTCTAAGATGGATGCCATGGGTAGAACAGAAATGTGTTTGTAACAGGAGTGCTCTTGCTCGTAGCATAGCGAAAACACCAGGATATAATAAACGGATCATTTGCGGTTCACTGATACCAAAATTATGTATTTGCGACAATGTTACAAACACGGGTTCAAATCGTCACGGAACCTCAGACCCTCCTTTTGCCCTTACATAGGCAATTACTCAGTCTATGTCAGAATCTAACTCTATGCTCATTAGGTCAGTGACATGTTGTTGCATCATCATCTTGTCTCGTACCTTTTTTCCAAATGCAGGTGGTTTTCTGAAACAGGTTGCAGCACAGAGACTACACAAAGCTGGACCACAGTGGATAATAAGGCAGCACGAGAACAGAAATACTAGGATGACACCAATGACCATCAGAACCTTCCATCCCCATGCTGTTACCAGAGTCCAAAACCACTCCATGAAGGACTAGTTTCCCTTGTCTACGTGTATAGAGTCGGAAATCTTGTGTAGCTTAGAGATCGCTTCATAGACAGTTGGAGCATTATTGGGAATAAAAACACAGCAGCTCGATTGGATCATTCTGCATACCCCACCTCGATCTGCAAGTATTACGTCTAGAACCATTCGGTTCTGCAACGTCATGAGACGATCCGCCTGAAGCTCAGCTGTTAAGTTACTAAGGGCACCAGCAGTTTCTGTAATAGTAGATTCAACTACCCGTGTTAGTTGACGTAGATTTCTACTATTGGCCATAGGCCCCCAAAACGGAAGGAAACCTTTGAAGAAGTCTCCAGCTTCCTGACCAGCGGTATCTTCCTTGCTGAAGACACCTCTTGCTACTCTGGTCTTATGATAATTTGAAGAAGCAGTGTATGTCGGAGGTAACAATCGAGCAATATAACATGAACCTGAGAAGTCAGCAGGCAGCCATGTATACGCTCTGTCTTGACAGATGAAGTAAGTACCCCTAGCAGTAAGGAAGGCAGGGGAGGAGTTAGACGGAAATACGTAAGTCTCAACGCACTCACTCCTCCCTAGCTGAGCTCTCAGATTTCTCCCATTTCCTTGCAAACAGACCTGACCTCGGTGAGGCACGACCCAAACTGAAGTGGAGCTTTTACGCTTGCTTTCTCCCAAACTAAGGCGATACTCGGTAGAGTTCAAACTCAAATACACCCGTAATTCATCTCTAGGGTAAGATGGAGTATTATTGACGTCTTTAATCATGTCAATAATTCCCTGGACTAAAGCTTTGTTGGCTGAGTTGTATTTAGTGGACCGTGGTGGACGCGGAGGATAGGTCTCAAGGGCATAGGAAAAAATGGTCTGAAAGGCCTGAAATGATCCATTATAGCTAAAAGGCAAGACTAGATAGGGAATGCCTTTATCCATAGTGTGAGGTATCAAGCCACACACCCAGCAGTCTGTAGTATTAACTACCAGTTGGTGTTGATGCAAGAGCTGTACAAATGTATTGTTAATAAATTCTGAGCGTCGAGCTTGTTCGTGTTCAGGAAACGAGTGAAAAGAATGTATAGAAGAAACCGTAGAAGTAGTAGGATCAAGGGGAGGTACTGTAGTTACCGGCATAAAAATTAAATGCACATTAAAGATGATTCCATCCACCAACATTATCAAAACAATTAAAAATGTAACTGCACATTGCATTAGAAAGCATTTGCTGTGAAGTATTCTGTACAGTCTATTTCTGCGAACATAAATTACATTCTTTCGTTGCAGCTCAGGAAGCTCCATCTTCTACAATCCGCTCGTGACCACTGATGATGTGTACGTAGATGAAAATGCCTCTATCAGCCCTGGGAGTTCCCAGAACTAACAGAAAGATCGACCTTGTGTCTGACCCCCGCAGATTCAACTAAGCACACAGCCACGACCCTACGGCTACCCAGACGGCAAGGCAAAATTTAAAACAACAAAATAATAGCAAACTTCCTGGCTGGAGGCAAGGTACCAAAAATTCAAATGTGAAACTAGGCAGTTTCCTGCTTTATTTGTCCATATTGCGAGGCCGCAAATTGTATCTCAGTTTTGCAGGAGCTGTCTGATCTGGAAACAATGTATTTTCAGCCGACGTTGCAATGTTCACGTTTGTAGATAGCAAATGTTCTTTTGGTGCAGATGGCAAATGTTCAGGGTTTAAAAGAGCAGTTTCAGGAGGAGAGTCAGAGTTTGATGTATCCGTGATCAGTTCTGCATCACTGAAAGGTATGAACCTGGGGACTTGTTCTGTTTCAGAGGTACCGATTCCTTTCTTTACCCAGTTGTCGTAAGGAAGTGGCAGAGGCACACGTTTGACGTGTGTCGTATGGATCCAATTCTTCCGTCCGGCCACACGAATAGCAGTTCTCGTTGCCAATAAGACTTGGAAGGGGCCAACGAATCTGGGCTGAAGATTTTTCGTTCTTGCAAAGTTTCTAATGACTACTTGATCTCCAGGTTTCAGCTGATGACCTGGACTCTCCGGTGGCTTTGGCAATGCATCGAAAACCTGTTGGTGAATAAGGCTCAATTTAGCAGTCAAGTCGAAAAGGTAATCAATTAACATTGGGTATTCCAGCTGCTTAAATTCTTTCGGTCTAGGTACCCCCCAAACATTTGCAGGACGACCAAAAATTATTTCATATGGACTAAGCCCTACTCTAGAATGTACAGTTGCTCTTGTTGATAACAAAGCCAAAGGCAGTGCGTCTGGCCAGGGCAAACCCGTGGACGCTTGTATCTTGGCAAGTTTCAGTTTAAGGGTGCCATTGTAACCCTCAACTAAACCCGCGGACTGGGGATGATTCGCACTATGAAACTTTTGTCTAATCCCTAGGCCGGCACACACACTCTGCATAACTTTCCCTACGAACTCACTTCCGTTATCTGACCATACAATCCGTGGCATTCCGAATCTGGGGAAGTATTCTTTAAGGAGGATTTTGGCAGTGGACAAAGCAGTATTGTCCTTTAGCGGGTATGCTTCGATCCATCTGGAGAAAGCACAAACTACCACTAGGATGTATTTTAAATTGTTGCAACGATCCATATGAATGAAGTCTAACTGAATTACTTCAAAGGGGCAGGAAGGAGGAGCGAAGTGACCTGCAGGTGTGGGGATTCCCTTGCCAGGATTATGCATCAAGCATACCATACAACTTCTCACCACTCTCTCTGCACACTTACTAATCCCATCTTTCTTCCAGACCGGAGCCAACATCTTACAAATCCCTTTTGAACTGATGTGCGCTGTTCCATGTGCCATCGTTACTACTGCAAGCACATACGCATCAGGCAACATCCAACGCTGTTGTTCCGACAAGTCAATCCAACACCCACTCGAGTCCAATTTACCCGTGCTCTCTTTCCATGCAAGCTTTTCCTCCTCAGTCGCCTCTTTCTGAATTTCTTTCACGCTTTCCACTGTGTCCTCACACATTCCAGACTCAGAAATCCATCTTGCAGACGTTGCAACATACATTCTACTCATCATATTTCTAGCTGTCTGTTTTGCAGTCTCATCGGCAAAAGCATTCCCACGACCAACATCATCCGTGATTGCTTTATGAGCACTGCATTTCACAATCGCAACTTCAGTCGGCAAGGTTAGAGATTCCAACAAGTCATTAACTAGCTGACCATGTTGGATCTTAGTCCCATGGGACGTAATGAAACCTCTCTCTTTCCACAAACGGCCAAAACTATGGGCCACGCCGAACGCGTACTGACTATCTGTGAACACATTCACTCTCTTTCCCTTAGCTAAAACGCACGCTCTTGTTAGCGCGATCAATTCTGCAGCCTGGGCAGAATTCTGACTCACTCTCGCAGTCTCCACAATCGTACTTAAAGTCGTTACTGCATAGGCAGCAGTCACGTCACCATTCTCCAATTTGAAGCAAGACCCATCAACATACAACGTGCCATCTGGATCTGATAACGGAGTGTCTTTTAAATCAATTCGTCCTTTTGTTTCTTCCTCAGTTCTGAAACAACAGTCGTGTGGTTCGGAATCACTCGACTCTTGACTAGTCGGCAACAATGTTGCTGGATTCAATACATTGCATCTTTTGATCTGAATATGACTCGCTAGCAATGTCAGTTCGTAACCTGATAATCTAGCACTGGTAAGGTGCTGCGTCTTGGTTCGGTTCATGAGTGTATCCACAGCATGAGGAACCATAACCACTAGCATGTTGTTCATTACTAAACCAGCAGATTGTCGAATGGAGGCTGCAGCTGCGGCTGTAGCTCTCAAGCAACTAGGCAACGCTCTAGCTACCGGATCTAATGTTGATGAAAAATACGCACAAGGGCGTTGTTTATCACCAAATTTCTGTGTCAAAACACTCAACGCACAACCTTCTCTCTCATGGACATAGAGTGTGAATGGCTTACTGTAATCGGGTGTACCCAATACAGGAGCTGAACACAGTGCGTTTCGTAACTCAGAAAAACTCTCCTGACATTCGGCAGACCATGGCACTGGACTCGGAACATTTTTCCCAGTCAAAGCTACCAATGGTTTCGCCAAAAGAGAAAAATTTGGGATCCATTGCCTACAATATGAGGTAATACCTAAAAAGGCACGTACTTCTCTCTGCGTGCTAGGAACATTCATCTGTGTAATTGCTTTTATTCTCTCTGGGGTCAACTTCCTTCCCTCCTTTGACAAGAGATGACCTAAGTAGGTCACTTCTTGGCAACAGTATTGCATTTTTGAAGGTGACACTTTGTGATTTAAATTTGACAAATGATGCAATAAAGAAATTGTAGCTGTTTTGCAAGTTTCCTTGTCATCGGCAGCCACCAGAAGATCATCGACATATTGTACCAAAGCAGAACCAGGAGGAAGTACAAAGGAATCTAACTGGCTTTTTAATGCTTGACTGTAAATGGATGGGCTTTCACAATAACCTTGTGGAGCGCGTTTAAACCTGAAGCTTCGTCCTCCTAGAGAGAAACCGAAGATATCTCTGCTTTCCTCGGCTATCGGAATGCTGAAAAAGGCATTTTTCAAGTCGACAACCGAAAACCATGCTGCTGTAGCAGGAATCAACGTTAACAATGCAGTAATGTCTGGAACCACAGGAAACTGTGGAATCACAATTTTATTAACCTCTCTAAGATCAATTACAAACCTATATACTGGAGGCTTTGTTGGGTCAGTTCGTTTCAGAATAGGCAGTACAGGACTATTACAGACATTACCTCTAGTTTCTTCTACAACGTCTTTCTTGATCAGATCTTGTACTATCAGTAGGAGCGCACGCTCACCTTCACTAGAGATTCTGTATTGTGGAATTCGTGGAAATTTTACATTCGCTTTCAAAGTCACTACATATGGTGGGATTTCTAAAAGACCTACATCATTAGGACCAGTCGCCCAAAGAGTATCAGGGAGTGAACGCAGCTCTGGTGGGAGTGCATCCATCGACAAGTACATTGGAGAGATGATTCTTTTACCCAACGTAAGCTGTACTCCTTCTGGAGAACAGTACAATGTCGCATATAGGCGTTTTAACAAGTCTAAACCAAGCAGATTTTCATTACAACCTGTCGTCAAAATCAGGGGAGCTTTCAAGTGGCAGGGTCCAACAGAAATAGACAAAGGACCAGAAACAGGGTTGTGAACAGGGGCGCCTGAAAAACCTACTGAAACGTTTGTTGAGCCAGACAAAGGTGCGCCAGGGAGTTTCGCATGTATGATAGAACTTTTTGCTGCACCAGTATCCAACAGAAACGGTTCGACTATACCTGATGTTGCTACTGCGACATAAGGCCCACTCTGATCTACTGGAACTGATACTACTTCCTCTCTTTGTCCATGGCTGTCCTAGTACTCCCTTGGCTGAATTTCCTCACTAGCTTCATAGTAGTCTTCAACATGATACTGTTGAGACCTATTCTGTTGAGCAGATTGTCCATTTCGCTGATCGAAATGATTAGAAGGGCGATCACTTGTCTGTGGAGGCATAGCACCTCTTCCTCGACCTCTAGAATTCTGCATATAACCATCACGACCTCTCTGAGCTGCCGCAGCATTATTTTGTGCCCGTACCGGACACTCGGTCTTATAATGGCCTTCCATTTTGCAATAAGCACACTGATTCCATTGGTACTGTGGCCTCTGAGAATTATACTCCGTTCTTTGATATGACCCTTGCTGTGTATTGGTCTGATTGGTGCGAGGCGGATATGCTTGCTGTAAAAGAACTTTAGTTTTTAAATCTTTCGTCTTTTTATCTGATTTTTCTTTCTCCTCTTTATCCCTATTTTCATAGTACTGGGCAGTTGCAAGTATTTGCGCAGTCGTAGAGACAGCCCACGCACTCTCAGAATTTTTTAATTTACCACTAAGTTCTGGCAACAAATTGTGCACAAATTTATCAACAAATAATCTCTGGCCTCCTTCTGTGCTCATATCCTGACCACTATGATCCACGAAAGTCTCTTCGAATCTTGTGAAAAAGTCGGAGACGCTTTTGTCTTTCTTCTGTTTGCACGCGGACAATTTGTCCCAGTTAACGCGCAATGCTGGCATTAGGGTTTTCATTAAATCGATTATTCTACCGGGCAAATTAGCAATTAAGGGTTCAGGTTTAGAACCACCTATTTGTTGACCATCCGCTGCAATTATAGCTGCCCAATCACCACCTAGGGCAACTGGATGATTCTCTTTACGGATTTTAGCCCAAATTGGTTGCGGTACTACATTACCAAATAGCAGATCTATGTCAGCTAGATTCAATACACAAGCGTCAACTGTTTGAGCCAACTCTTTGTAGTATCCTGCAGGATTTTTACGCGGATCTGGCAAGGCCTGTTTCACTGCTAATACTTCAGCTCGCTTCCATGGAATATGTATCCATACTCTCTGGAATTGGGCTGGAGCGGCTGCAATACCAAGGTTTGCATTAGCTTGCACAGCTTCACGCCAAATTGGTGGAACCTCTCTCATTGGGTATTGACGATTTTGTTTCGTACTACGTTTCTCTAACTCCCTCGATGAACGAAGGGATGGGTCATTCCTATAACTTAAAATCAGTTCCATCGCTTCTTTTATATTTTGACCAACTATCATACCTGCAGCAAATTCTTTCTGAACATTAATTAATTCTTCTAGATTTGATTCAGGGTCATCCTCTTCCAATTCCTCACGTAGAAGGAAGCACATTTCATCAAACACATATCGTTGTGTCGGTTCGTTCCATTGCATAAATGTATCTAGTACATCTTGTACATTATATCTTCCAACTTTCGAAACCCATCTAAGAGCAGTGGAATCTAATATTCCTCTTTCTTCAGTACTGGGAAGCTGACTACGTCTCTGCACAGAGTCAGAGGTAGGAGTCTTAATCAGAGTTTTATAGAAGGGAGATAGAATATTAGAGACAGAATCAGTGATTCTCCGACGAACAGAAAGTGGAGTCATAATATTAGCAGAAGCAGTAAATAGAGTAGCAGTTGGAACAGATAGATCAGGAACAGTAGGAGTAGCGGGTAAAACAGCTTGTGAACTAGCAGGTGTGAGCGATACAGGTATAGGTAAAGAAGCCGGCAACCCTGGAAGAGGGGGTGCCGAAGGAACATTAATATTGACCACAGGAGGTACAGGAACTTGATTCAGAGGAGCAGGAACACCAGGTTGTCCAGCAACCGGTAATCGAACATTCGGTATAGGTGGAGCCGTAGCACCCTGTGCATACGGTGGGGGTGATCGTAACAAGTAAGACAACAGGGGATCCTTTTCAGGGTCCTCTACTATCTTAGCTGTACTCGATGGCAAAGCAGGATAGCACTTGTCTATCGCTAAATTACGCTCTCTATTGGCCACCTCCATTGCCTTCTCAGACTCGTTGAGTTGCAGCTGCTTAGCAGACTGTTCTAAAGTCAACTCTTGCTCTTTCTGTTCTTTCTTCAACTTTTTAATTTCTCTCTGTTTAGATTCTTTTCGCCAATAACGGAAAGAATCAAACATTGCCGGCCGGGCTTTCTTCTTGAATAATTTCGTTTCTAAATTATCAAGAACTTGAGGTTCAAAACTACCATGCAGTGGCCAACTAAGGACACCATCTTTCTCTGTGTAGTGGATCCATACCTCGTTATAAGAGATAGGGCCCACACCAAATTTGCAATATAGATCATAAAGGGGAGTTCCAATCGGAGGAACCGAACACGAGTCCTCCAACTGGGAATCACTGTTGCAACTGAAACAAGACAACATACAATTTTTCCGACTTACCATTTTATAATCAGGAACACAAAACAGATAAAACACAAACCAAAAGAAAGGTGCGCACTCGAACCAAGAACTCAGGCCTAGCAGAACAGACAAACGTATCGATACCCGAACTGAACTGAATGATTATCGTAACCAGAATAACCAGCGACAATCTTATGAAACCGAACCGAAACCAAGAACTAAAAGGATTATCGAAACAGAAACAACCCTCGCGAAGTAATCAACTATAAACCACTTAATACTTAACTGAGGCACTGAAGACGTCACCAAGGAGAAACCCGTCACGTCTCGCCGTACTAAGGAAGGACTGCACCTCGGGTCCAAGACAGGGCGACGGTCAAGGCAACGAACCACTGCAGCCGTCTGAACGGGAACCCTCGTGGAAGAGAACGTCGGGCCACTTTTGC
Organism: Lissotriton helveticus; assembly: GCF_964261635.1. Lineage (NCBI taxonomy): Eukaryota > Metazoa > Chordata > Amphibia > Caudata > Salamandridae > Lissotriton > Lissotriton helveticus. The sequence goes on along the minus strand of NC_136062.1, from coordinate 504,310,734 downwards.
GATATGTCGGGATCGATGAAGTGGGGCGCCTCCCTCTGAAATCTTCACACGAAGCTTCTCGAACTCTTCAGGCTTTTGGACCGGTACCGAATGACGTCGAGCCCCACGTTGGGTGCCAATTGGAGTTCTGGACTTTTTTGGTTCTGTCCAGAGGTGTCAGGGATAACACCCGAAGACCCCGGAGTTCTACCTGTCTCGGTGCAAAAATAAACAGAAACACGGGCTTCTCGATGGTGGCGTCAAAGACCAAAGGTTTATTACTGCAGGGACACAGAAGTCACAGAAACTACACATGGGCAGTATCTAGGAGCCTGTTCAATTTGTACAAAGAGGGTTGTTCCTTATATACTGAATATTGGGCTTCAGGCAAATTCTTTACATGTTAGCACATTCCAAAACCTTTGTATCTTAAACAATAAATATTTGGCGTTGCACAGGAATCGTCAACAATATCTGATGTCAAAACATTACGAACGAGGGGTTCCCACTATTCCATCATAATCCCATGTCAACTTTTCATTCAAGACCCGGACCGCCTCATCGTAAATTTCGTTACCTCCCCCTAATAAAAGCCCAGAAGGAAAGGAGCAGAGCCAGGTGTAGAAGATAGAACAGTAGGATAAGAGATGTTTGTGGGTCATAAATGGGCAAGGTTACCAGCTTCGGCCGCCTAATCATGATCAGGCCAACGGACACAAGAACCAGTATAGCAGGACTGGCCTCAGGCTGGGGAGGCAGCTCTTGCTGAGTCATGCTGCCACAGCGTTGCTTGCCTAAGGTGCACGTGTCACTAGCAAGGTGAATCGCCGGCTAAAGCCTACGTGTCCTTAAATGAAAGAGGTCATTGCGTGTCCATTGACTATGTGAGGGCAAGGAATACAAAATGGCTTCCTTGTTCTAAGATGGATGCCATGGGTAGAACAGAAATGTGTTTGTAACAGGAGTGCTCTTGCTCGTAGCATAGCGAAAACACCAGGATATACTAAACAGATCATTTGCGGTTCACTGATACCAAAATTATGTATTTGCGACAATGTTACAAACACGGGTTCAAATCGTCACGGAACCTCAGGCCGCGATGCAATTGGCTGTCCGGCCGGGCGGCTGGTTGCTTTCGCTACCTTCTAAGATCTGGTTTTTATTGCGGTGCCCATTTCATTTACACTATTTAGCGCAGTGCCCATTTCATGAGTGCTGTGCTTTCATCTTCAAAACTCGATCTCCCTATTCAGCGCGTACCTATTTTATGAGCGCTGTGCTTTTATCTACAAAACTCGATCCCCACGTAGGAGGCCCTCCCTCCCACCACAAAAAATAGGCTGCCTGTTTAATTCTCCACCCATTCCAGCTGCCGGTTAACGAGTTGACCTCAGGTGGCCTCTGTGAGCATGCCGTGTATTTTCACATTCCCCTCCTCCACGCCCGCTGTTCGAGCATTGTGGTTTATATTCCATAATATTTATTATAATACCCAATATACCTATTACTGATGTGTTGGCTGCGGCTGATTGCGGAGCAATCGCTCTGCTGGGAGTGTGGTGCCCGGAGTGTTAGGAGCTTCTGCGGACTCGAGTCTCCCAGCCCAGCAGTTTGTGAGGAGCTGCGGCATGGTGATGTGCTTTGTATTTTCTCACCCCGCTCTCCCACACCCTAGGAAGTGAGGCATTCAGGAATGTTGCCTTGGCCTGTAACTGCTTTGAGGGGTGCTCCTTCCCTCCTTTGCATTGGGAATAGTAGCTAATTGCGGCATGCCCGGGATGTGGTGTGTGTGTGTCTGGTTTGGCTGTGTGCGCAAGCTCTCTGCAGGTATAGTAACTCGCCATCTGTCACAACAATTAATCATGTGCTGCCTCCTGCTCAGAGCTTCGGCTGCTTTTCTCCGTTCTGAATGTAGCGCCTGCCCACAGACATGTCTCATGCCTACGCACATGCACAAAAAATAACACCGACCTGTTTACCTGCATGCAATTAGTCTAGACCGGATATTACTACAGCGCACAAGATAATTATTCAGAGCTTTCTAATTTAAAGGCTTTTGTTGCAGGATATATGTGTTTTAAGATTAAAATTAATTTCCTCGTGTTTTGCATTATTTAGACTCCCCTTTGTGCTTACTCGAGTACCACAAGCCCGTTTCAATAGATCGGTGGATTATATCCATTTAACTGCCCTTAGGAATGTATACAGCTTCTGCTGAATGCATGAGTTGTGTGCGACATGCACGGTTGTGACTGCCACCACAACATACATGGATTCAGAGGCATCCAAAACTCGTGAAATGTGCCCAGTCGATGTATTTTTGAACATGCTGTTTTTCCAGTGACTCCTTTGCTTGCAAATGCACGGTATGCAAAGGCGCCGAAATGGCCGAATGTCTTTTCAACAACCATCCCAAGGGACAGCGATCCAGTGGCATTTCTCAGCTGTACGCCAAAGGTAGCCTTACGAATTGTGGGCATAGTGACAAAATAATTTGGATGCTTGTAAACGGCGGATCATGGCACCGTAGATTATCATCAGTAGCTATGACAGACATCCTGGGGAGTCACTTGAAGGACTAATAATCTTATGTACCTGTCCTGTAAAAAACACAAAATGGAAAACACATTGTTTTCGTCTATAATCATTTATAATAATAAGAAAAAACTGAGTACTGTGAAACTTAATGTTAACAGATTTCTTTCATAAAGCCCTCTTTATATATTCTGATCAGCTTCACTTTCATGTCACAGTTGGTAACTTAAGATTCGAGTGCACTTATATCAGTTCTTCCCTTCCACCACTTGTCTACTCTTAACAAGTGCATCGTTTTACCGGTTTGTGGTTGCTTTCCAGATAAACAACATTCCGTTTCATACAGCGCTTCAATACCGTTCTGTTTCAGACAGCGCTTTAATACCGTTGTTTACCCTGTTCCCCAATCCGGTCACTTTTGCCAGAGGGAGTCTCCGAGGCACACACAAATAAAGTGGAATGCCCAGTAACACACACCACCCCACACACAACGCCACACACACACACACCCTCACCCAAACCCCCACCCCCCCACACACACCGACACCACCCCACACACACACCCCCACACACAACCCCACACCCCCCATCCCCCCACACACAACCCCTCACACACACACACACACACACAACACCCCACACACAACACCCCCCACACACACCAAACACACACAACACCCCACACATGCAACCACACCCCCCCACATACAACCCCACACACATACAACCCCACACACACAACCCCCCACCCACACACACAACACCCACAAAACTACACACAACCACAAGCACACAACCACACTCAGCCACACTCAACCCCACACACAACAATCTATCTATTGCACTCACTCTATCTCTCTATATATCTATCGCCCTCACTCTATCTATCGCCCTCACTCTACCACCCTCTCTCTATCTATCTGTCTATCTATCACACTCACTCTATCTATCGCCCTCACTCTATCTATCGCACTTCCTCTATCTATCGCACTTCCTCTATCTATCGCACTCCCTCTATCTATCGCACTCCCTCTATCTATCGCCCTCACTCTATCACCCTCTCTCTATCTATCTGTCTATCTATCACACTCACTCTATCACCCTCACTATATCTATCTGTCTATCTATCACCCTCTATCTATCGCCCTCACTCTATCTATCGCATTTCCTCTATCTATCGCACTCCCTCTATCTATCGCACTCCCTCTATCTATCGCACTCCCTCTATCTATCGCACTCCCTCTATCTATCGCACTCCCTCTATCTATCGCCCTCCCTCTATCTATCTATCGCCCTCCCTCTATCTATCTATCGCCCTCCCTCTATCTATCTATCGCCCTCACTCTATCTATCTATCGCCCTCACTCTATCTATCTATCACCCTCACTCTATCTATCTATCGCCCTCACTCTATCTATCTATCTCCCTCACTCTATCTATCGCCCTCACTCTATCTATCGCCCTCACTCTATCTATCTATCGCACTCCCTCTATCTATCGCACTCCCTCTATCTATCGCACTCCCTCTATCTATCGCACTCCCTCTATCTATCGCACTCCCTCTATCTATCGCCCTCCCTCTATCTATCGCCCTCCCTCTATCTATCTATCGCCCTCCCTCTATCTATCTATCGCCCTCCCTCTATCTATCTATCTATCGCCCTCGCTCTATCTATCTATCTATCGCCCTCCCTCTATCTATCTATCGCCCTCCCTCTATCTATCTATCGCCCTCCCTCTATCTATCTATAGCCCTCCCTCTATCTATCTATAGCCCTCCCTCTATCTATCTATCGCCCTCCCTCTATCTATCTATCGCCCTCCCTCTATCTATCTATCGCCCTCCCTCTATCTAGCTATCGCCCTCACTCTATCTATCGCCCTCACTCTATCTATCGCCCTCACTCACTCTATCGCCCTCACTCTATCTATCGCCCTCACTCTATCTATCGCCCTCACTCTATCTATCGCCCTCACTCTATCTATCGCCCTCACTCTATCTATCGCCCTCACTCTATCTATCGCCCTCACTCTATCTATCGCCCTCACTCTATCTATCGCACTCACTATCTATCGCACTCACTCTATCTATCGCACTCACTCTATCTATCGCACTCACTCCATCTATCGCACTCACTCCATCTATCGCACTCACTCCATCTATCGCACTCACTCCATCTATCGCACTCACTCTATCTATCGCACTCACTCTATAGCATCACCACAGTATCACTCAGGGGCACCACAGCATCAATTTGTGCATCCATTCAACAACTGGTTCAAATATGTTCTCTCAATGTCTCAACCTTTATTACAAATGTCACAAAAAGATGTTAATATTTCACTTCTGGTCTTGGATTTTCGTCACAATAAAATACACCCAACACAATCTTCACAAAAGTTATTTACAAAAGTTTAAGCTATTGCTATTATAAATTACAATAAGTTTATTTAAGTATTAATTATTTAAAAAATTAAAAGCCATTGTTATTTGTAATAGCAATACATCTAAGTCACGTAAATACAACACATATTGCATTACAAATGCTATAGGTGTCACATTTGCGAAAGTTATAACTATTGGCATTGTAAATGACAAAGTTATTAATTTAGCTATTTTCAAAACCAACACAAAAATAAAAAATGTGTCATTATCAATACCAATAGCTCAAAATTTCCTAATGCGAGACCTATTGCATTGCAAATGCTTGTTAGAAGTTCTATCCAATCTGGCTATTTTATAGTCTGTGGGCAAGGCTACTGCTATATCGGGAAGAGCTGTTTCTTGCAGCCAGGTCTCTGTTATAAAAAAGAGGTCGGGTGCCTCCTGGTCCAACAAAGCCCAAATTTCTAGGGCGTGTTTGGGGAGAGACCGTACATTTCCATATAAGCAGGTCAATTGCTTGCAAGGGGATGTGGGAGGGGGTTGAACGATTTTACTTTCCCTCACTTGGACGTCAGGATTGAGTGCTAAGAGCTCAGTACGAGTATAACTAATCATCTCCCTGAGTCTATACCTGACCGATGAAAACCGGAGGTGGCGACTGGCGACGATCCGGCGCGGACAGGCGCAGACAGGCAGGGCTTGACTTTGGCGCGACTTAGGCGCGTTGCCTGCACGTCGCTGCGTGAGTCCGCTCGGCGCACTGTGTTTTATGCTTCAGTGGGCGGGACCGCAATCAGTGGGGCATCTACAGCGCTAACCGGTGTGGGCTACCGGAAGTGTTGTTTGATCACGGTCGGACCCTGCCGTTCTAACGGCACAAGCCGAGACGGATCGGGTGACCAAGTAGGTACGATTTAAAAAACACTTTCAGGCTGCAATAGTCGTTAGAAGGCGCTATTCACAGTGCACAAAATACAATTGCAGGTGATGGCGCAATACAGTTAACACTTAGAACAAGAGCTGTCTCTCAATATCAGGCAGTATTTTTGATTTTTAAAAGCAGTTTAATGCACAAATAATATTACCAAAACACACAATTTAAAACGGAGCAAGAGCTGCCTATCGTTCAGTCAGTCTCTTGGGGTAATCTGTTGTGAAGAAAAAAACATGTTAAGTTTATTTTAAGAAAAATGTAGACAACTACTAGCTTACTACATAGCAATTAGAAGCACTATATGTTGTTAAATCTGGTTCACTCCATAAATAATTTTAAGGCAGAGCAGCAGTGTTCGGGCAGTGTGAGAGATCCTGCAGGGAGTGCTGTTTCAGGGTTTAGGACAGTGCAGTGATGTTTGAACATTATTGGGACATTTGCTGAAAATGATGTTACAGGGTTTACAGCAGTGCAGTAGTGTTGGAAGAGTTTAGCAGGTTTTGCTAGGGATGGCATTTCAGGGTTTAGGACAGTGCCGTGGCGTTCAGGCACTGTAGAGGTTCAAGGTGGGAACGAGAATTCTGAGTTTAGAACAATGCAGGGCTAGGAGTATAAAGCACTGCATATCCTAAAGCCTGACTCACTTCATGAATACATATATACTCATATCTGCAAACACATGCATCGAGCAAGTGATTCTGTCACAATATTCCCCAAAACACACTGACTCACATTCTGATTCTAGACAAATCAAAATATTCCTTGCAATTCACTGGAATGATTACTGCATGCTACAGAGAGAGTTGCAATGGAATTTCTACAGCACACCCAGGATCTCTATTACACAGCATGGAGACTATTTGAGAATTAAGAGGCCTAACACACAGGCAGCATAGGACTTTGTAGCACTACATGTAATAAAGATCCTGGGTGTACTTTAGAAATGCCATAGCAACTCTCTCTGTAGCATGTAGCAATTATTTCAGAGAATTTTCATTTCTACATTCTCATTCCCACCTTGACCTCCTACACTACCTTACCTGCACTGCACTGTCTTAAACCCTGATACACCATCCCTAGAAAAACCTGCTAAACTCTTTCAACACTACTGGCTGCTTTAAAACCAGAATCACCATCCTCAGCGAATACCCCTATAATGTTCAAATACCACTGCACTGCCCTAAACCCTGAAACAGCACTCCCTGCATGATCTCCTACAGTGCCCGAACACTGCTGCTATCTCTTAAAGTCTGAAAGCATACCTCTCGCTATACCACTTACACTGGGTGAATACTAGTGAAGTTTTTCTAAACCCTGAAATAGCACTCCCAGCAAGACTCTCTTTCACTGTAGTAATCATTTTACTGAATTGCAAGGGATACTGTCATGTGTCTAAGATCATACTGTGAGATAGTTTTCATTTCAAAATATTGTGGCAGAATAATTTACTTAGTTGATGTGTTTAAAAATATGGGAATACATGTACTCATGGAGTGAGTCAGGCCGTAGGACATTTAGTGCTACAAAGTCAAGGAGGGACTGAGAATGTAGAAATGAGAATTCACTGAAATAATTTCTACATACTAAAGAGAGAGTTGGTATGCAATTTCTACACAACACCCAGGATCTTTATTACACAGCATGGAGACTATTTGGGAATTCAGAGGCCTTGCACACATGCTGCTTTGGACTTTATAGCACTAACTGTCCTAAGGCCTGACTCAGTCCATGACTACATATTTTGCCATATTTTAAAACACATCAACTAAGCAAATTATTCTGCCACACTTTTCTGAAATGAATTCTGACTCACACTGTGATCCTAGACACATGACAGTATGCCTTGCAATTCCGTAAAATGATTACTACAGTGAAAGAGAGTCTTGCTGGGAGTGCTGTTTCACATTTTAGGACAGTGCAGTGGGGTTGCATGACGTTACAATGCATACTTTTACAACGCACGCCTTTACAACACATTTTTTACAAGGCAACATCCATTGCAACTCATTTCATTACAACCCATACCATTACAACAATTTTTTTTAAAGTACCTTTACAACGCATTCCATTACAATGCATACAACCTTTACAACGCATACCATTACAACGCATAACATTACATTGCATGTATGGTAAGTATTGGATAGTGTAGGGGTAAAAATTACTATTCTAACTCCAGAGGGTACAACAGTAGGGTAAGTGTTGGATAGTGTATGGGTAAAAATTACTATTCTAAATCCAGGGGGTGCAACAGTAGGGTAAGTGTTGGATGGTAATGGTATGCGTCGTAATGTTATGCGTTGTAATGACTGCGTTGTAATGACATGCATTGTAATGGTATGCGTTGTAGTGTTATGCATTGTAATGGTTGCTTTGTAATGGCATACCATGTAATGGATGTTGCGTTGTAAAAGTTTTGTTGTAATGGTAGTGCATTGTAAAAGTTGCATTGTAAAGGTTGTGTCCTGTGCAGTGGTGTTCAGGCAGTGTAGGGGCTCAAGGTGGGACTGAGAATGTAGAAATGGGAATTCACTGAAATAATTTCTACATACTAAAGAGAGAGTTGGTATGCAATTTCTACACAACACCCAGGATCTTTATTACACAGCATGGAGACTATTTGGGAATTCAGAGGCCTTGCACACATGCTGCTTTGGACTTCATAGCACTAACTGTCCTAAGGACTAACTCACTCCATTACTACATGTTTTGCCATATTTTAAAACACATCAACTAAGCAAATTATTCTGCCACATTTTTCTGAAATGAAGTCTGACTCACACTGTGATCTTAGACACATGACAGTATGCCTTGCAATACCGTAAAATGATTACTACAGTGAAAGAGAGTCTTGCTGGGAGTGCTGTTTCAGATTTTAGGACAGTGCAGTGGTGTAATCAAGAAGACTTTGGACACTCGTCAAGCCCCCATTGGATACCAACAGAATACTATTACAAACTGCAATGTCCAAACATTATTTTATGTTTCAGAATAAATTCTACCTGCAGTGTAAATGTGTCGCCATGGGGGCTGGGTTTACTCCTAGTCTGGCTAACCTGTTCATGGACGACTTCGAATGGAAACACATCTACTCCAATGAAAACCCACACTCTAACTGCATAACCAAATGGAATAGATACATTGACGACGTAGTAATGATATTGACCGGAACGGAAGAGCATTTGAATACGTTTCTGACTTGGTTGAATGGTTGTTCAACAGACATTCAATTCACGATGGCATATAGTAGAGAATCTCTACCCTTCCTCGATCTGACATTTGAAGTGGAAGATGAAAAGGTAATAATGAGTCTGTATAAGAAGCCAACAGACCGCAATACGTTACTACAGTAAAGCTCTCACCACCCCAGAAACCTACGTGACAACTTGCCCTACGGACAATTTTTACGCCTTTGTAGAAATTGTACAAAACAATGCGATTACTTCAAGGAAACTGAGACGCTCATTACCAAGCTGAGAGACAGAGGATACCCTAAAAGCCTTCTCAACAGAGCAAGAAAAAGGGCGTTGTACCGACCCCGTGAAACGCTACTAGAAGTGCAAGAAAAACCAGAGACAATTGACAGACGTATCTGTGTGACCACGTTTAACACCAGGAGCCATGACATCAACAAAATAATCAAAAAATACTGGAACCTAGTTGGACCAGAAATTGGAATAAAAGATGCACACATGTGTACATTCAAAAGGGCCAAAAACATCAAGGACCATGTGGTCTCGTCTTACCTTGAGACCCCAAGGAACAATGACATAAGGAGCCAACTGGGACTACCATCAGTCATGGGCCACCAAAGATGCGGCAACTGCAAAGTATGCAGATACAGTAAGACTGGAAATGCATTTGCCCACAGGAGTAAAACATACACACTCACTAAATTTACCAACTGCAATAGCCAAAATCTCATCTACGCAATCAAGTGCCTGTGCCAGATGCTCTATGTAGGACAAACCACCCAACGAGTGAAAAAAAGGATTTTAGAGCATCAAAGCAGAATCAGATGTAAAGTACAAGGGGCACCGCTAGTAGAGCACTACACTACTTTAAACCACACACAAGACCAACTTGAATCGTGGGTAGTAGAAAACGTTGAATTGCACCAGAGAGGGGGAAACATGGCCGCCACGCTGAACTACAAGGAGTGCCTTTGGATCCACACTCTATATTCAGTAACACATGGATTAAATGAACATGAGGAAACTTGTTTACAAATGAGGAGGCTAAAGCACCTTAATATATGCAATAATACCTCTGCATAAGTGTAAATGCCTACACCCTCTGTCATGTAAAATCCAGTTGTATACACTATGTAAATATGTCAATGTCTAAATATGTAGATCCTAATGTACAACTAATGTGGTTTAATGTACAACTATTGTATCGTATACACAGTATATGCACCTTATGATATGTACATTATGTAAGGAGAAGGCAGCCACATGCACAACAATGCTACTCCAAATAGATATTCATAACTGCCCAACTATGCCTTCAGACTCAGGACACCGAAATAGTAGCTCTGTGCGAGGCCCACCCGCTTGCGATACAGTGTTTCCACATAATAGCAGTTCAAACATTTATAGTATGCCCCGATAGTAAATATGACCTCGAATGTACAAGTCGGTGTCCTCACGTCCCACCCAGTGGTACCATCTATGGACGGGCCCGACGCATTCAAAACACTACATGCATCGCATTTTTTATAAACTAACCAGCTTACTAAAAGCTACCAGGTTTTACCGGGCGCTCCCTGATACGACCTGTTTCCGGGTTTTGTATCTCGCCCCACACATCTTGACAGACGTCCTGACAGACGTGCTAGATAGCACGCAAGCTTTCTCGCGATCCGGATATAACAGGTAACCGGTGGTGGCCCATAGGCATTCATTGACGAACCAGAGAACGAAACAGACGGCTGCTGTAACGCTCCTGAAGTAAGTCCACCCTCAAGTGTTTTTTAACTGTCCTCATTCCGCCCTGAGCCATATTACAGGGGAGCCTTTTGTTTTTTTAACGATGCATGATATATTTACCTCGGATGCCCCCACAACACGTAGGGATCCGGTTTTATAGATGTACCTGCCACGAGTTATTAACCAGAGCTTAGTGCAAACGCCATCTTGTGGTCCGTTTGTAGTAATTGTACAATGGGCACGCGCATCAATGCGGCACCTATGTGTCATTCAACAACGGTGAAACAGTATTTCATTTACGAAGTGCCGTAGACTACATGTACCCATTTGTCTGGTCCTATAGTAACACTACCGACATACTTCGGGACTACATAGACTGTGTGAGATATCTAGTCTCCCGTACAACCGTTAATATAGGCTGCATCATATGTAGATTGAACGGATAGGGCAATTCTTTTAACTCCGCTAGCCCCCTTTTTAACCACCTTTGGGGCTTTGTCAGTGAACATGTGTGTCCACCACTGACTGAGGTTCTTACCTCTTTAGGTGATCGCAGCTGCGGCACTGTAAACTGGAATTCTACACCGGATGGTGAGGAAATCCCCATTGAATAACAAGGTACGTGTAACTAGGAACCCGGTGAGTTCATGTTGGGCCATAAAATTAATGGTACTGAATATCCATATTAACCAACAGATACCACGCTTGAGAAACGCATGCAGAGGTGAGGGTGGACACCCCGCCCTTAGAGGCTACGAGAAGACGCCTCGAATCCTTCTAAATATAAGGTGAGCAGGCCCGGCTGGGCTTTCACTCACTTTTTATGCTGTACACACACCAAGTACTAAAACAGACACCCCTTATTCAATTTCAGTTGTCCCTTCCTTATGTCCTGATAAAGACCTGAAACGGTTGCTAATAAATCTGCACCATACTACAGGGTCGAAACGTCGACGTTACTCCACCAATTGGTCCATACCGTGTCTCAACAGAAAAATAGGAATAATTATACTGTTGTAGAGTATTGATATAAAACTTTGGACCGATGTTTCCATTTGTATTTACATGAAACCGTGTCACTAAACAGTCACTTAAATCCCTGATCACCTTCACTCTCCTCAGCTCTTTTCACTGCTATTACATTTTCAGTTGTTTGTGGACAACAGATGTTTTATACTTGAAGTAAAACTTGCAAGGTGACGAAATAATAGCAACCTTGTTAAAACTATAACCTGTGGTGTGTGTTCATCATATGAAAATGTTTCCATGATTAACAATGTGAAATATACAAAGAGTACTAAGTATAATTTAACGGAACTAAGAAATTGCTTTGAATTCCGACTGAACTATTATTTGCATATAATGTATTACCCAGGTTCTGAGGGTCACTGGGTCACCCCATTAAAATTAATGCTTTGGACTTTATAGCACTAAATGTCCTAAAGACTGACTCACTCCATGACTACATCTTTTGCAATATTTTAAAACACATCAACTAAGCACATTATTCTGCCACATTTTTCTGAAATGAATTCTGACTCACACTGTGATCTTAGACACATGACAGTATCCCTTGCAATTCAGTAAAATGATTACTATCTGCTACTGAAAGATTTTCTATGGCATTTGTGCAGCACACCCAGAATGTTTAAAAGACTGCAAGGAGACTATCTGAGATTTCTAACCCTGATATACAAGTGTATAAGTGGTTAAACCACTTCATGATTTTGACAGAACGAATTTCTCCCCCTCCTGAGGCGGAAGCCGGGAGGTCTATTCTTTCACTTTGCACTCTTTTATTACTGCGCGTTTTAAATTCGGCTTGACTCAATAAGCTGTTACGCTAGCTTGATTTAATAAGTTTTTACTTGTTCACCTTGCGCCTGTGACCTCTCCCCCCCTCCCTTCGCCAAAGGACCGCTCTCGGCCGAGTATTGACGCCGAGAGCTGGTTCCTGGCTGACGTGTGACTGACGGCCGCCATATTGGGTTAGGCTAGTGCGGGTGACGCGCTCTAGTTGCGCTTAAAAGGGGACAGCCATGCCTCCCCGCAGCGGACGCGTACAGCGGACTTGCCGGACCTGTGCCGGAGTCCGCGCCAGGCCGGGCCCAGGGACCAGTCACCCTATTCGTCCCACTTCCGGCCCTGCCACGTACTCGCGCTCCTCCCTCTTGCAATTAAATTATGCCATGACCCCACCCAGCCCCCTGTGTAAACATTCGTTAGACCCTTCACACAATCAACATCACTGCCAACATTGTCCCTATCAACTGATGAAACCGGTAGAGATTAGGCAGAAATAAGCCCACAAGGTCAATATGGCACAATTGAACTGCCGCTCCCTGCCAAAACATGCTTCCGATATTTCATTTCTTCTGCAGGATGCGTCACTTGATGCCTTGTTCCTTACCGAAACATGGTTAGGACCTAGCTCTGGCCCAGACATTGTCCAGGCCCTGCCCCCGGGCTACTTAATCCAGCACCTCGATCGAATAGGGAACATAGGTGGTGGGATCGCTATTCTCTATAAGGATCATTTAGTCTGTCGCTTCTTAGGCAGCCCTTTACTTGATTGTGAAAACGTCCATTTCTCGATCACTCTCTCACCCTCAGCCTCTTTTACGGGACTTCTAGTTTACCGTCCCCCAGGATCCCTAGGACAATTCCACAGGACACTGCTAGAAACGGTCATGAACCTTGCCAGCTCAGCTTCCAACTTCACCCTACTGGGAGATCTGAACCTCTATTTTGATGATCCACACGACACGATTGCTGTGGATCTGACCCTAGACCAAGAGACATGCGAAATGGTTCAAAGAATCCAAGAGCCTACACATATAAAGGGACACTTGCTTGACCCTATCTTTTCCAATATCACCGATTAAATTACCTTATACCCGAACACCGTCCCATGGTCAGACCATTTCATCTTACCCTTCACTTGGATCGTTCCTCCCCCAGCCCTAGTGAAACCTTTTAGTACCAAACAGACAAGATACTGGTCCAGACTTAAGATAAATGCATGGTCGGAAGCACTAAGGACCACCTTACCGTCCACCAATCCGGACATTAATATAGCGAACTCAGAGTTCAACCAATGGATAGAGAACTCACTGGACGCCACTCTACCCAGGATATCCGTAACTTAAAAAAGGGGATCTATCAACCATCCTTGGTTTAGCCCAGAGCTCCGAAAACTTAAACAGAGCTGCAAAAAAGAGGAGAGACTATGGAGGAAAGACTTCGATCCAGAGACAAAAACTAAATATAGAGCCTCCATCAAAGCCTATAAAGCTGTGCTAAAAGCCACAAAAACAGCTTTCTACGGCGAGAAAATTATTGCATCCCCCAACTCCTCGAAGGAGATTTTCAGAATCTTCAAAACTCTGCTGAAACCCCCCGACCCCCCCTTGGCCCCACAAGCATCGGGGCCTCGCTGTGAAGAACTGGCACTCTTCTTCCACACGAAGATTCAAAATATTCTTCTGTCCCTTCCATCTATCACCACCCACGACTCACCTCTGCTACCTAAACCCCTCCCCCAAAGCTCCTCCCCCGAACTCTCTTCCTTCGCCCCGCTCACTAAGGAACAGTTACCCTCCCTTCTCAATTCAATTAAAAGCGGCTCCCCCTTGACCCTGTTCCAATGAACACCTTGAAGCTAGTCCTGCCAATCATGGAGTCTCCAGTTATCAATCTGATTAACACCTCAATTGAAACAGGCACAGTCCCACGGGACTGGAAAATGGCCATGGTCAAACCACTGTTAAAAAAAAAAACAACCTTGACCCTGGAGACCTATCCAATTACAGCCCCATTTCTCTGCTCCCGTGCATCAGTAAATTGGCAGAAAAACTTATAAATCATCAACTGTCTTCATTTCTGGAAGCCTCCAATTTACTCCATCCCTCTCAAACAGGCTTCCACCCGGGTCAAGGGACGGAGACGGGACTCCTTAAGGTGGTGGAAGAGTCTAGGAGGATATTGGACACAGGTGGCAATGTGGCCATCATCCTCCTACACCTCAGCGCCGCTTTTGATACGGTAAGTCACCGTATCCTTCTAGTTGCGGGAAAAGCTCTTTCTTTGCTTGAATCCTGTCTCTGCAAGAGGTATTTCAAAGTATTCGAAGGAGACTGTCACTCCTCGCCACTACCCTTGCAGTGTGGGGTTCCACAGGGCTCTTCCCTCAGCCCCACACTTTTTAATGTATGTATGTCCCCCTTGGCTGAGATAGTGGCCCCTTATGGAATGGAACTTATCAGCTGTGCTGATGACACTCAGTTCGTGGTCTCCCTGAATCAGGCTGATTTGTCCCACACGAGCCTGAGTGACTTTCTTGAAGAGGTATCAAAGTGGATGGGCCTGTCCCAGCTAAAACTTAACAACCAGAAGACCGAATTGATGTTACTGGGCAGGAAGGCCTCATTCAACTCTCCCACACTTTGGCCCCCCTCTATGGGTGCCAGTCCAACACCAAAAAGCGTGATTAAGAGTCTGGGCTTCTGGTTAGACGAGGATCTTACATTCAAAGCACAAGCCAGAAAAACTGCGGCTACCTTCTTTGGTCTGCTAAAATCTATTCATAAAATCCTCCCTCATCTTCCTGACAGAGCTAAAAAAATCTTGGTCCAAGCCATGATATTGTCAAAGCTGGATTACGGTAACCCGCTCTACCTGGGAGCTCCGGTCTCTGTGATTCAGAAACTACAGGTAGTGCAGAATTCTGCCGCTAGACTGCTGACGAGCACTAACTACCGCTCATCAGCCAAGCCAGCGTTGAGATCTCTCCACTGGTTACCTATAAAAGAACGGGTACACTTCAAAGCCCTATGCATTGCCCATAAAAATCTGCAGGGCAAAGGCCCCCCGATCCTTGCCAACTTGATCAAACCACACAAAATCACCAGAAACCTCCGTTCCAATGATCTTAACCTGGCACGAGTCAGCAGAATCAACAAGGCTCGTATGGGTGGTCGTCTCTTCTCTCACAACTCCTCAAAGTTGTGGAATTCCCTCTTCATCATGAGCCTAATCATCTTTCCTTTTGTAAAAAAATAAAAACCTGGCTCTTTCCTATAAACTAATGATTCCTGACCCCGTCCACCTCTGACCATTTTCTTGTCAAAGTTGCAAGCGCTGGGATGCCTCCGGCTAGTCATGCGCTATAAAAGAATTATTTTCATTTCATTTCATTTCATTTTCATTTCATGTACAAACTCTACATTTTTAACAACAGCACTGTACTGCAAAAAATATCTCCTCAAACACATCAACATACCAAATGCTCCTCTCACAATGTTTTTCCCAAAGCAAACAAATTCAAAATCAGACTCTGTTCAAATAAACTCCTGCTTCCACATTAGAATACATTTTTCAATTTAACTTAAACTGCACAACATAGACCCCCTTCCAAATTAACAACTCACCTTTAAAAATGCTTTTGTAGTTTTAGAACAGTGTAAATCACACGCCAGATTTTCTTAAGCAGAATCTCCGAATTGTGCACCAGTCACTGCAACCACACAATGGCATAGCTTCCCTCTCATTTTACACTCATATTCCTGTAGATAACCAATCAAATATCTTCCCACACAAATTCAAAACCAAACTAAAATTTTAATTCGTTCTACATTGAAACACTTTCAATCTCACATAATATTAAACCTTCCCCCACTGCTCTCTCTGCCTGTTACCATGGTAACACTCCATAGAACACCTAACTGAACACACAGGTGAAAAGTTCATCTGCAAAACAAACCAGCAAGGGTGTTTGACTTTTCAATACAGCAGCGAATCCTGTGCAATTTTCCTTTCAATCACTTTCTCTCAACCATTAACATTTCTCCTTAAAAAAAACCAGTAGCATGCACCCTAGTTTTCAATGTTGAATTTTCAGAAACCACCAATCATTTTTTTTTCAAGTGCACTAAATCTCATCCACATTTTCTTCTAAACTCCTACTTTTCAAACTGCCATTTCATTTCCAGAGCCCATCTGAGTACAACCAGATCTCCCTTCAAGATGCTTAGAGTGTGGATTTTAGGACACAGCTATATTTTGTGGAGTGAAAGGTATGCAGCAAATAGATGCTTTCTCAACCTTGATTTACCAAATGTGGATATTATGTGGATTGGCCAGAGAGGATTGAGATGTCACCAATTGATGCCATTGGTAAAATCCTTTTTGCATCTCCCACACCCTGACCTCATAATTGTGCACTGTGGTGGTAATGGACTAGGCACTTTGACTGGGGTAGGTCTGGAAATGCTTTTAAAGGACACCTTTGGGCAATTGATGTCACTTTTTCCACAAACTGCCTTTGTATATTCTAATATATGCCAAAGGCAAAAATGGAACAGGTGCAACCAATATTGTTCGCAGATTGAGAAAGCAAGGAAACGTGAATAAGTCTGTTTCTGCTTTCCTCAGAGACTATGGTATGGGTTCTATATACCACAACAACTTGCGTTACAACATGCAAGGCATTTATAGAGGAGACAGTGTACATTTCACAGATGAGGGAAACAGAGGCTTCCTCTTGAATTTTAGATTCTGCATCGGTACTTACTTGTAGGTACAAAAAACACTCAATAAACACAACGGCTCTTTTTAGAGCCAACTAACATTTAAACACTCAAACTTGTTATTAAACTGTTTTTTTTTGTTTTGTTTTCTGACATGCGCTGAACGTGCGCGTACCTTGTGATTTTAACCTCGAGGGTTCGTGCCCTTCGGGGTCCTTCAAGGACCCCCTGAGAAGGCCTCGGGGGTCAGGGAGTCTCTACCCTGCCCTCTTTTCAAGTTCTCCACTTTTGTTTTTGACTCACTTCTGCCTCGGGGTGCGTGCAACGTGCGCGCACCTCACAATTTAAAACAAAGTAATAATACATTATGGGCCTTTGGGGTCCTTCAGGGACCCCCTAAGAAATCCTAGGGGGTCAGGGAGTCTCTACCCTACCCCCTTTTCACGTTCTCCACTTTTGTTTTGGGCTCTGTTCTGCCTCCGGGGTGCGTGCAACGTGCGCGCACCCGCAATTTTTTTTACAAACAAAAAAGGTTTTTTCGCCCTTCGGGGTCCTTCAAGGACCCCCTGAGAAGGGGCCTAGGGGGTCAGGGAGTCTCTACCCTACCCCCTTTTCACGTTCTCCACTTTTGTTTTGGGCTCTCTTCTGCCTCCAAGGTGTGTGCAACGTGCCCGCACCCCGCGATAAAAAAAAAAAAAATATATATTTCTTTTGGAGGCCTTCGGGGTTCTTCAGGGATCCCCTGAGAAGACCTAGGAGTCAGGGAGTCTCTACCCTGCCCCCTTTTC
This sequence comes from Lissotriton helveticus, assembly GCF_964261635.1. Taxonomy (NCBI): domain Eukaryota; kingdom Metazoa; phylum Chordata; class Amphibia; order Caudata; family Salamandridae; genus Lissotriton; species Lissotriton helveticus. The sequence continues at coordinate 504,292,654 of NC_136062.1, read as the reverse complement.
ACGTTTTCCACTTTTGTTTTTGCCTCTCTTCTGCCTCCGGGGTGCGTGCAACGTGCGAGCACCCCGTGATTTAAAAAAAATATATATATATATTTTCTGGGGCCTTCGGGGTCCTTCAGGGACCCCCGGAGAAGATCTAGGGGGTCAGGGAGTCTCTACCCTGCCCCCTTTTCACGTTTTCCACTTTTGTTTTTGGCTCTCTTCTGCCTCGGACACAAAATGGCGGCCAACACTTCCTGATTTTGACCGATTGGAATGTTGACAGACGTCTAACAGCAAATCAGAATTCTGCTCGCGCACACCCGATTCGCGCACCATGCGCGCATGAGTGTGCGCACGGTGCGCGCTTATAGATATATATATTTTTTTCTTTTAATTTTCTCTGAAACTACTGGAGGGATTTACACCATTTCAGCAAAAGCGTGATCTGGGAATCAGACTCCACCATTTTGCCAAATTTCTTGTAATTCCGTTCAGCCGTTCAGGCTGTAGCCGTGTCTAATCGTCCTATGGAAAATAACATGGGTTAAAAAGATTTTTGGGACCCCCTTTTTTCTCAGCCCCCACTTGACGAATCTCCCCAAAACTTTCAGGGAAGGAGCGGAGCGGAGCGGGCCATCTTCTTTCAGAAATTCGCGAAGATTCATCAACCGGCGCCAAAGTTATTCCCAATAGAATGTTGCAGATTTCCTATGGAAACTAGGTCCTAACTATAACTACCTACTGGCGACCGCCAGTAGGTAATATATATGGTGTTGTAGGTGGTTCCCTTTTGGGAGCTCTACATGCGCTTTTTAAATTCATTGTGTAGTTTCCATAGGTGGGAGCTCTGCGTGTGATTTATTCATTCATTGTGTAGTTCCCTAATGAAAGCTCCACATTTGCTTTATTCATTTATTGTGTAGTTTCCTAATGGGGGCTGTACCTGTGCTTTATTCATTCATTGTAGATTTCCCTGTTGCTTGCTCTTCCTTTGATTTATCAATTATTTGTGTTGTTCTCTAATGGGAGCTGTATGTGTGCTTTATTAATTTATTGGGTAGCTCTCCAACGAGAGCTCTACTTATGCTTTTTCATTCATTGTGTATTTTCATCATGTGAATTCCATATGCGCTTTAGTCATTCATTGTGTAGTTTCCTAGTGGGAGCTGTATGTGTGTTTTATTTATTCTTTGAATAGTTCTCTTCTGGGATCTACATGCGTACTGTATTCATAGATTGTGTAGTTCCCTGTTGGGAGCTCTGAATTTGTTCTTTATCGATTCATTGCGCAGTTTCCTTGTTGGTGCTCCTGGTGAATCTTATTCTTTCATTAATTCTGTAGTTTCCTAATGTGAGTTGTCAGTGTGCCTTATTCATTCCTTTATTCTTGTGTTCCCTACTTTAAGCTTCTTTAGTGCTGAATAATTAGTAAAGAATCAGTCAACTTTTTTTATTGTGTAGTTTGTTCATAAGTGGGGACTTCTCTTACGGGTATGTGAGGTTCACTTGTCTGTTCCTGTTGTGGTGAGATGGCTCAGCGAGCAAATGCCTTATTCCATAGGTCTGTGTGCAACCTTCCAGTCACTGGCTCTTATTCCAGTACAATACAATACAATACATCTATAAAGTGCACAGCTACATACAAAGGTGTCCAGACGCTAGCGTAGAGTGTGATCACTAGGTTCATGATTCAAATCGGATGGGGCTTAAACTGAGTCAAAGTGAAATGTCTTAGTCACGTTAGCACCCGTACGCGCCCAAAAGGGACTGGGGCCGTACCTTATGCCCATTTTCATCAATACTCGGCCAGGGAGCTGATCTCACACCAGAGTAATTGTTGTATCTTTACCTTTAAGTCTAACATTCCCTGTTAGGAATGCTACATGACATCAGTGAAGAATGTTATGGGTCAAGCTGATGCCAGTTGAAGCCACCACTTTGCTGTTGCCACAAGCCTCTCTGGTGGGTGTAAATAAAGCTACTTTGATTCAACTGTACAGGATCATCTTCGTTTTATTACTGGCGATGGAGGAAACCCAACAGAAAGAAAAAGAACACAGCGTGAGAGATATTTGTTTGAACCTGCTCTCTGTATTCTCAAGGTTAGTCGGTATTTTGTGGAAGAGAAGAAATGTTTTTTTTTTTTAAACTGTTGTCAACACCTGAATGTCTCTACGAGCATACCGTAAGCAGGAAAATTGGAGCGTGTTGTTATTTTTCATTTTAAAATGCTCTGGATATGCTTACTTCGTAATTGAACTTTGCGGCATCTTTTGAATCCTGTGGTGCGCGTGGGACAAAGCGCGAAGTGTAGAGTTCGGCAGCGCGGACCGAGGCGCAAGCTGGCAGCTAGACTTGTTTCTTCTCTGCGAGTTGAGGCGTCATCATGAGTCACCACGTGACATGCAACGGTAGTACATGTGTGTTTATCTTTCATTTTAATTTAAATTGAAGACGGAGAACGGGATCAACTGTGAGAGAGAGCAGGGGAGCCAGAATTCCTCAATAACAAATAGAGTAAACAATATTAACATTTAAAGAAGACTGACTGTGTTATATTAAGGTAATTACCTTTCGGACAATATTTTTTCGTGTGTGAGGCAAAAGTGGCAAGTAGAGCAGGCAGAAATAGAAGCACAAGCATTTTACAAGGATTCTATTATGACATTTAAAAAACAAGCATTTTAATGGAAATATCTCTGGAACAACCATTTAAAAAAGGAAATGAGATTTATACAGCTAAGTTTATTATTTTAACTTATTATTTTGTTTATCCAGCATATTACTTTATTATTTTATTTATTGAGGATTAATGGTATTCTCAGTATCTCATTGAGTTAGCTTGTTACTTTTCCTTATTTATTTTAGGTTATTGTTTTAATCTATTGTGTTAGCTTGTTTAGTTCATTTTGACTGTCAGGATGTCAACGGCAAGTGGAATGAATCAACCACCTCAATTTCTAAGTGAACAAGGTGAACCAGTTTTGCCTTGGAAAAAGTGGAAGCCACTTTTTGATTCGTATCTGCTTGCCATAGGTGGTGAAAAGTTCACTGCTGTCAGAAAATAAGCAGTTCTATTAAATAATCTTGGCATTGAGGGAAGAAATAACAATGACAGTCTAGATCCTAAACCTATAGGGGCTGGACAACCTAGAAATGTGTATGAGATGAGTGTTCTTCTTTTACAAAGACATTTTGGAGCACGTATTAATGTGGTTATGGAGAGACACACGTTTTTCATGCGTATACAATCGAAGGGTGAGAGAGTCGGCAATTATGTAGCTGCACTTAAATCACTTACACAAACATGTGAGTTTGAGAAGCTGACGGACTCTCTCATTCGTGATCAACTTGTCCACTGTATTAATGATCAAAAAATTCAGGAAAAGTTGTTATCGAAAAATCCGAATTTGAAAGAAGCCATAACCATAGTTGAGAGTGTTGAGCATACTTCTAATTGGGTCAAAGAAATACGGAAAGGTCCTAGTCAGTCTGACCTTGTTTCAAATATCAACAATGAGAACCAAGAAATTTTTCAACCTGAATGCATGTTGCCTCTGTCCGTAAAGCAAATGTGGAGCAAGAGAGGATTTTTCTAAACTTGACAAAGCGAAACAAAATTTCAATTTTAATAGAGATGGAAAGTTTAGATGTCCCAGATGTGGAAGTCAGAATCACGGGCCAAATTTTCCAAATTATTTTGCGAAAAGTGCTATTTGTAGGAATTGCAGGAATAAAGGTCACTACGCTTGGGTGTGCAGAAACAACAAAATGAACTTTGTGGATGAGGAAGAAGAATGTGTTCAACATGCAGTTCATTGCATCACTGACACACTACTTGATACTGTGAATGACGTGAAGTCTGTAGACGCTGATACTTTGAATGACGTGTAGTCCGCAGACTCTGATACTGTGACATTGCGGATGTAATATATATATAGATATAGGAAATGAGATTTTTCCTGTTTCAGCTGATTCAGGCTTTTGTTTACCTTAATCAGCGACAAGTTTTGGTTCTCAATTTTTGGGACTGACAAAATCAAGCTTTTAGCACCTAATATAAATCCGGTTGGGTACAGTGGCCAAAAGATTGATCTAATTGGTTATTCTGTTCAGACCATTTTGTTTAAGACAGGGAAACAGTGGGCAACGTCTATGTTGCTAAACGGGGGGATAACCTTCTTGGTTGGCGTCATCAAAGGGACCTTGGGATTATTTAAAATCCAAATGCACCTGAACAAGTCATGTTGGTTTCTCTACAGAGTGATGTCCATGATATAGTAGAAACATTTCCTGGAGTTTTTAGTGACAAACTTGGTCTTTTGAGTGGTTTCAAACATACCATATTTTAAAGGATAATGCAAAACATGTTGTGCATAAGGCAAGAAAGGTACCAAACCTTATGTTGAAACCACTTCAGGACGAAATCTACAGACTACTGAAGTTAGAGGTAATTGATGAGATAGAGTCCTCAGACTGGCTTGCGCCCATCGTTTTGGCACCTAAGGATAAAGGAAGCAAAATTAGGATGTGTGTGGACTAGTTTGAATGGTTCAATCTGGGTAGATAGACAACCCTTGCCGAATATCAGTGAGATCTTGTCAAAGTTAGGAGGGGCTAGTATGTTTAGTGTGATGGATTTTTCGGCAGCGTATTACCAAATTATGCTTCATGAAGACATAAGACATTTAACCTCCTTTGTAACCCCTGTACGAGCCTACAGATTCATTAGAATGCCTTTTGGTCTGGCAAGTGCAGCTGCTTGTTTCCAAAGGATAATGAAAAATGTTTTGTCAGGAATTGATTCTGCGCTGTTTTTCCAGGATGACATTCTGGTACATGGAAGTGACGAGAGTAAACATGATGAAGTTTTATTTGAAGTTTTGTCTAGATTGGAGAAATATGGGTTAGCTTTGAAACGTGAAAAATGCAAATTCCGGGTGAACACAGTAACTTATCTTGGACATTCCATTTCTTGGGAGGGAATCAGTCCTAAAATTGATTTGGCGGAGGCTATATTGCAGGCTCCACCTCCTTCAAACAAAGACCAGGTGAAATCATTTATTTGGTTGTCTGAATACTATTCTAAGATTATTTACAATTTTGCAAGTGTTATGCAACCCATCAGTCTTCTTTTAAAGAAGGGCGCTGTTTTTAATTGGGATCAAGAATGTGCTAATGCTTTTGAAGTAGTGAAATCTGAAATTGCAAAAATGCCAACTTTGTGACATTTTGATGTGCACAAAAAGACTACTTACTGATGCAAGTGTTCGTGGGTTGGGGGGCTGTTCTTTCCCAAATGGTTGATGGCGCTGAAAGGGTCGTTGGTTTTGCTTTTCGATCGCTGAAGGGTGCTGAAGAGCATTATGGGCCATCAAGCATTTTAGATTTTATTTGTGGGGTCTGCCATTTATTGTTAGTCATAGCATTTCAGTGTTGTTTTTCTTATCTACTTACATAGCGCAAGGATTCCATAGCGTTTCAGCGTGTATTTATTAATTTAAACAGCGCCAGGACTCATTAGCGCTTTTCACCGCCTGGTCACTGCTTTACCGGATGCCTGCTTGCTCGCTCCAATATTTACAGGCGCATTGTGTAATTGACCTCGTGTATTATCCCCCGGCGCCCTGCTCTGCCCTCCCCTCCATTTTGATTCTGTTGTTGTTGTTGTTCCCTTGAGCCCGCCACGCCTCCCAGCTGAGCCGCCCTCCCACTAGCAATATAGAGCGCCCTCTGACCTCACAGCGACGTGATCCACTCCTCGCTCCTGCCTCGAGTGGTCGCTCCCCTGCCTGCTTGCTGCTAAAGGCGGTATCGTACTGCAAACCTGCTTTTGACGAAGTGTTGCTCATTTATTTATTTATTTAAAGAGCGCCAGAACTTCATAGCATTTCAGTGTTGTTTTTCTTATCTATTTACATAGCGCAAGGATTCCATAGCGTTTCAGCGTGTATTTATTAATTTAAACAGCGCCAGGACTCATTAGCGCTTTTCACCGCCTGGTCACTGCTTTACCGGATGCCTGCTTGCTCGCTCCAATATTTACAGGCGCATTGTGTAATTGACCTCGTGTATTATCCCCCGGCGCCCTGCTCTGCCCTCCCCTCCATTTTGATTCTGTTGTTGTTGTTGTTCCCTTGAGCCCGCCACGCCTCCCAGCTGAGCCGCCCTCCCACTAGCAATATAGAGCGCCCTCTGACCTCACAGCGACGTGATCCACTCCTCGCTCCTGCCTCGAGTGGTCGCTCCCCTGCCTGCTTGCTGCTAAAGGCGGTATCGTACTGCAAACCTGCTTTTGACGAAGTGTTGCTCATTTATTTATTTATTTAAAGAGCGCCAGAACTTCATAGCATTTCAGTGTTGTTTTTCTTATCTATTTACATAGCGCAAGGATTCCATAGCGTTTCAGCGTGTATTTATTAATTTAAACAGCGCCAGGACTCATTAGCGCTTTTCACCGCCTGGTCACTGCTTTACCGGATGCCTGCTTGCTCGCTCCAATATTTACAGGCGCATTGTGTAATTGACCTCGTGTATTATCCCCCGGCGCCCTGCTCTGCCCTCCCCTCCATTTTGATTCTGTTGTTGTTGTTGTTCCCTTGAGCCCGCCACGCCTCCCAGCTGAGCCGCCCTCGCCCCTCCCCCTTCCCACCATCCATATATGACAGTAGCCCATGCGCGCAGCGTTCACGCGCAGCGACCGCGCCCAATCCGCGCCGAAGGTGCGCCAAAGGTAAGCCCGTCTACGCCCGTCCGCGCCTGGACCGCGCCCAGCTCCAGACCCCCTGCCCCTCGCGCTGCCCAGCCCTCCCGCACTACCTACGATGCCGCCACCCTCTTAGCCCTTAACCCCGGTCGCGCCCCCAACTGCGTCCAAGCCGCTCCTGGACACACCCATGGACCATTCTCCTGCTACTCCTGCAAATTCATCGGCACCGACAACATCTCCGCTACGACCACAACACAGATTCCTGACCCCAACCACCTACAGTGCATCCTTCTCAACACTCGATCGGTCCACAGACACGCCATTGACATATGGAATCTACTAGACACCATCTCTCCAGACGTCGCCTTCCTAACTGAAACTTGGATGAACGCTTCCTCCGCCCCAGACATCACCATTGCCATCCCTGAAGACTATAAGATCACACGCAAGGACCGTACCGGCCACACAGGAGGAGGAATCGCTATCGTCCATAAGAAATCAATCCGCATCTCAACCAGCTCTGACGCCAACCTCGCTAACTCCGAACACCTTCACTTCCAGATCCACATCGACCCCAAGACCACACTCAGAGGCACCCTCCTCTACAGACCACCAGGACCCCGCGCAAAATTCAGTGAAGACATCACGGACTTCATCACTCCTCACGCGCTCCCCTCCAAAGACTACATCCTTCTAGGAGACCTCAACTTTCACCTTGAAAAGATCAACGACCGCAACACCACCACCCTCTTGGACAATCTCGCCAACCTCGGACTTAAACAACTGGTCACTTCCCCCACCCACATCGCAGGATCACACTCGACCCCATCTTCACCTCCAGCAATCATGTCTCCTTCAGCCACACTACGGATCTCCTCTGGACCGACCACAGATGCGTTCACTTCACCTACAACAAACCAAAACCCACCAACCACCTCCAACCAACTCTGCAAAGAAACTGGAACAAAATCACCACGGACCAGATCTCTGCATCGCTCCTTCTAAACACCCCAGCCCACTCTTCTAACGCAAACGAAGCCGCCGCCAACCTCACCCTATGGTTATCCAACACCGCCGACACCTTAGCACCACTGAAGAAACGTCAAAGCAAACCTGGCAGCAAAAAGGCCTCATGGTTCAACGATGATCTTAAGAAGTCCAAGAAACTCTGCCGCTCCCTTGAAAAGGCCTGGAAAAAAGACCCAACCACTAGCACCAAGGACGCCTTCAAACACGCCACCCGCACTCACCACCAACTAATCCGAAAGGCCAAGAAAACAACATTCAAGGATCGACTTGACAACAACGCCCACAACAGCAAGGAACTTTTCAACATCGTCAAGGAATTTTCCAATCCCTCGGCCAACTCCAACGACATCACCCCCTCTCAAGCCCTCTGCGACTCCCTAGCCTCATTCTTCCACAACAAGATTGCAGACATCCACAACAGTTTCGACAACCAACCCGGAAACCAACCCACCCTACCATTTGCTGAACATTCTCCCCCCGTGAACACCCTTAACGACTGGAACCCAATCTCCACTGAGGACACAATCCGCCTGATGAATTCCATCCACTCAGGATCCCCCACAGACCCATGTCCTCACCACATCTTCAACAAAGCAGACTCCGTCATAGCACCGCACCTCCGAGAAGTCATCAACTGCTCCTTCAACTCCGCCACCTTCCCGGAAGACTGGAAACACGCTGAACTCACCGCCCTTCTGAAAAAACCCACAGCGGACCCCACCGAACTCAAAAATTACCGCCCCATCTCGCTCCTTCCATTCCCGGCCAAAGTCATCGAGAAAGCTGTCAACAACCAGCTCGCCGCCTTCCTCGAAGCCAACAAATCCCTCGACTCCTCACAATCTGGCTTCCGAGCAAAACACAGCACTGAGACCGCCCTCATCGCAGCAACAGACGACATTCGAACTCTACTGGACAATGGAGACACAGTCGCCCTCATCCTCCTCGACCTCTCTGCAGCATTCGATACAGTCTGCCACAGCACCCTTTTACAACGCCTCCATAACATCGGAATCCAGGGAAAAGCACTTGAATGGATCACCTCGTTCCTCACCGGAAGAACCCAGAGAGTCCGCCTCCCACCATTCAAGTCCGAGGCCACTGAAGTCATCTGTGGCGTACCACAAGGATCCTCTCTCAGCCCCACCCTCTTCAACGTATACATGAGCCCCCTCGCGGCCATCGCCCGCCAACACAACCTCAACATCATCTCTTACGCGGATGACACTCAACTAATCCTTTCTCTCACCAATGACCCCAGCACCGCCAAAACTAACCTACACGAAGGAATGAAAGAAGTTGCCGAATGGATGAAACAAAGCCGTCTGAAACTGAACTCAGACAAAACAGAAGTCCTCATCTTAGGTACATCCCCCTCTGCATGGGACGACTCCTGGTGGCCGGAAGCCCTCGGAAAAGCACCCATCCCGACAGACCACGCACGGAACCTAGGCGTCATCCTGGATTCTTCACTCTCAATGAACAGACAAGTCAGCGCCGTATCCTCTTCCTGCTTCAACATTCTTCGCATGCTCAGAAAAACATTTCGCTGGATCCCCACCGAAACAAGGAAAACAGTCACCCATGCTCTGGTCACGAGCCGACTGGACTACGGAAACACCCTCTACGCAGGCACTACCGCTAAACTCCAGAAGAAACTCCAACGAATCCAAAACGCCTCAGCCAGGATCATATTAGACATCCCACGCAACGAACACATCTCTGGTCACCTTAAAGACCTCCACTGGCTACCCGTCAATAAGAGGATCACTTTCCGACTGCTAACCCACGCACACAAATCACTCTACGACATCGGACCAGAATGCCTCAACTCACGACTGTCCTTCTACACCCCCTCCCGCCAACTACGTTCTTCCAGCCAAGCCCTCGCCTCTGTACCTCGCATCAACAAGACCACCATGGGAGGCAGATCCTTCTCATACCTGGCTGCTAAAACATGGAACTCACTCCCCGCTTACCTTCGCCTTACCCAGAACCACCTAGCATTCAGAAAGCAACTTAAAACATGGATATTTGACAAGTAATACTCCCCCTCTTTCTAAGCGCCTTGAGACCCCCTGGGTATGTAGTGCGCTATATAAATCCTCTGACTTGACTTGACTTGACTTAGGTCAGACCACAAACCCCTTCTACAGATGTTTTCTTATAGAAATGTTGAGTGTACTACTCAGAGAATCAAGAGGTGGGTTGAAGGACTCATGGAGTAAAATTTCTGTGTAGAATATTTACCTGGCCTTAAGAATATTCCAGCTGATTTCCTTTCAAGATCACCTTTACAAAAGTATGTGGTAAGTGATCCTGAGTGCCAGAGTATTTCGTGGGTGAAAGAATCAGCACTAAATGAGGTGGAATGGAAAAATTGTTTTACGAGTGACCAAGCTAGAGCATTAGTTATGGATTTCACTGTAAATGGTTGGTCTGCTTTGAAAGATGTTCCTGATTCAGCCAAAGGCTATTGGAATGTCAGGGATGAGTTAAACATTGTGCAGGGTGAGTTTTTCCGTGGGGACAGGTTGATTCCCCCATTGATGATACGAGAAAAAATAATAAAGCTAGCACATGAGGGACACCTTGGACGTAGTCACACAAAGGCAAGGGTCAGAGAATTCTACTGGTGGCCTGAAGTGGACCGGCAAGTTGAAGAAGCTGTCAGGGATTGCACCATTTGTGCTGGAAATGATAAGTCAAGGAAGGTTGTAGTGTGGGGGGGGCGTGGCTAGCAGAGCAGCGAGATGGCCGCTCTCTGAGTGAGCTCCGCCGGCTACTTTGATTAATCCTCTACACTATCCTGTTCCTGGCGCCTGTGGACCCCCATTCCTCCCGGGTTCCGCTCCGCAAGCCCGGGTGATCCTTTGACCCGAGTTTGGTGCGCGGAGGTGGTTTCTCCGTGAAGCGGCACAAGACGGAAATACCAGCGGCCGGTGAGCTAGTATTGCGTCCCGCCGGAAGTGACTCTCGCTGGGAGTCAAGCTCAACTGTGGGCCGCGGCTGCGGAGGCCCCTGCGACCTGATTGAACTCGGCGGAGGTCTGGCGCTTGCCGTATTCATGCCGAAGGCACCTCAATATTGTGCCCCCGCTGCACCTACCGGCGATCTCCGCTGCGAGACTGGCTGCGACTGGCGAGGCTGGGCGGAAGCGGCCGCGCTGCGGAGGAGTGATCCTTAGGCCTGCTGCGGCGGAGCTTCCATGAGAGGGACCCGGTGAGGGGACAAGGAGTCGCGTCTGCACCACCTGCGCTGCGGCGGGAGCTGGAGAGAAGGTGAGGAGGTGCTGCGGAGGGACGGGTTTCCCCTGGCAGTATTCCCGCTCCACAACTGCACCCGGACCCCCCAGCGGCTCCTGAAATCGACGGAGTGGGCCGCCGTGTGCATGGTGGAACGCCTTGCGGCCCCGATCCCCTTGGAGCCCCTGCGCTGGGTTTGATTCTGCCTGACGAGTGGACTCCCCGCTGCGATAAGAGAGCCCGCCATTTTAGGACCTGAGGAGACCTGCTGGACACGTGGCAGGTTGGGTGACATTGCCGGACGCCTGCTACGATATTTAACGCGGCTGGCTCACAATACCGCGCTCGCTCCATCGCGCCTGGCGCGCCCTGGCATCTCCTGGATAATTCCGAGCGGGCTCAACACTTGCTGGCTGAGGTGCAGGATAGGGGCTACCTCACTGCGTGGCAGGCGGACCTCTTCGGACTGTGGTGATGGGAAAAAACGACGCAAGGCAAGCGAAACTAAGCTTTGACAATAGGAAACCGCCGAAAAACAAAACGATGGAACTGGATAATGGCGCATCGTCATCGCAATGCACTACCCCGGACATTGATTTTGGGGCCCTCATCATGGAGGTGAGAACCAGCTTGAAGAGCATAGATGCCAAGCTTGACAACATGGCTGCGCAACTTGAATCAGTGAAAACTAAGGTGGACGCTCACGAGACGAGGCTGAACTGTCTCGAAAATAGGCAGACTGAATGTTGTGAATTTCAACAGCAGACCAAGCAGCACATAACTACACTGGAGCGGGAACTTGAAAATTTGCGCGCCAAGTCGGACGATTTAGAAGCGCGCTCCAGAAGGTCCAACATCCGCATTACAGGCGTTCCGGAGACAACCAACACGGGGAAGATGGAATCGTTTGTATCGTGCCTCCTACACGACCTGTTCGACCCAGATCTGTCCCCGGTCTTCGCGGTGGAGAGAGCGCATAGATCCCTTGGGAAAAAACCCCCGGTGGGCGCCCCTCCGCGTCCAATACTGGCTAAACTGCTCAACTACCAGGATAGGGACGCCGTTCTGCGCTTGGCGAGAGAGAAGGGTAAGATCACGCACCAGGGCAATCACATCTCATTTTACCCAGATTTCACCCCCCTGGTGCAGGCGGCCCGCAAGGAATTCCTACCAGCTAAGAAGATTCTACTGCAAGCTGGTGTGCCCTACTCTCTCCTATACCCGGCAAAATTAAAGGTTCAGCACGACAACGCATCCCACTTCTTCACTGACGCCAAATCAGCCCTTAAGTTCGCCAAACACATCTGTGCTGGAGCCAGGAGAAAATCGCCAAGACTTGAGGAAGCTTCGGATCCCCTCAGTGACAATGACTGAGGTCTCTACAAAGCCTACCCTGAATGGCTGCACCTTTCCTCTTTGCCTCGAGGATGGGGGCCGGTTGGCGCCCAGCACACAGGTCTGTTACACTCGCATTATCTCCTTGAGGGTAAGTCTTGGAGTCACTTTTGTGCACAGACTTTTGCTGCCGTCACCATGCCTCCAATGTGACATTGATTGCTTGCGGACTTTGTGGACCGGGAGTTGGGGGAACTGCTAGAGCTCAGGAACGCTAAAGTTTGACTGTAGCCACCCCGAGTATACGGGGGTGTTTGCCGAGCGCACCACGCCTCATGGGGTGCCTCCCTTTGTTGTTGATGTTGGGGTATTTCCACGCTATGCGTGCGAGTTTCTGGGGTATGTCACGACCTAATTGGGGGGTTGCTGAGGGAGGGGGGTGGAAGGGGGGATTTCACAAGTTGAGAGTTTTCGTCCGTATCTGGTGCACTGTACTACTACAAATGCCTCTATTTTTGCGCGCTTGGTCTGCAGATGTTGGGCCTGAGCACTTGTCTAGCCTCCGGGGGCGGAGATGTGTGGGGAGATTGCTGTGCTGGACTGCACTCTGATGGGGGGTATCAAACTCTGGACTTGGAACATTAGAGGCCTTGGGGACTACAAGAAGGCCCGGTTACTGCATGGCATGTTGTCCAGACACAACGTTGATATTTGCTTCCTACAAGAAACTCATTTAAACGTGATCCCCTCGGCCCGATTGAAAAATTCCAGATGGGCTCATATCTATTCCTCCATATACTCCAGTTATGCGAGGGGCGTTGCCATACTCATTCGTAGAGGGTTGGATTGGAGGGAGTTCTCCCAGGTACGAGATGTGGAGGGAAGGTATGTCTTACTCCATGGGTCTTTACAGGGGCGACCCATTGTCCTGGCTGCAATCTATGGCCCCAATGTGGACGATCCTGATTTTTTTAGAAGTGTTTGGGCGAGGATTGAGTTACTGAACTGCCAGACGATTGTGCTGGGGGGAGATTTCAACATTGCATTGAATGATGACATGGATCGTAGGGGTGTGAGCAGACCGCAGCATGCTAGAGCGCGTCAAGCGATATTTGATGTCATGAATGAAGGTCTACTTTCCGATGTGTGGAGAGCTAGGCATCCGTGAGTCAAGGTGGGGACCTGCTACACCTGCCATAAAGCTGCCTGGTCACGGCTAGACTTCTGGTTGGTATCTCCTGAAGTTGCGACATGGGTGTCGAATGTTGATATTATGGCTAGATCACTGTCGGACCATGCTCCGTGTATGTTAGAATTGAGCCCCCCAGACACTATACACAGGGCGTTCCAATGGCGCCTTCCCCCCCACGTGCTCACAGACCCAGTGTTTGTAGAAGAGATTAGAGAGGACATCACTACATATTTTGAAGAAAATGCTGGTTCTGCCACATCCGAGGCTATTGTATGGGATGCCTTTAAAGCTTTAATCAGGGGTCAGTGTATAGCGCGAAAAGCAGGGGTCCTACGCTCCATTAGGGACACGCTGGCTAAACTTGAGGGGGAACTGAAAGATCTTGATGCTGCTTTTAGCTCTGATCCGTCGTTGGAGATTGCTGGCGCTCTAAAAACCAAATTGCTGGCCTTTAATGAAGAAGCGGAGCGGGAGGTGAAATTTCTGGGGAAACAGGCTGAGGCGCGCAGATATGGAGAGGGGGATAGACCAAGCAGGACCCTTGCCAGGCTGACTACTCCTCGCACACACTCGAACTACATACACACTATTTATGATACATCTGGACACTTAGTGATGGGCCAAGAGGCAGTGTTAGGCGCCTTCGCAGACTTCTATGCTACCCTGTACACCTCAAGGCAACCCACAGCACCGCCTTCACTGCGCGACTTTCTTGACTCCATTGCACTAGTATGGTTCAACGATAACCACAGACAGTACATGGACCTCTCGGTCACGATACAAGACATTGCCCAGGTGATTAAGAGCATGCCGGCTAATAAAGCCCCTGGCCCAGATGGTCTGACAACCTCCTTCTATAAAACCTATGTAGCTGAACTGGCGCCGAGACTACACTCTGTCTTTGTCGAGGCTCTCGAGTCGAATACACTTCCAGATTCCATGCGTGAGGCTCTAATTATCACACTACTAAAACCGGATAAAGATGAACAACAGTTAGACTCCTACAGACCCCTGTCTCTTATCAACGTGGATGCTAAAATTTACGCGAAGGTTATTGCGGATCGGTTACAACCGATGTTGCCTATGATTGCGCTTCCAGATCAATCGGGATTCATCCCTGGACGCGCGACATCGCATAATCTCAGGACTATCTTCTCTGTCCTTCACTATTTACACCCATCTGTACAGGCGGCGGTGGTGTTCCTTGACGCCACCAAGGCCTTCGACTCCTTGGAATGGCCCTACCTCTTCAGTGTCCTAGGGCGGATGGGATTCAGCCAGAACTTCATGACCCTGATCAAGCTCCTTTACACAGCACCCAGAGCCCGGGTGAGCGTTAATGGCCTCATCTCCCCACCATTTCGTGTATCGAGAGGAACTAGGCAAGGATGTCCTCTATCACCGCTACTCTTCGCGATAGCGATGGAGCCGCTTGCGGCTTGCATACGGCAACATCACACCGCCAGGGGCATTGGGTTCAGTGCTAGAAGCTTACTGATTTCGCTATACGCGGATGATGTCACCCTATATGTCCTTAATCCAAAAGATAACCTAAGTCCGATGCTCCGTGAATTTGTACGATTTGAGGGCCTGGCGGGGATATCCATTAACTGGACAAAGTCGGTGGCGTTCCCACTGACGGAGAGCACTGTTCGCCCTGCTCCTGATTACCCCCTCAGATGGGAGACGGGGGCTGTCAAATATTTGGGTATCTGGATCAGCCGAGATGTGCAGGAGTTGTGGTCGCTGAATTTCGGGAGGGCGGTGGACTGGTTGGAGGGGAAGGTCGAGGTCTGGAACAAACTGCCGCTGTCTCTGGTCGCGAGAATTGCACTGGCTAAAATGGTGGTTCTCCCCAAATTCTTGTATTTGTTCGTCAACGTACCACTGCCTATGACAGCGCCCTTCCATGCTCGTGTGCGCTCCCTGCTGCTGAAGTTGGTGTGGGCCGGCGGTCAAGCCAGAGTCTCCTGGGACTTACTCACGCTTCCACTCCGTCAAGGAGGTCTGGGTGCCCCGGACTTAAAGCTCTATTCCCTCTGTGCGCAAGCTCAGTTCCTGCATTTCTGGGCCTACCCCACCCCATACCAGCCACATGCTGCGGTGGAACTAGCAGTGGTCGCCCCCTTGCCTTTACGAGTAGCACTATATGGCAAAGTCACATGCCCGTCACGTGAGGTGGATACGGTGGAAATGGTCCGATGGTCCTGGCGCGAACTCCAGAAGAGAGCCGGTCTCTCCTTACTTTATGCGCCAGCCGTCCCCCTGAGAGGTAACCCGATGCTGCCTTGTTTGACAGCAAGGGGTGGCGTCCTCACCATCCGTGGCAATCGCCTTTTCACATTCGCTGACTTATATCCGGAAGGCACTTTTTTTGAGATGTCCGCTGATGGGGACAGCCAGCCCTGCTCGTTTGCTGACACGTTGCTATATCATTCCCTTAGGGAATCTTGCAAGAAGATGGGACCGAGCTTCCCGGAGGAACCCTGCGCACTGGCTGCTCTCCAAAACTTGCTGTCGCGACCTTCCCCCAAAAAGCTGGTGTCTAGACTGTATAACTGCATGCAGGAACAGGCCCCGGTGACGGAGGCAGTGGCCAAACACGCTTGGGCTGCTGACCTAGAGAATCAGCTGCCGGACGACACATGGGAATATTGCTGTGCTCAACTGACAGCCCTATCCCCTAATTATAGGTTGAGGCTTATCCACTTCAAATTCCTACACCGGTATTACCGCACTCCGACACTACTACACCGTATGGGTCTCCGTGAGGACGCCTCTTGCTGGAGGTGTGGGGGTGTGGATGCGACCTTTATTCATATGGCTTGGAGCTGCCCTCGATTGAGCACATACTGGTCGGAGATCTTCACTGCCATCAATCACATCATACAAAGAACTGACTCACCGTCCCCACTGCTGGGTCTGCTGGGGTATGTTAAAGACACTACACCCTGCGACAGGAAATTGCATGCGTTGCTCCTTCTATACGCCAAACGTCAGATCGCACTGCACTGGGGCAGATCGGCTCTCCCCTCTTTCGAAGGCTGGATTAGGGATGTGACTTATGGCCACACACAACTGACACACTATTGGGAGACCATGCCCTCCGCTTCCAGACCCACTGACATCTGGGGCCCGTTTGTACAGTGGACTGCGGCGCGCGCGAGTTCAGACACCCCAGGTACATCACGTGCTACGAGCGTTTCAGATGATATGGGCTGAGGAGGTGCGCTGCGTAGGTTAATGATTGAAGTCCTGCGTAGTGGCGCTGTCGAGTACAAGCCCTGCCCTGAAGCGCGCTCTGCAGTTGCTGCCCCCACTGACCCTGTTCTTGTCCCTGGCATCTCCCTCCCGCTGGCCCTCATGTGGCCTATTGCTTGCCCCCCCCCCCTCCCCCAAACGCCCCTCAGCATATACGGGCACAGATGCGATGCCATTGCACGCCTGCCCAGACTATGGCTTGCCTTCTATCTGAGTGCTCCATGGCGAGACCGCGCAACTCTGTTGTGGCCTGAAGTGCTGTATGACTGCTGTTTATATGTACTTGCACCTATGTTTTGATGTTTCTTTTTGGGTTAGCTTGTTGGGGGGTCCTGTTGGGAAGAAAAAACAGTGCTGATAGACATATCCTTCCCATAGGCCGCTGCAGCGGTTAGTTGACCGTTGCTTCTTTAGGGGCGGCTTCACTGATCTTCTATATCTTTCAATTGTCTGCGACACTGTGAGAAAAGCAAGACCGTTCCCTCGCTGAAGTCGCACTGCACACGCAACAGCTTTTATTGTATTTCCTGTTTATTTCTGCATGATTAACCCGGTCGGATGTCGGCCTCTGGTTAGCTTTCTTTGTGATTTTTGTATGCCCTAATTGGTAGCGGCCTGCCTCCGGGTTGTTGGCGTGACGCAGTGTGAATCTTCAGTTGCATTTGTTTCAAATCGATGTCTTGCAATAAAAAAAAAAAAAAAAAAAAAAAAAGGAAGGTTGTAGTGTAGTTGCTATATTCCCAATAGGCTCTGCGCATTAGAATAAGATATACTGTAGTTTAGACATAGGACTTAGGTCGACTAGGTCTCTACCGAATATATTAAACTTAATTGTGAGTGCCAGCTAGCTCAGAGGTCACTAGACACTTTCTCGAATTCACAAGAAGGGATTAGTTTCTGACAACCGCATAAACATGACAACTTTGTTTCCCAAGAATAAGAAATCAATCTCTAGAGTCGCGGTTTCAATAAAAAAGTATTTATTGAACAGTCTTCTTTCTCAAGCATAAGAAATGTACTGCTACAATCGTAATACTGGTTATGAAGTATAAGGTATATAATATGAACAGTATTATAAAGTAGTATTGTAAAAGCATGATATGGTTTCTTAAGCCATAAATTGCCTAAAACATATAAAATACATACAGTAATAATAGAATGACTAAACATGCTCAACTGGTGCTTCTAAAATACGCCTACCCCGGTGTACCTAACCTAAGTCTAGTACGAGAGAAGAAGTAAGTGAGGAGTAGTTTAAGTTTAGTAGTTTCTGCCAAGAATCTATCCAAGAATTCTCTTAAGGGTCTAATCAGCTACCTTGGTTTTGGAATGAAGGAGGTCTTGTATCTCTCTCTCAGGACTCGATTTCCCAGCAACCCGCAAGGGTAGCCTGGAAACACTGGAGCTGGATTTCTCTGCAGGAGAAAAGACAGCGTCTCTTAGTGCCTCAGCTGGAGGGTCGGCTTCCTTCGGCACTTGCTGCTGCAGGGCGTCGGGCAAGTAGTTAGTCGATCTGCTCCAAAACCACTGTGTGTTTGTCCGGGCAAATGTAGGCATATTTATACCTTGAAGGTGCCAAGTTTGACATATGATTGGACTTAATAACGTCACTCAAAGACTCAATCCCTTGAAAACTCCAGGATTTCTTGGATACATTAATATTCAAGCAGGGGGAAGTCCCTACCTGCTGAAGGCAGGTTTTTCCAAGAAATCGTTGTCAATTCTCAGAACTTAGTGGAAGTAGCCATGCCGTATTTGGGTGAAAATCTTAGTCCAAATATGGTAATGATTTCTATGCCTATATAAGGATTGGATAATGTATACCTATATAAGGGCATGAATCGGGAAAATGTATACTAGGGTACTAGATTCATTTAATACAAGGTGAGGACCACTCCTCTTTATCCCTGTTGCTATACCAGAGCGTCCCTGGTCAAAACTGGCTGTGGATATAGTTGGTCCTTTTGATAATTTGGCTCCTTCTGAGAGATTTGTGGTTGTTCTGGTGGATTATACATCTAAATGGTTATCTGCTTCTTGTATGAGCTCAGTTTTAACTAAGAATATCATTGAGTTTCTAAAGGATGCTTTCACTTGTGAGGGTATTCCTGATGTCCTTGTTTCTGATAATGGGGTACAATTCACCTCACAAGAGATGCAAAGAAATGCTTTCCAAGCACTCAAAAAGTCACTATTTAAGTAGAGAAGTATCCTACAGTAGTCGTAGTTCCAGTTGGCAGCATCCAAAATGTTATTATTCCAAAGAAATCAAAGTTCCAATTCGCAAAAGAAAATGCGCAGCCAACACGTGTTTCGGCTAGCCAGTACAGGGAAAATCCGTCGTTCTGCACCGATTTTAATGGACTGCCGATACGGAGTACAGATCACGTACACGTGGATTGGATATTAACTATGAACGTGAGAGTTTTTGACTGGGAACTTTCAGGATTATTTAAGGTGAAATTGGGATATTGGATACGGTGAAACCGGATGACATTACTGCATTGATTTTAACTATGTGATTTAATGGCCAACTTGGATCAATATGGCTTAATTGCGTATGTGCAATGTGATGGAATATTGTCTTTTGAGAATTAGATAAGCCCTGAAGAAGTCTAATGCCCTGTACTGGCTAGACGAAACACGTGTTGGCTGTGCATTTTCTTTTGCGAATTGGAACATTGATTTCTTTGGAATAATAAAATTTTGGATGCTGACAACTGGAACTACGACTTCTGGAGGATACTTCTCTACTTAAATAGTGACTTTTAGTGTACTTGGAAGAGCATTTCTTTGCATCTTTGTTAAATCCCACCCAATTGGGGGGATCTATGTGGGGTTGTGGTAACCAACCCTGTTTTCTTCCTTGAGCACCATCTATGGACAATTGAACTGTTACTTTTCCCTTGATTGCTGTGCGCTTGTTTTCTATAACTGGTTACCTTTTTCTTTGTAACCTCACAAGAGATGGCTGATTTTTTTAAAGACTTGTCCATCACTCATCAAAGAACTGCTCTTTATGCTCCCCAGGCAAATGGTTTGGTTGAGAGTATGAGTAGACTGATTAGGGCTTCTGCTCAGACCGCTTCAGAGTTGAGAGTTCCACTTAAGCCTGTTCTCAGGGAAAAATTATGGGCGCATAGAAACACACCCAACAGCTTGACTGGTTGTTCTCCATCTAGAAAATTGAAGGGTAGAACGGCTGGTTTAAAATTGAATCCTTTATGGTTAAGTGTAAAAGACAGAGGTTGTATTGTCAATAATTGGAGAATGAGAAATTATCAGAATAATTACAAGCAGAGGTTTGACATCAAAAAGGGGGCAAAGAAAATCTTATGGAAAGTTGGTGATTTTGTTTCCATAAAATAGCAGTATGGTCACCGAAAGGTGAATAGAAGTATTTTGGGCCTAGACATATTGTAAAAGTCATGAATAATGTTATCATGCTTGCTGGTGGGGATGTTTGGAGTATGTCTCGGTTAACAAAATGTACGGAGGAGGATGGTAATGTGAAGTTGAAATGTTCCAATGGTAATGTAAAGCCGAAATGTTTCATCAATCTGTCACAGAATGTTCCTTTTTGCAGCACTAGAGTTAAAAGATCTCCGTTGTATTTACAGGATTATTGTCCCAAGTAATATTTTCCTTTGTCATTTTTACTGGATCATTTTATAAATGTTGCTATTTGTTTCCAAGTTTTATTGTTTTTATTTTATTATAAAAAGGTAGATGTGTTGTATCTTTACCTTTAAGTCTAACATTCCCTGTTAGGAATGCTACATGACATCAGCGAAGAATGTTATGGGTCAAGCTGATGCCAGTTGAAGCCACCACTTTGCTGTTGCCACAAGCCTCTCTGGTGGGTGTAAATAAAACTACTTTGATTCAACTGTACAGGATCATCTATGTTTTATTAGTAATCATCGTATTAGCGACACTACCCGCTCTAATTTAGAGAAAGCGGATATTTTAGCCCACAGACAAACTTTTCCTGAAATCGATATTAAAACCCCTCCTACTTCTATCACGCCCCCGTGACCTGTTTCAGAAACTCACAAAACTCAGGAGTCAAAGGGCCTCACAGACTTTTATTTGAATACTCGTTACATGGTGAGACACCAGCTGGAAATCTTTCAGCTCTTAGACTCTGATAACCCAGATATTCTCTTCCTTACGGAAACGTGGCTGAATGAGGAATCTACTCCAGACATTCTGGTCGCAGTACCAGACAATTACTATATCCTGCCGGCAAATCGCCCCTCAGGAAAAGCTCGTGGTGGGGTGGCAGCCAATAATCATCAGGACCACCGGTTCAGTTCCTTAGTGGTTACGGTCCTACCTTCAGTTGACAGCCTAGTTCTAAAATTTGAATACCTCCAGTCACCTTTTATTTGTGCCCTCTTTTATAGACCTCCCCATCATATGCCTATATTTCCTCAGGCATTGGGCGAAATGATATCCCATTTTGTTATTAACCACACCAGAATACTGATAATTGGTGACTTCAATTACTGGCCTAATGATGAAAGGGAGTGCCCCAGCTCGGTTGAATTGACAGATCGTTTAACTGGGATGAATTGCACCAAGCATGTAAGGGCTGCTACACACATAAAAGAGCATAACCTAGACCAAATATGGATATCTAACTTGGAGATTTCCACTCCATTGATTTCTCCCTGTATTTAGTCAGATCATCATCTTATAACATTCTCCCTTATTGACATTTTCCCTCCCAAACCCCAACATTTAAGAAATGTAATGTCAAGTAACTGGCGACGTATGAACATTGATCAATTCAGATTACTGTTAATTGACATAGCCCCCTCTGCACAGGAGGCGTTTCAGACTCAGGCAGAGAGCATTAAGACATGGCTTGATCTGGTTAATGACCGTGTCGCTCCCTTCAAGAAAATCACGAGTCTGAGACCCTATGATGACCAACAATGGTTTTCTGACAACTTAAAAAACGAGAAACTAGCCTTAAAACAGGCTGAACGCAGTTGGAGACATCACTATATGTCTGACAAGAGGGCTATATATGTAACCCTCCTAAAAGAATACAAAAAGGAGATTCTTCGTACCAAGGAAGATTATTTCTCTAACAACATTTTAATTCATCTAATAAACCCAAATAAATTTCCAGTTCCTACACAGTCCTTCTTTGACTCTCTCAACTCTTTCTTTCCCCGAGAAAATTGCCTCTATTAAAGCTAGTATGCCCTTCTTTACCCTTACTATATCCAACCTGAATACTTGTCAGAATGTATCTCGGATGGATCAAATTCCCTTGATCTCTAAGGAGCCCTTTCTTGATCTACTTAAAAAGGTGGTCGCACTATGTGAGCTATGCGTAGCTATGCGAACTGCATAGTGCACTGTGCAAAATGCTGGTCACACTGATTGCACAATGCCGGATGCTTGTCTGCACTGTGCAATCAGTGCAAACGGATGTATGACGTTATAACAAATACTTTTACAACGCATACCTTTACAATGCATTTTTTACAACGCAACACCCTTTACAACACATTCCATTCAACGATTTTTTTAAAACTACCTTTACAACGCATTCCATTACAATGCATACTACCTTTACAACACATACCATTACACCGCATACCATTACATTGCATGTATGGTAAGTATTGGATAGTGTAGGCGTAAAAATTACTATTCTAACTCCAGGGGGGTGCAACAGTAGGGTAAGTGTTGGATAGTGTAGGGGTAAAATTACTATTCTAACTCCAGGGGGTGCAACAGTAGGGTAAGTGTTGGATAGTGTAGGGGTAAAAAATACTATTCTAACTCCAGGGGGTGCAACAGTAGGGTAAGTGTTGGATAGTGTAAGGGTACTATGCGTTGTAATGGTATGCGTTGTAATGGTATGCGTTGTAATGACTGCGTTGTAATGACATGAGTTGTAATTGTATGCGTTGTAGTGTCATGCGTGTTAATGGTTGCGTTGTAATGGCATGTGTTGTAAGGGATGTTGCGTTGTAATGACTGTTGTAATGGTAGTGCGTTGTAAAAGGTGCGTTGTAAAGGTTGTTTCCCAGTGCAAACTGCATCTTGCACAGTGCAAGCGTTCGTTTTCTGCTGCTCGAGTAGATTTCTACTCGAGCGTCAGGTTTCTCAACGTGGACTGGTAGTTTCTCATCGTGAGTGATCGCGAGCATATCGACCACTCGTAATGTGAAACCTGACCTCCCCGCGTTGAGAATATCGCCGGGAGGTTTATTTTCTACGCTCGCAATCGGCAACTTGATGTTGCTGATCATGAACAAGGAAAAAGTCTCGCAGGGATGTCATTTTGCTTGCTCGCGGTCGCCAACTTGACAATGAGGACCGCAAGCAAGCAAAAAATGACCACTGCGCTACGCTATGCTACGCGTGTTTGCACTGTGCTACATGCAATTCGCGTAGTGCAAAGTAGCGCAAACTTTGCAAACTACACGAGTGTAGCGTAGTGCTTTGCCCAGGGTTAGTTTCCCCACTGATTGTTGCCCTCTTCATATACTTCGGGAAGCTTTTACTATTTGTCCTGACCCCCTCTCTCATTCCTCAACAATTCACTTAAACATGGCATTGTCCCTGACATATTTACAAGTGCGGAAAACGTCTCTATTCTGAAGAAACTAGGCACGGATCCCTCAGTTCTTAGCAATTATCGCCCCATCTCCTTGCTACCCTATTTGGGTAAAGTTCTAGAGGCTTATGTGACAAATTGCTTCAGCTCATTTGTTGAACAGTACCAGATCATGGACTCCCATCAGGCAGGTTTCAGACCTGCCCATTCTACGGAATCTGTTATACTTACAGTCTTGGACCAATTAAGATGGGGGGCTGAAAGTGGCATTCCCCAGGCCCTGGTTCTCCTGGATTTGTTATCAGCATTTGACATGGTTGATCATACCATCTTGATTAACCTTGTCAGAAATGCCGGGATCCAGGGTCTGGTGTTGAGATGGCTTTCCTCCTACCTCAGCAATCGCTTCCAAGCAGTACGGCTTGCTAATTTTTTGTCCGACAAGAGGGAACTGACTTGTGGGGTCCCCCATGGTTCCACCCTTTCTCCACTCCTCTTTAATTTGTATCTTCTCCCTCTAATTCGATCTTTGAGAGAAAGAAGGATTGGGACATTCAACTATGCTGATGATCTCCAATTGGTATTTGACATCAACTCATCAGCATGTTCATTGTACCACTTTCAAAATATGATGATCATTATAAGTGACTGGATGAATAACAACTAACTTAAGGTGAACTCTGAAAAAACTGAGCTGATTCTTACAGGTGGCTCTGCCAATCCTTGGAATTCCAACTTTTGGCCATCCTCTCTGGGCAACTCTCCGGTGCCGGCAAGCACCACCGCGGATTGTTGTGGTTCTGCTGCTGGATGCCTTTTCAGCGGTGCGGAACGAACTGGCGAAAGACCACATTGGGGCTGAGGTTTCAAGGCACCCCACAATTGCCTATATTTTGCAACTTGACTGTCTTCAGCCCACTTGGGTTTAATTTCATGGACTTCCAGTCCCAGGATGCATCAGTAGCTTTACTCACTTGTTACTGATTTGGAATAAAGGGAGATCACTGGCAGACCATTGTGTTGACAGTCATTTGCAGCAGTGAAGCCTATGACGAAGGGTGAATACTCGAAATGCGTCAGTTAACTGCTGGCACTGGAGTTGCTGGGCTCTTCCCTGTCATCACAGACGCCAACCAGTGAGTGTATATATATATATCTATATATATTACCTACTGGCGGTCGCCAGTAGGTATATATAGTTAGGATTTTTTCTCTATGGGTTTTTTGAAAATTCTATGTCTAATAACTTTGGCGTTTGTGGACGGAATTGGCTGAAATTTTCAGGAAAATGGCACATTTTGTTTCTGAGCAGCCCTTGAAAATTTGGGGGGGGGTTCGTCCAGTGGGGGCCGAGAAAAAAGGGGGGTCCCAAAACGTGTTTTTAACATTGAGTTTTCCATAGGGCGGTTGGCCTCACTTTTAGCCCGAACGGCTGAATGGATTTGCACGAAACTTGGCAAAATTGTAGGGACTGGTAGCCCGATGTGCCTTTTGTAGGTCTCAATATATGTGCTCCAGTGGATTTTGAGAAATTAACGTTTAAAAAAAGATATATATCTGTAACAGCGGACCGGGCAGCGGCCCAGGACGCGTACTTTTCGCGCAACGGAGCTTTGTGAAGCGAAGCTGATTGGTTCTCTGGCGTCTGTCAACATTCCAAACAGTCCGTAGCGGCCGCCATCTTGTCTCTCGGTAGGATCGAGAGACAAGAGGAGGCCAAAGCGAAGGGGCAAATGACCATAAGGGGGAATAGTAGATCCTCGCTGACCCCCTAGGTTTGATGTGGAGGTTTTAAAAGGGCCCCGCGGGGCAAAAAAAAATAATAATAATAATAATCGAACGGCTGAATGGATTTGCACGAAACTTGGCAAAATTGTAGGGACTGGTAGCCCGATGTGCCTTTGCTAGGTCTCAATATATGTGCTCCAGTGGATTTTGAGAAATTAACGTTCAAAAAAAGATATATATCTGTAACAGCGCTCCGCCTCGCGTAACGGAGGTTTGCGAAGCGGATTGGTCATTCTGTCACTGGGCTATAGTTGGGCTACATCTGGCTGATATTTGGGCTACATTTGTTTTTTTGTGTGTCTGGCGGCCATCTTTGGGCTACATTGGGCTACATTGGGCTTCATTGGGCTACATTGGGCTACATTTGGGCTCCAACATATATATAGGCCAATGTAGCCCAATATATATTTTTCAAAGTTAATTTTCGTAAAAACCACTGGAGCATATATCTTGAGACATAGCAAAGGCACATCGGGCTACCAGTCCCTACAATTTTGCCAAGTTTCGTGCAAATCCATTCAGCCGTTCGAGCTAAAAGTGAGTCCAACCGCCCTATGGAAATGAAGGAAATGAATGGGTAATTTGTAATTAGCAAATAGCTAATCGCAAACTAGGAATGGTAAAGAATCGCTATTTATTCCTTAAAGTTCGCTATTTAGGAAATGCAAAAAACTTTGATGATACATATGGCGGTTCATCTCTAACAAGATAAGAAGCATAGGGATACATTTATGATGACTGGCGCATCACCAGGGATGTGTTAGTCATTCTGTGCCGCTGTTCCGTCACCTATGGTGTGCTGCATTTACAATGCGGCGCATCATGGGGCAAAAACAGCACAGATGCGTGATGTATCTGTGCCGTAAAGGTGGCGCATTGCTGGAGTTGTATCGCAAGTGTGATGAAGCTCCAGCAAGGGTCGGGGGTGCCCCTGTCGCAGGGTTTCTGTTCTCACACAGAACTGTGGACAGAGGATTGGAACCTCGGCGAATTAGGGTGTCCCAAAACTCACGTTAGTAATCAAAAACTCCTTAGCAAGCTAGGTACAGTGTCACATTGGATATAACAAACTCTCAATGTTTAGACAATCCAGAATATGAATTTATAGTACCTCAGGATACGTGGAACTCATGAACAGTCGGTCGTTATATATTTCTTAGAAACCAGAACATGGAGTTAAGAAGAACACATGTGTATTTGAAATGTTTATTTACTAATGCCGTCTTCTGAGGCGTAGTATCTTAGATTATACAAGTACACATATTATCAGTAGCAAAATTACCAGCATAGTCAGTAGTACATAAAAAGCGAATGGTGACAGTATGCTAACATGCTGTAAATGAATAAGAGTTAGCAACACTTATAAGCAGCCGCGGGCCGTGGAGGGAGTTACGGTGAGGCAGGGAGGCGGGGAGGGGGAGAAGCAGGGTGGAGAATACAAGTACACATATTATCAGTAGCAAAATTACCAGCATAGTTACTAGTACATAAAAAGCGAATGGTGACAGTATGTTAACATGCTGTAAATGAATAAGAGTTAGCAACACTTATAAGCAGCCGCGGGCCGTGGAGGGAGTTACGGTGGGGCAGGGAGGTGGGGAGGGGGAGGGGCAAGGTAGAGAGGGCTCCACCCTGCTTCTCCCCCTCCCCGCCTCCCTGCCTCACCGTAACTCCCTCCACGGCCCGCGGCTGCTTATATCTCACCCTCCCTAATACACATATTATATTATTTGCTAAGAAGGTCTCTTTGTGTTGGTTTAGGGCGTGCCCATACTTTAGTGTCTTAGATTTGAAGGAATCACATCAGCATACACCAGCTCTCTCTTCATGTGAACCGCATCAACTGTTGTGTATGTGTGTTCGGCAAAGCAATATAAAACCCGCCTCATGCCCAGAATTGGCAGAAGTTGCACTTATGTTATGAGTATGAAGTCATGGAGATCAGACCTCATAACAATTCTGTATCGTGTTGTTCTTGAAACTTTAGCACTCGCTGTACAGATATAGTTTAACAAGCAAAGCAGATAGTAGAGCAATAACATATTATTCTCATGTAAACCACGATGAACTACTAGGTGGAAAGCTAAAGCAACAACTAAGTGTCGTGTGCAGAAGTTGCAAAAAAGGAAAAATGGCGTTTAAACCGGTAATGAGCCCATGCTAACTTAACACGGTGTAAAGATATCCAGGACCTAGATGACACCTCCCCATGATCCGGAAACGAACTGAATAAGATAATAGAAGTGCCATCTCATGAGAGTAGATTGCAAGTTTATATGTGGACGGTCCGCAAGGTAAAGCATTAAAAACTAGGAAAATTTAATGCTAAAGAAAAATAAAACAGCCAAGTACTTTATCGAGTCTTAAGCCAATAGGCAAGGTAAATAATAAAAACTTGACAAATAAGTCAATGAATTGTCAATGAAATGCTAGTACTCAGCATATCAAACATGAAAAAGGTCTATGACATAACTGTGTATGCAAAATAAGCTGCAACAGCCTCCAATAGGAAGTCACCGTCTTCATCCGAAAACAGTTCAGCCATCCAATTTAAAAGCGGAAAAGAACATACGTGCTCTCCCAGCACCGGATCCTCTATCACCATCAGAGGACAGCTCGGTGGGTTTTCAAGAAAGCTCTGTTCCAAGAAAGACTGTTCTGCCGCCAGTAAATTCCAGGGACCAAGTAGTCCATGCATCAATGCCACAGCCATAATCCTTTCGCCAGGACAAACCAACTCGTGAGTAATGATAGGAGTCATCAGCTGATTAAAGTCGACGTCAGGAGAAACCGGTCCGCAGAGACACAAATCAATGGCCCAATCGAAATCACAGGTCAGGCAGTGAAATACAGGCTGGACACAGGTGAAGTAGGAGAATCGAAAAGATAATCCATATGCCGTGCTTAATATCGCCAACGGCATTGTGCCATAATATTCTAGCATGCGATTGCGGAACAGTGTCAGCATCTGCAGGGTGGGAGGTTGCATAGGAGGGACATCCATATTTAAAAATGTAAAAAAGCACAAGAGCGTCCGCTGGTAATGCAAGTAAAAATGCCAATCCACGAAGCAGAGTGGAGAAAATATAATGAAAGGAAGCAGGGATGACTCCAAAGATTTTCTCAAATGAAGTCACGAGACCACTGGTAACAACTTTAAAAAAGTGCGCCAGGGCCTTTGTGGAGGATGCGTTAAAGATAGTCGGAACCATCTTGCTGAAATTGAAAGGCAAATCTTAATTGTAAAGGGTCTGCACCTCTGTACGGGTGTTCGCTATGTGAAGCACGAAAGTTTCACGGGCCGAACTCAAGGCCACCTCTCTCTGAGACAAAAGAGCTCTTATTCTTGCCATGCCGTTGAAATGTGCTCCCAAGGTTGGTATTTGTGGCCAGATTGAAAACTCCCTATGTTCATGTGTGGGAGGAAATAGAACATTTCTGCAGCAAATAACCCGTTCACTTACTGTTACGATAAAAGGAATACTTTTAATTAACTCAGAACAATCTTCATTATTGAGCATCAAATAACTACCATTTTCCAACAACTTGAACGTGTGGATGATAGCAGGAACTGGCGTGCCTTGCAACACGCAAGCCATATTTGGTCGGTGTTTGTTGCATGAACCGTGTAACTGTATGTGCCTACACATTAGTGAATGATCTGGCGTCTCAGTGCATTCCTCTCCATTCAGATAAACTTCTTGATCATCTTTGAAACATCTGTATGTGTATGGAAGCGACCAGACCTCATGAAGAAAAGCACTACCTAAAGGTTCATAACGACCTATTGGTATATATTTCATACAATTTGAAAACTTATATAAAGCAAAAGGCAGCGTTATTAAACCGTGGATAAGGCACGTTGCCAAAAAACCCGCAATCCTCTGCTGATGATGTCACTGAGCATGTCATGAATGATGTAATATGTGACATCATCAGCAGTGGATTACGGGTAATAGTATCTCTAGTTTACTCCCCTATAGCTGTCTTTCTTTTAACATAAGTGTCTGTTTCCTTCCCTTATACTTACTGTTTTTGGTTCGCTTCCGGTTCGCGTACCGGCGAGCGAACTGGGAAGCGAACTAAGAGAAATAGAGGTTGGCACAGTTCCAAATATTGTACCAATTTTTTAATAACGGGGAGGTAGTTCTGAAAAGAACTTTTTTTTTATTGTTTTTGTTGTTTTATATTTTTTTTATTATTTTTCGGAACATTTTTTTACTTTTTTTGAATTTTTCTGAACAGTTTTATATTTTTGGGGGTTTTTCTTGGAGGGGGCAATGAAAACGATTCATTGTAAAGGGCTCAACATGAGCAACAAAACAAAAAAAGAAGTATTTATTATTTTGGGCGTTTCGTACAAACTTGCATATGATAGTTAATAGCTCTGTTGATCAGAGTGATGCTTCTTTCTCCGTAGGAAATGAATCCATCGCAAAATACGCAGATGTGTTTTACTTCACCAAATTTCATTTGTATATTTGGCACCATCTCCCTGCCCTCTGGTCCCGTTACTTCCGGTACAACAGATCTTCTGGCCATAATAGGGAGATTATCTAGGTCGTTCCGAAACTGTGCAGCACTGTAGTTGTTAGGATGCCACCTAGTCATATGGCGATGCATTGTGTAGTTTCCGAAACTGTATTTTTTCTCCGTTCCTCTGGACAGTCTATCTTGACCTATAAGGCAAGTTACGTATCTTGCATTTACTTTTTTCTGACCTTTGGGAATTTTAAAAAATTGCCAAATGAAGTTTTCTTTCCGGTGAGACGTCTTGGGCTGCTCAGGCAAAAACTGCCTCTCTTCGTGCTCGTCGTCCTGTTCCTCTTCTTCCTCTTCTTGTTGAATTATAACTTGAGCAGGTGGTCCACTCTTCCTTGGATGTGGTGGAGGTGGTGGGGAAGCACCAGCTGAAGCTACTAAAGAAGCCATTGCTCAGTGATCACAAAGGGTCTTTCTCTCACAATGATGAAAGTCAGAGTGAGGAAAGAAGGAGGGATTTTCATCATTTGGGAAAAACAAGAGTTCTCAACCAATCAAAAGTGTTCATTTTAGATTATATGACCTAGTCTTACATCATTAGGAAACCAAAAGTGAAATGAACCAATGAAAAGTGTTATTACCAAGTCACATGACTTGCTGTGTTTACGTTAAGCGCTTTGCAGGGCCTCACGGTTTGCTTCCAGAAACCTGCGCTTTGCGACTCGCTTCGCGTACCAGTTCGCTAACGTAGCACGTCATATGACGTATCACGCGACAACGTGGAACGTCATGCGGACGGGAGGCGTCACGATGTTGTTTTCTAACGCGCCACTTGCGGTAAAGAAACGTTTACCGGCTCGCGGTCTATTTCGCGGCATCAAGGTCAGCTAACGGGAAGCTTCCCGATTCGCGAAGCGGGAACGTAGAAAAAAAAATATTAAAAAAAAAAATTATTCATAAACATATAAAATATATTTTTGGATTTAAAGAAGAATACATTTTACAGCTACAGATATTAGCTGTTAAAAAACCAATGAAATTCACAGAAAAAACCATAGGTTATAGACCATATATAGTTAGGAATTAGCATTTACAAAACCTTGAAAATTCACTGAAAAAACCATAGGGTATAGACCATATATAGTTAGGAATTAGCATTTAAAAAACCTTATTTTACTCACACAAAACCATTGAAATTCCATATATAGTTAGTTGCACTAACTATATATCGCGCACCCGCAATCCACTGCTGATCATGTCACATATTACATCATTCATGACATGGTCAGTGACATCACTGATGACATCACTGATGACATCTCAAATGACATCACTGATGACATCACTGATGACAACATCCAGTGACTGTATGTTTCTGTAAAGTTAAAATATGTCTTACATATTGAAGAATGAGTGGATGTATAAGTGTCTGGATGAAGGATTTAGTAGGTGCGTGACTGACTGTATGAGTGAGTGATTAAATGTGTCTCACTGAATGCATGGGTTAGTGACTAAACTGTCTTAATTTGTGCATCATTATGTCTGTTGTTCTGTAAACTGCTGCATGTGTTGATCATTAGCTATACGAGAGGCTATATGTGTTATTAATTGGTTGCCCAAGTATTTCTATGGGAGATTGAGTTTGTGTGGGGGTGGCTGGAAGGTGTGTGACTCTATGCATAGATGTGTGAGCAGTTTATTCACTAGGTGTATGAGTTCAAGAGTGCATGTGGAAACAGCTACATGGGCAGTTGACTGTGTGCATGAGTGTATTGATGAGTGAATGGATATCTCAATGCTACATGTCATAGTAAGTACATATGTAAAACACAGTACATGTGAGAGTTGGCATATATAAATAACTGTGCATGAGAGCCACTGAATGAGTGAGTGGTTGTATCGATCATTGTGAACTTGTATCAGGGATTGTATAAGAGAGTAAATATGTGTTAGTATATGTTTCAATAAGTAAGGTGTGTTTAACTGTATAGTTGAAGAAATGGAGGTGAGATTGTTTCTTTGCATGACTGACTGGGTGTGTGAGTAACTCCATGGATGAGTGGCAGTGTGTGAGTGTCTGTATACACTGAGTGTATCTAAGGTTATATTAGAGTCTGAAGAGGTTTATCGTATTAGCACAAGAATGATGTCAAATGAGATGTCATCAGTGATGTCATCAGTGATGTCATTTGAGATGTCATCAGTGATGTCATCAGTGATGTCACTGGCCATGTCATGAATGATGTAATATGTGACATGATCAGCAGTGGATTGCGGGTGCGCGATATATAGTTAGTGCAACTAACTATATATGGAATTTCAATGGTTTTGTGTGAGTAAAATAAGGTTTTTTAAATGCTAATTCCTAACTATATATGGTCTATACCCTATGGTTTTTTCAGTGAATTTTCAAGGTTTTGTAAATGCTAATTCCTAACTATATATGGTCTATAACCTATGGTTTTTTCTGTGAATATACATATATATAGATATATATATCTATATCTATATATATATCTATATATATATATATTCATTGAAAAAACCATAGGTTATAGACCATATATAGTTAGGAATTAGCATTTACAAAACCTTGAAAATTCACTGAAAAAACCATAGGTTATACACCATATATAGTTAGGAATTAGCATTTAAAAAACCTTATTTTACTCACACAAAACCATTGAAATTCCATATATAGTTAGTTGTACTAACTATATATCGCGCACCCGCAATCCACTGCTGATCATGTCACATATTACATCATTCA
The DNA here is from genome assembly GCF_964261635.1 of Lissotriton helveticus. Lineage (NCBI taxonomy): Eukaryota > Metazoa > Chordata > Amphibia > Caudata > Salamandridae > Lissotriton > Lissotriton helveticus. The sequence goes on along the minus strand of NC_136062.1, from coordinate 504,260,275 downwards.
TGACATGGTCAGTGACATCACTGATGACATCACTGATGACATCTCAAATGACATCACTGATGACATCACTGATGACAACATCCAGTGACTATATTTTTCTGTAAAGTTAAAATATGTCTTACATATTGAAGAATGAGTGGATGTATAAGTGTCTTGATGAAGGATTTAGTAGGTGCATGACTGACTGTATGAGTGAGTGGTTAAATGTATCTCATTGAGTGCATGGGTTAGTGACTAAACTGTCTTAATTTGTGCATCATTATGTCTGTTGTTCTGTAAACTGCTGCATGTGTTGATCAGTAGCTATATGAGTAACTATATGGGTTATTGATTGGTTGCCCAAGCATTTGTATGGGAGACTGAGAGTGTGTGTGGGTGGCTGGGAGGTGTATGACTCTGTGCATAGATGTATGGGTTCAAAAGTGCATGTGGAAACAGCTGTATGGGTGGTTGACTGTGTGCATGACTGTATTGGTGAGTGAATGGATATCTCAGTGCTACATGTCAAAGTAAGTACATATGTAAAACACAGTACATGTGAGAGTTGACATATATAAATAACTGTGCATAAGAGCCAGTGAATGTGTGAGTGGCTGTATGGATCATTGTGAACTTGTATCAGGGATTGTATAAGAGAGTAAATATGTGTTAGTATATGTTTGAATAAGTAAGGTGTGTATAACTGTATAGTTGAGAAAATTGAGGTGTGATTGATTCTTTGCATGACTGACTAGGTGTGTGTGTAACTCAATGGATGAGTGACAGTCTGTGAGTGTCTGTTTACACTTACTGTATCTAAGGTTATATTAGAGTCTGAAGAGCTTCATCGTATTATCACATGAATGATGTCATCAGTGATGTGATCAGTAATGTCAAATGAGATGTCATCAGTGATGTCATCAGTGATGTCATTTGAGATGTCATCAGTGATGTCATCAGTGATGTCATTTGAGATGTCATCAGTGATGTCATCAGTGATGTCACTGACCATGTCATGAATGATGTAATATGTGACATGATCAGCAGTGGATTGCGGGTGCGCGATATATAGTTAGTACAACTAACTATATATGGAATTTCAATGGTTTTGTGTGAGTAAAATAAGGTTTTTTAAATGCTAATTCCTAACTATATATGGTGTATAACCTATGGTTTTTTCAGTGAATTTTCAAGGTTTTGTAAATGCTAATTCCTAACTATATATGGTCTATAACCTATGGTTTTTTCAATGAATTTCATTGGTTTTTTAAAAGCTAATATCTATAGCTGTAAAATTTATTCTTCTTTAAATCCAAAAATATATTTTATATGTTTATTAATAATTTTTTTTAAATATTTTTTTTGTTTCGCTCCCGGTCCGCGAACCGGGAAGCTTCCCGTTAGCTCAATTTGATTCCGCGATCCGGTCCGCGAACCGGTAAGAAATCAACATAGTGACGGTATCGCGTTGCCGCGTAATGCGTCTTATGACGTACTGCGTTAGCGCACCCGGAAGTGCCCCGGGGCGCGGACCGAGGCGCGAAACGCAACTCCCCGGAAGCGATCCGCGGCGCGAAAGCGCGACGTATCGCGTTGCCGCGAAATGCGTCTTGTGACGTATCGCGTTAGCGCACCCGGAAGTGTCCCGGGGCGCGGACCAAGGCGCGAAGCGCAGCGAACCGGAAGCTAACCGGGGAGCGTTCCGCAGCGCGTAACATGAGCGTTAGAGGTCATGTGACTTGTTAATAAAACTTTTCATTGGTTCATTTCACTTTTAGTTTCATAATTATGGAAGGCTAGGTCAGGTGACCTAAAAATAACACTTTTCATTGGTTGAGAAGTATTGTTTTTTCCAAATGATGAAAACCACTCCTTCTTTCCTCACTCTGACTTTCATTATTGTGAGAGGAAGACCTATTTTGCTTCTTGGAAGACCTATTTTGCTTGTGTGAAAATGGCTTCATTGATTGCTGCAGCTGGTGCACCCCCACCACCACCTCCACCTCCTCATGGGAAGAGAGGACCACCTCCCCAGGTGGTTACCAACACTGAGGAGGAAGATGAAGAAATGGATGAGGAGGGAGAACAACCACAATTCCTGGAAGAGTTGCCCCGGGTTTCAAGAAAGAAAGCCAGTTTCATCTGGCAGTTTTTTTCCATCCCTCCTGGCCAAAAAAAGGTCAATGCCAGGTACGCAACATGCCTCATATGCAAGGAACAATTGTCCAGAGGGACGGACAAAAAATACAGTTATGGTAATCACACCATGCATAGGCACATGACGAGGAAACATCCCCTAAATTACAGCCGGGCGGAATTAAGGGATATGATGGACAATCCTAGACCAACTCCTGTGGCGAGACCAACAACATCGGTTTCTTTAACACCAGAGGAGGCACGGGAAACTGTGCCAAATATCCAACCAAATTTTGGGCATATGATACATTTATGTATGCACTGTTGTGCATTATTAGCTTGTGGCAACATGAGCATCAATGCACTCAACCTTGCATATGAACACCATGATTGCCCTAACCGCCCCCAGTAATTTTTTTTTGCTCCTGTTGAGCCCTTTTCAACGCCTGTTTTTTGTTGTTTCCCCCCCCCAAAAAAACCAAAAAAAATATAAAATCGTTCAAAAAATACAAAAAAAACAAAAAATGTTCAAAAAATACAAAAAAAATATAAAACAAAAATATAAAAAAAAAAGTTCTTTTCAGAACTACCTTCCCTTTCAAAAAAAATTGATACAATGTTTAGCACTCTGGCAAGCTCTATTTCTTTTGGTTCGCTCCCGGGTTAGCTTCCCGGTACGCGGACCGGGAGCTAACCAAAATTTTTTTTTTTTTTTTTAAAAAGTGTAAGTATAAGGAAAGTAAACAGAGAGTGATGTTAAAAGAAAGACAGCTATAGGGAGTAAAGAAGAGATACTGTTTAATAGATCTATTTACCGAAGAAAAGACAGAAGAGGGTATAATTGTGAAAAACAAAATAGATAACGAAGTGAAAGAAAAACAAGCATTGGCATAGCCAATAGGTCTCGCCTTTGGGACCTTCTAAGTATTTAGTTATGCAGCATAATATCCTTGGTGCAGCAACATCAACTGTTGCATGGCTAAACACGTATAAGGTCCCAAAGGCGAGACCTATTGTCTATGCCAATGCTTGTTTCTTAAGTAGAATTGCAATACGTCTGACTCTTCCATGTGAAAAGATCTTATCTTGTGCTCTAAAGATTGCTAAAGTCTCGACAGAGAACAGGCTAGGCTGTAAGTAGGGTAAATTGCGCTTGGTGATCTGTTTGAGGGAGCGTCTGCTTTGCCTGGTGTCTTTGGAGAGCAATTTTGATTGTTATACTGGACAATATAGCCCTAATGTAAATAACATAGGGGCATATTATCAACATAGGCAATAAAAGTTTTGCAGCTTTTATCGGCAGAAATGTGTCGCTAAAGCTGCTTTTGCGGTAGAAAACTGCCGCTAAAGCCGCTTTTGCACCAGTTTTCTGCCAATAAAAAGAGCAATAATTTTATTGGCTGTATTCATAATATGCCACTTAGTGTGCTTCAACTACACAGAGAAAGCATTATGAACAAATAGTGATACAGTGATCAGTCAAAGACACTAAGAGTAATAGAGACGGAGTGAGTGAACAAGAGTGAGGAACTATGAGAAGAGAGGGACTGAGAAAAAGAGTGGAAGGAGTTGAGTAAGTAGGTAATAGAGAAAGGAATGAGGGAAGTAGCAAAGGCAGGAAACTGAGGATTAAAGAAATGAAGCTGTGGAACTAATAGTAGTTCAATGTGATAGAAATGTAACGAAAAGAGTACAAAATATTTACCTTATAATTGTCGTTAAATTACTCACTTTTTGTTTTTATACTTTCAATCTGTGAAAGAGAGAACAAACATTTGAAAAATATAAAAACATGTATTAAAAAATTACAAAAGACAAGGGCAAAGATTGAAGGACAAACAGTTTTTCAACAACTTTGACACTTACAGAAGCTACACAGTCCTAAAGATATACATTTTAAACTAACACTATCTTGATGCAGATGAAGTGAGGCCTATCTTAAAAAATGGTGCATATTTTGCATTGCTGTTGTTTCAGAAAAGTGTTGCAAGACACTAAAATGTTAAATAATTGCTTCAGGATGCCAATAAGATGTCTACTATCCAGAGTTTTGTTTCAGGTGAAGCCTACTCAGGGTTGCAGATGAAATTTCGAGTTGTTGAAGAGAATAGAGGACATAATACATGTGAAGGTCTACCAATGAAGTGAGTCATGTCCACTGCAATCTTCAACAAAGTCCAAACCTCCTATGTTTCCCTGGACAGACCTAAACTTGATCTGCACAATGTGATTCGTAATGATAGGAAACACAGGTGATGTAATTGAAATACATGCAATTTATTTTGCTCATTTCACAATCACATCACTTCTGTTTCCTTTGCTTAGGTATCTCATTGTGCAGATGTAGTCTAGCATATCAAAGAATACGCAGAAGTGCAGCACTGCATGCAACAACTTTGACACTTACAGAAGCCTCACCTTCTCCATGCCTTCTACACAGTTCTACATATACATCATAAATGGAAACATTACAGAATTAATTATACATGTTAAATGGTTTATTTTTGCTGTTCTCAGAATGTATCAAAATTCACTAAAAACAGTGACTTGAAGGTATTCATCATGTAACAGCGGGGAAAAAAAAACACAATCAAAATGATTGTGTTTAAAAAACCCATACAAGATCAGAAATCAAAAATCAGAACTCCTTAAAGTTAACTTACTTTCCATGACGTCCAAGGATGTCCTATGAATAGCTTATACTCTTTTGTGCTGTTATTACTTTCAGCCCACCAGTTTCTGAAAGAAAATCTCCATCGTTTTTAAAAACATGTTACATACAATAAATGACTTCTTGCTCTCTACCACAAGATTCCACAAGGCCAAATCTTGTCAGAGCCATGTATAACTCTTGGATTTCTTGTTAGCCAATCCCGTCTTTTCGCATTTCCGCAACTTTCAGAATTAAAATGTTGAAGATCATTTTCACAATCCTGGAATAGTAATATCTTCCCCTTCTTGCTCAGTCATGTTCTACATTTCCTATGACACTGATACTGCTTACTATGAAGCAGACTTACACTAACTCTATGACTACTACAATTATTTAATTCTCTACATCACTTTTAATCACAAAGCAATGTAAAACAGTAGACAGCATTGCAGACTTACATTCCATCTACTCCATGTTTTGATTGGCTGCTTCAATTAGCTTATAAAAAGAAACAGTTTTTCTGAACTCATTCAAAGTGCACTTATTTCTCCATGATGTCCAGTCTTATGGTTAGAAGTTATGTCTCTGAACTACACTTATCCTCAAGGCCAAATTGTGTAGGAGCCATTAGAACTTCTTGAAATTCCACAGAGCACATCCCGAGATTATTTCCCTAAAATTTTGGTTTTAAAAACACCAGGTAAGAGTTTTTAAGGTCATACGGCAATTTTTTTTTGAAAATTAAAACAGAATCATTGCAGAATGACCAGCCATTTCTAGACTTTAAATAAGCTGTGTAATGTCCTGATGTTATTGAAGGGCCGTCATGATATATAATTGCTGCAGTTACAAAAGTCCTTCCTGATATTGACAACTGCGAAGCTACAAAATTTTTAATTAAAGTTGTCAATTTTGTTCCATCAGGCCTACATCGTTGGAACATTAAAATGACGTACTGGCCATATGTTCGTATAAATAATGTGGACGTCATTTCAGATTTACATTGGCTACACTCCATGTTGTGATCAGCTGCTTTTACTAGCTTATTAAAGGAGACTGATTTACTGTCTGGCAAAGTTAAATATATAAATCTTTCTGAGTCTACACTAGTAGTACTTGATACCATACAGTTCTCGCAGTCATGCTGCCATTGATAAGAAAGCCCAAACAGCTGATCTACATCTACACCTTCAGCATGTAATACATCAAGCATATACATTAAAAACTCCTGACAATCTTGCTGAATATTTTGAGAGAATTGTGTTTGGCCTGAACATCTGTCTAACAGATTTCGAATTTCAGACACACTTTCTATGTTTCTTCTATCAGTGGTACATTTCTCTAACACAGAATTTAACAAACTGCAAAATCTTTGATCAGAATTGACCACAATCTCTTCTTTTACATTTTTTAGAGAAAACAAAACATTAATCACTACATTAGCATAGCAGTTGACACCAGAACTGTTTTCAAACTGAAAACCAACAACATCTTCAACAGAATCCTTTTTGTTTCTGCTTGTAATTTTAGGTTCATTGACTTTTTGTCTTTTTGCTACAACCTCCCCAGTATTGTTCTCATTTCTTCGTTTCCGGCCTACCACACGTTTCTCAAACAAAGGATACTGAGGCAAATGTGGCACATACTCTCTTCTTAACCTATTGTATTCCTTAACACAATCTAGATCCGCACAAATGTTTGTGACATCACACTCAATCAAGTACAATCCCGATAAAGTTCTAACTCGTGACAATGCCACATATGCCATACCCTCCTTGAACACAGAACTGCCAATATTCACCAATGCACTGTCTACACTTAAACCTTGCAATTTATGGATTGTCACTGCATATGCCAAGCAAACAGGAAACTGCTTACGGCGAACATATAAGTCTTTTACAAGCAAAAATCTAGCAGAACAACGAGCAATTAGCTGTACTTCCTCAATGCCATCAAATTTAATTTTTAAAAATTCAATTCCATCTCTATTTCTGTATTTTACAAAATCAACAACATTACCCATTGATCCATTTACCAGACCTCTTTCAACATGTAAATTCCTTCTTAAAATTATACGGCACTTCAAGCACACATTCAGAGTCTTTTCAAAACCTGCAGTTTTAGATATACTCTTCTCTAATGAATCCAATTTTGTTTTCAGATTCTCAGACAAAATAATTGTTGATCCCATATGCTCTACTCTATCAATAGCTTCCAGTTTCACAATCTCTTGCTTTTCTAAATGCAACATTTTGTTGTTAAATTTGGCACATTCTGCAAGAGTTGGCATCAAACATATTCCAGATTTCTTCTCAGTAATTTTCTGAAAAATATTCTCAGGCACAACATCTTGTTCTGGATATAAATTTGACAGTAATCGTGCATGTAAAGCTTCTTTCCCATGCTCGGTCACTTTTCCAATTCTAACATCTTGTAGAATAGTCTTGTAAACTTCATCCTTCGCTTGACGCATATTTTCATGCAGTTCAGCATAATTGAAGTTTAACCATATATTGACGTTGCCAATGCTGCCTAGGCACTTCCTGGTATCTTCATGCGTGAGCATTTTGAACACAGGTTGCCCTTTCACTGGTGTCAGCTGCAGAAGATCTCCGAAAACAATGATGTGTTTGCCACCAAATAACACATCATACTCTGTTTTGAGAACTTCTTGCATTCTCAAATGCACAAAGGCAAGCATGACATTGGAAACCATGCTTACTTCGTCAATGATAAGAAGTTTCATTTTCCTCAAGATTCTTGAAACTTCAAAACAAGCATCTCCAGATAGCTTGTGATATTGTAATTTGTTGTCATGCTCCACTGGCAGCATCAGTAAACAATGTAAAGTAATCCCTTTAATATTATGTGCTGCCAGTCCAGTTGGAGCAGTGACAACACAAGACAGCGATGACTCTGTCCTTTCCTGCAAATAGCATGAAATTGCTTTAATGAGGAAACTTTTTCCAGTTCCCGCTTCTCCACTCACGTACAGTCGGACAGGCTTCAACGACGTACATGAGCACTCTTTCTTATCATGACTTAATCCATGATCAATTTGCATGGTAACTTCGTCATATATTTTCCTCTGCTCAACGTTGAGTTGTCTTTCCAACTCTTCTAAGTTAACCGCATCCTCTTGAGCATGTGCCATGGCTCTTTCCACTTCATTCATAGCAGTGGCAGCTTCATTTTCGATAACAGGTCCTCCTAGTGGATCCTGACTCAATGAAGCAGAACTCTGACTGTCCTGAGAACTGTCTCTGGCAATCTCGGCTGCAATCGTTGCTTCCTGCTCAATTTCCGCATTCAACATTTCTACATATTTGGGAAAAGCAGGACATTCTATGGTCTCCTTGGCGGCATTGAAAGAGTCTTCGTAACAGAGGAAATCTCCAAGCAGTTCCTCTTCTGCACGCCAAGGCTTGAAAAGTTGCAAAAGTGCTAAATAGAAAAACTCCTTTTTTTCAGGAGATTCGCCACTCAATTTTCGATGGTTTACCAAGTGGCATTTTCTTTGCTTGACCAGACATCCCTCACTTCCAATTACAGCATACACTCCTTTCTCAGTATCTTCTTTGATGTTCCTCTTGAATATGTAATTTTGCAGAACCTCATACAGACAAACATTCTCGAGGTGACTGCTTCGATTTGGATAATATGTATCCAACATGTTTGTCTTCAAAATGTCGGTACTGTTTGGCTCCTTTTCCGCCAAATTCTCAATTTCCCGCACAGGTTTGAGAACTCGATTACGCGTTGCAGCAAGACCAAGACTCGCCCAAACGATACTCCTGGACTTGGCATAGAGACTTGCTGAAGACAACCGGTCAGAACATTCGTACGCTCCGATTTCTCGATGCGACAACATCTTCAGACTGAAACTGTACAACTTCTTGCTGAGGCTCTTTTCATGGGAAATGTCCTCCCACATATCCTTCAATTCTGTCTTCTCTTTTTTGGTGATGTATGACGTCACATACCGAGCCACAGCCATACAGTTATCAGCCACAAACTGTATATCCATGTTAGCATTCCACATGGACAAAATCACCGGGTTGTAGTCGTTGATGTACTTGGACTCTTCGTTCCTTTTCAAATTGTAAGTGTTTTTAGGTGATTTCTTCATGACATTGTGTCGCAGCGAAGACATCAAACTGTTTACTCTTCCTTTAGAAATCACCGGTCGTGGAAAGCCGAAACGACATTTAGTGTAGAACTTGTCTTTGTTTCGGAATTTACGACGGCAGTACTTTCCACATCGATGGCTTTGGAAACGCAGAACTTTTTCTCTTAGGCTTTTCTTCTCCTTTGCGTTTGGAACAGCACACGTAGAATACTGTTGGATGAAACTCATCACTGAGTCTTCTGGATCCATTCCAAATTTAGGTGCATCCTTGATCCACAGCAACATATGTATATGAGGAGCACCTCTTGCTTGGTACTCCTTTCTCCAGAAGAAATCCAACACCTCTCCAAGAGGTGGATTCTTCTTATTCATGATGAAAGACATCATAGCTTCAAATCTATGATTGAAGTACCTACATACATTGACTGGATCCAAAGAGCACAGTTCTCCGGGTGTCTTGAATTCGATGTTATCTACGTTAGCATTTGCCTCTCGTAGAAATTCAAGTAAGTCTTCCCAGCCATACTCGGCACAGCTCAGAGTGAGGAACCATGTGGGAGTACCTAAGTTCCTCAGCATACATTTTAAATCACCATGACGACGGTACCAGTACTCATTAGTACCACGCTGACACGCAATGAGATTAATCAGGTGAGAATCCAAAATACTATCTTGGACATTGACTTTATCCATAAAGTCACTTGCCGAGATGTTTTGCATGTGTATACCACTTTTCAAGATGTGGTTCACTGCATATGACAGTCCAGACAGATCGCTTTCAAACAGGAGATGAAACAAATAAGGAATGCATTGTCGAAACCTAGCATCTCCTGCATACAATCGCAAAGTCCGGTATTCAGAAGCAGGAATTTGATGAGGTCGCTCATCATATCTTCCTCCCTGACCTGTTGGAAAAAGCTGTGGGAAACACCGAGCTTCCAAACTTTCCTCCCAAACACTAGTGGGACTCCCTTTGGCTTGTTTCATTTGAAACAACTCAATAGCATTCCCCATGACTTCCTTGGAATGCAAAGGATGAACACTATAATGTTCATATATTTCTTCACTAGTAGAGGGTTCTACTTTCTCAATTTGACCAGCACACAAATCGCTATCCTCTTCCTCACTTACTTCCTCTTCTGCAACATATTCATTCTTACAGTATTTATTATTTTTTTTCAAATACAATGTTGCCTTTTTGACTTTCCTAACATCTACTAAATCTTGCCATATTTTCTTATTCTTTGTCGGAACCCCATTAACTAAGATAACCAGAGGTTCCTCTTCCACTTTTTCTACTCCAATTGTGTTAATGTTTTTCTTCAAATCTAGAGGCAAATAAACAACTCTTCCCTTTAATCCTCTCTGTAAATCTGATGGAGGCAATTTCCCTGTCTTTGGCTCCATTCTTACAATAGCCTGAAAGGGATGGATACTTTGAATCAAAATAGATTCATAAGTATTTAAATCCTTCAATTCAGAAGGAATCTCAACCAATTCCAGATTATTATGAACTGCTCTAGCAGGCATCTGGTTTTGATTTAATTTGCAACAACAATAAGTACACACACGTTGATCCAATCCCAAATCAAAACAATTTTCTACCATCAAGTATGTTTCAAAATCCTTCCATTCACTATTATTTTCCCTTTCACTTTTTGCATATAAATCCACTAACTTAGTCTGATTCTTATAATAAGTGCGTCGACAACACACACAAGTGAAATTAGGCCTCTCACTTGATTTCACCTCAAACGTCGCAATTTCCCTCTGGAAATTATCTGTACTGGAAACCTGTACACTATCTTCCACATGACCCTCTTCTTCTTGCTCAATTTCAACATTCTCCTCTTTACTTCCAAAGTAACAAAACTCAATTTCTTCACATATATTCTTCACATCTATTTCAGAACCATGCAAAAGAGCAGCTCATAATTGTTTCAGCATAATTGCTGGACTCTTAGCATAATACAACATTCTAACTAATTTCCTCACTTTGTTATGATGCACTGCTAGCATCCTGAAATGATGAAAAACACTCTGGCATACTCTCCTGGAAAGACAAGCCAGTGAATGACCATGCAAACCTGTCACTTCTCTTACTCTGCAAGGATCTAATACTTGCAACAACATCATTTTCTGCTTCAAACTTTTTTTATTAAATGACCGTACAAAATCACAAAGCAAATTGATGGAATCCTGTCGCACACTGCAAATACTACTACACTTCCAGGTGTACACAGGACCCTTACCACGTCTTCCTAAAACCTCATTACCTAACACCTCTTCTGCCTCTGTTGTCACAAGTTTTTCTTTTTCAACTGGACAACCATCTTTCACTTCATAAGCACGACCACTGGTGTCAACTGCATGCACCAAATCATTATCCTGGAAATAACTCTCCTCATTAAAAAATGCCTCACAGCTTGAACTATGCATCCATTCTCCAGAAAAAACTTCACAAAAATTACTACGATTAACTATTCTCTTCCATCTACTATTTCTTTTGAAATCAAAAATTGCCTTGTTTAGCTTCCTAATTCTATTGATTATCAAAATAAATAACTTACGTTTAATTTCAAATGCCTGATCAATAACTTTCTCAATTTTTTTTTTCTCTTATAAAAAACTAGTTTCTGTTGACCTTTCTTAATATTTTTTAACAAATTGCCAATTATCCTGTTCCGGAACATTCGTTTACGAATCTCCCTAAACTGTTGTTTCCTTCTACTATCATGCACAGATTTATCTCTTGCTCTAGCAGTAACATTTTTCATTGTCCTTTCCTTTCCATTTGATTTCCTTCTCGTTTTATGGACTGAAACATTTTCTGTAGTAATATTTTTTTTACTACAAATATTTCTTATGAAATATTTAGAGCTCTTACCCGGTGCTTTCTTCGTGGCTTGAGAAATCTTTTTGTTAGAGGACTGCTGCGGTTTTTTTTTCACCTGCTGTCTTTGACGTTTTGCAGCCTTTATCTGTCTTTCTATTGTAGGCATGGGGAAATCTTGAAATGATCTGCAGTTGAATCTGTGGAAAAATATAATAAAAAATGTTATTAACCATTATTACCAAACAGTAAATCAGTAACAGTGATCAAAAACTTAACACACTACTTGACATTTTAATTAGAAGATTTTTTAGTCGTTGGCAAATTTACAATACAGAAATACCAGAAAAGAAATGACATTTATATTTATGTTACCTATGCTATTTTATATGGGAATCTGATCTAATTTTATGAGCATATTTTAATATTTTATTGAAGACACTACACATAACCTGTTTTTGAAGGTGTCTTTATTTTTACATTAAACAGTTTACCTTTTTACTTTTTATTAATTATAAATTTTAAAAATAAATGTTTATATTTCCAAAGGCTCAAGCAGGTCAGCTTCCCATCCTATATCATATAGTTCGGACAAATCTGCATCCTCATCACGCTCTTCTTCATCCTCAGGATTTAAATCATCCAAAGGATCAACATCCACTGATGTTTCAATTACAAGTTCAATGATGAGGTCAAAATCAACTGATTGCAGATTGTCGCTCATGTTGAGGTTGTCTTTATCTTTAAAGAAAGATAACAACATTGAGATGTTGCAAGGTAAGAGACAAATCTCAGAGATTATAATAGTAAAATTGTTTAACAAGAGTAACATTTTGCAGCTATTATTTAGCCATGTCCAGCGATGCTGAGCAGGTGAAGCCTATGTCTAATTTTTCACTGAACAGGACTCATCTCTTCTTAACCTTGGATAAGCCTCACCGACTCTGTGTCCCCTGCACATACTTAAATGTAAAGGGGCAGATTTATGTTAAATAGCACATCCCCAGGCATGCACCAGTTAACGTGCACCACTGCTCTGCCACCCATGGTGTGCCGCATTTACAATCAGATAGGAGAAAGCTGCGTCAAAACCCTGCGCCTGCTTGAAGCTGGCATAGGTCTTGACGCAGCATTGTGGAGATGGGGCACCCCTGAGCCTTGCTGGAGCTGCATCGCACTTGCGATACAACTCCAGCAATGCGCCACCTTTACGGCACAGATGCGTCACACATCTGTGTCGTTTTTGCCCCATGCTGCGCCACATTGTAAATGCAGCACACCATGGGTGGCGGAACAGCGGCGCAGGATGACTGGCACATCCCTGGTGATGCGCCAGTCATCATAAATCTATCCCTAAGCTTCTTATCTTGTTAGAGATGAACTGCCATATGTATCATCAAACTATTTTGCATTTCCTAAATAGCGAATTTTAAGGAATAAATAGCGATTCTTTACCATTCCTAATTTGCGATGAGCAAATTGCTAATTGCAAGTTACCCATTCATTTCCATGGGCTAGGAGGCTCATAGGAATGAAGGTTTCATTTGCGATTAGCAATTTGCTCATCACAAATTAGGAATTTTTCCAAGGGTGCAGGGGTGTCTCAAGAACACCCTGCTGCACCCCTGAAAAAGAAATTTGGGGGCATATGGCACACATACATGCCCTAAGGGCATGTGTTGGCGTCATATGGCACCTTTTGTTTTTTTGAAAAAAAGCTTTTTGAAAAGAATTCACAAATTACCACCAATTTACCACAATAGTTTCCAAATCCTTAATGTCATTTTTTACATAGTTTTTGTTTGATACATTGCATTTAAGTAGTCACAAAATTTGCAAATCCTTCAGTGCAATTGCAAAATAAGGAATAGCAAATTTTGCTACTCCTTATTTTGCATCAAACTTGTTTGATACATACCATTTGTCTAATTAACATTCGCAAAGGCCAAAATTCGTAGAATTTTGATCTTTGCGAATGCTAATTAGCTTGATACATATGGCCCCAAGTGAGGCCTGTCTTGCGACATGGTGCATCTTTTGCATCACTGCTGCATCGGTTTCATGTGGTACGTTTTTTTTACACCATGACATATCTGCCTAAATGCATCAATTTGTAATGTTGTCGCCTCATAGCAAATCTTTTTCACCGCCGCTGCATCAAAAAAGTGACGCACAGTGGCAGAAAAGAGGCATACACCTATCATAAATCTGTCCCTAGCATTTTAAATGATTAATCCAGGATGACAATAAGGTGTGGCCTATCCAAAGGTTTGTTTAAGGTGAGGCCTACTCAGGATTGCAGATTAAAGTTACGCTTGATGAAGAATACAGAGGAGATAATACATGTAAAGCTCTACCAATGAAGTAAGTGATGTCTACTTCATTGCGCCAGTCAGCATAAATGAATCCATAATCTTCTTATCTTGTTAGACATCAACCGCCATATGTATCATATAACTATTTTGCATTTCCAAAAAAGCGAATTTTAAGGAATAAATAGCGATTCTTTACCATTCCTAATTTGCGATGAGCAAATTGCTAATTGCAAATTACCCATTCATTTCCATGGGCTAGGAGGCTCATAGGAATGAAGGTGCAATTTGCGATTAACAATTTGCTCATCACAAATTAGGAATTTTTTCCAAAGGTGCAGGGGTGTCTCAAGAACACCCTGCTGCACCCCTAAAAAAGAAATTTGGGGGCATATGGCGCACATAATTTTTAACAACATTCCTTTACCTCAAAAACGATTTTCAAATCATAACTTCAAAACACTGCACATGGGAAAATGACTTAAAATGTCCTTAAGACACATAAAAGCGTTTTTTGATTGGCTTTCCTGCATGGTAGGGTCACTTTTAACATGGCTATGTAACACAAACATTCAAAAACAAAATTTTCCATGCACATGTGGGAGCATATTTACAAGCAATTTGCGCCACAGAGAAAGGTCTTACACTAAAATTAGAAAAATAACATCAGGGACAGTCAATTGCCTTATAAAGAAGCATACACCATTATGTCCTTGTCATGAATTTAAAAACAATTCCTTTTCCCCAAAAACGATTTTCAAATCATAATTTCAAAACACTGCACATGGGAAAATGACTTAAAATGTCATTAAAACACATGAAAGCGTTTTTTGATTGCCTTTCCAGCATGGTTGGGTCACTTTTAACATGGCTATGTAACACAAACATTCAAAATCAAAATTTTCCATGCACATGTGGGAGCATATTTACAAGCAATTTGCGCCACAGAGAAAGGTCTTACACTAAAATGAGAAAAATAACATCAGGGACAGTCAATTGCCTTATAAAGAAGCAAACACCATTATGTCCTTGTCATGAATTTAAAAACAATTCCTTTTCCCCAAAAACGATTTTCAAATCATAATTTCAAAACACTGCACATGGGAAAATGACTTAAAATGTCATTAAAACACATGAAAGCATTTTTTGATTGCCTTTCCAGCATGGTTGGGTCACTTTTAACATGGCTATGTAACACAAACATTCAAAATCTAAATTTTCCATGCACATGTGGGATCATATTTACAAGCAATTTGCGCCACATAATTCATAATTTTCTCCTTAAAGCACACTATTCTCTATCTAAATTAAAGAAATATTTTCTCACCTTAGCAAATACTTTGAGTTTGAAAACAGTCTCAGAAACACACCAATTTGTCTTCATCAGAGCAAAAGGTATGCACTCCAGAGTCTGCAGCTATCAAAAGCACAGAAATGCTGTAATTCTTCACACATATTTCTCATGTCACCCAATCAAAACTCTTCCCTCACTTTTTTTCAAATGAAAACCCTTCCCCCCTCTGCCCTTTCTGCCTATTTTGCATAGCAACCACCTCTTGGAAGACTTCTGGTGTTTGCAAGTTCACACAACTTTGTTGCAATTGAACTCTGAACTCTCAGTGCACCTGCATATCCAGGTGCATTCTTTCATTTAATGATTTTTTATTGACCATTCAAAATACATCTTTCAAAGAACACATCCGTGCACCCTAACTTTCTGTTTTCATCAATCAAAATCCACCAATCACTGTTACTGCTTCATGAACACAGAAACTCCACAGTTTTTTTTTCATTTTATACTCTCATTTTTTCAACTGCCATTTCATTGCCACACTTCATCTGACTGCAGGAGAACCTTCTCTCACCATGTTTTCTGTCTGGATTGTTGGACATAGTTATATTCACTGGGCTCAAATGTACGTTGAAAGCAGGAATTTACCTAACCTCAATTTACAAGATGTGGAAATTAAGTGGTTTGGCCACAGAGGATTAAAATGTCACCAATTGATACCATTGGTGAAAACCTTTATGCATTTGCCAAAACCTGACCTGTTAATTGTGCACTGTGGAGGTAATGACTTGGGCACTTTGACTGGTGTAGGTCTGGAAATGCTTTTAAAGGACACCTTTGAGCAATTAATGGCACTTTTTCCTCAGACTGCCTTGGTATATTCAAATATATGCCAAAGACAGAAATGGAGGTGGTCAAACCAATTTTGTCCACAAATTGAGAAGTCGAGGAAGCATGTAAACAAATCTGTTTCAGCTTACATGAGAGACCATGGAATGGGCTCCCTGTACAACAATAACTTGCGTTACTACATGCAAGATATCTACAGAGGAGATGGAGTTCACTTCTCAGATGAGGGCAACAGAATTTTCACTCTGAATTTAAGAATGTGCATTGGTACCTACTTATAAGTACCTAAATGTACCATAAACCCAAAAGCTCTTCTCAGAGCTACCCTACATCTGATCACTCACAATTATTATTTAACTCTAACATTTTTCACTAATTTTCAACAAAGTACGCTACCGGGGCCGCTACCCGGTACGCGAACCGGGAGCTAACCTCGCGAAATTTTTTTTAAAAATGTTTTTTTTTCGCACATATAAGCCTCCTCAGCCACCCTCAGAAAACCTAGGGGGTCAAGATAACTCTACCGTGCCCCCTTCTACCCATTCTGAACATTATTTGCCCTCCATCTTGTATCTTAATTCGACCGAAACACAAAATGGTGGACTCCCGGAACGCTTAAGGTCCGCGAACCGGGGCGCTCAACGGTTCGCGTACCGGGTCGCTCCCTGGGAAGCGCACCATCAAAAAAGGTGGGAAAGTAGTTCACAGAAAAGCCACTGGAGACAATTTCACCAAATATAGATTAGCTCATACTACATACCAATCCCTACCATTTTCACAAATTTGATTGGAATTCCATTTAGCCATTTAGCCTGTAGACCTCTCTAAATACCCTGAGGTAAATTACTTCACAAAACACATCTGAAGTGTTGGAATTGACAACCAATGAAAATGTTACTTTCATTTTCTACTTTTTTTACCTGACATTTGATTGGTTATGTACCTGAATATATATAAAGGAAGAGAGAGAAACACAGCCATTTTTGACTACTACTTCCTGAACTACATTGCAAGATCATTTTCACCCACAACTTAAACTTGATTTTAGAAGGTGAGATATTATTTTATAAATTTGAAAACATTTTCAGATAGTTATATACTATCCCTCTGTAAGAGTTAGACATTGAGAAAGGCTTCTTTATTATAATTATGGATTGATTTAGGTTTCTGTGGTATAATTATGAATTTACTTAGGCTTCTTCACAGGCACTTTTTAATAGTACTACTTCACGCCTGAAACCATACAGTGCCCATAGATTACTTCTCTGTTATAAACTCACAAGTACCTGTCTGAACTTAAACCCAACAGTGCCCTATCTCTACTGAATTATTTTTTATGCAAATTACAGCAAGAAAATGGAAGGTGAGCAGAATGTTTCCTTTGAAATTGTTCTGGAGAACAACACAGAAAAAGATATTGAGGACAATGATGACTCTGATTTCATGGATGAATCACGGGACCATGAATTAGTTCAATGTGTAGAATCTGTGGATCATTTACTTCATTATGATGACGGTCAAATGTGGGAACTTATGTTCACTCAACAAGAGGACATATCGGACAGTCAAATGCTAGACGTACTAATAAATTTTGAAAAACAATCCGAAAAATAAAATTGTATGTAATATTAAAAAATTGTTTGAGTCTTTAATCATTTTTATATGTAATTAATAAACTAGTTAAATGTTAGAAATGTTATTAAATTTTCAACCACAATCACAATAATAAATAATTGCTTAAAAAAGTTAAAAAAATAAAAAATAATCAACAAAACCAACAATCAATTAACATACTGCATTTGAAAAGTCTCTCATTCATTTTTCATTGCAGTACGCTGCCCAGAACGCTTCCCGGTTCGCGGACCGGGCGCTACCCACGAAAAAAAACAAAAAAAAAATTTTTTTTTTTGCCCCGCGGGGCCCTTTTAAAGCCTCCACATTAAACCTAGGGGGTCACGGAGGATCTACTATGCCCCCTTATGGTTATTTCCCCCTTTGTTTTGGCCTCCTCTTGTCTCTCAATCCTACCGAGAGACAAGATGGCGGCCGCTCCGGACTGTTTAGAATGTTGACAGACACCGGAAAGCCAATCAGCTTCGCTACGCGAAGTTCTGGTACGCTCCCCGGTCCGCGAACCGGGGAGCTGCCCGGTCCGCTGTTACAGATATATATCTTTTTTTAAACGGTAATTTCTCAAAATCCACTGGAGCACATATATTGAGACCTACAAAAGGCACATCGGGCTACCAGTCCCTACAATTTTGCCAAGTTTCGTGCAAATCCATTCAGCCGTTCGGGCTAAAAATGAGGCTAACCGCCCTATGGAAAAATCAATGTTAAAAACACGTTTTGGGACCCCCCTTTTTTCTCGGCCCCCCCTGGATGAACCCCCCCAAATTTTCAGGGGCTGCTCAGAAACAAAATGTTCCATTTTCCAGAAAATTTCAGCCAATTCCGTCCACAAACGCCAAAGTTATTAGACATAGAATTTTCAAAAATCCCATAGGGAAAAAATCCTAACTATATATACCTACTGGCGACCGCCAGTAGGTAATATATATACATATATATATATATAGAGATATATATATATATATATATATATATATATATATATATATATATATATATATATATATATATATATATATATATATACCTACTGGCGGTCGCCAGTAGGTATATATAGTTAGGATTTTTTCTCTATGGGTTTTTTGAAAATTCTATGTCTAATAACTTTGGGGTTTGTGGACGGAATTGGCTGAAATCTTCAGGAAAATGGCACATTTTGTTTCTGAGCAGCCCTTGAAAATTTGGGGGGGGTTCGTCCAGTGGGGGCCGAGAAAAAAGGGGGGTCCCAAAACGTGTTTTTAACATTGAGTTTTCCATAGGGCGGTTGGCCTCACTTTTAGCCCGAACGGCTGAATGGATTTGCACGAAACTTGGCAAAATTGTAGGGACTGGTAGCCCGATGTGCCTTTTGTAGGTCTCAATATATGTGCTCCAGTGGATTTTGAGAAATTAACGTTTAAAAAAAGATATATATCTGTAACAGCGGACCGGGCAGCGGCCCAGGACGCGTACTTTTCGCGCAACGGAGCTTTGTGAAGCGAAGCTGATTGGTTCTCTGGCGTCTGTCAACATTCCAAACAGTCCGTAGCGGCCGCCATCTTGTCTCTCGGTAGGATCGAGAGACAAGAGGAGGCCAAAGCGAAGGGGCAAATGACCATAAGGGGGAATAGTAGATCCTCGCTGACCCCCTAGGTTTGATGTGGAGGTTTTAAAAGGGCCCCGCGGGGCAAAAAAAAATAATAATAATAATAATCGAACGGCTGAATGGATTTGCACGAAACTTGGTAAAATATTAGGGACTGGTAGCCCGATGTGCCTTTGCTAGGTCTCAATATATGTGCTCCAGTGGATTTTGAGAAATTAACGTTCAAAAAAAGATATATATCTGTAACAGCGCTCCGCTTCGTGTACTTTTCGCGTTACGGAGCTTTGCGAAGCTGATTGGTACTCCGGCGTCTGTCAACATTCCAAACAGTCCGTAGCGGCCGCCATCTTGTCTCTCGGTAGGATTGAGAGACAAGAGGAGGTCAAAGCGAAGGGGGAAATGACCATAAGGGGGCATAGTAGATCCTTCCTGACCTCTTAGGTTTGATGTACCATTTTGCCAAGTTTGGTGTAATTCCGTTCAGCCATTCAGGCTGTAGACGTATGTAAATGTCCTATGGAAAATTGCATGGGGAAAACACATTTGAAAGTGTTGAAATTTAGAACCAATTAAAATGTTACTTTGGTTTTGTATTTGTGTGTGATGAAAGTTAATTGGTTATGTATATATGTCAAATGAGAGGAAACCACAGCCATTTTGTGATACTACTGTCTGAGGTACATTTGTGAGGAAATTTTGGTGGTGAATTTCTGGTGTTTGATTTACACAGTACTAACACTTGTCCTACTTTTAAAAAGGTGAGTTGTTAATTTGTAAGGGGAACTATGTTGTACACTTGAAGATAATTTGAAAAATGTTTTCTGTTATTTATTTGCAGTCCTTCTGTTATACTAAATACTTGATAAAGTTAGTTTTATATTATGTATTACTAAAAACGATAAATGAAAGTGATTATTTTTTTCTGCAATTTACAGCAAGCAATTTCAAAATAAAATGGCTCACAATGAAGAGACCGTGGCAATTTCTTTTGAATTGTCCACTACATTGATTGAAATTGAGAGCACCAATAATGAAATATTGTCACAAGGAGGACATGACTTGTATGATTCCATTAGATTGATTGAAATGGACAGCACCAAGAATGAAATATTGTCACAAGGAGATGACTTGAATGATTCCACTACGTTGATTGAAATTGAGAGCAGCAATAATGAAATATTGTCACAAGGAGGAGATGACTTGTATGATTCCATTAGATTGATTGAAATGGACAGCACCAATAATGAAATATTGTCACAAGGAGGAGATGACTTGAATGATTCCACTACATTGATTGAAATTGAGAGCACCAATAATGAAATATTGTCACGAGGAGATGACTTGAATGATTCCACTACATTGATTGAAATTGACAGCACCAATAATGAAATATTGTCAGAAGGAGGAGATGACTTGAATGATTTTTTTGATCAATCTCTTGATGGCGAATTTATCGAGTGTTTGGAGACCATAGAGTTACAAGAATCATTATTGGAGACTTTTCATGAGGACATTGCTGATGAGGACATGTTACTAGTTCTTTCAAATTTAGAAAATTCTGAAGAATAAATGTATATTTAGAAATCAAAAATTGTTTGAGACATTATTCATTTTTATTTTTAATTTATGAGGTTGTAGCGAAGTGATTGTAGTATAAAATGAGACTTATAGTATAGAGTGCAACATTTTTATGTTACATGGTAAGTTTACTCATATTTACTTCCCTTCTGCCACTATATTATCTCCAATGTGTATTTGACATCTCTTCTTCATCTCCGGCCTCCTTTCTCTCACTGTGTGTCTCCGATGCATCTTATCGCTGCTATTTTGTGTAATTACAGAAGAGAGTAAAATAAAATAGTTCGGAACGTGAAAAGGGGGCAAAGTAGAGTACTCCTCACCCCCTAGGCCTTTTTAGGCGGTCCCAAAAGGATCAGTTTCTGCTTTCCTGAGAGATTATGGTATGAGTTCCATATACCACAATAACTTGCATTACAACATGCAAGATATCTATCTCCTATTACCAACTTTTGGAGATATTCGCGCTAAGCGCGAATATCTCCAAAAAGTAACACCTGCCCTGAGCAGTTCTTAGCCATGTTATCCAATGGGAGGTGGATAACATGGCTAAGAGCATTAGCTCGGTAATGTATGAATATCGCTGAGTTTTTAGCGATATTCATGCATTGCGGCCGTTTATTATCGCATTTGTGATAAACCTTGATAATAGCAAGGTTTATCTTCGATAATTTCTGATGATGCTTAGCGGTAAAAAATTCGTTGGTAAGCATCGTTAGCGATAAATATCGCTTAACTTTGGTAATATGCCCCAACGTCTGTTAACGTTCGATTCGAAGGAAATGAGGAAGTGTTGAAAAACATTGTCTGCGCCATCTTGCCTTTTTTGAAATGCCACACTTTTGTCGTGCACGGCAGCCATTTTAGATGTCTTGACCAGACCCACTCTCTGCATGCTGTCGATTCGTAGCATGGCTCCTCACCCTCGCAAGCATCTTCCCCAGGCACTGGTCACCCCCGCTCTCTGTCTTATGCATGGGCAATAAACCTCCCCCCATCTGCGCTGCTCTTCCCTGAGAATCACACTGTGCCCGCCCGACACCTCCCTTTCGCCCTATTCACTACCACACCCTCTGACACTCCTCTTCCTCTGTGTCCGATTGTCCAGGCTATCAGCTAGCCCTGCAGATGTAGTTTATGGCCCCAGCTGTAAAGAATCACCCCTCTTCAAAGGAGTTATAGTAGATCAAGGCCCACACCCGATGAGATCCGTCACACCACACGTGTTCCTACTATCTGAAAACTATCCTGTATTGTGATTGGGGAGGGGACCGAGCCTGAAGCGGAAGATTCCAGGAATCACTCTTTGTACATCAAAGTTTTTACAATTATGTGTCACATTAAAAATATATAGCACTCCAACAAAGTAGTAGGAATATAAAACTTTAATAACATATAAATATATACAACAAAACAAAAACAGTAAAAACATTTAAACAACGAAGAGACCGTGGCAATTTCTTTTGAATTATCCAATAGATTTATTGAAATTGACAGCACCAATAATGAAATATTCTTGTCAGTAGCGGTCTGTTGTGCGAATAGTTCCAAGGCAGCAGAACGCGCTGAAATCTAGATGGCACGAAAGTGATGTCTAGCAAGTTGCCGCCCAGCAAATAACGGCGTGGGGCGCCGCGGGGGTGAGTGAGTCCAGTAGGCACCACAGCTATTCTTACCGGCATTGCAGAATTACTGCTGGGGACAATGCCTGTGCTGTAGCAGGGTCACAGCAGAAACAAAAAGGATTCTGTTGAAGATGTTGTTGGTTTTCAATTTGAAAACAGTTCTGGTGTCAACTGCTATGTTATTGTAGTGGTTAATGTTTTGTTTTCTCTAGAAAATGTAAAAGAGGGGGAGGCAGTCCAAAGTTCCGTTAAAAGGGCAAAGGAAAGGATCGGTGGTTTGGACTATCAGTCAAAAAGGGGAGGGGGTGCAACAATTTTTCCTACCGGGTCACACTGTGCTTTCACCGGAAGTGAGGTCTGCAGGATTTTAGTAATTCAAAGTGAGGCTGGCGCCGACGTCCCGCGGATACAGTTTCGTCACTCCACGGGTGATCATGGCAGTCATTCCCCATCGGGGGTCGGAGACTCCCGCGGCTCCTCTAGAATCTTCAAGGTCGTGGAGGACTACGGTGGTGGAGTCAACCAGTGACCGGGCCATTTCTTTATGCTGGGCCCGCTCTTGCCAGGTCGACCGCCATTTTGAGAGTTCGGTAGCTACTGGCGATCGCGGGGTCAAATGAGCGGACGGGCTCCACCCTGCCGGGCGAGACGTTGCAGCATGGCCACAGTGGAAGAACCCTTTTCCGGGCGCCTGGAGCGCTGAGGGTGCAGCTGGGAAGCCTCCACCTGGGGAGGCGGGAGAGGCCTGTTCGCACCGTCTCTCCCTCCCAGTGCACCCCACGGCGTCTCGCTTGAGATTTGTTATGGCCGGACCAGGCGATGAGGACGAGGGGGGGGGGTCGGAGGCATGTGCAAGACATCCCCCCCAGGGTTGTTGCAGCAATTATACAAGAAAGAAGAAGTGTCCCGTCCGTCTTCGGGCCGGGTTTCCGGTAGATGTCGGCCGGACGCCCCTGGCTCTGGCCCCATGAACGGGTTTCTTGGTTTATTGGCTGCAGCCGGATCCCGTCGGCCTCGGCCCCCCGACCGTTGGTGGCCGGACCGGAAGAGCATGTGGCGGGACTACCTGCAACTCTCAAGGGCCACCGCGGCCGGACTGGGAGAGAGAGGGGAGGGTCGAGGAGACATTCCCCCCCCCTGCAACTGTTCAGCGTTATAAAGGCAATCCCCTGGCCGGGTCCCGCTGGTCTCGGCCTCTCCTCCGGCTACACCCTACGTTAGGATCTCCTGGCCGAGGCGTGGCAGCAGGACCTGCCTTATATGGGCTGCTCCCGGCTGGGCGTAGCCGGAACCCTGCCCCACCTTGGAAGTTTCCAGAGTGGGGGCGGATGTTCTACTGACTTGCATTTTCCCTAGTCTATCGATTTTTTTGGCGTGGCAGGCGGTGGGACAGCGAGGGGTGATTTGGTTTCTCTTACTGTTTTTCTGGTCTCTCACCACTGGCATATTTCTAACGTTTTCTTGTTTCTAGGACATTAATAGGTTTTATCATTACGTTATGTTATCGTTTCTTTGTTCGTTGTTTAATAAAAGTTCATGTTCATCAGTGGCCTACTGATTTTCGATTTCCTATTCTTTTCTTTCCAGGTTGTTTCATGCTAAAGTTTCTGTTAACAGGATACAGTGATCACTTCATTATTATTGCATATGTCCTTTTCACTAGGGGTGCTCTCTGGTCGGGCCAGATGACGTATGTCTAGTAAATGGTCCGGGTGAAACAGGTGCATCAATCAGTGGGGAGTAGATAGGCATGACAGATTACAACGGGGGAGAAAGGTCCGCATTACGTACCCTTTCACTACTTGCAAAGATTTTCCTACGTTTATTTGCAAACAGGGAATACCTCCAAAAAGAACTAATTCCCAAACAGTCAATGTTCGGACAATCAATCAATCAATGAGGAATGAAATAGGTACGACGTGTTAAAGGCTTGCGTTACCTACCCTTCACTATCTGCAAAGGGAGAGAGAATATTCCTATTCTTCCTCGTTTGCAGGCAGAGAAGATCCTTAAGAGAACCAACTTCGAACAATTCAATGCTCGATTCAAACAATCAACAAGGGGTACTGTGAACACAAATGAACGCCGCTTATGTACATACGCATTGCTATTTTCAACAGGTTGTTCCTAATGTTTCTATTTTAGCGAGGTCAAAAAGAGATCCCATTAGTGGCCTACTGATTTCGCTCGATTCCTTTTGTTTTTTTACACGGTTTTTCGCTATCTGCAAAGACTAAACAGAGTATTTTGACTCTGTGCTTGTTTGTAAATAGAGAATGAACCAAAGAGAACAATCAATCAAATGGAGAGAGAAGCAGGCACGCCGGATTACAAAGGGGGCAAAGGGCTGCGTTAACTACCCTTCACTATCTGCAAAGAGAGAGTACTCCTAATAGAAATGAGGGGTGGGGGGCAGCATTCAAAGCAGATCAGTGTGCATAAACACGAAAATGTTTTTACTTACCACGTACTTGACATTCGACAGCTTATGATATTTGCTATTAAAAAACCATTGAAATTCACTGAAAAAACCATAGGTTAAAGACCATATATAGTTAGGAATTAGCATTTACAAAACCTTGAAAATTCACTGAAAAAACCATAGGTTATAGACCATATATAGTTAGGAATTAGCATTTAAAAAACCTTATTTTACTCACACAAAACCATTGAAATTCCATATATAGTTAGTTGCACTAACTATATATCGCGCACCCGCAATCCACTGCTGATGATGTCACATATTACATCATTCATGACATGGTCAGTGACATCACTGATGACATCACTGATGACATCTCAAATGACATCACTGATGACATCTCACTTGACATCAATGATCACATCACTGATGATATCATTCATGTGATAATACAATGCATCTCCTCACACTGTAATATAACCTCCGTTACACCCAGTGTTAAATAGAGAGTATCATTTTTGAAACCATTGACACACCAATACTAGTTACTACATACGCACTCACTGATTCCTATGTCTACACACACATTCACTCATACAATCATTCATACATACAATCACTCATCTTTACAACACTATCATATGCACTCATACACCTATACAGACACTCACACTCTGCCACTCATCCATGGAGTTACTCACACACCTAGTCAGTCCTGAAAAGAATCAATCACACTTCCATTTTCTCATCTATACAGTTAAACACAGAACACCTTACATTTTTGAAACATATACTAACACATAGTTACTCTCTTATAGAATCACTGATACAAGTACACATTGATCTGCACAGAGTCACACACCTCCCAGCCAGCCATACACACACTCAGTCTCCCATACAAATACTTGTGCAACCAATCAATAACCCATATAGCTACTTATATAGCTACTGATCAACACATGCAGCAGCTTGCACAACAACAGACATGCTGATGCACACTTTCAGACAGTTTAGTCACTAACCCGTGCATTCAGTAAGACGCATTTAATCACTCACTCATACAGTCAATCACGCACCTACTAAAACCTTCATTCAGACACTTATACATCCACTCATTCTTCAATATGTAAAACATATTTAAACTTTACAGAAACACATAATCACTGGATGTTGTCATCAGTGATGTCATCAGTGATGTCACTGACCATGTCATGAATGATGTAATATGTGACATCATCAGCAGTGGATTGCGGGTGCGCGATATATAGTTAGTGCAACTAACTATATATGGAATTTCAATGGTTTTGTGTGAGTAAAATAAGGTTTTTTAAATGCTAATTCCTAACTATATATGGTCTATAACCTATGGTTTTTTCAGTGAATTTTCAAGGTTTTGTAAATGCTAATTCCTAACTATATATGGTCTATAACCTATGGTTTTTTCAGTGAATATATATATATATATATGTATATATATATATATATATATATATATATATATATATATATATATATATATATGTATATATATTACCTACTGGCGGTCGCCAGTAGGTATATATAGTTAGGATTTTTTCTCTATGGGTTTTTTGAAAATTCTATGTCTAATAACTTTGGCGTTTGTGGACGGAATTGGCTGAAATTTTCAGGAAAATGGCACATTTTGTTTCTGAGCAGCCCTTGAAAATTTGGGGGGGGTTCGTCCAGTGGGGGCCGAGAAAAAAGGGGGGTCCCAAAACGTGTTTTTAACATTGAGTTTTCCATAGGGCGGTTGGCCTCACTTTTAGCCCGAACGGCTGAATGGATTTGCACGAAACTTGGCAAAATTGTAGGGACTGGTAGCCCGATGTGCCTTTTGTAGGTCTCAATATATGTGCTCCAGTGGATTTTGAGAAATTAACGTTTAAAAAAAGATATATATCTGTAACAGCGGACCGGGCAGCGCACTGGTTCGCGGACTTTTCGCGCAATGGAGCTTTGTGAAGCGAAGCTGATTGGTTCTCCGGCGTCTGTCAACATTCCAAACAGTCCGTAGCGGCCGCCATCTTGTCTCTCGGTAGGATCGAGAGACAAGAGGAGGTCAAAACAAAGGGGGAAATAACTATAAGGGGGCATAGTAGATCCTCGCTGACCCCCTAGGTTTGATGTGGAGGTTTTAAAAGGGCCCCGCGGGGCAAAAAAAAATAATAATAATAATAATTGAACGGCTGAATGGATTTGCACGAAACTTGGCAAAATATTAGGGACTGGTAGCCCGATGTGCCTTTGCTAGGTCTCAATATATGTGCTCCAGTGGATTTTGAGAAATTAACGTTCAAAAAAAGATATATATCTGTAACAGCGCTCCGCTTCGCGTAACGGAGGTTTGCGAAGCTGATTGGTCATTCTGTCACTGGGCTATAGTTGGGCTACATCTGGCTGATATTTGGGCTACATTTGTTTTTTTGTGTGTCTGGCGGCCATCTTTGGGCTACATTGGGCTACATTGGGCTTCATTGGGCTACATTCGGCTAATTAGCAAATAGCTCATCGCAAACTAGGAATGGTAAAGAATCGCTATTTATTCCTTAAAGTTCGCTATTTAGGAAATGCAAATAACTTTGATGATACATATGGCGGTTCATCTCTAACAAGATAAGAAGCATAGGGATACATTTATGATGACTGGCGCATCACCAGGGATGTGTTAGTCATTCTGTGCCGCTGTTCCGTCACCTATGGTGTGCTGCATTTACAATGCGGCGCATCATGGGGCAAAAACAGCACAGATGCGTGATGTATCTGTGCCGTAAAGGTGGCGCATTGCTGGAGTTGTATCGCAAGTGTGATGAAGCTCCAGCAAGGGTCGGGGGTGCCCCTGTCGCAGGGTTTCTGTTCTCACACAGAACTGTGGACAGAGGATTGGAACCTCGGCGAATGCATTGCTGGAGTTGTATCGCAAGTGTGATGAAGCTCCAGCAAGGGTCGGGGGTTCCCCTGTCGCAGGGTTTCTGTTCTCACACAGAACTGTGGACAGAGGATTGGAACCTCGGCGAATTAGGGTGTCCCAAAACTCACGTTAGTAATCAAAAACTCCTTAGCAAGCTAGGTACAGTGTCACATTGGATATAACAAACTCTCAATGTTTAGACAATCCAGAATATGAACTTATAGTACCTCAGGATACGTGGAACTCATGAACAGTCGGTCGTTATAGATTTCTTAGAAACCAGAACATGGAGTTAAGAAGAACAGATGTGTATTTGAAATGTTTATTTACTAATGCCGTCTTCTCAGGCGTAGTACCTTAGATAATAAAAGTACACATATTATCAGTAGCAAAATTACCAGCATAGTTACTAGTACATAAAAAGTGAATGGTGATAGTATGTTAACATGCTGTAAATGAATAAGAGTTAGCAACACTTATAAGCAGCCGCGGGCCGTGGAGGGAGTTACGGTGAGGCAGGGAGGCGGGGAGGGGGAGAAGCAGGGTGGAGAATACAAGTACTCATATTATCAGTAGCAAAATTACCAGCATAGTTACTAGTACATAAAAAGCGAATGGTGACAGTATGTTAACATGCTGTAAATGAATAAGAGTTAGCAACACTTATAAGCAGCCGCTGGCCGTGGAGGGAGTTACGGTGGGGCAGGGAGGCGGGGAGGGGGAGGGGCAAGGTAGAGAGGGCTCCACCCTGCTTCTCCCCCTCCCCGCCTCCCTGCCCCATCGTAACTCCCTCCACGGCCCGCGGCTGCTTATATCTCACCCTCCCTAATACACATATTATATTATTTGCTAAGAAGGTCTCTTTGTGTTGGTTTAGGGCGTGCCCATACTTTAGTGTCTTAGATTTGAAGGAATCACATCAGCATACACCAGCTCTCTCTTCATGTGAACCGCATCAACTGTTGTGTATGTGTGTTCGGCAAAGCAATATAAAACCCGCCTCATGCCCAGAATTGGCAGAAGTTGCACTTATGTTATGAGTATGAAGTCGTGGAGATCAGACCTCATAACAATTCTGTATCGTGTTGTTCTTGAAACTTTAGCACTTGCTGTACAGATATAGTTTAACAAGTAAAGCAGATAGTAGACCAATAACATATTATTCTCATGTAAACCACGATGAACTACTAGGTGGAAAGCTAAAGCAACAACTAAGTGTCGTGTGCAGAAGTTGCAAAAAAGGAAAAATGGCGTTTAAACCGGTAATGAGCCCATGCTAACTTAACACGGTGTAAAGATATCCAGGACCTAGATGACACCTCCTCATGATCCGGAAACGAACTGAATAAGATAATAGAAGTGCCATCTCATGAGAGCAGATTGCAAGTTTATATGTGGACGGTCCGCAAGGTAAAGCATTAAAAACTAGGAAAATTTAATGCTAAAGAAAAATAAAACAGCCAAGTACTTTATCGAGTCTTAAGCCAATAGGCAAGGTAAATAATAAAAACTTGACAAATAAGTCAATGAATTGTCAATGAAATGCTAGTACTCAGCATATCAAACATGAAAAAGGTCTATGACATAACTGTGTATGCAAAATAAGCTGCAACAGCCTCCAATAGGAAGTCACCGTCTTCATCCGAAAACAGTTCAGCCATCCAATTTAAAAGCGGAAAAGAACATACGTGCTCTCCCAGCACCGGATCCTCTATCACCATCAGAGGACAGCTCGGTGGGTTTTCAAGAAAGCTCTGTTCCAAGAAAGACTGTGCTGCCGCCAGTAAATTCCAGGGACCAAGTAGTCCATGCATCAATGCCACAGCCATAATCCTTTCGCCAGGACAAACCAACTCGTGAGTAATGATAGGAGTCATCAGCTGATTAAAGTCGACGTCAGGAGAAACCGGTCCGCAGAGACACAAATCAATGGCCCAATCGAAATCACAGGTCAGGCAGTGAAATACAGGCTGGACACAGGTGAAGTAGGAGAACCGAAAAGATAATCCATATGCCGTGCTTAATATCGCCAACGGCATTGTGCCATAATATTCTAGCATGCGATTGCGGAACAGTGTCAGCAGCTGCAGGGTCGGAGGTTGCATAGGAGGGACATCCATATTTAAAAATGTAAAAAAGCACAAGAGCGTCCGCTGGTAATGCAAGTAAAAATGCCAATCCATGAACCAGAGTGCAGAAAATACAATGAAAGGAAGCAGGGATGACTCCAAAGATTTTCTCAAATGAAGTCACGAGACCACTGGTAACAACTTTAAAAAAGTGCACCAGGGACTTTGTGGAGGATGCGTTAAAGATAGTCGGAAACATGTTGCTGAAATTGAAAGGCAAATGTTAATTGAAAAAGGTTTTGCACCTCTGTATGGGTGTTCGCTATGTGAAGTACGAAAGTTTCACGGGCCGAACTCAAGGCCACCTCTCTCTGAGACAAAAGAGCTCTTATTCTTGCCATGCCGTTGAAACGTGTCTCAAGGTTGGTATTTGTGGCCAGATTGAAAACTCCCTATGTTCATGTGTGGGAGGAAATAGAACATTTCTGCAGCAAATAACCCGTTCACTTACTGTTACGATAAAAGGAATACTTTTAATTAACTCAGAACAATCTTCATTATTGAGCATCAAATAACTACCATTTTCCAACAACTTGAACGTGGGGATGATAGCAGGAACTGGCGTGCCTTGCAACACGCAAGCCATATTTGGTCGGTGTTTGTTGCATGAACCGTGTAAATGTATGTGCCTACACATTAGTGAATGATCTGGCGTCTCAGTGCATTCCTCTCCATTCAGATAAACTTCTTGATCATCTTTGAAACATCTGTATGTGTATGGAAGCGACCAGACCTCATGAAGAAAAGCACTACCTAAAGGTTCATAACGACCTATTGGTATATATTTCATACAATTTGAAAACTTATATAAAGCAAAAGGCAGCGTTATTAAACCGTGGATAAGGCATGTTGCCAAAAAACCCGCAATCCTCTGCTGATGATGTCACTGAGCATGTCATGAATGATGTAATATGTGACATCATCAGCAGTGGATTACGGGTAATGGTATCTCTAGTTTACTCCCTTATAGCTGTCTTTCTTTTAACATAAGTGTCTGTTTCCTTCCCTTATACTTACTGTTTTTGGGTCGCTTCCGGTTCGCGTACCCGCGAGCGAACTGGGAAGCGAACTAAGAGAAATAGAGGTTGGCACAGTTCCAAATATTGTACCAATTTTTTAATAACGGGGAGGTAGTTCTGAAAAGAACTTTTTTTTTTATTTTTCTGAACATTTTTTTACTGTTTTTGAATTTTTCGGAACAGTTTTATATTTTTTGGGGTTTTTCTTGGAGGGGGCAATGAAAACGATTCATTGTAAAGGGCTCAACAGGAGCAACAAAACAAAAAAAAGAAGTATTTATTATTTTGGGCGTTTCGGACAAACTTGCATATGATAGTCAATAGCTCTGTTGATCAGAGTGATGCTTTTTTCTCCGTAGGAAATGAATCCATCGCAAAATGCGCAGATGTGTTTTACATCACCAAATCTCATTTGTATATTTGGCACCATCTCCCTGCCCTCTGGTCCCGTTACTTCCGGTACAACAGATCTTCTGGCCATAATAGGGAGATTATCTAGGTCGTTCCGAAACTGTGCAGCACTGTAGTTGTTAGGATGCCACCTAGTCATATGGCGATGCATTGTGTAGTTTCCGAAACTGTATTTTTTGTCGGTCCCTCTGGACAGTCTATCTTGACATATAAGGCAAGTTACGTATCTTGCATTTACTTTTTTTCTGACCTTTGGGAATTTAAAAAAATTGCCAAATGAAGTTTTCTTTCCGGTGAGACGTCCTGGGCTGCTCAGGCAAAAACTGCCTCTCTTCGTGCTCGTCCTCCTGTTCCTCTTCTTCTTCTTCTTGTTGAATTACAACTTGAGCAGGTGGTCCACTCTTCCTTGGATGTGGTGGAGGTGGTGGGGAAGCACCAGCTGAAGCTACTAAAGAAGCCATTGCTCAGTGATCACAAAGGGTCTTTCTCTCACAATGATGAAAGTCAGAGTGAGGAAAGAAGGAGGGATTTTCATCATTTGGGAAAAACAAGAGTTCTCAACCAATCAAAAGTGTTCATTTTAGATTATATGACCTAGTCTTACATCATTAGGAAACCAAAAGTGAAATGAACCAATGAAAAGTGTTATTACCAAGTCACATGACTTGCTGTGTTTACGTTAAGCGCTTTGCAGGGCCTCCCGGTTTGCTTCCAGAAACCTGCGCTTTGCGACTCGCTTCGCGTACCAGTTCGCTAACGTAGCACGTCATATGACGTATCACGCGACAACGTGAAACGTCATGCGGACGGGAGGCGTCACGATGTTGTTTTCTAACGCGGCACTTGCGGTAAAGAAACGTTTACCGGCTCGCGGTCTATTTCGCGGCATCAAGGTCAGCTAACGGGAAGCTTCCCGATTCGCGAAGCGGGAACGAAGAAAAAAAAATATTTAAAAAAAAAATTATTCATAAACATATAAAATATATTTTTGGATTTAAAGAAGAATACATTTTACAGCTACAGATATTAGCTGTTAAAAAACCAATGAAATTCACAGAAAAAAACATAGGTTATAGACCATATATAGTTAGGAATTAGCATTTACAAAACCTTGAAAATTCACTGAAAAAACCATAGGTTATAGACCATATATAGTTAGGAATTAGCATTTAGAAAACCTTATTTTACTCACACAAAACCATTGAAATTCCATATATAGTTAGTTGCACTAACTATATATCGCGCACCCGCAATCCACTGCTGATGATGTCACATATTACATCATTCATGACATGGTCAGTGACATCACTGATGACATCACTGATGACATCTCAAATGACATCACTGATGACATCACTGATGACGTCTCATTTGGCATCATTCTTGTGCTAATACGATAAACCTCTTCAGACTCTAATATAACCTTAGATACACTCAGTGTATACAGACACTCACACACTGCCACTCATCCATGGAGTTACTCACACACCCAGTCAGTCATGCAAAGAAACAATCTCACCTCCATTTCTTCAACTATACAGTTATACACACCTTACTTATTGAAACATATACTAACACATATTTACTCTCTTATACAATCCCTGATACAAGTTCACAATGATCGATACAACCACTCACTCAGTGGCTCTCATGCACAGTTATTTATATATGCCAACTCTCACATGTACTGTGTTTTACATATGTACTTACTATGACATGTAGCATTGAGATATCCATTCACTCATCAATACACTCATGCACACAGTCAACTGCCCATGTAGCTGTTTCCACATGCACTCTTGAACTCATACACCTAGTGAATAAACTGCTCACACATCTATGCACAGAGTCACACACCTTCCAGCCACCCCCACACAAACTCAATCTCCCATAGAAATACTTGGGCAACCAATTAATAACACATATAGCCTCTCGTATAGCTAATGATCAACACATGCAGCAGTTTACATCACAACAGACATAATGATGCACAAATTAAGACAGTTTAGTCACTAACCCATGCATTCAGTGAGACACATTTAATCACTCACTCATACAGTCAGTCACGCACCTACTAAATCCTTCATCCAGACACTTATACATCCACTCATTCTTCAATATCTAAGACATATTTTAACTTTACAGAAACATACAGTCACTGGATGTTGTCATCAGTGATGTCATTTGAGATGTCATCAGTGATGTCATCAGTGATGTCACTGACCATGTCATGAATGATGTAATATGTGACATCATCAGCAGTGGATTGCGGGTGCGCGATATATAGTTAGTGCAACTAACTATATATGGAATTTCAATGGTTTTGTGTGAGTAAAATAAGGTTTTCTAAATGCTAATTCCTAACTATATATGGTCTATAACCTATGGTTTTTTCAGTGAATTTTCAAGGTTTTGTAAATGCTAATTCCTAACTATATATGGTCTATAACCTATGGTTTTTTCTGTGAATATATATATATATATATATATATATATATATATATATATATATATATATATATATATATATTACCTACTTCCATAGGAAATCCGTAACATTCTATTGGGAATAACTTTGGCCCTGGTGGACGAACGTTTGCGAATTTCTCAAAGAAGATGGCTCGGTCCGCTGCGCTCATTCTGTGAAAGTTTTGGGGGGATTAGTGAAGTGGGAGCTGAGATAAAAGGGGTGTCCCAAACGTGTTTTTCCCTTGTTATTTTCCATAGGATGTTTAGACACGGCTACAGCTCGAACGGCTGAATGGATTTATAAGAAATTTGGTAGAAAGGTAGAGTGTGGGTCGCAGATCACGCTTTTGTTTAAATAGTGTAAATGCGTTCAGTAGTTGCTGAGAAAATTGAAGTTGAAATCAGTTATATATCTGTAAGCGCGCACGGGTGCGCGCACCTATGCGGGTGTGCGCAAGCGGCATTGTGATTTGCTGTTTAACGTCTGTCAACATTCGATTCTGAGGAAATCAGGAAGTGTTGTCCTCCATTTTGTTAGTGCGAGTGAATATATTGTACAGAACAAAGGGTTAGTATATGGAAAGGGGAGAAGGTAGACATTGTCTGGCTGGGTAGGTTTTCTAAGGGGGTCCCTGAACGCGAAAAGACCATTTTTTTTTGGGAGAAAAAAGTTGCGGGGTGCACGCACTCGGTCGCGCACCCCTATTTACAAGACTGTGAAATACTATAGTGGTGAGATTGGAAAGGGAGCAGGGTGGAGAGTGTTTGATTTCGTAGGTTTCTTGAGGGGTTTATTAAGGATGACAAAAGTCTAAAAAGTCTAAAAGTAGCTCTTTTTTGCAAATAAGTTACGTGGTGCGAGCACCCGGTCGCGCACGGCGATCAAAAAACATAAAGAAAGATGGAGATAAATTACAAGTTTGAGTGTTTAGATCTAAGGTGTCTCTTAACCACTTGGATGCTAAGCCATGCCCAACATTCCCCATGTAATTTCCATTGAAACCAATGGAAACTCCATGACGAGCTGGGCTCGTCATGAGCGTCGAAGGGGTTAAAAGAGCCCTTGTGTTAATTGAGTTTTTTCTGCACTTATAAGTAAGTTCCGATGCAGAGTCTCATGTTACAGAGGAAAATTCTATTTCCCTCATCCGTGAAATGAAAATCATCTCTCCGATAGATACCTTCCATGTTGAAACGCAGGTTATTGTTGTATATAGAACCCATGTTATATTCTCTGAGGAAAGCAGAAACAGATTTATTTACATGTTTCCTTGCTTTCTCAATTTGTGGACAACGTTGATTGGACCAATTCCATTTTTGTCTTTGGCATTTATTTGAAAACACCAAGACAGTTCGAGGAAAAAGTGACATCAATTGACGAAAGGTGTCTTTTAGAAGCATTTCCAGACCTACCCCTGTTAATGTGCCTAGATCATTCCCACCACAGTGCACAATTATCAGGTTAGGTTCAGGGAGATGCATAAAAGTTTCACCAATGGTATCAATTGGTGACATCTTAATCCTCTTTGGCCAATCCACGTAATTTGCACATTTGGTAAGTCAAGGTTAGAAATTTGTCTGTTTGCAGCATATTTTTCACTCCAGTGAATATAACTGTGTCCTACAAGCCAAACCTTCATTTTCAAGGCAGATGCAGTAGTACTCCGATGGGTTCTGGAAGTGGAATGGCAAGTAGATGGTGAAAGTCACGATAAAAAAGTGTGTGAGGTTTGGTGTTGATGAAAAACTGAACATGATTGGTTGATTGTTATACCTCAAGATTCAAGACTACGTTGTATGTTACTGTTTTTTTTTAAAACGAAATGTTCTATTGGTTGTGAAAAAAAAGAAATGTAAAAAAACAGTGGATAGGCAGGTGTGTTTGCAGGGAATTGCGCCTTTTTGCTTTGATTTAGAACGTTGAGATATGAACTTTTGACCTGTGCCTTCAGCCAGGTGCAGAATGAGCTGTTACCATGGAAACAGGCAGAAAAGGCAGAGGGTGAAGGGTGACAGTTATGTGACTTTGAAAATATTGAAAGGATAACCAAATGAAATGTTAATTTGATTATGAAATTGTGCAGGAACAAATATGATTGGTTGGAGAGACATATATGAGTGTGTATTGACAGGAAATCTATGCCATTATTCTTTGGTTGCAGTGATAGAAGTATTATTGAGAGCTCCGTCAAACGGCTATCGTTTTGCTACTATCATTGTTCTACATCTGATAAAGCATTGGTAAAGGTGAGTGTATAAATGTTTGTTTTATGATGTACCGTTAAATGTGGTTTGAATACTATATTAGATTATTTGACTTACAGTGTCTAAGCAAACACATTGTTGTGACCATGAGGTTGTAAACAGGTTCGTGGAGTATATGCCTTAATAAATTGATGTAGAAGACCAAATATATATAGAGGTTTCTGTGTTCCGCCGTGTGACTGTATTTTCATCTCACTCCTGCTTTCCGTATCAGTTGCTTTGTGTTATCTTAGTGTGTGTATGTGTGTGTGTGTGTGCGTTCCGTCTGGGCTGAGGAAGTTTGTTCTGCAGGCAGACACAGATAGTCACATCAAAATACTTGGCAGGTTTTGAAAATATTATTTATATAATTGAGATGGCTTTTGGAAGCGTTAGTCAGTGTATGTCGAGTTTCAGAATTACCGCTCGGTGGGTTCCACAGAGCTGAGGGTTTGTTGTGTTTCTCTTCCTGGTCCGTTTGGTTTCGCACGTTGTTGTCTGATGGCTGGCAAAGAAGTGTTTGTTATAGTGGAGATGAAAGGGTGATAAGTACTGAAATACGAGATAGCGTGTGCTCTGTGGAAGCGGGGGAGCAGTGATTAACAGTCTGAGTGAACCACAACTGCGGCGGTGCTTAGTTACAGTAATAAATTATTTTTTTGCCAGAGGTACGATTGATGCTATGGTTCACAACCCGCAAAGAAAGGCTTGAGTGACCGTCGCAGGCCAGCGGGTTGAACTATGAATAATTCAGGTTGACAAAAGAAAACACGAATTGAGTACAGCTGAGATTACGTCAAACACATGAATACAGTTTTAGTATACATTATTTCAGTTGTGAATATTGGATAAAAGAGGGAAAGTATATATTTCAAATTTTTATTCACTGTTTCAGTGCTTTGAAGCGAAGTTTTTGATGTAATACAAGTAAACATATTATAAAGAAAGTAGTGGGCATAGTTACTAGTCCATACAACACAAATGATGGAAATGTAGTATGAAGCAAAATGAATAACGTTTAAAAAACATATTGTACAGCCCCGCAATCAAATATATTAAGTTATATTGCATGCAAAAAGGTGTCTTTTGATTTTAAGTTCAGTAATCATATATGAAAATGCTAGTGGTTAAACATCACCTCATTAACAATTAGTTTTCTGCATACGAAGCAGTAACAAGCTTGTTGTATGGTATTGTGAAAGGAAATGAAAAACACGCTAAAAGTGAGAACTTGGCTGGAGGTGCATGTATGTTATCTGCCGGTATGTTTGAAAATTAGTACTCAGAACAACTACTGTATTGAGATAATTTTTTGAAAGGTTTCAGTACTCGATGTAACATACAGGTTGATAAGCATGGGTAACATCAGTGTAATCATATACTTTTCAGTTATGAATCAAAAATCTTTAAATAGGCATGAAAAAAAACAGCACATATGTGTGTAAGGCGAAAATTGGAGTAGAAAACGAAAATAGTGCTAAACGATCTAAAAAGTCATTGTAACTATACATATTTATCAGAGCACATTTAACCATATTTTACGCAGCCTTGCTTCGAGAATATTTCAAATCAGATAAGATAACATAATGTAGTGATTTGTTGAAATTAGAGCATCATGAAATGTTTTGAAGAAAATCGAGTAGGTGTGGAAAAAAAATGAACTCCACAAAAAATAAAAAAATGTCACCAGCAGGAAATTGCAATGTCCAATGTCAGTAAAGCCAATAGGTCTGTTTATATAAAATATAAAAATAAAAAAATAATAAGAAAAATTAGGAAGGGAAAAAACAGTCAAGATATCAATGGCTTGCATAACAGTTATCCTTCCATTGAATAGGCAAAGTAAGTGGCAACTGCTTCTAAAAGAAAGTCATTGTTATCATCCGAAAACAAGTCAGCCATCCAATTGAAAAGAGGAAATGAACATACATGGTCATTAATTACCGGAGCCTCTAGTAGCATCAGAGGAGAACTCGGTGAATTTTCAATGTAGCTGTGTGCCAAGAAATCTTGCGCCGCTGCGAAAATATTCCAATGACCCAGAATTCCATGTATCGCTGCAAAGGCCATAATCCCTCCGTCGGAACAAAGCTGTTCATGATCAAGTAACGGATTCATGAGATGATTGTAATTCACTTCAGGAGGTACGGAGTTGCAGAGACATAAGTCCAGGGCCCACATGAAATCACAGCTCAGGCAATGAAATACAGGCTGCACAGAGGTGAAATAGGAAAATCGAAACGATAATCCATATGATGCACTGAAAGTCGCGAGTGGCAGAATGCCATACTGGTCAAGCATCCTGTGGCGAAATAGTTCTAAGTGTTCCAGCTCGTTTGCGAAGGCAGGACGGACATCCATTTTGTAATAACGAAAATAGGAATACAAAAGTTGCAGCTGCTGGTAGTAGATGAGGAAGTTCAGAAACATAGATCTGAGAGTATGGAGTGAGAGTAGCAGAATGCCTTTAAATGATTTGGTGCAAAAAAATCACCAAACCATTGGTTAGTAGTTGCAAAAAAAATAGTGCAGCTGGGAAGTGGAGGAGCGTTAAAGATTATGAGAGTCACCTCAGAAAATTGTAAAGGAAGGTCACTATTTAATAAAGTATGCAGTTTTCTGCGAGTGTTAGCTAAGTGAATGAGATTTGTTTGTGAACAGATGCTTGGGTAGCTTCATTTAGGGACAATAAGGCTGTTGTGCAAGTCTTGGGATGGAACTTTGAGTTCAAGGCCGTATTTTGCGGCCAGATGGAAACATCGAGGTTCCCATGCGTGGGTGGATGAAGTTTAGTTTTACAGAGAGGCATATGCAGAGTGACTATTACAGACTAAAGCTTGTCGTTTAAAAAGTCATAGTAATTAGAATTGTTTGAAAATAAATAATTACTGCTGAGTGTTAAGGTAAAATTCTGCATTATAGGAGATACCGGTGCACCTTTGAAAACACATGCAACATTACAGCGCTTCCTGTTAATTAAGTTATGCAATTGGTAGTGCCTGGATGTGAACGATTATGTGCAGCATTGATATTTTTGACACTGTGTACTTATGAGTAGTGGAGAAGTGACGCAATGAAATGATGTTAGGTGAATGTAGTGTGGTTACGGAACGGAAAACCTTTAAAGAGAGTTACATTTAGTATGGAATACTTTTTATTTTTTAACAAACTTAGGTATGAGAATATTGCTATAGTGTCAGCGGGACTGTAAGTTGAAGTTTGATAAACATTAATGAGATAAGTAAATTAAGGTTTATTTAACATGTGCAGCTAATAATCTGTGAGAAAAGGCAATAGTCTACAGTCTTGTAAATAGGGGTGCGCGATCCAGTGCGCGCACCCCGTAACTTTTTACGGCGAAAAAACATGTTTCTTTCGCGTTCAGGGTCTATGCTGGACCCCCTGAGAAAACCTACTCGGTTAGATAATCTGTACCTTCTCTCCTTTCAATGTTCTAACCCTTTGTTCAGTAGAATACATTCACTCGCAGTTACAAAATGGCGGGCAACACTTTCTGATTTCCTCCGATTCTAATGTTGACAGACGTTAAACAGCAAATCAGAATTCTGTAAACTGTATATTTTTCAGGGTCTATACTGCACCCCCTGAGAAAACGTACTCGGTTAAATAATGTGTACCTTTTTCTCTTTCTATGTTCTCACCGTTTGTTCGGTAATCTGAAACTTAGGCTTTACGATATATATTGGATAGAAAATTAGGGAATGTATCTGTTGGGCATGATATTTGGTAGAATGGGTGTATGTTGTCTAATACATATGTCTGTATTATGTTAAGTAAAATTCAGTTGTTTATTT
Organism: Lissotriton helveticus; assembly: GCF_964261635.1. Taxonomy (NCBI): domain Eukaryota; kingdom Metazoa; phylum Chordata; class Amphibia; order Caudata; family Salamandridae; genus Lissotriton; species Lissotriton helveticus. The sequence goes on along the minus strand of NC_136062.1, from coordinate 504,220,235 downwards.
TTTTTAAAGAGTGTTTGGTGCTGAAAAGCAACAACCTGAGGTGAACGTGAGAGTATACAAACAGAAAATCCTTTTTTTACAGGTGAGTTGATACATTTTAAATGATAATTTAATTTTTGAGCAGATTACCATAATATGCATGTTTTTTAAGAAAATTTACACTGCTTCTCTTTTGCAGGAGGATTTGAATTTCTATTATAAACATGTCTGTACATGCTTGTAGTAGATATGTATTTTGAAATACAGTTCCATTCTTTATTGCTACAACCTTTTTATGGGTGGGGTCCATGTGGTATTTTCTATGCAGTTTTGGTTCATCTATTCTTTGACTGTAAGAGTTTGCTGTTTACGTGGATTTATTCTTGCTAAGTCATCATTATGTCTCTAACTTATCCTGTATCATTTGTGTACAGTCATTTTTCTGAAATTATAGAGGTGTATTATGACATGGCTGTTGGCGTGATGGGCATTTCGGAAGCATTTTTGTGACTGTACTATCTATTTGCACTCTATTATATGCATTTGCACAGGTGTATTATGATGAGGTCAGTCGGACGCCATGGAGGGACTTACGGTGGGGTAGGGAGGGGGAGGTGTAGGGTGGAGAGATCTAAAATGTGGCCTATAGATAAATTCAGGAAAGTATACAATTCAATTAATAGAATACATTTTTTAGTGTACACAGCATCACATTTTGGAATGCAGTGCACACTGCAAAATTCATTTAAATAATTAAATTATGTACTTACTACATATTATCTATATCCTGGTTTTTAGGTCCCTCCACCGTAGACCTCCCCCTCCTCGTCTGCCTGCCCCACCATAATTCCTTCCACGAGTTGCGGCTGAATATGGTTTCATATGGTTATGATGAAATGTTTTCCATTAGATGAAATTTACATGTTGAGTATGCTGTTAAAGGTAAAAGCAACTGCCTCTGTGGGTAGTAGCAATCTGTTCAGTGAATGTTTAATTGGTATATTGTGAGTCACTTCTTCAGTTTGCATATAGTTTGAATCACAGTTTGTAGTGGTTAAGTTAGAAAATAGATCTCTACAATTAAATTAGAAAGTGTATACATAGTTCTACAGCACAGAAATGCAGAAAACACATTTCACTTTGAAATGTGTTTTTACAGCATAATTTCAATTAAAGAAATTAAAAGGGATAGTGTTATTGTGTAGGATCATAGTATCAGTTTCTTTCTAAAATAAAGAGGTAGGTCCTATATTAATCAATGTAGTTAATGTCTTAAAAAGTATGAAAATGTATGTAGTTCAAAGATTAGTTACGGTAATTTTTGGTTAACTAATCATAAAAAAGATATGATTTAGTCTTTATATTTTTTTAAATGGACACAGAAGATAGAAAATAAAAAATAAAATGGAAGATTACTCAGAAAATATGAATGTCCATTTTGAAATGGCAACTGAACTGATTGAAGAATTAATAGAAGGAGTATTTGAAGAGGAAAATGCAACAGAAAATGAGGAGTTTTTGGACTGCACTTTTGATAGTGCATATTTAGAAATGGTGGAAGAAGAAGAGAATTTGGAAGAGGAAAACAATAATGAAGTATCTGATGAAATAATGCTACATGTGCTTCTGGAATATGAATTATTAAATCAATAAAATTAATTTTGTTTAAAAATAAAAACCTTCAAGACATTATTGTTGTACTATTAATCGGTATTCTCTTTTTTGAGAATGACAGTAAAAGTTGTGATGAGGTGCATAAAAGATTAAAGTTATAGAAATAAAAAGCATTAGGAACAACTACAATGCTTGAAAGTTAGAATAGTACTTATATGCCTGAAAAATTACATTCATTTAATACATGTGTAATGATAACACAGATATGGAGTGTCATAAATTTAGAAACAATATTCACTATACGATCTTCTACTCTGACCAGAGACTGTTTCTTTGTGTTTATTCAAGATATAAAATCAAGCAGTGGTTATCATTTGTATGTTATATGGTAGTAGGGGTCTATAATATTTTTTTACTTTTTTCCAAACAGATTGTCATTTATATTAGAAACATCAATCACTATGCCAACGAGAAATGAAAAAAGAAAGCTGTATAAAAAGACATACCATTTGAAGAGAAAAGAGGCACAAGATTTACCTAATCAACAAAGGACGGAGAAAAACAAGAGTGCTCCTGGTAAGAGCAGCAAGGATTTTTAAAAAAAATTTTGTCAAAGGAAAAGTCAATTGGATAATGTTGAAAAGGAAAAACAGTTTTCAGTATCTACAAGGAAAAATGGAAGAAAAAAGATAACGGTGTCTGAAAACAGTGGTGAGGAAAGTATGTACAGTAAAAGACGTACAAATCAGTTTGCGGAAATAAGGAAACGTATGTTTCATAAGAGAGTTGTTTTAAATTTATTACAAAAGGAAAAAGTTTCTAAAAGGAAATCTGCTTTTTATAAGAAAAACAAATATATAGAGGAAGTTGTGGATGATGCGTTCGAGACAAAAAAAAATTGTTTATTTTAGTGCTTAAAAGAATAAATACACTAAATAAGGCAATCAGAGTTTTAAAAGCTAAGAGTAAATGGAAGAGACACATAAATAGAACTAATTTTTGTAAAAAAAATTCTGGTAAATGGATGCATACTTCAAATTCTGAGCCATTTTTTAATGAAGAGAGTTACTTTCAAAGTAACGATTTGTTGCATGCAGTTGGCACCAGTGGTCGAGCGTATGAAGTAAAGGATGGCTGTCCTATTGAGAAAGAGAAAATTGAGGTCAGAAATACAGAAGAGGAAATAGGTGAAGAAGTTTTACAGGGACGTGTTCATGCTCCTGTTTATAGTTGGAATTGTAGCAGTATTTGCAGTGTACGACAGGATTCAATTGATTTCTTTCGCAATTTCTTACGTAAGTACAGTAAGGAAAGTCTAAAAAAAAAAAAATTTAATGTTGCAAGAATTAGATCGTTGCAGAGTGAGAGAAAAAACTGGTTTGCAAGGCCATTCTCTGGCTTGTCTGTCAAAAAAAATATGCCAGAGTGTTTTCATCACTTTAGGATGTTAGCAGTGCATCATACCAAAATGAGAAAATTAGTCAGAAATATGTATTATGCAAAAAGTCCAGCACTTAAACTTAAAGAGTTAAATAGTGCTCTTTTGCATGGATGTGCATTAGATGTGAAGAATATTTGTGCAGAAATTGAGGTAAGTTATTTTGGTCGAAATGAAGAGAATATAGAAACTGATATAGTTATAGAAGGAAATGTGTTAGAAAATGTTGGACATTTTAATACTGAAGAATTTGAACAGGAAATAACAAAATTTAAGGTGATTGCAGGTGAAAAACCAAATTTAACTTGTGTGTGTTGTCGACACATTCATTACAAAAGTCAAACTAGGTTAGTTGATTTATATTTAAAAAGTGAAGATGAAGATAATACTCAGTGGAGAGAGTTTGCAACGTATTTGGTGGTAGAAAAGTATTTTGATTTGGGTTTTGAGCAACGTATTTGTAAATATTGTTATAATAAATTAAATGAAAATAAAATGCCTGCTAGAGCTGTTCATAATAATCTTGAGTTGATAAATATTCCATCGGAACTGAAGGATTTAAATACTTATGAGACTATTTTGATTCAATGTGTACATCCTTTTCAGGCTATTGTTTGTATGGAGCCTAAGACTGGGAAATTAAATACTACAGATTTACAAAGAGGATTAAAGGGTAGAGTTGTATATTTGCCACTTGATTTAAAAAAAAAATATGGAGACAATTGGTATTGAAAATGTAGAAGAGGAACCTCTTGTTACTCTAGTTAATGGTGTACCTACAAAGAGTAAGAAAATCTGGCAAGATTTAGTGGATGTTAGGAAAGTGAAAAAGGCAACGTTGTATTTAGTCAAAAATAATAAATACTATAAAAATGTGTATGTAGAAGAAGAAGATGTAAGTGATGAAGAGGATAATGATTTGTCTATTGGACAAATTGAAAAAGTAGATATGTCCAGAACTGACGAAATTTATGAACATTACAGTGTTCATCCACTGCATTCCAAAGAAGCAATGGGGAATGCTATTGAATTATTTCAGATGAAAAAAGCAGAAGGAAGTCCTATTAGTGTGTGGGAAGAAAGTATGGAAGGTCGTTGTTTCCCACAGTTATTCCCAACAGGTGAAGGTGCGCGATATGATGACCGACCTATGCAGATTCCTGCATCTGAGTACCGGACTACAAGATTATATGCAGAAGATCCCAGATTTCGTCAATGTATTCCATATTTGTTTCATCTTCTATTTGAGAGTGACTTATCTGGTCTTTCTTATGCAGTAAACCATATCTTAAAAAGTGGAGTGCATCTGCAAAATGTTTCAGCAAAGAATTTTATGGATAAAGTGCAACAGAAAGATAGTGTTTTGGATTCTCACCTAATTAATTTAATGGCATGTCAGCGTGGTACTAATGAATATTGGTACAGTCCTCATGGAGATTTAAAATACATGCTAAGAAACTTGGGAGCACCAACATGGTTTTTAACTCTAAGCTGTGCAGAGTATGCCTGGGAAGATTTACTTGAATATCTTCGAGAGGCGAATGTAAATATTGAAAATATAAACTACAAGACACCAGGAGAATTGTGTCCGTTGGATCCGGTTAATGTTTGCAGATATTTTAATCATAGATTTGAAGCAATGATGTTGTTTATTACAAACAAGAAGAATCCACCGCTTGGTGAAGTTTTGGATTTCTTCTGGAGAAAAGAGTACCAAGCAAGAGGTGCTCCTCATATTCATATGTTACTATGGATCAAGGATGCTCCCAAACTTGGAAAAGACTCCGATGACACTGTACTGTCTTTTATTGAACAATATGACACTTGTGACATACCTAACAGTACAACTGATAAAGACTTAAGAGGAAAAGTGTTACGGTTTCAAAGACATCGTTGTGGAAAATATTGTCTGCGAAAATTCAAATCAAAGGATAAGTTCTATACAAAATGTCGTTTTGGATTTGCACGACCGGTGCTTTCAAAAGGAAGAGTCAACAATTTGATGTCATCTTTGCGACATAATATCACAAGAAGATCACCCAAAAATACATACAATTTAAGAAGAGGAGAAGAGTCCAAATATATAAATGACTGCAACCCTGTCATTTTGACCATGTGGAATGCTAACATGGATATACAATATGTTGCGGACAACTCTATTGCTGTGGCTCGATATGTAACGTCTTACATCACGAAATCTGAAAAGACGGAACTGAAGGAGATGTGGGAAGATATTTCTCATGAAAAGAGCCTAAGCAAGAAATTGTATACATACAGTTTGAAGATGTTATCACATCGAGAAATTGAAGCATATGAATGTTGTGATTGATTATCATCAGCAAGTCTTTATGCGAAATCTCGAAGTATCCTGTGGGTGAGTTTAGGTCTAGCAGGAACACGAAACCGTGTTTTGAAAACTGTGCAAGAAATTGAATATTTAGCACAGAAAGAACCAGATAGTACAGACATTCTGAAAACAAATATGTTGGATACATACTATCCAAATAGAAGTACTCTGCTTGAAAATATTTGTCTGTATGAAGTACTTGAAAAATACACTTTTAAAAGGAATATTAGAGAGAATGTTGAAAAAGGTATATACGCTGTAATTGTACAGGAAGGATGTCTGGTGAAACAAACAAAAGGACATTTGATTAATCACCGAAAACTGAGTTGCGAAAATCCAGACAAAAGAGAATTTTACTATTTAGCTCTTTTGCAACTCTTTAAACCATGGCGTACTGAAGAGGAACTACTTGGAGACTTTGTTAGTTATGAAGATTCCTTTAACGTATCTAAAAGTAGTATAGAATGTCCTGTTTTTAGTAATTATCTTAAAATGTTGAACGACGAAATAGAGCAAGAAGCAACAATTGCAGCAGAGATTGCTAGAGAAAGTTCACAAAACACTCAAAGTTCAGCATCGTTGAGTCAGGATCCACTGGGAGAACCAATTATCCGAAATGAAGCAGCCACTGCCATGGATGAGGTGGAAAGAGCAATGCAGCAAGCTCAAGAGGATATAATACATTTTGAAAAATTGGAGAAGGAATTTAATCTTGAGCAAAGACAGATATATGACGAAGTGACAGAGCATATTGAGCATGGTTTTCGCCATGACAAAAAAGAATGCGCATGTATGTCATTTGAACCTATTCGACTATATGTAAGTGGAGAAGCTGGAGCAGGGAAAAGTTTTCTTATTAAAGGAATTAGTACATATCTACAGGAAAGAACTCAGTCACCATTGTCTTGTGTTGTAACAGCACCAACTGGATTGGCAGCACATAATATTAAAGGTATTACTTTACATCGTTTACTGATGCTGCCAGTTAAACATGAAAATAAATTACAATATCACAAGCTATCTGGAGACGCTTGTTATGAAGTTTCTAGAGTTCTTAAAGAAATGAAACTTCTTATTATTGATGAAGTAAGCATGGTATCCAATTTAATGCTTGCTTTTGTACATTTAAGAATGCAGCAGATACTTAAAACTGACTATGATGTTTTATTTGGAGGGAAACATGTCATAGTTTTTGGAGATCTACTGCAACTAACTCCTGTGAAAGGACAATCTGTATTTGAAACTGTTACACATGAAGACACCAGAAAGTGCCTTGGCAGTATTGGAAATGTTAATATATGGTCACATTTCAAATATACTGAACTGATACAAAATATGCGACAGGCAAAGGATACTAAATATGGAAATATTCTTCAAGATATAAGGATTGGAAGACTAACTGAAGATGCAAAAGAAACTTTACAAACTCGATTACTTTGTAAGTTGTTTCCCAATGAAGATAATGTACCTGAGAAAATATATACTAAAGAGGTAAAAGATAAGTCAGTCATATGCTTGATGCCAACTCTGAAAGAATGCTCAGTTTTCAATGAGAAAATGTTGAAGTTGGAAAATGAAGAAATTAAGAAACTGGAAGCAAAAGATAAAATAGAGTATGAAGGAAGTACTATTGTTTTGTCTGATAAATAAATGTAAAAATTGGATAGTCTACAGAAATCTATATCTAAAACTGCTGGTTTAGAGAAGAATCTGTATGTATGTTTAAATTGTCGGATTATTTTACGCAGAAATTTACTTGTAGAAAGAGGTCTGGTGAATGGAGCAATGGGTAATGTTGTTGGTTTTGTAAATTACCCAAATAGAGATGAGATTGAATTTTTACGAATAAAATTTGATGTAATTGAGGAAGTTCAACCAATCAGTCGCTGCTCAAGTCGTTTTTTACTTGTGAAAGATTGTATGTCCGTCGGAAACAATTTCCAATTTGTTTGGCATATGCAGTGACTATTCACAAATCACAAGGTTTAAGTGTAGATTGTGCTTTGGTCAATATTGGAAATAGTGTATTCAAAGAGGGTATGGGATATGTTGCTTTATCACGAGTTAGAACTTTATCTGGCCTTTATCTAATTGATTTTGATGAGACAAAGATCAGTGCATATTTGAAATGTGTGAAGGACTATAATAAGTTAAGAAGAGAATATGCTCCAAGTTTACCTCAATATCCTTTAATTAAAAAGAGTATAGTTGGTCAGAAAAGGAGAAATGAGGAACAATGTACTGAAGTAGTAGAGAAACGAAGAAAAAAAGATGAGACTGTCATTGGTAGGAGTAAGAAAAAGGTTAGTACTACAGAGATTGTTGGATTTAAATTTGAAAATAGGTCTGGTGTCAACTGCTATGCAAATGTAGTGGTTAATGTGTTTTTTTCTAAAGGGTTTACAGCAACAGATTAGAGAAAATCAGGAGCAAACATTTTGTTCTTTAAATTCTGTGTTTGAAAAATGTACCAGTGGTAATAGTGAAGTAGGAAGTGTTTCAGAAGTAAGGAATGTTTTAGACATATGTGCAGGACTAAATCAATTTTCTCAGAATATTCAGCAAGATAGTCAGGAATTTATTATGTATATGCTTACAGTTTTGGAAGAAGATAGTGTAGGTATTGATAGTCTTTTTGGCCTTTCTTATAAATGGGAACATATCTGCGATAATTGCTCATTTACAAGTAGTACTGACATACACACAGAAAGATTTATATATTTAACATTACCTGATTGTAAAACAGTGTCCTTTAATAAACTAGTTAAAGATGCGTATCAGAACATGGTTTGTTCTAAATGTAATTCAGAAATGTTATCAACCTTATTTATCCATAGATATGGACAGTATGTAATTTTAATGCTTCAACGATGCAGAGCTGATGGAAGTAAATTGTCAACTTTAATTAAAAACTATGTGGCTTCTCAAATATCTATTTCTAGAAGAACATTTGTAACTGTAGCAATTATTTTTCATGAAGGGCCATCAATATCATCAGGACATTACATAGCTTATTTGAAACGTCCAACTGGTTGGACGCTCTGCAATGATAGTCAATTAAGTTTTAAGAATCGTTTGCCTTCTGAGTTAAGAAATTCTTATCTGATATTTTTGCAACCAAAATTTCAGTGAAATTACTTGGTCTAGTCAGAGTAATACTGTAAAGATATGAAAATGTGTTGTTTAGAAATATCATGTGTTTAAGGGTGTTCAAATATAGAAATGAAACTTTTATGTGCCAAAGAGATAGCATAAGGTAAGGTTTCCTTAATGTTGATGGCACAGGACATGTTGGAATTAACTTATACTATTTGGCCACGCGGAAAACAATGAGATATGAAAATGTGGACTTAAGATAAATGTTTTTAGAGTATACTTACTTGGAAGCTTGTTGAGAGGTACTCAAAAGAAACGAATTAGCTCATACTATTTGGCCATGCGGAAAAGTATGAGATATCTAAATCTGGATTTGAGATAAATGTTTCTAGAACATACTTACTCGCAAGTTTGTTGAGAGGTACTCAAAAAATAACGACTTTACTCATAGTATTTGGCCATGCGGAAAAAAATGAGATATCAAAATGTTGACTTGAGATAAATGTTTTAAGAACATAGTTGCACGGTTATTTGTGGAGAGGTATTTAAAAGTAACTGGTATACTTTAATTAGTTTGTAATTGTGGAGTATGTGCTGTGCTTACTCAAGAAATTGCGATTTAGAGAAAAACATTTAAGACATGCTTTTCTCTAGGTATTTATGGTATGTATAGAGATCTTGTACGGGTTTTTTTAAATACAATCATTTTGATTGTGGTTTTTTTTCCCCGCTCTCACATGATGATTACTATTGAAATCACTGTTTATAGTGAAAATCAATTTATCTGAGGACAGCAAAAATAAACCAGTAAATATGTTGTCTAAGTTATTTTGTTACATAGGATTTAGAAATATGTATTATAACAGATTTCTTTATTGTCTTCCACAGATATTACATTTTTAAGGTAAGAACAACTAATCATATCTGAGAGTTTCGTGTACCTCCCTCTTATCCTTATTTTTTTCATCCTCTTCCTTTGTTAGTGGTGTTTACATTTGGTTATTCCCTTTAACTCGTGTTTTTTATCTTACATCTTTTCTATTAGTATTCTATTCAGTCTTTCTTACTCTTCAGTTTGTTACTTATGTTGCTTTAAAGAGAGTCACCTTTATTGATCCTTTATCACCTTTGTTTCCTGAATCTTAAGTTCTTTGTCTTACTGTACCTTACAATTTGTTCCCTTACTCTGCTTTCTTTAATTATACTCAATTTCCAAGCTAAAATCTATAGTTTAGTTCTCTCACCCTACTTCTTTTCTCTTTATCTGTCTCTCTTACACTCTATGTCTGTTTGTATTCCATTCATCTTCTGTTACGCAACCTTTTTCACTCTTTTTCTGTTAGTGTTGTTTCTTTATTTTATCTATGTCTTTGAGACATTTAGGTACTCTTAGTCTGTGTAGTTCACAGACTGTTTCGTGTATTATCAGTGATCATACTCTCATTTTGTCTCTCACTTTACTTTCCTTTAGACAGTCATTCTTTGAGTGCTATTATTTCTTTCAAATTATTCTGTCTCGGTCTTTTTTTGTACCTAAGTCTTCTTTTCTTTCACTTTCTGTTTCATTCACTTCTACTTTGTTTTGTTTTATAAAATAGCACTGTAACCATATTTGTACTTTCCTTCCACAGATACCATGTTTGTTAAAGATTTTAAGTTTTTCTTTATTACTATTTCTTAGGTAAGTATAAATAATAAAAATACTTTTTCAACACTGTGTCATTTCTTTGAGTATCCTGGTCATATTAGTGTTGTGTTTTATGTGAGCACTTCCATGGAGGATTGGCTGCACGGTCACAAGGAGCCTCTTAAAAATTAATTTAAGAAATCAGCAACATTTCAGTGAGTTAGTTCACAAATGCGGATGTGTCAAAACATTACAGGTAAATGATATGTGTTAAAGAACTTTACAGCATATTATCAATGGGGTTTTATTCTGCAATTTTGAATTTAAAAGCCAATATAGCAGAGATAGAATTATCTCCCTATTACCTAGCTGTCGCTAACACCAGTTAGCGACAGCTAGTAGGAGATAGCGACCATCTTGAGCCCCACTTTGCATGTCAGTGATATTTATCACTAATGAAATGCAAAGTGGGCGTGCCAAGATGTTAGCGACTGGAAACAGTCGCTAACATCGCTATCTCCTTTTACCAACTTTTGGAGATATTCGCGCTAAGCGCGAATATCTCCAAAAGCTAACACCTGCCCTGAGCAGTTCTTAGCCATGTTATCCAATGGGAGGTGGATAACATGGCTAAGAGCATTAGCTCAGTAATGCATGAATATCGCTGACTTTCCAGCGATATTCATGCATTGCGGCCGTTTTATATCGCATTTGCTATAAACCTTGGTAATACCAATGTTTATCTGCGATGAAAATCGCCGCAACTCTGCGGTAAAATTTTGTCTCTAACCACGCAATAGCGATAATTATCGCTTTTGTTTGGTAATATGCCTTAGTGTTTCCTAATATGGCATGCTGGTGGTTTTACTTTTTTTTATCTAAGGCAATGCCTTCTGTTCGTTGAGGCAGGAAGCTCCTTTGAGAATTCCAATGTGCGGGAGGGGTGCTTCTGGTGCAGTAAAATCCAAGGCCGTTCTAGCATGGGCTGTGAGCCTTATCACAGGGGAGGAGCGCGCAGCTCTCTGAGATGGATACAGTTACACATAACAGGGTAGTGACGTCTGTGGAATTTACGGACGGTTGGTCACCCTAGTGTGCGCCGTGCCCTTGGCACCTCATTACGGCGGACTGTGGAGCCGCAGTGCACAGTTTTGGAATCAGTAGTTTTAGAAATAGAGTTTGATAATTGTAACACTCCTAAGCGTTAAAAATCGCCGTTGGTTGACGAAAAATTATTGGAAGTAAGCCAACATAGTGATAATTATTGCTAGTTGTTTACGGTAAGTAGATTTCTAAACGCAAAAAACGGGAGATTAAATAAAAATAGACTATGACTATGATTTTACTTCTAGTGATGATAGTGCATGTTAACATTACCGCGTGAAAACAAGCGTTGTTTTTATGCACTAATGTGTGCTTTGTAATTAGGAGAGGGGGTTGATTTCGTTTTATTTTCCACACCTCCATGTTAACGCTGCCAAATGCTTTATCAAGGCAGCCCGTGCAACTCGTACGATAAACAAGTTTATTTAAACTGTTTTCCTAACAATAGCCGTGTACGTGATAGTATTTTCGCCTTCAAAGAGATTTTGCTTGTAGTTTAACATACGCCTACTATGCATGTCATTAACTGTCTGTGCTGCACACATGCAAAGTGCTTTTACCGCAGGCGGTGTTATGACGTTCTAACAAAGGTGTTCAGGAACATTTACAAGGATACGGAAGACTTTATCGCTGCTTTGAACGGCAGGAAGTTCCCAATATAGGAGCGAAAACGGCGTCCATAATATGCTTTATAAATTGCAGTCGAACGTTATGTTAGATATAAAGGCTTATAACATAGGTTTCAATTTGAATTTTTTAGAACATAGGGGCATATTATCAAGGACGGTCGATACATTTTCGCCGCTTTTATCGACAGGAAATTGCCGATAAAGCGGCAATAATGGGTTTGATAATATGCCGTATGGAAATCTTATCGAAGCCCATGTGAGATGTGAAAACATCTAATATGGGCTTCGATAGGAATTCCATACAGCATATTATCAAGTCCATTATCGCCGTTTTATCGGTATTTTCCTGCCGATAGAAGCGGCGATATTGTATCGTCCGTCCTTGATAATATGGCTCATATTATGAAGGCGATTATCGGCGCTTTTGTTACTGCGTTCTGCCGATAAACGCGACGATAAATTATCACGTCTTCTTCATAATATGCCCCAAGTATTGCCGCATTCTTTAATTATTGTTCTGAAAATGCGGCGATACTTTAGCTTATGAATAGAGCTCTTTTTGGTATAATGAGGTAGTTCTGAAAAGAACTTTTTTTTTTTTTTTTTTTCAAAAAGTTTTTTATTCTTTATAATTTGTAAAACTGGAACCACATTTTTGAACTGTAAAACAGGAACATAGGAAGTTGTTGAAAAATTAGCTGCATTCGAATTTTACATGGTCAATATATCTTCTTTCAACAAGAATGAGGCTCTGCTCCCGTACACAATCAATCCTTTACACTTGTTGCATTTTATATGCACTTTGTTTAAAAATGGTTTCAACTTCATGTCTGCAGTCGATGGAGATGTAGGTCGTGTGGTCGATGAAGTACTGGCCACAGCTGGTGGTAGTTCTGTCGCCAGAGCTCTTGTCGCTGCCTGTGCATATTGCACAGGGTGGACTTGGCTCATATGTCTCTTCATGGTATGAATTGAAAAGGAATATTTTTTGGAAGGATTTCCTCTTGAAAGTACTGAGCTACAAATTGTGCAAGTTACTTTCGGAGCATTTACTTTTTTTTGGTCCGGAGGAAAGGTAAAGAATTGCCAAATGAAAGATTCCTTCTTTCTTTTAAAGGAAGATGAACATTTTCTTCAGATTCCGAAGAAGAATTGCGTGCGGCAGCCATTTTAGCGAAGTCTCAGGAAAGATGATAAAGGTTGTTTCTCTCTTCAGCACCAAATAGATAGTGAGGGAAGTTGGTGGTTTCTGGAAAATTGCAGAATAGAAACTACTATGAACCAATAGGAATTGTTCTTTACAAGTCACATGATTTGACATGCGCGTATTAGGACGTATACGCGGTGACGTATTCCGGACACCTACGTCAATTAGAAGTATCGGTCTAATTTAATGAAGTTTTAAAATGTGAAAAGGAGGAAAGGTATACATTCTCAAGTGTTAAATACCTTCATATGGGGTCTCAAGAACAATGCCGATAAAGTTTCAAACATTTTTTATTCTTTCAAAATACCGGGGTGCGCGCACTCGGTCGCGCACCTCAGTACGTTTTTCAACATTTAGTGACAAGTCTGAAAACGGTAAAATGAAGGTAAGGTAAAGATTTTGTAAACCTTTTGAGACTTACAAGGAGTCCCCAAGCAATTCTGACAGTGAAGAAAAGTTTGTAATACTATGAAAAAAATTCTCGAAAATCTATGATAAAACTATAGAACACATTAAAAAAATATTTTATATTTCGCCATTAAAAAAACCAATGAAATATAATGAAAAAAAATAAGTTATAAACAGCTTATACTTAGGAAGTAGCCTATAAAAAACCTATGAAATTCACTGAAAAAACCATAGGTTTTACACACGTTATAGTTAGGAAGTAGCATTTAAAAAACCTATGAAATTCACTGAAAAAACCATAGGTTTTACACCAGTTATAGTTAGCTCTAAATTTTACACGCATAAAACCATTGAAATTCCCACGTTATAGTTAGTTGGACTCACTATAACTTGCGCGTGCAATGCACGATGACGTCCTATATTACACCACTCATGACATGGTCTGTGACATCACTCATGACATCACTGATGACACCATCATTGTGACAGAGTGACAGACCTCCTTTCACTGTAATGTAACCCTTGAAACACATATTCAAAAATAGAAACTAAAATTTACAAACAAAATGGAGATACCCATACCAGTTACAACAACCAATTCAATAATTCCACCATCTATATATATATCCACTCATTCACCAACAGTTCTATATAGTCACTCATACATATACTCACTCATCATATGTAGTGATACACCTATACATCCTGTTACACACTGACAGGCACCCAAAAGTTACTCACACACATACTCACACATGCAAATAAACTATTGAACATCTATTCATTTGCATGTATAGCTATATACACACTACCACTTTACTTCTAAGGAAACTTACACATACTTACTCTCTTAAACAATCACTTATAGAAACACATAGTAATTTAAATAGGAACTCTTAGAATCCCTCACTCTCACATATACTCAATTATATACATCAATATTCACATATACTAGAATAAATCATATGTAGTTACTGATAAAGACACTAGTGAGACAGTCATTCACTCACTAACACACACATATACACACTCATCCACCCATACAGTCCTGCACATGTGCAGTATTCAAAACACATACAAACAGAAAGTCAATCATTTATGCATCTATGTGCTAAGTAATACCCCCACCAAACCATACAAACACTTATACTGATACTAAGAAAAACATCTAATAACCCATATACCTACACATGTAGCTACACACCAACCCATGCAGCCACTTATACACAAAGTGTTACATTTATACATATATTTAAATATTTAAACATTACTCACTAATATTTATTTTTCAGAAAGACACACATTCACTGGATAGCGTCATCAGTGATGTCATGAGTGATGTCACTGACCATGTCATGAGTCATGTAATATATGACGTCATCAGCAGTGCATTGCATGCGCAAGTTATAGTGAGTCCAACTAACTATAACGTGGGAATTTCAATGGTTTCATGCGTGTAAAATTTAGAGCTAACTATAACTGGTGTAAAACCTATGGTTTTTTCAGTGAATATATATATATATATATTACCTACTGGCGGTCACCAGTAGGTAGTTATAGTTAGGACCTAGTTTCCATAGGAAATCCACAACATTCTATTTGGAATAACTTTGGCGCCGGTGGACGAATCTTCGCAAATTTCTCAAAGAAGATGGCCCGCTCCGCTCCTTCCCTGAAAGTTTTGGGGTGATTTGTCAAGTGGGGGCTGAGAAAAAAAGGGGGGTCCCAAAACGTGTTTTCCCCATGTTATTTTCCATAGGACGATTAGATACGGCTACAGCCCGAACTGCTGAACGGAATTACAAGAAATTTAGCAAAATGGTAGAGTCTGATTTGCAGATCACTCTTTTGCTTAAATGGTGTAAATCCCTCCAGTAGTTCCTGAGAAAATCAAAAGAAAAAAATATATATATCTAGCATCCCGAGCACGAGCTGCATGCTGATTGGCTGTCAACTGTTTGTCAACACTCCAAACCAGAAATTGTTGGCAGCCATCTTGGGACCAATATACATGATAGCACCTAATTAAAAAGCACTGCAGTTAATAGAAGGTTTTAAGACTTTAGTTACATTATAAATCATTTGTTGATAGTACCATACTAATTTTAGGAATTGTGGTGTGTTCTAAGGTGATTTTACCATGTGAAAAAGCCTTCTTCTGGGATATCATGAATCATGTTTTAGAGAAAACTATTTTCTCATGCTTTTTCCACAGTGATTTGGAAGGTGATCTATAAGCTAAACTGAGAGCATATTTTCTGTAAATTCACATTATCTTTCTCAGTCATGTGTGAATGCAGTCTGACATTCTCAGTAAAACATGAACATCCAACAAGGACAGAGACTGTCAGTTGATTCCTTTGTGTTCTACTGCAGCTTCCCAGAGTGTTCTAAAGAACAACTAGAGCGCTAACAGTCCTACTTATGACAAACGTATGGCACACCTGAAGCCATCTTGATTGGAATAAAGCGGTAACTCTTAAAACATTTAATTTAAAAAGCAACAACATGAGGGGGTTAATTTTGCCATAGAAAGTATGATTAGTGCTGCAGAAAGAAAAATTAGGGCACATTTTGACTTCTCAAATTCTCTTCTATTTCATTAAAAAATTCTGACATGCAGACTGAAACATGCACTTTGAATACCAGCAGCAGACTTCCCTGGTGAGCAGTATCTTTACTACAGTGATCTAATGAGCAACTAGAGTGCTAACATTCTGAATTACTGGCAAATGTGTGACACAAAAGGGTGGGCGTAAAATACGTTTCGCGGGCGGATTTGCGGATTTTCCGCAATTTCGCGATCCGCGAATCTCGCGAAATCGCGGTAAAATCCGCGAATCAGCGGGGACGAATTTTCAGCCAAGCAAGGGTTACAGCAGCAGGTGCAAAAGTTTAACCTAATTTCTTTGTAACCTTTTACAAAAGGGTTACAAAGAAATTAACTTCAAGTTGGGCACCTGCTGATAAGTGCTTCCTGGCGCCTCGTTGCCTACTTGCAACTATTCTCTGACCCTGCTTTGACCCTTGAAGCAGGGTCAGAGAATAGTTACAACAAGGCACCTGTCCCAGGAATTAAACCTCATCAGGAAGCACTTACATATATAAAAAATAGGAAGAAGGGTGAGGATGGCAAATACACCCATTTTGAGTTGTCAGAAGGGGTTAAACTAAAACAGACCTTTACAGCACAATTTTCATATGCATTTTGCTAAAAATAAAAAGCTGTATGTTCTGTAGGGTCAACTCAGGAATCTGGCCCTTCAGAGATCCGGCCACTCTTTCTTTCTCTCGTTCTCTCTCTCCCTCTCTTTCTCTCTCTTTCTCTCTATCTATCTCTCTCTTCCTCTCCTTTCTTGCTCTATTTATCTCTTTCTCTCTCTCTTTCAAGTTCTTCCTCTTTCTCTGCTTATCTCTTTCTTTCTCCGTTGTTCTCTCTCTTTCTCTCTATCTCCCTCTCTTTCTTTCTCTCTCTCACATCCTCTCTTTCTCGCTCTCTCTTTCTATCTCTTTCTTCCTCTCTCACTCTCCCTCTTTCTCTCTCTCTTTTTCGTTCTCTCTCTCATCCTCTCTCTCTCTCCCTCTCTGTATCTCTTTCTCTCTCTCTCTCTTTCTCTCTCTCTTTTACTTTCTTGCTCTTTCTCTGTCTCTTTCTTTCTTTCTCTCTCGTTCTCTGTGCCTCTCTCCTCTTCTCTCTCCCTCTCTTTCTCTCCGTTTCTCTCTCTCACATCCTCTCTTTCCGCTCTCTCTTTCTCTCTCTTTCTTTCTCTCTCACTCTCCCTCTTTCTCTCTCTCTTTCTCTTTCTCTCTCTCATCCTCTCTCTCTGTCTCCCTCTCTGTGTGTCTTTCTCTCTTTCTCTCTCTCTTCCCATGTCTCTCTCTCTTTCTCTCTCTCTTTCACTTTCTTGCTCTTTCGCTGTCTCTCTATTTCTTTCTCTCCCTGTTTCTTTCTTTCTTTCTTTCTTTCTTTCTTTCTTTCTTTCTTTCTTTCTTACTCTCCCCTCTCTCTCTTACTCTCTCTTTCTCTTTCTCTCCCTCTCTTTCCCACTCTCCCTTTCACTTTCACTTTCTTGCTCTTTCTCTGTCTGTCTCTCTCTTTCTTTCTTTCTCTCTCTTTTCTTTCTTTATTCTTTCTT
The DNA here is from genome assembly GCF_964261635.1 of Lissotriton helveticus. Lineage (NCBI taxonomy): Eukaryota > Metazoa > Chordata > Amphibia > Caudata > Salamandridae > Lissotriton > Lissotriton helveticus. The sequence goes on along the minus strand of NC_136062.1, from coordinate 504,202,650 downwards.
TCTTTCTTTCTTTCTTTCTTTCTTTCTTTCTTTCTTTCTTTCTTTCTTACTCTCCCCTCTCTCTCTTACTCTCTCTTTCTCTTTCTCTCCCTCTCTTTCCCACTCTCCCTTTCACTTTCACTTTCTTGCTCTTTCTCTGTCTGTCTCTCTCTTTCTTTCTTTCTCTCTCTTTTCTTTCTTTATTCTTTCTTTCTTTCATTCTTTCTTTCTTTCTTTCACTCTCTCTCTCGCTCCCTGTCTCTCTCTATCTCTCTCTCTTTCTCTTTTTTGAAACATTGCAAAGATCTCGTAGATGACAAAGTACAAACAAGCATTTGCAATGCAATAGGTCTTGCATGTTTTGTATTTACGTGACTTAGCTGTATTGATATTACAAATTACAATGGCTTTTAATTTTTAAATAATTAATACTTAAATAAAAGTGATTTTAATTTATAATGGCAGTAGCTTAAACTTTTGTAAATAACTTTTGTGAAGATTATGTTCAGTGTATTTTATTGTGACGAAAATCCAAGAACAGAAGTGAAATATTAACATCTTTTTGTGACATTTGTAATGAAGTTTGAAACATTGAGAGAACATATTTGAACCAGCTGTTGTTGAATGGTTGCGCAGATTGATGCTGGGGTGGTGCTGAGTGGTGGTTTGGTGGTGCTGAGTGGTGCTGGGGTGATGCTGAATGGTGCTGTGGTGGTGCTTAGTGATACAGGGATGGTGCTGAGTGATGCTGTGGTGGTGTTGAGTGGTGCTGTGGTGGTGTTGAGTGATGCTGTGGTGGCGCTGAGTGATGCTGTGGTGGTGCTGAGCGGTGCTGTGGTGGTGCTGAGTGATAATGTGGTGGTGCTGAGTGATGCTGTGGTGGTGCTGAGTGATGCTGTGGTGGCACTGAGTGGTGCTGTGGTGGTGCTGAGTTGTGCTGTGGTGGTGCTGAGTGATAATGTGGTGGCGCTGAGTGATGCTGTGGTGGCGCTGAGTGATGCTGTGGTGGCGCTGAGTGGTGCTGTGGTGGTGCTGAGTGATAATGTGGCGGTGCTGAGTGATGCTGTGGTGGCGCTGAGTGATGCTGTGGTAGCGCTGAGTGGTGCTGTGGTGGTGCTGAGTGGTGCTGTGGTGGTGCTGAGTGATGCTGTGGTAGTGCTGAGTGGTGCTGTGGCGGTGCTGAGTGATGCTGTGGTGGTGCTGAGTGATGCAGTGGTGGTGCTGAGTGATGATGTGGTGGTGCTGAGTGATGCTGTGGTGGTGCTGAGTGATGCTCTGGTGGTGCTGAGTGGTGCTCTGGTGTTGTGGTGGTGCTGAGTGATGCTGTGGTGGTGCTGAGTGATGCAGTGGTGGTGCTGAGTGATGATGTGGTGGTGCTGAGTGATGCTGTGGTGGTGCTGAGTGATGCTCTGGTGGTGCTGAGTGGTGCTCTGGTGTTGTGGTGGTGCTGAGTGATGCTGTGGTGGTGCTGAGTGATAATGTGGTGGAGCTGAGTGATGCTGGGGTAGCGCTGAGTGATGATGTGGTGATGCAGAGGGAAGAAAGGCACAAAAACAAGGGAAAAACGAGTCTAACAGAGGGCAGAAGGGCACAAAAAACAAGTCTAACGGGGCTGAAAGGCACAAAAACGAGTCTAACAGAGGGCAGAAGGGCATAAAAAACGAGTCTAACAGAGGGCAGAAGGGTATAAAAACAAGTCTAACGGGGCTGAAAGGCACAAAAACGAGTCTAACAGAGGGCTGAAAGGCACAAAAACGAGTCTAACAGAGGGCAGAAGGGCACAAAAAAACGAGTCTAACAGGGGGCAGAATGAATCCCGCCCTGCATGTTTGTCCACGAAGATGCCACCTTTTTGTGCCATACCTCTACTCAGCTGGCGTACTTTCTACTGTCTAATCAGTAAGTGCTCCCTCGTTGGCTAAATGTATAGGGGCAAATTTACAATAACTGGCGCATCCCCAGGGATGTGCCAGTTATTGTGCGCCGCTGCTCCGCCACCCATGGTGCGCCGCATTTACAATGTGGCGCACCATGTGGCAAAAACGGCACAGATGCGTCACGCATCTGTGCCGTAAAAGCAGCGCATTGCTGGAGCTGCGTCGCACTTGCGACGCAGCTCCAGCAATGCTCTGGGGGTGCCCTATCTCGCCAATGCTGCATCAAGCCTTGCGGCTGCTTCAAGCAGGCGAAGGGTTTTGACGCAGCACTGGCCTAAAAGTGACTTTTAGGAGGCTGAGTCGGAACTCCTCCTGATGGCACAGGGCTTTACAACGTGACGCATCTCACAGAGAGATGCGTCACGTTGTTAATACCCAGCACCATGGCGCATCTTTTATGCTGCCGCTGCGTCACAAAAGGTCTCGGTAGAGGGTGGCAGTGGTGAACCAGAGGGTGGCAGTGATGAACCAGAGGGTGACAGTGATGAACCAGAGGGTGGCAGGGGTAAAGCAGAGGGTGACAATGCTGAACCAGAGGGTGGCAGTGGTGAACCAGAGGGTGGCAGGGGTGAACGAGAGGGTGGCAGGGGTGAATCAGAGGGTGACAGTGCTGAACCAGAGGGTGGCAGGGGTGAACCAGAGGGTGTCAGTGGGGAACCAGAGGGTGGCATGGGTGAACCAGAGGGTGGCAGTGGTGAACTAGAGGACGGCAGTGCTGAACCAGAGGGTGACAGTGGTGAACCAGAGGGTGGCAGTGCTGAACCAGAGGGTGACAGTGGTTAACCAGAGGGTGGCAGTGGTGAACCAGAGGTGCTGTGATGAACCAGAGGGTGGCAGTTATGAACCAGAGGGTGGCAGTGGTGAACCAGAGGGTGACAGTGCTGAACCAGAGGGTGGCAGGGGTGAACCAGAGAGTGGCAGTGCTGAACCAGAGGGTGGCAGTGGTGAACCAGAGGGTGGCAGGGGTGAACCAGAGGGTGGCTGGGGTGAATCAGAGGGTGGCAGGGGTGAATCAGAGGGTGGCAGGGGTGAACCAGAGGGTGGCAGTGCTGAACCAGAGGGTGGCAGGGGTGAACCAGAGGGTGGCAGGGGTGAATCAGAGGGTGGCAGGGGTGAACCAGAGGGTGGCAGTGGGGAACCAGAGGGTGGCATGGGTGAACCAGAGTGTGGCAGTGATGAACCAGAGAATGGCAGTGGTAAACCAGAGGGTGGCAGTGCTGAACCAGAGGGCGACAGTGGTTAACCAGTGGGTGGCAGTGGTGAACCAGAGGTGCTGTGATGAACCAGAGGGTGGCAGTCGTGAACCAGAGGGTGACAGTGCTGAACCAGATGGTGCTGTGATGAACCAGAGGGTGGCAGTGGTGAACCAGAGGGTGGCAGTGGTGAACCAGAGGGTGGCAGTGGTAAACCAGAGGGTGGCAGTGGTGAACCAGAGGGTGGCAGGGGTGAACCAGAGGGTGGCAGTGGTAAACCAGAGGGTGGCAGTGCTGAACCTTAGGGTGACAGTGGTTAACCAGAGGGTGGCAGTGGTGAACCAGAGGTGCTGTGATGAACCAGAGGGTGGCAGTTGTGAACCAGAGGGTGGCAGTAGTAAACCAGAGGGTGACAGTGTTGAACCAGAGGGTTGGCAGGGTTGAACCAGAGAGTGGCAGTGCTGAACCAGAGGGTGGCAGTGGTGAACCAGAGGGTGGCAGGGGTGAACCAGAGGGTGGCAGGGGTGAACCAGAGGGTGGCAGGGGTGAACCAGAGGGTGGCAGTGGTGAACCAGAGGGTGGCAGTGATGAACCAGAGGGTGGCAGTGGTGAACCAGAGGGTGCTGTGCACATACACGACTGCATGGGTAACTTCGCCATGCAAGCGGCCCGCAAACACGCAAAAAGCCCTGCGAACACGCAAAAAACCCCGCGAACAAGCAAAAAACCCCACGAACGCGCAATAAACCAAAAATCCGCAAATTCGCACGAATTCGCGGATTTTGCGGATTGCAAATTCGTTTTCACGCGAATTCGCGGAACGTGAATTCGCAAATTTCACCCATACCTAATAATTACACTGCACTTAATGCAGCATACACTCCAAATACCACTCAGTGCCACATAATTACATGCCACAAAATTACACTCTACTGAATGCAACAGACACTCAACACAATACCACTCAGTGCCACATAATTATATGCTACACAATTATAATGCACTCAAGGCAGCACATACTCCAAATACCACCCAGTGCCACATAGTTCCACGCGACATAATTACACTGCGCTAAATGCAACATACACTCCAAATACCACTCATTGCCACTTAATTACACTGCACAGAATTACACTGCACTCAATACAACATACACTTCAAATACCACTCAGTGCCACATAATTACACACCACATAATTACACTGCGCTCACCGCAACATACACTCCAAATACCACTCAGTGCCACATAATTACACGCCTCATAATTACACTGCAGTCAATTTCAAAATGCTTTATTCAGTATGTATGAATACAACCATATAGCAACAAGCATAAGAATAGATACAGCATACATTTGTGTCAGTTTTGGTTTGCAAAATGCCTTAATTACTTGAATATAATATACATTTAACAACACATATCCGACAATCTTTAAAGTGCTTTATAGTACGTTTGTTTACTAATATATGTGCAAATTTAGCAGTATTAAAGTGCAAAATTAATTATATCAACCTTACAGATGTATAGCTTACATTAGAGCATACTTCTACTAATACATATGCAAAGTGGCAAAAATAAGGAGCAAAACAGCTATACCGTTCTTTCTGTGTACAATATACAATAGCGGCACTTGTCCGGCATTAGTAGATGTGCAAATTAGCATAATAAAGTGCAAAGTAACTGTACCATCCTTCCTAAAGTGCAGTATGCATTTAGCAGCACAAATCCGAATACTTTAGGAATGTATCTCACCACATTCTACTAGCAGGACGTGTGCAAAGTCGCAGTATAAAGTGCTGTAAGTGATATAAGTGGTAGAGGTATTCGATTTCTACATATATAAAGGGTTCACTATGCTAAGCAATTTAATCAGGTGCTAAACTGTCATAAGAAATGCATCATTGGTTGAGTTCATACGATAATTGATTTTCTTGCAAAAATACATTTTAAAATATAAGTGGCCACATAGAAACATACATCTGGGGTCTCTAAATTAAACATCAATTGCATCGCTGTTTTTGTACTGCGCGTATTGTATTTTAAAAAGATGGGTTTTAAGTAAAATTTCCTAAAAGAAGTATAAAAGTTACAAAATAGCAAAAAGTGACAAGTACTCTGTTTGGATTTACCATCACAGGGACAAAAACAGGTACCGGGTTTCTTAATTGCAGGGAATGGCAGTGCGTGTTCCACCAGTTCGAATGCTGAACTCAAGTCAGCAAAGCACAAAAATTGATTACCATCTTTAGCTTTAGTGTACTTGCTGACTATTAGTTCCAGGTTCACGCACTGCTCCATGGTTCCCATCCCCTTGCGGAACCCATACTGCACTGGGGATAAGATGTCATTTTCCTCAACCCAGGCTTCCAATCTCACTAATAGGACTCGACTAAGGATTTTAACTGTCGAGTCCAGGAGTGAAATGGGACGATAATTTCGTGCTTCAGACCTGGATCCTTTTTTTATAGAGCGGCACAATGATTGACTGCCCCCATGTTATTGGTAGACTATCTTCTACGGCTGCGTTAAAATAACGTGTCAATATTGGTGCCCATAGAGTCATTTCGAGAAATAAACATGTCCATTGGAGCACTCGTGGGCTCAACAGAAATGCCCCCAACCTGCCAACCAGGGCCGCTCTACCCCTACTGAGACTGAGCATCAAAGAAAGCCAGCACCACTGGGGGGGCGGGCACCGCCAATGCGCTCCAACGCCCCCCTCTTCACACCGGGCCCAAAAGGCTGGAGTCCCGCCTCTGGGGACTCAGAATACCAAAATGCCACCTGGACCCTCGGGGGCCCGCATGAAATGCTCCCATCATCGGAGTCCCCACTCGGGGGACTCAGGGAATAACAAAAATGCCCCCTTTGCAGGTGGAGCCTCAGGCTCTAACTAAAATGTCCCCCAGCACTGCAGAAACAGAGCTCCACTCACCGGGTCTGCAGGGTTCCTCTTCGCTGAGTGCCATCGCGGAGATCTCTGTCTCTGGGTGGCGGTAGCGCTCGGCGGGGCTCTCTCTCCTCATGGGAGCCCCACCTTCACCATGCGCCCGCTTCGCCCGGTCTTCGCCCGGTCCCCCATCTCGGGACCGGGACTTGATGTGGAGCCTTCCTGGCTCCGGGGCAGCAGTCCCCTCCTCTGGCTGTGCGCCGGCCAATCACAGCGCGTCGGCGGGAAGGACTTCCTCTGAAAACCGGAAGTCCCGCCCCGCATCAGGCACTACAGTGCCTGACTTCCTGTTTTGCAGCGCGAGGGCCGCGGCAGTGATTTAACGGGGGAAAAATGACGGGTGAGCACCCTCGGTTTTAAAAATAAACGTAGAAGCGGGGTAGGCACTCGCTAAGGAGCACATGAACGGGCTGGGCACCCGTAAATAAAAATTAAGCAAATAAAATGGCAGAATGCAGGATGGGCACCTGCGAGGGGCACAGAAGGACAGGAGCGCTTCCCTATGGGAAAATACCAGCGCTCTGCCCAGGAATAGAAATAAAGCGCTCACGAGGCACTGGGGGCATAGAAACCTCCAAAGGCCCCAGAAAGGAGGATCCGCCTAAAGCAAAAGGGGTCCCAGCGGTCCTGGTCATCAGGAGGGGAATGCAGGGCGCAGGGGCCATCACACAGGGCAGGAGACAGCCCCCATGGCGGTCCCTCCTGGGCCCCACCTGCATCAGCCCCCTCCTATTAGGACCCAAGCAAGAACTCCAGGTATCCAGGCATACAGGGGCTGGGCAGGACCCAGGGAGGCAAGCCTTTCCCTGGGCCCAGGCAGCAGCACGCCCCTGGTAGATTCAAGCCAGGAAACAAGAACCTTTTACAGGAGGTCACAGCCTCTTTTTATACACAAAAACCCTTAGTCTCTAGGGTGCAGGGAGGGGGAAAAACCAGACGCAGCTGGTTTTGGAGCACTCTGTTGCTCAGCCCCTCTCCTCATTCACTGGCCAGGCTAGGGTCATCAGACGCACCACATTTGGCGGAGCCAACATTGTGTGGGGAAAGCCCAGCCCTATTCAGGTCCCAGGTGCACTCCTCCCTCACATCAATCATGCAGATCTCTCCACTCACCACCGGGGTAGACCCATCCTGACTCCTGGAGCGAGGCTCATCAGCCAGCTCCAGCCAATCACAAGCCAGACAGCCAATTCACATAAATTACACAGACATGCCAACTTCTAGAAGTGGCAGTTCCACACTAGACACAATAACGCCGCACACATCATCGTGCAGCATTTAATCACACGAGTCCACACATACCAAACTCGCACATGCACTCCCCACGCTTCAGGAACTACCAGGGACACATACATTCCCGATGCATTCCGATGGGAGGGCAGGCCAACCTCACCACACGCACGCACTTTACCCTGGGACACAGTGGTAAAGTGCGCAGAAGCCAACACTCACTAACACCAGGTCACCATTAAAAGCAAAAAGTTTAGGGGTGAACCTGCCAGAAGGGCCAAGTACAACATACCCTTTTCACACCTTACTCTGTGTGAAAGGGCGTTTCTGGGGTTTTGCTGTGGTTGTTCACACACAACATCTATGAAATCTGACACATTCCTGGATTTACAAAATGTCATAAACTTGGGAATTCCTCAGAATTATATGCCTCACCAAGGGATGCGCAAGAGTGGCACAACAAGCGAAATACTTTTATTTTGTACTAGTTTTTTGCTCTTTGTATGTGTGCTGCATCATGCAACACACATAGAAGGAGCAAAATGCCAATAATTATTGTCTTTGTGTAGGTAGGTGTCCCTCCATGCACAGCCACAATCATCCGTTCAACACAGGCACCCGTGAACTACAGCGCATGGGTGTCTACGTTGGCACATGGCTGCTGTTTGTGTGCTGGGGAGAGGGGCAGGGATGCACTGTATCTTTTAGATACGGCACATTCCTGCCCTTATATTTTGGAGCACAGCAGTGCAGCAGGAAGGCTTCCTGCACTGATGTGTATCGATATATAGTAAATGAGTCCCCAAATCTGTATAACTGGCAAATATGCACTCCAATTGACCTGACTGGGATAAAGGCAGATGGAAGGTTTTTACCCATAAATTAATGTTCTGGCTACAGTAAGTGATATTTGTGTATGTAATACAAGAGCATGAATATTCAAGGCAAAGTAAAGTACAGCAGCTGGTGAAGATCACACAAGCTGTCAGTGTAAAATTGGAACATTAAACTTGTACTCTTGACACTTCTGGTTCTCAGTCTTGTGGTGCTGCTGTTTTGAGAGTCGCTACTGCCGCCCCTGCGATTAATATAGGATATGTATGAATATGATGGATTGGTGGTGTTAAAAACAGGTATAAACACTTAGTGTGAGTGAGTATCAACGGTTTACCTTGCTGTATAACAGCAAAATCTTGGATAGGATGAAACGAAGTTACAATGTAGCCTGAATATGCAATCTCCCTGGCAGTGTCTAGACGATGACTGTATCTCATTCTTCTGTAGGATGATCAGCTGCTTTCTCACTGATTCATGCTGTGCAGAGCTCGCCTCAGTTCTCAGAACAAACACATCTCTTGCAGAGCTCGACCTGAGCGGGAATAAACTGGGGGACTCTGGAGTGAGCGAGCTGTGTGAAGGACTGAAGCACCCACTGTGCACATTAAAGACCCTGAGGTAAGGACCAGCTTTCACCTGGGTTATCACATGGATAAGTCGCAGGTTTGTGTCAGATAAAGTCAGAGGTATTGATTTAATGTCTCATCTCAGTACATGTGTTGGACATAGAATGATGATGCAGCCCTTGTGCACTTCATCAGCAGAGGAAGATCATATCCGGCCCTGCTGAGCTGCTCATTGCAGAGGACATCTGATAACTGCAGCGGTTGAACATGGCCAAGGATGCCTCTGTGTCCTAACCATTTACACATGTTCTGGATCACTCTGTGTAAGTAGTGATTGGAGTAAAGGACTATTATCCTCCACTTATTGAAGATTAGGCCCCATCACTTGGGTCTTTCAGCAGCCTCCCTTCATATGTGGAATGATCCAAGATGTTTGTATATAAAGTACAAATGATGAACGCAGTGTAGTAAAGAAACAATATAATGGTACCCCACATGACCTGCCTGAACCTGCCTCTGTAGTTTGAAACTCAGACTCTATTCTTATTGTTACCTAACTCTGTCCGAGTTGGAATATACATGCAGCCAAACCTCTATCCAGCAACAACTTCTAGAAGTTTTATCAGAAAGCTGCTTCGGTATTTGGCATCGAGATTGACTTGGATGTCTAATGCATATCTGACCAGGCATCTGTGAATTTACTGTTCTACCTGGAGAAATCGGTAAACTGATGAAAAATAGTAACCCATCTGGACCACCTGATGATATCTCTCCACCAGTGGCGGCTGGTGACATTTTAAAGTGGTGAGGTGTAAAATGATTGTGATACTGCACCCCAGTGAGCGGGTGTAGCGAGTGAGCTGAACAACCTAAGTAGGGTTTGGGGGGGGTTCCCCCCCCAGAACATTTTGTAAAAAGAGTGGACAAATGGTGCATTTTCAAACAAATTTCAGAAAGCAGGAAGGTTAATAAGGCAATTGTGAAAGTGCAGTTATTACTTTAATAAAGAGATGTCATATAACATAGGTAGCTGCTAATTCAAGCTTTCTTTCACCAAATAGTCCAGCAAGGTCTTGACACAAGACAGATAAGGGAAAGAGCAGTGTGGTCCTCGACCAGGAAGACACTCATATTTCGTTGGTAAGAAGTCAAAAGATCAGTCAAATTGAAAACCTGAAATGCAATAGGCAATCCAACAATTTGCAAGTACATCTCATCTATGTTCAACAAGCCATGTTTTACCCATGATTGGCTTTGCAAATGCTTGCTCGTTCTATTTGGGGTTAGTTCTTTACCTTTGGATTTTGACACAATTATATATAAAGTATACTTGTGTGTAGGGGCTTTCAGCTAGCCAACTTCATCCATTGACTTGTTATTGTGTCATCCCCATTTTTGTTCCACTCACTACAGCACACAGCATAAGGCAATAGGCAAGCCTACCTCAGACATTGGCTAACTTCACTGATGAAAAATGGTACTCAGTCTTTGGGGACCAACAATTATGTACTAAAGAGTAAAACTGATGTACTGAGGCATAAATTGCCATTTTTATTTTGAAGAAACCGGCAGAATTGTGTTGTGGGGAGTAGGGTTGTTTACCTAAAATAAAAATGTAATATTTGAAAGTAAATGTGCAGTTGTCAGATACTGATAAGTTGATGTTTGAAGACAAAACAACTGTATTCTCGAAACGTACTTGACACTGATATTTGAATGAGGATTAGCTCTGAGGTGGATGCATCCATTGCTAATATCATTTTCTTAGTGTGCATGATGGTTGCTGCTTTGACTGTTATTTCAATACTCATGGACTGATCAATCTTTATAACGACATACAATTTGATAAGCCTGCCATGGGCCCTGGGGTTGATACTTGTGATCATCTTTTATAGGATGGTGTAATCTTATCTGACTTTAACAGTGAAAATATTTATAAGGAGCTGAGGCTGACTTTCATTGATCAGAAAAGAAATAGCTCTCATGCACCAGATAAATTAGATTTCATCGCTCTATCAAAAAGTACTGATCATAGGGTTTATGAGTATCGGACAGATCAATCAATTAATGCTCACGTCCATTAGAATTAGGGTGACTCACTCAGGTAGTGAAGCACAAACCCCCCAAGTGTAGACACAATCTTGGTCTGTTTTTTTCTTGATCCCTAAAATCACAGCCTCAATTTACATATGTCTATCCTGGCCTTATCTCATTCTTCTCAATTTTGTTACTAATGATTATTTGTGCAACAATCCAAAGCAGGAAAACAATTGGGAGCAAGACACATATGAAAAACCCCAACAATGCTTATTTTGTGGCAGCACTTACATCAGTATCACACCCCTCCAATTACTCTTCACCTGACTACCATCTTTGACTCCTCGCCGATATCATGTCAGGTCAGGTCAGATCCTCTGGATACAGGGGCCAACTCCAAAGCCTTCAAAGCAGTAACGAATATGGCTGGGACACATTGGGGTACATGGAAGCTAACTGAAACACGCGTACACAGATATCACAGGTTCACTGCCACAAAAGAAATGAAAAGGCCAATGGCAGCTGGTCTCTCTGCTATGAACCGCAAAGTGTGTGGGTTGAGGGTGGCTCTCACACTGGGTGTGGTCCTGTAAGAACAATCAATCTGCCCATGTGGTGAGCATTTGTGTGACTCTCCCTGGCTCTTGGTTTTCAGGGCAGAAGCACATAAACTGCACAAAGCATGTGAAATGGCCAAACCCACCTGCTCCTTGGTTTGACCCATAAAACAAATGTGAATGGTTCTTGTAGCACAGTTTGCTCAATATGTGAATTGTAAAAATGGGATAATACCAACCATTTCGCAATTTCCAAAATAATTTTACCCGCCTCTGCTAGCTAACTCTTAGTTCACAGAGGGATTCCATCAAAGTAAACAGAAAGAAATTGAAATGGGCACAATGCGAACTCTCAGCAGCACACAGAGTCTGGATACCACTGCTAATTCTGTGAGCTGGTCCACCCACAAAAGCCTACTTCTAAGCTCACATTTTCGAAACAGAAAATCCCACAAAGCAGTCTTCAGGATCTATGATGAATTGATGGGTACTCTGCACCTCCACTTTACCCAAGCACACCTTACAGCCGCTCTGTGATAACATGCCATCTCTCTTCCAGAGTACATTCGGCATGATCTTGGTGAATGAGCAATCTTCCAGCTACACCAAGGACTTTGGGCCATATGTATCAAGGTTTAAGAAATCGCTATTTCAGAATCGCTAATTGGTATGTATCAAGAAAATTTTAGCGATTTCTTGATATTCCTTAATTGCGAATTCGCAAATTGCAAATATGGAATACTTTCCCATTCATTTTTATGGGCCAGGAGGCCCATAGGAATGAATGAGAAGTTATTCTCAATTTGCGATTTGCAATTTGCTAATCGCAAATTGAGAATAATTTCAAGGGTGCAGGGGTGTCCAAAGGACACCCTGTTGCACCCCTGAAATATGCATGGGTGCACATGTGGCGCACATACATGCATGTATGTGCATCACATGGACCTTTGAAAAATGCAAAAATGTGCATTTTTCAAGGAATTCGCAACTTACCACCAACTAGAAGTTGGGGGTAATTTGCGATTCCTTAAGGCCATTTAGCACATTTTTTGGGCTTCTTACATTGCATTTAAGGAATCGCAAAATTTGGGTTTCCTTAAATGCAATCACAAAATAAAGAATCACAAATTTTGCGATTCCTTATTTTGCATGCAGATATGTGTGATACATACCATTTGCAAAAATGCGGACGCATTTGGCCATGATACATATGGCCCTTTATCAAAGTCTTGGAACATGTGGGTCCCAATTTACATCTAAAGTTCCCAGTTTTATTGGAATCAAATTCTTCAAAGATCATTTCATTATTCAGGAAGACTGTTCAACATAGACAAAGAAAAGGTTGTCAGCCGTGGACTCCCTTTTGTTGACCCTATTGTATCCAAATACACAAAATGCTATCAACTGGTTAAGTTCTACAAAACTCATAATATTCTCTCATCATCCCACTCCTAAAAACAGAGGATGATTCACAGCTCTTGTTAAACTGCAGCTCGTATTTGGAATACCCTCCCGCTCAAAATTAGGTAAATTAACGAATTACTGCTGTTCCGCAAGTAAATCAAGACCTGGCTCTTTCCGAGGGTATAATCCCCGAGGTGCAATAGTAATAGATTCTTGTTGGTATACCTTCCTCTTGCTCTCACGGCTGATTGCTTTCCTTTGACCTATCTCTTAGCACCAGGATGCCTGTAGGGTTACAGTGCGCTCTACAAATGATATAAATAAATAAATAAATGAATAAGCTGACATATGGCCTTCCCTTTTCTCAGAAAGGTCACGCAATGATAGTAATTTCACAACTTCCCTAATTCCTGGAGAGCAATAATCTATCCCATGATTAAAAATTGTGCTTCTGGCACCGCGTCAGGACTGAAAATACTCCTATAAACTTCAGCTGCAGAAGATGCTGGTGATGCATGAGTTTTTGACACCATCTACTGGACTCGTTAGTAGGGACTCTCGGAAGAAGTGAGACAGCCCTTGCCCTGTTCCCGTCCTCCCTAGAACACAACATCAATCAATCAATCAATCAATCAATCAATCATAGCATTTGTAGAGCGCACTACATACCCGTGAGGGTCTCAATGTGCTAGGGGGGAAGCGCTGCTACGGCTCGAAGAGCCAGGTCTTGAGAGTCTCATGAATGTTAGGAGGTCTTCGGTCTGCCGTAGGCTGATGGGTAGGGTGTTCCATGTCTTAGCGGCGAGGTGGGAGAATGATCTGCCGGCGGTGGTAACTCTTCAGATGGGGGGATGGCGGTGAGGACGTGATCTGCGGAGCGGAGCTGGCGGGCAGGGGTGTAGAGGCTGAGTCCGCTGTTGACATACGCAGGTCCGGTTTCGTGGAGTGCCTTGTGTGTGTGAGTGAGGAGCTTGAAGGTTATCCTCTTGTTGATGGAGAACCAGTGCAGGTCTCTCAGGTGGGGTGTGATGTGGCTCTGGCGGGGTATGTCGAGGATCAGTCGTGCGGAGGCGTTCTGGATGCGTTGGAGCTGTTTCAGGAGTTTGGCCGGGGCTCCCACATAGAGTGCATTGCCGTCGTCCAGTCTACTGCTGATGAGGGCCTGGGTGACCGTCCTTCTTGTTTTGGTGGGGATCCACTTGAAGATCCTGCGAAGCATGCGGAGGGTGTTGAAGCAGGAGGAGGAGATGGCGTTGACCGGATACGTCATGGAGAGTGTTAACTGGTCCATCAAGTTAACTGGTTCCATGCTCATGACGGCTCCCGGCCGCAGAGTGCTGAGGGCAGAATGCTGAGGGCAGAATGCTGAGGGCAGAGTGTTGAGTGCAGAGTGTTGAGGGCAGAGTGCAGAGTGTTGAGGGCAGAGTGTTGAGGGCAGAAGGCAGAGTGCTGAGGGCAGAGTGCTGAGGGCAGAGTGTTGAGGGCAGAGTGTTGAGTGCAGAGTGCAGAGTGTTGAAGGCAGATGTTGAGGGCAGAGGGCAGAGTGCAGAGTGCAGAGGGCAGAGTGCAGAGGGCAGAGTGCAGAGGGCAGAGTGCAGAGGGCAGAGTGCTGAGGGCAGAGTGTTGAGGGCAGAGTGTTGAGGGCAGAGTGTTGAGGGCAGAGGGCAGAGTGTTGAGCGTAGAGTGCAGAGTGCTGAGTGCAGAGTGTTGAGGGCAGAGTGTTGAGGGCAGAGTGTAGCGTGCAGAGGGCAGAGGGCAGAGTGCAGAGGGCAGAGGGCAGAGTGCAGAGGGCAGAGGGCAGAGTGCAGAGGGCAGAGTGCAGAGGGCAGAGTGCAGAGGGCAGAGTGCAGAGGGCAGAGTGCAGAGTGTTGAAGGCAGATGTTGAGGGCAGAGGGCAGAGTGCAGAGGGCAGAGGGCAGAGTGCAGAGGGCAGAGTGCAGAGGGCAGAGTGCAGAGGGCAGAGTGCAGAGGGCAGAGTGTTGAGGGCAGAGTGTTGAGGGCAGAGGGCAGAGTGTTGAGCGCAGAGTGTTGAGGGCAGAGTGTTGAGGGCAGAGTGTAGCGTGTTGAGGGCAGAGTGCAGAGGGCAGAGGGCAGAGGGCAGAGTGCAGAGGGCAGAGTGCAGAGTGCAGAGTGCAGAGTGCAGAGTGCAGAGTGCAGAGGGCAGAGGGCAGAGGGCAGAGGGCAGAGGGCAGAGGGCAGAGGGCAGAGGGCAGAGTGCAGAGGGCAGAGGGCAGAGGGCAGAGTGCAGAGGGCAGAGTGTTGAGGGCAGAGTGCAGAGTGTTGAGGGCAGAGTGCAGAGTGTTGAGGGCAGAGTGTTGAGGGCAGAGTGCTGAGGGCAGAGTGCAGAGGGCAGAGTGCAGAGTGTTGAGGGCAGAGTGCTGAGGGCAGAGTGCTGAGGGCAGAGTGCAGAGGGCAGAGTGCAGAGTGCAGAGTGTTGAGGGCAGAGTGCAGAGTGTTGAGGGCAGAGTGCAGAGTGTTGAGTGCAGAGTGTTGAGGGCAGAGTGTTGAGGGCAGAGTGCAGAGTGTTGAGGGCAGAGTGCTGAGGGCAGAGTGCTGAGGGCAGAGTGCTGAGGGCAGAGTGCTGAGGGCAGAGTGCTGAGGGCAGAGTGTTGAGGGCAGAGTGTTGAGGGCAGAGTGCAGAGTGTTGAGGGCAGAGTGTTGAGGGCAGAGTGCAGAGTGCAGAGTGCAGAGTGCAGAGTGCTGAGGGCAGAGTGCTGAGGGCAGAGTGCTGAGGGCAGAGTGCTGAGGGCAGAGTGCTGAGGGCAGAATGTTGAGGGCAGAGTGTTGATGGCAGAGTGCACAGTGTTGAGGGCAGAGGGCATAGTGTTGAGGGCAGAGGGCATAGTGTTGAGGGCAGAGGGCATAGTGTTTAGAGCAGAGTGTTGAGGGCAGAGTGTTGAGGGCAGTAAGTGCATCTGTTTGTGAACAAAGATATTTTGAATATTTTACAGTATCCGGTTTCCACCAAATTTGTCAGGGCGAAAGTGCAGGATTAAACAAATCTGTACATTTCCATTCAGGTGATCGTTTGCTAATGCCTGGTACTCATTTTGGGTTTCACCTGTATAGCACTTGCACTGTGCTTGAGAAAACAATTGTGTTTAATATAAACCTACAAGGGACTTATATCCTGCCTCACTCTCTCACTATATAATACTCACTCTTTCACTTTTTACTACTCGCTCTCTAATACTCTTTACTTATAACTCTCTCCTACTCACTATCAACTACTCACTCTACTACTTACTCTGTGTGTGGGTGCTAATGCAATAGGTCTCGCAAATGCAAACAATTAAGCTATTGGCAATGTAAATGACAATGCCATTTATTTATGATTTAAAAAAAATAAGTCAAGAGCAATGCCAATAGCTATACCTTTAATAATGCTGAGACCATTGCATTGTAGAGGACTACTGTTGCATACCTGTTTATCTGCCATTGGAATAAACCTACATTGGCTTCATCACACCAGTGTTGTCCTAATTACTACACCTATTTTTGGCGACTAGGTGAAGACGTCTCCACGCTCTACAGTGGTACTAGTGGACTTAAAATACATCTAAACTATCTCTACAATGTTTTGTGAAGAAGCTTCAACAACCAGGACATGACAAGTGAAAGCATCAGGAATAAAAAGGTGCACAAATGAGTCACAGGAATCCACAAGAGTAATTCAACCAAAAGACATCTAGCTTAAAATGAAACAAAGGAAACAAGCACAAAGACAGCGTGCTGTGCAGTTCGACCGGTGTCCATCACACCGGACAGCCCCCACACAAGCGTGCTGTACCCTACCTCTAGAGTCAACTTCAACAAGAAGCTCCATGGAGGCTGTTCAGAATGAGCTTTCACACAAAGTAAGCCCTTCCTTTTATTTCAAGGGTGTTGCGCAGAGTGTGACTCTCATGTGCATTTTGACAAGGAAAAGTCTGTCTGATTTTGCCTGTGTGTGCCTGAGGCATGAAGGCACTGGATCACCCGTCCCTACACATTTGGTCTTGCACCAGATCTTGCCAAGAGTTATGTTTCACTCATCTCATCTGTGGTTGTGACAAGATGGATTTGGGGGCACACAGCTGTGGTGTGTCTCGATCCCCTGTGGGCGGTGTGTGTTCAGATGGACTTTACACAAATATCCATGGATCGTTCTTTGGCAGTGGGCTGCACATACTGGAGGTGTACAAATTGAGCCTAGTCTGGGTGAAGTCAAGTTGAGCCTTATATTTTGTTAAAGGTGTGTTTTCTCTGTTTGGCAGTTGTGGGGAGACGGCATGCCTCAGGAGCCGAGTCACGAGTCACGAGTCAGGTGGGGCATGTTTTGACTTTGTTTGTTCAGTTTTTATTGAGACTTCAATCTGCTGCACTATCCAACTGGCAATTAAACATTTTTAAAACGTTGCTCGCGCTTACCTTGGTGCAGTTCTAGGGTCCCGTGCAGTCTGTGGTGACTTCTTCATCTGCTCGCCGATCTTCATTGTGACGCATCAGATGCAGAGTTGCCCTCTGGTGTTTTGGTGCACGCTGTTGCCTTGCGCCATCTGGCATCAATGTACGTGCCACCATTTTGGGTGTGGCGCTACAGCAAGCTATTCAATTATGTTTTTATGCCTTTTGCCAACCACGTTTATGCCATTTACCAATCACGCTAGTTTTTCTTGCCAATCATGTTTTCTTGGGGAACAGCCTTTACGACGCGGCTGTTACACCGCCGTGCCGTTACAATGCGGTTTTTCCAACGCAAGTAGCTACCACGACTTGTGCTGGAGGGCGCTGCAGGACAAGGAATTTTTTAATTTACTATCCAACACCTTCCTTACTGTACGTAGGCTGGTGTTAGAATAGTAAATTAAAAAATTCCACTCCCCTCCAACGTTGAAAAAAACGCGTTGTAACGGCACACGGTGTAAAAGCACGCGTTGTAAAGCCGTACATCCTGTTTTCTTACAATACGTCTCATTTTCAAGGAATATTTATTGAGCTCTAATACGGATGTCGTGACACGAAAGGAAGGTCTGTGTCTACAAACATGTACTTAACTTTGTTAAATTCTGTGCACATTGGAGCGCATGTCCACCATTAAAGGCAACATTAAACTTCAATATGAAGCGTTTGTTCATTGTTGGGCGGCAACTCACACAAGCCTTAAATGGAAACTGCAACAATAAGACATTTCTTTATTGTAATTGGCAAAACATTCTTGGAAATTTTATCGGAGCACTTCTTCTCATGAGTGCAGTGTAGGATTATTCTAATTTGTGAAATCGTATTTTCACTGTGCTGTGCAATGCTGCCATCTAGTGACTATTTCTCACGTATCAGTTTACAGTGTTTCAGTCAAAGCTTCACTGTTCAGTATCTATGTAGCAATATTGAATGTTTTATTTGAATTACAGCTTTACAGTATTACAGTTTCACTTATTAAGTTTTCCCTTACGTTAGGGATCTGTAGTTTACTTTGCAGGGGTTAACTGCACTTCATATGGGGTGAGTGTTCCCTTACATGAGGGCTGCCCCTACGTCAGGGTAAGTTTTGGGATTTTTTGTAAAGACCAATCTCATGACATATTTACATTTGTCCCCTTACGTGAGGGTGGTCTTTTTGAGTTGTTGCAGGGTTGAATCCCTGCGTGCTTAAGACGCATTGCGCCGCACGTGTTTGTTGTTGCAGGGGTGGGTCCCTGCGTGCTTAAGACACATTGCACTGCACGTGTTTGTTGTTGCAGGGGTGGGTCCCTGCGTGCTTAAGAGGCATTGCGCCGCATGTGTTTTGATGCTAAGTTTTCCCATTCCTGGCCTCCTCACATTGGAGAGCTTTCACAATATGTTTACAGGTTGTCCCTTAGTTACTAGTGGGGCAGGACATTGGGTGCAAGTCCCTATGTTCTCATGACGTCATATATTCTTTACTTAGTGTGATTTTTTAAATCACAGGTTGTCCCTTTTTGTTTATAGGGGCAGGAAATTGGGAATAAGTCCCTCTTGTTCACATTCACATTCATGTTGTCCCCTGTTCAGGGTGGGGGCAGGAATTTGGAAGCCATTCCCTCTTTCCTCACCTTTACATGGAGTCTTCCCTACATGGGATTGTATACATTGTTGTTATTCATTGTATTGCCTTTATTAAGAGGGGGAGATGGGTATTTCATATTTGATATATTTACCTTTTTCCCTTCTCTTTTTATATTGCATAGTCCCTATCCCTCTTGTGATGGTATTTCTGTCATCCGTGGGTTACTGACTATTTTACTTACCTTTTGCTGTTTTTATTATAGTATTAAGATGTTCGGTATATAATGTTTTGATTATTTATCTTATCTCGTACTTTTAGGTTTATAGTTTTAATATGTTTAGTTTATTCTTTTGCTTATAAGGAAAGAGATATGTAGTATTCTCCTATTACTATGTATCTCTTATGTTAACCTGCTCATAGCTGCTCAGCCTGTGTGAGTGTTCTGAGTGGAATGTTTGGTGTGTGGGCTGTGTGTGGAATGCTTGGGTGACTGGAGCAGAGTGACACTTGTATGGATGGGGCTGAACAGCTGCTCTTCAATAAAGCTATGTTGACTTCATCACACCAGTCTTGTCCTGATTACTACAAACTTCCTGTTGAGAAGGCTGCAACAGTGTGGATTGCCTAGCACATACATCAAAATACATTGTAACAGGTAACCAAAACTGAATACGTTTCGTAGCCATATGTATGGGATTAACAAAGGAGGTATCCAACCTACGATTATAGCAAATAGCGTACCACCAAGCCTTATAAGAAATTTTTGTGTAGTTCTTCCAATTCCTGCTGATTTCCTGAAAACCAACCACTATTAACAAATCAAACATTTTTAACATTGAATGTATAGTTGCTCAAAACATCTTAGAAATACATGAATGAAAGAAAAAGAAGTATTATTAAAAAAATGTAATTAATCTGAGACCAGACACTTTTCCAGAAGTTATGTACGAATGAACATGAAAATAACAAATGGAACAAGTCTTCATTTGGAGATGAGCATTTCCAACAGGTATCCAATGTAGTGGGAAGCCTTTTATGTAAAGTATTCGGGGATAATAAGAGCCTATTATATACATAAAACAACGTTTGCGTTAGACTAGCTGCTCTTGAGGATTTTCGTATCTTGGTCCAAATGTTACTCCACATAGATAATGGCCAAGAAGCATTAAAGTCTTGCTCCCATGCACATTCAGTTTTCAATTCATGTCTGATATTATCAGTACTTTATAAAAAATTATATATGGTGGATGCTTTGGGTAAGGTGTGCAACAGGGTGGATAGATCTTTAGATGAATCAGGCGTAGGAACATTAACAGATGTAGCGGTAAATTGAACGCTAGCATCTAACACAGCTTTCTTAAGGAGATGGTACTTAGAGTGGAATGAGGAAGGGAGATCAAGTAATTGCCCGAGTGTGGGAAAAGATATAAATTATATTTGTGAAAACAATTGATGGATCCATATTAAACATGTTTGCCTACAAGTTTTCCAATAATAGGGTTCATTACGTATTAGAAAGGGGGTTGGGAGCACACTTCCTCACAGTCCCAGCACAGTTCACCCCTTTGCATCTTGGTAAATGCAGTACATGGTTCAAACTTACTTCAAAATTATCTGGAGTTTTTCACCAAAGTCGGTGCAGACATTGCTGTATATCTCTAGACACGTGTTTCTGGGTTGAGCCCGTCTTCAGTAGAGAGCAGCAGTATTAGAGAGCAAAGAAAAATCATCTGGGGTGGCTGGAAATGCTGCCAAGTTTCTCTCAGCTCACAGTACCACTCACAGGCACACAGGTGCATCTCCAAAGCTTGTCAGCTTGCTGGCTCAAGGGAGCCTTTTAAACAGAAAGGGGGTTGGGAGCACACTGCCTCACATTCCCAGCACAGTTCACCCCTTTGCATCCTGGTAAATGCAGTACACAGTTGAAACTTACTTCAAAATTAGCTGGAGTTTTTCACCAAAGTTGGTGCAGACATTGCTGTATATCTCTAGACACGTGTTTCTGGGTTGAGCTCATCTTCAGTAGAGAGCAGCAGTATTAGAGAGCAAAGAAAAATCATCTGGGGTTGCTGGAAATGTTTCCAAGTTTCGCTCAGGTCATTCATTTACCAGGATGCAAAGGGGCGAACTGTGCTGGGACTGTGAGGCAGTGTGCTCCCAACCCCCATTTTATTATTACCAAAGTTTTGCTATGCCATATAGTTGAGCTGAGGAAGGAATCAAGAGTCTCTTGAGCTAAAGGGTAAAGTATTCCAAGGAGTTTAGAAGTAAGCTTAATATAGGTGTGGAAAGGGACTGGGGTTTACGAGTAAAGGAGAGATACTCCTGAAAAGAAAAAAGGGATAAAAAATGGTTCTCAACTGATGTCCATAAAGGGCGTTCTTCTGTGGAAACAAGCAGCCAATATGAAGCTTGACGTAGAAGAAATGCTTTTTGATAAGCAGAAAAATTGGGAAAGTTAACTCCTCTTTCAATTTTAGGGTGAACTAATTTGGATATAGACGTACAAGGTTTCTTTTTGTTCCCCAAGAAAGAGGAGAGTACGTAGTTAACTTTTTAAAATGATTTAGCAGAAATAGGGACCGGTATGTTGGAAATGGTGTATAATACTGTTATATGCTGCTTGCGTGCGTCCCAGCACGCGAGCTTCTGGAATTTAGAATGTTCCACTCAGCTCCGGTCAGTTGGAGCTGGACTGTCCTTGTGGGCAGTTGGTGGTTGTCAAGCTGTTCTCCTTCTTTGGAAATAAACCATATCTGAAGACTACGCTATGTGTGGACCCTTTCATCATTTATAATATACTGGCGACGTTGGGAGCAACCTTTAACGAAATACGAGGCTTCAAGGAGAACAGCGTTCACATGAGTTCCAGCAGGAAGTAAGAAGTTAAATTGTTTAATTTAGTAAAGCGCACTGATAGCGCCAGCGGCAGGTTACGGAGGGCATTAGTGCAATGATAGCACCTGCGGCAGTTTAATCGCTTGTGACAGATTTATAGAGCGAGCGCCTGCGTCCGTGATCAAAGCGGGTGTTCATGTTTGTGGTCGGCGGCTGTTTGAAATCTGTGCACGTGATGGCACCCGCGGCTGGTATTTGAGTGTGAACTACTCTAAAAGGGAATTCAACTACATGGGGAGTGCGCAATTGAAGAGGAAAAGTAATCTTGGCGTTTTAAAAGCTACTCACTTGTAGGCTCGAGCGCATAGATATTTTAACTGCGCAGTAGAACGTTGAAGTCCCCCAGTGTCTCTCTCCTCTACACGTCAGCATCAGCTCTCCGGATGATCGTCTCTGTCGAAGAGCATTCTGGGAGTGACGTTTCAGATTTCCTTCGGCCATTTTGGTTTGGGAGAGTTCGAGGAGCACACCGTGCAACGTTTAACAACACAGTCAAAGGGTGTTTAAGTGATGTATTAAAAATATTCGAGTTGCACAACGCAGTAGTGCCTAATAAGAATTATTCATCAACATAAAAAAAAAAAAAAAAAAAAGGAATTTACTTATTTGTATTGGCTCATTTACTCTAAAGCAATGTCTAATATTATGGTTCCACCACATTTCTTACCAGTGGCAGGAGAGCTGAAAATGGATTGGGATTTGTGGTATCCCATGTTTTTGGCCTATGTCAGTGTTTTAGAAGAGGAAGGTTGTTCGGCCAAAAGAAAGTTAGATTTATTACGCTTGTCTTTAGGTGGACAAGGACTAAAGGAGTTATCTGATTTGCCTCCCTTGGAAGATTCTGACTCTGAAACAGATGTTTTTGAAATTGCAGTCAAGCAACTTACCATTAGATTTGGGAAAAAGGTGAATACAGTGATGGAACGTTTCAAATTTTATTCAAGGGCGCAAAAGGATAACGAAACCATTGAGAACTATATTTTTGCGTTACGTGCCCTTGCTGGTTCCTGTGCCTTCGAAACAATTAATTATGAACAGGTGCTTAGGGACCAGATAATGATGAAGACTAAGAGCAAGAAGATACAGGAACGATTGTGGCTAGGGACGGAAACTTCACTAAAAGCTGTAGTCAATATAGCCAAAGGGATCGAACAGTCAGAAAAGTTTGTGTCTGAAATAAGAGGTCAGAGTCAAGGCATGTCAGTAAAGATCCAAGAGGCCGTACCTGAAGTTTCCGTGGTCAGAGGTCAAGCATTTCAAAAGAAACCTGTTGTTTCAAATTTTAAAAGGGAAGGCTTTACGAGGGATAATAGGTTTAATGAAAGTTTCTCGAAAGAAAATAGGTTCAGCAATAGACGCTCTTTCATAATCTGTTACAGATGTGGAAGTTTTGAGCATGTGGGGTATTTTAAAAGTTGTCCTGTTTTAAATAAGATCTGTGTAAAATGTAAAAAGACTGGTCATTGTGGGAAAATGTGTCGTTCACCACAAAAAGTTAATTGTATTTCTGTAGATGAAGATGAGTTTGATGCAGAATTTAGTGAGTTCAACTGTATTTCGTGTGTATCCTCTGATGAATGCAAAAGTTTTCCTTCTGCTTTATTTCATATAGACGGTAAAGAGATATCCATGCTAGTAGATTCCTGTGCCTGGTATTCCATAATTGGGAAGGATGTGTTTGAAGAATTGTGGCCTAATAGAGAATTTACAAGTCCTGATATCAAACCCGGCAGCTATTCTGGTCACAAGATTGAATTAATTGGTTTCTTTTGGGCAAAGGTTGAATTTAAAGACAGGTTCACTCAAGCTAAAATATATATTGCCAATAAAGGGGAATCGCTTTTAGGATGGCCCCATCAGAAAGAGATGGGCATTAAATTAGATCCTAATGCCTCACCCCCTGTGTATATTGATCCAAACATTCCATGGCCTGTTTGCATGGTAGCCCCTAATGACAGTGAGTTTGTAGATAGTATCAAGAATGAATTCCCAAAAGTATTTAATGAGAAGCTAGGCGAGTATGTCCAATTCAAACATAAGATCATTCTTAAGGACAATGCGGTACCTGTAAGGCATAGGGTTAGGAATGTACCTTTAGCCTACCGTAGTAAAATGAAAGGGATTCTGGATGATCTAGTTAAATCCAACATCATTGAACCTATTGAGTCTTCTCCTTGGGTTTCCCCTATTGTTTTATCACTAAAGGCCAATGGCGAGCTCCGCTTATGTGTGGACCTAAGAAGCCTCAATAAAGAGATTTGGTCTGACATGCATCCCCTACCCAGAATCAATGAGCTTATTTCCACCCTTTCTGGTGCAAGCGTATTCTCTACATTAGATCTTGCTAGTGCATACCACCAGGTGGTCTTGCGTGAGGATTCTAGGAATCTGACAGCCTTTGTCACGCCTGAGGGTATGTTTCGCTACTTACGGATGCCGTTTGGCCTTGCCAGTGCTGCATCAGTATTTCAGCGCTTAATGAAGGAGGTGTTGAATGAATGTGAAGGGGCTATTGCATTCCAGGACGACATCCTGGTTTTTGGCAGTAATGTTCTGGAACATGATAAGAATCTCAAAGCTGTGTTAGGAGGGATACAATCTAAAGGCTTGACCCTCAAGTTGGCTAAGTGCAAATTCAGACAGGAGAAGGTAGATTATTTGGGACATGAGATTTCCAAGGAAGGAATAAGACCCAAATTTGATCACATTTCCAGTATTTCAAGGGCTCCTTCTCCTACCAATAGGGATCAATTGTTTTCTTTCCTTGGGTTAACTGAATATTTTAGCAGGTTTGTGAAGAACTATGCTTCCAAAGTGGCTGCTCTTCGACTGTTACTAAAGAAAGGCGCAAAATTTGTATGGGGAAATGAACAGCAACTGCAATTTGATGTGTTAAAAAAGGAAATTTGTTCTGCTCCTTTCTTGAAACCATTTGTTGTGGGTCAAGAATGTATTGTTTCTGTGGATGCATGTAACACTGGGTTGGGTGCAGTTCTGATGCAGAAAGATATGGGTGAAGAAAGTATTGTTTCTTATGCTTCAAGGACATTGAAAGGTGCTGAGAGTAACTATTCGACGATTGAAAAAGAGCTATTAGCGTGCACCTGGGCAGCCCAGCATTTCCGACAGTTTTTGTGGGGTACAAAATTTGTGCTTAGAACCGATCACAAGCCGTTAGTAAGTATGTTGGCTGCGGGTGGTGGAAGGATTCTTACAGCCCGTTTGGCCAGACTGGCGGCCAAACTACAGGAGTATCGATGTACAGTGGAGTATATCCCTGGTAGATTCAATGTGCATGCCGACTGCATGTCAAGGTTAGCTTTACCCCATCACGATGTTGAACACACTGATGAGTGTGACGTAGCTTACACCATGAAAGACATCAATGTGGATGATTCAGAGGTCATCAGTGAAAATCTTTGGGTGGAAGCAATGTCTGAGGATAACATTTTAGGTTTGGTCAACACTTATCTTAAATATGGTTGGCCTGAAGAAAGGAAGTTGTCAGGTGATTTAAGTTCATTTTTTAAGGTTAAGGATGAGCTCATGTGTACTAATAACATTATCACTAGGGGTGACAAGATCATTCCCCCTATGTCAGTCAGGGAGAAATTGATTAAGATTGCTCACGAGGGTCACATGGGCATGTCCACCACCAAGAGGAGGTTAAGGGAGTACTATTGGTGGCCTTCTTTAGATGCCTTTGTGGATAGATGGGTCAGGAATTGTGTGTCTTGCTCCAATAGTGACAAAAGTGTGAAACCATTGTCCTCCTCAATTACTCCTATTGAGTATGCCGAAGGGCCGTGGAGGAGGTTAGGGATCGATATCATTGGTCCTTTAAATTTGCCTGGTTGCAAGGAGGTATACGGTATAGTCCTAATAGACTATTTTTCGAAATGGCCGGAGGTCAAAATTGTGGAAAGAATCACCTCCAGGCAGGTCATTGATTTCCTTAACAATGTTTTTAGTCGGGAGGGTTTACCTTCTGAGGTTATTTCAGATAATGGAACGCAGTTTACCAGCAGTGAGATGGAAACATTTTTTAAAGATCACGGTATATCTCACAAGAGGGTTTCCAATTATAATCCTCAAGCCAATGGCCAGACCGAGCGCTTTAATAGAGTGGTCAAAGAGTCTATTCAGCTAGCGGTCAGGAATGATTTGAATTGGAGGAAAGCTTTAAGTGCCACCTTGCTTACATATCGCACGTCACCCAATTCGGTGACGGGTTGTTCCCCTTTCGAATTATTAAGAGGTCGCAAACCTGGTTCTAAGTTGTTACCTTTGTGGTTGAAATCCAATGGTCCCGTTGTGTCTGCTTTCAATGCCAGGGAAATGGGTGAACGGGTCAGGATTGATCAAGAGAAAATGGGTAAAGGTTCTATGGAAAGTGGTTCACGTCACAAGGTCAAAGTGGGCGACTTTGTGCGTGTGAAATTTGGAAGTTCATCTGCCAGGAATTGGGCTAAGTGGTCGGATCCTCTCAGAGTGATTGAAGTTTTTAGTAAGGCTGTACCTGTCGAAGGGGGGAAAATTTGGAACTTCAGACGTGTATCTGTGGTTAGATCTGAGAAATTGTTGAAGAATCGTAGGAAATGTGTTTCTCATGCCTATGTTGAAGATAATGAACAATTGTTTTTGGATGAGTTCAATACTATGCAAAACTCACAGGTGTCCTTGCCTATCAATTCTGATGTGCCTGTTGTTACTACTCTTGGTCCGCAGGAGAATCTTAATGACTCTGATTGTTTGGGGGATGTCATTGATTTGGAACCTGCGGTTCAAGGTGAGTTTGTGCAAAGAACTGCAGATGCGGTACTCAGAAGGAGTGCACGTGTCTCGCGTCCACCTGCAAAATTGAAAGATTATGTTTGTTCTTAGTTTTTTTTTGTTTTTTTTGTGTTTAGGGGGGGAGGTGTGTTATATGCTGCTTGCGTGCGTCCCAGCACGCGAGCTTCTGGAATTTAGAATGTTCCACTCAGCTCCGGTCAGTTGGAGCTGGACTGCCCTTGTGGGCAGTTGGTGGTTGTCAAGCTGTTCTTCTTTGGAAATAAACCATATCTGAAGACTAAGCTATGTGTGGACCCTTTCATCATTTATAATAAATACTATAGGGGAGAGCATCATCTTTATAGTGTCAAGGCGTCCCCAACAGGACAGGTAAAGAGGGTGCCATTTAATTGTAAGTTCCTAGATTTTTTTTTATATGTAACCCTAAATACTTAATATGATTAGGGTTCCAGGTGAAGTTAGCTGAGTTAAAATCTGCCTTAAAAGTATATTTAGTTAGAGGCAGAATCTCGCATTTGTCACTATTTAATTTGTCCCAGAATATAAGGAAAATAATTGAACTTCTGCTAAAAAAGCAGGAATCGAATTACTAGGTCGTGTAAGAAAAAGCAATATGTCGTCGCCACATGCTGCAAGTATGTGAATTTTGACAGATTTTCGATATGAAAGGTTCAAGAGCCAAATTAAAAAGAAAAGGGGATAAGGGGCATCCCTTGCGTACCCCTCTTCCTAAATGAAAAAATGGAGATATTAGGCCATTAACGCAAACAGCAGCGCAAGGATTAAAATAGAGGAGGGAGATTAGGGAGATAAATTTAGACCGGAAGCCAAACCATCTAATGGTGTAAAATAGGTAAGGCCATTCAACTCTATCAATCGCTTTTTCTGCGTCTTATGCTATTGCTGCAAGGGGATACGTTAAAGGTGTAGTTTTGGATAAAATATAAAAAAAATAGTTGGTTATTATCTGTGATAACTCGCCCTTTGACAAAGCCGGATTGCTCCCTACCTAATATACTTGGCAAATAGCAATCTAAATGAAGAGCTAGTGCCTTGGAGAAAATGTTATAATCGATGTTGACAAGAGAGATGGGTCTGTAATTTTTACAATCGTTTGAGTCTTTACCATCTTTAGGTTTGAGACAAATGTGCGCTTCTGAAAAAGAGCCAATGGAATTTTCTAAGGAACAAAAGGAGAGTATGAGGAAGTGTAATTTGGGTAATAATAATTTAGAAAAGTGAAGAAAAAATTCGACAGTGAAACCATCTGATCCAGGTGCTTTATCTTTTCTGAGATGCTGGAGAGCTTCCAAGAGTTCCTGTTGATTCCAAAGAGGATAAATTAGGGGGAGTATGTTGGGGTTTTTGTATGGTGGAGAAAAATTGTTACAATAAAAGATCTGTGGGATTTGTTTCTGAGGAATACAATGTTTTATAAAACCGAGAAAATTAATTTAAAATGTCTGCATCCTTAAATTTTAAAACAGAATGTTCAACATAAATAGACTCTATGTTTAGCTTGTTATTTCTAATTTTTAAATACTTAGCCAGAATTATTTTTTTTGTTAAATAATTTTTATTAAGGAAACAACCACTGAAAATACAAAGTACTACTAGTATGTTGAATTAGTGCAGTAAATACATAACTTATCATAAATATATTTGAAAAAATAGTGAAGTTAAGGATATATTAATAATCAATTACAATAACTTGTACAAAATAGTCATAATAAAAACAACTGATGGTAAGGGAAAATAAACAGTGAGAAAATTAAACAAGCATTGGCATAGCCAATAGGTCTCGCCTTTGGGTCCTTATAAGTGTTTAGTTATCCAGCACAATATATTTGGTGCAACAACATCAAGTGTTGCATGGCTAAACACTTATAAGGTTCCAAAGGTGAGACCTATTGGCTATGCCAATGCTTTTTCTTGTCTGTCACTTAGTCAGGTGAAGTCCACAGTCACTCAAAGGCTTTAAGGGTACGGTGACCAGAGCTTGTGACCTAAAAACTGGACTCCAATGTTACACCAATGAAGTGGCAGAGAATAACAGCCCTCATCAACATAAAAATGCAGAAGGAGCATTAAGCAAATAAATAAAATGTAATTTTTAAAACCAGCATCATACCTGTTAATGAAAGTGCTTACTTATAATGGCTGCTTAGTATCACTGCTTTGGAACACCTAAAAAAATGTTTCTCACTGTTTTCAATTAACCCTGTCTTAAAACCGGGACACGAACCAAATATGCCGAAATCTGCCAGGACTGTCTCTGCAAATCCGGGATTCCTGGTCACCCTATTTAAAGGGCAATTCCAGCAACCATGGGATACTCGGAAAACTTAAAATCCTTTAAACCCGGATTGAGAAATATTTTATTAATATTCATATATGGTTTCTCTTGCCCTGCTTGTACCACCTTCATTATTTTGGCCTTTTTGGCACCTGGAAAAGAGAGCGGCAAAGGTGCTCAAAATCTGATCAGAATGTCTACTTCTAAAAATGCACATCTTAGGGCGCTGTGAAGCCACATGCACCGTCTTTGAAATAGCTGTTTCCGTGGGGCAGTTTATTCCTGTTTGAAACGTTCTCCACTGGTGACCCCAATGTCAAGCTGTTTGCCTGCCACCTTCAAATTGCACACAGTGGGTGCTGCTTGAAGGCCAAGTGCTGGAGGGGGTAGGACAGGTATGCCTGGATAAAGAGTACACTAAAAAACTGTACATTCTTAATAAATAAAGAGTGTGCAGAAAACGGGATATTTATACCTTGGATGGAAAGGGTTTGGGTTGTGTAAGTGGTAGTGCACTACAGTACAAGTACTTTTGTGGGTTCTAGCAGGGACCAGGTGTATTAGGTTGGTTCATAGAACAGGAGCACCGCAGGATAGCCTGCATCTATTTTTACTACTCACAGCAGTGGATGTAAAGATAAAAAGTAATTTTCTGGAGTTTGCCTAAAATGCCTCTGCAGTTTTTAGGGGGTGAAGGACTAACCATTGCCTCGTGCATGTGTGAGAGAAATGTGTTTGCATGTTGGTATTAACCCCTTCCAGGCTCATGACGAGCTCAGCTCGTCATGCAGTACACTGCTCCTGTACTCATGATGAGCTGAGCTCGTCATGAACAATGGGAATCATGGATCTGCAGCACTTCAGAGGAATCGCCTTAGCACTGATGTGGTTAAGGGGGTGCACGATATCTTTTATGTTATTCATGTACTCTGAAGTCCATATGTAATGTAACTGGTTCTATTGTAACACACTCTGACACCTGTGGGTATAGTTTGCGCTATATAAAAACACATACAAAATAAAATAAAAAAATCCCTGGGAGGCCTGACCCCGTCGTCCTTCTCCCTACTGTACAATGTATTTTCATTTACTGTTCCTTGCGTATATTTCCGTCACTCTGTCTGCCTCCTTCACATACCAAGCATTTGCAATGTAATAGGTCTCGCATTTGCAATAGATTGAGCTGTTATTTATGTGTGGGTTTTCAAAACAGATAAATAAAAGGCATTGTCCTTTACAATGCCAATAGCTTAAACTTTCGCAAATGCAACACCTATTGCATTGCAAATTCTTGTTTAGAAGGCCACTCCTTACACAAGTCCCTTCACTACCATTCTCTCTCACTGGCTTCTTTATTTCCTATCTCCTAGTCCCTCCTTTCCATACCATGTCAGCACTCTTGAGGGTGAAGAAAGTAGGGTGGGGTGGTCTCTTAAGGAGTGTGGCCTTAGAAGCGTAACTAGCATTCCTTCACAAAAGGTGTGGCCTGTGTAATTATGAGCATGGCATAAAGTGTGCAAACCAAAATCCTGTGCTTTGCATAGCATGCCACTCAACCATTACTTGGCAATCGACCACTTGACATCACTGCTGGGCATTCATGCCAAGCAAGCATCAACACACGCTGCCGATCAGCCACCAAAGGATCTGTCCACCACCATCTCCACCAGGCATCTGGTTTACGCATCACCATTACTGCCTGGCACTCAACCTCTCTCTCCTATAATCCAGTGCCGCCTATATTGTGCCTGTTTTTTGCCATTATTTGGATGCCTCTCTGTGAGTTTTATTGCATTCACAGATATCACAAAATAATGGCAAAGTGCCTAAAACAAGATAAAGAACTATTCTCTTTGCCAATGCGTGGTAGCAGTATCAGATAAAGGAGTAATGAGAGAAAAAGCAGTGTGAGTAACTAGATTGGGAAATATTTAAATGATAAAACTGTGAATTCAAACTGTGGAAGGGGTAGTGGCCTTCGGAATGCTCGGTCATTCCCATAATCCTCTTTCTTTCACCACTTTCTTCTGCAGTCTCTTGGTTAGACACATGCCCCTTTTCTCCCAATGTCACTGTAAAACTCTCCATATGCATACCTCATCTCTTTCCTCTTTATCACCCGCATTTCACTCTCTCCTGCACCTACTTCCTTCACCTTACCATCCCCACCCACAACACTTCCTTTCAGTACTTTAACAGCCATGTCTCCTTCACACATTTTCATATAGAATCACAATTTCAGTTGGCGCACACCATTGATCTGTGCGCTGTGCAGAGAGGCCACGGTTTGGGTGAGCATGTATTCATAATAACCCTCTTTATGATCCACTGAGGGGCACTGTGAGAAACCCGCCCCGCCACCCCTCCACCCTCTGCGGCTTCTCTGCAGGTGCAGGCTGAGGGCATTAATACTCTTGAATAGTGCGTCCGGTGAAAAAAGCCGCCTCTGGGTGTCCGTGAGTTCAGGGTCACCCAAACCCTGAATGCAGCCTACATGGAGTAGAGGGCATTCCAATAGGCACCCAGCTGGGGCGCTGTGCGCCTGTACCGCACCAATCAAAACGCTGCCATTGCAGCGTTCTGATTGGTGGAGGGGAGGAAGGCTTTCTGTGGGCGGCTTTCCCAAGGAGAGCAGCAGGAAAACGCAGGACTGCAGGAGTCACATGAAAAAAGAGAGATAGTTTTTCAGAGATAGTAGGGAATATATTTGGTGCATTGATACCTTCAGTGGAAGTCATTCTGAATTCACACAGAATTTGTAAATTGTCAACTGTAGTTGATCGACTCTCGACTGATACTGCTGGGGGTTTCTTGGTGATAAATACAGAAATGGTTGCAATTTGCTCTATGGTTTTCCAAAATCAACTTGCTCTTGATATTTTATCGGCGAAAGAGGGCGAAGTCTGTGGAATGCTGAAAGTTCAACATTGTTGTACATACATTCCTGATAAAAGTAAGGAAATTAGAGGGTATATTAAGAATACCACTTGAGGTTGACAGTATGTGGTAGGCTGGTCCCACGTGTTCAGGTGAAATAGACGATGTAGCCGAGTTGTGTTTCTTGTAGTTTATTAAGTCCATAAGTAGAGTAGATACAGAGCCCCACCAGGAGCAGACTCCTAGCTGCTCAGCCCATCTTCCAACTGCCAAACTCACACACCAGGCACTTAAGCATTCCACTCATGTCAATCACACTAACATTCTAAACGGAACACTCACACTGGCTGAGCAGCTATGTACAGGTTGAAAGGGAACATATTAACATGACCTGAGCATTTTGGGTGATCTTAATTGCACTTCGATCTTGTGCAAGATACTGAAATCTGCAGTTTGCTTGCGGATTTGGCAGCTTGCCAATTACATCAACCATTCAGCTGACCATTTGTTAGACCCCATCTTCTCGAACATTCTTTCTGCTACGGTGGAGACCCCTAAACCCCTTGGTTGGTCTGACTACTCGTTGGTATCAATATCCATCCCTGCCTTCGAGCGCCTTGATAAGGCTGCTCAACTGCCCGTTTTTAGACGTCCTTGGCGTAAACTGAGGCTGGAGGATTTCCACGCGCTTCTTGCTGTGAACCCCCCGGAAACTCACAATGATGCAGACATGGGCTATAGATCATTTTGTAATTGGATTATCCAAGTGTTGGATTCCCTCATTCCTGCTAAATGGTTTAAAGGCCGCACCTTGGATGCTAGCCCATGGTATAATGATTCGCAGACCGCATTGTGGAAAGCGTGTAAGAAATTGGAGCGCACGTGGAGAAAGGAAAATGACCTGGCAAAAAAAATGCTATTTGGCCGCGATCAAACACTATCATAGAACTATTTATACTGTTCGAGCGGCCTATTATGCCAATGAAATAAAGCTTAACCCTAATCTGGCCAAATGCATTTCCAAGATCCTTAAAGACCTTAGGGTACGGAAAAACCCTGTCTCTGTGATTACATCTGAGCAGCAGTGAGAGGACCTGGCAACTTTTTTTGTTGACAAAGTGTGCACCATATTCACTCGTATTTCACAGGAAGAGTTTACCCTGCTGAGTAGGAAAGTTAAATCTGGCTCTCCGGCCGATCCTTTAAAACCTGTCCAGTACAGGGACTCACTTTCTCTCTTCCTGGCCCCTTTGTGCCAGGTAGTTACCACCTCTTTTTCCACAGCGGTGGTCCCGGTGCCGTGGAAACAGGTGAGGGTATATCCTATACATAAAAAACCTTCACTTGACCCGGCAAAACTGGAAAACTTTTGGCCAATATCTCTCCTCCCTTGGGTAGCTAATATTGCAGAGGCTCATGTTAATAACATACTAATGAGATTCCTGAACACCAATAACATATTGGATCCCTCTCTAAATGGTTTCCGCCCTGGTCAAAGCACAGAGACTGCTCTCCTGGCTGTGGCAGAACATCTGCGGACCATTCTCGATTCTGGTCATTCAGTGGCACTGATCTTGCTTGATCTGAGTGCCGCATTTGACATGGTTTCGCATGGGATTCTGTTATTGGAAGAAGCCAGTGTTGTGGGCCTTGCACTAGAATGGTTTAGATAATTTCTGACCGAGATATCCTTCCGAGTGTCGGACCACCATTTCTTTCTCAGGCTCATCCCATCAATCAGGGGGTGGCTGAGGGCTCTGCACTGAGCCCCATATTGTTTAACTTATATGTTCAGTCTCTTGCAACGGTGGCAAGGCACATGGGCCTCACCATGGTCTCGTATGCAGACGATACGCAGCTGGTGGTGGCCCTCTCAGATGGTTCCACACAGGATGCCTCTAGGTTTAAGAGCGGCCTGGACGCTGTTGCAGAGTGGATGACTATAAATTGCCTTTAGCTGAACACTAATAAAGCAGAGGTATTGTTGGTGGGGAAGCACAGGAGCTAGTGGAGTGAGCAATGGTGGCCGAACGCTCTTGGTAGTACCCCCACCCATAAGTCGGTGGTTAAGAGCCTGGAGGTATGGATGGATTCCTCCCTTAGTTTTCAAGATCATACTAAAAAAGTTGCTGGCACTTGTTTTGGCCTCCTTCAGGGACTTAGGCCTCTTTTGAAGTTCTTTGACCCGCCTACGCTTCAGTTGACTGTTCAATCAGCCATTCTGTCTAGACTAGACTACGCTAGTTCTCTCCTGTTGGGGGCTAATCAGGCTGAGGTAATGCATTTGCAGCGTGTTGAAAATGCTGCCGCTAGAGCCTTGTTGGGACGTCCGTGTAATTGCCCCTCTGCTGGCGCTATCCGGAGGCTACATTGGCTACCTAAGGCCAAGCGAATCTAATTTAAGGCTCTTTGTCTATCTTTTAAGATCTTGAAGTTTATCTGGTTAGAGTCCCCCGTGTCAAGCGCCTTCGGGCCGGGGGTCGATCCTTTCGCTGCTTGGAAGCCAGGCTATGGAATTCTTTGCCCCTCCAGATCTGCAGCATGGATCGTCTGTTGGACTTTACGAAAGCAATCAAAACTTTTCTCTTTCCCTTTGCCTATTCATTTTTCATCCTTTTATCTGTTCCATGTGCCTTCCTGCCCTGTTTCATAGCCCGAATCTCCTGATGCTCGCAGCGCCGGGACGCCTCTTCGCTGAGGCAGCTGCGCGCTATATAAGCCTTGATAACATAACATAACAAGGAGTGACTCCCCTGTTCAAACAGGTACCAATGAAGCATTTGCCGGTCTGCATCTTCGAAGCGCTCGCGGGACTCCGAAGTACCTGCAGCACAGGAAGGCTGACCCGAGTCCCCAGCAAAGCTGAGAACCGCAGCCCTCACGAGTGACGTGGAACCGGAACTCCTGACACCGGGCACATTTGCTAAGTGCATCGACTTCCCGATCTTTCCTGAAACTGTGCTTTGGGTTACTTGTAGCCCAAGCCCCGAGCATCATCGGCATTGAAGAATGTGGGCCTACACTCAACGAGTGTTCCGTGAGCCCGCTTCTTGCATTTCCTCTAGAGACTCCTTTGAGCTCCCTGGCCCGTTGACTGGTGGGTCCCCTTGATGGTAACTGATTTTCCTTGGGCTTCCCTGGTTGCTCCAGACATGGCCTGACTCTCTACCAAATGGTGAGTCTCCCAGACCTTGCTGGTCTGCACCAAAGCTTATCTCTGCTTTCTGCGTGGTTTGCTGTTGCCAAGGCTTGTTGGGTCTAATCTGGGCACCAACACAGCAGCACTCGACATCCTTTGTGGGACAGCCCGAATCCATCTCCTGGTCAACGTCGACATGTCCAGAACCTCGTGGCAGAAGAGTCAAGCTTCACCTGAAATCACCCAATATCGGTGGGCATTCGACTATCGTCCCCCTGGTCACTGGCACAGACTCTGTCCCATCTGCTTTCAGGTTCTTCACATCTCCGATCCAGGCTTGGATTCATCCGGACACTTTCCTCTTCGACGGCAGCAGCACTTTGCAGCAGATCACCTTTGAATATCGCCGATGGAAGCCGACACGAAAAGACACCAATGCACCCGGCTTCCCTGGGTGAGGTAACTCGAGTACTCCAGTGCTCCTGTGGGTTTTGACTCTAGAACCTCCTAGTTCTAAAAGGTTTTGCTACAGGTCCTCCTCAAAATGTCCTTTATCTTTAAATTTTCAACCGTGACTTTCCCCAGAGAAGTTAATGGTGATTCGAGGCTGTGTCCAGACGCTGCACTCGTCCCCCATGGGTTCCTGGTGGCCTCAGCAGTTCTACATGCTCTAGGCCTTGTATCTATGTAAGTCCTGGTTCTTATACCACTTTATTGATAAATGGTTTGGTATGCCCCTAGGACTCAACATATATTGTGCTAATTTACTGTGTGCTAATAAGTTTACTGAATGTACTTTTGCCTCTAGCCTCATAAAGAGACTACGGGGATGTGTTTAGAATAAATACATATATTTTATATAATACCTCGTGTGGCTCTCCTTTCATTTCGTCATTCACGAGATTATAGACTGGTAAAAGAAGCTGCTTTACATTCCTTCAAGACTTCTTCACAGCCACCACTAGGATAGCTTTCTATAAGGTTGTCTTTAACCTACCATTAATAAGGGGTCGTTTGGATTGGTGCAAGGTGCCCTCTAGAATAGTGGACAGCATATGCCAGGTAAACTTCTCACTCAAGGTAATTTGAGCGGAGAACATGTAAGTTTGTTGGTTGGATTGAACAGAGTGATGGAGGGATAAAGGAAGGAAGAAAACCAAAGGTGTTAATTGGGAGATCATAGTAGTAAGTTGAGGTCTGGAATGAGTAATGGATAGATGGAGAAGGGAAGAGCCTGTAGAAAGGGTTTAGAGAGTAGAATATGTAGGTTTTGGATAAGTCAAAGGAGGGATAACATGAGGGAGAATTTAGTAGGGTTATTTTGGAGATCATAGCAGTAAACTGATGTTTGGTTTGAGCCACGAGATGTATAGGAGGGAGGAGTTGATGAAGGTTTATTTTGGGGATTGCAGTAGTAGTTAGGGTTTGGGATGAGAGAGAGTGAAGATAGAGAATAAACTTATAATGGTGTAGGGTGATGGTAGGCTAGGGTAAAGCTTTCCAGAGAGTCGTTTTCTTGAACAATAGGACTAAAATAATATATAGACACATTACTTTTTTGTTTTTGTGGAGTAGTGAGAGGAGATATTGATGTAGTGGTTTTCTGTGAAAGATTTGTATGTGCAGTACTGCTGGTGAGTAGTATTTGAATAGTTATGGGGTGGTGATGTGTTTTGGAGAATAGTATGTAGTGTGTAAGAGGGGATGGACAAGAGTTATGAGTGTTTTAGATTTGATCACTGGACTAGGTAATGTGTGTGGGCGGGTGGCACGGAAGAATTGTATGGTCGTGTGTAATTGGTAAAAAGAGGAGGCGGGTGAAAGTGTTAAAACCTTCTGCTTTGCAGTCAAGTAACTGCATCATATAGACTTCTAAATATTGGTAGGCACTGCATATGTTCTCACACTTTTATGTAACTCATATATTTGTATAGAATGAGGCATGTCTTCAATCCTCCTTGACCTCAAAATCATCTCCACAGAGGTCAAACTGCAAGCCACATCCTACAAACTGTGCACACAATGAAGGTGCAAGGAATATGACAAGAACTGAAGGGCTCTGCAATCTTGTCAGGGGTATCAAGAGCAATAGTAAACAAGCATTGGCATAGCCAATAGGTCCCGCCTTTACGACCTTATGTGTTTAGCTAGAACTGTTGGCTATGTTGTGGAGCATTGTGGCTGCTGTGCATTATGTTGAAAAGTTATAATAAAAAGTGTTAAGCAGTTTTGTTACCTTTATGCAAACAAAGATGACATTATATACAAGTGAAAAACCTGATTAAAAAAAGTTTTTAACATAAAAAATGTCTTATAGTTTTTTTGTAATTGCACTGCTGGCAACTTCTTCCTGCCTGTTCTGATGCTTGTTTGTTATATTTTTTTTGTTATGGGGGCGTGGGAAATAAATAACGGGGAAGTGGAGGTTGGAAAACAGTGATTTAATTAGAACACGAGCAGCGGACGGACACTAGGGGAGATTCAATAGATGCCAGATACCAAGGGCAGACTGACGTGATGCTTAGATGGTGCACTGAGGCAAAATGGTGGTGGTGAATGATGTTTTGTGCTCAGGTGTGACACTATATGGTGAGTATTGGAGGTATGTTGTGGATTGTGGAGTTCTGGAGTTGAAATTTGTTGTTTGGTGTGTAATTTTGCGGTGTGTATTGGAAATGTGTGGAGTTGGATTGTGTGGCCTGGAACCGTGATGTTGAGTGAAATTATGCTTATTGAAATTGTGTCCTGGTGTGGAGTGCATTTATGTTGATTGGTGGTATGTGGTATTGTCGTAAATTGACAGCAAAGGGTTAGCATTTAACTGAAGCCATCCTGTATTTAGAAGTTATCTTATCCGCTTTGAGAAAGCCGATTTGTATTTCTGGCAGCCATTTTGTTTACCATGTGCTCGCCATGTGCTCTGTCCTCCCTCAGTGTTAACTGCTCTTGAAATCTGCCTAGAGACAAACTATATTCAGCATCTTCCACTTCGCACATGCCCAGAAGGGCCTAGCTAGTAGAATGCACCTGCTTCTCTAGTATAACTGTCAGGCTATTTTTGCTGCTGTATGGAGAAGTAACTCTCCTCCCACTTTGTTGAACAAGTAGATCTTGTATGCCCATCTTAGTCATTTTGCATGCTTACATGAGCCAGGACTGCCCCTTGGTCTTATGCTTACTATGTAACTCTAAGCATATATAAAGCCCTAGTTTTCTGTACTCCTTAGACTCCCTCATTCAGTTGCTAAAGCTTCTGTGTGACGTAGTCTCACTCATTTGAGGTTCATAAAAATGCTCTTTTATATTTCAGCTTCTGTGCCAATTTCTTCTTTGTTGGTTTAAAAGGACTAAGTATCAGTGAGACCCCTGAGAAGGATTTTTGATTACTTCAGGATGGCGCTCCAAAGTGGACCTCATCAGAGAAGTGGCTATCTGAGGGAGTGATCTTGTCAGGAGACAGAAATCTATTGAGGAGGACAGGACAGGACTCTACTAAGGAGGTACTCTGTGCACAGAGAATCTGAGGATTCTCTGTCTCTGCAGCTCAGTATATTTCAGATTTTCCTGATTTTGATCCTCCACATGATGTCACCCCTGACTGAGAACCTTTTTGGTGTGAGAATTAAAAAAAAAAGACCGTTAGGTCATTCAGAACTTGTCAGTTAGAATTTGGACAACCATTTGTTTGGTAAGAGTTGTTCTGCGGCTCTTACTGTTGGTTTTGATACCTTGGATTGGCAAGGTAGTTTAGTAACACTTACTGTGGCTTAGATTTGCTTTGGCCAACTTTTGATTAAGTATGTATGTAATATGTAAATTGCAATTTATGTAAGCAGGTAATGAGGTGATTTTTCTGTTTTGAATTGTTTGAACGGCGCATAGTACTAAGAGTACCTTAAATGCTACTTTGCTTTTTATAATATTTGCATATTCTGCAATATTTTTGGCATGCCTTTTTCAAGCACACATCGAAGAATGTGTTGCTTTTTGGAGGAACCATAGTGAGATGTGAATTAAATTAGCCGGCTCCCTTGAGGGAATATCTAAATAGGTTTAGGTATAAAAACATAAGGGCATATTACCAACAACTAGCGATAATTTTTGTCTCTAACTTGTTTAGAGACAAAAATTATCGCCGCACATCGGCGATTTTTATCGCAGATAAACCTTGCTATTAGCAAGGTTTATCGCAAATGCGATAAAAAACGGCCGAAATGCATGAATATCGCTGAAAAGTCCGCGTTATTCATGCATTATCGAGCAAATGCTCTTAGCCATGATATCCATCTCCCATTGGATAACATGGTGAAGAACTGCTCAGGGCAGGTGTTAGCTTTTGGAGATATTCGCGCTTAGCGCGAATATCTCCAAAAGTTGGTAATAGGAGATAGCGATGTTAGCGACTGTTTCCAGTCGCTAACATCTTGGCACGCCCACTTTGCATGTCATTAGTGATAAATATCACTGACATGCAAAGCAGGGCCCAAGATGGTCGCTATCTCCTATTAGCTGTCACTAACTGGTGTTAGCGACAGCTTGGTAATAGGGAGATAATTTTATCTCCGCTTTCTTGGCTTTTAAAGCCAAAAAAGCGGAGATAAACCCCCTTGATAATATACCCCATATTTCTTTCTTGGTGACTCTGTATCCCCATGAAATGCAAATATGACAAAAATAACAAACAAGGATCCTTTTCCTGCGCAATTTGATGAATGGAGATATGCAGAGCAATTGTTTGGTGTTCTGCCAGACAAAGCTAGTGAATTGAGTCAATTTTGGCTTCTTGGAAATAAAACAGTCTGTTGGGCTGTTTTTTTTTTGCAGTCTTTTGGAATACTATTGAGAAGCGCTTCTTGTAAATATGACTTACAACTAGTATTTACAAATGGTTTGGTTTAAGTACAGTCTGTGGCCTGTCCTTTGTTTCAGTCCTAAGTGTTGACCTGTTGGTTAAATGTGTGTTTAAATGTCTATGTGGTTTGCGGTTTCACATTAGTGAAACTTCTGCGCATAAATAGTGATGGTGCTATTTATGAAATAATGGCTATTAAGCGCGCTGTATTATGTGTCCTGAGTGTTTGACCCCTTCTGTATATGTCTAAAATGAGCTCAATGTGTGTGTTTGTGGTTTTTCTTGTTGTATTCAGTATGTTATGCAAAATGTCACTTAATTAATATTAGGTTAAAAATTAAATAAAAATCCAGAAATGAGCCATATGATATGCTAAATAACTGTATTTTATTATTAAATTTATAAGAGTAAGCAATTATGCCTATGTACAAACTGCAATGCTTAAAAGATAAAATTAGAATTCACATTCAATAAGAATAAAAAGGCCTCAAAAATGAAATTGTGTGTTTTGCAATAAATAAAATTATAAAGCATTTTCCTCAGATACATTGTATTAGATATTAACAGGCAAACACTTCATCTGAAGTAAATGTTTGCTGAACTAAAACACATACCGCCTGATTCATCAAGCTAAATTGCACTCGCAAAGGGCAAGAATCTCAGAATCTTGCCTTTTGCAAGTGCAATTTTTGCATTTGGGATTCATCATCCCAAATGCAAAATTCGCTATTTAAGAATTCGCACATTTGCGAAGAATTGAATTTAAGGAATCTCTATTTGAGATTCCTTGAATGCAATTCATGAAGCATTTTAAAATTGCGAAAATGCAATTTTGGGCCGCTATTTACCGAGAGGTCAGACCTCTCGGTAAATAGCAAAAACTTAGAAAAATGCTTTTAAAAGCATTTTTCTAAGTTGCATGTTGCACACACACATGTCCTTTGGACATGTGTGTGCGCAACACCTGTTTCAATTTGCATTTAAGGGGTGCTAAAGGGTGTCCTTTGGACACCCCTGGCACCCTTTAAATCGCTATCTTATTTGCGAGTAGCAAATTGCTAATCGCAAATAAGGAATACTCCCCATTCATTCCTATGGGCCTTTTGGCCCATAGGAATGAATGGGGAGTTATTCCTTATTTGCGATTAGCAATTTGCTACTCGCAAATAAGGAATGTGTAGGAATCGCTATTTATTTAGCAATTCCTACATGAATAACATTTTGCGAGTCCTTAATAGCGATTCGCTATGAATCGCTATTAGGGGCTCGCAAAACGGCCCGTTGATGAATAAGGCTGATATTGTAGAACATGCATTGAAATGTCTCAGTTTTAAAAAGACTGCCACCGTGCTTACGTTTCAACACTGAAAAAAAGCTTCGCAACAGCTGTCATTTTTGTAGGCCATGAATAGACAGGAATGTTCACTCAGCCAGGATTTTGTCAGTTAAACACGGGTGAAACTCTGCATTTCAGACTGCTGTTTTAAAAAAGGTTACAAAAATAAGGTTAATTATTTCGTATAACAATAACACATTTCAAGTGAGGATTTCCTTTTCTTAAAGCCTTTTTTTTTATAAGCACATTCTTGGTTCTGATGCTAAAGAATTATTCTTTTAACTACAAACAGGGGAATACGTGCTTTCCAGCTTTCTGTCTCTAGGCGAATTGGGACAGATGGGAAGAGTTAAATGTCAGCTCTTTATTGAGAAGCATAGCATGGCTCCCAGCGCAAGGTCTGCGTTGCCATTTTGACAAGCACTTTATGCACTCATGTGATAGACAATGATATAATGGTATATGTGAACTTTGATTAACAGATAAGCTTTGCCATATTTATACAGCACTAATGCATAAAAGGCTGAGGCAATGAAATTTGTACATTTGCTAAAAGGATTTGTAGCCCTCTCAAAAGTGCTATGTACCTCCCATAACTTTGTTTATGCCCAGTTGCTACACACAGAGGTTGATAGTGTTGACAGAAGTGAAACCTGTTTCAGGTTTCATACTGTCAAAATGGAGGAAGGAGGCTAGCTCCTCTACAAATTAAAGCTAGGTAATATGTATGTTGCACTCTCCTTTTCTCAATTTTTTTTAGCCTGTCTAAACTGTCTGTGAAATAGCAATGAGACATTGAATTGGCTATTCAGTAATACTGTTTTAAACATTGTTAGCATTAATAAAATTAATAAATATATAGGTTTTATTACTGCCCATCCTGTTTGATGAACGTATGACAGGATCAGTAGTTTAGACGGCTGTTCCCTTATTTTGACCTTTAAGGGGAATTAGATGTGGGTAGTTTTGTTCTACAAGTGTTAGGTGATAACACCATTATTGTAGTTTTGCAAGGGCATTGCTAGTTTTTTATTAGCTAGTCCGTGTAAATAAACTGACAGTCCTTATTAGAGCTGATGTTGCATCGTTTGGATGAAAAGTAGAACTTAGGGAAGATGCCCATTTGATCTTTAGAAAGAAAATG
The DNA here is from genome assembly GCF_964261635.1 of Lissotriton helveticus. NCBI lineage: Eukaryota > Metazoa > Chordata > Amphibia > Caudata > Salamandridae > Lissotriton > Lissotriton helveticus. Next base: position 504,160,614 of record NC_136062.1, on the reverse strand, counting down.
TTTTGAAGGAAATATTGTTTTATAGATAGGAAAACCTGTTAAATTAGCAGTTTTAGATTTTCCTGCTGCTCCTATAACATGAGAGCATGGTCCTAAAATATACAATGTAGGTGATTTTTATTAAGAAGAATCATTTTAGAAGTGTCTGCAGTCCTGTACAAGTAATGTAAAGTTTATGAGCAAAAGTGTAGAATATTTACTTTTTTTAAAGTGTTTTCAGCAGATAGACTTCCCATGTTGCTATCTACCCTTACATTGCAGAGGATAGTGTTCTCACATTGAAGTTAATGAGGATAATGAAAAGTACCCAATTGAAGAGACTAGATATACTGCCTTTGCCTTTGAGAGTGACAGTGCATTCTAGACCAGAGTTGACCCATGGCTTCTGGCCACTCCTTTGAAGATTGCAGGCCATCTGCCTGCAGTCCCATTGTTAAATACAATGAATTGTTTTTGTACTACATTGAAGGAAACTAACAGCTGTGTCAAGTTTTTATATCACCAGGTTCTGCGGGATCTTCCAGAGTAAAAGGAAGAGTCATAATAACCTGCAGAACGATGATTAGGATGAATCCTAACTCCCATCAGTGCCAGCTACAGATGAAGGGCAGACGTCTTGGACCTACAGTCCCAGCACGCAGAAAGTAGCAAGGCTGGACCGCGATCGCCAGCGCGCCATCAATGGCATCTCCAAAGCATCATGCTTGCTTCATCAGACGGCGTTGGACATCAGACAAGAAGGAGGAGCTGGTTCCCTGTTTGCCACAGAACCAGAGTTTCAGTGCAAAAGAGCGAACAAGAATGATCCCTGTTGTTGATGGCAGGGCTGGTTTGAGGCTTCAGTTTTCTACCTGTCATGTGCTGGTAACCTCTGACGGCGCGTGGTCCCTTGAGCCCCTTGGCCTGAGTTTTGGCCACCCCCTTTTTTCTTTGCTCCAATGGAAGGGCAGTGCACCGGAGGATCCAAGATTGGCAAAAGGCACTACATTGCGTTACCCATGTTGAAAGGAAAAATAAAATGAAAGAGCAGCCCGAGCATCCTCTGACACTGAATAACGAGTGTTGGAGCCTGGGAATGCAGCTGAACATTACATTTTGTTGCTTTTTCTTTTTTTTTTTTGGTGCAAAACATTTATTCAGCATTGTCAGGATTACACAGCGTCACGCCCACAACCCGGAGGCTGGCCGCTATCAACGCATATATTAAAGACAAACATTAGCATATTTTTATCAGTGCGAATATAAGCTCGCAAACCATCAACATCCAAGTGACAAGTGCAGCATTCACATAGCTAAATCAAAGTGTTTTGCATTTTGATATTTTTTGGTCAACAGTAACATGTGCAGTAACATGGTGATCTCAGGGAGGGGAGGGGGGGGCGGGCAAGCCAGGTGCTGGAGCAGACACAAAAGGCCGTGCGCGGTGTGCAGTTGGCATCGCCATGAGTCTACAGTTGCAGTGATAGTGCGCCCCAACATCCAATGTAGCAGTCCGGGAGCCGTCAGGGTAGTATCTCGGGAGCATGAGCAATCCACAGATAATGTAAACAAATGGGGGGGGGGGAATACAAAAAAAAAAAAAACATCATTCCAGACCGCATAGGGTCAGCCCGGGCCGTCAACTCAGGACCCAAGAATCCACACTGTAATGTCTCCTTATCGCAACCTCAATCATCGCCATCCTCTGGGGGGTCAGTTATTAAATAACATTGCAAAGGGGCCCAAATGTCAGTAGGCCTAGAAGTAGGTGGCAGCAGCTCAGAATAAATGTGCAATTGTTCTTGGCAGTAAACCATGTCACTCATCCAATCCTTAAACTTGGGTGCCCTTCCCCTCCCCCACCTACAGGCCACCCTGCGCTTAGCCAGGAGCATAGCTAGTGCCACGTATTTGCGGTAAGCTGCCTGGAGAGGCTCAACATACCCAAGTAGAGCCACCAATGGGGACGGGTCCACTGCCATGTGTATCATTTTGGACAGTGCTTGAAACACCTGAATCCAGTAGCGGTTCACCTCATCACACCCCCATGCAAGATGAAGGAAGTCAGCCCCAGGAGCCCCACACCTGTCACATGTGTCAGTAGGTCTAAGCTGGAATCTGTGCAGGCGCGCCGGTGTGTGGTACAGTCTGTGAAGGAATTTGTAGTGTATTATCCTATAACGGCTGTTAGATGAAATGCGCTCGGTCTGCTGCAAGCAGAACTCCCATTGTTTGTCCGTAAGGGTCATGGCCAGATCATGTTCCCATTTGCCCCTGGCCGGTAGAGCAGCGTAAGCCATGTTGGCACGGACAGATTTATAAAGTGTGGATACCAGTTTATTGGGACTGTCTTGGAGTAGCAGGGTCTGTAGGGGAAGAAGCACTGGAGGCTCGTGTGGGAAGTCAGGTGTAATGGCCTGCAGCCCGTGCCGAAGCCTGATATAGTAGAACAGGTCCAGAGGCATCAGTTGTATACCCTCATAAAGCTGGACCTTGGACCGAAATATGCCACTACGGTACAGGTCCCCCCAAGTAGTTACATGAATTTTTCTCAGCAATTTTTGAAAGCCAGCTTCTTGTAGGAGTGGGAGCTGTGGGTGGTTGGTCAGTGGCAACAGCGGAGCATAGAGGAATTGTAGGTCGAGCCTCAAAGTGATGGAGTTCCACGCCGTCACAGAACTAGACACCGTGTTAGGAGTCTTATCTCTGCCTTCATTCCGGGAAAAAAATGCACCTTCAATGGGGGTCGGGTGGGCTAACCAGTGTTCAGCCGCCAGTTGAGGCATGTATCTCTGCTGGCGCACCCAGAAGTACGCATAATGGGCCTGAGCAGTCCGGTAATAAAGTTCGAAATCCGGAACACCAAAGCCACCTTGTGAGTATGGTCGAACCAGGATTTCCCATTTGAGCCTGGGCGCCTTCCCACCCCACACCAGCCGGAGCAACTCCGAGCGTAGCAGCCAAAAAAATAGGGTCCGTGATGAAACGGTATGTTCAGGAAGAGGTATAACAGCTGAGGAAGGATTACCATTTTAACTAGTGAGGCCCTCCTGGCCATGGAGAGAGGGAGTGTGATCCACCTGGAGATATTGTCACTGATCTTATCCATCACAGTGCCATAATTGGCACGTATCAACGCCTCTCTATCTTTCTCCACATGGATGCCCAGGTACTTAAAATCACCTTCACACCAAGCAAGAGGGAACTCCAGCGGGAATGGACGTGTCGAGGCAGTGAGGGGGAAGATGCATGACTTGTTCCAGTTAATTTGGACTCCCGAAAGGGGGCCAAACCGTATAAACTCCCTGAGCATCGGATGCAGGTTGTCGCCTGGGTGGCGAATGTAAAGAGTGATATCATCAGCATACGTCTCTGAAAACAGCGTAATGCACTATCTCGATGATGCTGATGCAATTTGGCAGCTAGGGGTTCCGTGGCAATAGCAAACAGGAGCAGGGAAAGGGGGCAGCCCTGCCTAGTCCCCCGAGAGATCGGGAACTCCGGAGACAGTTTCCCATTAATGAGGACCCTGGCCGTTGGACGCGTGTATAATAATCGAATCCACGAGATAAATATAGGCGGAAAGCCCATGCGCCCGAGCACCCCGAACACATAGTCCCACTCAAGCGAGTCAAACGCCTTTGTGGCGTCTAAAAAAAATGGCTGCCATTGGGAGGTCCTCGTGGACTGAATCATAGACCGAAAAAAAGGTACGGAGGTTGTGCGACGTCGCCCTGCCAGGGACAAATCCGGCCTGATCTGGTAGTATCAGATCAGGCAGTAGAAGGCTGATGTGCGTTGCAATCAATTTGGCAAGGATTTTCACGTCGCAATTTAACAAGGATAAAGGCCTATAGGAGTCGCAGCTATTAGCGGATTTACCGGGTTTGAGCAGGGACGTAATTAGGGCAATTCTCATGGAGGCAGGAAGGTGGCCCACCTCCAGCGCGTCTTCATAGACTTCCCGCTGCACTGGCGCCATGAAGTCAATAAACGTCTTATAAAACTCAATAGGGATACCATCCAATCCAGTGGCCTTACCCGATTTCATATGCATGATAGCCTCTCTGGTCTCATCTAGTGCAAACGGGGCGCTCAAAAAGGCTCTCTGTGCGTCGCTCAGCCACCCCAAGGACACATCCGCTAGATAGTTGTCCAGGGTAAGTTCACTAGTTCTGCTAGAGGAGTACAACGTACCATAGTGTCGCACAAACTCATTTAGGATTTGCGTGGTGTCCCTGAGCACCAGCCCTTCAGCGGTCTCAAGTTCCAGTATAACGGTTGGCGAGCGCATGAGCTTAACCGTTGCCGCCAGAGCCTGCCCAGGTCTCTCATCCTCCCCATACCGTCTCGCCACCCAGTACTTGTTTCTGAAATTCACCTCCCGAGCTGCCTCCTCGGAGTACTCCGACAGCTTCTCCCGTATGACAGCGAGGGTCGAATTATCGGGGTTCGCCCTGAGGCTTTCCTCAGCACTCCGTAGGTCCGACTCCAGAGTGCGCAACCTATGCAGTACGCTCTTGAGAACTCCCGAGCCCTTTGAGATGCAGAGACCCCGGAGCGTGGCCTTAAAGGCGTCCCAAATGGTCTCGACGTCCTGGACAGAATCTTTATTACGTTTGAAGAAGTCCAAACATTCCACCCGGAGTTCCTCCTGGAACTCCGAGTCTAACAACATAGAGGGTTGCATACGCCACGCCGTCGCTGGGGGGCCCAGCTCAGAGCCTTGTAATGCAATAATGACAGGGGAGTGGTCCGAATATGTTCTGGGGAGGTGCGACGCGTGAACTAGTGTCGCATAAAGTTGTGAGGTAAGGAGGAAATAGTCGAGCCGTGCCCATGACTTAGCCTGCGCCGTGAAGTGTGTACCCTCCCCTCTTGGCCCGCAGTGGGAATGCCAGGCGTCTATAAGATTATTACCATCAACAGTTGCTCTAAGGACCTCACGCCCGTTCGTGTAATGGTGGGGGGAGGGGTGTGATCTATCCAGGGGGGGGAGCAAGGAAGTATTGAAATCTCCTCCCCATATGAGGTGTTGCGGCCCTGTCTCCACTATCACAGCCCATAAGTCAGTAAAGTACTGTGGGTCATTGATGTTAGGCCTGTAGCAACACGCAAGTGTCACCGTCATGCGTCCCAGCCTACCCCACAGCAAGCAATATCTCCCCTGAGGATCAGCCCTGGAGCCGGCCGGCTGAAAAGGCGTAGTTCTCTTAATCAAAATTGCCGTGCCTCGCGCATATGAGGAGTAATTAGCAAAGATTGAGTGGGAAGCCCATCTACGGCCAAAGGCTATCAAGTCTATGGGGCGCAAAATGTGTTTCCTGTAGGAAAGCAATGTGAATGTTATGGCGATCAAGGTAGCTCAGCACTTGCCTCCTTTTCCTATGATCCCCTAGCCCTCTCACATTCCAAGCAATGACATTTAAGCGCGTGTCCCCCATGTATGGTCTTGTGTGCATGTAGTCAGGATCAATGTGCGCAGAATTGCACAGACAGTACCAGCGATAAGTAGGCCAGCACTAAGTCTCACCCGCCCGGCGACACCTAGAGGGAACCAGAGTCTAAGCATTAAGGGAGTACCCTCACCACACTCGTCACGTCCCAGCTTCAGACAGTGCACACCATGCCTATCCTGCACACCCAGCTCCCGGCCATAAACTAATTGCCCCCCACAAAGGCAGAATAGCTTGTTCAAAACACCAAATGCACATGTTAGAAATCGAACCCCAACAGTTTCCCAAACTCGATCCTCCACCCGCCACCCCCCAGAGTGTCCCAACAACTGTACAGGACCCGTAGAAAGAAGAGCAGTCTCCAGTAACCAACCATTCAGGACAAATCGTTTCGTCTCTGATAAAGGGAGCCATAACCTGCCCATCGCATTCCAACCCACAGGGACATCATCCCGCCACCCCCCACCCACTGAAGCGTCCCCAACTCGCCAGTACCCCAGGCCCGCCCCCCACCCATAGATCAAGCAAACCAAAGAACAACCAACAAAAAATGAAAATAAACAAGAGTCAATGTCATTGGGGAACACCCAGTAGGGGTCAGCCAAGGTGCACATTCTACCACCCCCACTCCTCCCACTCCATGCAAAGCTACCCTCAGTGTCTTCCCCCGGAGTAGAGAGGGAGTAAGGGGGGTGGGGGCCTGGCATACATTACCACCTGCAGTCCAGCACCCGTCCATGGCACCCCAGGGGCAGCCGCAGCCACCGCTGAGAAGGATGGTACCCCCAGTGTAGTGAGGGCGTGAGGACAATCCAATTAAGCACGGAATCAATAAGAATACAAAGTCCGCCGTCAATTATTCGGGATCCGATGCATGCCGGTCTTCAGCTTCCGCAGGTCGTCTATTCCGTTTAGGCAAAGTCTTAATGTAGTCATCAACCTGTTGGGGGTTGAGAAAGAAGTGTTGCGTGCCCTGGTGGGTGACTCGTAATTTGGCCGGATACAAAAGGGCATAATCAATGTTCAGGTCTCGGAGTTTCCTTTTGACCACAAGAAACTTCCGCCGCTGCTCCTGAACCACCGGGGTAAAGTCAGGGTAGATGGAGAAGGACACTCCATCATACGTGAGGTTTTGGTTCGCCCGGGCTGCTCGTAGCGCCGCATCGCGGTCACGATAGTTTAGTAAGCGCGCAATTATGGGTCGCGGCGGGGCTCCAGGCTGGGGCTGAGGTCCTAGGGAGCGATGAGCGCGCTCCACAATAAATTGATTCGAAAGGGCCTCCGCTCCAACCACCGCAGTAAGCAGCCTCTCAATGTACAACTCCATCCTCCCCGTGTTGGTCGATTCTGGAATGCCCGTGACGCGAATGTTGTTCCGCCGACTCCTCGCTTCTAACTCCTCATTTTTGGCGGCAATCACCCTCAACACATTGTCCATCCTAGCAAGGCGGGAGTCATGCGCCGCCGTGGTGTCGTCATTTTCAGATATCCGGCGCTCCACCTCAATAATACGCTCTTCGTGCACATCCATCTTCTGGACTATACCGTCCATTCTAGAGGAAAGTCTATCCACCTTGTCAACCACCGTTGCAAAGCCCTGGCACATTTCCTGCATCATGGCGGCCATATCTGGGGCTGGAGGGGCCGATGTTGCGGCCTCCGTGGCCGGGCTTCGGGGCTGCGTAACGTCCCCGTGTGTCTTGTCGCCTTCTTCTGCGACGTGGGTTCAAACTGCAGCCTGGGCTGGCGACTGTCCGGCTTCCCCATGGCGGCAATGGGAAGGAAAGAATCGCCGCGTCTCGGCGCTATCCCCGTGTCAGCCGGGGTGGAGTGAGCTGAGGGGGAACGCCGTACCCCAACTCGGCGCTATGCAGTGGTGCCTATGTCCCAAACGTGTTGCTAGGCAGAAGTGTGGCAGGAGCCTCCAAGGCGACTCCTCAGGAGGTGCAGTGCAAGTCGGGCGTGTGATGGTACCTCGGAGCAAGACACACGAGCACCAGCCAAAATGTAGCGCCTCGAGATCACATTTAATAGCACCAAGCCGTTGGCGCTTGCAGCCTGTCTGGAATTGCGGGCATATGGGAGTCTGCAGTCTGTGCACCGTAGGGCCAGGAACGAGCCGTTAGAAGTCCCGGGCTCACAGCAGGTATGCGCCGGCAGTCCAATATGGTGCTGGGAGATCGCGCTCACCCCAACAACAGGGGCGCGGGCCACAGGGCGAACTAGCGGCAGCACCGCATCACCTCCAGCCTCCCGCCCTATGCAGCACTTGCCTCGTGGTACTTCTCAGCAGATTGTAGGATGGGGCGCCGCCGCTATTCCTGCCACCAGCGCTGGCCGCGCCGCCCGTCCAGCCCGACCGGCCTGCAGTCCTCGCGGTGAGCATCGGGCTCGAGTAGCCCCAGGAGCCGAGTGCAGGGACCGACACAGCAGGTCACACAGTGGCCGGGGGGGGTTCCGTTGGCTGTAACTCCTGAGCCCAAGGGGGTAGCGCCCTCAAAGTTGCACCGAGTGTGCAGCGGTACTTGCTGCCCCTCCGTGGGGATTTTCGGGCGGGTGGGTGCAGGGGAAGTAGGATCAATGTCGGATCGTCATGCCAGGCAGCTGGAGCCTCACGAAGGTGCAGCCATTCAGCTTGTGCGCCCTCTAGCGCCCCCCAATTTTGTTGCTTTTTCTGTTTAAGCAGTACCTGGGTCTGCACGAGATGATCTGTGCCCATGACCAACGAAGAGCACAATATCTGTAGTGCCTGCCGCAGAGGAGAGACAGTGGGGCACTGCATTGAGACATTGAGACTTTTGTGTAAGCTGTGAGTGTTTGCCAGGAGGGCACTCCAACAGATACTGAGAAGCATTATTTTCATGAAAGGCCTGGATCGAGAGACCCAACGTGGAAGAAGACAACGGAAGCAGATTTGATGGACGATAGAAGCCTACCAAAGAGGCTTAGAACGGACTTGGGCATAGTTGCACAAAAGTGATTCCAGTGCAATTGTATAAAGTGGGTGTTGGATATGTTCCCATTTGACTGAATTGCCATGGAAGAGGAATAGCCTCTAGTGGCTCAGCCAGGGTCGGATTGGGATCACAATTTGGCCCGGGCACTGACGAAAAAAGTGGCCCACGTTCAAGGGGCGTGGCATACATTTAAGGGGCGTGGCCTACAGTTAAGGGGCGTGGCCCACATTCAAGGGGCGTGCCCTTTCATGAAACACTATTTGGTTACTCTTTGAGGTCTAATTCGTAGAGAAATATTTAGTAAATTAAGCCTTTTAAAGCTTACAGAGCAAGTAACATTGGTAAAGACTAGGAGCACTGCAGGTCTGATAACTGAATACTTACATTCAGTCTTAACGCCCTGCACAAGGTCGTTAGATACTCTTTCCCAACCAGCTAATCATCACATAAATCAGAAATCTAGTACAAAGTCAAGGAGAAAGGGTAAGACTGGAATCTTTGGGAACAGAACATGTAATAACAAAAGTAAGAATTCACAAATGAGGAAAAGGCAGTCTGGGGTGTAAAGAATGCTGAAAAAATGTATCTGTACAATCTAGTCATAAATTTATTTCACAGCCAGCAAGTGATGTCTATATACAAAAAACACAGTGTTATTCACATCTGTTGCTGCCTTCAAGTCTGGGCCATGAGGAGACTGAGGATTACTCAATTAACCATGAAAATGATATAAAATCTGCAAAAAGGAATTCTAACCTGAACATGCTAGAAAAGTTAATTCTTCTGCACAGAGAAAGAAGTGCCAAGTTTGCAAATTTTGCTTAGGCCTCGAAAAAGGCCTAGCATAGAATGAGGCTAACCAGCTCTCTTTTGAGAAATCACATTACATAAAGTCTTAGACGTGTCTTGAAATCAACACACAAACATGTTGCCACATTCTGGCCTAGGACCTAAAATAGAGTGCAGTCAGACCTACACACTACAAACAAAAACGAACCAAAACTTACTAATTAATATGTTTCGCATATAGAGAAATATGCCCCTTGTCTGCATTTTGGATGAGGCCTTAAAAATAAAGTTACATTATTAACTGGCACACAAATGAATCAGTAAATTGTGCAAAGAAATGGTAAACAAAAGGGTTCCTACCGGTTCCTCCTTGCTACAGAGGAAGGGATCGGCTAGCAACACATTGCATTTCTGGGTGCTGGATGTGGCAAGTCAAGTAAACCTTTGAGGAAGACCTACTGAACTGAGTCTAGTGCAGTATTTTCTGGATTCGGTGGGATGACAATTGAGGCACACTCGATGTAGCTTTGAGTACTTAGCTACTAGCTTTACTCAGCCTACTTTGGTCAGCCCTGTGGAGAGTGGGATGCCAAGGGGATTAGATGGCCCCTCTTGAGTTAGAGCTTGGCAGTGTGGTGCATCTGGTTACAAGGGTAACCAAATAGAAAAGGCAGGGTGAACACTCTGTAGTTCTGTTTAGGAGTGTCAGGACTAGGGTGACCAACTGGCATGAGTGCAAATTCAGGATGGGGAGTGTAAAAATTGAGGACAAAGGATTAAAATTCAGAACAAACCTTCTGGACAAAAGGTACGTTTTGCAGACCCATCAGAGGAGGTTGCACATTATTATGTAAGTAAGTAAATAGACAACCATTTAGGCACTAGTCAAAATAAGTTTATATCAGGTTGAACCAATCGTGTACTTCACGGTTTTTCGGTATGCACGCAGCTTTGATCAACTGTGCAGGTCTTTTTGTGATATTTCATATGATAATAATCTATATATATGGTTACAGCACTGGGTTGTCCAGTCTGATATTTTGTTTACAATTCATGGTTCTGAGCAGGCATGTTTGGTGAGAGAAATGGTTGGGAAGATCTGCTTGGATAGTCATTGTGAGATGTAAAGTGGCAAACATAAGATGCCGCTAATCCAGATCCAAACATATTCAACCATTTGCAAACCTATCCATCATGTATTCTTCCATCCATCATTTCGCTCATCCATCCCTCCATCCACCCTTTTACTCATCCACCCATTATCCACCCATTCATCCACTCTTCCACCCATTCATCCACTCTTCCACCCATCCATCCATTCACTCATCCATCCATTTACCCTTTCACCCATCCAGCCACCCTTTCACTTACTCATCCATCCACCCAGTCACTCATCCTTCCACCTATTCACCCTTTCAGCCATCCATTCTCCCTTTCTCTCTCCATCGACCCTTTCACTTAGCCATCCATCCTTCCTTACATCCACCCAACTATCCATCTACTCATCCACTCATGCATCCATCCATTGACCCTATCACTCATCCATCCTTTCAATCATCCATCCATCCATCCTTTCACTCCTTCACTCATCTATCCAATCTTTTGCCCATGTACCCTCCCTTTCACTCACTCATCCATCCTTACGGCCACCCTTTCACACATCTGTTCATCCATTCACACTTTCACTTATCAATTAATCAATCCATCCATCATTTCACTCATCCATCCACCCATTCTCTCTCATCATCCATCCATTCACCCTTTCATTCATCCATTCACCCTTTCACTGATCCATCCAGCCATCCCTTCACTTACTCTCTCACCCACCTTTTCACAATAATTGTGAGCTGAGCCTTTGTAAGCAGCGTTGCAGACAGAAGAGACTCATCAGGAACTCACCCCTCGCTGTAGTTCCTAAAGCAAAGGGAGGCGTTCAAGATGCCCCTGCAAATAGTCAATCTGAAACCTTGGAAGTCATGAGTCATGCATGATGCACAGTGCCCGGCCCTGAGGTGTCTGTGACATGGTGTTGTTTCCAGGGCTTTAAGTGGGATGACAAAACTGAGGGGTCTCTCCAAAGGGGGTGTTCAATGTAATTAAGGGCGTAGCTTAAAACACCTAAGCTACAAATCTGTGCTTAGCATAGTGTGCCGCCCGACTGGTATTTTGCTGCTTCTGTCATTGCGTTCAGATATATAATACAGCAAGTAATGTTACACCTACAACAAGCCAGAACTATAGGTTTTGTCAATGGTTGTTAGTTGCATTAAATAGAAAAGCTGCAACCATGACTTCCTTGAATGTAATATTGAAAATGCATCAGTTCTAAAATGATGACACCGAGAAAGAACTATAACCCTTTTTTTTAAAAAACTTCTTGCACGGGGGGGGGGGGGCTAAGGTGAAGATTGTGCGCTTTCAAAACATCACCTGGCCCCCACAGCCAGACCCATTCTTCCTCGCCCACTGTGCCCTGAATGTGAGGGGCTGTGGGCGAGGTGTTAAGACTATCACTGTTTACCAGGCGGCGTGGGCCCCAGGGGGGCCATGGTAAAAATGGCTCAAAAGGCCTGAGAAACACCTGGCCCCCAGATAGGCCGATTCTTGTGAACAATCACCCCCTCCCCAGCCACCCTCAGCGTGATTGCTTTGCAGGGCAGGGGGTGCAGTAGAGGCCACAGCTGATAATCGCTGTATGGCCTGCACAGTGAAGCGCTTTCATTTCTGTCTCTGTCTCCGTGCTGTGGGCCGTTTTTTTTCTCCCATTTCCCAGTCGACAGAGAGCAGACAGCAGAGAGCACTCTCTGTGGACTGGGAAAGGGGAGAAAAAAAACGGCCCACAGAGGGCACTGAAACAGCGGCCCTTCGGCCGATTCCCGAATGCCCGCAGTGCCAATCCGCCCCTGGGCTCAGCCCCTAGCATCCAACATGGTCCACCAGAAGTGAATTTTTATGACTGTTCTTACTGATCTGCTGGCATCGTTTTAAAGTAGTGTTCTGTCTGTACTCTGATAAAGGGTATTCCCATTTCACCTGAGAGCATTGATAAGGATCGCCACTGTCTCACCTGAGTATATAATAGTCACTGAAATGCATAGGAGCCCTGAAAATGTTTACTAGATGATTTTAGGATTTGCTTTGGCTTAGTACTAGAAAAATGATAATTCCAATAATAATAGTGGTCATTACTTTCTACTGCTATCTGAATGTTAATGATGACTAAATGCTCTGTTCCCCTTGTATTCCTGCTCATACCAGCTTAATGAAATGTTTTGAATTGAAAATGCCCACCTAGCAATGAATTAGGAAATTGATAAAATTATGAAAATTAATGTGTAAATATTTTCTCTGTTCCTACTGGATCATAGGAATGTCTTCAGCTAATGCTAAAACGGTCATCTGTTGTAAATTGACAGCAATGGGTGAGCATTTAGCTGAAGCCATCCTGTATTTAAAAGTTATCTTATCCGCTTTGTGAAAGCCATTTTGTATTTCTGGCAGCCATTTTGTTTGCCATGTGCTCGCCATGTGCTCTGTCCTCCCTCAGTGTTAACTGCTCTTGAAATCTGCCTAGAGACAAACTATATTCAGCATCTTCCACTTTGTACATGCCTAAAAGGGCCTAGCTAGTAGAATACACCTGCTTCTCTAGTATAACTGTCAGGCTATTGTTGCTGCTGTATGGAGAAGTAACTCTCCTCCGACTTTGTTGAGCAAGTAGATCTTGTATGCCCATCTTAGTCATTTTGCATGCTTACATGAGCCAGGACTGCCCCTTGCATTTATGCGTACTCTGTAACTGTAAGCATATATAAATCCCCAGTTTTCTGTACTACTTAGACTGCCTCATTCAGTTGCTAAGACTTCTGTGTGACGTAGTCTCACTCATTTGAGGTTAATAAAAATGCTCTTTTATATTTCAGCTTCTGTGCCTATTTTTTCTTTGTTGGTTTAAAAGGACTAAGTATCAGTGAGACCCCTGAGAAGGATTTTTGATACTTCAGTATAGAGTGCATTTACCGTGGAGTGTATTTATGTAGCATTGAGTAGAGTGCAATTATGTGGTATGTAATTATGTGGCACTCAGTGGTATTATGTGGAGTGTATGTTGCATTGAGTAGAGAGTAATTATGTGGCGTGTAATTATGTTATATTGAGTGGTATGTGGAGTGTATTTATGTTGCCTCGAGTAGAGTGTAATTTTGTGGCGTGTAATTATGTCGCACTGAGTGGTATTTTGTGGAGTGTGTTTATGTTGCATTGTGTAGAGTGTCATTATGTGGCATTTAATTATGTGCCACAGTGGTATTACGTGGAGTGTATTTATGTTGCATTGTATAGAGTTTAATTATGTGACATGTAATTAAGTGGTACTGAGTGGTATGTGGAGTTTATTTATAGTGTAAGGGACGGGAGCAGAAGAGGACACTTCGAGCTTGGGTACGTTACGGCTGCACATATGTACGCCGAGGCCATATTCGTTGTGACCCCTCTGAATACTTTCACAAAGATAGCCACATTTCATTACTTCATTGAGTTTGTGTTCCAGATGGTGCTAGAATCATTTATTTCACCGTATCGTGGTTAATTACAACAGTCCACACCCTATTTTCCAAATAAATCATAACAAAGTAATTTCATTAGCATCACAGCAGGCTGTTGGCCTATTAGTGCTGTAACACTTTGCAAACAATTAAAATGTGTCTGAACCTGCCCAACGTGCAGAGTGTAACATTATTGTAAGATCCATCTAATGGGTGTAAAAGTGTAATATCAGGGCAGAACAAATAGCTTGGGTGTCATAATGTGCATGAAGCATGGATTACAAGTAGATGTTAAGTCAACTGACCTCCCCATCTTTCCACAACAAGACAGATCAAGTATAAATAAACATTGCATATGTTTTTTAGGCCAGTTCCTAGTCACCTTAAAGCACCATTTTAACTGTGGTGAATTAGTCCCCTGGGTACCGGCCCAACGTGCTCTTCAGTGCTTAAAATAACCTTGTCCAGCGTACTGTTTAGGGCTTCAGAGCAGATGATAAGCGGCACATTTTTGGTTAACATCAAACAAACCAGTGAAAGGGAAGTGCCATTCACTGTGGAGTTCGTTAGAGAAGCAAGTTGGTGGGGGAAGGGAACGGACATTCATTTGTTGGCAAATGACTCCCTCTTCTGGAAAACATTCACACAAATATTTAGAGTAGTAAAAGAAGAAGAGAATAAAAGGATAAGGAAAAAGGAAACAGCACATACCGAAGACACAGCTGGGCGGAGACATCCAAAAAGGAGAGTCCTCGGAGAAAATCATCGGGCTGTCAAGGAGCGTCGGGGATGTAACAGGTAGAAGGAGTGGTGCTTCTCTCGACGGAACGTCAAGGAATACCGCAGCAGGCACACCGGAGGGAGACGGCGGTATCTGGGAGAGCAGGAATGCGGTGTGAAGAGACGGAGGCGCGTTAAGGAACAGGAGCACGCCAGAGAGACAGCAGAGGACAGAGGAGCGGAGCGGAGAGGAGAAGAGGAGCAGAGGAGCCGAGACATCGACCCACGGTGAGGACAAGAAACGGGGATACATGATGGCGGAGGACGTCGGGGAAGGAGGAGGTGAGAGACCGACCCGTTTACTAAGCGGAGGACAGCCTCTGAGCGGAATTCACGCCGCCGGTGCCACATGGCGCCGAATGGATATATAGCGGATGCCAGATTTTGAAAGTATATCACCGGGGAATAGAGGAATTAAATATCGGCCTGCCTGACCTCAAAATGGCGGCCATAAAGGACAGATAGAAATGAAAACGAGGGCCATCTTGAAGGGAATGGAAGAATAATATCGGCCTGCCTGACCTCAAAATGGCGACGATATAGGACATTTAGCAAAGAAAAACGAGAGCCATCTTTAGGAAAAACTACAACAGAAGAAATCACACCCGATAATGGCAGAAAGTAAAAACCGGAAATGAAATGGAAAAAGGACAATGGGAAAATACAAAAGAAAAAGGGAGCTCACAGATCAGGGAAAGAGGACTAGTGCTACAATAGAAAGAGAGAAAGACTCATCAACACAAAAAAAACTGCTAATGTGGCAGACATCTTGAAAGTGCTGTCGAAATCTGAACTGAAAAGGAGAGAAGGGCCTACAGCCCTCAATCTATAAAAGATAATCAGATACCATTATTGAAACAACCATAAATAACTAAATAAATAAATAAATAAATACAGATTTTGGAAGACTGAATGTTACTATAAGGTCAACACAGGCTAAGCAATTAGACAAAATTAAATTGTTAAATTGATATACATATATATATATTCAATCAAAGATTCTCCTTGCCAAGAAAAATATGATGGACCATTACTTAGAGCGGGAAGGCACGAACACCCATATCATTAAATACCCAGCCAATCTGTCTAAGAACGCAGACAAAAAGTTCAAACATAATCTTTTAAGAAAAAAAACGGACACGCTAATCCTGGACCCATCCTATAGCAATGATAAAGGTACTGTAGTGAATGATTTGATATTCTTCACTAGAAGAACGGCGATATGGCGCAATACCATCACAGAAATGCTTAACATAAAAAGTATAAAGAACATCCCACATGGCACAAAACTTATGAGCCAACCATCACATAGATGTAGAACGGGCTTATGCATAACGATATTTAAGAACGGTATAGTGCTCATACAAGCAACTTATAGCAAATTAAACAAATTTGACAAGCTGTTCTCAACCTTAAAAGGATGCGTAATAAAGGCAAGACCCCAAACACACCTGACCACACAAGACAACACCATAGATCTTCACAGAGCTTCCAACTCAGGCCGCATACCTGACACAAACCATCGGGATTCACTACCTCCAACACATCAAGGTGACATGAGCGGAACAAGAGGACCCCAAACAAGGAATATCACAGTAAAAACCATCTTGGACACAAAAGGTGCAAACACAGCCCGGAAAATCTCTCAGATGGAAGATTCGACACAACTTCTCAAGACCAGAAAGGACACAGGAAGAGTTGAATTGGATACACGAACTGCGAATGCCACCCTGAAACCATATCAGAGGAAAGATTCGACATCTATCATCATTGACAGGTCATCACAGATGAGTAATACACCAAATGAGAACACGGAAACTAATGAGATGGACGACAACATGGCTGTTCACGACATGGACAGAGGCGGAGCAGACTACCAAACTAAGGATGATATAGAAGAAAACACGGCTGCACACGACATGGACAGAGGCGGAGGAGACAACCAAAATAATGACGACATAGAAGACAACACGGCTGTCCACGACATGAACAGAGATGGAGCAGACTACCAAACTATTGATGATATAGGAGACAAAACGGCTGTCCAGGGCATGAACAGAGAAGGAGCAGACTACCAAACTAGTGACAAAAAGGGAAGAGGTCCGATGAAGAGGTCAAAAATCAAAAGCGTGAACGCAAAACAAGGTTATAGAAGGAGGAAGACGAACGCACTTAACACCTCATTCCAAACTCGAAGAATAATCAAAGAGCTTCAAACTCAGATGGTCAGTATTCTAACCACGGTACAAGAATTGAAAAAGATGCTGGAAATCACTGTTAGCACCCACAACAAAGTCGAGTACATCCGAGAAGTTCTTCTTAATTCTCAAAAAGAAGGAAATAAGATGGCATTACCACTATCAAACAGACAAAATTGACCAGACAGGAATCTCAGCCATCTTACGGAAGAAGAAATACTATCTTTACTTCGGGAATATGAGTCTACTGACCCCGCTGAAGGTGAGAAAATCAGAACAGTCCAGATCGATGCTAACAGAACATCTAAACAAAATGAAAGGAAAACCAATCATAACAACCTACAACAAGTACAACTAATCGCGGAATCACATGACATGAACACAAGGATAGCAGGGAAACCTTTAAAATGCCTACTCCTTAACTGTCGGTCGGCAGCAAAACATGCCTCGGACATAGCTGATCTCATATTGAACAAAGAAATCGATGTGACAATCCTGACGGAAACATGGCTATCGGAATCCTCGTCTCCTAGTATGGACCTACTAGTACCCCCACAGTATAATATTGTGAGACTCGATAGACTAAAAAAGACAGGGGGTGGGGTTGCCTGCATTTACCGATCGGAAACAGAAGTCAAACATGTGCCATCAGAACCCCTGAATTCTGTGAACACCTAAATCTCAAGATAAGATCAGCAGATAATCAAATATGCAATCTACATGCATTCTACCACCCGCCAGGCAATAATACAACCTTCATAGACAATTTAATGGAAATCATCACCACCAACTCCAATTCTGAAAATAACAACATTGTCCTGGGGGACTTTAACTTACACTGGAATGACAACCAAGACAAACAAGTCAACGCTCTGAAAGACCTCCTAACGAAGTTAAATCTTAACCAAGTATGCACAGAGCCAACACATGAAAAAGGAGCCATACTGGATTGGATAATATCAAAAACAAACAATACCTCAATTATAGCAATTGAACCATGCGACTGGTCAGACCACCATGCCATAACTTTCCTGATAAACGATATGAAAAAGAACAAGACGAAACAACCAACCAGACACAAGAAATGGTTGCGAGATACTAGAGATCCGAATATAACATTATTAGTGGAAAGCTGTGAGAAGAAACTGATTCCACCGAACAACTTGCAAAGTGTGGAGGAACTTACAGATCACTACACTAAAACAGTAACGAATATAGTCAACAATACAATGCCTCTAAAACTGAAAAGAGTCATAGAGAAGATAAAAAACCCATGGTTAAGTGAGACTCTGAATGAAGAAAGGAGGAAACTAAGACTAGCGGAGAGAAGATGGAGACAACACCCAACATCGCCCGAACTGAAATCACTTAGAAGAATCAGAAGCGATTATAACAAAAAAATACTACACTCCAAAAAAGAATTTATCAGATCTGACCTAGATGACGCTAAAAATAGACCTCGGAAATTATTCGAGATTCTGAAACAACAATCCAATAATTTAGCTAAAACCAGCCAAGAAACCACAACAACACAAATAAGCTGTGAAGAATTCGCAACATTCTTCACAGATAAGACCAACAAATTGGAAAGAGAGCTCAGGAAAGAGGCTGATAACATTGGCAATATGGACAGACAAAACCCCAATAGCACCGTAGAAAACACCCACAATAGGACAAAAACAAGGCTCAATGGGTTAACTTCAAACTACTGGATCAAAGTACTCTAGCCAAAACACTATCAGACATCAAACCTAACAACCACCATTGTGATCCTCTACCCGCTAAATGCGTCAGAGACATAAACCATATTGTGATTCCCATTTGGACAAAAATAATAAACGCTTCTCTATTACAAGGGATCCTCCCAGATTGCCTAAAAACAGGTCAAGTCGTCCCTATCATCAAAAAACCAACGGCGGACCCAGCAGATCCAAATAACTTTCGCCCAGTGACCAACAACGCTATACTTGCCAAACTAATAGAGAAATGCGTACAAAATGAACTAAGCCAACACATCGCGAAGTTCGCACTACTTGACGACTGCCAATCAGGATTCAGGACAGGACATAGCACAGAAACAGCGATCCTACATATTGTCGATGATGCACTACAGGCACTAGACCGTAATCAAACATGTCTACTTATCCTCCTGGACCTATCATCAGCATTCGACACGGTAAATCATGAAAAATTACTGAACAGGCTTCATGATAGGATGGGGATATAGGAAATGTGCTAAAATGGTTTGAATCTTTCCTGCAGAATAGAACGCAAAGATTCCTGGTCAATCAAACACTCTCACCTGCATGCCCTAACTCAATTGGAGTCCCTCAAGGCTCTACTTTATCTCCAGCACTGTTCAACCTTTACATAGAACCTCTCACTGAAATCCTCCGAAAATCTAATATTTCCTACCACATGTACGCGGATGATACCCAGATTTATATCAAGATCACATCCAGGGAAGACATCATGAGAATGAATGAGACCTTAAAACTGACATTACAATGGCTATCTGTCAACCATCTGAAATTAAACTCACAAAAAACTGAATTCTTACTAATATCTCCACCAAAGAAATACACAGAAGTGAAGGAATGGTCCAATATGATCACAGCATTAAACTGCACCCCTACCCTAGTTGGCTCAGCGAAATCTCTAGGAATCACTCTAGATGAGAAACTGAACATGAAAGCCCATATCAACGCAATGGCAAAAAGCGCCCGCTCCCATCTGAACTACATCAGAAAAGTGAAACCATTCATATCTAAAGCAGACCTCAAACTGGCAGTTCAGTCTCTAGTTATCGCGAGGATTGAATATGGATGCACAACGCTTGCAGGTCTACCAAAAATTTCAACAGCTCCTCTGAAAGCATGTCTCAATGCAGCCGCACGACTGATCACTGGATCAAGGAAATTTGACCATATTTCGCCACATTTGAAGGCATTAAACTGGCTACCGTACGAAGCCAGAATCCAGCTAAAAATGGCATGCATAACACACAAGGCGCTCCACCACAATACACCCAAATACCTCGCTCAGAAAATTAAGCTATCTGGAGGTAACAGACCAGCCAGGAGCACAAATGAGCTAATGCTGAGACCTGCCATCTTCCGGAAGAAGAAAACTTACGACAGGGCTTTTTCAGGAGCAGCCCCTAGAATCTGGAATTCACTTCCTTCAAACATTAGAAAGATTGAAGATACAGCATCCTTTAAGAGGGAAACTAAGCTCTTCCTAATGAGTAAATTCCTTCCATAGACGAGGCACGGGAAGTCAGAATTAATGTTTAAGGACTGGAGCTGAAACATACACAGGAAATAGACCATTAGGATCGATTGACTCTATTACACATTATATTTTACTTATACTGAAACCTGTGTCATACTATATGCTATTACTCTTTGTAGAAATTTTATTGATATTGTCGCTTTTTGTATCATATATGTACCTACCTCATAATATTGTGAAAGTTACGATAACAATGCAGGACTATAACTACCTCATGTAATGTGAAGCGCTCTGATACCCAAGGGTCTTGTTCGCGCTATACAAAACTCTTAATAATAAATAAATAAATAAGCCTATCTGTCTGGCTTTGCAAAAGACACTTCGTGGGGAGGGGAATGCCGAATTGTTATCCTGATGTGATGCGCTATTGCCATGTACTGGCTGCTCTGGGTGGTGCAGGACATACATTCATCCCACTGTTCCAAGCCCAAAAAGTAAATAAAAGGCTTATAGACATAATAGAGAAGAATCCGGAACGTTCACTAAAACACGTAGTAAATAAAAAGAAACAATAGTTCCGTAATTGACATATTATAAGAAGCTCTACTACTCATATGCATTTCCAGGTCATCCTATTTATTATTTATTTTTTATATGTTTATCCATTTTAAATTGCTTTACATAACGCCCACCTTGTGGTCTCTTCTTATTTTTATGCATCATATAAACAATTGCTTGCAATGTGCTCCTTTGCATGCCTGCAGTGCCCGAAAGACCACTGCATCTTCGCGCTTTCATTTGGAGCCATGTAAGGCGAGCTGCCACCAGGAATCTAGCAGAGCAGAGTGCGGAAGCCTTTGTTTGACGTGAGAAGGGCCAATAGCTTCCTGAAGACTTTTCCAGCAGAGAGCAAGCGACCGGAGGTCAGCCGGTGTGCTCTGGCAAAGCTGGCCGTTCCCCCCCTTCCCGCCTCCCATGCCTGACATCTGCTGCCCAAGCAGTAACCAATTAAACCTTGAAAATATAGCGCAACCTTAAACCTGTTCTAACTATCTTCTGTCAAAATTTAGCTTTGATATTATTTCAATTCATACCGTGAAAGTCTTATGCTCCGGCAATTAAAATATACTTTTAAATAAGTATGCTAGCATTCCGTTTTTAACAGTTACAATTATAGCTGGAATTTCTTTGGTGGTGTTATTGACCTTAACGCGTCAGCTGATAATGGATGACGGTCTCTTTTAAAAAGTGCTAAGGCTAAACTAGAGGTGGAATGATCTTGGCTTACATTGTCTACGACGAGCATTTGAATGGTCTCAGTATCAGCAACATTTAAATCTGGATATGAAGGTGTTACAAACAAGCACAAACACGTGGGTGGGAGGAGTGGGTGGGCGCGATTCACTTGCGGGAGCGATAATTTCTGTCCGATGGTGGAGCACGCTCCCGCGAGTAAATCTCCGGACGTGCACGCGTTGCCATCCAGAAAATGTGGTCCAGTTGGAAAATCAAAACATTTCACAAGGTTGCTATTGGATAGATAATATTGTCTCCTCATTTTTTTAAAAGGTTGCCCAGCAATAGTGGATTGGAGGCCACTTCTAAGCTGAAAGAGCATGTCAAAAACACAAATAATGACCAGTCTTCTCCACAAGGCACTAGTACTGGAATCTGAATTAAAAATAAATGTTTTACAAATGTATGGAGAGAGAACCACGTTTTCCATCTACAAATCCCCTGCAGGGACTTCCCTTCACCCTAAAGAAAACAGAAGGCACATCTCTGTTCCTTACAGAATGTGATATTTCCACAGGTGAAGTCTTGTTGGCTGCCTCCTAGCATAACATGATGCACACCATCAGGAAATAATTAGTTAGCATCCAACTTCTCTTTTGAGCAATACCACCTGCAACACAAAGCGGTCCATTCTAGTGTGATGTTTAAATTTGACATCAATATGCCATTAGCAAATAGTTATGGGTAGGTCTTTCAAAATTTTTTCATTGCAGACTTGAGTCATGTTACGTTTTATGGAGGTGTGTATTCTGGTGAGTGACTATATCAGTTTTAATAAGTGGTGAGTTTTGGTAGGAGTACTGTACCAAATTGCTATTTCCCTATTTTGTATGGGTGCCCGCTAGACATGTACATATATAGATGACTTTTGGTTGCCCTAATAGTCAATTAATTGCATATTTTGGGCAGTGTTCGGCACGTGAAAATAATTATGTCATGCATTGGAGAGGGGAGTCCAGCAGATCAGTAAAAAGCATTTTGTCTCTCTCTGAGACATAAGCGAACACCAGCGGTGCAGGCAGGTAAGTAGGTAGATTCCTGTTGCCTTCACTGAAGCTGAGGGTAGATGTGAGAGAACATTAATTCTTGGTGTCTATTCCTGAGTCCAAGGCTATAATTGTCAAGTGTGGGTGATTAATATTGAAGATTGTATATGCTTCTTTATGGTGTATTGGTCGTTGTCTCTGTTCCACTGAATGTAGAAATGATGGCCTGTTTGGATGGGATTTATGGTTTGAATGTATAACATAAATACATTAAAAAAAACTCTGTGCAGATGTGTGCTTTGCCAAGTGTGGGAATTCTGCCCTTCAGAGTCAGTCTGGATTTTTCACCCTTATTTTTTTCTGGCAATAGTACCATACCTTTGCTACCCAGTGTTAAAATGCCTGTGCGACCCCTTCCAACATGATGACATTAGTACACACCAAATTGGCATATTTAACTTACCTATAAGTCCCTAGAATATGTTACAAAGTGTACCCAGGCCAGCAAGGTAAATGTCACTACTGGACTCCAGCACCCATTGTGCCACCCCCTATAGTCACTTTGCAAAAATGACTGCAGGCCAACCATTTGGAGCCTGACTGTTGTAATTTTACCTGCAAATTTGACCTGTCAAAATAACCCCTTTGGACAGGTCAAAAACTTACTTCCCTATTTATAAGTCACCATTATGTAGGCCTTCTTGCCCACAAGGCAGAGTGCATATTACGTAAAAGTAGGACATGTACAAATTGGATTTTAAACATGTCCTTACAGTGAAATCCCCCGCTTCCCCCCAGAAGCTATTTTCACTGTAGCAAGGCTACACAACAAAAAAGGTCAGCCCTACTCACTTTATCATAACTTTTCATACTAGACAGATCAGAAATATGGCATCTGACACAATAGTTCACAATGAACCAATGAGGCTTGCTGTAAGAGGATGAGCTTCCCAACAAAGCAGATGTGCAATCACTTTTTTAGCAGCAGCTGCTCAGTCAAAGGCTGTTCAGAAATAAACAAACATCTGGGTGTAGCCAAATTCCCAACCTCAGTAGTGCCTCTTAGAATTGTTTATCTCTTGATCACATACATCTGGCCACTGCTGCACTGTCGGGCCAGACACAAAAAGCATAATAGATGATGTCACCCTGGATCACCATTCTGCATCAAAATCTTAATGGCATTGAATATGAATCAAAATATAAATCGGGGAGAGGGCGTAGCCTAACAGCTAGAGCGGTCAACCTCAAAGCTGGGGAACCGAGTCTCTGCAATGGCGCTCAACATCCTGTGATTTGGGGCAAATCACTTAATCTCCCCTTGCCTAACAAAAATGAATGTGTCATCATGTAATGAAACTGGTGCTTATTTAAAGTGCTCTGATAACCGATGTCTCGGGTCTAGTTCGCTCTATATAAAACTCTAAAAATATAAAATAATTTTCATGCCGTCATTTATGAGTTAAAGTCATTTTATGTTTCTACAAAATGTCAGAGAGAATCTACATTATCCAAATAAGTTTCCCTTTACACATAATTTGCTCCCTATTGCTGACTCTTAGACTTTGACCCCAGCTCTGCCTTTTGCACAATCTCTTTGTGCAATGGAGGTTTCTTCTTCGACAGACCGTCCACTGCATGCTCGGACAGCAGAGGCAGCACCCTTGGCTCCGTCGTACAGTGGGCCCTGCCAAACCTAGATGTGGCAGCCATGTGCGTCACAAGAAGCTTTTCATAATTTAATTTAGAAATATTCAAGATTGCATTGCTACTATCATACTGGCAATGAAAAACCCGGTGGGGAGGGGACAAGTTTCCCCCGTCTCTTTTGGTGGACGCCCATGGTGACAGCCATGTTTGTCACCTTTTTTTCCTCAGAAGTAGGTTCTGACTCTTTGGTGCTTCAAAGAAGAAAGCTCCTGTCCGCAGGTTCACCATGCTATCTGAAGACACTTTTTAGGTTGAGCCTGGAGGCAGTGTGCATGCTCTGGGGGGGCATGCTGTAATTGCTATGCCAGTGAATGCCACACCCACGACTTTCCATATGTTGCTTTGTGTGCCTTTTAGAATTGGTTTAATTTTATTGGTAGAAAGCTGTTCTTTGTCCCACCGTAGGGTGTTTTTCCACAATTGTGCCGACTGCCCCTGTTACAAGATGGCCTTGCTGTCGAGTTTATGTATGCTTTGTTTGGCGCACTCTTTTTTGTGTGGTCCCATGCCGTATTTCGCTTGACCGCTGTCACTCTCTTTACCTTTATGCAATTCTATAATCTTCTCCAAGCACGAGCGCTCCCACGTGTCCATGTTGGCTATTTCGCCCACCCCCTCCCTCATCCCTCCTTGTCTCCCTTTACTGGGTGCGTTCTCATCAGAAAACTCACAGCGTCTTTTGGAAGCTGGCCCATCTACCATCGCACACTGACCTCCCTCCGCTCTAATTACTGGCAACATTGTCTTACCCAGCTCCAGTTAAATGCAGTGCTCTGCAGGTGATTGCGTTACCCCCTCTTACTGGAATGCCTCACCCCAGAAACCAGACTTAACCACTCCACTGCTTCGCTCAAAAAGGAAGTAAAATCAATTCTCATGACCAAATTCACCTGAGTATGGTCTATAGAAATTTCGAGACCAAACGTACCCTCGCTACTAACCCTTATTATGACAAGGGACCACCTAGGCAATCTAGACATTATGTCTTCCCTTTACTTTACGCAACGGGATAGTTTTGTGTTGTACCTTACTACTTTGCTTTTACAAGATGTAATGTATACGTGCTTTGATTTGCTTTTAATTGATGTATAAAGAACTTTACCTACTGTAAAGCGCTCTGATATCTGCAAGGGTCTTATTCGCGCTCTATAAAACTTTCAAAATAAAATAACTAAATAAAATAAATAATTGCGCATAGGCAACTCATGCACTTGCCTACTTAATTTTAATAGATGCTCTTCCTAAATGTTGTTTATATTATTTCCTGGGTAGCAGACATGGAAGGCGTGTGCCGTTTGCAGCCCAGACTGCTGCAAGGATGCCCTGAGAAAGCCGACAGCCTCCAATGTAGGACGGATGTCGATCTGCTGCGAGCCTCTGCTTGGCCTTAACCACTCTCCGCACTGCCTGCAGATATGGAGTGAGCTCTTGGTGTCTGCAAACTTAGGGCTGCACGCTTCCGGCCTACAGTCTGTCTCCCTCGCTTCACCGCTCTGTGGTACGGGCTCTGCCTGTGAAACACGGCAGTGCCGGCTGCCTCTTCCGCCTGCTCCAAAGCATCACATTAAAAAATAAACGAAACAAGCATTGGCATAGCCAATAGGTCTCACCTTTGGGACCTTATAAGTGTTTAGCCATGCAAACAGTTGTTGCATCAAGGATATTGTACTGGATAACTAATTGTCCTCTAATAATGACAAATAATAAGAGAAGACAAAGCTGAAGGACTTTTTATATATGTACTCCTTGATTCTGTTAGATATAGAATGCCAAGAGTTGATGACGGCATATTAAATAGTTAACTACATTGCTAACAGAGACTGGACTATATGCTTGCATGGATATCCATCTAGCTGGCTCTAATATCATGAATGTCTATCACGCTCTGAAGTCATCACTATCCCAAGCCGGCACATTAGAATTTCAAGATAATATAACTATTGGTTCATGAAGGACTGACTGAAATAACTGAGTGCCATTTTCGGACTTAATCAAATAGGCATGTTATTTTAAAACAGAACAAAATAAACTAAAACAAATCTTAGAAAAGAAAAATGCTGGGAATAGACAGTCAATGAAAAAGGAACAAATAAGCTTCACAGTCAGCAGGTGACCTGATAAGTTCTGCTCGAATATAAATTGCTGGATACAGACTCTCTTACCTTTATTTATGTGACCCTAGCTAAATAAAGAGATGTTTGAAAGATCTTGAATGTGTGGAGGAGATGGAACAATGTTACCAGCTCTGAAGTCGGCTGGAGGCAGCTAGGGCCTCTGTGTGGCTTGACCCCACTTCAAGGCCAAATGACTGCTTTCCCCAACATGTTGCTTCATATGGGGAGCTTCAACAACAAACTAGTGTGCCTTCTTGTAAGAAGACTAGTTTATGAAAACGAGAGTACCTGGTTTGTGTATTTACCGCTTTTTTATTTTATGCGGAAATCGAAACAATGACCAAAAGGTTCATATGTTCAATGTCAAACATTTACGTTTTTTTCAAAAAAACATGTAAAGAATACATTTGCACTTTTTTTTTGATACTGTGAGGATGGACTGCTTTTGAAATTGGACACCGCGTTGAACGCGCAAACATCAAGGCGAACATAGAAATTAAACAAATAGAAGTTTCCGAGCACTTGAATAAGCATGCCGCCGCACACAACTCGAGGTTAAAGTGAATGAAGTAGCTCGCTGGCTATACAAGTGAAAGTGAGCCCCAGGCGACCTCCAAACCATCAGTCACAAATTTTTAGATCCTACTTGGAAGAAGTACCACCTATATTCACCAATGTGAGGCGATATCATGAATTTCAGGTTACGCCGTGCCCCAGTGCCCTAATGATAATCCCGCAAGATACCGCAGGGATTAGAAACGCGTCGGCCTTTTCAATATATTCACTACATAGGGCGTGTAATTAACTCTATGCTCTAAAATTAGGGTGTACAATGATTTAAGCACCCGGTAGGGGTCAAAAAGAAATGCCCATGTAGTTTTAAGTAACTCCGTGACAATCACCTATTTTTAGGCGAATGGTGTTCTTGTGTCTTTGAAATTACCAGCTGGTGTATTCCTTTAGAATTAATTGGATGAATTCTGTATGTTATTGTTGTTATTGTATTGTTATTATTTTTTCCACTGTGTAAATATCGTTACATTGCCTTATTTATGTAAGTTGCATAAAAATTGTTTTTGGTGAATGCAAGAAGTATTGATTCTCAGACAAAAAGTGCAAATGTATTCTTTACATGTTTATTTGAAAAAAACGTAAATGTTTGACATTGAACATATGAACCTTTTGGTCATTGTTTCGATTTCCGCATAAAATAAAAAAGCGGTAAATACACAAACCAGGTACTCTCGTTTTCATAAACTAGTATTGCTACTCGTCCATACCTAGTTAGCCAAAAACGAAGCCCCCCCCACCCCTTGTGTGATTCTTGTAAGAAGAGCAGGCAAGAAGAATCTTACTTGATTCTTTAGAAAGCCCTCACTCACCAACCTAGTTGGTGACATGCTTCATCATCGGGCCCCACCAGGAGAGGCCGAGTGCCACCCTTATGTGCTTCAACGCCAGAATTACTGCAGAGCTGTTTTTTTGTGCTTGAGTGAAAATGTGAAAGCGATGGTTAAAAGTGTCAAGATTGTGTCCAAAAATGATTTATTAGTTGGCCAATCAGACACACTAAAACAAGGTGTGGGATGGAAAACTGGATAGATTGTTCAGTTATATCCTGGGACACAGATGAGAAGATGAGAGGAGAAGATGATTGTTTAGATGAGAAGTTTGTTCTTATTGGATCATGAGAACTACATTGTTCAGCCATTAGTCTGTGAACCTATAACCTCACGTTGTTTTGACGTTGTTATTTGTTTTAATTCTACAGACTGGCTCACGCTGATCTGACAGATGACGTCACCAGGCCCCTGTGCTTGGCACTGAGAAGAAACCAGTCCCTGCAGGAGCTGGATCTTTTGGGAAACAATTTTACAGGGACCTCAGCTGCTTCGTTCCACACACTGAAGAAGTCCGTCCCAAAGATTAAAACTCAGGTATGAACATTCCGCGTTTGTTACAGGAAGTTATTATTTCATCTTCCAACACTGCCAGTATTTCACCATAGGGTAAATAATGTTCCGGTCATGCATTGATTGGGCAACAGTAAAGAGGAAACACCTCCAGGGGGATTTCATTTTCATTTGCAGAAAAAGCACAACCTTTCTCTTACAAGGCCTGACTGAGGCTTCTCTAGCAGCACAAACATTCCAAGCATCTACAAAAGAAAGCTTCAGTGTGAGTAAAACATGGAAGAGCAGTGGATAGAGCTCTACCAGGCAGGTCAGCATGCTAGGCTTTCAACAGCCCATGAAGGGGCGGAGCTCTCTCAGTCAGGAGGGGTGACGTCATAAGGCCTCACAGTGAGGTCATGGTCCACTCAACGACTAGCCTGCGGACCTTTGTTGTAGCACTGCACTTCTTGCTGCTAGAGTTTCACCATTAAAGAGGCCTCTGAGTCTTTAATTGAATCCAAATCCCCTCTCTCAATAGTTGGAGAGATTCAACATTGTTTCCTCAAATACTCTATAGGTGAGAGAGCTGCTTGCAAAAGGCATGAACTGACAGAAGAAGTAGCAAGCATTGGAAATGCAATAGGTCTTGCCTTTTTTGAGTTAGAGTTAAATGTTAATGTGTTTTACCTACTAAGGGAGGAGGGAGGGGGCAGTATGGAGACACTGAGGTAAGGGGCTTATACCTGGGAAATAAGGAAGAGGAGTAGAGAAGATAGAGAGGAGTCAGGAGAAAGATATGGAAAGGGGGTCCGAAAGAAGTGGGTGAAGCGCTATGGGACAGGTCCTCATTGGTACTGACAAAATGGAGTCCGTAACCTAACAGATTATTTTTTTGATGGACGATAGAGCTGAGATAAAGTCGGCTCATCTGCCCTTGAAAAGCC
This sequence comes from Lissotriton helveticus, assembly GCF_964261635.1. Classification (NCBI taxonomy): domain Eukaryota; kingdom Metazoa; phylum Chordata; class Amphibia; order Caudata; family Salamandridae; genus Lissotriton; species Lissotriton helveticus. The sequence continues at coordinate 504,131,732 of NC_136062.1, read as the reverse complement.
TTGGATGTGCAACATATTTAAATATACAACTGTTTTGATCTACCCACTCCCTGCCTTGGTGATGGTCGCTCACACCTTCTGCATCGTACAAACACAAGCCCTGCACGGAGTTGTGTGTAAAACAGTTGCAACACATACTACTCAATGTTTTCATGTAATAAACTCTGATTAATTGAAACAATGTTGTGCAGGTCGCCAGGTGGCTAATACCTAAAGCTGTCTGTAAATGGCGAGTACATCAAAATATGCTGGTCCCTTACCTGAAGGTGTACTACTGCAACTGCTGATACTTTGAGCTGATTGCAACTCCTCTAGTAGTGTGTGTTCAAGTAGAAACTATGGATCAGATTGCATACTAACATATTTGTTCAAAAACAAAGGCCAACTTACGCCATAGCTCAGCTGCCATAGTCTTCAAAAACTGGCCTTCAAAATAATCATTTATTGGAAACTTAATGATCAGTACACCTTCGCCTCTATTTTCCTGTAACTCAACACTCGGCTCAACCTGGCAGCTGCAATGGGAAGGGGAGGAGAGAAGGGATGACAACGAATCAAGCAATGCATTTGAGCAAATTAAATCAGCTCCCATAAATAACAGAATTTTCCAAAGCAAATACCAAAACGCAAAGCAAACGCCAAATTGCACCGTAACTGAGCTACCAAGATCTTCTAAAACTGGCCATCTAAATAATTATCAAATAGAAACGTTGTAATGCATGAAAAAACTGAATATACACGTCTGGGTAGAAGGGCAGCAAAGGAAAAAGAGCTTTCCCAAACAACAGATAACGAATGCCAGCGTAAGGAAACTGAACTTTGCCCGTGCTACTCAGCCTTGAATGGAAGTGAGGTATCGGTAGCGCGAACAAATGAGGAGCCAACAAAGAAGAGCTACACAGGAGGCAGCCTATGGTAAGAAGCAGGCTGCATTACTCTCCATAGAGTGACTACACTATAGTCATATTATTCCTAGTAGTTCCAGTGATCTCACATGATTGCTGTCGGATTCACCCAACGTTGACCTCCCAACCAACCCACGGTCAGAGTTAGGTGGTCAGGCAGGTCCTTTGACCCACAGGTGGGGTCCCCCATAAACTAAAGACAAATACTCAACCAAGGGAAACCCTGATTGATCCCTCAGATGGATAGTTGCACCATATATAGGTCTGAGGTATTTGGCCCCAATAACACACATTTAGCCGAAGGCTCATGTTTCCCAGAAATACCACAAAGCTAGATACCAAGGGAAATATTTTCAAGGAGCTTTTGCCGAGTTAACAGCACTTTATTGCAGCCAAAGTTGCGATAAATTTATCACCCCATTCACAAGCTGGTGTTAACATCCCAATAGCAGCCGCAAAAAACATTGCCACAGATGACCCCGGCAAATATTGCTAATGAGATGCAAAGTAGGAGTTCACGTGCAAAAAGCAGCAAAAACATTACTACGCAACATTCTCAACAACAAGCCAGATCGGCGAAAAGACCACAAAACATGTGATAATGTGCGTTAGCAGCAGGAAATTAATGCCTGCTCTGACCTGGTGTAAAGTCGGACAGCAGCCTGCACCACAAAAGGGAGCCACACCTGAAGACCAACAGATGCCATGGAGCCACTGAATATGCATGCCAGACACCCAAGAGGGTCCAAACCACCCCATCCCCCCAGACACCCACTGTCCCCCCCGGACCAACACTGAGGCAGCGCAGACAAAGACCATGACCCTCCGAAAATGCATCAACGTCACAGACCCAACACCAGAGAATGTCAATGCCCACTATATGCTCAAAGGGACAACCGTCCTCCGCAACCTGACCACCATTGCCCACAGGCTGACGGTACCAACACAGCGGACAACCAACATCCCACAGCAGACAAAGCTGCTGGCTGTGCTGCACGTGTTGGCCTCTGGTACACTCCAACCAACATCCGCCTGAGACGAGGAGTCACAGAGCCAGACCAATCCAAGTCCCTCACAACGGTCATGGATGACAACATCAGCTTGGTACCCCTTTATCTATACTTCCCACACACTGTTCAGGAACAGCCGGAGACCAAGCAAGGCGTCAATGCCACAGATGGCTTCCCGCACGTGTCACGGGGCAATTGACTGCACACATGTCCAAATAATGGTCCCTGATGACACTGCACACAATAAGTGCAACAGAAAGCGCACGTATCCCACCAATGTGCACGCAGTAGAGGACCACCGTGAAATCTCTGCCAACCCCGCCGCCAACCACCCAGGTAGTGTACATGATGGGAAACAACATTCACAACGCAACCATTACATCGCACTACACTTACAAAATAGGCATTACATCGCAACATCCTTTACAATGCATGACACTATAACGCAGGCATTACAAATCATACCATTACAACACACTACATCGCATGTCACTACAACACAGGCATCACAACTCATACCATTACAATTCATTCCATTGGAGGTAGAATAGTATTTTTAACCCATACACTATCCAACACTTACCCTACTGTTGCACCCCTGGAGTTAGAATAGTAATTTTTACCCCTACACTAACCAACTCTTACCTTACTGTTGCACCCCCTGGAGGTAGAATAGCAATTTTTACCCCTACACTATCCAATATTTACCCTACTGTTGCACCCCCCTGGAGTTAGAATAGTAATTTTTACCCCTACACTATCCAACACTTGCCTTACATGCAATGTAATGTAATGCGTTGTAGTGGAATGCGTTGTAAAGGTAGTTCTAAAGAATTTGTTGTAATGGCATGCGTTGTAATGGTGTGCGTTGTAATGGATGTTGCGGTGTAAAAAATGCGTTGTAAAGGTAGGCGTTGTAAAAGTATGCATTGTAACGTCATACATTAGTGCATGATACCTGCACCTCTCGACAGTCCATCATCAACCTGCGCCACCAGGATGGCACCCACGGAAATGCACTGGTTGTTGGCCAATACCAAATGCACACACCACACACCTCAAATCCACAATCATGCAACACACAGCACAGGAAATGCATATGTCACAAGCTCACATACAACATGCACACCAACCCAACACAACAGCACAACTCACTATGAGAACCTGGGCCAGCCATGTACATGAGCCATCAACGGCATGGCACCTCGGACACACAATAGCAGAATGTTGACAGAGGTGGGGACCAAGCATGTGCGAAGGAGGTAAGGGACCGATGAATGAAGAATTGATGAAGTTCTTGATGTAGTCTGAAGTCATCTTCCTTGCGCATGGGGATGAAACTGAGGCTCTTCTCCAAGAGCCTTATTAGGAAATCTCCTAATGGATATACTATGTACTTGCATACGTAGACTGTAGTGGTTGGACTGTGTTTGCATGTACATACTATGTGGATAACTTCTTAGTTATCTGACTATAAGTTAAATCTGCTACCCTCCCCGGTATGAGGTCGTACAAATGGATAGATGTATAAGACACACACACAGTCATAGCACGCTATCTACTTTAGCACCCCGGGTTGGCACTTGAGAACTCATTGGTACAGGGTTTTGCCATGCACACTATTTTGGATGTAACACATGTTATTCAGAGCTGTTTGTTACACATAGCTATATACCTTTTTTGTGTGGAAATTACAAAGAGGTGTGGAAATTACAAAGAAGTGTGATGTGAGTGTTTAGATGTTTACTGTGGCTATGAAGTAAAATTGCATACAAACTGGTAGTACACATATATATATTTTATTTTTTGTGCACTGTATTCATTTAGTCAATATTTTACTACATCTAATGTTGTATAGCATTTTAGGACCCTAGTGTCATTTTCCCGATTCATGCCCTTACATAGGTAAAAATCACCTTGTCCTTATATAGGCATAGAAATCATAACCATATTTAGACATGACCGATCCAGTTCAAATACGGCATGGCTACTTCCACTAGTTCCGAAAATCCACGATTTCTTGGAAAACTCGGCTTCAGCAGTTAGGGACTTCCCCTTGCTTGAATATTGATTTATCCAATAACTCATGGAGTTTTCAAAGAACTGAGACTCTTTGATGATGTTATTATGTCCACCTTTATGTCAAATTTGGCACCTTCAAGGTATAAATATGCCCACATTTGCCCAAGCAAACACATGGTGGTTTGGAGCAGTTTGACTATCTACTTGCCCGACGCATCTCGCTACAGCAAGTGCCGAAGGAAGCCGACCCTCCAGCTGACGCACTGAGAGAGACGCTGTCTTTTCTCTTGCTCCAGTGTTTCCAAGTTCCACTATGCGGGGTATTGGGAAATCGAGTCCAGAGGCAGAGAGATACCAGACCTTCTTCATTCTAAACCAGGGTACGGAACTGATTAGACCCTAAGAGAAATCTTGGATAGATTCTTGGCAAAAATAATACTAAACTTATGCTATACCACACTTACTTCTTCCCTCGTACTAGACTTAGGTTAGGTACATCGGGGTAGGCGTATTTTAGAAGCACCAGTTGAGTACTTTTAGTCTTTATTTATTTATGTATGTATTTTATGGCTTAGAAACTATGCCATGCTTTTACAGTATTACTTTATAATACTCTTCCTGCTGTACGCATTATACTTTACAGTCAGTATTACAATTGTAGCAGTTAATTTCATCTGCTTGAGAAAGGAGACTGTTCAATAAATACTTTTATTGAAAACGCCTGTCTCTCTATTTATCTGCACCTCTAGTGAAACGTAGCATGCACAAATGACTGAGAAAAGTATCTATCTATTGTTTCCACGACTCTGAAGATCAGTTTTATTTTTGGGAAACAAAGTTGTGATATTTATGCGATTGTCAGAAACTAATCCCTTCTTGTGAATTCGAGAAAGTTTCTAGTGACCTCTGAGCTAGCTGGCACTCACAATTAAGTTTAATATATTTGATAGAGACCTAGTAAACATAAGTCCTATGTCACATCTATAGGATATATTATTCCAATGTGCAGAGCCTATTGGGAATATAGGAACTACACTACATGGCGCCCAACGTTTGGTAAGGCACTAATTTAACCCTAGATACTAGAGTAACTCAGTTGTGGTTTTTGCAGAGACCCCTTTTTTCCCTTAAAATACTCCAATAGTGGGTTAAAGGATAAAATCCCCCTTAACTAAGTAGGACGAAAAATCCTATGTATTAGTTTTTTGGTTTTGTTCAATGTTGAAGGATACAGTGTTCCAAAATATTGTGCACCTTATCTTTGTTTCCTTGAAACTTTCTCTGCAAGACTTTCAACAAAATGTCAAATAACGACAACAACGCAACCGGTAGAGCCACAGTAAATGCAGCCCAACCCGGTTTAGACGTTACAGGTTTCCAATAAGATGATTCGGATGCTATAATCATCCCGGAAAATGTACGGAAAACAATAGCTATAAAGCTTATAGAAATGGCCTATCACCGAGAGGTGGTAGGGTAATTTTTGTCATAGAGGCACACGAATATCGGCAGACAGAGGTATTCTATTCATGGATTTTCTTCCCTGAATCAAATTTGAGAACACGCGTGTTCCATTTCTATAATATAGAGGAACATCCAGTGGAATACGTTCCTTTCGAGGACATTGAAATTCCACTAACTTACCAAGAGCATCAGCTCTGGTTTAACGGTGCCCTACAACATCAAAATCAGATTACCAGGCTCGGTCAACTAGGTAGACCAGGAGAAACATGGCCGGTACTAGCCAGCTATACACCACATCCTGACATTGAAAGAATGACAGAGGTAGAATTATTAGCTCAGCTAAAACAATTAATTAAAATCCACAGACAATTGGTACAATTTGTCATGCAGACTCTAACAGTCCAACCTGCTTTAAGAATTCCACAGCACACCCCTCATCAGGGGAACACAAACAAAATACCACCACAGACCATACAATCGGTCATCGGTAAATTACCCACAAAAAGGGAACAAATTCCATTCTGGTTAGCTCAAAAAATTACTCAAATCGAGGCAGTATTTCCTGATAGTACACCTCATGAGAAACTCAGAATTCCAACAATCTGTTTACCAATGGGGATCACACCACACCTGGAGGACTGTGGCACTTGGGGTACAGTCTTTGCTGCAATCTACACAAAAACACACGGTGTTCTGTCTATGGCGGTAATACCAGACGTCCAGAAACAGATTCAAATTGAATACGGGGCAGAGCCTGCTTTAAATCTCGGTATGAAATTACTGAAGCATTTCAAACAGGTATCAACTATAATATTAGCTAATATTAAAGGTGAATCAGCATCCGTGGCAATCTGCCTAAAACTAAAAGAACTTGATGTATCTGAGCAACCATTTGAACTGACCAGAATAATAGAAAAATCCTATGAAGAACTAGGTAGAGGTAGTTTGGGTGGGAAACCAGTAAAGCCCGAACTAACGGAAAATCCTGAAAATGTGTTTATTAAAAACACTCTCACTACTCCTAAAAAGAAATGGGAAAATACTAGACAGACACTTCCTGAAGAGTTGCGTTCTCAATCCAGAGGTAGGTCTCCTCAAAAGGAGCCCTCTGAAAAGAGGTATAACCTCAGAAACAGGGATAATTTGAGAAAACCTGATAGATATCAAGATACTGATACACGTTCCTCTCGTACCTTTCAGACTTCCACACAGAAATTGGAAAGAAGAGGACAATCAGAACAAAAGGAAGAACTAGTGAAGTCCGAAGACGATCAACACGTTCCGAAAAATAAGAAAACTCAATTCACGAAAAAGAAGGTAGCAAGTGTTCCGGTGCCGACCAGCCCAACACCGCAGGAGTGAAGAAAGTCCCAATCCTCTACCCTCGCCGTGACCCCCAACACCCGCGATCAAAACGGGTGGTGGAGAACACGACACCGGGAGAAGGTGGGTAACAAAACAAGGGAACCCAAGGTCTTGGGGAACACAGCTCGTCTTTTCTGGCTTCTTGGCAGCTGACAACTTGACTCAGACGAGACCGCTATAAATGAAAAAAGGGGACAAGATTAAACACACCCCTACTAATATTACCAGTGCCAAGTACACACACGAACCACTGACCTCCCTGCTTACCCCGGTTAGCAAACGGGAGTGGCCTGATACGAAACAGGATTTATTCCACCGCAATCGTATTGGTTGTTTCTTGCGTAACCCCAGACCAACCACGCCCCCTCGGGAAACACCGAGAATGTCAAAGGGGGTGGAATACACAATCTTAAGACAAAAAGGGACAGGGGAAAAAAGGAATCAAGGGAATTCGAAAGACACCTAAAAAAAAACTGGAATCTAAAATGAACACGAAGGTAGCAAAAAATTGAATTTTGCCCTGTCATGTGTCCCTACGTGTTCCCCATCGTATGTTATATGTGCATGATTAATATGCATATTTATCTCTTGCCCGAATAAAGACGCAATTATAGTTGTGTCCAACGTTAGTATGCCAGTTATCCAGTCCTCCTGAAAGCAACGTGAATTAGGCTTCTAGGCCTATGTTGCCAACGTCTTTACATTGTGCACGATAAATCATCGAGTGTCCCCGTTTCTAGGCCTCACAAGGCCCGGACACCAGATTCGAGTCTCAAGTCTCCTGAAACCACTCCGAGGAGTGATGCAGCCCCTCCCGCATCCCTGACCCTTCACTTACTTTCTGCCAAGCAGCGCGGTGCCCGGCGTGGCCTGCCTGCCTGTCTGCCAAGAATATGTTATGCCTCTAGTTATCAGTTCAGCTCCCCGGCTTCACATTCCTAGCTAACGAACCGCATAAACATCTTCATCTATAAGTCTAGTCTTCCTGTCTCCATGCAAGAGAATTACTGAATTAGTATCCATAGAAGATTCATAGCACACGCAATACATAAAGAAATATATGCATGCACCAGCCTTAGTGTCAAGTAGCCTTTGCCCTGATGACTTTTAGATTCTAGCAACATGTTCTCCAAACACAAGATATCAGATATGCTATAGGTACATGTCGTCCTGACATCCCAGACTTTAGTCTCCTCTTCTAGTACTAGAAGTCAGAGCCCCCAGCTCTCCCCAGTTACACGTCATGGCCCGTTTGCGCGCACCAGTAGGTTAAAGGTTCCAGCTGCCCAGGTAGCCCCCTCCATGTATCCACCCATTTATGACACTTCTGTGACGTTTATATCACATGTCTCCGTGCACGCCCTGTGCACGCCTTCTTTTCACGCCCATATGTTCTTATCTTCCATTTGTCACTTGTTACGCCTACTGTATTCAATGCAATTGTACTGTTTTACTATATATACTGTATAATGTTAATGAGACGTTGCAGCTGCCATTCCCCTTTTCCTTGTGTCTGTCCCTTCCTGAACCTTTGCAGGTGATGGAACCCGATGGTCCATTGGCTCGAGCCATCTAATTAAAGCCTATATGACTCAGATACCACGGATTCTGCCTCTTATTTATTGAGCTATCCTTTTTAGTTAATGCATAGAAAAATAGTACCGGTAATTATTTATTTATTTACCACATAATGGCGCCCGAATAGGGACGAGCCCCTTCCCCACGCGCCGGCGATGTAACGCAGGCCCCCTGACCCTTCTACAGCCGTGACGGACCCCTACTGTGCACGTGCAGATATTTCTGCTTCAAGTCTCTCTCAGGCCCACGGAGGAGACGGAGACTGCGGTCCGGCATCCAGACGAGGCGGTGAGGAAGGCGGATCGTCCCGACCAGAGCCCAAGCCGAGAGAGCAAGGTCCGAGGTATCCGGAGGCCCACCTGTTTCCGAAGCCCGAAGCCCGAGGCGCATGCGTAGTGCGTAGCAGTAACCAGACGTCGTAGCTGTCCAGTCCAGTCCGAGGCCTTCAGTTTTGCTTCCCGGTGAGTACCGTTGCTGGAAAGTATCTAGACGGGTTCATTAATTTGTGCCCGGTCCGACGGGTTTGGGTACACAGATCCGGTCCGACGTGTTCACCTAGGTGGATACGGTATGACGTGTCTCTTTAGGAGACCGGTATGTTCTGTACTGTTTTAGCAGTGCATCCAGTAATTCTAGTAAGTCTGTTCTCGAGAAGTTCAAGTATTGTGTTTTCAATGTATCAGGTAGTATTCTGTTCGAACTGTTATTAATGTGTTTTTGATGTTGTGGTATGAATGATTGTTTTGCTATTCATTACTGTGTTCATTGTGTATTGTGTTCAAGTTCAAGTACGGTTCAAATATGCCGCTGTTTTCTAAGTGAACGAGTTAGAGCAGAACAGTCAGACCGACAAAGAAATGCCCTTATTAAAGGTATGTATCCCCTTCTCGCCGAGGGTTTGCCTAAAGCGACCCCGGAAACACTCTGTAATTTACCGCCACCCTTGGTCCCGACTAAGCTACGTCATAAACCGACCGCAGCTGAAATTTTTCTTTCTTCTTATTTAGATGACACTGTCCCAGAATATGCTAATACGAATCCTATTCCGCCAGTTATTCCGCCAGTTCAAGTCCAGCACCCTGTTAATAATGTAATTACTGTGCCTCCAGCCGTTGGTCCCGGGAATCCTGTCCATGTGCCAGTACCCCAGGACCAACCCACATTACGTACTCCTACTTTACCAGTGACGTTACCAGCAGCCGCACACTCAGTATTAATTGACGATTCTAGTTCAGGAGGAGCAGGGGGAGGTATTCCTATCACCCCACCTCAAACAAAGCGCCTGACGCTGAGAGATGCAGCATTACAGCATACGCCAAAAGTGGCTACGTACGAAGCCCTCAAAAAGTACCTTACTGATTGTAGCTATGATCCAGTGCCAGGCGAAGATCACATGATATTATATTCCGTACGTTTACGACGAGTTGCAAACTTTTTGATTACCATATCAGATATGAAAGAACATTTAGACAGAATATATCATTTCATCCGAACAGGGGAGAAACCAGAAAGTATTCATGAGGCTATGACACACAGGAAAGTCGAGACTCAAGGCATGATTTTGCAATTTCTAATAAATTTTTTAATAAGAGAACAGGATCGTCCTGATAAAAATCCAGAAGAGATGAAAGTCCTGATAAGATGGAGTGACAATATAGCAGACGGAAAACACAAGACACAGAATAGTATAGAAACCATGTACAGAAAGATTCGTAAAGAAATTATAGGCATACACGAGAGGGAGAAAGCAAGAATAATAGCAGAGAAAGAGAATGACTCTTCAGACGAAGATGTAGACAACGAGAATCCCACTAGAATAGCGTATGTAGGTAGGACGAGACCTTCTGATAGACACATACGCCTAGACTACAAGAAAGCTTTTCCTCCTCCCGTACCAGAACAGTGTTCTCTTGAATTATTCCAGGCTACCGATAAAGTTCTGAAATTACAAATAGGTTACAGTGAGCTTAGTACCATGCATGACCAAGAACTCGCCCGATCAGCAGTCCGATGGACTAGTGATTCTACCACGTATTCAGACGAAGTAGTGGCTCAAATGTTTCTGAAGCTTCCCCCAGGCGAACAGCGACTGGTGGGTATGTACATGATCCAGCACCTCATTATACTGTACGAGAGTCAGCATTCTGATCCAGGTCCCTTATATAATGTACTGAACGAGTTACTCCTAAACAGATGGAAAGGTCTAGGTACCGATCTGATTAACGTAATTTTAGAACAACGCCACAAATACAGAACGTTCCTGACTCCGCATTTTGTTCCTATTGCACCCCCATTCTACATAGATAGACAGAATCCGTTGCGAGAAGTGCATCCTGTTAAAGGAACGGGGGGTGAGCTCGAACGAGTATTTGTTTACACCCCTATAACGAAAATAGAATTACTAGAAATGAAAAAGTTAGTGCCCTGTCACGATAAAGATCCAGCAGGGTTCCACCGAGAATTAAAAGACATGCTCCGTATGGGAGAATACACGTATCCTGATATCATCAAAATGTTAAAGGTCCTGTTGCCTGCGGGCATATATGAAAAACTTAAAGAAAAAGAATGGGAGGTGGGAGAGAAAAAGATAGATTGGACCGCGTTAGAGAACGAAGATAATACACGAGTCCCAGGTACTGGTCTTGGGGATAAAGCCAAAGAGTTGCCCGAGCTGTTAATACAAGTCTTGCCAAGATTACTAGCCACGAAAAAGGAAGATTGGGATGCCATCTCAGCCTGTAAACAGAAACAAGACGAAGACACTAGTGATTTTTATTCCAGATTTGAGAAATGTTTCATTATTAATAGCGGTCTGAAAACAAGTAGTGAGTCGTATCCACATCTTTTTGTTACCAAACTAGTTGAGAATTCTTTACCACAAGTTAAAAATCGTGTATTGAAAGTCGAGAGTACATGGCAAGCTAATACCCCGTCCCAAATGCTACAGATGTTACAGTATCACCAGAACCGTATCAGGGAAGAGCAAGAACACGAAAGGAGACGTATGAAAGATACGAAAATGAAAGTACTAGTTGCACAGTCTGTTCCAGCAGATAGTCAGAAGAGGGGTACGAATCAAACTAGTCATTCTGCAGCTCCCGTTAAAGGGACATGCAATTACTGTAAACAGCCAGGTCATTATATAAACGAATGTGCAGTTCTGAAACACAACATAGCTACTGGTAAGACGAAAGAGAGACTGCGTCCTCCTAGACAGGAACATGTTCCGCAAAATTCGCAAAATTCGCAGCAACTACCGCAGAATGCACAACAGACAGTTACAGTACCGCAGTCAATAGCTGCCACACAACACGTTACACAACAGATGTACCAGTACGCACAGTCAGATTATCCAGAATATCAGCAGTATTCATGAAACAGCCTAGAGAGGGAGGTTGGCTTGCCTCTCATCGAGGTTCCTGTAGATCAAGAGGGTCCCTATGTACACAGTCAAGTATTAGGGGAAGACAGAAAGTTTCTGATTGATACAGGGGCAAGTAGGACTACCATCAGTCATGACGAGGTTCCAGGGGCTCCACTCTCAGGCTCAAGAAATGTTTCCCTGGGATTTTCAGGAAAGCCTAATGTTAATGAAATATCGAAACCAGTTTCCCTAGAAGTAGGTCCATTGTCCCGAACTACAGACTTGTTACTTACGAAATCATGTCCTGAAAATTTACTTGGTATTAAAACATTGAAAGAATTAGGAGCTGTAATATGCTGTTCTCCGGAAGGAGTGAGATTGTTTTTACGTGATTTTAAAGGTCATTATGTGTTACGAGATTTTGATCCAAGATTATTGAATGTACCACAGCATTTATGGGCGCAAGGTCCAACTGATGTAGGTTGTATGCACATTACGCCATATCGTGTCACTCTGAAACAAGGTGTTGTATTACCACGAATCCGACAATACAAATTGCCACCTGAGGCTGTAGCAGCCTTATCGAAAATCATTGACGAGCTCATTGCTCAAGGAGTAGTTGTAGAAACTGACTCCAATGTATGTAATTCTCCTATCATTCCGATTCTTAAACGTACTGATCCAAATGCACCCCCAGTTTATCGATTAGTGATTGACCTTCGAGAACTTAATAAATGTATCATACCCCAGTACCCAGTGGTTCCAGATATATCTTCCCTATTGACTGCCATTGATTCTGAAGCTACGTTCTTTACTGGTATTGATCTCAAAAACGCATTCTTTAGTGTCCCCATTCATCCAGACAGCCAGTTCCTTTTCGGATTCTGTTTAAATGGAAGAAGCTATAAATTTACACGTGCTCCTCAAGGTTTCACAGAAAGTCCTAGTATTTACAGTCAAGCACTTAAAAGACAACTAGACAGTATTCACATGCCAACTGACACTGCCCTGCTCCAGTATGTCGATGATCTATTGATCACAGCCCGTACAGAACGTGACTGCGAACGTGCGTCACTGACAGTCTTGTATTTTCTGGCAGAGATGGGACACAAGGTGTCCCCTTCGAAACTGCAATTCTGTGTCCAGCAAGTGGTATACCTTGGACACTTGCTGTCCAAGAGGGGTAGACAGTTGACACCTGACCGTATCCAGTTAATAGCACATCTTCCACAGCCCAAGACACAGAAGGAGGTACGAGCTTTCATCGGCCTCACTTCTTACTGCAGACAATGGATTCCTCAGTATGCATATCTAGCCAAGCCATTGATACAGTTGACAACACAGGAGGCAGCCACATCGACTGTCCTCCCTTGGACCCAGGAACATACACTTGTTTTCAATGAGTTAAAGAAAGCTTTATGTAATGCACCTGTGCTAGCGACACCGAACTACAGTAAGCCTTTTACACTTTTTGTTACTGAACGTGATGGTACAGCATTATCTGTTCTCACACAAGATCAAGCAGGACAACACAAGCCTTGTGCTTATTTTTCAAGCACATTAGATCCAGTAGCCCAGGCTCTGCCTGCGTGCCTCAAGTCAGTTGCCGCCACAGCTCTAGCTATCAGACAAAGTGATTTCATAGTGTTAGGACACTCCCTGACAGTACAAGTTCCACACTCCGTGGAAGTTCTTTTAAACCGAACACAGACTCAGCACTTGACAATTGCACGATTGACAGGATATGAATTGACACTATTTCAGCCACACATAGAAATCAGACGCTGCAACATTTTAAATCCTGCTACACTGTTACCCTCGACTGTTCCAAATCCTGCAACACATGACTGTGTGGAAGTTATTAACACCATGACAAAGCCAAGACAAGACTTGACGGACATTGCATTACTTAACCCAGACCTGACACTTTACGTGGATGGTTCATGTATGAGAACAAGTACAGGAGAGTTAGTAGCTGCGTATGCAGTGACTACTGAAACTGAAGTTATAGAAACACATCGTATTGATACCCTGTCTGCTCAAGCAGCAGAGCTCATTGCTCTGACCCAAGCCTGCATACAAGCCAAGAACCTGAAAGTAAACATATATACAGATTCACGTTATGCATTCGGAGTCGTACACGACTTTGGAGTCCTTTGGCAAGAAAGAGGTTTCATGACCTCTCATGGAGCCAAGATTCAGCATGGCCCCCTCATTCAAGCTCTGTTAGAAGCAATACATTTACCGACAGCCATTGCCATTATGAAGTGCAAAGCACATACGAAAGCCACTGACACTATTTCCCAGGGTAACGATCTAGCAGATCGAACAGCCAAGCTTACAGCTCAGACTCCAGACATTCCAGTTGACACGACAAAGATAGATGTTCCAGATCAGACGACTTGTATGACAGTTAAGGACCCTACACAAGACGTACTAGATATACAGACACATGCTACCCCAGACGAAATCAAGAAATGGTCCGAACAAGGAGGGGTCCAGACAGATCAAGGATGGTTGACGAAGGGAAAAGCCACATGGTTTCTCCCCGACTCTATGGTTCAGGTCATTATTAACACCGCACATAGTCCAGCACATTTAGGAGAAAAAGCCATGTTAGACAGTATCCAGAACCTCTGGTTTAACAAGCATTTGCGAGCAGCAGCGAAGCAAAAAGTACGTACCTGCATGATCTTTTGTCAGTTCAATCCAGGTAAAGGTGTTCCGGTGGAACAAGGTGGATTCCATCCTCCTGACCACCCTTTTGAAGTCCTCCAGATGGATTATATCCAAATGGATCGATGTCGAGGTTTCAAGTATGTCCTCGTAGTTGTATGCGCTTTGTCCAGATGGACAGAAGCATATCCAGTCCCAGATTACACTGCCGCGACCACTGCCAGGCAGTTGGTTCGTGAGTTTTTCCCACGCTATGGTTTGCCCAGGGTCGTGTATTCAGACAACGGCCAGCCATTCTCCTCCGAACTCATGAAACAAGTATCCCTTCTGTTAGGGTACCAGTGGAAGTTCCACTGCGTACGACACCCCGAGGCAGCTGGCCTCGTCGAGAGACATAATCAGACTCTGAAAATCCGTATTGCAAAAGTTTGTGCCGAGAAAGGTGTAGATTGGATGGTAGCCCTGCCAGTCGCCCTTTTTTTATATGAGAATGGTCGCCCACTCCCGTTCAGGTCTGTCACCGTATGAAGTAGTATTCGGCCGTCCCCCGAACATGTGGGGTATACCTATGCCACGTAAAATTACCGATGTTGACAGTAATATGCTGACAGATTACCTAGCTTCCTTGATGTCTGCACTACTCTCTTGTCGTTCACAGGTCGCGGCTGCCTTTCCAGACAACACCCAGGTGAAACCGCACGAGGTCATTCCAGGCGACCTCGTTCTCGTTAGGAATTTTGATCGTTCAAGCCCTCTGGAGCCCCGCTGGAAAGAGCCGAAACTTGTTCTGATGACCACAAGGACCGCTGTGAAACTGGAGGGCCGGAAGGGCTGGCTACACTCCAGCCACATCAAGCGTTTTCATGGACTCCGTCCAAAGACTTTTTTCAAGGACTGCCCCGATACTGACTCTAAACTTCCCCTGTTAGAGAAAACTCCGCAGCAGGAGTATAAAATCAAGTTAAGGTCTAGCAAGTCAGACAGTTTAATTGTTTAAGTCCCTCTCGGGTGAAGCGGTTAGACAGGTTCCTGACATGTATGAGATAGACCCACATAGTGAGAGAGTTAGACGAAACTCCAAGAGAATACGTTACTATAAGAATCTGAGAAGTAGATGCGTTATTACGTTGTTGTTTATGTTATTTCTGAGTCTTACGATTACATGCATAAGTTATGTTTTACATGTATTTTTTCCTCCTCTTGATTCGCATGTACATCTTTCCTCTAATGATACAGTAGAGCACACATTTAGTGAACTACCCCCTCACGAGTTATCCTATCGACTTGCCATGCGCAACAATACTTTTATACGAATGTTACACTATTCACACCAGACCAGCAATGCCACTAATTGTTGGGTGTGTGGTCGACTCCCCCCTTTCCAGACACCGAAGGGAGTTCTGCCACTCTTTCCCTATCCGTTCTCACACAATGGTTCGTGTGGAGCATGGTTTACGTTAACATCATCCTTAGACGATAAGTCCCTTCTGAATAGAACATGTTTCCCAGACAAGGAAGGTCTTTCCCATAGGACAGGGTTAGATCTAGAAAATGAAGTATATGATCTGGGTAATTTCTCCTCCAATTTCATGGTTTTGAATGTTCAGTCCGAGACTACTCCAGACTTGCCTGCTATAACAGTTCTACCAGTGAAAGCCGAATTATGTGTTAGAAGGAATGGTTCAGTACATCTAGGACACAGTGATTGTAATACTGTGGTCGAGTATAGTGACAGTGGGAAATCTACTTTCAAAGCCTCACGTCATTCGTATTTTGTATGTGGTCCGACCGCATATGTACGCCTGCCCCTAGATTGGGATGGAACATGTTACATTGCCTTCCTACTGCCAACAGTTTTCCTAGCCCCATCCGATTATCACAGAAATACACATCTAGTACACGTCAGACATAGAAGGGAGATCGAGTCCCCGATTGTCGATCAAACTGAAACTGCATTAGAACAGTATACAGATTTTAATAAAGGTTTCTTTTTCTTCATAGGACCTGTCCAGAATAGTAAGCTAATACGTAGGTTAACCAGAACCCTTGAAGCAGTAGTGAATGAGACTACTTCTGCCCTAGGTAACTTAACAGAAGAGCAATCTGCTATGAGATTTGTCGTTCTTCAGAACCGCCTTGTTCTTGACGTCATACTGGCCGATAGGGGCGGAGCTTGTAGAGTCATCGGATTTAGTTGTTGCGTTTTCATTCCTAATAACGCACCGTCTGTATATTCAGCTATAACTAGACTTCATAAAATAGCCCATCAGCTACACCAGAATCCAGGCACCTGGACATGGTCTGGTTGGCTCTGGAGTATAATATCTGCCTGGGGATGGAAAGTACTGTCATTCCTAGGAATAGTAGTAATGATCATATTCAGTTGTTGTCTCTGTTTACAATGTGGCCCTGCGATTTGCGGCTTGTGCGCTACCTCTTGTATTCCAAGTCCAAAGTCCCATTCCCAGAAGATTAAAGACGAGCAAATGATGCTCTATGAACAGATAGATGGTCTTATGAATATTGATGTTTCCTGAAGGAAACGTAGGGAACAAGGAGGGAATGAGGAAAATTGAATTTTGCCCTGTCATGTGTCCCTACGTGTTCCCCATCGTATGTTATATGTGCATGATTAATATGCATATTTATCTCTTGCCCGAATAAAGACGCAATTATAGTTGTGTCCAACGTTAGTATGCCAGTTATCCAGTCCTCCTGAAAGCAACGTGAATTAGGCTTCTAGGCCTATGTTGCCAACGTCTTTACATTGTGCACGATAAATCATCGAGTTGTCCCCGTTTCTAGGCCTCACAAGGCCCGGACACCAGATTCGAGTCTCAAGTCTCCTGAAACCACTCCGAGGAGCGATGCAGCCCCTCCCGCATCCCTGACCCTTCACTTACTTTCTGCCAAGCAGCGCGGTGCCCGGCCTGGCCTGCCTGCCTGTCTGCCAAGAATATGTTATGCCTCTAGTTATCAGTTCAGCTCCCCGGCTTCACATTCCTAGCTAACGAACCGCATAAACATCTTCATCTATAAGTCTAGTCTTCCTGTCTCCATGCAAGAGAATTACTGAATTAGTATCCATAGAAGATTCATAGCACACGCAATACATAAAGAAATATATGCATGCACCAGCCTTAGTGTCAAGTAGCCTTTGCCCTGATGACTTTTAGATTCTAGCAACATGTTCTCCAAACACAAGATATCAGATATGCTATAGGTACATGTCGTCCTGACATCCCAGACTTTAGTCTCCTCTTCTAGTACTAGAAGTCAGAGCCCCCAGCTCTCCCCAGTTACACGTCATGGCCCGTTTGCGCGCACCAGTAGGTTAAAGGTTCCAGCTGCCCAGGTAGCCCCCTCCATGTATCCACCCATTTATGACACTTCTGTGATGTTTATATCACATGTCTCCGTGCACGCCCTGTGCACGCCTTCTTTTCACGCCCATATGTTCTTATCTTCCATTTGTCACTTGTTACGCCTACTGTATTCAATGCAATTGTACTGTTTTACTATATATACTGTATAATGTTAATGAGACGTTGCAGCTGCCATTCCCCTTTTCCTTGTGTCTGTCCCTTCCTGAACCTTTGCAGGTGATGGAACCCGATGGTCCATTGGCTCGAGCCATCTAATTAAAGCCTATATGACTCAGATACCACGGATTCTGCCTCTTATTTATTGAGCTATCCTTTTTAGTTAATGCATAGAAAAATAGTACCGGTAATTATTTATTTATTTACCACAGTTATTCAGCTCCTTCGTGAAACCACCCAAACAACGTACAACAAGATGGTTTGGATACAAAAAAGGGGTAAATAACGGGACGCTAGAACTCTTAGGAAACGCAGCTCCGAATCCCAGAACATCACCGAAGATCAAAAACAGGTCCCCAATAAGGGTTCAGTAATTCCCAATGGAATAAGAAACAGGGTAATAGGGAAAAAAGGGGATCAACACCCAACACTTGAAAAGACTGCTGGAACAGAGCTCGAAGGAAAGGGAACAAGATAGAACAACAGGAACAGGAAACACACGGCAAGGGACCATAGTAGAAACCAAGCACCTGTTTCCTGTTGGCAGCCCCCTTTTAAAGCGAGCCCTAGGGAGCATCCATAAATTCGCATATGCACTTGGCAATTTAAGCTAAAACCGATGAACGGGGAACTAGACAGAAGGCACCAGGCCCCCCTGAACCCCAACAGTACCCCCCCCCCCCGAAAGCCTTCCTACTGGCCTAGGTTTCCCAGGGTGCAGGCGATGAAACAGACGAACCAACCGGGCAGCACGCACCCTACTCGCCGGAACCCAAGAACGGTCCTCTGGGGGATAACCCTTCCAATCAATAAGGTAATACAGCCGTCCTTTCATCCGCTTGGAATCCAATACAGTTTTAACCTCGTACTCCACATTATCATCAATCAAAACAGGAGGAGGAGGTGGAAACTCTTGAGATGTGATGACATACGGTTTCAACAAAGAGGTATGAAAGACAGGATGAATACTATACTCAGCCGGTAAAGTCAACCTAATCGCAACTGGATTCACCACCTTCTGGACAGGAAAGGGACCCACAAACCGAGGCTGTAACTTTCTTGGACCCGGCAACTTCAGATTCTTCGTTGCTAGCCAAACCCTATCCCCAACTGCATACAGAGGAGCTGGCCGTCTATGCCTGTCTGCCTGTACCTTCATGGCCTTCTTGGACTCAATTAGTTGCTGTTGGGCTTTCTTCCAGATTTCAATCAAACCCCTACTCAGGGAATCCACTGCTGGCACCCTCTCAGATGGCTGAATAGGAATTGTCTTGGGATGGAACCCCATCAAACAATAAAACGGTGACATGCCTAGAGCTGAGTGCATGCTGTTATTATATGCGAACTCAGCCACAGGAAGGGCTTGTACCCAACTGCCCGTCAGTGACGTTAGCAAACAGCGCAAATACTGCTCCATAGTTTGATTGGTGCGTTCTGTTTGCCCGTCGCTTTGTGGATGGTAAGCTGTTGACAAACGTACCTCCATCTTAATGACCGACACAGGGCAGTCCAAAAATGTGAAACAAACTGTGCCCCTCTATCTGAAACGATGACAGTAGGCACCCCATGAAATCGAATCACTTGGGCCATAAACACATCAGCCAATTCTCTGGACGTAGGTAACCCTGGCAAGGGAACGAAGCGTGCCGTTTTCCATTCGTCGCCCTCTCGGACGCGAACGAGATGGTAAGCACCTCTTAAATCAAGCTTTGTGAACACCTTGGCATGTCGCAGCTGATCTAACAACACCGGTATTTTATGTTGTTTCTTATAAAGCGCTAGCAATCATCCAGAATAGGATATCACGGCGCTGTAGAAATTATTGTGCATGGTTGGTAGACATAAATCGTGTTTGATTAGTCTGGATTCGGGAATAGAAAGGTTTTCAGATGTTTCCTAAAAGACAAGTGGCAGTCCGTGAGTCGAAGGGCCACGGGGAGTTCATTCCACTTAGTTGCGGCTATGTGAGAGAAGGCTCGCTCTCCCATCCTGGCTCTCTTCACCCGAGTGGTTCTTGCTCTTGCCATGAGTTGTGAGCGAAGGTTTCTAGTTGGAGCATAGAACTGGATCCTGTTGCGGAGAATAAGTGGGCCATTGTTATGCAATGCTCTGTGCGCTATACACATCATTTTAAAGGTTGCTCTTTGCTTCATTGGTAACCAGTGCAGCTGACGCAGGCAGCTCTTGGCTGAGTCAAACTTTCTTTTCATACACACGGCCTTCGCTGCTGCGTTCTGCACCATTTGAAGTTTAGTGAAGAGGTAATCTGCCATGCCTATGAACAGGGAGTTCCCATAGTCCAGCCTGCTCATCAGCAGAGTCTGAACCAGGATCTTTCTACACCCTATGGGAATCCAGGGGAAGACTCTTCTGAGCATCTTTAGCACAGCAAATCCTTTGCCGCATATAGTGGATACATGGGATTTCATAGATAGGGAGGTGTCCAGCATTACTCCCAAGTTTTTTGCTGTTAGTGTCGGCGTTGGTGGAGTACCCAGGGATTCTGGCCACCAGCTATCGTTCCACAGTTGGGTGTGTCCCCCGAACAGCAATATCTCCGATTTGTCTGCATTTAATTTGAGACAATGGTTGTGCATCTAATCGGACAGTTCTGAGAGAAAATTTTGTAGCCTGTCCCTGGGGTTGTTTCTCTCATCCAGGATTACAGTTAGTTGGGTGTCGTCTGCGTAAGAACAGATTTCGACACCCCACTTTCTGCCTATTGCTGCCAGAGAGGACACAAAAACGTTAAACAATGTTGGGCTTAGTGAGGCCCCCTGTGGGACCCCATATTTAATGTTCCGGCGCGGGGATGAAAAATTGCCAATGTGCACTGATTGCGTTCTCTCCGATAGGAAGGATTGCAGCCACCCCAATGCTCTGTCCCTGATACCTTTAGCTGCCAAAGTTCTTAATAGCAGGTTGTGTGGTACGGTATCAAACGCCGCCGAGAGATCTAGTAATATCAAGGCGACTGTTTTCCCCTGATCCACGTGCATTCTGATGTCGTCCAGCACGGAAAGGAGTGTGGTTTCCGTGCTGTTGTTGGCCCTGAATCCCGTTTGTGAGATATCTAGTAAGTTGTTTGTTTCAAGAAAGCTGGTCAGCTGCCTATACACCAGCTTTTCTAGTACTTTAGATAAGTAGGGTAGCTGAGATATAGGTCTAAAGTTGGCTGGATTCTTGATGTCTAAACCTGCTTTTTTCAGCAGGGGGGTAACTATAGCGTTTTTCCAGCTGATTGGGAATTCCGCAGCTTCCAGCGAATGGTTCAGTAATTGAGTCACTGCTGGGCAAATTATTGGAGTAAGTTGCGAAAAGATATGGTGGGGACAGGGGTCCAGAGGGGAGCCTGATTTAATTTCTAGCATAACTTTGCCCACTTCCTCTTCCGAGAATGGGCCAAAACTAGAACAACTGTCCTGAAAGAGGGATGGGTCATCGTCCTCTAGGCCATCCGCTTTGAGGCTGGAAAATGATGAGCCATCTGATTGGGGAGTGGAAAATGACGAGTAAATCGAGTCTATTTTCTCACAGAAAAAGTCGTTCATTTTATCACAGCCTACTTGTGAAGGGATCGGATTTGATGAGAGGCTGGTAGGACTGCATAGTTCATTGACTATTTTAAAAAGCTCTTTAGACAAATCTTTATTTTCTGTTATTCTGCGAGAGAAGTAGTCCTTCTTCGCTTCCCTAATGGCTTTTATATATTGTGCATGTTCTTTCTTATATGCCAGTCTCGTCTCTTGCGTTTTTATTAGTCTCCATTTAAGTTCGAGCAGTGTACATTTTCTTTTAGCTGCCTTTAGTGATGGTCCATACCAGTTCTCTGAGATGCAACGACTGGGTTTGGTATTGGGGCGACGCACTGAGCAGTGTTCAAGTGCTTTTGTGATATGGTTCTGAAGCAGATCTGTTACTTCATTATTACTTGTATTTTCTGCATAGGAGTAGGTGAAGTGTTGCTGAAAAGTCTCTACGTAAAACTTTGACTAGCTCCTCCTTTGAGTCGCTGCTGGGTATGAATGTCTGGTATTTTTAACCGGTAGGCGGATATTGAACTCGATCATGGAGTGATCTGTCCATGCCAATGGCTTTATCCCTTTGATGAGAATAGGATTTATATTGGAAAACATCAAGTCTAGAATATGTCCAGCCTTGTGTGTTGGTTGGTCGATTCTCTGGGACAATTGTAAAATTTCCATATTCTCTACTAACTGTTTGGCAAGGGTTTTTTTACTGTCGTCATAGTGAATATTGAAGTCCCCTAAGAGCAGTGCATTTTTGTAATGAAGGCAAACTGGCATAACTTGCGCTAGAAGCTGGGCATTGAAGGCAGACGTGCAGCTTGGTGGATTATAGATAATAACACCGCCGAGTAGAATTTTGGTGTTAGTGGACACTGAGAATGCCATGGCTTCATGGCTGCTAGCCTGAGTAATCGTCTCTTGTCTGCAATTGAGGGAGTCTTTAAACAGCAATTCTACCCCACCTCCCTTTTTTTTCTCCCTGTTCAGGTTGAGAATTTTATAATCAGCTGGGAGGGCCGTGGCAATATCTGGGGTGCTGTGATTATCAAGCCATGTCTCCGTGATAAAGGCTAGGTCTGGTTTCTCAACGTTCAGAATATCCCAGATTTCAATTGCATGTTTAGGGAGGGATCTTGCGTTGAGATAGATACACCTCAGTACCATCTCAGGGGTGATGGACTTGGTGGGGTAGTGCCAGGGATTGCTCTCCCATTTGCAGTTCTGACAGCCAACTGGCCCCATTGTATTCAGGGGTTCCAGTTGTGCACATGAAGCTCGGTGTGTTGTGCCTAAGATATTGAATTTTCTGAGCTCACTACTTGAATAAGTAGTGACATTTCCTGTCAGAGATGTTAGTTGGCTCGTCAGTTGGGTAAGGGTTGAGGCCCCTGGTCCCGGCCTGTCGCGGATGGGCACAGACGGGCTTGCCTTTGGCGCGCCTTCGGCGCCCCGCCGGCGCCCCCGCTGCGCCCGTCCGCTGCGCCTCCTGTGTTTGTATGTATGTTATGCAGGTGAGGGCGTGAGGGCGGGAGGGGCAAAGCACTAGACTGCCTGCCCTGCTCCTGCTCCTCACCCAAAATGGCGGTGTCCCAAGCAGCACCTACTCGGCTGTGATGGTGCGATTCGGGAATGGAATCCGGGCAGAAATGGGTCCTTTATGAAGGGAGAGTACCTCGCTACAGCCCTACGGTATTAGGCAGTGTCCTGACAGAAACTCGATCGGGTGAGCGAGGTTCCGCTAAAATATTGTAAAGTGCAAATGCAAGTTTAAAAACAATTGTGGCTCATTTAAAAATCAATTGGCAGTCAAAATCTGAGTCCCGGCTTCGGCCTCAGGACTACAGTCACACACCACGCACACTAGTATTCAGTGAGGGTATGGATTGGAGGGCTTTTATGCTCGTGAGGGCGGGAGGGGCAAAGCACTAGACTGCCTGCCCTGCTCCTGCTCCTCACCCAAAATGGCGGTGTCCCAAGCAGCACCTACTCGGCTGTGATGGGGCGATTCGGGAATGGAATCCGGGCAGAAATGGGTCCTTTATGAAGGGAGAGTACCTTGCTACAGCCCTACCGTATTAGGCAGTGTCCTGACAGAAACTCGATGGGGTGAGCGAGGTTCCGCTAAAATATTGTAAAGTGCAAATGCAAGTTTAAAAACAATTGTGGCTCATTTAAAAATCAATCGGCAGTCAAAATCCGAGTCCCGGCTTCCGCCTCAGGACTACAGTCACACACCACGCACACTAGTATGAGAGGTATTGGGTACTTGTTCTTGATTGTGACTTTATTCAACGCTCTGTAGTCCACGCAAGCGCGAAGATCACCCTCCTTCTTCGGTATAAAAAATATGGAGGATGATACAGGCGAAGAAGAAGGTCGGATAAACCCATTCTTTAACATCTCATCCAAATACTGCCGTAGATGTTTCTCCTCCGGCTCCGACAACGCATAAACCCTACTACAGGGCAATATGGCCCCCGGAACCAAATCAATACGGCAATCAAAAGCCCTGTGTGGTGGCAAAACACACGCCTGATCCTTATCAAACACCTCCTTGTATGCCACAAATGAAGAAGACAAACTGTTCTGAACGCAACCACTCGCTGCACAAGACAGCGGAGACACCCAATCAGTCGCCTCACAATAACAGTGAAGAAGGCAATACTCCGATTCGAGCGTGACCAACCTCCGCGCCCATTCGATTCTGGGATTATGGGCCTGTAACCAGGGTACCCCGAGTACCATCCCATAAGCTGGTGCGGCTATCAGATCGAAACAGACTGTCTCAGAATGCCCATTATCAAATGTCATCAACAGAGGTTCGGTTTGTCGAACAATCGACCCAGAGGTTAGCTCCGTGCCGTCAATAGCCCTCACCGGTTCAGGTTGTCTTTTCATCACACACGGAACCATCAACTTCTCGGCCAACCCAATATCCATAAAGTTCCCTGTGGCCCCACAATCTAATAACACAGACAAGGAAGCTCTACCAGTAGATGAATAAGCGAAGCAAGCCGACACCGGGAAATGATGCGGAACTTTTTGAACCGCCCCTTGTACATCATATGGATTACAATATTCACTCTCAAGGACCGAAGGCCTCTCACACCCCCTTCCCACGAAAGCCACAGCCTTATTCACGGTATCCGGGACGGTTTCACTGGACACTCTCAAGCGAAGTGTCCACCCCTCCCACAATACAAACACAACTGCAACAACCCCCTCCGCTCCTTCTCCTCCTTGGATAAGGGACCCCGCACCCTACCCAATGCATAGGTTCGGGATCGGTCTTCACACCCCCTTTTCTTTCACTCATTCGATGGTTGAGTTTTACAACCAAATCGATGAACTTAACACATTCTTCGGGGGGGGTCTACAACCTGTGAGACAATATCTTTCAAGTCCTCGCACAAGCCCTGATAAAATAAAGAGGTTCTCTTTGCCATGGGCCATTGTGTCTCTGCTACTAAGCGATTAAAGGTAGCCACATAACCCAGAAGATCCGGCTTACCCTGCCTTAGCTTTAACAATTCAACATCGCTTGCCTGCATGAACGCATGCTTAGCAAACAGACTATGCATCTGGAGCTTGAAGGCCGGAAAACTACTTAACACAGCATCATTGTTTTTGACTAAGGGGACCGCCCAACCAGCAGCAGTACCCGAAAGATATGAAATCACAAACGCTACCTTAGTAGTATCGTCAGGAAAAGCGGTTGGTCGACACATGAAGTGCAAATGGCACTGGTTCAAAAAGATAGCATATCTGCTACTGTCCCCGGAAAACCTCTCTGGAGCTGCTACAGGCACCAGCATAGGAGTGTTCACTGTAACAGACAAAGGAGAAGGAGACCCACAGGGGGCCTAGCCTTTACTGAGGGATCCCTCCCTCTTCTCTTGGTGCTTTTCTTCACCTCACTCAGTGTCACCCGTAACTCATGATTCTCCTGACGTAGGGATTGGACTTCCCCCTGCATGAGTTCTAAGGCCTGCATAAATTCCTGCATAGAAGAAGCCCCCCCGCTCCTTCCTCAACCATTCTTCACTCGGGCGGCGTATTAATTCGTGGGCTTGGTTTTCTATTCCGGTGCCGACCAGCCTAACACCGCAGGAGTGAAGAACGTCCCAATCCTCTACCCTCGCCGTGACCCCCAACACCTGCGATCAAAACGGGTGGTGGAGAACACGACACCGGGAGAAGGTGGGTAACAAAACAAGGGAACCCAAGGTCTTGGGGAACACAGCTCGTCTTCTCTGGCTTCTTGGCAGCTGACAACTTGACTAAGACGAGACCGCTATAAATGAAAAAAGGGGACAAGATTAAACACACCCCTACTAATATTACCAGTGCCAAGTACACACACGAACCACCGACCTCCCTGCTTACCCCGGTTAGCAAACGGGAGTGGCTTGATACGAAACAGGATTTCTTCCACCGCAATCGTATTGGTTGTTTCTTGCGTAACCCCAGACCAACCACGCCCCCTCGGGAAACACCGAGAATGTCAAAGGGGGTGGAATACACAATCATAAGACAAAAAGGGCCAGGGGAAAAAAGGCATCAATGGAATTCGAAAGACACCTAAAAAAAAACTGGAATCTAAAAAGAACACGAAGGTAGCACAAAAAACGGCCGTTATTCAGCTCCTTCGTGAAACCACCCAAACAACGTACAACAAGATGGTTTGGATACAAAAAAGGGGTAAATAACGGGACGCTAGAACTCTTAGGAAACGCAGCCGCGAATTCCAGAACATCACCAAAGATCAAAAACAGGTCCCCAATAAGGGTTCAGTAATGCCCAATGGAATAAGAAACAGGGTAATAGGGAAAAAAGGGGATCAACACCCAGCACTTGAAAAGACTGCTGGAACAGAGCTCGAAGGAAAGGGAACAAGATAGAACAACAGGAACAGGAAACACACGGCAAGAGACCATAGTAAAAACCAAGCACCTGTTTCCTGTTGGCAGCCCCCTTTTAAAACGAGCCCTAGGGAGCATCCATAAATTCGCATATGCACTTGGCACTTTAAGCTAAAACCAATGAACGGGGAACTAGAAAGAAGGCACCAGGCCCCCCTGATCCCCAACAGCAAGTCTAAAAATCAGACATGCCGAGGATCTTAAGGACACAACTCAAGAACGGGGAGTGGGCCCAGACAATGCTCAACAGTGCAGCAGAAGTTACCATAGCTCACAAGAGCCTGAAGGATGATCTGGAGTCAGTGGACCTGAATGAATACATTCAAGTTGAAAGTGCCGATACCAGGGCTAGTGTACCCAATAAGTTATATGAAGTAACACTCCGGATAGAGGGGGACATAACTAGAAAAATAAAAGCACTCATTTGGGAAAAACTATCTAAGGGTTATGACATCCTTCTGGATGAAAAAGACTGGCCACCTGAATTTGTCAGGGAGTTCCCACATGTCGAAGAGATCATTATGTCATCTTCTCAAATCATATACCTATTCATAAAAAATACCCCTATGCCAGAAAATGGGCTGTGGCCCAGGCTCCGGTACAAAAGCGGGTGGTAATGGACGGAGCATCTGAACCAATCAAACACTCACACACAGTCAAAAGATCTGGGTTTAATCCATCACTGTTCTTTAGCCCACTCTGCCACCCCAGTTCAGACATGGCTATATGCAAATCAGTCAGACCCTGTGCCTCATGGGAACAGTCCAGCCCGAACTGCCAAGCCATGCCTTCCCTGGACCGGAAACAAGCTTCCGAGGACCGGTTTCTGGCATTCCAGCCGTCTTCAGCCCGGCTTGCTTGAAACCAGTGGCAAAGTGAGCAAGAGACTCACGTCTGAGCATACCCTGCCACACTTATGGCGGCCAAAAGCGGTACAAAAGGGGGTGGTGATGGACGGAGCATCTGAACCAATCAAACACTCACACCCAGTCAAAAGATCTCGGTTTAATCCATCACCATTCTTTAGCCCACTCTGCCACCCCAGTTCAGACATGGCTATATGCAAATCAGTCTGACCCTGTGCCTCATGGGAACAGTCCAGCCCGAACTGCCAAGCCATGCCTTCACTGGACCGGAAACAAGCTTCCGAGGACCGGTTTCTGGCATTCCAGCCGTCTTCAGCCCGGCTTGCTTGAATCCAGTGGCAAAGTGAGCCAGGGACTCACGTCTGAGCATACCCTGCCACACTTATGGCGGCCAAAAGCGGTACAAAAGGGGGTGGTAATGGACAGAGCATCTGAACCAATCAAACACTCACACCCAGTCAAAAGATCTGGGTTTAATCCATCACCGTTCTTTAGCCCACTCTGCCACCCCAGTTCAGAAATGGCTATATGCAAATCAGTCTGACCCTGTGCCTCATGGGAACAGTCCAGCCCGAACTGCCAAGCCATGCCTTCCCTGGACCATAAACGAGCTTCCGAGGACCGGTTTCTGGCATTCCAGCCGTCTTCAGCCCGGCTTGCTTGAATCCAGTGGCAAAGTGAGCAAGGGACTCACGTCTGAGCATACCCTGCCACACTTATGGCGGCCAAAAGCGGTACAAAAGGCGGTGGTAATGGACGGAGCATCTGAACCAATCAAACACTCACACCCAGTCAAAAGATCTGGGTTTAATCCATCACTGTTCTTTAGCCCACTCTGCCACCCCAGTTCAGACATGGCTATATGCAAATCAGTCTGACCCTGTGCCTCATTGGAACAGTCCAGCCCGAACTGCCAAGCCATGCCTTCCCTGGACCGGAAACAAGCTTCCGAGGACCGGTTTCTGGCATTCCAGCCGTCTTCAGCCCAGCTTGCTAGAATCCAGTGGCAAAGTGAGCAAGGGACTCACGTCTGAGCATACCCTGCCACACTTATGGCGGCCAAAAGCGGTACAAAAGGGGGTGGTAATGGACGGAGCATCTGAACCAATCAAACACTCACACCCAGTCAAAAGATCTGGGTTCAATCCATCACCGTTCTTTAGCCCACTCTGCCACCCCAGTTCAGACATGGCTATATGAAAATCAGTCTGAACCTGTGCCTCATGGGAACAGTCCAGCTCGAACTGCCAAGCCATGCCTTCCCTGGACCGGAAACAAGCTTCCGAGGACCGGTTTCTGGCATTCCAGCCATCTTCAGCCCGGCTTGCTTGAATCCAGTGGCAAAGTGAGCAAGGGACTCCCGTCTGAGCATACCGTGCCACACTTATGGCGGCCAAAAGCGGTACAAAAGGGGGTGGTAATGGACGGAGCATCTGAACCAATCAAACACTCACACCCATTCTAAAGATCTGGGTTTAATCCATCACCGTTCTTTAGCCCACTCTGCCACCCCAGTTCAGACATGGCTATATGCAAATCAGTCTGACCCTGTGCCTCATGGGAACAGTCCAGCCCGAACTGCCAAGCCATGCCTTCCCTGGACCGGAAACAAGCTTCCGAGGACCGGTTTCTGGCATTCCAGCCGTCTTCAGCCCGGCTTACTTGAATCCAGTGGCAAAGTGAGCAAGGGTCTCACGTCTGAGCATACCCTGCCACACTTATGGCGGCCAAAAGCGGTACAAAAGGGGGTGGTAATAGACGGAGCATTTGAACCAATCAAACACTCACACCCAGTCAAAAGATCTGGGTTTAATCCATCACCGTTCTTTAGCCCACTCTGCCACCCCAGTTCAGAAATGGCTATATGCAAATCAGTCTGACCCTGTGCCTCATGGGAACAGTCCAGCCCGAACTGCCAAGCCATGCCTTCCCTGGACCATAAACAAGCTTCCGAGGACCGGTTTCTGGCATTCCAGCCGTCTTCAGCCCGGCTTGCTTGAATCCAGTGGCAAAGTGAGCAAGGGACTCACGTCTGAGCATACCCTGCCACACTTATGGTGGCCAAAAGCAGTACAAAAGGCGGTGGTAATGGACGGAGCATCTGAACCAATCAAACACTCACACCCAGTCAAAAGATCTGGGTTTAATCCATCACTGTTCTTTAGCCCACTCTGCCACCCCAGTTCAGACATGGCTATATGCAAATCAGTCTGACCCTGTGCCTCATTGGAACAGTCCAGCCCGAACTGCCAAGCCATGCCTTCCCTGGACCGGAAACAAGCTTCCGAGGACCGGTTTCTGGCATTCCAGCCATCTTCAGCCCAGCTTGCTAGAATCCAGTGGCAAAGTGAGCAAGGGACTCACGTCTGAGCATACCCTGCCACACTTATGGCGGCCAAAAGCGGTACAAAAGGGGGTGGTAATGGACGGAGCATCTGAACCAATCAAACACTCACACCCAGTCAAAAGATCTGGGTTCAATCCATCACCGTTCTTTAGCCCACTCTGCCACCCCAGTTCAGACATGGCTATATGCAAATCAGTCTGAACCTTTGTCTCATGGGAACAGTCCAGCTCGAACTGCCAAGCCATGCCTTCCCTGGACCGGAAACAAGCTTCCGAGGACCGGTTTCTGGCATTCCAGCCTTCTTCAGCCCGGCTTGCTTGAATCCAGTGGCAAAGTGAGCAAGGGACTCCCGTCTGAGCATACCGTGCCACACTTATGGCGGCCAAAAGCGGTACAAAAGGGGGTGGTAATTGACAGAGCATCTGAACCAATCAAACACTCACACCCATTCAAAAGATCTGGGTTTAATCCATCACCGTTCTTTAGCCCACTCTGCCACCCTAGTTCAGACATGGCTATATGCAAATCAGTCTGACCCTGTGCCTCATGGGAACAGTCCAGTCCGAACTACCAAGCCATGTCTTTCCCAGACCGGAATCAAGCATCCAAGGACCGGTTTCTGGCTATCAGCCTGGATAGCTTGACTCCAGTGGTGTGGAGAGCCTGGGACACACGTCTGAGCATACCCAGCCCACTCGGGGTGAAAATTGCAAAAAACACAGTTGATGGACAGAATGTAGATTAATGTCATACATTCACCCCAGTACTAGGATCTGGGCCTAATTCCATCGTTTTTTTGCACTCCACACCACCCTGGGTTAGACACTGGCTATATGCAAATCAGCTCTGACCCTGTGCCTCATGGGAACAGTCCAGTCCGAACTACCAAGTCATGTCTTTCCCAGACCGGAATCAAGCATCCAAGGACCCGTTTCTGGCTATCAGCCTTCATCAGCCTGGATAGCTTGACTCCAGCGGTGTGAAGAGCCTGGGACTCTCGTCTGAGCATACCCAGCCCACTCGGGGTGAAAATTGCAAAAAACACAGTTGATGGACAGAATGTAGAACAATGTCATACATTCACCCCAGTACAAGGATCTGGGCCTAATTCCATCGTTTTTTTGCACTCCACACCACCCTGGGTTAGACACTGGCTATATGCAAATCAGCTCTGACCCTGTGCCTCATGGGAACAGTCCAGTCCGAACTACCAAGCCATGTCTTTCCCAGACCGGAATCAAGCATCCAAGGACCGGTTTCTGGCTATCAGCCTTCATCAGCCTGGATAGCTTGACTCCAGTGGTGTGGAGAGCCTGGGACTCACGTCTGAGCATACCCAGCCCACTCGGTCCATCAACTGTGTTTTTTGCAATTTTCACCCCGAGTGTGCTGGGGATGCTCAGACGTGAGTCCCAGGCTCTCCACACCACTGGAGTCAAGCTATCCAGGCTGATGAAGGCTGATAGCCAGAAACCGGTCCTTGGATGCTTGATTGCGGTCTTGGAAAGACTTGGCTTGGCAGTTCGGACTGGACTGTTCCCATGAGGCACAGGGTCAGAGCTGATTTGCATATAGCCAGTGTCTAACCCAGGGTGGTGTGGAGTGCAAAAAAACGATGGATTTAGGCCCAGATCCTTGTACTGGGGTGAATGTATGACATTGTTCTACATTCTGTGCATCAACTGTGTTTTTTGCAATTTTCACCCCGAGTGTGCTGGGGATGCTCAGACGTGAGTCCCAGGCTCTCCACACCACTGGAGTCAAGCTATCCAGGCTGATGAAGGCTGATAGCCAGAAACCGGTCCTTGGATGCTTGATTCCGGTCTGGGAAAGATATGGCTTGGCAGTTCGGACTGGACTGTTCCCATGAGGCACAGGGTCAGAGCTGATTTGCATATAGCCAGTGTCTAACCCGGGGTGGTGTGGAGTGCAAAAAAACGACGGATTTAGGTCCAGATCCTTGTACTGGGGTGAATGTATGACATTGTTCTACATTCTGTCCAGCAACTGTGTTTTTTGCAATTTTCACCCCGAGTGTGCTGGGGATGCTCAGACGTGAGTCCCAGGCTCTCCACACCA
Source organism: Lissotriton helveticus (assembly GCF_964261635.1). Taxonomy (NCBI): domain Eukaryota; kingdom Metazoa; phylum Chordata; class Amphibia; order Caudata; family Salamandridae; genus Lissotriton; species Lissotriton helveticus. The sequence continues at coordinate 504,100,062 of NC_136062.1, read as the reverse complement.
CTGGAGTCAAGCTATCCAGGCTGATGAAGGCTGATAGCCAGAAAACGGTCCTTGGATGCTTGATTCGGGTCTGGGAAAGACATGGCTTGGCAGTTCGGACTGGACTGTTCCCATGAGGCATAGGGTCAGAGCTGATTTGCATATAGCCAGTGTCTAACCCAGGGTGGTGTGGAGTGCAAAAAAAGATGGATTTAGGCCCAGACCCTTGTACTGGGGTGAATGTATGACATTGTTCTACATTCTGTCCATCAACTGTGTTTTTTGCAATTTTCACCCCGAGTGTGCTGGGGATGCTCAGACGTGAGTCCCAGGCTCTCCACACCACTGGAGTCAAGCTATCCAGGCTGATGAAGGCTGATAGCCAGAAACCGGTCCTTGGATGCTTGATTCCGGTCTGGGAAAGACATGGCTTGGCAGTTCGGACTGGACTGTTCCCATGAGGCACAGGGTCAGAGCTGATTTGCATATAGCCAGTGTCTAACCCAGGGTGGTGTGGAGTGCAAAAAAACGATGGATTTAGGCCCAGATCTTTGTACTGGGGTGAATGTATGTCATTGTTCTACATTCTGTCCATCAACTGTGTTTGATGAAACCACAAAGGCAGCTGTGCAAATGGCTTCCGTAGCTGCAATCACTCGTTCAAAAACAAAAGTAGATGGCGAAACAATGCTAGCTGTCAATGCGACAAGCAAAGGCAGCGGTGTATTCATACATAATTGATGCCAACTCCGTTCCTTTTGCTCGAATTCCTGGACTGGGGGATAGAGTAATTCCAAACAGGAATCAGAGAGGTGCTTTGATTCAAGAAGCACATTTGGGAGAGGGTCTGATACATCAAGGGATCTCAAAATCTCTACTAGAATTAAAAGAGATGTACTGGTGGCCAGGGATGAATGCCCACTCTTGCGTGGGCCTGGGTAATTCGTACCCGTACTTTACTGTTAAATGCTATATAATGAAGTCTGGCTGATAGGTTTTATATGTTTCCCTATTTGAATTTTCTCTTTTTTTTTCTTTTTTAATAATCGAAATGAATTAAGTACAAATTTTATTGGCTTGAAGTATTCGACTGTCACTTGTTTAATATGTATTTTAAAAGGAAAAATATTTTTTAGCTTTAGTATTTATTGTATAGGGTTAGGACGGCTGCTTTTATGACAAATGTCGAATAAAGCTTTAAATTGTAATTGTAATGCCCACATTTACGAATTTGGAATTAATTGCAATGTCTGTTACAGAGATCACAGCTTAGAGCGCCGCCAGATTTGTGACTACAGTGCAGCCAGCCCAGTACAGACACCATTGTTACATAGCATTAGACTATCCACGCTCAGACGTCCCCATGGACAATAGCGGTCCCACAAATATTAGACTATTAGGACAAGATTCATTTGGATATGGCCTCAGAGCTCGGCTGACGCCCAAACTGTTATAAAAGATTTGCGAGTCTTTATCGGCACATATGCAATCGGCATGCTACATTCTGACCAGGGTCCTGCGTTTAGCTCTCGAGCTTACAAGGAGGCCATGGCCAGCTTGGGCGTTGCATTGCGGTACTCCAGTCCATTCAATCCTGAGGGAAATTCGGTTGTGGAAAGAAAAAAAGTGACATAAAGCAATCTATAACAACAAGGGTATTAGGCTCAGGTGACGGGTGGGTCAAATATCTAATAAGTGTCCAACGTAGTCTTAACAATCTGCCAAGAAATTTTCTGGGAGGAATCACTCAATATGAAATCCCTTTTGGTACTAGAATGATTGTCGAGAACAAAAACCCTTTGATTTCAAAGACCGTTTGGCTGTTTTACAGGATTTAAATGAAACAAGAAGAAGTCTAGGCAACACCATACAGAAGCCAACGACCACTGAAGAAAAACCACCTCTATCAGCAGAATTCCGGCGTTTGGGAATCGCAAACTGTGTTTTTCTATGTATGTGCAAAATCACAAAATAAGGAATCGCAAAAATTGCGATTCCTTATTTTGCTCAAGCATTTAAGGAATAACAATTTTGCTATTCCTTAAATGCTATGCATCAAGCATTTTTTTTTGCGAATCCACATTAATAAATCGCAAATTACCACCAACTTGTAGTTGGTGGTAATTTGCGATTTCTTTTTCAAATGCATTTTTTGGCATTTGTTAAGGTGCCATGTGGCGCTCATACATGCCCTTAGAGCAGGCAGTACGGAGCAGAGCCGCGAGAGAGCCACGGGAGACCCACGAGTGTCCAGCATCTGCACCCGAACCCGCTCCCGCACCGGGGTCGGATTTGAGTTGGGCTCGCGTGGAGAGCCCCTGGCCCCCCGGTTCCTGGACGTGCCACAGCCCCAACCACCAGTGAGAAACGGCGCGGCAGCCAGATATCGCGGTTGAAGGCGGCAGGGGGAGACCAGAGCTGCAAGTGACAGGGTGAGTCGGTTGGCAGCCGGTTGTGAGAGGGGTTGCGGTTAGGTGACTGCACCAGCACCCACCAGCGCCACATCAGACCACACTAGCCTTCTCCAGCCCCTCCTGCCTATCCCACAGCACAGCACTGCACTCAAACTCTCACCCCACCCAACAGCCCTCGACAGCCAGCCAGCTTCAGAGCATGTTAAGTAGGTGAAGACTGCCCAGAATCTGCCCAGAACCTGAGAACCGGTGCGACCCCGATGAGTTGAAAATTGTGAACAGTACCACCTGGGCGTGTCGTGCAGACAGGAGCTGCCTCCGTCGGGGCACTTGTGGCTGAAGGGCTTCAAAACAACATTAAAAAGGCAAAAACCCGACAAAAGTAGCAGTTGTCGGGGTTCTTTCCCCCTTTTTTTGAGCCAGTAAACAAGGGAGGAAGTGGTTCAGTCCGGCTCCCACACCCTCACAATCAACCAAGTTGGCAGCAAGTAGTAACACAAGCTCCAGACACTGAAAGGCCTGCTCACGGACACTGAAAGGGGCAGGACTCTATTTCATCAATCGAGTCACAAGGAATACCTGTTATTACGCACCCAGCCAGACCCCAGAGCAGGACAAAAAAGAACGCAAAGTGCTGTTTTTTTGGGGGGAAATGAGATCAGGGAAAACGCGCCAACCTGTGGAAAATAAAAAAGTGAGAAAAAAATCAAGGAAGCAAATTGTGGATGCAACACCGCAATTGGAAATAGGGACCCGGCTAAACTCTAGGGATAGGTTGGTTTCAGCACCAACTCCAGAACAAACATTAGCCTGCAGACGAAAAACCGGGCTCTTAAAATTCTTTTACTTAAAGGATCCAATGGCAGAGATTTATGCACCAACAGCTGAGGCCTGCAAGCTTCCAAGCCCTATTGCGCCTCAGAACGCCAATTCCCCACGGGCCAAAAGTCTGCAGAACCGGATAAACGACCCTACGGGGTCTTCGTCTCTTACAGCGTGTGTGGCTCCACCATCTAAGGGTAAACTGGAACTAGTAACTGCCCAAGTGCATCACTCCACTACTTCTATAGTGACAAACGAAAGCATGGGAAGCGGAGTTAGCAAGGCCTCCATTGATAACTCCCCTCCAAAGGACATTCGTTTGATTCAGAGCAAATGTTCCACAATTACGGAGTTGGTTGAAGCTAATGACCACACAAAGGCACTCGAGGGCTTCCAGGAGAGATTCACTGGTCATGGCAATTTTTTCAACTCATCTGGTCAAGAAGGGGATCCATGGTTAAAACCCTTGTTTTTATCAAACGATTCCCAACTTGAGGAACTTACTGAGAGAATAACAAAGTACATTGACTCTCAAGGGAGAGCCCCACGATCAGAACAGGGGTTTGAGGATCGCCACGCAAGCCCAGGCATGTTGGTGTCAACCCCCCGTTGCTATATAGGGAAAATTGACCACGGAAAATCCTCTGTTGATAACCGCATCATCACGCCAACAAACCAAGTCCACACCAAACAGGCTGCTCCAATCTCAATTTCATCAGGGTGCACTTCGGATTCAGAACTTAAGGACCCAAGCAACCCCCAAAAAGACCAGTCATCCACGCCATGGTTTCAAGCCTTGTTGAGCACTCTAGATCAAGCCATAAGGGTGCTAAATTATCAATCAAATAAAATGGAGGTTCAGATTGACCTCATTTCATTAGTGGCGGGTCACATTTCGGGGATAAACGTAGAACTGGACTCCCTTTCCTCGCTCCTAACAAATGGGGGAAAATCAGAGGCTACCACCAGCTCATGCAAACAACAATGTAGTTGTGGATGCGGAATAATACTGGAAAAATTAACAAGCCTGCCGGCCATCCTGATGGATATCTTAGGAGCGGTAAAACAACCCCGCAGCCATACTCAAGAGAAAGAAAATAATCTCAACCAGGACAACTCATTAACGGTCATGAGTAAGCACGTAAAAGGCGCCACAAAAAGAAAAACAACAACAGATCAAGACCGATCATCAAAGAAAGTGGGTTCAGGGAATACGGTCTTAGTCATTGAAGACACCCTGCCCTCCCAAAAATCCTTTATTGAGGACAAGCCCACAAAGAGGCAAAGGAAAAAAGCAAGAAAGGCCAGGCTTAAGTATAAAAGGCAACCAAACACAGACCTGGGCAACCTCGTTCCCATATTCAAAACTAAAAGTCTCCAGGTTAACAAATCAAAATCTCCAATCGACTTATCGGAGGGAGAGAAGAGTTATACTAATTCAGCAGACAAATCAATTACATTAAATTCACCAAGGAATGGTGGCACCATCCAAGGAATCAAAAATCTTCCCATCCAGTCAATAGGAAACACGAGCTTAGCTCCAAATACAGGTCTCAACCCTCACAGAGAAATAAGTTTGGACCAGCAATATGAAGGGCAGGAGCAGCGGCAAGTAAAATTAAAATCCTTACAACCGGCGGGATTTGGTGGTTGCAACCAATCTGATCTTGCACCAGTTCCGACAAACAAAAGTAAGGATAAGAAATGTACACCTAAGATGGGTCCTCATCAGGACACGACAGTCAGAAACGTGCAGGCTACAGGTTCAACAGTTGAAAGAAATCCATATGAAGCACCCGGGGATTCAGCAGGCCCAGGATTCAAAACCGCAATAAACCCCTTGCAAGTCACAGTTCTCGAAAAGGAACGCAAATGCTCGCTTCGACAAAGGACGGCACACACGGATCTAATAAAGTCAACAAATGCAGGACCGATACACAAAACAATAAATTCAGCGGATGGAGCACCTGAAGCACATGGACAACAAACGACCGACAAGATGGGCATGAACATTCAAGCTAATAACCAGTTATCTTTCAACGCGGATCAAAGAGCAAAGGAGCTCGCCCAACGGTTAGATCAGTTTGAGTTCAAATTAACCTTCTTCCCGGAATATCCAACTAAGGGGCCACAGGATATCCTCAATCGAGGCAACCTGTTAAATTTATTCAAAGAAACATCATCTCTAAAAGAGATAAATTCACAGGACCTGCACGCTGTTGAATTTCAACTAAACAAAAAAAATAACTCGGACATCGAGGAAACCGTTACAACCTGGGCCTCAAAAGACTTAACTGAAAAGATATACTCGGCAAGATCTCAGTTTGACCCATGGGGCATTTCCATCATAAAACACACGCGCCCAAGGTATCCCTACCCCCTGCAAAACAGTACCTGCAATCAAAAAAAGGGAAAGAAAAACATAGGACGCCCAATCACCTGTCTGCGAGGTACCCGGGCCTCCTCGCCAGTACTTTCTAGGTCCCCCTCGTCAGACATCCCGCAAGTACCCGGTCATTACATCTCTGACAAAACGGACTGGTCTTGGATACCCATGGTCCTGAGTAACAAATCTACCTAACCTTGACTCAAACCTGGGAATGTATGATAATAGGCCCCCTCAGAAGGCAAAAAAGCTGAGAATCATTTCAGTCTGCTCATGGAACGTGCACGGCTTCCAAGAAATGGCGCATGATCATGTAACACTGGGCTTTTTTCAACAACAAGACATAATTTTAATCCAGGAGTCAAGGAAACTAATACCAACTTCAATCCCAGGTTTTAAAGAACTCCACATATTTGCGAAACGCCTCTCAGCTTTTGGGCATCCTCGTGGTGGTTTATCGACTTATATAGCCCAAAGATATAATTGGTTATCAGAAGAGCTGGACGTGGGTTTAAATTGGGTTTAAGTGACCAGAATTTCAGAATCTTCGCCATCCGGGACTAAATTGTGGCAACTTATAATATTTACTGTCTATATCCACCCAGACAGAAAGTCACAAAAGGAGAAACATGCAAGCCTACTGGCATTAATTAAAGTAATGCAAAGATCCTATTCACATTGTCCTCTGTTTATTTCCGGGGATTTCAACAGTGTTCTTACCGGGAAAAATATGGAGATGGCGAAGACGTCAGTAACCAGCTGTGGAAAAAATCTAGCTGCCAGTCTAAAAGAAGCAGGTCTGTCAATCCTGAACGGCAACATAAAGGGGGACAGGCCTGCAGGCGTCACTTATTTGAGTGGCAGGGTTAACTCCACAATTGACTACACTATTGTAAGCGACGAACTACTTCCCAACATTGATCTATTCAAAATAGTACCTCGACTCGAGTTGAAAGTGATCACTTCCCCCAAACAACAAGTTTGAACATCGCACCCACCAATGCGCCAAGAATGACCTCCCTTCTACACCACGCTTTTAAGTTTAATCTAAAAAAACTAAAATGGCGTGGTGAAGGGTTGGGCAGAATTGAGGCCTCCGTGAAAGCCCAGCTGGTTAATCTAGGGATCCAAAAAGAGGAAGACCGAGTTTAAACTGGGAGAAAATGATACTGGATCTACTGCAAAAGTTTCCAGCAAGGACGGGGAACCAGAGTAATGCCAATTGTAAGAAGGAGCCCTGGTTTAATATGGACCTAAGAGCCAAAAAAAGAAAGGTTGCAAAGGAGGTACGAGTACTTGCCAGTCAAAAAAATAATATATCGGGGACAGCGACAAACAAATCTAACCTAAGGGAAGCCAGGAGCATCTACAGAAAGGCCGTGATGGTCGCAAAGGCTAAGTACAAAGAAAACATTTGGAACAAACTCCTAATTGCGGGAAAACATCCTAATAGTCGTGACTTCTGGGGAATCATAAATGATCTAAAACAAAGAACAAATCTCCAACAGGAAGCAGGAGTCGGAGCGGATACTTGGACCCGTCATGTGCAATCTTTATACAGAGAAATAGAGCAAGTCTCCGAGAAAAGTTTATGGGCCATACAGGAAGTCGAGGATAAACAAAATGGAACTAATTATAAGGAACGACCGGAGTCCAAGGAAGTCTCAAAGGGGGAAATTGAGTTGGCCGATTTAATCAACAAAAAAGAATTAAGGTCGATTATATCAAGATTGAAGTCAGAAGGAGCTGCAGGCCCGAATGGGCTGCCAAATGCTATTTTTAAGCATGATCCAGATATGTAGCTAGAGACTCTAACTCTCTTATTTAACCACATATATAAACAAGCAGACGTTCCCACATCTTGGAAAGGAAATATTATCCACCCGATATTCAAGCACGGAGATCATCGTAATCCAACAAATTATAGACTGATATCCTTAATTGATGTGGAGGCTAAGCTCTACGCCTCCTGCCTACTACTTGAGCTACAAGCCTGGATAGGAGTAAGCAAGATAATTCCCAAATATCAAACTGGCTTCAGGCAAGGAATGGGGACAATAACAAACTTAACTTGTCTGTCACTCCTAATGGACACCGCGGTAGCCAAGGGAGCCCGGCTGTACGCCTGCTTTATTGATATCAAGTCTGCTTTTGACCGGGTGAACAGAGAGCGCTTGTGCGGTAAATTAAAAAGCTGGGGCCTGCCAAATCAACTTTTACAAGCTATAATAGCCTTATACCGGAACACCTGGGCAAGAGTGAAACTGGGTAATGGGGGCAGTACAACCATGAGCATTCCCACGCACCAAGGTTTAAAACAAGGATGTGTACTAGCCCCTACCCTGTTTAACCTTTTTCTTTCTGACCTCTCAAGTGCGTTGGAATCGGCAGAAAATCACCCTCCATTTTTGGCTAACAACCCAATATATTTTTTGCAATATGCAGATGATATAGTTCTGTTGAGTAAAACACCTATCGGCCTACAAAGAGCCATTAATAAATTGTCATCTTACTTGGATCGGGAACGGCTGGAATTAAACAAAGACAAAACAAAAGTGGTACGCCTAGTAGATCCGCAAAAACTTAAGTACAAATGGACGGCAAAGGGGGACATAGTGGAAGAACAAAAGTCATACAAATACCTGGGAATAATAATATCAAAAGGTGGAAATCATAAGGAGCATAAAGCAGCAATTCAAGCAAAAGCCCAATCTCTGATCTTTGCGTATCGATCTTTAAAAGGAAAAATGGACTGCCCAAACCACTAGCACCTATTAAAAGTTATGGCAGCTCAAATTTTGCCCACCTTATCCTATGGCCTAGTTACTTGGTGTGGCAAGGAGGCCGTTTTTCTGAACAACCTACAGATTAAAATCTTTAAAGCGGTCTTCAATCTCCCAAAATCCGCCTCAGTTTCCCAAGTCAGGCTTGAATTTGGACTGCAAAATCAGTATTTCCGGAGCATGAGCGGCTTTGTGAAAATCTGTAACAAACTTCGATCTGCAGACCCAGACACAATGGACTGGCTGAGCTGGGAAGAAATCAAACAACGGGCGGATAACGATCCTGGAAATACATGGGGGAAGTACCTGAAACACTGCGTGGAAAAGCTGAACCTGGAACTAGCCTGGAAAGTTGGGACAGACAAATCAACCCTAAGCAGACTAGCTAACGGGGCAGCGAAAAGGAAATCCTTTTTGGAGGATAAACATTCCCTTGCAAATCGTCGTCACGGCTGGACCATTATTAACTCTTTTACAACACTAAAACCTCTTGCTTATCTTACATCCCATTTCAATGGTTATTTAAAAAAAGCTTTCACAGACTATAGGATGGGCATGCATGTCTCAAAAGACTTACTACCCTCTTGGAAACACGCCTATCAGTCGGAGCAATGTCGACTTTGTGGGTATAAATATGAAACTTTAGCCCATCTTTTCTGTGTATGTCCGGTACTGATAGGACAGAGACGACAATATTTGAAATCTATTTTTAAAGAGATGAACATTCGCTCATGCAGACATGCAGTTACAAGCTGGTTGGGAGGTTCCTCCTCAATTCTGATTTGCCGGGGAGTCAAATTTCTGGCAGAGGTTAGTAAACGCTTAAGAGAATGTGAGCAGGGGGAATATCGTGATGAAGGTCCATCAGGGAAACCTTAATTCCAGGGTCTCATACTGGGAAAAGAAAAGGAGACCCTGAGAAAGACTGATTAGTGTCAGATGAAGTTCCTTCTATTGTTTTTAATCTGCATCATTTTTAACGGTATTCTGAGCTTGAGAAGTAGCAATTTAAGAAATGTTATTAACTTGCATTGTTATTTTATTATGCGAATTTGTAATAATTTTAATTAATTATGCAATACATTTTTGACCTGACTTGACTTGTATGTGCGCCATATGCGCACACATGTAAGTGTCAGGGGTGCAGCATGGTGTCCTTAAGACACCCTTGCACCCTTGAAAGTATTCTCAATTTGCGAATCACAAATTGAGAATAACTTCACATTCCTTCCTATGGGCCTCCTGGCCCGTAGATATGAATGGGAAATTATTCCTTAATTGCGTTTAGCAATTTCCTCATCACAATTAAGGAATTTTAAGAAATCGCTAAAAAATAGCGAATTTCTACATACATCCCAATTTGCAATTCCCAAATAGCGATTTCTTAAAAATCGCTATTTGGGAATCGCAAATGATGGGGATGATACATCTGCTCCTTAAACAAACCGTCCATACCTAAGCCCACACCTGATAGTAATAGAACTACAGATGAGGAGGTAGACGTAAATTATACTTTACAACAAAACAGAACTAATCCTGATTGTTAAAAAAGGTTAATCTGGCCCACAGACACGAATAACTGTCAAGATAGATTCCTGAACAAGACACAAGGGTTTACAGTAACTAGGCCAGATCCAAGATATGTCCAGAGACAACATCCAGGGATAAAAACAACTTACAGTGTAGGAAAACCTTGAGTGGCTACAAAAATTTGCACTCCCAGATATGATATAACACTTAACTTTACTTAAAGACGGCGTTGACTCACAAGACTTCTTACTAGGACCTCGCAAACCACGTCTTAAACATTTCATATATGCCGGTATTTACGCTGCTTATAATGAAGCATGGAAAGTCACGCAAATGGAAACTGTAGAACGAATACGAGAAATTGATTGTATTAATTTAGAGAAAGCTCTCTCTGTAGTTGACAATGGGTTAACAACTCTGTCATCCAGAATTTATTCTTTAGACAGCATTGTATCCTCTGCCATAGACAGAATGGAACAGGACTTGCTCATGTTACAACATGGACAGTCTCAATTGTGTTCTATAATGCTGCTAGGCTGCACATTACAAAACCTTCATTCAGGATATGTGCCTTGGTGTCTAATCAACATCCTGTCATTGTTTACTGGATTCAACCTTACAGATAAACAAATCTCTTTGCCACAGAGGGGAGCAGACTATACGGTGCTGAGCATAGAAAAACTGGAAAGATTACCATTACCGTTTCTGAGAAACCATGGATAATACATGACACATCACGATTCCAGTGACGATTTTCCAGTTTCAGAACTGCTTAAAACACATACCAGCGGGCCTATATGAAAGGTTGGGTAAAGAATACATAAAGTCGACCTAGGATTTACCATACACACACAAATGTTGGAGTGGGGAAAAGGAGGTATTTCTTAGTGGTAAAAATTGCAAAACCACACTGAGCGGTACACTTCTGTGTCAGGGTATTAATTTACATGGAGCCTGCAATGGTTCTTCAACCAACTTATCGTGCCACCTGCAGGGTTCCTCGGCAGCAGTGATGGATCCAATTTTTAGGCAGCTTTCCAATGGGAGCTAAATGATGTTGAATGATCACAGCTGTGGAACGATGCCAGGAATAGCCTATCTTGTTAGTGTGTCAGCCAGGGTATTGTTTCCTAAAACAAAGACAGACGGGGAGTCACCTCTATGGCCTTCACTGAACATCTCTTCTATTCAAATTGATACTTTAAGCAGAATGAAAGCCATTCTTTTACAAAAAACTGTGCCACTGACCTCGTCCAGAAAGACGTATGATCTGCAAGTTGCAAGGTCCTCTGCGGAGATACATGCCTTATTATCAACATACTTCCCCATACATTTCGCAGAAATGTTAGGTCGTATCTTAAACATGTCTGATACCAGTGGTATTGTACATGTATTTACGATGATTTTTTCGGGACTGTTAGCATCCTTCGAAGCAGTCCTAGGAATTTTTCCTAACTTCGTGCACTCTGTGTTCGGCGGCCTGCCTCTCATCTTGAGACTCGGCACAGGGACACTATTTTTGTTCCTTCTGCTCCGTTATGTGAAGTTCAGGCACCAGCAATATCCAGATTACCATGGAGAACACTCTTCTGGCAATGCAGTATCATGAGCGCACAACACAAAATCTTGGCTTGGCTCGTTTGAGAGATCTGAATACCACGTGGTTCCTTTCCTTCAGATCAATCTGGCAAAATTGCATCTTACCTGTTCTACGATGCCTGCTTTGTGGAGACAAATGCGTGTTGGATATCTGTCTAACACTTCCATCAGCACTGCCAACGGATGTTGACGCTTTGCTTGGTTCAGTAACAGCTCATGCATTGTGTTGTCCCCAATCCTGATGAGGGCATTCATTGAAGTCTCACCAGCAATACCAGCTGATAGTGAGATACCTAGACCAACAGGCACACAGGTACCATCTAGTGCGAACATTGCTAATGCGACTGCCGCTGACAGAGATGCTTCTCATCTGTGTACGATTGATCTACTTAATGAAGTGGTTCAACTTTCACCTACTGTGGTAGACGTGTTTCTCCTGACACAGAGAATAACTTTTGAAAATTAGCCCACAGCGTTCTATCAACTTTGAGTTTGACCTTCATTTTTTAAAAACAAAAACTTCTAACTTTGGAACTCTATTTTTCTACGATTTGGTTTGAATTTTTCCAAAAATAAACTTTGGCACAAAGTAATCTGCTTAAAGTAGAACTATTCTTAGAGTACAAGAATTCTTTGAATACTTCCTAGAGACAATATTTGACCATGTCCACAAACCAAAACAGTTTATATATTCTGCTTTGGGATGGTCTCGACCCTTTTTCTTCTGTATTAAGAGCCATTTCACGAATGTAATTTTCGTGATTCATTCAGTTAGCATTTCCAATTTCATATTATATGCTTACAATGAAATCATTGCTTTTAAAACGCGTACAGTACAAATGCTCATTTTACATGTGCAACCATTTCAAATGCATTTTTATGTATTTTTGGGTGGGATTGTAAACACATGCTTTAGATATGTTTTAGTGCTTAAATTTAGTAATGTCGAACATAATAAAGTGGAGTGGGTGTTGTATAGCATTTTAGGACCCTAGTGTAATTTTCCCGATTCATGCCATTATATAGGTATGAATCACCTTATCCTTATATAGGCATAGAAATCATAACCATATTTAGAAATGACCGATCCAGTCTAAATTTGGCATGGCTACTTCCGCTAGTTCCGAAAATCCACAACAATTTCTTGGAAAACTCGGCTTCAGCAGTTAGGGACTTCCCCTTGCTCTGTTATTGATTTATCCAGGAACTCATGGAGTTTTCAAAGAACTGAGACTCTTTGATGATGTTATTATGTCCACCTTTACGTCAAACTCGGCACCTTCAAGGAATAAATATGCCCACACTTGCCCAAGCAAGCACACAGTGGTTTGGAGCAGTTCGACCATCTACTTGCCCGAGGCATGTCGCTACAGCAAGTGCCGAAGGAAGCTGACCCTCCAGCTGAGGCACTGAGAGAGACGCTGTCTTTTCTCCTGCCAAGAAATCCAGCTCCAGTGTTTTCAAGCTCCCCTGGCGGGGTGTTGGGAAATCGAGTCTGGAGACAGAGAGATAACAGACCTCCTTCATTCTAATTCCAACAATAGAAGGCCTCACCTGAATTGCACCTATCTAGACTCTTACGTGGGATCTGAAAATAATTTTTTTTGTCTTGTCCTCTTAGTGTGTTAATTTCCACTACTATACTTCATCATGGTGCCCTTTCAATACTTAACCGACTGTCATCACAGGTCTATACTAACTCGTGAAAAAATGTGTTGTGTGAAGAGAGAGTACCTCACGGTAGCAACACCCGAGGGGGTTACTCTCCAATAATTGCCAGTCTACCCACTTCTCATCATTGGCCACTCTCTCTTTTTTGTGTATGTGCAAGAAATTATATGCAGAAAAAGGAATTCATGTGCTCCCTTTTAAGCAAAAACTCATAGTGGAGACAAAAAGAACACCATAAAGTGTGCCCACTGCACTGACCCCTAATGTGCTCTCAGAACTCCAATGAAAACTCAGAACAGAACATTTTTAGAATTCTCACTATTTAAAACCGGGTAATGCTTACTGGCCATCCAAATTTTTATTCCTGGCTGAAAGCATTCCCATTAAAAATGGTTACCAATATACCATCATTTCCGCCAAAATGTTTCGTTGCCAAGAGTTTACGCAACTTCGTCAGGGCTTCTAGGGGGTTCTATACTCTTGTTCTTCACACTTAATAGTTCCCAAGACCTGTGATGACATTAAAAATGAACCAACATTAGATAACCCAAAGGTTATATTGAACCACAATCAATCTAGGAACCCCAAAGGGTTCCATGGATATGCTTTTCAAGTCAATTGTCTCACTGTACCTGATGGTTGTCTATTCACTGCATACCTACAACCATTATTCGCAAATGGACCCCATGTCGAATGATCGCTGGGTAGCCCCTCAATATCAGGCTCCCTGAAAAGGATGTAAGGTGAGAAATATCACAACTCAACCAGTATTGACAAATTATGTAGTGCACCCCACGTTCAAAACTCCTACAATGCCTCGGTATGCCATTCTCTACCTAAGGCTATTTAAAGTGTGCCCGGTATCCTATTTTTGTATTCTCAAATGATAAAGTACAGTGCCCCGACCTACAGATTCAATTCTGTGCTCCGTTGATTCACACCCCACTGCTCTTGTTCATGGCCTTCTATTGTTGGAATCTGTTTGAGTGGGGGGCGGCCTCCCCTGTATATAGTTTTTTCCCCCTTTAACTCCTTCTTGATTGTCTCCTTCATTCTAAACCAAGGTACGGAGCTGATTAGACCCTAAGAGAAATCTTGGATAGATTATTGGCAAAAAAAATACTAAACTTATGCTACACCACACTTACTTCTTCCCTCATACTAGACTTAGGTTAGGTACATCGGGGTAGGCGTATTTTGGAAGCACCAGTTGAGTAATTTTAGGCCCACAAGTATTGAAGGAAAAAATGGTCGCAAACGGACAGATTCTCAGAATCTGCCCCTTTAGAACCGTATTTTTTTCATTTGGGATGCATCATCCCAAATGCAAAAATCGCAATTTAAGAAATCGCAAAGTTGCTCTTACTTAAATTGCGATTGCATTTAAGGAATCTCAAATTGAGATTCCTTAAATGCAATGCATCAAACTAAAAAAATGAGCGATTTTGCTAATAGGGGGAGCAAATTACCATCAAGTTGAACTTCATGGTATTTTGTAAAAACTTTGAAAAATGCACTAAAGTGCATTTTTCAAAGTTCCATTTTACACACACACATGCCCTTGGGGCATGTGTGTGTGCAAGATGTACTCATAGGCAGATTTCAGGGGTGCAACCTTAAAATTGCATTCTCACTTTGCGATTCTCTAATTGAGAATGTCTTCCCATTCATTCCTATGGGCCTGTAGGCCCATAGGAATGAATGGGGAGGCATTCCTTAATTGCGACTCGCAATTTGTGAGTCGCAATTAAGGAATTTTAAGAAATCGCTATTTTTTTAAAGAGTTCTTCATGCATAGCCTTTTGCTATTCCTTATTAGGGAATCCTTATTTTTCGCTAATAAGGAATCGCAAATGGCATTGTTGATGCATGTGGGCCTAAGTCTTTATTTATTTATGTATGTATTTTATGGCTTAGAAACCATACCATACTTTCACAGTATTATTTTATAATACTCTTCCTGCTGTACGCATTTTACTTTACAGCCAGTGTTACGATTGTAGCAGTTCATTTCTACAGTGAAAATGAAAGTGAGGGACCCCTTAGTATTATCAAGGGAAATGAGGTACTCCTACTAACCACAAGAAACAATTCCCTTGACCCAATTACTTCAAACACAATGGTCAGTCATCCATTAAAATATTGAATCTTATATTCAATGTGTGATTATTTCATTTTATTTCTTTAAAAAAAGGAATTTTTCGTTGTCGTACCAGTATACAAAAGTTAAAATCACATCAAATCTTACACTCAAAGTACATTAAAAAGCAATTTTCTCTTATATGGAAAACATGTGATACATTTAAATAAAAAAAATCCAGTTTAAAAAATTACTATTATGGCCAGCATAATAGCGACAAACAAATGTATGACACAACCCTTGTCAAATACCCCTACACATTCAATTGGACTCAGAGACACCACAGTTGATATGTTGATCCAATCGATATTCAACCCAATTGTGTCAGTCCTTGAATATTGGTATCAACAGCGTCATCGCGTTTCAATGGTTTCCAAATTATAACATCATATTTATCAAGACCATACTTTTCTGTCTCTATTTTTGTTTGTCCATAGTTTTTTTCTTTTTCCCTCTATCCGAATTTGTATCGGGCGATTCTTTAGGCTCAAATTATTTTCTTCAACACTTTGTAGTGTACTTAAAAAAAAAAAAGCGGTGTCTTTGTTTAAGGGATCTTGCTCGCAACCCATATATATAAAATTGGGGGGTATGGCTTTTCAACTCGCCCGGCTGCTACAGTTGAGAATATGATTCCTCCGTGAGCTTGAACTATTTTCCCACGTGCTAAACTTGTAGTGGGATTTCCAATATCCGTTCAAAGTTGCTGCGCGGCTTGCTTATGTGTCTCCGTCTGCAGCTTTCTCGTGGCAGGGTGTCCTTGCTGATCCGAGTGTCGGGTGGTATGACAAGAGGCAGAGGTCGAAGGAGGATATAGTCAAATGTCATGTACATAGGGGCAGATAGTCAGACAAAGGTCATGTAGGCAACAGTTCCAAATACAAAATGAACAGTACCTAAAAAAATACAAGCAGGCTTGTAAATAGTGTCAGTTCAAACTTTATACCTCCATAAAAATAAAAATTAAAAAACACACAACTCATGTGTGTTTTTCTTTTTTTTACACCAACTCCCCAATCCACTATTGCACCAGTGGAAGTGTCCGCTTCAGCAGAAGTTCAGGCAGGGCTGGAGAATCAGAGTGCCACTACTGACACACCTACAATACCAACAAAAAGGCGCAAAACTGTCCCTGCATTAATCCAAATGAATTTAGGATCCACAGATGCTGAAGATGAGCCACAGGCTGATGTATCGCCTAGGGCTTCTCAGGGCACATTGCAAACCACTACATCAAACATGAATGGCAGTGGAGCCACACACAGGGCACAGAGGGACACCAGCAATGCCAGCACAATTTCGGAGTCAATTTTTGCAGGGCTGGAGGGACAAATGCTTCAAGTGCAGCACCTGCAAAGTAAAGGCATAGCGTCAATTAAACGACAACTGGGACAGCACAATAGGCACATGTCTGAGATGAGAGTGGGCATCATGCGAATTGCAACGACAACCGAGGCACATTTGAATGAAACTAGAGCTGCTAGCCAGGCCCAGCGCAGGGAGCAACGACGACTCACATCACGGCTAGACCAATTTGCCCGGGCTGTGAGCAGACAATCAACATCAATAGCCATGCTTTGCAGGAGAACAGCCAGCATGCAAAATGCAATGACACACTGCTGTCAAGATGTTGCTAGGAGCCTGGTGCAGGGGACACATTCTCTTGACCAGCTACGTGCAGCTGTAACTGGGGGCATTGTTACGCCAGGTATCATTGATACCGATGGGCAATCGAGCCGTAGTACACCAACTCCACCAATACCAGCTGAAAGGCGTAGGAGTGGGCGTCAGGGAAGAGGTGTGGAGCACTGCACTGAAAACACGGACCAGGGTGACAGTGCAACATCAAGGCGTTCACGCTGTACATGAGGCAACATAATGCACAATGGAATGTTGTGAAGCAACACATCCCATGAGGACTTCAGTAAAAGACATATTGGCATTGTGTGGAAAAGAACGGGTGCAAGTTTTTGAGTTACACTCACATTGTGTGACATTACTGTTCTTGCATTTAAGGAAATAAATGTTGTTTTTTGCAAACAACATTAATCATTGTGGTGTATTCTCTTACCTAAAAGTAATTTTGTGTGATGTCATCACGTCGCATGCGCCCAGCAGCTGCCCCAGCTCCTCCTGCAAGCCTCCGTTGGGGGGCTTGTCCCTCCTCATCTGATGTGTCAGAGTCAGTCAGTTCCACGGGGGTGCCCTTCATGATGGCAATGTTGTGTAGCATAGCGCAGGCCACCACTATTTTGCAGCATGTTTCTGGACTGTACTGAAGAGTGCCTCCACTCTTGTGGATGCATCGAAAACGGCTCTTGAGTATCGCAAATGTTCTCTCAATAGTGGCTCTTCTGGATCTGTGGGCGTTGTTGTATCTCCGCTCTGCTGCATTGGTAGGATTGAGGTAGGGAGTGAGAATGAACTCACGCACAGCATAAGCACTGTCTCCTACATGGGAGTAAGAAAAATATGTTTAGTGAGATGCAGCAAGTTGTAGTAATTCGTACTAATGTTTGTGTGTGCCATGAAATTACCTAGCAGGTATCCCTCTCCAAATTCTCCATTACTTAGTCTGTGGTGTAAGGTACAGTGTCTGAAGATGAGGGAATCATGGGTGCTTCCTGGGAATTTTGAAACAATATCAGTAATGAGATGTTTTGCGTTGCACACTACCTGGATGTTGATTGAATGGTAGGATTTTCTGTTTCTGAAAACGTACTCATTGTGTGATGGGGGAGATTGCAAAATGTGTCCCAACTACACAGCCAATCACATGTGGAAATTGGGCAATTTGATAGGAAATTTAATGTGGACATGCATCCTCTGCATCATGGCATTGAGGAAAGCATGGAAGAAACGCGAGAGTGCGCTCTGGGACACCCCTCCTACTGTGGCAATTACCCCCTGGAAACTCCCTGACAATAGGAGGTGCAGTGAGCACAACACCTGAATGTGTGGGGGAATGGTATGTGGGATGCTGAAGCATGGGTGTGAGCTCCTCAATCAACACCAGAATACTGTCTGGATGCAGCCTGTAGTGGACATGGATGTCCTCCACAGTGTGTTGTAAGAGGGTGATGCATGCTCTGTAAATCCTCTCCTGGCGTCTCCCTCTCTCTTCATCCTCATGAATACGCAGCCTCCTGGCTATAACATAGAGCCCAGCCATTGTGAGAAGCCACTGATGCATCATGGGCCCCTTAATATAGGTTGCACCTGGTTACCACCTGGCCAGAGTTGGTGGTAATTGTGAAGTGCAAAATTGCAAATTTCGTGAATTCTCAATTTGTGATTTTTTCCTACATATGATTTTGCGAATTCTCATTTTGCATACCGGTATATGCGATTTACGCAATTACCGATACGCATATTTGCGATTTCGCACATTTATTCGCAAAACAGTTTTTCGCAATTTTGCTAATTGCAAATTTTGCGATTAGCAATTTTGCATGCAACTTTTCTTACCGACATACCATTTCACGGATTTGCATTCACAAACACATAAATTCGCAAAATGTAAGCGTTTGCGATTCGCAAATGGCTACCTACATATGGCCCCATATCCTTGGTCAGCTGCAAAGACAGGAGGGGTAAAATTAGTAAATGGTCATTACAAGTGATGGCCCCACATTCATATATTTTCTGTTATGTCTCCCTAATGACTCATACACTTTTCCAACAGTATGAGATGTGCTCTGACATTGTTTGGCATATACACAATTTGATGTATAATATGACTGACAGTATACTGTCCTCCGAGAAACACTACTTTTCATACTTGTGAGTGCAAATGCCATGACGGTAGTGATTTTTCACAAGTAAGGAAAGTCAGCCATTGAGGAGACAATTCTCTCACACTCCTCAATTGTTCCTGTTTTGGACTACTATTGCCATTTCAGAACTGATACGTCTGAATTTTCTACCTGTAGCTGGAGCAGGTGTAGTTGTGTAATTAATTCACACATATCTGGCGGTGAGAGTTGTAGTCCCTGTTCTTCAATTGGACTGCCAAAGGGAGGGTAGTCAATGGATATCAATATGGGACATGATAGTGTACACATGTCAGTCCACTGTGTCCACTATGTTGACAGTACATAAGGGGTTTGAGATATGTGTGAATCTTGCGCTGTACAGTGCAATTGGTAGACTAACCACACTACACTGCCACATTGAAGAAAGTGTAGGACATGTATTTCACATGATTCACTGTCCGATGTTTGTTACCTGCACTGGTAGACAATATGTAACATTGCTGCATGTCAGGCACATGATTTACAAGATTATTGCATGGCTGCCTGTCCTGTGAGTTGTACTTTGTGCATGAGGCTGCACCTTGCTGCATAGTCTGCACCCTTGGAGGACTATTAGAGTAGGTTTGTTTTGCACAAAAGGGTGTGCACATAGGATGTGATGTGTATATATGATGAATAGTGTAATTTAGCAAGGCACACATGATTTTTCAAGGTTGAAATTTGACTATATTTCTCAGTTTCACAGGTATTGATCCATCACATGCCTCGTGACCATGGGAGTTACCTGTGTACACACAGACAACAGAAAGGGAGTCCCTTACTTCAACACGGTCTTGTGACACAGCATTTTACATAGTGTAGCATTACTGAGAATCTTTCAAGCATTTGGGTGCACACACAAGGCCTAATTCACAAAACGATGCCACATGGCAGCACAGGATGTCACTTAGCTATGCTGGACTGCGTACAAAGGTAAAGGTAGCAATGTGTAATTTTGCAAACAAATGGCACATCAGTGGTCCGACTGCATATGCATCATCACATACTGGCAACTAGTACCAACACACGCCCTTGCATCTTTGGTGCATGCGTGTCAGTGTTGTGAGCTCAATTCATTTTCATCTGTAAGGGACACCTTCTGGCAGAACATAAAATAATAATGGATGCCCTTTTCCCCATTCTACATGTGCTGCGGAATGCTGCTCACATAGAAAGAGAAAATGAGGAGGAGAAATAAATACATTTCTCCTCGTTACACCTCCCCTTGAGGGGCACACAATTTAGACCTGATCCCAAGTTCAAGTTCAAGTTCAAAAATGTATATAGCGCACTACTCACCCAGAGGGTCTCAAGGCGCTTGGGGGAGGTGGGTGCTTTTACTTATCGAATATCCAGGTTTTTAGTTGCTTTCTGAAGGAGAGGTGGTTCTGTGTAAGGCGGAGGTGGGTGGGGAGAGAATTCCAGGTCTTGGCCGCTAAGTAGGAGAAGGATCTTCCCCCCATGGTGGATCTATGGATGCGTGGAATTGCGGCGAGGGCTTGATTGGACGATCGTAGTTGGCGGGTGGGGGTGTAGAAGGACAGTCGCGTGTTGAGGCATTCGGGTCCTAGGTCGTAGAGGGCTTTGTGTGCGTGGGTGAGGAGACGGAACGTTATTCTCTTGTTGACGGGGAGCCAGTGGAGGTCTTTCAGGTGACCGGAAATGTGAGCTTGACGGGGGATGTCCAATATGAGTCTGGCTGAGGCGTTTTGGATGCGTTGGAGTTTTTTCTGTAGTTTGGCTGTGGTTCCGGCGTAAAGGGTGTTTCCGTAATCCAGTCGGCTGGTGGCCAGTGCGTGGGTGACCGTCTTTCTTGTTTCGGTGGGGATCCAATGGAAGACTTTTTTGAGCATGCGTAGGATGTTGAAGCAGGATGATGAGACGGCGTTGGCTTGTCTGGTCATCGAGAGGGAGGAGTCCAGGATGAAGCCCAGGTTACGTGCGTGATCCGTCGGTATGGGTGCGGTTCCCAGGGCCGGTGGCCACCATGAGTCGTCCCAGGCAGAGGGGGATGAACCTAAGATGAGGACTTCCGTTTTGTCCGAGTTTAGTTTTAGATGGCTGCTCTTCATCCACTCGGCTACTTCTTTCATTCCTTCGTGTAGGTTGGTTTTGGCGGTGTTTGGGTCTTTGGTGAGGGAGAGGATCAGCTGGGTGTCGTCTGCGTAGGAGATGATGTTGAGGTTGTGTTGGCGCACGATGGATGTGAGGGGACTCATGTATACATTGAAGAGGGTGGGACTGAGTGATGATCCTTGTGGTACGCCGCAGATAACTTCGGTGGCCTCAGATCTGAAAGGGGGAAGGCGGACTCTTTGGGTTCTTCCGGCGAGGAATGAGATGATCCAGTCCAATGCTTTTCCTTGTATTCCGACGTTGCTGAGGCGTTGTATGAGGGTGCTATGACAGACTGTGTTGAATGCTGCGGAGAGGTCAAGTAGGATGAGGGCGGCTGTTTCTCCGTTGTCCAGTAGAGTTCGGATGTCGTCTGTTGCTGCGATGAGGGCGGTTTCGGTGCTGTGTTTGGCTCGGAAGCCGGACTGTGAGGGGTCGAGGGATTTGTTGGATTCAAGGAAGGCGGCGAGCTGACTATTGACGGCTTTCTCAATGACTTTGGCAGGGAATGGGAGGAGCGAGATGGGGCGGTAGTTCTTAAGTTCAGTGGGGTCTGCTGTGGGTTTCTTCAGAAGGGCGTTGAGTTCGGCATGTTTCCAGCTTTCCGGGAAGGTAGCGGAGTTGAAGGAACAGTTGATGACATCGCGGAGATGGGGTGTGATGATCGAGTCTGCTTTGTTGAAAATGTGGTGGGGACATGGGTCGGTTGGCGATCCTGAGTGGATGGAGTTCATCAGGCGGATGGTGTCTTCGGTGGTGATTGGGTTCCAGGCGTAAAGGTTGTTAGAGTGCGGTTTTGGTTCGGGGGTGGGTGGAGTGGACTGGTCTTCAGATTGGTTTTCAAAGCTGTTATGTATGTCGGCGATTGTGTTGTGGAAGAATGAGGATAGAGAGTCGCAGAGGTCTTGGGAGGGAGTGATGTCGTTGGTGCCGGCGGTGGGGTTGGTAAATTCTTTGACGATGTTGAATAGTTCCTTGCTGTTTTGGGCGTTATAGTCAAGTTGATCCTTGAATGCTGATTTCTTGGAGGATCGGATGAGTTGGTGGTGTTTGCGGGTGGCGTTCTTGAAGGAGGCCAGGTTGTCAGTGGTTGGGTTTTTTCTCCAGGCTTTCTCGAGGGTACGACAGAGCTTCTTGGATTTCTTAAGGTCATCGTTGAACCAGGGGGCTTTTTTGCTACCTTGTTTGATATGATGGTTTTTCAAGGGTGCTAGTTCGTCGGCGCTGTGGGTGATCCATTGTGTGATGTTGGTGGCTGCTTGGTTTGGGTCCGATGATTTGGCAGGAGGGTTTTGGTGAAGCGATGTGATGAGCTGGTCGGCGGTAATTTTGTTCCCGTTTCTTCGGGGAATAGGTTGTGGGGGGTTGTGGGTCGTGGTCTTTTTGTAGTTGAAGTGAACGCAGCTGTGGTCCGTCCAATGGAGAGCTGTGGTGTGATCGAAGGAGATGTGCTTGCTGGAGGTGAAGATTGGGTAGAGCGTGTGTCCGGCATAGTGGGTGGGGGTGTCAACAAGTTGTTTGAGTCCGAGATTGGCCAGGTTGTCCATAAGGGTGGTGTTATTGCTGTCGTTTTTCTTTTCCAGGTGGAAGTTGATGTCTCCCAGTAGGATGTAGTTCTCGGAGGGGAGGGCATGTGGGCTGATGAAGTCAGTGATGTCTTCGCTCAATTCAAAGATCCTTCAGAATCTGGGAATGTGTAAAGAAATCATCAGTGTTGAATGTTAAAAGCCACTGCAAGGCCTATGGAACGGATGTATGACATTACAACGCATGCTTTTACCACGCATGCTCTTACATTGCAACTTTTACAATGCATAGCGCTTTGGGGTGCTGGATAATGAATAGTTTAATTTACTATTCCAACTCCAGTCCCCGTGGATAGTAGGGAAGGTGTTGGATAGTAAATTAAATCTATTCCCTATCCTAGAGCGCCCCCCAGCGCAATGCGTTGTAATGGTTTGCGTTGAAAAGTTGGAATGAAGGCCGTTGCACAGTGGATGTCCACTAACTTTCTACAGTGCAACGTTAGCAAAACAGAAGTTATGCTATTTGGCGAAGCCAAACTTCTATGGGCTCCGGACTGGTGGCCTTCCGATCTTGGTGTGGTCCCAGAACCCAAACTGGTTGTGAAAAACCTGGGGATCCGCCTCGATCAGGAACTGTCTTTAAAGCAACATACCAACCTTGTCGCAGGTTCGTGTTTTCATGTCATCAGCATGTTGCGAAAAAAGTTTCCTTTGTTGCCAGACACGTTTAGGAAGACCTTAGTGCAAACCCTTGTTCTGAGTCGTATCGACTACTGTAATGGCCTGCTCCTATCTGCCAACGAGGGAGTATTGGCCAGACTTCAGGTAGTCCAGAACACAGCGGCGCGCCTAGTCCTGAATGCCCCTTCAAGAACAGCATCCAAACCTCTCCTACATCAACTTCATTGGCTCTCCATACGACAAAGAATAAAATTTAAAATTTGTTGTATAATACATAAAAACATAAATGCCCAAGGTCCTACCTATCTGCAACAGAAATTCATCCCCTACATCCCGTCCAGGCCACTCAGATCCAGCACAAGTCATCTACTGGTGGTACCTCGTGTCAAAAAAGTCAGACACGGAGGCAGAGCACTGTCCGTAGCAGGACCAAAACTATGGAATCAACTTCCCCTAACTCTCAGACTCTGTACCTCTCATTTACAATTTAGAAAACTCCTTAAAACTGTTCTATTTAAAAATGAGATTTAATCCATATCAGTATTCTCATCTGTATTTGTTAAACTGGCCCAAAAGCGCAGAGATACTCCAGCTGGAGTCGATTCAAGCGCTATATAAGCTTGTAAATAAATAAATAAATAAATAAAAGCATTGCGTGGTAAAAGTTGTGTTGTAAAGGATGTTTCCCCTATGGAACACATCATTAATGTAGGCTGAATCAATGCTGCACTTTGCACTGCCTTCCCTTACTCAGTATCTGTGAGGCCATGCAAGGGCCCGCAGACGGACATTTCATTGCCTCATTGGTACGAGTTGGAGTCTTCCTCCACCACTGCGTCATGACATCGGTGCTCCAGCAGCGCAGTCCACTTGTACATGTGGCCCACATTGGCTTAGCTGGTTTCAACATGTATGACTTGTAGGGCTGTGCTGCACTAGTGCAATAAATGATGGCGCCAGTATGAAGGCCTATTCCTGCTACGTATGCACTGTCTCATTCATGCACACATTAATAGGGCTATGTTACCACAAATTATTGACTATCATGTGGTCATTCATGTGCGTGAGAAGTACTTACCAACCAGTACGCCATTCCCATGTGCCACATTCGGTAAGTACTCATTTATGACAGAATGTCTGAAGATGTGTGTGTCATGAGCACTCCCAGGGTATTTTGCCAGGACATTGATGGGCAGCTCAGATGATCCACGTTTGCCTGCATGTTCATCGGATATGTGTGCTTTCTGTTGCAGTAGAGGTGGGATATAGCTGCTGGAGGCACAAGTTGCACATGTGTGCAGTCCGTTGCCTCAAACATGTTGAAATCCTGCAATGGCATAGAAACCTTGTTTGTTTTCCTGTTGTTTGTGCAATTTGTTGCGGAACATGAGATACTGGGCTGTGAGGCTTAAAATGGCATCCAGGACGGAGGGGAGGAATGTCAAAAAGGATGGCTGGGATACTTCTAGCACTCTGCCAGTGGTGGGTTGGAAAGTTCCAGACGCCAGCATGTGTAGGACAGCCAGTAACTTGGCCTGAGGAGGGATGTTGGTGCACTGCTGAGATGTTGGCTGCTGCCTTGTTGCAATCTGGTGCAGACCCTGGAAAATGAATGCCCTCCTGAGCCTGTAAGGGGTAATGACTCCTCCTCCCTGAGGTCAATGAGGGTAATCCTCAGTTGTATGTCGGCTCTCTTATCCTGCGCTGCCTCTGTGGTGCTGAGGGTGGTACTGGTGGAGGTGGTGGTGATAATGGTGGTTGTTTGGTGCTCTTATTGGTGCTCTGAGCTGCAGTAGGAACAAGTCCATGGTGTAGTAGAGCTTGGCATAGTGATTTGTTGTTTATGCCTGGTTTTCCGAGGCGTAAGAATTTTTACATTTTGTAACTTTTTTCAATGTTCTATCATTTTCCCATATTCTTGTAAATATGGCTGTGTCACTTTTGAGTGACTTTTAAAAGGGAACCGTATCTTGCATATCATTGACGTTACCTGATACAGCCGAATCTTCCAAAAGAAAAAAACGATGCAGGAGAGATAACAGTGGTGTATTTGTCCAAAACGTCCCTTTGTAAATATGGAGCATAGGTTACGGCAAAATAATGTTGCAGCAGTGGTGTAAGCTCCTTGTAAATATAATCCAAAGTTTCTTTGAATGCCTTAGTTAATACAAAAAATTATTTTGTGTCGGAGCTACTATAAAAGAGATGTAGCCTCTCGGCGCAAAATGCACTTATAAGACTTGCTCTATGCAGCAGGAAACTTCCCTCATATATAGCTACCTGATGGTCAGTAGGTCTTGGTAGCACTACAAACAAGCACTGGCAAAGTCAACAGGTCTGGCAATTCTTTTGTTTTGTCATGGTTTTTTACAAACCTTCATTGTTCAGAAAGCTGCAGACCCTCATCTAAAAAAAAAAAGAAAACATTGCTGAATTAAAAAAAAGTTCACATTAGCGTAGTAGTCTTAGGCACTGCCTGGAACTACTTTGTGTGTTGATGTGCTTCTTGTGAAAGAGCAGCATGCAGTAACTGATATTAAAGTCAGTCAATGGCTGAAGTGTGGTGACAAATTGCCCCTTGATGCATGCTGGAGTGGATTGAAGATGTGAATGACACAAACTAATGGATAAAGTTTGACTGAAAAACCTGCAAGGCCTATGGAACGGATGTATGACATTACAACGCATACGTATGTTATGCATACTGTTAGTAAAATCAAAATGTCTTGGCTAACACAGACCTAATAAAACCTAATATGTTTGGCATTGGCTGGGAGCCCTTTGTCTTTGATAAAGAGGTCATGGAAAGGCATGAAAGAAGGTAAGAATTAAAGAAAAAAAGGCAGGATAAAATGAAGGAAGGTAAATAAAAGAAGAAAGGCAGACAAACAAGGAAGAAATAAGGGCAAATGAGGAAGGAAGAAGAGTAAGGGAAAAAGGAATAAAAGCAAAAAGGGAAGACGGAAAGAAGGCAAAATAGAACTAAATAAGACACAAAGAAAGAAGGAAAGAAAGCAAAAATGGAAAAGGAAGAAAAGAAGGAAAGAAAAGAAAAGGCGAAGGCAAAAAAGAAAAGAAGAAGGAAAGAAATAAGAAAAGGAAAAAGAAAGATGTCAAATAGGAAATAAGGTAAAAAGAAAGAAGGAAAGAAAGAAAGCAAATAAAATAATGAAAGAAACTAAAAAGAAAGAAAGAGGACACAAAAGAAGAAAGGAAGAATGAAAGGATAAAAAAGAAGTAAAGGAGGCACAAAATACAGAAGAAACGAAAAAGGAAAAAAGTCATGAAAGAAAAAAGGAGTAAAAGATGTCAAGAAAGAAAGAAGGAAAGAAAAAAGGCAAAAAGGAAAGAAAGAGGGAAAGAAGGCAAAAAAGGGAGAAAAAAGAAAAAGGGAGAAAGGAAGAAACAGAAAGAAAGAAAACATGGAAAGGAAAATATAGAAAGACAGTTTGTGTTAGCAACATAGATAGTATACACTGATTAGCTTATATTCAGAGTTCATGTGAGCAGTCAGATAAAGAAACCACTCCGAAAAGAATTTAAAGCAGCATTAGCAGGAGATGGGAACTGATAAGGCTGGAATGTGCCCTATGCTCACGTTAAAGCATCCTGCTATTACGTCAGGCTCTAAACACAAAGACAATACTAAAGTAGCTGGGAAGTATCTTGTGTACTAATGTGCTCCTTGTGAAAGGTCAAAATGTAATCACTCAAAGTGAGGTTAACCAGTAGGCTGACCTCCTGCGCTATGCTGTATACTGTAGTGGGTGGGAGAAAAATTTGAATGACACATCAACAGACCAATGGATGAAGAGAGGTGGCTGAAAGTCCCTTTAAGTAATATTATACATATCATTTTAGTAAAACCAAAAGGTCTTGGCTTTCATCAGACCTAAAAACTGCAAATATATAATATGTAAATCCATTGAGTGGTTTGCAGTAGCACACCGCATCGACGAGGGAGCTGTGAGCGCTGTCCCAAAAGGTTCAAATATGTCTTGTATTTTAATATATGAATCTAAAGGGGTGAAATCAGTGGATGTGTGGACACCGGGTGGTTCAGGAGTATGTAGCTAACAGTGGGGTTCATTTTGGCTTTCTGAAACTAACCGGAACTGTTACAGTGATGTGAAATGGTGTTTGCTTTGAAATACATGCACCTCATGTCTTGTTTCTTTCTGTGAAAAAATAATAAAACTATATTTTTAAAGTCAACTGTAATTATAGACTGATGATTGTAGTGTTCTTGAAAATCCCACAGGAGCCTTGTGCCCTGTATCCATGTGGCTGAATGGTAATTTTGAAGTTTTCCTATTAGTGTATGGTGCATATCACTGTTCCGCCCTAAGTCCTGGATGAAGTGCAGTGTACATTGTATTGTGTGCAATAACTCATTATGCATCTGTAATGTCAACACTTGCTGAAGTTTCTCTGACTAGGGAAAGTGTTCTGAGGTCCACCTGGGCGATTTTCAACCTACAGAAAAACTTAGGGTTTCATTAGGATGTCGAGCGGATCGCCACCGCCCGACCGGCGGTAGCAATACACCCGGCATCCTTCCCCACCCACCTTCCATTCCCCCCTGCCACATTACGGTGGAGGGGGCTACAGCGGCGGACAGAAAGACCTTTTGCCGCATTTCCGCAGGGCGGAACTCGGGCCTCATATGGTGGCGGTGTCTGGAAGACACCGCCATCCATATCAGGATGTCTGGTGGTGGATGCCTTTCGCCGCCATGGAAAGGCATGCAGGAATTGCTTTGGGGGCCTGTTGCGGCCCAAAAGAGGGTTGGGGAGCTGCACTTGCCATTGCCAAGAACTCGGTGGCAGGCACCTTGCTGTGCCTGTCACGTTGTGCATGGCAATGCACAACGTGCACATTTGTCTTTGTGGCAGGTGCTGCTTACAGCACCGCCCCCCACAATGATAAATGTGCCGGATGCGCGCACCAGGATGGCGGTCGTATCCTAATCTGCGGTGCGGGACCTCCACACCCATGGCAGCCGGTCCCAGCACCGCTAGGGTGGCGGGCAGATTAATGTCCGCCCGCTATCCTAATGGAGCCCTAAATAGCTAAAGAAAACTGTTTCTTAAATATTCAACAATAAAAACTATTTAAGCTCATGATTCTTGATCAATTTACCACAGGTCCTGGATGCAAGCTGCCTAGCTGTTGATGAAACATACAATGAGAAGGAGAACGCGTACTGTTACAGGTAAGAAGCACCTGCTTCTGTGGGAGAAGAGGTTATCTAAGGATCCTCAGTTGTAGTACTTGCTGCACCGTCATACATGGTATATTTCAACCTTTTATTATCAGGGGAGTGCGTTCCATAATCAGAAATGAGAATTGCTCTTTGCATATTAACTTTGTATTTATATCACTCTCTGTGCTGCTTCAAAGTGCTTCAGTTTTACAAGTTGACACACTTCCTCATTGCGAGCAGTAGTACATAATTTGTGATGGCATCAATTTAAATATATATATATATATATATATATATATATATATATATTTAAATTGATGCCATGTATATATATATATATATATATATATATATATTCACTGAAAAAACCATAGGTTATAGACCATATATAGTTAGGAATTAGCATTTAAAAAACCTTATTTTACTCACACAAAACCATTGAAATTCCATATATAGTTAGTTGCACTAACTATATATCGCGCACCCGCAATCCACTGCTGATGATGTCACATATTACATCATTCATGACATGGTCAGTGACATCACTGATGACATCACTGATGACATCTCATTTGACATCAATGACCACATCACTGATGATATCATTCATGTGACAATACAATGCATCTCCTCACATTTTAATATAACCTCTGTTACACCCAGTGTTAAATACAGAGTATAATTTTTGAAACCATTGACACACCAATACTAGTTACTACATACGCACTCACTGATTCCTACGTCTACACACACATTCACTCATTCACCCATACAATCATTCGTACATATAATCACTCATCTTTACAACACTATCATATGCACTCATACACCTATACAGACACTCACACTCTGCCACTCATCCATGGAGTTACTCACACACCTAGTCAGTCCTGTAAAGAATCAATCACACTTCCATTTTCTAATCTATACAGTTAAACATAGAGCACCTTACATTTTCAAACATATACTAACACATACTTACTCTCTTATACAATCATTGATACAAGTACACATTGATCTGCACAGAGTCACACACCTCCCAGCCAGCGACACACACACACTCAGTCTCCCATACAAATACTTGGGCAATCAATCAATAACCCATATAGTTACTCATATAGCTACTGATCAACACATGCAGCAGTTTACAGAACAACAGACATAATGATGCACAAATTAAGACAGTTTAGTCACTAACCCATGCACTCAGGAATTCTGTGCTCATGGTCGTAGTGGGTTTTTCTTGGTAGTGAGTGAATCACTCTCTGTACGATCTGCGTGGACTCGGATCCCACCGCTGCCACCAATGTTAGAAAGGCGACCCCGGGGGAGGTAGAAGATGTCTGGCCAACCACCCCTTGGTCCACCCCTCCTTTGAGAAGTAGCCGAGCGTTACCGAGAGGCCTCCTGGGTGAGGGTCCTCTCCTAGGATCGTACAGCAGAGTAATCACAACACTACACACGGACACCACACAGTTCTTGTCAAGGACAAGATGGCCGCCTGGTAAGAGCTCCAGTCCGGAGCTCCTAGTGCCTGGGATCCCTTTATGGAATTATCCCGGACAGCACCCATCTTCGCTGCATAAAAACAAGTAACTGGATTTACAGCAAGTAACAGGTTTTACCTCAAGTAACTGGATTGCAAAACACTCACCGGAAACAGCAGCGGAGCCCTGGACGGTGGAGCGAGCTTGGGGCTGCTGCTCGGCGCTGGACATCGGAGTAGTTGGAGTCCGGGATCCCTTGGAGGCGTCGTTCGGCTCCCGTGACTGCACCGGACCGGTGAGGATTCCACCGCTGGCTACGTCTGGAGATCGCCGTGAGTGCTGTGCTGCCCACAGGAGGGCTACTGGCAAGCTGTGACCCGGCCCATCTCTGCCGGAGCTGAGGAGGCGGTGATGGCTTCGCTGGGGTCCCGCACCGCTTGCCACGTCTGAAGATCGCCGTGAGTGCTGTGTTGCTCATGGGAGGGATGCTAGCGTTCACTGGCTCCGCCCGTAATCGCTGGAGCTGGGGAGCGCGCCCGTGACTGCACCGGACCTGAGGGCGCACCGTGGACCTGGCAGCCCCGAGGAGAGTGTTACCAGCACGCCCCCACCCCTGCAGGCATCGAGGGGGTCGGCTCCGCGGGGCATGACCGGAGCTCTCCCCCGAGGGTCTCCTTCTACCATCTCGGTGGCTGGCTCGAGCGGGCTGCGCGGGAAGCGATCGACTTCGCATATGGAGACGGGAGAGGCTGCACTGCAAGCAACAATGGCCGGCGCACGGGCACCAGCAAGGTTGTTTGGCCTCAGCGTGGCTCACGGCCGCCCCGCTGCCACAATCGGCATTGCTGCACTGAAGAGGAGCCCTCTGCTGCCTGCTGCCGAGAGAAATATCAGAAGTTGCAGCCCCTGACAAATCACTCGGAGCTGCTGCCTGCTGCGGAGAGAAGCCCCCGACCCCGACAGCGCGATACTGCGGACCCCCTGTTGCCACTGATACCCTGGGAGCAGTCATGCAAAGGTGGATGCTTCACTGGCAAGAAATGAATAGAAATCGCACTTGATCACTCCGGCTAGACTTCTAGAAGCCTGCAAAACGTTACTGCTAACATCAGCACAACTACTGAGCAGAAATCACATACAGGCACAAAGACTTTACAACAGTACTTAAACGTAGCCACGCACGCACATCAAAGGACCAGCAGTCTTTAAACACTGCAGCTGTACCCTTTAGGCTAGACCTTGATATATTCATCACTTTGCTGACAACATCAACGTGTTTGCTCAACAGAATTTACAAAAAGGTATTTATCTACCCCAATCGACTATTCACACTTTGTAGAAAAAGCCTCCTTTGTACAAAATGGCGGGGGTTATAAAACTGTAGCAATAAATTCCCCCAACCTGTACCGCCTGTACCACCGTTACTCACAAGGCTCCTCAGTTTAACTCCCCCTCACAAGACCACCAAAATAGAGATAAGACTCCCTCCCAGCAAGCCAGAGCTGGGCTTGCTCAAATAGAAACTGAAATAGCCCTTCCTTGGTCTTAAAGCAACAACAACTGACAGAGGACTATCGGCTATATCTCCCCTATTTGGCGGCCATTTTAGACTGATATTTCTCTTTCTTCGGCGGCCATCATGGACTAGTCACTCTCACTTCTTGCCCAGACCCTAAGAACTGACTTTTCTTTTTATCAACTACCGCACACCTACATAGCTCTGTATCTAAACACTGTAATTAAGTATCTGCCTTTTATTGCAGTACTGTATTTTTATTTTTATTTTTCTATTTTTGTTTTTCTACTTTATTATACACATTTGTTGTACTTCTATTTGTATTCTGTGCACTGCTGTACCCTGTACCCACGTCACTTTATCTTCACCTGTAATTCACCGATTACTACCTCATATATGTGTGATTAAGTATCTGCCTCTTATCACAGTACTGTACTCCTACCTGTACTTTGTAGAATTTTTGTACCCTGTACCCATGTCACTTTATCTTCCGACTATTATCGCATACATGTGTGATTAAGTATCTGCCTCTTATCGCAGTATTATACTCCTACCTGTACTTTGTAGAATTTTTGTACCCTGCACCTATGTCACTTTTTCTTCACAGGTAATGCACCGATCGCTACCTCATATTTCTTTTGGATGCTCACTAGTGTCATTTATGACTCAAGCAGCCTCTGTCTGCACCCATACTCTGTTAGTATTATACTAGTATTTGTATCTTCGTGTTATTAAGTGACCGCCCTATATTGCAGTTTTATACCTCTACTAGTATTCTATACACTCTGCGTAAACTGCACCCATTTCACTTTTCCCTCACCGGTTCTGCACCAATCGATTCCTCATGCTGCACCTGCACCTATCTCACCTTTATCCCTATCATTCACTGTTCGCTACCTCATTTATTTGGTTCTTCGATGTCAGCTACTTCACGATGTTGCACTGATTATTTCTACCTCATTCACTTCGTTTATTCATGTAAGCTGCCCCAGCCACTTTCTACACCTAGACTACACCGCTGCTACCTCTTACATTCTGATGTGCAAATTTGATTCCACCTAACCTATTCTACCTCTCATATTTTGTACATGGTGTAAGCTGACTGCTACCTCGCATATAGGATACATTATGTAAGCTGCACCTTCGCACTGTTTGTTCCTGGATGCACTGACCTCTACCTCTTATACTTTTGGTCACTCATTAGTGTCACTCCTTTGCCCTGTAACCAACGGCTGACAGTTTTTATTGTCGTCCTATCTCCTACACCCAACATCACAGCCTTTCTAAAATGGAGCTCAACG
This sequence comes from Lissotriton helveticus, assembly GCF_964261635.1. Lineage (NCBI taxonomy): Eukaryota > Metazoa > Chordata > Amphibia > Caudata > Salamandridae > Lissotriton > Lissotriton helveticus. Next base: position 504,067,112 of record NC_136062.1, on the reverse strand, counting down.
GCAAGCACACTTTTAGAATTAACTACCCTTCCACCCTCACCAAAAAAGCCACTAAACGTTTTAAACATAACTTCTTGAGGTCGCACCCTGAAACACCCTTTGCCGACACCTACTTCTCACCGGGCAATGGAGCCCTGAATACTGATATCGTCTTCCACACCTCACGCAGAGCCCAATGGAGAAAAGCGTTCCAAACCCTACTCACCGTCTCCGCCACCAGGAAAACAACTCACGGCCTAACTCTCTCTATCACACCTTCCCACCTCTTCCCTGGCAGGATTACCATTACTATCTACAATAACGGGATGGTCCTAATTCAATCCAGGGACAAGAACCTGGAACTACTAGACAATCTGTTCCCCAAGTTCAAAGAGCACCTCTCCAAGCTGCGGACCCCCACCCAGAACTCCACCAGCACTATCACCCCTGACGTCGCAGCCCCCACCTACAACACCTCTACCCCTAGCACCCCAGTAAATGGCCCACCTGCTGTTAACGCCCCACACTCCCTAAGGACAGTCACAAATGTCTCCACCTCCTATACTAGCCGCCCCTCTAACATGACCCCTTTTACCCCCACTCATACCCCCCATCCCTCTCCCCCCTGACATAACAACCCCCACCCACAACACGCCACCATCTGAACACACCACCGCTCGGTGTTTATCCACCCCCACTCCCATCCCCCCCACGGCAGACCCCTCTCCCTCCCCAGCTCCCTCCCCACTCCCACCCACGACACTCTCACCCTCCCAACAAAACATACAGAACATACCGCCTCCCCTACCTTAGCATCCCCCTCTCTCCCACCTCCTATTCTCAGCCCTCACTACCCTCCTGTCTCCCCCACTGTCTTCAGCCTTCACTCACTCTTCTACTCACCAGCACCGTCTCCCACTGACGGCACTACCTATGCCTCCCACCCACCGCCTTCACCGCCTACTTCACCCACACCCCTCGCCCACAAGCATGCCCACACTTTGAATGCCATCCCACTCATTAGCACCGCAGAACCTTCCAACAACGCTAGTATATCCCCCCTCGATACCCTGCCCGCTTTCCAGCTCACTACTCAACCAGTCACCAATGGCTCTCACCACCAACCCCATCCCCAATCCACCTCCTAACCTGACTTTATCTACCCTCCAACAAGTCAAAGAGGATATTCTACAAATCAAAAGAGATGTCCACGCAATCAAAGACCTTCTCTCCTCACAGCCCAGTCTACCTCCCACCATCCCTCTACCCTATAAACGACGCACCCTCCCTACATACCCTCACCTCCAACGACACCCGCGCTGGCCGACTATCCCCGTTCGCAATAACTCCCACCGCCCCCGTCGTGTCCACCCAGTGTCGGACCGCGACCTATGCTCTCTCCTACGCTCTTATGGCCCAGGTCCGGTAAAACCCATATCCAACACACACATCCCCATACCCACAATTCTTACAAACACTCTGAGGCTCCCAACACTCAACAACAGAGGTTCCGTCCCTAACAACCTCAGAAAAGTTCCACTCACTCTAGAAAGCTCGACCACCCTTCTCTCTCCCAAACTCAAATGCATCCTACTCAATTGCAGAGCGGCCCAGAGACACTCCTCCGACATCGCTGATCTCGTCTCAGCTATGGATCTGGACCTAGCCATTCTAACGGAAACGTGGCTTACTGAAGCCTCTACCCCGATTATGGACATACTAGTCCCCCCCAATTATCACATCATTAGGCTGGACAGGTCCCCTGGCAAGACGTGCGGGGGAATTGCATGCATTTTTAGGAGCAACCTCTCCGTTACTAAAGTCAACTCCTCCTCCCTTTCCTCCTGTGAACTCCTCTGCCTCGACATCACCAGCGAGGGCAAACAAGTTTGTGCTTTACATCTCATCTATCACCCGCCTGGTGACAATCTCATATTCACCCAGCAACTCATGGACATGATCACTTCCAATGCCGGTCGGCAGACCACCCAAGTCTACCTGGGTGACTTCAATCTCCACTGGAACGATCAGAAAGACACAGTGGTGAATAGTCTCAAAACTTTCCTTAATGCGCTTGACCTCACCCAAATATGCGATAGACCAACACACGACAAAGGCTCGATACTCGATCTCATCATTGCCAAAGAGAACTCTACACAACTGGAGGCGATCCAACCCTGCGACTGGTCAGATCACCACATTATCACCTTCTTTATCAATGAAAAAGTTAAACCTAACCCGGCTCAACCAATCAAATCCAAAACATGGAAAAGGGACATGAAGAATCTTAACCCCTCTACCCTGCCTCCCCACATCGGCAATCTCCTCCTTCCCCCTTCAGGTGCCTCGGATGTTCAATCACTGACCGACCACTACCTTGACTCTATGAATACAATAGTCAATGAAGTCACCACATTGCAACTGAAGAGAGTCTCCACCAAAATTTCTAACCCCTGGTATGACGATAGACTCAATGACGACAGGCGTTCTATGCGAATGGCAGAGCGCACCTGGAGATCGGACCCTTCAGCACTGCACCTCAAAAGGCTTAAGAACAAGAGAAATGCCTACTTCAGGAAAATAAAGCGCACAAAGTCGGACTTCTTTAGCCGCCAATTGGACCAAGCAAAAAACAGGCCAAGAAAGCTGTTCGAACTAATCAAGACCCAAACAAAGACACAACCCTTACAATCAAACAGCACAACAAGCGACACCCCACACTGTGAAGCCTTCTCTGCTTTCTTTAAGCTAAAGTCTGACAACATAAGAAATGACCTCATCATGGATGTAAGCCGATTCCCCAACCACACCAGAATGTCTAACAATCAACCTAAAAACAAGGCATCCTGGCTGTACTTCGATACCTACTCGGAAGAAGCAATACACAAACTGCTCTGCACCTTGAAGCCCTCTAATCACCTCACAGACCCTCTACCTGCTAATTCTGTAAAAGACTTCATCCCCTTGCTCCTCCCTCTCTGGACCAAAATCATCAACAGCTCCCTACAACAAGGCCTAATTCCAGACTCCCTCAAGGTGGGGCAAGTCACGCCTATACTCAAGAAACCTACAGCTGATCCGTCTGACCTAAACAATTACCGACCCATCACCAACATCCCCACCCTGGCCAAACTGCTGGAGAAATGTGTCCAACTCCAACTAACATAACACATTGATCAATTTGACCTCCTCAATCCTCATCAATCAGGCTTCCGAGCGAAACATAGCACGGAAACAGCTATGACACACATAATTGATGACGCCCTCCAAATTCTTGATCGCAATGAGTCCTGCCTCCTCATCCTTCTTAACCTCTCTTCAGCATTTGACACGGTCAAACATGAGAACATGCTGGAGCTGCTAAGCACTAGAATGGGTCTATCGGGAACTGTTCTCAAATGGTTTTCGTCCTTCCTTCACAACCGGTCTCAGTAGTTCAAGAGCGACAATGTGCTATCTACACCTGTGCCTGCAGATCTAGGTGTCCCACAAGGATCCTCCCTCTCCCCCACACTGTTCAACATCGTCATGGAACCGCTCGCCACCTTGCTCCAAGCTTCCAATGTCCAATTCCATATGTACGCCGACAACACACAACTTTACCTAAAGCTACAATCCCCGGAAGATATCAAACATCTGAATTCCACACTTATAAACACTCAATCTTGGCTGGCCGATAATCACCTCAAACTAAATGCTCTGAAAACTGAGTTCCTACTCATCTCACCCCCGGCGAAAATTTCCACCACCCAAACCTGGCTCAATAACCTAACAGCACTCAATGTCCAACCTACCATCGTGGATTCGGCGAAATCCCTAGGCATCACACTCGACGCCAAGCTCAACATGCAGCAGCACGTTAGCAAAGCCACAAAAGGAGCTAATTTCCAAATCAACACACTGAGGAAAATTAAACCTTTCCTCCCTGCCGAAGACTTCCAAACTGCTGTACAAGCTTTAGTCATCCCTCGAATAGACTACGGAATTGTGGCCCTCAGCGGACTCCCGCTATCCACAACAGCACCCTTAAGAGCCTCCCTGAACGCTACCGCGAGACTCATTACTGGCTCAAGAAAACACTCGCATATATCCCCAGACTTAAAGTCTCTAAAATGGCTGCCTTTTGAAGCCAGAATACAGCTAAAAATTGCAGTATGACACACGCGGCCGTGCACCACAATGCACCCAACTACCTCGCTCAAAAGTTGTCTATATCAGGAGGTTCGAGATCCAATAGAAGTACAAAAAATCTACTCCTGAAACCTCGTAGATTCCGGAAAGAGAAAACATACAAGCGCTCCTTCTCAGGAATGGCACCCAGGATCTGGAATGCGCTCCCTCCTGAAACCAGGCTTATCTCCTCCACTGCACTCTTCAAGAAAGAGGTGAAAACCATCCTTCTGGCCAAGATCTCCTGAACCTTATAGGTGCTGGATCAGAGACTCTGCATTGCTCTGTATCACTGTTCACCTTGTCCTTTGGCACTATACTTCTACTTGATGGGGGTCACTATTACGCTACTCTCTTAATACCGACCAATATACGATACACTTTGGTTTACTGATTCACTCTCCCGATGCCCCCACTCAGTGTTCTCTCTACACTAAGACACTGGTATAAGCCATCCACACACCCAAGGTGTACCTGAACACCTCTGTAGTGGGATCAATGACTGGTGCCGTCTTATATGAGGTCTTATGTTACTTGTTTACCTGTTTGTATATTGATATGTATTATGTATGTTATTATTATCCTACCATGTCAGTGACTATTATACTGCTTCCATTATCTCTGTTCATTCCTACTGCCCCTACCCTGTCTTTGTGAAGCGCTCTGATATCTGTAAGGATCTTGTTCGTGCTATATAAAACTTTGAATAAATAAATAAATAAATAAAATAAATAATCACTCACTCATACATTCAGTCATGCACCTACTAAATCCTTCGTCTAGACACTTATACATCCACTCATTCTTCAATATGTAACCCCTTCCATGCTCATGACGGAACGGTTCCGTCATGAGCGTCGGTTGAGCTGTGCTCATGACGGAACCGTTCCGTCATGGTTCCATAAGCCCAATGGAACGTTCAGCACAGCGCGGAAATTCGCGCCGCGCTGAAGCGGGTAAGACATATTTTAACTTTACAGAAACATACAGTCACTGGATGTTGTCATCAGTGATGCCATCAGTGATGTCATTTGAGATGTCATCAGTGATGTCATCAGTGATGTCACTGACCATGTCATGAATGATGTAATATGTGACATCATCAGCAGTGGATTGCGGGTGCGCGATATATAGTTAGTGCAACTAACTATATATGGAATTTCAATGGTTTTGTGTGAGTAAAATAAGGTTTTTTAAATGCTAATTCCTAACTATATATGGTCTATAACCTATGGTTTTTCAGTGAATTTTCAAGGTTTTGTAAATTCTAATTCCTAACTATATATGGTCTATAACCTATGGTTTTTTCAGTGAATTTCAATGGTTTTTTAATAGCAAATATCAAAAGCTTTTTTGTGGAAAATGACTAAAATTAGGTATACATAAGCGGCGTTCATTTATGTTCACCACAGCCACTGTTGAAAGTAAAGTGAAAGTCGCGAAACAGTGGCCACGCCATCTAGTCCCTTTTAGGCCCCATCATGCACGTAAGTGACAGCCATTTTGTGTGTCATGGCCTCTCTGCCCACTGCCAATAGCCTATGATCGTTCGGAATTGGTTCTCTTTGGGTGATTCTCTATTCACAAATAAGCACAGAGTCGCAATACTCTGTTTAGTCTTTGCGGATAGTGAAGGATAGGTAGTGCAGACTTTTGTCCCCTTTGTAACCCGTCATGCCTATCTCTGCCCCGTTTGTTGGTAGTTGGTTCAACCCGGACCGTTTATTAGAGGTAGATCATCCGACTCCACCGGAGGATACCCCTAATAAAAAGGACATATATATAAAATGCGGACTAGCCGCTGTATCGTGCTAGCAAACTATAACATAAAAATCGTTAGAAAAAACAAAAGGAATCGAGCAAAATCAGTAGGCCACTGATGGGATCACTTTTTGACCTCGCTAAAATAGAAACATTAGGAACAACCCCTCATGAGAAATATGAATCTAGTGAGAGGAACCGAGCTCGACGCCATGATGTCTGCAAGACAGCTCTGCTCCGCCGCCCACCCCGCCCAAAATAACGACAAACCCTATGCAAATATTATAAATATATACAACACACCAGCAAAGTAACAGGGTAAAATGTTTTATGAAATAACTATTTACATGGCAGCCTGCTGCAACATCGATCCAAATGCATGACGCTGTTCCTGTCCCTCCTTGTGCAGCAGGTCCGCGGCTACGCCCATCCGGAAGACGAGGCCCCCGGCACGTATAGGGCGGGGCCTTGCTGGCAGCCATCGGCCGAAGAGGTTGTTGGGTGGATGGCCCGGAAGCATCACGGCCACGATGTTGTTGTACTGGCCTTTCCATTCATCCACCCTGAGGTGGCATCCAGCGAGCCACGGGTGGGGGGGGTGAATGCCTTGCTGATGACACCCCCCCTCCTATTGCCTGGTCCGACCATCACATATACCTGCGCCAGGAGACGGCGTGGGGTGCACTGGGAGGGAGAGGCGGCGCGAACGAGCCTCCCCCACCTCCCCAGGTGGAGGTTCCTCAGCTGCACCCCAGCGCTTCACTCGGCCAGCTGAGTTGCGCCCGCTCTTGCGGCACAGTGCCTCGCTCGGCCAGCTGAGTCCCACCCGCTCTTGCGGCACAGTGCCTCACTCGGCCGGTTGAGTTTCGCCTGCTCTTGCGGCTACAGCGTCTCACCCGCCATCCGGCTGAATTGCACCCACTCTTGCGGTACAGCGACAGGCAGCTGCCACGGAGCCAACAAAATGGCGGTCGGCTCCACAGACTTGGGCCTGGCCTGCAAGGATGGCTCTGGGCAACCCTGGAACTCGGACGCTTGACTGCTAGGGCATGGGTCCCATTCCCGAAAGGGTCCCCTCAGCCTTGAAGATTCTACAAGAGTCACCGGGGCCCCCGACTCCCGCAGGCTTCCGGTGGGGAGCGACTGCCATGATTGCTCGCGGAATGGCCATGACGTAGCCACGGGATGGTGGTGCTCTCATGCTGACGCCAGCTTCAGTCTGAAACATCCAGAAACACTGTAGACTACCAATTCAATCAGTTCCGGTGGAGCCCCAACGTGACCCGGTAGGGAAGAACTTGCCCTCCCCTCTTTGACTGATGGTTCTTGTTGCCTGTCCCTTCTGTTGTCATTTAACGGAACTTTTTGGACTGCTGAAAGGGGTTCTGGTCCGACCGCTGGTTGGTGGAGACATTTTGACTATATTCTGGACCTGCCCGGCCTCGCCCAAAATGGCGCCGGTATAAATGAGACTCGCAACTCCTTGATGTGTACTAGTTGCTCAGCCTTGATATCACAAGATATGTATGCAGTTTTGGAGCACATGGCGGGCGGGGACGGGTACTGATTGAACATTTGGACATCCCTATTGATATTAAGTTCTGATGTATTATTGATTACTGTACTATTGAAAGTTCGAATTAACGTTACTCATGGTACTTGCCCGCAAATGTATATCTAGATAATTTCACTGTAACTGGTCCTGTCGTACTTTGATTATAAAATTAACGTCCACCGATTCCGCAACTGTTAGACACCTTAATTCCTGCAACCTAATGGCCCGCCCGTTACGTTTTTCTACAGTGTAAATGTCCCCTCATCATATACGATTCCAGTTTGCTCCGTGGCCGGCCCACGTGGTTGTAGGCCCGTATTTGTATACTGACATTTTTGCAATAAAGAGTTTTCGAAGGAAGTATGGAATCAGCGTCATAAAAATCGTCTAGGTTGGTAGGGTTTTTGAATAATGGCTGTTATTCCCAAACAATAGAAGACAGATAATGCAGACCCTTTGCCTGAATTTTGGATTGATTGAAATTTGTATCCGTCACACCTGCCCTTTTTCCAGTATTGTTAGAAAATGGTCGACCGTAGCTTAAGGTATCTGCCGAATGTAAGGTGTGGTATTTTGTCCCATAAAATACGACTAATTGAGAAACAAATACACGAAGAGGGAACTCGAATTTAGAGACAAACAAAATGAAACTTTTTTTGGCATCATAAGAAGGGGAGGATATGTTACACAGAAAAATAATGCGAAAGGGATAGCCAAGATCTGTTGTATCACACGTTCCTGCAGCTAGTCTGATACATGGTAAGTAGAAGCTTTTTCGTGTTTGCGCGCGCTGACATGCTCTGAATGCTGTATCCCCCCCCTTTCTTTTCTCCTCTGTAGGTAACATCGGAGTTCCGACTGAAGAATGGAGTGGACATGGACCGCACCGTGCTCCATGTAGGGAAAGACATAGACAAGCGCTGTGAGATATTGCATGGAGTGCAGACCATCACTGGGAACGTGAAAAATTGTATGGTGTGACTGTGCGTACGTGCACTGATTGTATGGTATGAATGTGTATGTATTCCATATGCCTGGGTCGTTGGAGAGAACGTCTTTTGTATGACGGAAATGCTGGTCTACCGATCAAGTGGATGGGGAAATAAGCCCGAATATGGTAACTCCTCGTCTGAAGAAACAACTCTCCCTCAGTCCAGGAGTTGGGGATATTGGCATGTTTTAGATTCACCACATAAAAAAAATAAGAGGTGTACCACTGAACGCCCGACCGATACCCCTCCTCTGTCCCGGTTTTTGATCACCGCCTGCCCAGAGGTTGGAAGGCTCCACCGTGAGTATAAGCACGACTGGACTAATGTCCGACAGGAAAAAGAGGAGTAAGTATTTTTTTGAAATGAGGCCTCCAACAAAATTGCCCAGAAAGGGAGGGGAATGAAAAGTCCGACCCCCCCCCCAAAAGAATTACGGACAATACTGAAAATACGCAGCACGCATAGAGAAAGGAAAAGAAAGGTCCCCTTACCCAAAATAGCTCTGTGTCTTCGTCTTAGATTTCTGCGTTTGATGTATGTACTGTCACACCCTATCCGGTATTTGTGTGTACGTGAACGTTGAATTTATGTTTTGCCTCAGCTTGTGTTCTTGTACGTAAACCTGACCCGTGTTGCTCTATGTTGTGTGTGCACCAAGTAACCTATTATCGTACACGTTTGTCTCTCTCTCTCCCTTGTTTTATGTCGTACGTGTACAAAATAGCCTACTTGATGCGCACGTCTCTCTCTCTCTCTCTCTCTCTCTCTCTCCCTCTCTCTCTCTCTCTCTCTCTCTCACTCTCTCTCTCTCTCTCTCTCTCTCTCTCTTTCTTTCTTCCTTGCTGAAGGCCCCTTGCCCTCTTTTAAATAAGTAACGACACTGTACCTCCTCGGTATATGTATAATTGGCTTAAACTCGACAGGGTTCGAACAAATTATCAGAAGCAAAACGACCGTATTTTGCCACACTACTACCTCTCCTTTCTGTAAAATGATGGAACTTAATTGGCTGAGAAAGAAAGGACAGGTAAGACGACTGATGTCCCCCAATCTGGCCCTTTTCACTGGAACTATACGTCAGTGGTTCTGCATGTGTTGATCAGTAGCTATATGAGTAACTATATGGGTTATTGATTGATTGCCCAAGTATTTGTATGGGAGACTGAGTGTGTGTGTGGCTGGCTGGGAGGTGTGTGACTCTGTGCAGATCAATGTGTACTTGTATCAATGATTGTATAAGAGAGTAAGTATGTGTTAGTATATGTTTGAAAATGTAAGGTGCTCTATGTTTAACTGTATAGATTAGAAAATGGAAGTGTGATTGATTCTTTACAGGACTGACTAGGTGTGTGAGTAACTCCATGGATGAGTGGCAGAGTGTGAGTGTCTGTATAGGTGTATGAGTGCATATGATAGTGTTGTAAAGATGAGTGATTGTATGTATGAATGATTGTATGGGTGAATGAGTGAATGTGTGTGTAGACGTAGGAATCAGTGAGTGTGTATGTAGTAACTAGTATTGGTGTGTCAATGGTTTCAAAAATTATACTCTGTATTTAACACTGGGTGTAACAGAGGTTATATTAAAATGTGAGGAGATGCATTGTATTGTCACATGAATGATATCATCAGTGATGTGGTCATTGATGTCAAATGAGATGTCATCAGTGATGTCATCAGTGATGTCATTTGAGATGTCATCAGTGATGTCATCAGTGATGTCACTGACCATGTCATGAATGATGTAATATGTGACATCATCAGCAGTGGATTGCGGGTGCGCGATATATAGTTAGTGCAACTAACTATATATGGAATTTCAATGGTTTTGTGTGAGTAAAATAAGGTTTTTTAAATGCTAATTCCTAACTATATATGGTCTATAACCTATGGTTTTTTCAGTGAATTTTCAAGGTTTTGTAAATGCTAATTCCTAACTATATATGGTCTATAACCTATGGTTTTTTCAGTGAATTTCAATGTTTTTTTAATAGCAAATATCAAAAGCTTTAAAATGTCAAGTACGTGGTAGGTAAAAACATTTTCGTGTTTATGCACGCTGAAGTGCTTTGAACGCTGCCCCCCCCCCCCTCTTTTCTTTTAGGAGTATTCTCTCTTTGCAGATAGTGAAGGGTAGGTAACGCAGGCCTTTGCCCCCGTTGTAATCCGTCGTGCCTGCTTCCCTCTCCATTTGATTGATTGTTATCCAAGCATTTACTGTTTTGGAATTGGTTCTCTTTGGTTCATTCTCTATTTACAAACAAGCACAGAGTCGCAATACTCTGTTTAGTCTTTGCAGATAGTGAAGGATAGGTAACGCAGGCTTTAGCCCCCGTTGTAATCCGTTGTGCCTATTTTTATCCCTCATTTGATTGATTGTTTGGCCGAACATTGATCGTTCAGAATTGGTTCTCTTTGGGTGATTCTCTATTCACAAATAAGCACAGAGTCGCAATACTCTGTTTAGTCTTTGCGGATAGTGAAGGATAGGTAGTGCAGACTTTTGTCCCCTTTGTAATCCGTCATGCCTATCTCTGCCCCGTTTGTTGGTAGTTGGTTCACCCCGGACCGTTTATTAGAGGTAGATCATCCGACTCCGCCGGAGGACACCCCTAATAAAAAGGACATATATATAAAATGCGGACTAGCCGCTGTATCGTGCAAGCAAACTATAACATAAAAATCGTTAGAAAAAACAAAAGGAATCAAGCAAAATCAGTAGGCCACTGATGGGATCTCTTTTTGACCTCGCTAAAATAGAAACATTAGGAACAACCCCTCATGAGAAATATGAAACTAGTGAGAGGAACCGAGCTCGACGCCATGATGGCTGCAAGACAGCTCGGCTCCGCCGCCCACCCCGCCTAAAATAACGACAAACCCTATGCAAATATTATAAATATATACAACACACCAGCAAAGTAACAGGGTAAAACGTTTTATTAAATAACTATTGACGCTGTTCCTGTCCCTCCTTCCTTAAAGTAGCAATGCTGGGCTACTTTAGGCTACTTTTTAGTAGGATGTGGGCTGGAGTTCTGGACTTTTTGGTTCCGTCCAGAGGTGTCAGGGACAACACCCGAAGACCCCGGAGTTCAACCTGTCTCGGTGCACAAACAAACAGAAACACGGGCTTCTCGATGGTGGCGTCAAAGACCAAAGGTTTATTACTGCAGGGACACAGAAGTCACAGAAACTACACATGGGCAGTATCTAGGAGCCTGTTCAATTTGTACAAAGAGGGTTGTTCCTTATATACTAAATATTCTGCTCGGGGCAAATTCTTTACATGTTACCACAGTTCTAAACATTCGTGTCTTAAACAATAAATATTTGGCGTTGCACAGGAATCGTCAACAGTATCTGATGTCAAAACATTACGAATGAGGGGTTCCCACTAGTCCATCATAATCCCATGTCAATTTCTCATTCAAGACCCGGACCGCCTCATCGTAAATTTCGTTACCTCCCCCTAATAAAGGCCCAGAAGGAAAGGAGCAGAGCCAGGTGCAGAAGATAGAAAGACTGGATAAGAGATGTTTGTGGGTCGTAAATGGGCACGGTTACCAGCTTCGGCCGCCTAATCAGGATCAGGCCAACGAACACAAGAACCAGTATAGCAGGACTGGCCTCAGGCTGGGGAGGCAGTTCTTGCCGAGTCATGCTGCTACAGCGTTGCTGGCCTAAGGTGCACGTGTCACTCGCAAGGTGAATCGCCGGTTAAAGCCTACGTGTCCTTTAAAGAAAGAGGTCATTGCGTGTCCATTGACTATGTGAGGGCAAGGGATACAAAATGGCTTCCGTGTTCTAAAATGGATGCCACGGGTGGAACAGAAATGTGTTTGTAACTGGAGTGCTCTTGCTCGTAGCATAGCGAAAACACCAGGATATACTAAATGGATCATTTGCGGTTCACTGATACCAAAATTATGTATTTACGACAATGTTACAAACACGAGTAAAATCGTCACGGAACCTCAGACCCTCCTTTTGCCCTTACATAGGCAATTACTCAGTCTATATCAGAGTCAGAGTCTAATTCTATGCTCATTAGGTCAGTGACATGTTGTTGTATCATCATCCTGTCTCGTGCCTTTTCTCCTAATGCAGGTGGTTTTCTGAAACAGGTTGCAACACAGAGACTACACAAAGCGGGACCACATTGGATAATAAGACAGCACGAGAACAGAAATACTAGGATGACACCAATGACCATCAGAACCTTCCATCCCCACGCTGATACCAGGGTCCAAAACCACTCCATGAAGGACCAGTTTCCCTTATCTACGTGTATAGAGTCGGAAATCTTGTGTAGCTTAGAGATCGCTTCATAGACTGTTGGAGCATTATTTGGAATAAAGACACAGCAGCTCGATTGGATCATTCTGCATACCCCACCTCGATCTGCAAGTATTACGTCTAGAACCATACGGTTCTGCAACGTCATGAGACGATCCGCCTGAAGCTCAGCTGTTAAGTTGCTAAGGGCACCAGCAGTTTCTGTAATAGTAGATTCAACTACCCGTGTTAGTTGACGTAGATTTCTACTATTGGCCATAGGCCCCCAAAACGGAAGGAAACCTTTGAAAAAGTCTCCAGCTTCTTGACCAGCGGTATCTTCCTTGCTGAAGACACCTCTTGCTACTCTGGTCTTGTGATAATCTGAAGAAGCAGTGTATGTCGGAGGTAACAATCGAGCAATATAACATGAACCTGAAAAGTCAGCAGGCAGCCATGTATATGCTCTGTCCTGACAGATGAAGTAGGTACCCCTAGCAGTCAGGAAGGCAGGGAAGGAGTTAGACGGAAATACGTAAGTCTCAACGCACTCACTCCTCCCTAGCTGGGCTCTCAGATTTCTCCCATTTCCTTGCAAGCAGACCTGACCTCGGTGAGGCACGACCCAAACTGAAGTGGAGCTTTTACGCTTGCTTTCTCCCAAACTAAGGCGATACTCTGTAGAGTTCCAACTCAAATACACCCGTAATTCATCTCTAGGGTAAGATGGAGTATTATTGACGTCTTTAATCATGTCAATAATTCCCTGGACTAAAGCTTTGTTGGCTGAGTTGTATTTAGTGGACCGTGGTGGACGCGGAGGATAGGTCTCAAGGGCATATGAAAAAATGGTCTGAAAGGCCTGAAATGATCCATTGTAGCTAAAAGGCAAGACTAGATAGGGAATGCCTTTTTCCATAGTGTGAGGTATCAAGCCACACACCCAGCAGTCTGTAGTATTAACTACCAGTTGGTGTTGATGCAGGAGCTGTACAAATGTATTGTTAATAAATTCTGAGCGTCGAGCTTGTTCGTGTTCAGGAAATGAGTGAAAAGAATGCATGGAAGAAACCGTAGAAGTAGTAGGATCAAGGGGAGGTACTGTAGTTACTGGCATAAAAATCAAATGTACACCAAAGACGATTCCACCCACCAACGTTATCAAAACAATTAAAAATGTAACTGCACATTGCATTAGAAAGCATTTGCTGTGAAGTATTCTGTGCAGTCTATTTCTGCGAACATAAATTACATTCTCTCGTTGTAGCTCAGGAAGCTCCATCTTCTACAATCCGCTCGTGACCACTGATGATGTGTACGTAGATGAAAATGCCTCTATCAGCCCTGGGAGTTCCCAAAACTAACAGAAAGATCGACCTTGTGTCTGACCCCTGCAGATTCAACTAGGCACACAGCCACGACCCTACGGCTACCCAGACGGCAAGGCAATTTTTAAAACAAAAAGAAACAATACAAAGTTTTAGCAAACTTCCTGGCTGGAGGCAATGTATAGGAAATTCAAATCTGAAAATAGGCAGTTTCCTGCTTTATTTGTCCATATTGCGAGAACGTAAGTTGTATCTCAGTTTTGCAGGAGCTGTCTGGTCTGGAAACAATGTATTTTCAGCCGACGTTGCAATGTTCACGTTTTCAGATGACAAATGTTCTTTTGGTGCAGATGGCAAATGTTCGTTGGGTGTGGATGACAAATGTTCAGGGTTCAAAAGAGCCGTTTCAAAAGGAGAGTCAGAATTTGGTGAATCAGTGATCAGTTCTGCATCGCTGAAAGGTATGAACCTGGGGACTTGTTCCGTTTCAGAGGCACCGATTCCTTTCTTTACCCAGTTGTCGTGAGGAAGTGGCAGAGGCACACGTTTGGCATGTGTCGTATGGATCCAGTTCTTCCTTCCGGCCACACGAATAGCAGTTCTCGTTGCTAGTAGGACTTGGAAAGGGCCAATGAATCTGGGCTGAAGATTTTTCGTTCTTGCAAAATTTCTAATGACCACCTGATCACCCGGTTTCAGCTGATATCCTGGACTCTCCGGTGGCTTTGGCAATGCATCGAAAACCTGTTGGTGAATAAGACTCAATTTAGCAGTCAAGTCGAAAAGGTAATCAATTAACATTGGGTATTCCAGCTGCTTGAATTCTTTTGGTCTAGGTACCCCCCAAACATTTGCAGGACGACCAAAAACTATTTCATAAGGACTAAGCCCTACTCTAGAATGTACAGTTGCTCTTGTTGATAGCAAAGCCAAAGGCAATGCGTCTGGCCAGGACAAACCCGTGGATGCTTGTATCTTAGCAAGTTTCAGTTTAAGGGTGCCATTGTAACCCTCGACTAAACCCGCGGACTGGGGATGGTTCGCACTATGAAACTTCTGTCTAATCCCTAGACCGGCACACACACTCTGCATAACTTTCCCTACGAACTCACTTCCGTTATCTGACCATACAATCCGTGGCATTCCGTATCTGGGGAAGTATTCTTTAAGAAGAATTTTGGCAGTGGATAAGGCAGTATTGTCCTTTAGCGGGTATGCTTCGATCCATCTGGAGAAAGCACAAACTACCACTAGGACGTATTTCAGATTATTACAACGATCCATGTGAATGAAGTCTAGCTGGATCACTTCAAAGGGGCAGGAAGGAGGAGCGAAGTGACCTGCAGGTGTGGGGATTCCCTTGCCAGGATTATGCATCAAACATACCATACAATTTCTCACCACTCTCTCTGCACACTTACTAATCCCATCATTCTTCCAGACCGGAGCCAACATCTTACAAATCCCTTTTGAACTGATGTGCGCTGTTCCATGTGCCATCGTTACTACTGCAAGCACATACGCATCAGGCAACATCCAACGCTGTTGTTCCGACAAGTCAATCCAACACCCACTCGAGTCCAATTTACCCGTGCTCTCTCTCCATGCAAGTTTTTCCTCCTCAGTCGCCTCTTTCTGAATTTCTTTCACGCTTTCCACTGTGTCCTCACACATTCCAGACTCAGAAATCCATCTTGCAGACGTTGCAACATACATTCTACTCATCATATTTCTAGCTGTCTGTTTTGCAGTTTCATCAGCAAAAGCATTCCCACGACCAACATCATCCGTGATTGCTTTATGAGCACTGCATTTCACAATCGCAACTTCAATCGGCAAGGTTAGAGATTCCAACAAATCATTAACTAGCTGACCATGTTGAATCTTAGTCCCATGGGACGTAATGAAACCTCTCTCTTTCCACAAACGGCCAAAACTATGGGCCACGCCGAACGCGTACTGGCTATCTGTGAACACATTCACTCTCTTTCCCTTAGCTAAAACGCACGCTCTTGTTAGCGCGATCAATTCTGCAGCCTGGGCAGAATTCTGACTCACTCTTGCAGTCTCCACAATCGTACTCAAGGTCGTTACTGCATAAGCAGCAGTCACATCACCGTTCTCCAATTTGAAGCAAGACCCATCAACATACAGCGTGCCATCTGGATCTGACAACGGAGTGTCTTTTAGGTCAATTCGTCCTTTTGTTTCTTCCTCAGTTTTGAAATAACAGTCGTGTGGTTCGGAATCACTCGACTCTTGGCTAGTCGGCAACAATGTTGCTGGATTCAATACATTGCATCTTTTGATCTGAATGTGACTAGCTAACAGTGTCAGTTCATAACCTGATAATCTAGCACTGGTAAGGTGCTGCGTCTTGGTTCGGTTCATGAGTGTATCCACCGCATGAGGAACCATAACCACTAGCATATTGTTCATCACTAAACCAGCAGATTGTCGAATGGAAGCTGCAGCTGCGGCTGTAGCTCTCAAGCAACTAGGCAATGCTCTGGCTACCGGATCTAATGTTGATGAAAAATACGCACAAGGGCGTTGTTTATCACCAAATTTCTGCGTCAAAACACTCAATGCACAACCTTCTCTCTCGTGGACATAGAGCGTGAATGGCTTACTGTAGTCGGGTGTACCCAATACAGGTGCTGAACACAGTGCATTTCGCAATTCAGAAAAACTCTGCTGACATTCAGCAGACCATGGTACCGGACTCGGAACATTTTTCCCAGTCAAGGCTACCAGTGGTTTTGCTAAAAGAGAAAAATTTGGGATCCATTGCCTACAATATGAGGTAATGCCTAAAAAGGCACGTACTTCTCTCTGCATGCTAGGAACATTCATCTGTGTAATTGCTTTTATTGTCTCTGGGGTCAACTTCCTTCCCTCCTTTGACAAGAGATGACCTAGGTAGGTCACTTCTTGGCAGCAGTATTGCATTTTTGAAGGTGACACCTTGTGATTCAAATCTGACAAGTGATGCAATAAAGAAATCGTAGCTGTTTTGCAAGTTTCCTTGTCATCAGCAGCCACTAGAAGATCATCGACATATTGTACTAAAGCAGAACCAAGAGGAAGTACAAAGGAATCTAACTGGCTTTTTAATGCTTGACTGTAAATGGATGGGCTTTCACAATAGCCTTGTGGAGCGCGTTTAAACCTGAAGCTTCGTCCTCCTAGAGAGAAACCGAAGATATCTCTGCTTTCTTCGGCTATCGGAATGCTGAAAAAGGCATTTTTCAAGTCGACAACCGAAAACCATGCTGCTGTAGCAGGAATCAACGTTAACAATGCAGTAATGTCTGGAACTACAGGAAACTGTGGAATCACAATTTTATTAACCTCTCTAAGATCAATTACAAACCTATATACTGGAGGTTTTGTAGGGTCAGTTCGTTTCAAAATAGGCAGTACAGGACTATTACAGACATTACCTCTAGTTTCTTCTATAACGTCTTTCTCAATCAGATCATGCACTATCAGTAGGAGCGCACGCTCACCTTCACTAGAGATTCTGTATTGTGGAATTCGTGGAAGTTTGACATTTGCTTTCAAAGTTACTACATAGGGTGGAATTTCCAATAGACCTACATCATTAGGACCAGTCGCCCAAAGAGTATCAGGGAGTGAACGCAGCTCTGGTGGGAGCGCATCCATCGACAAGTACATCGGAGAGATTATTCTTTTACCCAACGTAAGCTGTACTCCTGCTGGAGAACAGTACAATGTCGCGTACAGGCGTTTTAACAAGTCTAAACCAAGCAGATTTTCATTACAACCTGTCGTCAAAATCAGGGGTGCTTTCAAGTGGCAGGGTCCAACAGAAATAGACAAAGGACCAGAAACAGGGTTATGAACAGGGGCGCCCGAAAAACCTACTGAAACGTTTGTAGAGCCAGACAAAGGTGCGCCAGGGAGTTTCGCATGTATGATAGAACTTTTTGCTGCACCAGTATCCAACAGAAACGGTTCGACTATACCTGATGTTGCTACTGCGACATAAGGCCCACTCTGATCTACTGGAACTGATACTACTCCCTCTCTTTGTCCATGGCTGTCCTAGTACTCACTTTGCTGAACTTCCTCACTAGCTTCATAATAGTCTTCAACATGATACTGTGGAGACCTATTCTGTTGGGCAGATTGTCCATTTCGCTGGTCGAAATAATTAGAAGGGCGATCACTCGTCTGCGGAGGCATAGCACCTCGTCCTCGACCTCTAGAGTTTTGCATGGAACTACCACGACCTCTCTGAGCTGCCGCAGCATTATTTTGTGCCCGAACTGGACACTCATTTTTGTAATGACCTTCCACTTTGCAATAAGCACATTGATTCCATTGGTATTGTGGCCTTTGAAAATTATAATCCGTTCTTTGATATGACCCTTGCTGCATATTAGTCTGATTCGTGCGAGACGGATAAGCTTGCTGTAAAAGTACTTTAGTTTTTAAATCTTTCGTCTTTTTATCTGATTTTTCCTTCTCTTCTTTATCCCTATTTTCATAGTACTGGGCAGTCGCAAGTATTTGCGCAGTCGTAGAGACAGCCCACGCACTTTCAGAATTCTTTAATTTACCACTAAGTTCTGGCAACAGATTGTGCACAAATTTATCAACAAATAATCTCTGGCCTCCTTCTGTGCTCATATCCTGACCACTATGATCCACGAAAGTCTCTTCGAATCTTGTGAAAAAGTCGGAGACGCTTTCGTCTTTCTTTTGTTTGCACGCGGACAATTTGTCCCAGTTAACGCGCAATGCTGGCATCAAGGTTTTCATTAAATCGATTATCCTACCAGGCAAATTAGCAATTAAGGGTTCCGGTTTAGAACCACCTATTTGTTGACCATCCGCTGCAATTATAGCCACCCAGTCACCACCTAGGGCAACTGGATGATTCTCTTTACGAATTTTAGCCCAAATTGGTTGCGGTACTACATTACCAAATAGCAGATCTATGTCAGCAAGATTCAATACACAAGCGTCAACTGTTTGAGCCAACTCTTTGTAGTACCCTGCAGGATTTTTACGCGGATCTGGCAATGCCTGTTTCACTGCTAATACTTCAGCTCGCTTCCATGGAATATGTATCCATACTCTCTGGAATTGGGCCGGAGTGGCTGCAATACCAAGGTTTGCATTAGCTTGCACAGCTTCACGCCAAATTGGTGGAACCTCTCTCATTGGATATTGACGATTTTGTTTCGTACTGCGTTTCTCTAACTCTCTCGGTGAACGAAGGGATGAGTCGGTCCTATAACTTAGAACCAGTTCCATCGCTTCTTTTATATTTTGACCAACTATCATACCTGCAGCAAACTCTTTCTGAACATTAATTAATTCTCCTAGATTTGATTCAGGGTCATCCTCTTCCAATTCCTCACGTAGAAGGAAACACATTTCATCGAACACATATCGTTGTGTCGGTTCATTCCATTGCATAAATGTATCTAATACATCTTGTACATTATATCTTCCAACTTTCGAAACCCATCTAAGAGCCGTGGAATCTAATATTCCTCTTTCTTCAGTACTGGGAAGCTGACTACGCCTCTGTACAGAGTCAGAGGTAGGAGTCTTAATCAGAGTTTTATAGAAGGGAGATAGAATATTAGAGACAGAATCAGTGATTCTCCGACGAACAGAAAGTGGAGTCATAATATTAGCAGAGGCAGTAAATAGAGTAGCAGTTGGAACAGATAGATTAGGAACAGTAGGAGTAGCAGGCAAAATAGCTTGTGAACTAGCAGGTGTGAGCGACACAGGCATAGGTAAAGAAGCCGGCAACCCTAGAAGAGGGGTTGTCGAAGGAACATTAATATTGACCACAGGAGGTACAGGAACTTGATTCAGGGGAGCGGGAACAGGGACACCGGGTTGTCCAGCAACCGGTAATTGAACATTCGGTATAGGTGGAGCCGTAGCACCCTGTGCATACGGTGGGGGTGATCGTAACAAGTAAGACAACAGGGGATCCTTTTCAGGGTCCTCTACTATCTTAGCCGTACTCGATGGTAAAGCAGGATAGCACTTGTCTATCGCTAAATTACGCTCTCTATTGGCCACCTCCATCGCTTTCTCAGACTCGTTGAGTTGCAGCTGCCTAGCAGACTGTTCTAAAGTCAACTCTTGCTCTTTCTGTTCTTTCTTCAACTTTTTAATTTCTCTCTGTTTAGATTCTTTTCGCCAATAACGGAAAGAATCAAACATTGCCGGCCGGGCTTTCTTCTTAAACAACCTTCTTTCTAAATTATCGAGAACTTCAGGTTCAAAACTACCATGTAGTGGCCAACTAAGGACACCATCTTTCTCTGTATAGTGGATCCATACCTCGTTATAAGAGATAGGGCCCACACCAAACTTGCAATATAGATCATAAAGGGGAGTTCCAATCGGAGGAACCAAACACGAGTCCTCCAACTGGGAATCCCTGTTGCAACTAAAACAAGACAACATACAATTTTTCCGACTTACCATTTTATAATCCGGAACACAAAACAAACAAGACACAAACAGAAAAGATGCGCACTCGAACCAAGAACTTAGGCCTACCAGAACTGACAAATGTATCGATACCTGAACTGAACAGAATGATTATCGTAACCAGAATAACCAGTGATAATCTTACAGAACTGAACTGAACTGAGAACTAAAAGGATTATCCAAACAGGAGCAACCCTCACAAAATACTTAACTGAGGCACTGAAGACGTCACCAAGGAGAAACCCGTCACGTCTCGCCGTACTAAGGACTGCACCTCGGGTCCAAGACAGGGCGACGGTCAAGGCAACGGACCACTGCAGCCGTCTGAACGGGAACCCTCGCGGAAGAGAACGTCGGGGCCACTTTTGCGATATGCCGGGATCGATGAAGTGGGGCGCCTCCCTCTGAAATCTTCCCACGAAGCTCCTCGAACTCTTCAGGCTTTTGGACCGGTACCGAATGACGTCGCCCCACGTTGGGCGCCAATTGGAGTTCTGGACTTTTTGGTTCCGTCCAGAGGTGTCAGGGACAACACCCGAAGACCCCGGAGTTCAACCTGTCTCGGTGCACAAACAAACAGAAACACGGGCTTCTCGATGGTGGCGTCAAAGACCAAAGGTTTATTACTGCAGGGACACAGAAGTCACAGAAACTACACATGGGCAGTATCTAGGAGCCTGTTCAATTTGTACAAAGAGGGTTGTTCCTTATATACTAAATATTCTGCTCGGGGCAAATTCTTTACATGTTACCACAGTTCTAAACATTCGTGTCTTAAACAATAAATATTTGGCGTTGCACAGGAATCGTCAACAGTATCTGATGTCAAAACATTACGAATGAGGGGTTCCCACTAGTCCATCATAATCCCATGTCAATTTCTCATTCAAGACCCGGACCGCCTCATCGTAAATTTCGTTACCTCCCCCTAATAAAGGCCCAGAAGGAAAGGAGCAGAGCCAGGTGCAGAAGATAGAAAGACTGGATAAGAGATGTTTGTGGGTCGTAAATGGGCACGGTTACCAGCTTCGGCCGCCTAATCAGGATCAGGCCAACGAACACAAGAACCAGTATAGCAGGACTGGCCTCAGGCTGGGGAGGCAGTTCTTGCCGAGTCATGCTGCTACAGCGTTGCTGGCCTAAGGTGCACGTGTCACTCGCAAGGTGAATCGCCGGTTAAAGCCTACGTGTCCTTTAAAGAAAGAGGTCATTGCGTGTCCATTGACTATGTGAGGGCAAGGGATACAAAATGGCTTCCGTGTTCTAAAATGGATGCCACGGGTGGAACAGAAATGTGTTTGTAACTGGAGTGCTCTTGCTCGTAGCATAGCGAAAACACCAGGATATACTAAATGGATCATTTGCGGTTCACTGATACCAAAATTATGTATTTACGACAATGTTACAAACACGAGTAAAATCGTCACGGAACCTCAGGGCTTTAGAAAGTCTATAAAGGCCATCAGCCGGCGAGGTAGCGGCCTAGGAGTGGAGGACCGTTGTGCAAATAGCCCGGGGGCGACACCACGCGCCAAGGCTCGTCCCCAATACACCCAGAGATGATGTCCAGCAAGTTGTGTGGGGGGATGCCTTGCTGATGCCGCCACCCCACCCCACCTTCTTGTTGCCTCATCCGGCCAGCTCAATCGATCGAGCATGAGACTCTTAAACCCAGGGTCGTAGGCCCGGCCATCTTAGTGATGTGTAATGCATGCCGCCGTTCCCGGGATTTCTCCCCGACTACTCTGCGGCCTACGAGATGGAGAGGCCGGGGCGTTGACTAGGCGGGGCCTCCGGCCGCAACCACAGCGCCAACGATCGCTGCTGACGGAGGGGAGCCTTGCCGGTGGGAGCAACTGATCTGAAGAACCGCTGCCTGCGGTGCCTCCCTGAGCCGCTTGACGGAGGCCCCCGAGGGGCGGTGTGGTGGCGCGGACTCGGAGGGGGCGCTTGGCTCCTGCCCCCTCCCCAAGTCTTGTTGCCCTGGTGTGGCCTGAGATTGCCCCCGACATAGGCGGCCGGCGGGACTTTTAGCCTTTTGGTGACTCTTCCATTCTGGACCCTGTCCCACAATCCGTTTGACCTGGGGACACGTCCTGCGGTGCCCTCGCAATGCGGCCTGGTCCCTGAATGTCTGCGGGGGGACGGTGTTGATTGGATCAAGATGGCGGCTGGTGCCCTTCTTCATGGCTCACGTCCCGACCGGGTGACTGTTCCAGGCCCCCGAGGGGCGGTGTGGTGGCGCCGACTCGGAGGGGGCGCTTGGCTCCTGCCCCCTCCCCAAGTCTTGTTGCCCTGGTGTGGCCTGAGATCGCCCCCGACATAGGCGGCCGGCTCCCGGGGTCCGGCGGGACTTTTAGCCTTTTGGTGACTCTTCCATTGTGGACCCTGTCCCACAATCCGTTTGACCTGGGGACATGTCCTGCGGTGCCCTCGCAATGCGGCCTGGTCCCTGAATGTGTGCGGGGGGACGGTGTTGATTGGATCAAGATGGCGGCTGGTGCCCTTCTTCATGGCTCACGTCCCGACCGGGTGACTGTTCCAGGCCCCCGAGGGGCGGTGTGGTGGCGCTGACTCGGAGGGGGCGCTTGGCTCCTGCCCCCTCCCCAAGTCTTGTTGCCCTGGTGTGGCCTGAGATCGCCCCCGACATAGGCGGCCGGCTCCCGGGGTCCGGCGGGACTTTTAGCCTTTTGGTGACTCTTCCATTCTGGACCTTGTCCCACAATCCGTTTGACCTGAAGACACGTCCTGCGGTGCCCTCGCAATGCGGCCTGGTCCCTGAATGTGTGCGGGGGGACGGTATTGATTGGATCAAGATGGCGGCTTCACACAAAGCTGACTCAAGTGTTGCTGCTGATGCTATGCAGACAAAAACTGGTTTTCAGTTTGTGCATTCTTCAGGATTTTTCCATCCAAGGCTGGTTGAGAGTTTGTAGAACGATGGCTTCAGATTTTCAACATACTACTCTTCAACATTCTTCATAAATGTAAGAATGTGAGACTCACTAGGAGAACGGCAGTTTATCTTTCCTTTCAAAATGCTGCCAACAATATTTTCTGTATGGAAGACACCATCTTGTAGCATGAAGGGCTGCGTCAAGGGTGGTATTGCCCAGAATGTCTTGTTTTCAAGTGCTCGTAATGACGAAGCCAGGACTGTGGCAGAGCGTCCAAAATCTACAAAAAACACCACTGCCAACTCTTCAATAACTTCCATCACCCAGCACCGCATTTCCAAAGAAACAGCATAGCAAGCTTTCGTGGCCTTTAGAGTTTTCGGAAGCAGTTTCCCAAGACCATCACTGCAGCCATTGCAATCCAACAGAGGAACTTTTTCCAAGATCGGCATATTAACAGGGCTGCTGGTGTAATCGGGGCTCTTGCAGCCATTCAACTTAATTGAAGCTTTCACAATGACAGACCGCCCACTGAACTTCGCGCCATGACATTTACTTATAACATTCTGCTGGGTCTTCGCCGAACTGAAGTCTACAAATGCAAAGCATTTCATTCCGCTTTGACATTTCTTGACATGTAGTGGGTTGAAGTCTTTAAAGAGGTCCACAATTTGCTCTTCAGTCACATCACTTGAAAGATTCCCCAAGCCAGGCAGGTCCCACACCACTTGAAAGGACCTGCCTGGCCTTGACCAAAATGGCGCCAGTATGGGAGCGACTTGCAACTCCTTATGACGTTCTAGTTACTTAGCCTTGA
The DNA here is from genome assembly GCF_964261635.1 of Lissotriton helveticus. NCBI lineage: Eukaryota > Metazoa > Chordata > Amphibia > Caudata > Salamandridae > Lissotriton > Lissotriton helveticus. The sequence continues at coordinate 504,042,840 of NC_136062.1, read as the reverse complement.
CGGTGTGGGGGATGTATGCGGTCTTTGTGCACATGGCGGGCGGGGAAGGGTACTGACTGGGCATACGGACAACCCTATTGATGTCGGTTTTTCATTATTGATTATTGTATTATTAAAGCTTCGAAGTAATGTTACCCATGATACTCGCCCTTGGTGTGCGTATGGACGATTTTATTGTAACTGATCCTGTTATACTTTCGAATAAAAAATCAACCTTCACTGATCCTGCAACCGTTTGTCACGTTTATTTTTTTCAATTAAATGGCTCGCTTGTTACATACTCCTATACACCTGGCTTTTGACCCTTTCCTACGCGCGGTCTGTACTACCGCCCTCGGGCGATCTATGTAATGAACAGACTACCATTGCCGAGACACAAGGGAATGCATCTCAGAGAGATAAGTCAAGTACGTGGTAGATAAAAACATTTTCGTGTTTATGCACGCTGATGTGCTTTGAGCGCTGCCCCCCCCTCTTTTCTTTTTCTGCAGGTTACATTGGAATTTCAGCTAAAGTATGGAGAAGACCTAAACCGCACTGTGTTCCACGCGAGGAAAAATAGGCTAGCTCTGTGAGACGGTACATTATATGTACGAGCTATCTCTGGGAGCGTGAAAGATTGTATGGTATGAATGTGCGCATGGGCCCTGATTTGTACGGTATGAATGCGTATGTGTGGCGCACGACTGGGAATGCTTTTTGTATGACTGAGGCGTTGATCGAACGGTTAATGGAATGAGAAAAATAAGCCCGAACATGGTATCCGCATGTGAAGGACGAAAAAGAATATAGCACTTTCCTTACTTAGGAACGACTCTCTCTGGAGCTAGTGAATGGGAGAGTAGCCTACACCAGAAACTTGAAGGGTTATTTCAGTACGACGAACCCGACCCCAACCGATATTCCAAAAATACACCCAAAATAATGCGCACCAGTAAGTCAATTTATGTGCTGACTAAATAAGAGAAGTTAGCTCGGCTCCGCCGCCCACCCCGCCCAAAATAACGACAAACCCTATGCAAATATTATAAATATATACAACACACCAGCAAAGTAACAGGGTAAAACATTTTATTAAATAACTATTTACATGGCAGCCTGCTGCAACATCGATCCAAATGCATGACGCTGTTCCTGTCGAGGTAGCATAGGTGGCGGACTAGGGGTGGAGGACCGTTGTGCAAATAGCCCGGGGGCGACACCACGTGCCAAGGCCGTCCCCGCGGTCAGCTGCAGCAGGGCGACCCTTAGCGTTTCACTCCCCGGTCAGCTGCACCATGACTGCCATTGGCGTTCCACTCGGTTGGATGGCCGGGGACCCGCTCCGGTGGCCGGGGTGAGGAGCGGCTGTTGCTGCGGAATGCTCAAAATGGTGGCCGACTCCCCGGATTTGGGCCGGATTTGGGCCTGGTCCACTAGAACGACTCTGGACTACCCTGGAACTCGAATGCTTGCCTGCTCGGGCATGAGCCCCACTCTTGAAGACGTCCTCTCAGTTTTAAAGGTTCTACGAAAGTCGTTAGCCCTCGACTCCCGCGGGCTTCCGATGGGGGCAACCGCCACTGTTGCTCGACTATCGCCCATGGACATACCACTGCCACGGGTGTCCGCCGCCTTATCCACATCTGGTGCCGTGAGGGAGGCTGATTCAGTGCATCGGCGGAGAGATACGCCTGCTGTCCCGCTCTCCGGAAGGGGCCACAACATTGTCACAGGATGGTAGTGCTCTCATGCTGACGCCAGTTTTTGTCCGAATTACTAAGAGACACTGTAGACTGCCAACTTGATCAGCTCCGGTGGGACCTCAGCGTGACCCGGTAGTGAAGATTTTGCCTCCCTCGCCTTTGAGTCATGGTTCATGCTGCCTGTTCTTTCTGTTGGCGCTAACAAACTTTTTGAACTGCCGAAAGGGATTCTGGTCCTGCCGCTACTTATTGGAGACATTGAACTATACTCTGGACCTGCCTGGCCTCGACCAAAATGGCGCCAGTATGGGAGCGACTTGCAACTCCTTATGACGTTCTAGTTACTTAGCCTTGACGTTATGGGGGATGTATGCGGTCTTTGTGCACATGGCGGGCGGGGAAGGGTACTGACTGGGCATACGGACAACCCTATTGATGTCGATTTTTCATTATTGATTATTGTATTAATAAAGCTTCGAAGTAATGTTACCCATGATACTCGCCCATGGTGTGCGTATGGACGATTTTATTGTAACTGATCCTGTTATACTTTCAATTATAAAATCAACCTTCACTGATCCTGCAACCGTTTGTCACGTTCAATTTTTTCAATTAAATGGCTCGCTTGTTACATACTCCTATACCCCTGGCTTTTGACCCTTTCCTACGCGCGGTCTGTACTACCGCCCTCGGGCGATCTATGTAATGAACAGACTACCATTGCCGAGACACAAGGGAATGCATCTCAGAGAGATAAGTCAAGTCCGTGGTAGATAAAAACATTTTCGTGTTTATGCACGCTGATGTGCTTTGAACGCTGCCCCCCCCTCATCATTTAGATTACCACCGCCCATTGCACAAAAGCGTACCGGGCGCTCCCCACGCAAAAAAAAAAGATTTTTTATTTTTTTTGCCCCGCGGGGCCCTTTTAAAGCCTCCACATCAAACCTAGGGGGTCAGGGAGGATCTACTACGCCCCCTTATGGTCATTTCCCCCTTTGTTTTGGCCTCCTCTTGTCTCTCGATCCTACCGAGAGACAAGATGGCGGCCGTTCCGGACTGTTTAGAATGTTGACAGACACCGGAGAGCCAATCAGCTTCGCTTCGCGAAGTTCCGTTACGCGTCAAGTATGCGAACCGGAGCGCTACCCGGAGCGCTGTTACAGATATATATATTTTTTTGAACGTTAATTTATCAAAATCCACTGGAGCACATATATTGAGACCTAGCAAAGGCACATCGGGCTAACAGTCCCTACAATTTTGCCAAGTTTCATGCAAATCCATTCAGCCGTTCGGGCTAAAAGTGAGGCCAACCGCCCTATTGAAATTAACATGGGAAAAACGCGTTTTGGGACCCCCCTTTTTTCTCGGCCCGCCTTTGACGAACCCCCCCCAAATTTTCAGCCGTTCGGGCTAAAAGTGAGGCCAACCGCCCTATGGAAAACTCAATGTTAAAAACACGTTTTGGGACCCCCCTTTTTTCTCGGCCCCCCCTTGACGAACCCCCCCAAATTTTCAAGCGCTGCTCAGAAACAAAATGTGCCATTTTCCTGAAAATTTCAGCCAATTCCGTCCACAAACGCCAAAGTTATTAGACATAGAATTTTCAAAAATCCCATAGAGAAAAAATCCTAACTATATATACCTACTGGCGACCGTCAGTAGGTAATATATATATATAGAATTTTCAAAAATCCCATAGAGAAAAAATCCTAACTATATATACCTACTGGCGACCGTCAGTAGGTAATATATATATATATATATATATATATATATATATCAATATATTACCTACTGGCGGTCGCCAGTAGGTATATATAGTTAGGATTTTTTCCCTATGGGTTTTTTGAAAATTCTATGTCTAATAACTTTGGCGTTTGTGGACGGAATTGGCTGAAATTTTCAGGAAAATGGAACATTTTGTTTCTGAGCAGCCCCTGAAAATTTTGGGGGGGTTCGTCCAGGGGGGGCCGAGAAAAAAGGGGGGTCCCAAAACGTGTTTTTAACATTGATTTTTCCATAGGGCGGTTAGCCTCACTTTTAGCCCGAACGGCTGAATGGATTTGCACGAAACTTGGCAAAATTGTAGGGACTGGTAGCCCGATGTGCCTTTTGTAGGTCTCAATATATGTGCTCCAGTGGATTTTGAGAAATTAACGTTTAAAAAAAGATATATATCTGTAAGCGCGCTCTGGGCAGCGCTCCGGTCCGCGGACCTTAAGCGTACCGGAACTTCGCGTAGCTAAGCTGATTGGCTCTCCGGTGTCTGTCAACATTCTAAACAGTCCGGAGCGGCCGCCATCTTGTCTCTCGGTAGGATTGAGAGACAAGAGGAGGCCAAAACAAAGGGGGAAATAACCATAAGGGGGCATACTAGCTCCTCCCTGACCCCCTAGGTTTGATGTGGAGGCTTTAAAGGGGCCCCGCTAAGCAAAAAAAAAAAAAATTTTTTTTTGTTTTTTTTCGTGGTTAGCGCCCGGTACGCGAACCGGGAAGCGTACTGGGGAGCGTATCACAATAAAAAATGAATGATAGACTTTTCAAATGCTGTATGTTAATTGATTGTTGGTTTTGTTGATTATTTTTTTTTTTTTTTAAACTTTTTTTATTGTGTTTCATAATTTATTAAACTTTCTAACATTTCATTGTCAGAAATTTCATAATCATGGAATATAGATTGTAGTCTCTGAGGTTGTAAAATGTCCTCATTTGCAAGGAGGTTATCTACTGCTTGTACACATTGCAGTAGTTCTTGGTCCCATGTTTCATCCATAAATTCAATCTCATTTGGATCAATGATTTCTGTGTTGGACTCTGGAAGGACAATTTCAAATGAAATGTTTTGTTCACTTTCCATTTTTCCTGAAATTTGCATAAAAAAAATATATATTAGTAGAGGTAGGGCACTGTTGGGATTAATTTTAGATAGGCAGTTTTTAACAGAGAATTTATCTTTGGGCAGTGTATAGTATCAGAGTGGAAGTAGGAATATAAAAAAGTGTATCTAAATTTATAAGTACTACAGAGGGATAGTATATAACTAACAGAAAAAGTTTGCCATATTAACTTAAAGTGCACAATATACTTCAGTTTTAAAAATAACAACTTACCTTTAAAAAGAAGTTGAAGTTATTAATGAAAATCCTATTGAAATGTACACCAGGAAGTAGTAGTCAAAATGGCTGTGTTTCCTTCTCTTCCTTTATATATATTCGGGTACATAACCAATCAAATGTCAGGTAAAAAAAGTAGAAAATGAAAGTAACATTTTAATTGGTTGTCAATTCCAACACTTCAGATGTGTTTTGTGAAGTAATTTACCTCAGGGTATTTAGAGAGGTCTACAGGCTAAATGGCTAAATGGAATTCCAATCAATTTTGTGAAAATGGTAGGGATTGGTATGTAGTATGAGCTAATCTATATTTGGTGAAATTGTCTCCAGTGGCTTTTCTGTGAAATACTTTCCCACCTTTTTTGATGGTGCGCTTCCCAGGGAGCGACCCGGTACGCGAACCGTTGAGCGCCCCGGTTCGCGTACCTTAAGCGTTCCGGGAGTCCACCATTTTGTGTTTCAGTCGAATTAAGATACAAGATGGAGGGCAAATAATGTTCAGAATGGGTAGAAGGGGGCACGGTAGAGTTATCTTGACCCCCTAGGTTTTCTGAGGGTGGCTGAGGAGGCTTATATGTGCGAAAAAAAAACATTTTTTTAAAAAAAATTCGCGAGGTTAGCTCCCGGTACGCGTACCGGGTAGCGCACCAGGGAGCGTATTTTGTTGAAAATTAGTGAAAATAGTTAGAGTAAAATAATAATTGTGAGTGATTAGATGTAGGGTAGCTCTGAGAAGAGCTTTTGGGTTTATGGTACATTTAGGTACTTATAAGTAGGTACCAATGCACATTCTTAAATTCAGAGTGAAAACTCTGTTGCCCTCATCTGAGAAGTGAACTCCATCTCCTCTGTAGATATCTTGCATGTAGTAACGCAAGTTATTGTTGTACAGGGAGCCCATTCCATGGTCTCTCATGTAAGCTGAAACAGATTTGTTTACATGCTTCCTCGACTTCTCAATTTGTGGACAAAATTGGTTTGACCACCTCCATTTCTGTCTTTGGCATATATTTGAATATACCAAGGCAGTCTGAGGAAAAAGTGCCATTAATTGCTCAAAGGTGTCCTTTAAAAGCATTTCCAGACCTACACCAGTCAAAGTGCCCAAGTCATTACCTCCACAGTGCACAATTAACAGGTCAGGTTTTGGCAAATGCATAAAGGTTTTCACCAATGGTATCAATTGGTGACATTTTAATCCTCTCTGGCCAAACCACTTAATTTCCACATCTTGTAAATTGAGGTTAGGTAAATTCCTGCTTTCAACGTACCTTTGAGCCCAGTGAATATAACTATGACCAACAATCCAGACAGAAAACATGGTGAGAGAAGGTTCTCCTGCAGTCAGATGAAGTGTGGCAATGAAATGGCAGTTGAAAAAATGTGAGTTTGAAATGAAAAAAACTGTGGAGTTTCTGTGTTCATGAAGTAGTAACAGTGATTGGTGGATTTTGATTGATGAAAACAGAAAGTTAGGGTGTAGAGATGTGTTCTTTGAAAGATGTATTTTGAGTGGTCAATAAAAAATCATTAAATGAAAGAAAGCACTGGATATGCAGGTGCACTGAGAGTTCAGAGTTCAATTGCAACATTGTTGTGTGAATTTGCAAACACCAGAGTTTCTCCAAGAGGTGGTTGCTATGGAAAATAGGCAGAAAGGGCAGAGGGGGAAGGGTTTTCATTTGAAAAAAAGTGAGGGAAGAGTTTTGATTGGGTGACATGAGAAATATGTGTGAAGAATTACACCATTTCTGTGCTTTTGATAGCTGCAGACTCTGGAGTGCATACCTTTTGCTCTGCTGAAGACAAATTGGTGTGTTTCTGAGACTGTTTTCAAACTCAAAGTATTTGCTAAGGTGAGAAAATATTTCTTTACTTTAGATAGAGAATAGTGTGCTTTAAGGAGAAAATTATGATTTATGTGGCGCAAATTGCTTGTAAATATGCTCTCACATGTGCATGGAAAATTTAGATTTTGAATGTTTGTGTTAAATAGCTATGTTAAAAGTGACCAAACCATGCTGGGAAGGCAATCAAAAAACGCTTTCATGTGTTTTAATGACATTTTAAGTCATTTTCTGATGTGCAGTGTTTAGAAATTATGATTTTAAAATCGTTTTTGGGGAAAAGGAATTGTTTATAAAATCATGACAAGGACATAATGGTGTATGGTTCTTTATAAGGCAATTGACTGTTCCTGATGTTATTTTTCTCATTTTAGTGTAAGACCTTTCTCTGTGGCGCAAATTGCTTGTAAATATGCTCTTACATGTGCATGAAAATTTTAATTATCAATGTTTGTGTTACATAGCCATGATAAAAATGAATCAACCATGCAGGAAAACCAATCAAAAAACGCTTTAATGTGTTTCAATGACATTTTAAGTCATTTTCTCATGTGCAGTTTTTTGAAATTATGATTTGAAAATCGTTTTTGGGAAAAAGGAATTGTTTTTAAATGCATGAGAAGGACATAATGGTGTATGGTTTTTTATAAGGCAATTGACTGTCCCTGATGTTATTTTTGCCATTTTAATGTCAGACCTTTCTTTGTGGCGCAAATTGCTTGTAAATATGCTCCCACCTGTACATGGAAAATTTTGATTTTGAATGTTTATGTTACATAGCCATGTTAAAAGTGACCCTACCATGCAGGAAAGCCAATCAAAAAACGCTTTTATGTGTCTTAAGGACAATTTAAGTAAGGTTATGGATACATTTATGATGACTGGTGCAATGAAGTAGAAATCACTTACTTCATTGGTAGGCATTTACAATAAAATTTTCTCCTCTGTTTTGTTCATCAAGCGTAACTTTAATCTGCAATCCTGAGTAGGCCTCACCTTAAACAAACCTCTGGATAGGCCACATATTATTGTCATCCTGATTTAATCATTTATAATGCTAGGGATAGATTTATGATAGGTGTATACCTCTTTTGTGCCACTTAGAAAACATTCTCCATGGGGAAATGACTTAAAATGTCATTAAGACACATGAATGTTTTTTTTTTAAACGTTTGCAAATTTTTTGGGTCACTTTCAACATGGCTATGTGTCTGAAACAGTCAAAATCTAAATTTGCAATGTACAGGTGGGAGCATATTTACAAGGAATGTGCTTCATGGGGAAACGTTTGCAATTTTTTTGGGTCACTTTCAACATGGCTATGTGTCTGAAACAGTGAAAATATAAATTTGCAATGCACAGGTGGGAGCATATTTACAAGGAATGTGCTTCATGGGGAAAGGTCTTATAATGTAATATGGGAAAAATGACATTAGAGATACTGAAATGCTTTATAGAGAAGCATACACCATTATGTCCTTGTCATAATTTTGCAAACCATTACTTTTCCCCAAAAACGATTTTCAAATTATATTTTGAAAACACTGCACATGTGGAAATTACTTAAAATGTCATGTACATATGGTGGTTCATCTGTAACAAGATAAGAAGCTTAGGGATACATTTATGATGACTGGTGCAATAAAGTGGACATTACTTACTTCATTGGTAGGCCTTTACATGTATTATCTCCTCTGTATTCTTCATCAAGCGTAACTTTGATCTGCAACCCTGAGTAGGCCTCACCTTAAACAAACCTCTGCATAGGCCACACCTTATCGTCATCCTGAATTAATCATTTAAAATGCTAGGGACAGATTTATGATAGGTGTATGCATCTTTTGCGCCACTGTGCGTCACTTTTGTGACGCAGTGGCGGTGCAAAAGATTTGCTATGAGGCGAGAAAATTACAAATTGATGCATTTAGGCAGATGTGTCATGGTGTAAAAAAAACGTGCCACATGAAACTGATGCAGCAGTGGATGTGCCAGTCATTTTGCGCCGCTGTTCCGCCACCCATGGTGTGCTGCATTTACAATGCGGCGCAGCATGGGGCAAAAATGGCACAGATGCGTGACGTATCTGTGCTGTAAAGGTGGCGCATTGCTGGAGTTGTATCGTAAGTGCGATGCAGCTCCAGCAAGGCTCAGGGGTGCCCCATCTATACAATGCTGCGTCAAGACCTATGCCAGCCTCAAGCAGGCGCAGGGTTTTGAAGCAGCTTTCTCCTATCTGATTGTAAATGCGGCACACCATGGGTGGTAAAGCAGTGGTGCACATTAACTGGTGCATGCCTGGGGATGTGCCATTTAATATAAATCTGCACTTTAACATTTGAGTATGTGCAGGGGACACAGAGTCGTTGAGGCTTATCCAAGGTTAAGAACAGATGAGTCCTGTTCAGTGAAAAATTAGACATAGGCTTCACCTGCTCAGCATCGCTGGACATGGTTAAATAATAGCTGCAAAATGTTACTCTTGTTAAATAATTTTACTATTATAATCTGTGAGATTTGTCTCTTACTCTGCAACATCTCATTGTTGTTATCTTTCTTTAAAGATAAAGACAACCTCAACATGAGCGACAATCTGCAATCAGTTGATTTTGACCTCATCATTGAACTTGTAATTGAAACATCAGTGGATGTTGATCCATTGGATGATTTAAATCCTGAGGATGAAGAAGAGCGTGATGAGGATGCAGATTTGTCTGAATTATATGATATTGGATGGGAAGCTGACTTGCTTCAGCCTTTGGAAATATAAACATTTATTTTTAAAATTTATAATCAATAAAAAGTAAAAAGGTAAACCGTTTAATTTAAAAATAAAAACACCTTCAAAAACAGGTTATGTGTAGTGTTTTCAATAAAATATTAAAATATGCTCATAAAATTAGATCAGATTCACATATAAAATAGCATAGGTAACATAAATATAAATGTCATTTCTTTTCTGGTATTTCTGTATTGTAAAAATGGCAATGACTAAAAAATCTTCAAAATAAAATGTCAAGTAGTGTGTTATGTTTTTGATCACTATTACTGATTTACTGTTTGATAATAATGTTTAATAACATTTTTTATTATATTTTTCCTCAGATTCAACTGCAGATCATTTCAAGATGCCTACAAAAATAAGAGAGATAAAGGCTGCAAAACGTCAAAGACAGCAGGAGAAAAAAAAACGCAGCAGTCCTCTAACAAAAAGATTTCTCAAGCCATGAAGAAAGCACCGGGTAAGAGCTCTAAATATTTCATAAGAAATATTTCTAATAAAAAAAATATTAGTACAGAAAATGTTTCAATCCATAATATGACAAGTAAATCAAATGGAAAGAAAAGGACAAATGAAAATGTTACTGCTAGAGCAAGAGATAAATCTGTGCATGATAGTAGAAGGAAACAACAGTTTTGGGAGATTCGTAAACGAATGTTCCGCAACAGGATAATTGGCAATTTGTTAAAAAATATTAAGAAAGGTCAACAGAAATTAGTTTTTTATAGGAGAAAAAAAAAAGTTGAGAAAGTTATTGATCAGGCTTTTGAAATTAAACGTAAGTTATTTATTTTGATAATCAATAGAATTAGGAAGCTAAACAAGGAAATTTTTGATTTCAAAAGAAATAGTAGATGGAAGAGAATAGTTAATCGTAGTAATTTTTGTGAAGTTTTTTCTGGAGAATGGATACATAGTTCAAGCTGTGAGGCATTTTTTAATGAAGAGAGTTATTTCCAGGATAATGATTTGGTGCATGCAGTTGACATCAGTGGTCGTGCTTATGAAGTGAAAGATGGTTGTCCAGTTGAAAAAGAAAAACTTGTGACAACAGAGGCAGAAGAGTTGTTAGGTAATGAGGTTTTAGGAAGACGTGCTAAGGGTCCTGTGTACACCTGGAAGTGTAGTAGTATTTGCAGTGTGCGACAGGATTCCATCAATTTGCTTTGTGATTTTGTACGGACATTTAACAAGAAAAGTTTAAAGCAGAAAATAAGGTTGTTGCAAGAATTAGATCCTTGCAGAGTGAGAGAAGTGACAGGTTTGCATGGTCATTCACTGGCTTGTCTTTCCAGGAGAGTATGCCAGAGTGTTTTTCATCATTTCAGGATGCTAGCAGTGCATCATAACAAAGTGAGGAAGTTAGTTAGAATGTTGTATTATGCTAAGAGTCCAGCAATTATGCTGAAACAATTATGCGCTGCTCTTTTGCATGGTTCTGAAATAGATGTGAGGAATATATGTGAAGAAATTGAGTTTTGTTACTTTGGAAGTAAAGAGGAGAATGTTGAAATTGAGCAAGAAATAGAGGGTCATTTGGAAGATACTGTACATGTTTCCAGTACAGATAATTTCCAGAGGGAAATTGCGACGTTTGACATGAAATCAAGTGAGAGGCCTAATTTCACTTGTGTGTGTTGTCGACGCACTTATTATAAGAATCAGACTAAGTTAGTGGATTTATATGCAAAAAGTGAAAGGGAAAATAATAGTGAATGGAAGGATTTTGCAACATACTTGATGGTAGAAAATTGTTTTGATTTGGGATTGGATCAACGTGTGTGTACTTATTGTTGTAACAAATTAAAACAAAACCAGATGCCTGCTAGAGCAGTTCATAATAATCTGGAATTGGTTGAGATTCCTTCTGAATTGAAGGATTTAAATACTTATGAATCTATTTTGATTCAAAGTATCCATCCCTTTCAGGCTATTGTAAGAATGGAGCCAAAGACAGGGAAATTGCCTCCATCAGATTTACAGAGAGGATTAAAGGGAAGAGTTGTTTATTTGCCTCTAGATTTGAAGAAAAACATTAACACAATTGGAGTAGAAAAAGTGGAAGAGGAACCTCTGGTTATCTTAGTTAATGGGGTTCCGACAAAGAATAAGAAAATATGGCAAGATTTAGTAGATGTTAGGAAAGTTAAAAAGGCAACATTGTATTTGAAAAAAAATAATAAATACTATAAGAATGTATATGTTGCAGAAGAGGAAGTAAGTGAGGAAGAGGATAGCGATTTGTGTGCTGGTCAAATTGAGAAAGTAGAACCCTCTACTAGTGAGGAAATATATGAACATTATAGTGTTCATCCTTTGCATTCAAAGGAAGTCATGGGGAATGCTATTGAGTTGTTTCAAATGAAACAAGCCAAAGGGAGTCCCATTAGTGTTTGGGAGGAAAGTTTGGAAGCTCGGTGTTTCCCACAGCTTTTTCCAATAGGTCAGGGAGGAAGATATGATGAGCGACCTCATCAAATTCCTGCTTCTGAATACCGGACTTTGCGATTGTATGCAGGAGATGCTAGGTTTCGACAATGCATTCCTTATTTGTTTCATCTCCTGTTTGAAAGCGATCTGTCTGGACTGTCATATGCAGTGAACCACATCTTGAAAAGTGGTATACACATGCAAAACATCTCGGCAAGTGATTTTATGGATAAAGTGAATGTCCAAGATAGTATTTTGGAATCTCACCTGATTAATCTCATGGCGTGTCAGCGTGGTACTAATGAGTACTGGTACCGTCGTCATGGTGATTTAAAATGTATGCTGAGGAACTTAGGTACTCCCACATGGTTCCTCACTCTGAGTTGTGCCGAGTATGGCTGGGAAGACTTACTTCAATTTCTACGAGAGGCAAATGCTAACGTAGAAAACATCGAATTCAAGACACCCGGAGAACTGTGCTCTTTGGATCCAGTCAATGTATGTAGGTACTTCAATCATAGATTTGAAGCTATGATGTCTTTCATCATGAATAAGAAGAATCCACCTCTTGGAGAGGTGTTGGATTTCTTCTGGAGAAAGGAGTACCAAGCAAGAGGTGCTCCTCATATACATATGTTGCTGTGGATCAAGGATGCACCTAAATTTGGAACGGATCCAGAAGACTCAGTGATGAGTTTCATCCAACAGTATTCTACGTGTGCTGTTCCAAACGCAAAGGAGAAGAAAAGCCTAAGAGAAAAAGTTCTGCGTTTCCAAAGCCATCGATGTGGAAAGTACTGCCGTCGTAAATTCCGAAACAAAGACAAGTTCTACACCAAATGTCGTTTCGGCTTCCCACGACCGGTGATTTCTAAAGGAAGAGTAAACAGTTTGATGTCTTCGCTGCGACATAATGTGATGAAGAAATCACCTAAAAACACTTACAATTTGAAGAGGAACGAAGAGTCCAAGTATATCAACGACTACAACCCGGTGATTTTGTCCATGTGGAATGCTAACATGGATATACAGTTTGTGGCTGATAACTGTATGGCTGTGGCTCGGTATGTGACGTCGTACATCACCAAAAAAGAGAAGACAGAATTGAAGGATATGTGGGAGGACATTTCCCATGAAAAGAGCCTCAGCAAGAAGTTGTACAGTTTCAGTCTGAAGATGTTGTCGCATCGAGAAATCGGAGCGTACGAATGTTCTGACCGGTTGTCTTCAGCAAGTCTCTATGCCAAGTCCAGGAGTATCGTTTGGGCGAGTCTTGGTCTTGCTGCAACGCGTAATCGAGTTCTCAAACCTGTGCGGGAAATTGAGTATTTGGCGGAAAAGGAGCCAAACAGTACCGACATTTTGAAGACAAACATGTTGGATACATATTATCCAAATCGAAGCAGTCACCTAGAGAATGTTTGTCTGTATGAGGTTCTGCAAAATTACATGTTCAAGAGGAACATCAAAGAAGATACTGAGTAAGGAGTGTATGCTGTAATAGGAAGTGAGGGATGTCTGGTCAAGCAAAGAAAATGCCACTTGATAAACCATCGAAAATTGAGTGGCGAATCTCCTGAAAAAAAGGAGTTTTTCTATTTAGCACTTTTGCAACTTTTCAAGCCTTGGCGTGCAGAAGAGGAACTGCTTGGAGATTTCCTCTGTTACGAAGACTCTTTCAATGCCGCCAAGGAGACCATAGAATGTCCTGCTTTTCCCAAATATGTAGAAATGTTGAATGCGGAAATTGAGCAGGAAGCAACGATTGCAGCCGAGATTGCCAGAGACAGTTCTCAGGACAGTCAGAGTTCTGCTTCATTGAGTCAGGATCCACTAGGAGGACCTCTTATTGAAAATGAAGCTGCCACTGCTATGAATGAGGTGGAAAGAGCCATGGCACATGCTCAAGAGGATGTGGTTAACTTAGAAGAGTTGGAAAGGCAACTCAACGTTGAGCAGAGGAAAATATATGACGAAGTTACCATGCAAATTGATCATGGATTAAGTCATGATAAGAAAGAGTGCTCATGTACGTCGTTGAAGCCTGTCCGACTGTACGTGAGTGGAGAAGCGGGAACTGGAAAAAGTTTCCTCATTAAAGCAATTTCATGCTATTTGCAGGAAAGGACAGAGTCATCACTGTCTTGTGTTGTCACTGCTCCAACTGGACTGGCAGCACATAATATTAAAGGGATTACTTTACATCGTTTACTGATGCTGCCAGTGGAGCATGACAACAAATTAGAATATCACAAGCTATCTGGAGATGCTTGTTTTGAAGTTTCAAGAATCTTGAGGAAAATGAAACTTCTTATCATTGACGAAGTAAGCATGGTTTCCAATGTCATGCTTGCCTTTGTGCATTTGAGGATGCAAGAAGTTCTCAAAACAGAGTATGATGTGTTATTTGGTGGCAAACACATCATTGTTTTTGGAGATCTTCTGCAGCTGACACCAGTGAAAGGGCAACCTGTGTTCAAAATGCTCAGGCATGAAGATACCAGGAAGTGCCTAGGCAGCATTGGCAACGTCAATATATGGTTAAACTTCAATTATGCTGAACTGCATGAAAATATGCGTCAGGCAAAGGATGAAGTTTACAAGACTATTCTACAAGATGTTAGAATTGGAAAAGTGACCGAGCATGGGAAAGAAGCTTTACATGCACGATTACTGTCAAATTTATATCCAGAACAAGATGTTGTGCCTGAGAATATTTTTCAGAAAATTACTGATAAGAAATCTGGAATATGTTTGATGCCAACTCTTGCAGAATGTGCCAAATTTAACAACAAAATGTTGCATTTAGAAAAGCAAGAGATTGTGAAAGTGGAAGCTATTGATAGAGTAGAGCATATGGGATCAACAATTATTTTGTCTGAGAATCTGAAAACAAAATTGGATTCATTAGAGAAGAGTATATCTAAAACTGCAGGTTTTGAAAAGACTCTGAATGTGTGCTTGAACTGCCGTATAATTTTAAGAAGGAATTTACATGTTGAAAGAGGTCTGGTAAATGGATCAATGGGTAATGTTGTTGATTTTGTGAAATACAGAAATAGAGATGGAATTGAATTTTTAAAAATTAAATTTGATGGCATTGAGGAAGTACAGCTAATTGCTCGTTGTTCTGCTAGATTTTTGCTTGTAAAAGACTTATATGTTCGCCGTAAGCAGTTCCCTGTTTGCTTGGCATATGCGGTGACAATTCATAAATCGCAAGGTTTAAGTGTAGACACTGCATTGGTGAATATTGGCAGTTCTGTGTTCAAGCAGGGTATGGCATATGTGGCATTGTCACGAGTTAGAACTTTATCGGGATTGTACTTGATTGACTGTGATGTCAGAAACATTTGTGCAGATCTAGATTGTGTTAAGGAATACAATAGGTTAAGAAGAGAGTATGTGCCACATTTGCCTCAGTTTCCTTTGTTTGAGAAACGTCTGGTAGGCCGGAAACGAAGAAATGAGAACAATACTGGGCAGGTTGTAGCAAAAAGACAAAAAGTGAATGAACCTAAAATTACAAGCAGAAACAAAGAGGATTCTGTTGAAGATGTTGTTGGTTTTCAGTTTGAAAACAGTTCTGGTGTCAACTGCTATGCTAATGTAGTAATTAATGTTTTGTTTTCTCTAAAAAATGTAAAAGAAGAGATTGTGGTCAATTCTGATCAAAGATTTTGCAGTTTGTTAAATTCTGTGTTAGAGAAATGTACCACTGATAGAAGAAACATAGAAAGTGTGTCTGAAATTAGAAATCTGTTAGATAGATGTTCAGGCCAAACACAATTCTCTCAAAATATTCAGCAAGATTGTCAGGAGTTTTTAATGTATATGCTTCATGTATTACATGCTGAAGGTGTAGATGTAGATCAGCTGTTTGGGCTTTCTTATCAATGGCAGCATGACTGCGAGAACTGTATGGTATCAAGTACTACTAGTGTAGACTCAGAAAGATTTGTATATTTAACTTTGCCAGACAGTAAATCAGTGTCCTTTAATAAGCTAGTAAAAGCTGCTAATCACAACATGGAGTGTAGCCAATGTAAATCTGAAATGATGTCCACATTATTTATACGAACATATGGCCAGTACATCATTTTAATGTTCCAACGATGTAGGCCTGATGGAACAAAATTGACAACTTTAATAAAAAAATTTGTAGCTTCGCAGTTGTCAATATCAGGAAGGACTTTTGTAACTACAGCAATTGTATATCATGACGGCCCTTCAATATCATCAGGACATTACACAGCTTATTTAAAGTCTAGAAATGGCTGGTCATTCTGTAATGATTCTGTTGTAATTTTCAAAAAAAAATTGCCGTATGACCTTAAAAACTCTTACCTGGTGTTTTTAAAACCAAAATTTTAGGAAAATAATCTCGGGATATGATCTGTGGAATTTCAAGAAGTTCTAATGGCTCCTACACAATTTGGCCTTGAGGATAAGTGTAGTTCAGAGACATAACTTCTAATCATAGGATTGGACATCATGGACATGTATGTGCAGTTTAAATGAGTTCAGAAAAACTGTTTCTTTTCATAAGCTAATTAAAGCAGCCTATCAAAACATGGAGTAGAGGGAATGTAAGTCTGCAATGCTGTCTACTGTTTTACATTACTTTGTGATTAAAAGTGATGTAGAGAATTAAATAATTGTAGTACTCATAGAGGTAGTGTAAGTCTGCTTCATATTAAGCAGTATCAGTGTCATACGAAATGTAGAACATGACTGAGCAAGAAGGGGAAGATATTACTATTCCAGGATTGTGAAAATGATCTTCAACATTTTAATTCTGAAAGTTGCGGGAATGCCAAATGATGGGATTGGCTAACAAGAAATCCAAGAGTTATACATGGCTCTGACAAAATTTGGCCTTGTGGAATCTTGTGGTAGAGAGCAAGAAGTCATTTATTGTATGTAACATGTTTTTAAAAACGATGGAGATTTTCTTTCAGAAACTGGTGGGCTGAAAGTAATAACAGCACAAAAGAGTATAAGCTATTCATAGGACATCCTTGGACGTCATGGAAAGTAAGTTAACTTTAAGGAGTTCTGATTTTTGATTTCTGATCTTGTATGGGTTTTTTAAACACAATCATTTTGATTGTGTTTTTTTTTCCCCGCTGTTACATGATGAATACCTTCAAGTCACTGTTTTTAGTGAATTTTGATACATTCTGAGAACAGCAAAAATAAACCATTTAACATGTATAATTAATTCTGTAATGTTTCCATTTATGATGTATATGTAGAACTGTGTAGAAGGCATGGAGAAGGTGAGGCTTCTGTAAGTGTCAAAGTTGTTGCATGCAGTGCTGCACTTCTGCGTATTCTTTGATATGCTAGACTACATCTGCACAATGAGATACCTAAGCAAAGGAAACAGAAGTGATGTGATTGTGAAATGAGCAAAATAAATTGCATGTATTTCAATTACATCACCTGTGTTTCCTATCATTACGAATCACATTGTGCAGATCAAGTTTAGGTCTGTCCAGGGAAACATAGGAGGTTTGGACTTTGTTGAAGATTGCAGTGGACATGACTCACTTCATTGGTAGACCTTCAAATGTATTATGTCTTCTATTCTCTTCAACAACTCGAAATTTCATCTGCAACCCTGAGTAGGCCTCACCTCAAACAAAACTCTGGATAGTAGACATCTTATTGGCATCCTGAAGCAATTATTTTAAATTTTAGTGTCTTGCGACACTTTTCTGAGACAACAGCAATGCAAAAGATGCACCATGTTTTAAGATAGGCCTCACTTCATCTGCATCAAGATAGTGTTAGTTTAAAATGTATATCTTTAGGACTGTGTAGCTTCTGTAAGTGTCAAAGTTATTGAAAAACTGTTTGTCCTTCAATCTTTGCCCTTGTCTTTTGTAATTTTTCTATACATGTTTTTATATTTTTCAAATGTTTGTTCTCTCTTTCACAGATTGAAAGTATAAAAATAAAAAGTGAGGAATTTAACGACAATTATAAGGTAAGTATTTTGTACTCTTTTCGTTACATTTCTATCACATTGAACTACTATTACTTCCACTGCTTCATTTCTTTAATCCTCAGTTTCCTGCCTTTGCTACTTCCCTCATTCCTTTCTCTATTACCTACTTACTCAACTCCTTCCACTTTTTTTCTCAGTCCCTCTCTTCTCATAGTTCCTCACTCTTGTTCACTCACTCCGTCTCTATTACTCTTAGTGTCTTTGACTGATCACTGTATCACTATTTGTTCATAATGCTTTCTCTGTGTAGTTGAAGCACACTAAGGGGCATATTATGAATGCAGCCAATAAAATTATTGCTCTTTTTATTGGCAGAAAACTGGTGCAAAAGCGGCTTTAGCGGCAGTTTTCTGCCGCAAAAGCAGCTTTAGCGACACATTTCTGCCTATAAAAGCTGCAAAACTTTTATTGCCTATGTTGATAATATGCCCCTATGTTATTTACATTAGGGCTATATTGTCCAGTATAACAATCAAAATTGCTCTCCAAAGACACCAGGCAAAGCAGACGCTCCCTCAAACAGATCACCAAGCGCAATTTACCCTACTTACAATCTAGCCTGTTCTCTGTCGAGACTTTAGCAATCTTTAGAGCACAAGATAAGATTTTTTTACATGGAAGAGCCATACGTATTGCAATTCTACTTAAGAAACAAGCATTGGCATAGTCAATAGGTCTCGCCTTTGGGACCTTATACGTGTTTAGCCATGCAACAGTTGATGTTGCTGCACCAAGGATATTATGCTGCATAACTAAAGACTTAGAAGGTCCAAAAGTCGATACCTATTGGCTATGCCAATGCTTGTTTTTCTTTCACTTCGTTATCTATTTTGTTTTTCACAATTATACCATCTTCTGTCTGTTCTTTGGTAAATAGATCTATTAAATAGTATCTCTTCTTTACTCCCTATAGCTGTCTTTCTTGAAACATCACTCTCTGTTTACTTTCCTTATACTTACTCTTTTTTTAAAAAAAGTTTTTTTTTTGGTTAGCTCCCGGTACGCGTACCGGGAAGCTAAACCGGAAGCGAACCAAAAGAAATAGAGCTTGCCCAGAGTGCTAAACATTCTAGCAATTTTTTTGGAAAGGGAAGGTAGTTCTGAAAAGAACTTTTTTTTTTATATTTTTGTTGTTTTATATTTTTTTTGTATTTTTTGAACATTTTTTGTTTTTTTTGTATTTTTTGAACGATTTTATATTTTTTTTGGTTTTTTTGGGGGGGGGGGACAACAAAAAACAGGCGTTGAAAAGGGCTCAACAGGAGCAAAAAAAAATTACTGGGGGCGGTTAGGGCAATTATGATTGTCATAAGCCAGGTTGATGGCATTAATACTCATGTTACCACATGATATCAACGCACCACAGTGCATACAAGTATGTTTCATGTGCCCAAAATTCTCTTGGATGTTTGGCACAGTTTCCCGTGCCTCTGCTGGTGTCAATGATATTGACGATGTTGACCTGGCCACAGGAGTTGCTGTTGGGTTTTGTTCCATATCCCGTATTTCCGCCCGGCTGTAATTAAGTGGATGCTTCCTGGTCATGTGCCGATGCATGGTATAGTTCCCATAGCTATACTTTTTATCAGTCCCTCTTGATAATTTCTCTTTGCAGATGAGGCAGGTGACATACCTCGCATTCACTTTCTTTTGCCCTGGAGGGATTGAATAAAACTGCCAGATGAAACTGGCTTTCCTATGGGAAACCCGGGGCACCTCTTCCAAGAACTGTGGTTCTTCTCTCTCCTCTTCCTCTAGTTCTTCCTCTTCCTCCTCTGTGTTGGTGATCACCTGGGGAGGTGGTCCTCTCTTCCCATGAGGAGGTGGAGGTGGTGGTGGGGGTCCACCAGCTGAAGCAAGTACTGAAGTCATTTCTCAAGTATTAATAAAGGTCTTCCTCTCACAATGATGAAAGTCAGAGTGAGGAAAGAAGGAGGGGTTTTCATCATTTGGAAAAAACAATACTTCTCAACCAATGAAAAGTGTTATTTTTAGGTCACCTGACCTAGCCTTCCATATTTATGAAACTAAAAGTGAAATGAACCAATGAAAAGCTTTATTAACAAGTCACATGACTCTAACTTTCATGTTACGCGCTGCGGAACGCTCCCCGGTTAGCTTCCGGTTCGCTGCGCTTCGCGCCTCGGTCCGCGCCCGGGGACACTTCCGGGTGCGCTAACGCAGTACGTCACAAGACGCATTTCGCGGCAACGCGATACGTCGCGCTTTCGCGCCGCGGATCGCTTCCGGGGAGTTGCGTTTCGCGCCTCGGTCCGCGCCCCGGGGCACTTCCGGGTGCGCTAACGCAGTACGTCATAAGACGCATTACGCGGCAACGCGATACCGTCACTATGTTGATTTGTTACCGGTTCGCGGACCGGATCGCGGAATCGAATTGAGCTAACGGGAAGCTTCCCGGTTCGCGGACCGGGAGCGAAACAAAAAAAATATTAAAAAAAAATTATTAAGAAACATATAAAATATATTTTTGGATTTAAAGAATAATACATTTTACTTCTGTAGATATTAGCTTTTAAAAAACCAATGAAATTCACTGAAAAAACCATAGGTTATAGACCATATATAGTTAGGAATTAGCATTTACAAAACCTTGAAAATTCACTGAAAAAACCATAGGTTATAGACCATATATAGTTAGGAATTAGCATTTAAAAAACCTTATTTTACTCACACAAAACCATTGAAATTCCATATATAGTTAGTTGCACTAACTATATATCGCGCACCCGCAATCCACTGCTGATCATGTCACATATTACATCATTCATGACATGGTCAGTGACATCACTGATGACATCACTGATGACATCTCAAATGACATCACTGATGACATCACTGATGACATCTCAAATGACATCACTGATGACATCTCAAATGACATCACTGATGACATCACTGATGACATCTCATTTGACATTACTGATCACATCACTGATGACATCATTCATGTGATAATACGATGAACTTCTTCAGACTCTAATATAACCTTAGATACACTCAGTGTAAACAGACACTCATAGACTGTCACTCATCCATGGAGTTACTCAGACACTTAGTCAGTCATGCAAAGAATCAATCACACCTTCATTTCCTCAACTATACAGTTATACACACCTTACTTATTCAAACATATACTAAAACATATTTACTCACTTATACAATCCTGTATACAAGTTCACAATGATCCATACAGCCACTCACACATTCACTGGCTCTTATGCACAGTTATTTATATATGTCAACTTTCACATGTACTGTGTTTTACATATGTACTTACTTTGACATGTAGCACTGAGATATCCATTCACTCACCAATACACTCATGCACACAGTCAACCGCCCATACAGCTGTTTCCACATGCACTTTTGAACCCATACATCTAGTCAATCAACTGCTCACACATCTATGCAGAGAGTCATACACCTCCCAGCCACCCACACACACACTCAGTCTCCCATACAAATGCTTTGGCAACCAATCAATAACCCATACAGTTAAGCATATAGCTAATGATCAACACATGCAGCAGCTTATTTATTTATTTATTTATTTTTGACACTTGTAAAGCGCTGCTTATACCCTCAGGCGTCAAGGCGCTCAAACCATTATTGAAAAAGTGAAGAGTGAAGAACTAAACCGGTTACAGAGAAGAATGAATTAGTGAGAGAAAAGCCAAGTTTTCAAAAGTTTGCGAAACTGGAACAGCGTGGTACTTTGTCTGATGTTGAGAGGCAAAGTATTCCAAAGTTTAGGGGCCGCCACCAGAAAGCGACGGTCCCCCCAAGACACTGTTTTGGTGCGTGGAACAAGCAGCTGGTTAAAGGCAGCTGAGCGTAGAGCTCTAGTGGGCTTGTAAATTTGCAGTTTGTCTCGTAAGAAAAATGGTCCTTGGTCATTGAGTGTTTTAAAAACTATACAAAGAGCCTTAAAGTGGACTCTTTTTTGTACAGTCAGCCAGTGGAGATCTTTTAGGTTTTTGGCAATGGGTTCGAACTTTGTTTTGCCGGTGATAAGGCGGGCTGCTGCATTTTGTATAGTTTGCAATTTTGTAGTGACTCGGGTTTGCGCGTTGAGAAATAAACCATTACAATAGTCCAAGGATGAGAGGACAAGGGCAGAAACAAGTGTCTTAATCGCAGATTCGGGAAGAAAAGGACGAATTTTGCGAATCATTTTTAGTTTTAGGTGCGCAGTAGATGCAGTCTTGTTGGCATGATCCATAAAGTTCAGTCCATCATCGAAAACAATCCCCAGGTTCCTGACCTTGGAAGTTGGTATAGGAGGTGTGCCAAAGGACTCCGGCCACCAGGTGGTGGACCAGGCTGGTGATAGTGGACCGAAAATGAGTACCTCAGTTTTTTCTGAGTTTAACTTTAAACAGTTTTTCGCCATCCAGTCTCCTATATCTAGGAGCCCTATCTTGAATTTTTCAGCTACTTGCTCTCCGTCACCTTTGATCGCCAACACTAGTTGGGTGTCGTCGGCGTACGAGGTAAGGCTCATCCCGTGTGCTTTGATGGTCTTAGCTAGGTCCGACACATAGATGTTGAAGAGTGTCGGACTAAGGGATGAGCTTACACACCAACAGACATAATGATGCACAAATTAAGACAGTTTAGTCACTAACCCATGCACTCAGTGAGACACATTTAATCAGTCACTCATACAGTCAGCCATGCCCCTACTAAATCCTTCATCAAGACACTTATACATCCACTCATTCTTCAATATGTAAGACATATTTTAACTTTACAGAATTATACAGTCACTGGATGTAGTCATCAGTGATGTCATTTGAGATGTCATCAGTGATGTCATCAGTGATGTCATTTGAGATGTCATCAGTGATGTCATCAGTGATGTCACTGACCATGTCATGAATGATGTAATATGTGACATGATCAGCAGTGGATTGCGGGTGCGCGATATATAGTTAGTGCAACTAACTATATATGGAATTTCAATGGTTTTGTGTGAGTAAAATAAGGTTTTTTAAATGCTAATTCCTAACTATATATGGTCTATAACCTATGGTTTTTTCAGTGAATATATATATATATATATATATATATATATATATATATATATATATATATATATATATATATATATATATATAAAAATATATTACCTACTGGCGGTCGCCAGTAGGTATATATAGTTAGGATTTTTTCTCTATGGGTTTTTTGAAAATTCTATGTCTAATAACTTTGGCGTTTGTGGACGGAATTGGCTGAAATTTTCAGGAAAATTGCACATTTTGTTTCTGAGCAGCCCCTGAAAATTTTGGGGGGGTTCGTCAAGGGGGGGCCGAGAAAAAAGGGGGGTCCCAAAACGCGTTTTTAACATTGAGTTTTCCATAGGGCGGTTGGCCTCACTTTTAGCCCGAACGGCTGAATGGATTTGCACGAAACTTGGCAAAATTGTAGGGACTGGTAGCCCGATGTGCCTTTTGTAGGTCTCAATATATGTGCTTCAGTGGATTTTGAGAAATTAAGGTTCAAAAAAAGATATATATCTTTAACCGCGGACTGGGCAGCGCTCCGCTACGCGTACTTTTCGCGCAACGGAGCTTTGTGAAGCGAAGCTGATTGGTTCTCCGGCGTCTGTCAACATTCCAAACAGTCCGTAGCGGCCGCCATCTTGTCTCTCGGTAGGATCGAGAGACAAGAGGAGGCGAAAGCGAAGGGGCAAATGACCATAAGGGGGAATAGTAGATCCTCGCTGACCCCCTAGGTTTGATGTGGAGGTTTTAAAAGGGCCCCGCGGGGCAAAAAAAAAAAATAATAATAATAATCGAACGGCTGAATGGATTTGCACGAAACTTGGTAAAATATTAGGGACTGGTAGCCCGATGTGCCTTTGCTAGGTCTCAATATATGTGCTCCAGTGGATTTTGAGAAATTAACGTTCAAAAAAAGATATATATCTGTAACAGCGCTCCGCTTCGCGTACTTTTCGCGTTACGGAGCTTTGCGAAGCTGATTGGTTCTCCGGCGTCTGTCAACATTCCAAACAGTCCGTAGCGGCCGCCATCTTGTCTCTCGGTAGGATTGAGAGACAAGAGGAGGCCAAAGCGAAGGGGGAAATGACCATAAGGGGGCATAGTAGATCCTTCCTGACCTCTTAGGTTTGATGTACCATTTTGCCAAGTTTGGTGTAATTCCGTTCAGCCATTCAGGCTGTAGACGTATGTAAATGTCCTATGGAAAATTGCATGGGGAAAACACATTTGAAAGTGTTGAAATTTAGAACCAATTAAAATGTTACTTTGGTTTTGTATTTGTGTGTGATGAAAGTTAATTGGTTATGTATATATGTCAAATGAGAGGAAACCACAGCCATTTTGTGATACTACTGTCTGAGGTACATTTGTGAGGAATTTTTGGTGGTGAATTTCTGGTGTTTGATTTACACAGTACTAACACTTTTCCTACTTTTGAAAAGGTGAGTTGTTAATTTGTAAGGGGAACTATGTTGTACACTTGAAGATAATGTGAAAAATGTTTTCTGTTATTTATTTGCAGTCCTTCTGTTATACTAAATACTTGATAAAGTTAGTTTTATATTATGTATTACTAAAAACGATAAATGAAAGTGATTATTTTTTTCTGCAATTTACAGCAAGCAATTTCAAAATAAAATGGCTCACAATGAAGAGACCGTGGCAATTTCTTTTGAATCGTCCACTACATTGATTGAAATTGAGAGCACCAATAATGAAACATTGTCACAAGGAGGACATGACTTGTATGATTCCATTAGATTGATTGAAATGGACAGCACCAAGAATGAAATATTGTCACAAGGAGATGACTTGAATGATTCCACTACGTTGATTGAAATTGAGAGCAGCAATAATGAAATATTGTCACAAGGAGGAGATGACTTGAATGATACCACTACATTGATTGAAATTGAGAGCACCAATAATGAAATATTGTCACGAGGAGATGACTTGAATGATTCCACTACATTGATTGAAATTGACAGCACCAATAATGAAATATTGTCAGAAGGAGGAGATGACTTGAATGATTTTTTTGATCAATCTCTTGATGGCGAATTTATCGAGTGTTTGGAGACCATAGAGTTACAAGAATCATTATTGGAGACTTTTCATGAGGACATTGCTGATGAGGACATGTTACTAGTTCTTTCAAATTTAGAAAATTCTGAAGAATAAATTTATATTTAGAAATCAAAAATTGTTTGAGACATTATTCATTTTTATTTTTAATTTATGAGGTTGTAGCGAAGTGATTGTAGTATAAAATGAGACTTATAGTATAGAGTGCAACATTTTTATGTTACATGGTAAGTTTACTCATATTTACTTCCCTTCTGCCACTATATTATCTCCAATGTGTATTTGACATCTCTTCTTCATCTCCGGCCTCCTTTCTCTCACTGTGTGTCTCCGATGCATCTTATCGCTGCTATTTTGTGTAATTACAGAAGAGAGTAAAATAAAATAGTTCGGAACGTGAAAAGGGGGCAAAGTAGAGTACTCCTCACCCCCTAGGCCTTTTTAGGCGGTCCCAAAAGGATCAGTTTCTGCTTTCCTGAGAGATTATGGTATGAGTTCCATATACCACAATAACTTGCATTACAACATGCAAGATATCTATCTCCTATTACCAACTTTTGGAGATATTCGCGCTAAGCGCGAATATCTCCAAAAAGTAACACCTGCCCTGAGCAGTTCTTAGCCATGTTATCCAATGGGAGGTGGATAACATGGCTAAGAGCATTAGCTCGGTAATGTATGAATATCGCTGAGTTTTTAGCGATATTCATGCATTGCGGCCGTTTATTATCGCATTTGTGATAAACCTTGATAATAGCAAGGTTTATCTTCGATAATTTCTGATGATGCTTAGCGGTAAAAAATTCGTTGGTAAGCATCGTTAGCGATAAATATCGCTTAACTTTGGTAATATGCCCCAACGTCTGTTAACGTTCGATTCGAAGGAAATGAGGAAGTGTTGAAAAACATTGTCTGCGCCATCTTGCCTTTTTTGAAATGCCACACTTTTGTCGTGCACGGCAGCCATTTTAGATGTCTTGACCAGACCCACTCTCTGCATGCTGTCGATTCGTAGCATGGCTCCTCACCCTCGCAAGCATCTTCCCCAGGCACTGGTCACCCCCGCTCTCTGTCTTATGCATGGGCAATAAACCTCCCCCCATCTGCGCTGCTCTTCCCTGAGAATCACACTGTGCCCGCCCGACACCTCCCTTTCGCCCTATTCACTACCACACCCTCTGACACTCCTCTTCCTCTGTGTCCGATTGTCCAGGCTATCAGCTAGCCCTGCAGATGTAGTTTATGGCCCCAGCTGTAAAGAATCACCCCTCTTCAAAGGAGTTATAGTAGATCAAGGCCCACACCCGATGAGATCCGTCACACCACACGTGTTCCTACTATCTGAAAACTATCCTGTATTGTGATTGGGGAGGGGACCGAGCCTGAAGCGGAAGATTCCAGGAATCACTCTTTGTACATCAAAGTTTTTACAATTATGTGTCACATTAAAAATATATAGCACTCCAACAAAGTAGTAGGAATATAAAACTTTAATAACATATAAATATATACAACAAAACAAAAACAGTAAAAACATTTAAACAACGAAGAGACCGTGGCAATTTCTTTTGAATTATCCAATAGATTTATTGAAATTGACAGCACCAATAATGAAATATTCTTGTCAGTAGCGGTCTGTTGTGCGAATAGTTCCAAGGCAGCAGAACGCGCTGAAATCTAGATGGCACGAAAGTGATGTCTAGCAAGTTGCCGCCCAGCAAATAACGGCGTGGGGCGCCGCGGGGGTGAGTGAGTCCAGTAGGCACCACAGCTATTCTTACCGGCATTGCAGAATTACTGCTGGGGACAATGCCTGTGCTGTAGCAGGGTCACAGCAGAAACAAAAAGGATTCTGTTGAAGATGTTGTTGGTTTTCAATTTGAAAACAGTTCTGGTGTCAACTGCTATGTTATTGTAGTGGTTAATGTTTTGTTTTCTCTAGAAAATGTAAAAGAGGGGGAGGCAGTCCAAAGTTCCGTTAAAAGGGCAAAGGAAAGGATCGGTGGTTTGGACTATCAGTCAAAAAGGGGAGGGGGTGCAACAATTTTTCCTACCGGGTCACACTGTGCTTTCACCGGAAGTGAGGTCTGCAGGATTTTAGTAATTCAAAGTGAGGCTGGCGCCGACGTCCCGCGGATACAGTTTCGTCACTCCACGGGTGATCATGGCAGTCATTCCCCATCGGGGGTCGGAGACTCCCGCGGCTCCTCTAGAATCTTCAAGGTCGTGGAGGACTACGGTGGTGGAGTCAACCAGTGACCGGGCCATTTCTTTATGCTGGGCCCGCTCTTGCCAGGTCGACCGCCATTTTGAGAGTTCGGTAGCTACTGGCGATCGCGGGGTCAAATGAGCGGACGGGCTCCACCCTGCCGGGCGAGACGTTGCAGCATGGCCACAGTGGAAGAACCCTTTTCCGGGCGCCTGGAGCGCTGAGGGTGCAGCTGGGAAGCCTCCACCTGGGGAGGCGGGAGAGGCCTGTTCGCACCGTCTCTCCCTCCCAGTGCACCCCACGGCGTCTCGCTTGAGATTTGTTATGGCCGGACCAGGCGATGAGGACGAGGGGCGGGGGGGTCGGAGGCATGTGCAAGACATCCCCCCCCAGGGTTGTTGCAGCAATTATACAAGAAAGAAGAAGTGTCCCGTCCGTCTTCGGGCCAGGCTTCCGGTAGATGTCGGCCGGACGCCCCTGGCCCCATGAACGGGTTTCTTGGTTTATTGGCTGCAGCCGGATCCCGTCGGCCTCGGCCCCCCGACCGTTGGTGGCCGGACCGGAAGAGCATGTGGCGGGACTACCTGCAACTCTCAAGGGCCACCGCGGCCGGACTGGGAGAGAGAGGGGAGGGTCGAGGAGACATTCCCCCCCCCTGCAACTGTTCAGCGTTGTAAAGGCAATCCCCTGGCCGGGTCCCGCTGGTCTCGGCCTCTCCTCCGGCTACACCCTACGTTAGGATCTCCTGGCCGAGGCGTGGCAGCAGGACCTGCCTTATATGGGCTGCTCCCGGCTGGGCGTAGCCGGAACCCTGCCCCACCTTGGAAGTTTCCAGAGTGGGGGCGGATGTTCTACTGACTTGCATTTTCCCTAGTCTATCGATTTTTTTGGCGTGGCAGGCGGTGGGACAGCGAGGGGTGATTTGGTTTCTCTTACTGTTTTTCTGGTCTCTCACCACTGGCATATTTCGAACGTTTTCTTGTTTCTAGGACATTAATAGGTTTTATCATTACGTTATGTTATCGTTTCTTTGTTCGTTGTTTAATAAAAGTTCATGTTCATCAGTGGCCTACTGATTTTCGATTTCCTATTCTTTTCTTTCCAGGTTGTTTCATGCTAAAGTTTCTGTTAACAGGATACAGTGATCACTTCGTTATTATTGCATATGTCCTTTTCACTAGGGGTGCTCTCTGGTCGGGCCAGATGACGTATCTCTAGTAAATGGTCCGGGTGAAACAGGTGCATCAATCAGTGGGGAGTAGATAGGCATGACAGATTACAACGGGGGAGAAAGGTCCGCATTACGTACCCTTTCACTACTTGCAAAGATTTTCCTACGTTTATTTGCAAACAGGGAATACCTCCAAAAAGAACTAATTCCCAAACAGTCAATGTTCGGACAATCAATCAATCAATGAGGAATGAAATAGGTACGACGTGTTAAAGGCTTGCGTTACCTACCCTTCACTATCTGCAAAGGGAGAGAGAATATTCCTATTCGTCCTCGTTTGCAGGCAGAGAAGATCCTTAAGAGAACCAACTTCGAACAATTCAATGCTCGATTCAAACAATCAACAAGGGGTACTGTGAACACAAATGAACGCCGCTTATGTACATACGCATTGCTATTTTCAACAGGTTGTTCCTAATGTTTCTATTTTAGCGAGGTCAAAAAGAGATCCCATTAGTGGCCTACTGATTTTGCTCGATTCCTTTTGTTTTTTTACACGGTTTTTCGCTATCTGCAAAGACTAAACAGAGTATTTTGACTCTGTGCTTGTTTGTAAATAGAGAATGAACCAAAGAGAACAATCAATCAAATGGAGAGAGAAGCAGGCACGACGGATTACAAAGGGGGCAAAGGGCTGCGTTAACTACCCTTCACTATCTGCAAAGAGAGAGTACTCCTAATAGAAATGAGGGGTGGGGGGCAGCATTCAAAGCAGATCAGTGTGCATAAACACGAAAATGTTTTTACTTACCACGTACTTGACATTCGACAGCTTATGATATTTGCTATTAAAAAACCATTGAAATTCACTGAAAAAACCATAGGTTATAGACCATATATAGTTAGGAATTAGCATTTACAAAACCTTGAAAATTCACTGAAAAAACCATAGGTTATAGACCATATATAGTTAGGAATTAGCATTTAAAAAACCTTATTTTACTCACACAAAACCATTGAAATTCCATATATAGTTAGTTGCACTAACTATATATCGCGCACCCGCAATCCACTGCTGATGATGTCACATATTACATCATTCATGACATGGTCAGTGACATCACTGATGACATCACTGATGACATCTCAAATGACATCACTGATGACATCACTGATGACATCTCAAATGACATCACTGATGACATCTCAAATGACATCACTGATGACATCACTGATGACATCTCATTTGACATTACTGATCACATCACTGATGACATCATTCATGTGATAATACGATGAACTTCTTCAGACTCTAATATAACCTTAGATACACTCAGTGTAAACAGACACTCATAGACTGTCACTCATCCATGGAGTTACTCAGACACTTAGTCAGTCATGCAAAGAATCAATCACACCTTCATTTCCTCAACTATACAGTTATACACACCTTACTTATTCAAACATATACTAAAACATATTTACTCACTTATACAATCCTGTATACAAGTTCACAATGATCCATACAGCCACTCACACATTCACTGGCTCTTATGCACAGTTATTTATATATGTCAACTTTCACATGTACTGTGTTTTACATATGTACTTACTTTGACATGTAGCACTGAGATATCCATTCACTCACCAATACACTCATGCACACAGTCAACCGCCCATACAGCTGTTTCCACATGCACTTTTGAACCCATACATCTAGTCAATCAACTGCTCACACATCTATGCAGAGAGTCATACACCTCCCAGCCACCCACACACACACTCAGTCTCCCATACAAATGCTTTGGCAACCAATCAATAACCCATACAGTTAAGCATATAGCTAATGATCAACACATGCAGCAGCTTACACACCAACAGACATAATGATGCACAAATTAAGACAGTTTAGTCACTAACCCATGCACTCAGTGAGACACATTTAATCAGTCACTCATACAGTCAGCCATGCCCCTACTAAATCCTTCATCAAGACACTTATACATCCACTCATTCTTCAATATGTAAGACATATTTTAACTTTACAGAATTATACAGTCACTGGATGTAGTCATCAGTGATGTCATTTGAGATGTCATCAGTGATGTCATCAGTGATGTCATTTGAGATGTCATCAGTGATGTCATCAGTGATGTCACTGACCATGTCATGAATGATGTAATATGTGACATGATCAGCAGTGGATTGCGGGTGCGCGATATATAGTTAGTGCAACTAACTATATATGGAATTTCAATGGTTTTGTGTGAGTAAAATAAGGTTTTTTAAATGCTAATTCCTAACTATATATGGTCTATAACCTATGGTTTTTTCAGTGAATATATATATATATATATATATATATATATATATATATATATATATATATATATATATATATATATATATATATATAAAAAATATATTACCTACTGGCGGTCGCCAGTAGGTATATATAGTTAGGATTTTTTCTCTATGGGTTTTTTGAAAATTCTATGTCTAATAACTTTGGCGTTTGTGAACGGAATTGGCTGAAATTTTCAGGAAAATTGCACATTTTGTTTCTGAGCAGCCCCTGAAAATTTTGGGGGGGTTCGTCAAGGGGGGGCCGAGAAAAAAGGGGGGTCCCAAAACGCGTTTTTAACATTGAGTTTTCCATAGGGCGGTTGGCCTCACTTTTAGCCCGAACGGCTGAATGGATTTGCACGAAACTTGGCAAAATTGTAGGGACTGGTAGCCCGATGTGCCTTTTGTAGGTCTCAATATATGTGCTTCAGTGGATTTTGAGAAATTAAGGTTCAAAAAAAGATATATATCTTTAACCGCGGACTGGGCAGCGCTCCGCTACGCGTACTTTTCGCGCAACGGAGCTTTGTGAAGCGAAGCTGATTGGTTCTCCGGCGTCTGTCAACATTCCAAACAGTCCGTAGCGGCCGCCATCTTGTCTCTCGGTAGGATCGAGAGACAAGAGGAGGCGAAAGCGAAGGGGCAAATGACCATAAGGGGGAATAGTAGATCCTCGCTGACCCCCTAGGTTTGATGTGGAGGTTTTAAAAGGGCCCCGCGGGGCAAAAAAAAAAAATAATAATAATAATCGAACGGCTGAATGGATTTGCACGAAACTTGGTAAAATATTAGGGACTGGTAGCCCGATGTGCCTTTGCTAGGTCTCAATATATGTGCTCCAGTGGATTTTGAGAAATTAACGTTCAAAAAAAGATATATATCTGTAACAGCGCTCCGCTTCGCGTACTTTTCGCGTTACGGAGCTTTGCGAAGCTGATTGGTTCTCCGGCGTCTGTCAACATTCCAAACAGTCCGTAGCGGCCGCCATCTTGTCTCTCGGTAGGATTGAGAGACAAGAGGAGGCCAAAGCGAAGGGGGAAATGACCATAAGGGGGCATAGTAGATCCTTCCTGACCTCTTAGGTTTGATGTACCATTTTGCCAAGTTTGGTGTAATTCCGTTCAGCCATTCAGGCTGTAGACGTATGTAAATGTCCTATGGAAAATTGCATGGGGAAAACACATTTGAAAGTGTTGAAATTTAGAACCAATTAAAATGTTACTTTGGTTTTGTATTTGTGTGTGATGAAAGTTAATTGGTTATGTATATATGTCAAATGAGAGGAAACCACAGCCATTTTGTGATACTACTGTCTGAGGTACATTTGTGAGGAATTTTTGGTGGTGAATTTCTGGTGTTTGATTTACACAGTACTAACACTTTTCCTACTTTTGAAAAGGTGAGTTGTTAATTTGTAAGGGGAACTATGTTGTACACTTGAAGATAATGTGAAAAATGTTTTCTGTTATTTATTTGCAGTCCTTCTGTTATACTAAATACTTGATAAAGTTAGTTTTATATTATGTATTACTAAAAACGATAAATGAAAGTGATTATTTTTTTCTGCAATTTACAGCAAGCAATTTCAAAATAAAATGGCTCACAATGAAGAGACCGTGGCAATTTCTTTTGAATCGTCCACTACATTGATTGAAATTGAGAGCACCAATAATGAAACATTGTCACAAGGAGGACATGACTTGTATGATTCCATTAGATTGATTGAAATGGACAGCACCAAGAATGAAATATTGTCACAAGGAGATGACTTGAATGATTCCACTACGTTGATTGAAATTGAGAGCAGCAATAATGAAATATTGTCACAAGGAGGAGATGACTTGAATGATACCACTACATTGATTGAAATTGAGAGCACCAATAATGAAATATTGTCACGAGGAGATGACTTGAATGATTCCACTACATTGATTGAAATTGACAGCACCAATAATGAAATATTGTCAGAAGGAGGAGATGACTTGAATGATTTTTTTGATCAATCTCTTGATGGCGAATTTATCGAGTGTTTGGAGACCATAGAGTTACAAGAATCATTATTGGAGACTTTTCATGAGGACATTGCTGATGAGGACATGTTACTAGTTCTTTCAAATTTAGAAAATTCTGAAGAATAAATTTATATTTAGAAATCAAAAATTGTTTGAGACATTATTCATTTTTATTTTTAATTTATGAGGTTGTAGCGAAGTGATTGTAGTATAAAATGAGACTTATAGTATAGAGTGCAACATTTTTATGTTACATGGTAAGTTTACTCATATTTACTTCCCTTCTGCCACTATATTATCTCCAATGTGTATTTGACATCTCTTCTTCATCTCCGGCCTCCTTTCTCTCACTGTGTGTCTCCGATGCATCTTATCGCTGCTATTTTGTGTAATTACAGAAGAGAGTAAAATAAAATAGTTCGGAACGTGAAAAGGGGGCAAAGTAGAGTACTCCTCACCCCCTAGGCCTTTTTAGGCGGTCCCAAAAGGATCAGTTTCTGCTTTCCTGAGAGATTATGGTATGAGTTCCATATACCACAATAACTTGCATTACAACATGCAAGATATCTATCTCCTATTACCAACTTTTGGAGATATTCGCGCTAAGCGCGAATATCTCCAAAAAGTAACACCTGCCCTGAGCAGTTCTTAGCCATGTTATCCAATGGGAGGTGGATAACATGGCTAAGAGCATTAGCTCGGTAATGTATGAATATCGCTGAGTTTTTAGCGATATTCATGCATTGCGGCCGTTTATTATCGCATTTGTGATAAACCTTGATAATAGCAAGGTTTATCTTCGATAATTTCTGATGATGCTTAGCGGTAAAAAATTCGTTGGTAAGCATCGTTAGCGATAAATATCGCTTAACTTTGGTAATATGCCCCAACGTCTGTTAACGTTCGATTCGAAGGAAATGAGGAAGTGTTGAAAAACATTGTCTGCGCCATCTTGCCTTTTTTGAAATGCCACACTTTTGTCGTGCACGGCAGCCATTTTAGATGTCTTGACCAGACCCACTCTCTGCATGCTGTCGATTCGTAGCATGGCTCCTCACCCTCGCAAGCATCTTCCCCAGGCACTGGTCACCCCCGCTCTCTGTCTTATGCATGGGCAATAAACCTCCCCCCATCTGCGCTGCTCTTCCCTGAGAATCACACTGTGCCCGCCCGACACCTCCCTTTCGCCCTATTCACTACCACACCCTCTGACACTCCTCTTCCTCTGTGTCCGATTGTCCAGGCTATCAGCTAGCCCTGCAGATGTAGTTTATGGCCCCAGCTGTAAAGAATCACCCCTCTTCAAAGGAGTTATAGTAGATCAAGGCCCACACCCGATGAGATCCGTCACACCACACGTGTTCCTACTATCTGAAAACTATCCTGTATTGTGATTGGGGAGGGGACCGAGCCTGAAGCGGAAGATTCCAGGAATCACTCTTTGTACATCAAAGTTTTTACAATTATGTGTCACATTAAAAATATATAGCACTCCAACAAAGTAGTAGGAATATAAAACTTTAATAACATATAAATATATACAACAAAACAAAAACAGTAAAAACATTTAAACAACGAAGAGACCGTGGCAATTTCTTTTGAATTATCCAATAGATTTATTGAAATTGACAGCACCAATAATGAAATATTCTTGTCAGTAGCGGTCTGTTGTGCGAATAGTTCCAAGGCAGCAGAACGCGCTGAAATCTAGATGGCACGAAAGTGATGTCTAGCAAGTTGCCGCCCAGCAAATAACGGCGTGGGGCGCCGCGGGGGTGAGTGAGTCCAGTAGGCACCACAGCTATTCTTACCGGCATTGCAGAATTACTGCTGGGGACAATGCCTGTGCTGTAGCAGGGTCACAGCAGAAACAAAAAGGATTCTGTTGAAGATGTTGTTGGTTTTCAATTTGAAAACAGTTCTGGTGTCAACTGCTATGTTATTGTAGTGGTTAATGTTTTGTTTTCTCTAGAAAATGTAAAAGAGGGGGAGGCAGTCCAAAGTTCCGTTAAAAGGGCAAAGGAAAGGATCGGTGGTTTGGACTATCAGTCAAAAAGGGGAGGGGGTGCAACAATTTTTCCTACCGGGTCACACTGTGCTTTCACCGGAAGTGAGGTCTGCAGGATTTTAGTAATTCAAAGTGAGGCTGGCGCCGACGTCCCGCGGATACAGTTTCGTCACTCCACGGGTGATCATGGCAGTCATTCCCCATCGGGGGTCGGAGACTCCCGCGGCTCCTCTAGAATCTTCAAGGTCGTGGAGGACTACGGTGGTGGAGTCAACCAGTGACCGGGCCATTTCTTTATGCTGGGCCCGCTCTTGCCAGGTCGACCGCCATTTTGAGAGTTCGGTAGCTACTGGCGATCGCGGGGTCAAATGAGCGGACGGGCTCCACCCTGCCGGGCGAGACGTTGCAGCATGGCCACAGTGGAAGAACCCTTTTCCGGGCGCCTGGAGCGCTGAGGGTGCAGCTGGGAAGCCTCCACCTGGGGAGGCGGGAGAGGCCTGTTCGCACCGTCTCTCCCTCCCAGTGCACCCCACGGCGTCTCGCTTGAGATTTGTTATGGCCGGACCAGGCGATGAGGACGAGGGGCGGGGGGGTCGGAGGCATGTGCAAGACATCCCCCCCCAGGGTTGTTGCAGCAATTATACAAGAAAGAAGAAGTGTCCCGTCCGTCTTCGGGCCAGGCTTCCGGTAGATGTCGGCCGGACGCCCCTGGCCCCATGAACGGGTTTCTTGGTTTATTGGCTGCAGCCGGATCCCGTCGGCCTCGGCCCCCCGACCGTTGGTGGCCGGACCGGAAGAGCATGTGGCGGGACTACCTGCAACTCTCAAGGGCCACCGCGGCCGGACTGGGAGAGAGAGGGGAGGGTCGAGGAGACATTCCCCCCCCCTGCAACTGTTCAGCGTTGTAAAGGCAATCCCCTGGCCGGGTCCCGCTGGTCTCGGCCTCTCCTCCGGCTACACCCTACGTTAGGATCTCCTGGCCGAGGCGTGGCAGCAGGACCTGCCTTATATGGGCTGCTCCCGGCTGGGCGTAGCCGGAACCCTGCCCCACCTTGGAAGTTTCCAGAGTGGGGGCGGATGTTCTACTGACTTGCATTTTCCCTAGTCTATCGATTTTTTTGGCGTGGCAGGCGGTGGGACAGCGAGGGGTGATTTGGTTTCTCTTACTGTTTTTCTGGTCTCTCACCACTGGCATATTTCGAACGTTTTCTTGTTTCTAGGACATTAATAGGTTTTATCATTACGTTATGTTATCGTTTCTTTGTTCGTTGTTTAATAAAAGTTCATGTTCATCAGTGGCCTACTGATTTTCGATTTCCTATTCTTTTCTTTCCAGGTTGTTTCATGCTAAAGTTTCTGTTAACAGGATACAGTGATCACTTCGTTATTATTGCATATGTCCTTTTCACTAGGGGTGCTCTCTGGTCGGGCCAGATGACGTATCTCTAGTAAATGGTCCGGGTGAAACAGGTGCATCAATCAGTGGGGAGTAGATAGGCATGACAGATTACAACGGGGGAGAAAGGTCCGCATTACGTACCCTTTCACTACTTGCAAAGATTTTCCTACGTTTATTTGCAAACAGGGAATACCTCCAAAAAGAACTAATTCCCAAACAGTCAATGTTCGGACAATCAATCAATCAATGAGGAATGAAATAGGTACGACGTGTTAAAGGCTTGCGTTACCTACCCTTCACTATCTGCAAAGGGAGAGAGAATATTCCTATTCTTCCTCGTTTGCAGGCAGAGAAGATCCTTAAGAGAACCAACTTCGAACAATTCAATGCTCGATTCAAACAATCAACAAGGGGTACTGTGAACACAAATGAACGCCGCTTATGTACATACGCATTGCTATTTTCAACAGGTTGTTCCTAATGTTTCTATTTTAGCGAGGTCAAAAAGAGATCCCATTAGTGGCCTACTGATTTTGCTCGATTCCTTTTGTTTTTTTACACGGTTTTTCGCTATCTGCAAAGACTAAACAGAGTATTTTGACTCTGTGCTTGTTTGTAAATAGAGAATGAACCAAAGAGAACAATCAATCAAATGGAGAGAGAAGCAGGCACGACGGATTACAAAGGGGGCAAAGGGCTGCGTTAACTACCCTTCACTATCTGCAAAGAGAGAGTACTCCTAATAGAAATGAGGGGTGGGGGGCAGCATTCAAAGCAGATCAGTGTGCATAAACACGAAAATGTTTTTACTTACCACGTACTTGACATTCGACAGCTTATGATATTTGCTATTAAAAAACCATTGAAATTCACTGAAAAAACCATAGGTTATAGACCATATATAGTTAGGAATTAGCATTTACAAAACCTTGAAAATTCACTGAAAAAACCATAGGTTATAGACCATATATAGTTAGGAATTAGCATTTAAAAAACCTTATTTTACTCACACAAAACCATTGAAATTCCATATATAGTTAGTTGCACTAACTATATATCGCGCACCCGCAATCCACTGCTGATGATGTCACATATTACATCATTCATGACATGGTCAGTGACATCACTGATGACATCACTGATGACATCTTAAATGACATCACTGATGACATCACACTTGACATCAATGATCACATTACTGATGATATCATTCATGTGATAATACAATGCATCTCCTCACACTGTAATATAACCTCCGTTACACCCAGTGTTAAATAGAGAGTATCATTTTTGAAACCATTGACACACCAATACTAGTTACTACATACGCACTCACTGATTCCTATGTCTACACACACATTCACTTATACAATCATTCATACATACAATCACTCATCTTTACAACACTATCATATGCACTCATACACTTATACAGACACTCACACTCTGCCACTCATTCATGGAGTTACTCACACACCTAGTCAGTCCTGAAAAGAATCAATCACACTTCCATTTTCTCATCTATACAGTTAAACACAGAACACCTTACATTTTTGAAACATATACTAACACATAGTTACTCTCTTATAGAATCACTGATACAAGTACACATTGATCTGCACAGAGTCACACACCTCCCAGCCAGCCATACACACACTCAGTCTCCCATACAAATACTTGTGCAACCAATCAATAACCCATATAGCTACTTATATAGCTACTGATCAACACATGCAGCAGCTTGCACAACAACAGAGATACTGATGCACACTTTCAGACAGTTTAGTCACTAACCCGTGCATTCAGTAAGACGCATTTAATCACTCACTCATACAGTCAATCACGCACCTACTAAAACCTTCATTCAGACACTTATACATCCACTCATTCTTCAATATGTAAAACATATTTAAACTTTACAGAAACACATAATCACTGGATGTTGTCATCAGTGATGTCATCAGTGATGTCACTGACCATGTCATGAATGATGTAATATGTGACATCATCAGCAGTGGATTGCGGGTGCGCGATATATAGTTAGTGCAACTAACTATATATGGAATTTCAATGGTTTTGTGTGAGTAAAATAAGGTTTTTTAAATGCTAATTCCTAACTATATATGGTCTATAACCTATGGTTTTTTCAGTGAATTTTCAAGGTTTTGTAAATGCTAATTCCTAACTATATATGGTCTATAACCTATGGTTTTTTCAGTGAATATATATATATATATATATATATTACCTACTGGCGGTCGCCAGTAGGTATATATAGTTAGGATTTTTTCTCTATGGGATTTTTGAAAATTCTATGTCTAATAACTTTGGCGTTTGTGGACGGAATTGGCTGAAATTTTCAGGAAAATGGCACATTTTGTTTCTGAGCAGCCCTTGAAAATTTGGGGGGGGTTCGTCAAGGGGGGGCCGAGAAAAAAGGGGGGTCCCAAAACGTGTTTTTAACATTGAGTTTTCCATAGGGCGGTTGGCCTCACTTTTAGCCCGAACGGCTGAATGGATTTGCACGAAACTTGGCAAAATTGTAGGGACTGGTAGCCCGATGTGCCTTTTGTAGGTCTCAATATATGTGCTCCAGTGGATTTTGAGAAATTAACGTTTAAAAAAAGATATATATCTGTAACAGCAGACCTGGCAGCGTCCCAGGACGCGTACTTTACGCGCAACGGAGCTTTGTGAAGCGAAGCTGATTGGTTCTCCGGCGTCTGTCAACATTCCAAACAGTCCGTAGCGGCCGCCATCTTGTCTCTCGGTAGGATCGAGAGACAAGAGGAGGCCAAAGCGAAGGGGCAAATGACCATAAGGGGGCATAGTACATTGTCGCTCACCCCCTAGGTTTGATGTGGAGGTTTTAAAAGGGCCCCGCGGGGCAAAAAAAAATAAAAATAATAATAATCGAACAGCTGAATGGATTTGCACGTAACTTGGCAAAATTGTAGGGACTGGTAGCCCGATGTGCCTTTGCTAGATCTCAATATATGTGCTCCAGTGGATTTTGAGAAATTAACGTTCAAAAAAAGATATATATCTGTAACAGCGCACCGCTTCGCGTACTTTTCGCGTTACGGAGCTTTGCGAAGCGAAGCTGATTGGCTCTCCGGTGTCTGTAAACATTCCAAACAGTCCGTAGCGGCCGCCATCTTGTCTCTCGGTAGGATCGAACAGCTGAATGGATTTGCACGAAACTTGGCAAAATTGTAGGGACTGGTAGCCCGATGTGCCTTTGCTAGGTCTCAATATATGTGCTTCAGTGCATTTTGAGAAATTAACGTTCAGAAACAAGATATATATCTGTAACAGCGCTCCGCTTCGCGGAGATAAAATTATATGTGTATTACCTAGCTGTTGCTAACACCAGTTAGCGACGGCTAGTAGAATATAGCGACCATCTTGGGCCCCACTTTGCATGTGAGTGATATTTATCACTAATGACATACAAAGTGGGCATGCCAAGATGTTAGCGACTGGAAACAGTCGCTAACATCGCTATCTCCTATTATCAACTTTTGGAAATATTCGAGATAAGCGCGAATATCTCCAAAAGCTACCACCTGCCCTGAGCAGTTCTTAGCCATGTTATCCAATGGGAGGTGGATAACATGGCTAAGAGCATTAGCTCGGTAATGCATGAATATCGCTGAGTTTTCAGCGATATTAATGCATTGCGGTCGTTTTTTATCGTATTTCCGATAAACCTTGATAATAGCAAGGTTTATCTGCGATAATTTCTGACGGTAAAAAAATCGTTGCTAAGCATCGTTAGGGATAAATATCGCTTAACTTTGGTAATATGCCCCAACGTCTGTTAACGTTCGATTCGAAGGAAATCAGGAAGTGTTGAAAAACATTGTCTGCGCCATCTTGTCTTTTTTCAAATGCCACACTTTTGTCGTGCACGGCAGCCATTTTAGATGCCTTGACCAGACCCACTCTGTGCACGCTGTCGATCCTTAGCATGGCTCCCCACCCTCGCAAGCATCTCCCCCAGGCAGTGGTCACCCCCGCTCTCTGTCTTATGCATGGGTAATAAACCTCCCCCCATCTGCGCTGCTCTTCCCTGAGAATCACACCCTGTGCCCGCCCGACACCTCCCTTTCGCCCTATTCACTACCGCACCCTCTGACACTCCTTTTCCTCTGTGTCCGATTGTCCAGGCTGGTCCTAGGGTATCAGCTAGCCCTGCAGATGTAGTTTATGGCCACAGCTGTAAAGAATCACCCCTCTTCAAAGGAGTTATAGTAGATCAAGGCCCACACTCGATGAGATCCGTCACAGCAGAAGTGTTGCTATTATCTGAAAACCATCCTGTATTGTGATTGGGGAGGGGACCGAGCCTGAAGCGGAAGATTCCAGGGATGACTCTTTGTACATCAAAGTTTTTACAATTATGTGTCACATTAAAAATATATAGCACTCCGACAAAGTAGTAAGATTATAAAACTTTAATAATTTATAAATATATACAAGAAAACAAAAATAGTAATAACATATAAACATTTTTAGGGAAAAACAACGAAGTAGCGGTCGGCTGTGCGAATAGTCCCAACGCAGCACAACGTCCAGATTTCCGGCGTGGGGCGTCGCGGGGGGTGGGTCATCAGTAGCAAACTGTTGTGCGAATAGTTCCAAGGCAGCAGAACGCGCCAAAATCTAGATGACACGAAAGTGATGTCTAGTAAGTTGCCACCCAGCAAATAACGGCGTGGGGCGTCGCGGGGGGTGGGTCATCAGTAGCAAACTGTTGTGCGAATAGTTCCAAGGCAGCAGAACGATGGCACCAAGGTGATGTCCAGTAAGTTGCCGCACTGGTTTTGGTATCCTACAATGCTGCTCCGAATAACGGCGTGGGGCGCCCCGGGGGAGGCGGCGTGAACGGGCCTCTCCAGGTGGAGTGTCATCTGTTGTAGTGGGGCGCCCCTTTACCGTTTCAGTTGCCATTCCGTCCGTTTTTGGTCCACTGTGTCAAAAGCCGCAATTCAGCTGAGTTGCGCCCACTCTTGCGGTGCAGCGATAGGCGGCTGTCACAGGACTCTCAAAATGGCGGCAGGCTGTTTCCTTTTTGGGCCTGGTCCACTGAAATGGCCCTGGGACACCTTGGAAATCGGACGCTTGTCTGCTAGGTCTTGGACCCCATTCTCGAAAGCGTCCCCTCCGCCTTGAGAATTCATCAAAAGTTTTGGGGGCTCCGACTCCTGCAGGCTTCTGGTGGGGAGCGGCTGCCATGATTGCTCGCGGAATGACCACGACTGAGCTACGAGATGGTGGTGCTCTCATGCTGACGCCAGCTTCAGTCTGAAACATCCAGAAACAAGGTGGGGCTTTCATCGTTTGGGAAAAAAAAAAAGTTTTCATCCAATGAAAAGTGTTGTTTTTAGGTCACATGATCAAGCCTTCCATCATTAGGAAACCAAAAGTAAAATGAACCAATGAAAAGTTTTATAAACAAGTCACATGACCTGTTATGCGGCATAGGGTGTAAAATGCGGAGAAAATACGTTGGCACGTGAAGCGGCGTCAGTAGCGGACCGATGTGCGAATAGGCCGAAGGCAACACAACGCGCCAAGATCCGGATGGCACCGAGGTGGTGTCCAGCAAGTTGCAGCACTGGTGTGGCCATCCTACAATGCTGAAAGTCGGCGTGGGGCGCCCCGTTGGCCTGTGAGTTTGCGTCAGTAGCGGACCGATGTGCGAATAGGCCGAAGGCAGCACAACGCGCCAAGATCCGGATGGCACCGAGGTGGTGTCTAGTAAGTTGCCGCACTGGTGTGGCCATCCAACAATGCTGAAAGTCGGCGTGGGGCGCCCCGTTGGCCTGTGAGTTTGCGTCAGTAGCGGACCGATGTGCGAATAGGCCGAAGGCAGCACAACGCGCCAAGATCCGGATGGCACCGAGGTGGTGTCTAGTAAGTTGCGGCACTGGTGTGGCCATCCTACAATGCTGAAAGTCGGCGTGGGGTGCCCCGTTGGACTGTGAGATGGCGTCAGTAGCGGACCGATGTGTGAATGGGGCCGAAGGCAGCGCAACAATATTTTCGGAATAGAAGACACCACTAGGCGCTGAGATTCCAAGATCCGGATGGCACCGAGGTGGTGTCTAGTAAGTTGTCGCACTTCTGTGGCCATCCTACAATGTTGAAAGTCGGCGTGGGGCGCCCCGTTGGCCTGTGAGATGGCGTCAGTAGCGGACCGATGTGCGAATGGGGCCAAAGGCAGCGCAACAATATTTTCTGATTTGAAGACACCACAAGGCGCTGAGATGCCAAGATCCGGATGGCACCGAGGTGGTGTCTAGCAAGTTGTGGCACTGGTGTGGCCATCGTACAATGGTAAAAGTCGGCGTGGGGCGCCCTGTTGGCCTGTGAGATGGTGTCAGTAGCGGACTGATGTGTGAATGGGGCCAAAGGCAGCGCAACAATATTTTCTACAATATTTTCGGAGTAGAAGACACCACAAGGCGCTGAGATGCCAAGATCCGGATGGCACCGAGGTGATGTCTAAGTTGCGGACCGATGTGCGAATGGGGCCAAAGGCAGCTCAACAATATTTTCTGAAGAGAATACACCACAAGGCGCTGAGATGCCAAGATCCGGATGGCACCGAGGTGATGTCTAAGTTGCGGACCGATGTGCGAATGGGGCCAAAGGTAGCGTAACAAGATTTTCTGTATGGAAGATACCACTAGGCGTTGAGATGCCAAGATTCGGATGGCACCGAGGTGATGTCTAGCAAGTTGTGCCACTGGTGTGGCCATCGTACAATGGTAAAAGTCGGCGTGGGGCGCCCTATTGGCCTGTGAGATGGTGTCAGTAGCGGACTGATGTGCGAATGGGGCCAAAGGCAGCGCAACAATATTTTCTGACTGACACCACAAGGCGCTGAGATGCCAAGATCCGGATGGCACCGAGGTGATGTCTAAGTTGCGGACTGATGTGCGAATGGGGCCAAAGGCAGCGTAACAATATTTTCTGTATGGAAGATACCACTAGGCGTTGAGATGCCAAGATTCGGATGGCACCGAGGTGATGTCTAGCAAGTTGGTGTGGTCATCCTACAATGCTGAAACTCGGCGTGGGTCACCCTATTAGCCTGTGAGATGGCGTCAGTAGCGGACCGATGTGCGA
The DNA here is from genome assembly GCF_964261635.1 of Lissotriton helveticus. Lineage (NCBI taxonomy): Eukaryota > Metazoa > Chordata > Amphibia > Caudata > Salamandridae > Lissotriton > Lissotriton helveticus. The sequence goes on along the minus strand of NC_136062.1, from coordinate 503,999,567 downwards.
ATAGGCCGAAGGCAGCACAACGCGCCAAGATCCGGATGTCACCGTGGTGGTTTCATAGTTGAGAGGCACTTCATCTGCAGTGGGGCGCCGAGATCCGGATGGCACCGAGGTGATGTCTAGCAAGTTGCTGTACTGGTGTGGTCATTCTACAATGCTGAAATGTAGTGGGGCGCCCATTTACCGTTTCAGTTGCCATTCAGCTGAGTTTCGGCTGCTCTTGATGCTACAGCGACAGGCGGCTGCAAGAGGACTCTCAAAATGGCGGCCTGTTCTTTGGATTTGGGCCTGGTCCACTAAAATGGCCCTGGGACACCTTAGAACTTGGACGCTCGTTTTTTTTTTCCTTTCCTGTACATGCAAAAAAAGGTAAATGCCCGGTACGTTACACGCTTCATCTGCCACGATGAACTCTCCAGAGGAACCGAAAAAATATATAGTTGTGGTAACTATACCATGCATCGTCATATGGAGAGGTGGCACCAATTAATTATAGTGCTGCATAAAAGAGAGATTTGGAGGAGAACCCTTGACCTGCTAGTACATTCATCAAAGAAGTGGCACTGAGAGCTTCAGAGGCAAGGGAAACGGTCCCAAATATTTAGAAGAACTTTGGAAAGATTAAAATTACATGTTTAGATTGTGGTAAATTAATTTCATGTGGACAGATGAGTGTTACTCTAATAAATACAGCATATGAACATCATCATAGTCGATGGTTGGTAGAGACATTTTGACTATATCCTGGACCTGCCCGTCCTCGCCCAAAATGGCGCCGGAATAAATGGGACTCGTAACTCCTTGTTGTGTACTGGTTGCAGAACCTTGAAATCACGAGATACGTATGCAGTTTTGAAGCACATGGCGGGCGGGGACGAGAATTGATTGAATATTTCGACATCCCTATTGGTATTAAGTTCTGATGTGTTATTGATTACTGTACTGTTGAAAGTTCGAATTAACGTCACCCATGGTACTTGCCCGCAAATGTATATCTAGATAATTTTATTGTAACTGGCCCTGTCGTATTTTAATTATAAAATGTACGTCCACCGATTCCGTAACTGTTAGACACCTTAGTTCTTGCAACCTAATGGCCCGCCCGTTACGTTCCTCTACAGTGTAAATGTCTATTCATCATATACGATTACAGTTTGCTCCGTGGCAGGCCCACGTGGTTATAGGCTCGTATTTGTATAATGAAATTTTCACAATAAAGGTTTTTAAAAGAAAACATGGTAGTAGTATATACATTGGTAAAGTTTTTAATAATAGTCACTGTTTTAGAATCATTAAAAGGCAAGTGAAATAAAGCAGACCAATTACATGAAGGGTAAAAGGTATAATACGAAGGAACGCAGTAAAGATAAATGGTCAAGGGCTGTTGTGTTTTCTATTCCTGCAACATAAAGTGATCGATAAGAATCTCATATTCAGGCGTATCGGCGACTAAGACAGCAGGTCGACCCTCTTTTGCTCAACGGCTCCGTCATGGGACGAAGAAACGCTCTTTTTCTCGAAAAAAGAATATATTTTACTTGCAGGACAGTTGTAAAATTTCCGGGAAAGTACATTAGCCTGGAATATTATAACATATATTTAAGAAAAAATAATGTTCGGAAGTAATTAAAAGCGTAATTTTTAGGTGATATGACCAAGGCTTTCATCATTAGAATAAGAAAAGTAAAATGAACCAATGAAAAGTTTTATTAACAAGTCACATGACTTGTTATGCTTACGTTACGCGCTGCGCGCCCCGGATGACTTCCGGATGCGCTAACGCGGCGCGTCATATGACGCATTACGCGACAACGCAGGTCCAGAATATAGTCAAAATGTCTCCACCAACCAGCGGTCGAAACACAACCCCTTTCAGCAGGCTAAATAGTTCTGTTAAATGACAACAGAAGGGACAGGCAACAAGAACCATCAGTCAAAGAGGGGAGGGCTAGTTCTTCTCTACCGGGTTACATTGGGGCGCTACCGGAACTGATCGAATTGGTAGTCTACAGTGTTTCTGGATGTTTCAGACTGAAGCTGGGGTTAGCATGAGAGCACCACCATTTCGTAGCTCCGTTGTGGCCATTCCGCAACCAATCATGGCAGCCGCTCTTTATCGTTATTTTGGGCGGGGTGGGTGGCGGAGCCGAGCTGTTTTGCAGCCATCATTGTGTGGAGTTCAGTTCATCTCACTAGTTTTGTATTTGTCATGAGGGGTTGTTCCTAATGTTTCTATTTTAGCGAGGTCAAAAAGAGATCCCATTAGTGGCCTACTGATTTTGCTCGATTCCTTTACTTTTTTTTTACACGATTTTTCGTTATCTGCAAAGACTAAACAGAGTATTGCGACTCTGTGTTTGTTTGTAAATAGAGAATGAACCAAAGAGAACTAATTCTAAAACAGTAAATACTTGGATAACAATCAATCAAATGGAGAGAGAAGCAGGCACGACGGATTACAACGGGGGCAAAGGCCTGCGTTAACTACCTTTCACTATCTGCAAAGAGAGAGTACTCCTAATAGAAATGAGGGGGGGGGGGCACCATTCAAAGCAGATCAGTGTGCATAAACACGAAAATGTTTTCACTTACCACGTACTTGACATTCGACAGCTTATGATATTTGCTATTAAAAAACCATTGAAATTCACTGAAAAAACCATAGGTTATAGACCATATATAGTTAGGAATTAGCATTTACAAAACCTTGAAAATTCACTGAAAAAACCATAGGTTATAGACCATATATAGTTAGGAATTAGCATTTAAAAAACCTTATTTTACTCACACAAAACCATTGAAATTCCATATATAGTTAGTTGCACTAAGTATATATCGCGCACCCGCAATCCACTGCTGATCATGTCACATATTACATCATTCATGACATGGTCAGTGACATCACTGATGACATCACTGATGACATCTCAAATGACATCACTGATGACATCTCATTTGACATCATTCTTGTGCTAATACGATAAACCTCTTCAGACTCTAATATAACCTTAGATACACTCAGTGTATACAGACACTCACACACTGCCACTCATCCATGGAGTTACTCACACACCCAGTCAGTCATGCAAAGAAACAATCTCACCTCCATTTCTTCAACTATACAGTTAAACACACCTTACTTATTGAAACATATACTAACACATATTTACTCTCTTATACAATCCCTGATACAAGTTCACAATGATCGATACAACCACTCACTCATTCAGTGGCTCTCATGCACAGTTATTTATATATGCCAACTCTCACATGTACTGTGTTTTACATATGTACTTACTATGACATGTAGCATTGAGATATCCATTCACTCATCAATACACTCATGCACACAGTCAACTGCCCATGTAGCTGTTTCCACATGCACTCTTGAACTCATACACCTAGTGAATAAACTGCTCACACATCTATGCATAGAGTTACACACCTTCCAGCCACCCCCATACAAACTCAATCTGCCATAGAAATACTTGGGCAACCAATTAATAACACATATAGCCTCTCGTATAGCTAATGATCAACACATGCAGCAGTTTACAGAACAACAGACATAATGATGCACAAATTAAGACAGTTTAGTCACTAACCCATGCACTCAGTGAGACACATTTAATCACTCACTCATACATTCAGTCATGCACCTACTAAATCCTTCGTCCAGACACTTATACATCTACTCATTCTTCAATATGTAAAACATATTTAAACTTTACAGAAACACACAGTCACTGGATGACGTCATCAGTGATCTCATCAGTGATGTCATTTGAGATGTCATCAGTGATGTCATCAGTGATGTCACTGACCATGTCATGAATGATGTAATATGTGACAGGATCAGCAGTGGATTGCGGGTGCGCGATATATACTTAGTGCAACTAACTATATATGGAATTTCAATGATTTTGTGTGAGTAAAATAAGGTTTTTTAAATGCTAATTCCTAACTATATATGGTCTATAACCTATGGTTTTTTCAGTGAATATATATATATATTCACTGAAAAAACCATAGGTTATAGACCATATATAGTTAGGAATTAGCATTTAGAAAACCTTATTTTACTCACACAAAACCATTGAAATTCCATATATAGTTAGTTGCACTAACTATATATCGCGCACCCGCAATCCACTGCTGATGATGTCACATATTACATCATTCATGACATGGTCAGTGACATCACTGATGACATCACTGATGACATCACTGATGACATCTCAAATGACATCACTGATGACAACATCCAGTGATTATGTGTTTCTGTAAAGTTTAAATATGTTTTACATATTGAAGAATGAGTGGATGTATAAGTGTCTGAATGAAGGTTTTAGTAGGTGCGTGATTGACTGTATGAGTGAGTGATTAAATGCGTCTTACTAAATGCACGGGTTAGTGACTAAACTGTCTGAAAGTGTGCATCAGCATGTCTGTTGTTGTGCAAGCTGCTGCATGTGTTGATCAGTAGCTATATAAGTAGCTATATGGGTTATTGATTGGTTGCACAAGTATTTGTATGGGAGACTGAGTGTGTGTATGGCTGGCTGGGAGGTGTGTGACTCTGTGCAGATCAATGTGTACTTGTATCAGTGATTCTATAAGAGAGTAAGTATGTGTTAGTATATGTTTGAAAATGTAAGGTACTCTATGTTTAACTGTGTAGATTAGAAAATGGAACTGTGATTGATTCTTTACAGGACTGACTAGGTGTGTGAGTAACTCCATGGATGAGTGGCAGAGTGTGAGTGTCTGTATAGGTGTATGAGTGCATATGATAGTGTTGTAAAGATGAGTGATTGTATGTATGAATGATTGTATGGGTGAATGAGTGAATGTGTGTGTAGACGTAGGAATCAGTGAGTGCGTATGTAGTAACTAGTATTGGTGTGTCAATGGTTTCAAAAATTATACTCTGTATTTAACACTGGGTGTAACAGAGGTTATATTAAAGTGTGAGGAGATGCATTGTATTGTCACATTAATGATATCATCATTGATGTGACCATTGATGTCAAATGAGATATCATCAGTGATGTCATTTGAGATGTCATCAGTGATGTCATCAGTGATGTCACTGACCATGTCATGAATGATGTAATATGTGACATCATCAGCAGTGGATTGCGGGTGCGCGATATATAGTTAGTGCAACTAACTATATATGGAATTTCAATGGTTTTGTGTGAGTAAAATAAGGTTTTCTAAATGCTAATTCCTAACTATATATGGTCTATAACCTATGGTTTTTTCAGTGAATTTTCAAGGTTTTGTAAATGCTAATTCCTAACTATATATGGTCTATAACCTATGGTTTTTTCTGTGAATTTCATTGGTTTTTTAACAGCTAATATCTGTAGCTGTAAAATGTATTCTTCTTTAAATCCAAAAATCTATTTTATATGTTTATGAATAATTTTTTTTTTTAATATTTTTTTTTCTACGTTCCCGCTTCGCGAATCGGGAAGCTTCCCGTTAGCTGACCTTGATGCCGCGAAATAGACCGCGAGCCGGTAAACGTTTCTTTACCGCAAGTGCCGCGTTAGAAAACAACATCGTGACGCCTCCCGTTCCACGTTGTCGCGTGATACGTCATATGACGTGCTACGTTAGCGAACTGGTACGCGAAGCGAGTCGCAAAGCGCAGGTTTCTGGAAGCAAACCGTGAGGCCCTGCAAAGCGCTTAACGTAAACACAGCAAGTCATGTGACTTGGTAATAACACTTTTCATTGGTTCATTTCACTTTTGGTTTCCTAATGATGTAAGACTAGGTCATATAATCTAAAATGAACACTTTTGATTGGTTGAGAACTCTTGTTTTTCCCAAATGATGAAAATCCCTCCTTCTTTCCTCACTCTGACTTTCATCATTGTGAGAGAAAGACCCTTTGTGATCACTGAGCAATGGCTTCTTTAGTAGCTTCAGCTGGTGCTTCCCCACCACCTCCACCACATCCAAGGAAGAGTGGACCACCTGCTCAAGTTATAATTCAACAAGGAGAGGAAGAAGAGGAACAGGATGACGAGCACGAAGAGAGGCAGTTTTTGCCTGAGCAGCCCAAGACGTCTCACCGGAAAGAAAACTTCATTTGGCAATTTTTTAAAATTCCCAAAGGTCAGAAAAAAGTAAATGCAAGATACGTAACTTGCCTTATATGTCAAGATAGACTGTCCAGAGGAACCGAGAAAAAATACAGTTTCGGAAACTACACAATGCATCGCCATATGACTAGGTGGCATCCTAACAACTACAGTGCTGCACAGTTTCGGAACGACCTAGATAATCTCCCTATTATGGCCAGAAGATCTGTTGTACCGGAAGTAACGGGACCAGAGGGCAGGGAGATGGTGCCAAATATACAAATGAAATTTGGTGAAGTAAAACACACCTGCGTATTTTGCGATGGATTCATTTCCTACGGAGAAAAAAGCATCACTCTGATCAACAGAGCTATTGACTATCATATGCAAGTTTGTACGAAACGCCCAAAATAATAAATACTTCTTTTTTTGTTTTGTTGCTCCTGTTGAGCCCTTTACAATGAATCGTTTTCATTGCCCCCTCCAAGAAAACCCCAAAAAAATATAAAACCTCAGAAAAATTCAAAAAAAATAAAAAAATGTTCCGAAAAATAATAAAAAAAATATAAAACAACAAAAACAATAAAAAAAAAAGTTCTTTTCAGAACTACCTCCCCGTTATTAAAAAATTGGTACAATATTTGGAACTGTGCCAACCTCTATTTCTCTTAGTTCGCTTCCCAGTTCGCTCGCCGGTACGCGAACTAGAAGCGAACCAAAAACAGTAAGTATAAGGGAAGGAACCAGACACTTATGTTAAAAGAAAGACAGCTATAGGGGAGTAAACTAGAGATACTATTACCCGTAATCCACTGCTGATGATGTCACATATTACATCATTCATGACATGCTCAGTGACATCATCAGCAGAGGATTGCAGGTTTTTTGGCAACGTGCCTTATCCACGGTTTAATAACGCTGCCTTTTGCTTTATATAAGTTTTCAAATTGTATGAAATATATACCAATAGGTCGTTATGAACCTTTAGGTAGTGCTTTTCTTCATGAGGTCTGGTCGCTTCCATACACATACAGATGTTTCAAAGATGATTAAGAAGTTTATCTGAATGGAGAGGAATGCACTGAGACGCCAGATCATTCACTAATGTGTAGGCACATATAGTTACACGGTTCATGCAACAAACACCGACCAAATATGGCTTGCGTGTTGCAAGGCACGCCAGTTCCTGCTATCATCCCCACGTTCAAGTTGTTGGAAAATGGTAGTTATTTGATGCTCAATAATGAAGATTGTTCTGAGTTAATTGAAAAGGGTCTGCACCTCTGTACGGGTGTTCGCTATGTGAAGCACGAAAGTTTCACGGGCCGAACTTAAGGCCACCTCTCTCTGAGACAAAAGAGCTCTTATTCTTGCCATGCCGTTGAAATCTGTCCCAAGGTTGGTATTTGTGGCCAGATTGAAAACTCCCTATGTTCATGTGTGGGAGGAAATAGAACATTTCTGCAGCAAATAACCCGTTCACTTACTGTTACGATAAAAGGAATACTTTTAATTCAGATTTGCCTTTCAATTTCAGCAAGATGGTTCCGACTATCTTTAACGCATCCTCCACAAAGACCCTGGTGCACTTTTTTAAAGTTGTTACCAGTGGTCTCGTGACTTCATTTGAGAAAATCTTTGGAGTCATCCCTGCTTCCTTTCATTCTATTTTCTCCACTCTGGTTCGTGGATTGGCATTTTTACTTGCATTACCAGCGGACGATCTTGTGCTTTTTTACATTTTTAAATATGGATGTCTCTCCTATGCAACCTCCCACCCTGCAGCTGCTGACACTGTTCCGCAATCGCATGCTAGAATATTATGGCACAATGCCGTTGGCGATATTAAGCACGGCATATGGATTATCTTTTCGATTCTCCTACTTCACCTGTGTCCAGCCTGTATTTCACTGCCTGACCTGTGATTTCGATTGGGCCATTGATTTGTGTCTCTGCGGACCGGTTTCTCCTGACGTCGACTTTAATCAGCTGATGACTCCTATCATTACTCACGAGTTGGTTTGTCCTGGCGAAAGGATTATGGCTGTGGCATTGATGCATGGACTACTTGGTCCCTGGAATTTACTGGCGGCAGCACAGTCTTTCTTGGAACAGAGCTTTCTTGAAAACCCACCGAGCTGTCCTCTGATGGTGATAGAGGATCCGGTGCTGGGAGAGCACGTATGTTCTTTTCCGCTTTTAAATTGGATGGCTGAACTGTTTTCGGATGAAGACGGTGACTTCCTATTGGAGGCTGTTGCAGCTTATTTTGCATACACAGTTATGTCATAGACCTTTTTCATGTTTGATATGCTGAGTACTAGCATTTCATTGACAATTCATTGACTTATTTGTCAAGTTTTTATTATTTACCTTGCCTATTGGCTTAAGACTCGATAAAGTACTTGGCTGTTTTATTTTTCTTTAGCATTAAATTTTCCTAGTTTTTAATGCTTTACCTTGCGGACCGTCCACATATAAACTTGCAATCTACTCTCATGAGATGGCACTTCTATTATCTTATTCAGTTCGTTTCCGGATCATGGGGAGGTGTCATCTAGGTCCTGGATATCTTTACACCGTGTTAAGTTAGCATGGGCTCATTACCGGTTTAAACGCCATTTTTCCTTTTTTGCAACTTCTGCACACGACACTTACTTGTTGCTTTAGCTTTCCACCTAGTAGTTCATCGTGGTTTACATGAGAATAATATGTTATTGCTCTACTATCTGCTTTGCTTGTTAAACTATATCTGTACAGCGAGTGCTAAAGTTTCAAGAACAACACGATACAGAATTGTTATGAGGTCTGATCTCCACGACTTCATACTCATAACATAAGTGCAACTTCTGCCAATTCTGGGCATGAGGCGGGTTTTATATTGCTTTGCCGAACACACATACACAACAGTTGATGCGGTTCACATGAAGAGAGAGCTGGTGTATGCTGATGTGATTCCTTCAAATCTAAGACACTAAAGTATGGGCACGCCCTAAACCAACACAAAGAGACCTTCTTAGCAAATAATATAATATGTGTATTAGGGAGGGTGAGATATAAGCAGCCGCGGGCCGTGGAGGGAGTTACGGTGAGGCAGGGAGGCGGGGAGGGGGAGAAGCAGGGTGGAGCCCTCTCTACCTTGCCCCTCCCCCTCCCCGCCTCCCTGCCCCACCGTAACTCCCTCCACGGCCCGCGGCTGCTTATAAGTGTTGCTAACTCTTATTCATTTACAGCATGTTAACATACTGTCACCATTCGCTTTTTATGTACTAGTAACTATGCTGGTAATTTTGCTACTGATAATATGTGTACTTGTATTCTCCACCCTGCTTCTCCCCCTCCCCGCCTCCCTGCCTCACCGTAACTCCCTCCACGGCCCGCGGCTGCTTATAAGTGTTGCTAACTCTTATTCATTTACAGCATGTTAACATACTGTCACCATTCGCTTTTTATGTACTACTGACTATGCTGGTAATTTTGCTACTGATAATATGTGTACTTGTATAATCTAAGATACTACGCCTCAGAAGACGGCATTAGTAAATAAACATTTCAAATACACATGTGTTCTTCTTAACTCCATGTTCTGGTTTCTAAGAAATATATAACGACCGACTGTTCATGAGTTCCACGTATCCTGAGGTACTATAAGTTCATATTCTGGATTGTCTAAACATTGAGAGTTTGTTATATCCAATGTGACACTGTACCTAGCTTGCTAAGGAGTTTTTGATTACTAACGTGAGTTTTGGGACACCCTAATTCGCCGAGGTTCCAATCCTCTGTCCACAGTTCTGTGTGAGAACAGAAACCCTGCGACAGGGGCACCCCCGACCCTTGCTGGAGCTTCATCACACTTGCGATACAACTCCAGCAATGCGCCACCTTTACGGCACAGATACATCACGCATCTGTGCTGTTTTTGCCCCATGATGCGCCGCATTGTAAATGCAGCACACCATAGGTGACGGAACAGCGGCACAGAATGACTAACACATCCCTGGTGATGCGCCAGTCATCATAAATGTATCCCTATGCTTCTTATCTTGTTAGAGATGAACCGCCATATGTATCATCAAAGTTTTTTGCATTTCCTAAATAGCGAACTTTAAGGAATAAATAGCGATTCTTTACCATTCCTAGTTTGCGATTAGCTATTTGCTAATTACAAATTACCCATTCATTTCCTTCATTTCCATAGGGCGGTTGGACTCACTTTTAGCTCGAACGGCTGAATGGATTTGCACGAAACTTGGCAAAATTGTAGGGACTGGTAGCCCGATGTGCCTTTGCTATGTCTCAAGATATATGCTCCAGTGGTTTTTACGAAAATTAACTTTGAAAAATATATATTGGGCTACATTGGCCTATATATATGTTGGAGCCCAAATGTAGCCCAATGTAGCCCAATGAAGCCCAATGTAGCCCAATGTAGCCCAAAGATGGCCGCCAGACACACAAAAAAACAAATGTAGCTCAAATATCAGCCAGATGTAGCCCAACTATAGCCCAGTGACAGAATGACCAATCCGCTTCGCAAACCTCCGTTACGCGAGGCGGAGCGCTGTTACAGATATATATCTTTTTTTGAACGTTAATTTCTCAAAATCCACTGGAGCACATATATTGAGACCTAGCAAAGGCACATCGGGCTACCAGTCCCTACAATTTTGCCAAGTTTCGTGCAAATCCATTCAGCCGTTCGATTATTATTATTATTTATTTTTTTTGCCCCGCGGGGCCCTTTTAAAACCTCCACATCAAACCTAGGGGGTCAGCGAGGATCTACTATTCCCCCTTATGGTCATTTGCCCCTTCGCTTTGGCCTGCTCTTGTCTCTCGATCCTACCGAGAGACAAGATGGCGGCCGCTACGGACTGTTTGGAATGTTGACAGACGCCAGAGAACCAATCAGCTTCGCTTCACAAAGCTCCGTTGCACGAAAAGTACGCGTCCTGGGCCGCTGCCCGGTCCGCTGTTACAGATATATATCTTTTTTTAAACGTTAATTTCTCAAAATCCACTGGAGCACATATATTGAGACCTACAAAAGGCACATCGGGCTACCAGTCCCTACAATTTTGCCAAGTTTCGTGCAAATCCATTCAGCCGTTCGGGCTAAAAGTGAGGCCAACCGCCCTATGGAAAACTCAATGTTAAAAACACGTTTTGGGACCCCCCTTTTTTCTCGGCCCCCACTGGACGAACCCCCCCCAAATTTTCAAGGGCTGCTCAGAAACAAAATGTGCCATTTTCCTGAAAATTTCAGCCAATTCCGTCCACAAACGCCAAAGTTATTAGACATAGAATTTTCAAAAAACCCATAGAGAAAAAATCCTAACTATATATACCTACTGGCGACCGCCAGTAGGTAATATATATATATATATATATATAAAATAATACATATTAAATATATTAAATATTAATTACGCTGAAAATACATTTTAAAAAAACATAACAAACGTAATTAAAAGAAATATAAACACACAAACATAATAATTTATACATATATGTAGTTACATTAAAATAAGTAATAAACTATTATTTTCAATTTTTTTTAAGAGTTTAAAATCTTATAAAAATAATATATATGTATATCAATAACATTAAATATTAAAATATATTTAAACGTACATTTCCCAATACAATCAAGTGAGACAGTAGGAAAAGTTTTGGATAGCGAAGGGGTAAGAAATTACTATTCCCAATCCACTGAATGCAACAGTAGGATAAGTGTTGGATTGCATAGGGGTACATTTACTATTCACACTACAAGCAGTGAAAAAAAACCCGAAATAAATATTTACAAATAAAAACCTAATATTATGAAAATAAATAAATGAATACATTTATAAATATGTTAAACATTTAAAAAACAGTATATTTCATCCATAAAAAAATATGATAATATTAATTACATTTAACAAATATCTACAAATATTATGTAACATAAAATAATGAATATATTTCCCAAAAATAAATATTTTAAACTAGAAAATGTTGACAAACAAAAACATTATTCATTGCATAAATGTATTAATTTTATTTCCTAACCTATAACATCACACAAACAACAACATACTTCCAAAGTTTTGTTTTTAAATATACTTCCATTATTAACATAATTAATTAAATAAATATTAGTATTAACATTTTTTTGAAATAAAAATAAATTAACCTCTTGCATGTGCAGCGAATTTTCGCGCTGTGCGGGTGATTTAGAGAGTGGGCGGGATCATGACGGCCCCTAGCCGTCATCAGCACACTCCCACCGTGACGCATGACGGCCGGGGGCTGTCATCAGCATGGAAGGGGTTAACTACCCACACTTTAACCCTATAATCCCCACAACACACTCCTAAATTAAACTGTAAAATGATACATTACCCAATTAAAACTTATTTTATATTTAAAAACTATTACTAATAAACAAATAATTATAAAGTAAGTAACATTTATTTAATACCCACTCTTTACTCCTTTAAAAATAAAAACAATACACAAAAATAAACAATTACCAAAAATGACTATCAAATAATTAACATTAATTAACAACTATATATATATTAATCACAAATTACTTGTCAGCCTTTACCCCTATTAACACCACAGCACACACCTAAAATTAATTTCACAGTTACCATAATTAATGAGCAATTAATAATTAACAACAACTTATCAATTTTTCAATAACATAGTAACTTCCCACCCTTTACACATATGAACACAAACACATACACCTAACATTAAGTACGCAATTACCATAATTAATTACCAATTAATTAATGATAATTAACAACTAATTATGAATTAATTAAAAATAAATTAATTTAGACATTTAACATTATAACATCTCTATAAAAAAATATGAATCAATAACAAATATTCATTAATTTATTATAATTAAATTACTTCCCACCCTATTCCCCTATAAACCCACAACCTGCTACAGAACTAAAAAACACAAAATTCTAATTCAAATAAATTAATAACTACAAAAAATTGTACTCATATATTAAAAAATATAAACAATTCTTACAAAAAAGAAACATTAATTTAATATAATTAAATTACTTCCCACCCTATTCCCCTATAATCCCACTATCTGCTTCGGAACTAAAAACGCAAAATTCAAATGAAAAAATAATAACTATAAAAATGTAACACAAACACATATATTAAAAAATGTAAGGAATTTTTACATTCAAAAATACCAGGAAAACCTGGAGGGGGCGTTGCCGCAATTATCCATAAAAACCATATATTCACCACTCTACCCCCTTTGGTCCTCCCAGACACGGAAAACCTAGTAATTAAATCCGATTCAGATAAAGGTACCGTGGTACTGGTACTGATTTATCGCCCACCCAAAACTATGCCTACATTCCCCGCATCCCTGTCTGAACAAATGGCCAGCCTAATCATCAATTATGACAAAGTCTTGCTGATCGGAGACTTAAATTATTGGTACAACGACCCGGAAGCAGGACCCCAGGCTACAGAACTCTTTGAGCTTCTTTCCCACATGAACTTTTCTCAATCAGTTCTGACCCCTACCCATGAAAAGGGACATATTCTAGACCAAATATGGTCTCCAAATGTCCCATTATCCACTCCGACGATAACGCCCTGCATATGGTCGCATCACCATCAACTTCAATTCTTCATTACCTTTCACAGCCATCTAAAGGCCCCCGCCTCCGCAGGGGGGCTAGCAAGGAAATGGAGCTCACTAAACAAACAAGAGTTCATGTCTACTCTGACCAACTCTCTCCCAGCTTCTTCCCCAGACATTAACCTCATGGACAAAGATCTTACCAATTGGCTCCTGGCGGCCAGCAACGAGCATGTCCCCTTAACCAAGTTCTCACGTGCTCGCCGCATGGATGCACATAGATGGTTTACCGCAGACCTCAAAAACCAAAAATTAGAATTGCGCCAATTAGAGAGAAAATGGAGACATGGGTACTCTGATGAAGATAGATTATTATATATAGCTGCCCGCAGAAAGTACAAAAACTCTGTCTTATCTGCTAAAGCAGTCTTTTTCCCCGAAAAAATATCTAACGCTCAAAATAAAACCAGAGAAATCTTCAGGGTCGTAAACGACCTATGCAATGATGCCAGAACTTCCCCCTCTCAAGCTCCCACGCAAACGCTATGCAATCAACTCAATGACAAGATTGATAATGTAAAAAACAGCATCCACTCCTGCCTGACTCCTGCAGGAAGAGTAGATAGCGTTAAAAACCTTAACAAACTCGATGCTATTCCTCTTATAGAACAACCAAAACTAGCAGAATTAATGAACCGAGTCACGTCCGGATCTCCTAACGATCCTTACCCCCCGCACATACTAAAAGAAGTTTACTCGACAATACCCCAAGGAATAATTCCCCTCCTGAACGAGTCCCTATCACAGGGAATAGTCCCTAATTCGTTCAAAAACGCCACGTTGGTCCCATTAATAAAAAAATCCGGCGCAGACGCTTCCAACCTCTCAAACTATCGACCCATATCGCTTCTCCCTTTTGGTGCAAAGATCCTAGAAGCCCATGTGGCTAGCTGTATCTCGAGCTTCATAGAGACATCCGATTTTCTAGAACCCAATCAAGCCGGCTTCCGCCAGGCGCACTCTACCGAGTCGGTGATCCTAGCGGTCCTGGACACTATGAGGTCTAATGCCGACAAGGGCATACATCAGGCCTTGGTGCTCCTAGAATTGTCGGCAGCGTTCGACACGGTGGATCATACCATCTTATTACACCGTGTCGAACAGGCCGGCCTGCGAGGCACGGCCCTTGGTTGGATTAAATCCTTTCTGAATGACCGTTTCCAGGCTGTCAAACTTGAGAACTTTACGGCGCCCAAACTCCCCACCATCTGCGGCGTCCCGCAGGGCTCATCACTGTCCCCCCTCCTGTTCAATCTGTATCTCAAACCGCTGCTGCATTCGTTAAAAAACCGGAAGGTTACCATATACAATTATGCGGACGATCTGCAGCTCATATTCCCTCTAAATTCCTCAGACGCCGTTGAAGAATTTCAGGCCACTATGTTGCACATCCAAGGGTGGATGGAGACGAACCATCTAAAACTCAACCCCGGAAAGACCGAGTTGGTACTCCCGGGTAAAAGCGCAACTAGCTGGGGCCCTCATTTTTGGCCACCCTCTATGGGATCTCCTCCGTCTCCCTCTCCATCTGTAAAAAGTCTTGGGATCACCCTTAACACCGATTTATCATTAAAAAGTCAGGTGGGAACTGTGATCTCCTCATGTTTCTTCCAGTTACGGAAGATCAAGAAAATCGCTCATCTGCTTACACACTCCGCCCTCATCCAGGTGGTAATCGCTTTGGTCCTCTCCCGCCTTGATTTCTCCAACTCCATCTATCTAGGTATCCCCTTGGCTCTCTCCAACCGGTACAGATAGTGCAAAATCAAGCGGCCAGACTAATATTCAAATGCAACGGCAGGAGCTAGCCACCCTTCATTGGCTACCTATAGCCCAACGGGTAACCTTCACAGTAAGCTGTCTGACCTTCAAGGCTCTTCATGGAAAAAGCCCCAAGTTTATAAACCATCTCATAAACAAACACGAACCGACTCGCAATCTCCGCTCTGCCCACCTGTCTCTCCTCACCTTGCCCCTCTTTAAAAAGAAACGCCTCGGTGGTTGCCGATTCACTTATCTGGCCCCAAAGATCTGGAACTCACTTCCCCTCTCACTTCACAGCTGCACCAATCTAATGCAATTCAGGGGTGCACTGAAGACCAGGTTATTCAAACAAGCACACGGTTAGGCTACTGCTCACCATCTTTCCGCTTCTCCAGCGCCATGAAACCTCTGGGTGCCCGTGCGCTATACAAATTATGAATAACATAACATAACATAACATATAAAAAATACTTCACATACATTTAAAATATATACTAAAATACATAACGTTAATTGAAATATCGAAATTTTTAACAAATATATTTTTTTGCAAAAGATATTAAAAACTTCGATCTTTTCAAATTCAATATTTCTTACCTTAAGTCGATATTCTTGACCACAATATTCTTGCTGTTGATATTTCTCAATCACGATATTTCTGATTCGATATTTGTGCAACTCGATAGACCAGAGCTCTAGCTATTTGTCCCACTGAAGGCAATCCTAACCCGACTTCATTGAATAAAGTAAGCCCCAGGCTGAGAATTTCTGCCCTGGCCTTTTTCCTATTTTTCCGATGCCTAATTTACAAAATATGAAAGCACCAAGGACCAAACGTTTTCTGAAGAGCTCGCTCTTGGAATGGGAATGAGCCCTACGTGGTAAACCGGTGTTTGTGTACCCCTAACCTGAGTAATTTCTATCTAGTGAAACTGTTATCCTTATTCATAGAATGTCCTAGCGTCACTCTACCCCAGAGTGCGCACAGTGGCCTAACACTGACAATGCAAGGTCGAGGGACTGTCCTGTGCTCTGAAGGGGCGCAACAAACATGCTGTCATTTGAAGTTGCTTATAGTATGGCAACAGGATATGAATCTCCTTGAAGCAGAATGAAAGCATATAAACGGTCACCCTGTGACGGTGCTCGCTCGCAGGTCCTGGGATCAATCCCTGATATGCTCATCCAGCGGTATCACTGCCTTAATGGTCTAAATATCGAAACGTCGACTACAATCTCTAGCGACACCAAACAAGATCAATTCAGGGTGCTATAGAGCTATGTATTACAATGGGATCATTAGGATTATGTATGGAAACGTATACAGTGAACAATATTGATGTATATATGTCACCACTACCTTTCCTGGTCCCTCACCTGCACATAAACAGTTTATCTCCATCTTCCTTTCCATCTATTTCCCCTCGAGCACTGTATATAGACTAAAGGATTTTGTAAGCATAGGTAAGACTCATATTGTTAGATGCTTTGAGTAGTACTGCATCTGTTATTTTTGAGCAATACAAAGGATTCAGAAGTGGATCAAATGACCACATTTATACCTGTGTTGTGTGTTTTTGTAAATATATACATAACTGTTCAAACTGCCGCGACCACATATATATTACTGTACTTGTTTAAACCAGGTCAGGTAGTATATATGGGTTACCCCCCTTATATACAACAATACTGATTCAAAAAGGCTGATAAATGTCAGGTGCAAAGTACTCACACTTCAGTGTAACCATCTTGTGGACACTTCTGTTTGAAGTCACACCCATGGCTATCTCAACCAGGGGTTTATATAGTGTGACTCAAGCACTGAGAGGGGGCGGGCTGCTGATCTGTCTGTGCTAAAGTGGTCAGTTCAAGAGCCAGGACTTGACATCCTTCGTGAATTGGCCCAGCAACGGGAATTGCCTGCGGCGGAGAGGCGGGGTGTTCCAGGTTTTTGCGTTGAGGTGGGAGGATCTTCCTGCGGGTCTAGTCTTGTGGATCCAAGGGATGGCAGGCAGGGACAGTTGGGTGGAGCGGAAGTGTCTAGTGGATACGTGGAATGAGAGGCAGTGGTTCAGATATGCAGGTCCTGCGTCATGGAGAGCTTTGTAAGCATGTGTGAGGAGCTTGAATGTGGTTCTTTTGTTGACTGGAAGCCAGTGGAATACTCAAAGGTGTTCTGTGATGTGGCTACGGCTTCGGCGTTGGACAGCTGCCTAATTCAATTGGCCACCAATGATGAGTCCAATGTTCAGCTGCTCTGCCGAAAAGTAGAGCGTCTGATTTGCCACCATTTAACTGCAAATGAAGAGCATTCATCGATGACTCGACATGGATCAGGCAGTTTTTGAACCTTTGTTTGGTTTCATTTAAATCCGGGCCCAGTGTGATTAGGATCTGGGTATCATCGGCATAAGACAACACGTCAAAGCCATAAGCCCTAATCACTCTTAACAAAGGTGTCATATAGACATTTAAAACCGTAGGGCTCAAGATTGAGCCCTGTGGCAGGCCCATTCTCACAGATCTTTTTTCTGCTGTGTTTTTGTCAATCTGAACAGCAGTTGACCTGTTCGATAGATAACTGGAAAACCATTTTAGCGCATTTCCTCTGACACCAATCTCCCACAGCAGTTGTATTAAGATGCAGTGGGAGATGGTGTCAAAGGCCGCAGACCGGTCGAGCAGGACGAGGATAGTTGATTGGTGGTCATCTAACGCCAATCCGATGTTATCAACAACCTCGACCAGCGCTGTGTCCGTACTGTGGAGTGCCCTAAAACCTGACTGCGATGAGTCTAGGAGTCCATTGTTCTCAAGATGACTCACAAGCTGTGTATTGACAAAGGATTCCAGCATTTTTCCAAAATACGGAAGCAGTGAGATGGGTCGATAATTTAGCAAGATGTTAGGGTCGGCTGTGGGCTTTTTTAGGATTGGTCTAATTTTCGCTGCTTTCCATATTTCATGGAAGTGTGCGTCTAAAAATTATTCATTAAAGAGATTAGTCAGATGTCCTGCTAGCACAGGGGCAAGTATAGAAAAGATTTTAGAAGAGATCTGATCAGAAGGCGATCCAGACTTTATTTTCAAACCAATTGAAATGAATGTGTTGCAGTCAAATTTTAAGAATTCACTCATTATATGCAGTGGATCTGTTGTCAAATTTACCGAGACTTCAGACTGCTCTATATTTTGATTGAGAGGAAAAGAATGATGAATGGCCGTTATTTTATCCTCAAAGAACTTTGAATAGTAAATTCTTTTAGAATTTGAAAAAGTTCTTTAGATTAATGTTCCGCTTTATTTATCTGTTCAGCAAGAAATGCTCTCTTTGTCACCTTGATGTCATGCATGTAGCTGGAATGCAATGATTTATATTTTTCCCGGTCGGCCTGGTCTTGGCTCTTCCACCATTTGTTTTTCTGCAGTTCTACATAAAGATTTCGTGATTTTTAATTGATCAGAAAACCAAGGAGCCGTTCTATTTTTACGCTTGACTTTACTCACTGGGCCAAATTTATCCAATGCTGTCTCTCTTTTTTCAAATTGTAGTGCTGCTGTACTTGCACTCATGGCAGGTGCGGACTCATCAAAATGAAAATAAATTGCGTAATATCTGTTCATTTACCAGTGCCAGCTTGGCAGTAGTCATGGGAAGAGAACATTTTAATAAATAGTGGTCCGTCCAGAGTAATGGAAGTGGAGCATCTACTAAAACATCAAGGGAATTTAAAAAAAGAAGGTCTAGCGTATGACCAGCCCGATGTGTGGGCCCGATAACCTTCTAGACGAGGCCCAGGGTGCTCATATTAGCCATTAGCTTTCCAGTGTCTAGGTTAGATTGTATGTCTGCATGATGGTTAAAATCACCTATCAGGAGAAATTTATCCGAGTCCAGGACATGTGGTGCGATAATCTCAAGTAGTTTATTTGCAAATACTCCTTTAACACCAGGAGGATGATATATTAAAGCTCCTTTCCAAACATTGTTAGCTATTCCCTCAATTTTGAGCACGATCATTTCTAGATAATCGGAGAGAAAATTATCCAAGCTAACAACCTTTACATTTTTGATTGCTAAGATTAGAAGTCTCCCCCCTCTGGTTTCTTTCCTATCCAGCTATAATATTCTGTACTCTGACGAGAAAGCAGTGTTCACATCTGGTGTGGCATTTTCATGCAGCCAGGTCTCTGTAACGAAACAGATATCGAGAGCTTCTAAATCGAGTAGACTCCAGATCTCTGAACCATGCTTCGGGACTGACCGGGCATAAAAATATATGGCCTTAAGTTGTATGACAGGTTTATCAGTATTAGTAGAGCTAGGATTGGGAGATACAGAGATATCTATCTTGTCAGCAGAAAAGACTACGCTGAGGATTTCAGGATGTCTAGCTAAATCTACTGCAAGCGTCTCAGTAATTTTAATCGAAGGAGAATTAAAAGTTCTGATTTCTTCGCTGGAATATCTTAACATAGGCATGCTTTCGAGAATCAATAATAACACCAATAAAATAAATACAAAAAAATGGTAAAAGTGTTACCAAATAGAACAGGGGTCCTGGCGTCTGGCCTTGGTTGGGCGCGGACGGGCCCAGACGGGCTTGCCTTTGGTGCGCCACCGGCGAGCCGCTGCACGCGTCCGCGCCCCACTCCTCTTTAAGTAGGAGGTGGGCGATAAAAGCTGGACCGCGAGTTAGAGTTACAATAATAAATGTAGTGGTGTTAAAGGGAGTGACAGAAAGTAGCGACCTTTACGCTGTCTACCCACTATATGTGTCTGCTTCCAGTGGGAAGAGATGCCACGCTCACCCTGATAGGCCAATTCCTTCTATCCCAAGATGGAGGTATTGGAAAAGTGGGGACCACATCACCTGTTTCTTCTGAGGGATGGTGCTGTCTGTCTGTGGGCACAACTCCTAATCTTACTAATTTTCCTGCCTGTTCTCCTACCAAAAGTGGGGTCTGGACAGGCGGGTTGGCATTCTCCACTATCTAAGAAGCCTGGGTCCCATTTCAAAGGCGGCATGTCCTGTGAAACATCCCGCCGTGGACCGCAGATCCTGCTTGGAGAAAGTGTGAAGCACCTCCGCCCAGAGCAGGTGTTGTTCCAGGCCCCTGAGAGCGAAGGCTCTCACCCCAGGTGACCTGAAACATGTCTAGTGGTGGCAGGCTGGCTGAAACCAGTCGGTGACCCCACTAGCAGTTGGTAGGTTTTTGGGGGACCCCTCTGAAGGGTCTCCTGTGCGCATTTATTAATAAATCTAACGCTGGCATCAGTGAGGATTTAGTAAGACAAGATGTTTGGTACCAAACATCTGTGGGTAGAGTGAAGCCCTCCTGAAGCTAGGAAGCTCGTAGTGATGAGTATGCAGCCCATGTACTCCTTATGGCTTCCTTGTGCACTTACAATCTCCAAGAATAGACTTGGAGATTGTAGGGTCATATCCACTCAGGCAGATATGTCCACGCATGGGATATATTGCACACTGATTTGGGACTGTAAGGCCTGCTTCCGGTGTGCTTACCTATTACTCATGCAGTGTTTGTGGGCAGGCACACAGGGATGTGTGCCATGTTGAATCTTCAGTTTTCTCTGCACCAAGACATGCAGCCTGCACTGGCAGTGTGCATGGCCTTGATGAGGGGGTCTCTAGGTTGGCACAATACATGTTGCAGCCTTCAGTTCTAATGCAGAACGTACCAGGGTTACCATTTATTAGGGACGTACAAGGGGCTGAAGTTGTGCCAATTGTGGACAAATTGTACAGTTTAAGGGAAAGAGCTCTGACACTGGGGACCTGGTTAGCAGGGACTGAGTGCTCTTTCAGACGAGATCAAGCACCAGGCAAAATGTGCGGGTGAGCATGTCAAAAAGAGGCACTTTCCTACATTACTCTTCTAGGCAGTGAGGCTCAAGGTGAGCCAACACATACCTGTTTGAGGCAGTCAGGCAACCTAGCATTTCATGTGTGCATCGAAGGTTGAAAAGATGGAATTCTAGCCAGCACCAACCCTGTCATCTGAAGGTATTGCTGGTTGAAATTTACTTGTCATATTTGTAAAAAGCAATGCGTGTAATAAACATGTTGTAAAATTCTGTATGAAAAGCCAGGATTTGTATGTTGTGTTTAACCTAACCCTATTTTATGCTCTTGTTTTCATCTATTCTTTGCACGTGTGATTTCTAATGATTTTAACTAACCTCACTAATAATCTCTTGAAATATTTAATATCTTAAATTTATAAGATAAAACTCTGCCTGGTTATGAAGAATATTGAGTATAATCACTTGGGCTAAACGTTGTTAAAGTTCTTCCAGACCTGTTTATTACCTTGTGAATAAACCTTGATTGCTTGCCCTCGTGAGCATCGGAGAGTCAAGTTTATGAATGGAGTGACTTTTCCTTGCAGTTGAGCTGCAGTAGAAGCTTAAGTCCTGAGACACTCGTGGTAAACAGGAGCATCGCTACAGCTGCTGCTCGGTGACCATTGGAGGTTCACGAGCCTGTGTCACGTCCTCACAAGCCTTCCCGCTACTCTGTCCACCACTAACAAACCTCTCTCTTGTCCCTAAAGTGGGGGTCTTAAACTTTAATAGGCTGCCTATCACCGAACTCCTGAGCGGCTGGGAAACCCTTTGTCACTTCACCTGTGGTTGTTGGTCCATCAGAATACCCTCTTGAGCTGATAAGCTGTATTGTTCTTGGGATCAGTCAGGTACTTCACTCTCTTGGGCTTCACTCCATGGTTTTCCCTTATAACTAGTTTATCTCTTTAAAATCTCACCTGTGAAGGGTTGGACCATGTCATTCTTCATTTAATGTGTTTTGTGCATTTTTATGTTCTGATACGAAAACCTTCAGAAAAGAGCATTGATAACAATATATGTAAAGCTTGGTTAGTGATTAACAATACATGTTTACTATTATAGAACTGTGTATCCAAAGAAGGACTGACTTTATGCTGAAAATGCTCTGAAATGTGTTTCTGTGTTTATCTTTTAAAGGGCCACATTTGATGGACCAGGCACCTTTCCATGTGAGAAGACAGGTCTGTGCTTTGAGGTGGGAGAAGCAGGATCAGTTGCATATAAATTGCTTCCTTGGAGAAACCTGGCACAGTGTAGAGTTCAGGACTTGCAGATCGCCGGGTCCTTGTTTGACGTCACAGCTGAGCCAGGCTTGGTGCGAGCCGTCTACCTCCCTCACTGCGTCTGCCTCGGAGGTACAGTGTAAACCAGGAGCATTGTCAGCTACTCTCTTGATACCTCATATGAAGCACTGTTTCTCCTCAGGACTGCAGCCTGTACAAGCCTGCTTCCCCAGCCAGCAGTGCTGTGTTACACTCTCCTGGATGTCAACTAAGGGCCGCCCCAGCTAGCTGCAGCACTTTATTCAGGGGGAGCAAACTCGATGTGTGCATTTCGTTTATGAACTTTTTTACTGTTTTCAAATACTAAATATACCTCAATCGTGTTATTCAACTACAAACATACAACAATCGCTTAAGAATCATGCAGAGAAATGATACAGGATAGAATTGCAACCAACAATCAGCCGAAAGGCACTTATCATCAGCTCAGTTCTGAATAATTCAACCAGGTATTCTACATGTTGTCATGTTGGGTGAGGCAACCTCTCGCCTGATACATTTTCTTTTCGGCGATCCCACTTTGATCTATGCCTCTTGACATTCGGCTGTGTTGGGGGCAGCGTTGCTTTCCACTTCTGCTCTCTTTTTTTTTTAAATAAACCTGTTTTTAACTTTTTCCATTAATACCATACATGGATGTACGTACAATGCGTAATCACAGATATACAGTTCTCGCAGCTTCCAAATAGAAACAAAGATTATAAACATCTTCAACACACTCAGAAGGGTCTGTACCTTCCCTCCTTTAATCCGTGTTGTAATTCTGTAATGCAAGACCTGGTTCCCTTACCTTCCTGTGCTTATATGCTCGTTCCTTTCCTGGGGTTGTATTAGTTGTTGGGCTCTGTGCGGTCCCTCTGGCCCTGCCTGTGCCTCCCTTCTGCCTGTGCCTCCCTTTTACCTGTGCGTCCAGGCTCATTCCGTGTTCTGCCTGGCTGGTAGAGGCACTCTGTCTGCCCTGTAGCCGGAGGTACTCTCGGAGTGGTTGCCATATATCTTTGGGCCGCGAAGTGGGGGGTTGTAACTGCATACAATTCGCTAGTGGTGTTACAATGGGACATGCTTTTAAGCCAGCCCTTTACAGGAGGTTTTTGCCTGGTGACCCAGCAGAGCACTATTTTTCTTTTCGCCAGTAACACTGCTATGCCTGTGACTCTGTGTGCCTTTTTGGGCAGTAATTCTACATAGACCATCAATGGAGTTACTGCTATGTGTGTCTCCACCATCTGCTGTACTAAGTTGAAGACTTCAAGCCAGAATATTGTGATTGTATTGCAAGAGCAGGTCATATGAAGGAAGGAGGCTGCCTGTAAATTACATTTGGGGCATTGCCTAAAAGAATTGCTTTTATTCATTACAATTTGCTGCGGAGTAGTGTAGACCCTTTAAGAATCTTTAAATGTGATAATTTGTGCCTGTGATTGCAGGAGACTAGCTTAGTCTGTTTGCAGCATCCCTTCCAGATTTCGTCCATGAGTAACTGTCCGATGTCTGCCTCCCATGCGTCGATAACTTTAGTATCTCACTGCAGCACGAGCGGAAGTCAAATTTTATATAACCTAGTCTTAGAATTGGGGGTCTCTGGTTGGCACAGGTAGGTACTTGTGACAAGCAGGGACCCTATCCTCTACTCAGGGCAAGGGAATTACCCCTTCAGAATAACCCCTGCTCACCCTTTAGGTTGCGCGGTGTGAGCAGCCAAGCCTAATCTTCAGAGCGCTAAGTCAGCTAAGCATTTATGACCACATACAGTAAATACAATGACCCTCCACAAACGGACACCAGGTGTAGATTTTGTATTAAAAATACGTAGGCTTTATATAAAAATACTTAGTTGCAAAGTTATCACAAGACCATATAACATTTAGTGAATGAGGCCACCAGATTTAAATAGGCAAAAGTTCTTTAGTGTTCTTATCAGCAAGGTACGCTGGGGGTCGATGCGCGCTTCGCGCTGGTGAAGCGACCTGTTTGTGAATGACGGACGACAGGGAAAACAAACGTTGCGAACCCTGGATCCGATGTGAACTCGGGATCGAGTTCAAGTGTACCTTGTTGCGTGTGTCAGGCGCAGCCACAGGTGAGGGCAGACCCGGGACGGGGCCGGTGGTTGTCCGAGGAATTATCCGGCTCGAAGCCCCCTCGAGGTGCGAGGTGGGTGAGCGGGACGAGGTGGAGGGTTGCAGGTGATCTGGGGTGTAGAGCAGCTCACGGGGCAATGCGCCGTTCAGGCCTGCAGGACGTACTTCTTCTTAGTACACAGGAGGTGCGCGGCGAACGCTTCTCAGCCCGCGTTGCAGGGTCGTACCTGTGGATCTGGGGGGGGGGGGCTCGCGTTCTTAGGCAGGTGCAGCACCGGGCCTCCGGTACCGGATGTACTAGAGACTCTTCTTGAGGTGCGGCACAAACCTTGGTATGCAGGAGGGCAAAGCGGGACAGTCGGGTATGTATCGGTGTACGGACCGTATGGGGCTATCAGATGCGATCCGTGCTGATTCCGGCGGGAGAGGGTGAGAGGCGCACAATGCGCTCCGTAGCAGGCGAGGTGACAGGAGAGCGGGCGGCCCGGCCCAGCGGGGAGAGAGCCACTTAAACTCGAGCGGGGTTCTCAGTGGGCAGGGGCGGCCAGGCTCTGGGCTGTCACGACCTTAGTAGGGGCGACGACACCAGAGGCACGACTCCGGCGAGGGAATAGAACGCATGGGCCCAGCAGCAGACGAGCACAGGCAGAATTGAACCCACTGGCCCTGGGGGCAAGCTCAGATCAAGCCCTTGGAGATAGTTTAAGCACAATAAAACAAAGTCCTCTCTGGTCTTTTCCTCTCCTTCCTCAGCAAGGCACCACTGCAGTCCAGTCCTTCAGTTTCTTCTTGGTCCTTCTAGTAGGGCAGAGGTTCGTTGTGGTAAAACAGGATCTGATTTGTTAGGAGCAGGGCTCCTCTTTTTATACACAGTTTCTTTTGTCTTTGCAGGCCAGGGGGGGCCTTTGCATAGTCAAATTCAGCTCTGGAGCACTTTGTTTTGCAGACTCTGGCTTCTTCTTTCAGAGAGCAGGGCAGGGTCAACAGACGCTCTCCAGGGGGTGGAGCCAGCATTGTGGTGGCAGAGCACAGCCCTATTCAGAGTCAAGGGGCACTCCTCCCACCCATCCTGGTGTAATCTCTCTATTCACCACCTGGCAGCCCCAGCCTGTCCCCTGGAACTCCCCAGCCCTGTCACTCACAGAAACCAGACAGCAGATACACATTCTAGCAGAGGCTGGCTGAAATGGTTCAGCAAGCAAATACTAACTTTCTAAAAGTAGTATCTGCAAACACAGGATATTAAAATAAATTTTACTAAAAAGAAGTGTTTTATTATTCTGAGTTCAGGCATACTAAACTTGACTTTCTACCATGCTCTCTGAGTCTGTTAGGATTATAGAGTGTAATAATTCCAGCAGGCCATTCTGGCCTATGGAGAGCAGGTAGCCTTACAATAGTGAAAAACGAAAATGGCTGTAATTCACTATTAGGACATGCCACACACATCAGGGCTTGTCCTACCTTATGCTTACAATGGACCCTGCCCTTGGTCATATCATAGGGGTGACTAATATGAAGTTAAGGGAAGGTTAAGGGACTGGCAATTAGGTGCACTTGCGCAGCCAGCATGACAGTTCCAGACTGCACGGAGGTTCTGCAATGGCAGACCTTAGACATATTTTACTCGACCGCTTCTGTGGGTGGCACAATCAGTGCTGCAGGCCCACTAGCAGGATTTGTATTTACAAGCGCTGGCACTCCTGGTGCACTTTACTGGGGTCTGACAGTAAACCAAATAAGCCAAACATGGAATCCAATCACTTATAGCAATTTTACAGTAGGGAGAGTGTTGGAAATGGGATCCCCGGCTGGCCAGGGCTTTCGCCAAAGTCAGTCAGAGACCACCACCCCCAAGTCAGGGCAAGGGAGTTACACGCCAAGATAACCCCTACTCACCCTCTAGGTAACGTGGCGCGAGCAGCAAGGCTAAACTTGGAGGCGATGTAGGCTAAGTATTTGCGCACGCACCCCAGCAACAACAACCAAAGGCCCACCACAAAGGAAACTCCACACAAGGTTATGTAAAAATAGCCTTTGTATTATAATAAATATACATCAGATAAAACACACATCTTGTTACACTGTGCCAACCGGCACGGGCGGAATTTACAAGGGATATTGCACAGGACAGGGCCACTTGGACCACTGTCAGGGGTATCAGCACTTTTAGAACTTAGCACTTGTAGAAAGAAAAATCAGTGTAGCACACAATATAAAAATAGAGCACACAACCAGTAATCACTGGTAACAGGACCTCACTAGCACCACCTGTACTAGGGAGAAAACAACCACCTATGTATTACAATACCTGTAGGGGTGTAAGAGGAAAACACATGATGCAATGCATAACATTCATTCAGAGGTGTAAAGGCACATGACGCATAAAAACACATTCAGAGGTGCAGGGGAAGGAAACACATGATGCAGAACCTACATTCAGCGGTGTAAAAGCAAAGCACATGACGCATAAAAACACATTCAGAGGTGCAGCACAAGAGAACACATGATGAATAAACTACCCATTCAGAGGTGTATAGAAAGTACAATTGCGCCAAACTCACGTAAGTCACCACCTGTGACTGTCCCTAGGCCCTCTGGCCTTGTTGGGGCTAGGACGCCCTGTGTCCCAAGTGTCAGGGTCCTAAACGTGGCAGTTGCCCACAAAGTGCTGGGCAACTGGAGCAGGGAAAGTTAGCGCAAAGTTGGAGCCTCTCTGGGCTCAAAGAACCACCACTGTGGCACTGCGGAGCCTCTCTCAGGCTCTCTTACACAAGTAAGGGGGCTGCTGAGCCTCTCAGGGCTCCAGCAACAAAAGGTGCAGCCTCGCTGGGCTGTGGGGTCCCTCGCTCTGGGGACCCAAAGGGATCAAGTTTGCCAAGAGCCACGCTGGGCTCTAATGCTACTGGTGCCCCTGGGGCACCTCGGGGCTCCACAGGAACACGGAGATGTTCTCTCTCGTTGGAGCCTCTCTGGCTCGGGTTGGAGTCCCCCTCTTGGGGACTCGGGTCACTCACAAATGCCCCCTGAGCCCTCAGGCTCAAAACACAAAGGCGCGAGGTCGCGCTACAGAGAGGGGGCGGGGCGGACACCGGCAATGTGTCCCGACGCTCCCCCCCCTCCTCTGCAGGCAGGCACTCACCGGTCTAGCGCTGGGCTTTCCAGCGGCGGCGGGTCTCTCCCGCTGGTCCCGGGGCTCTCCTTTCCTCTCGGGGAGCCTCGGCAGGCTCTCTCGCGGCTCGGCGAGGGAGGCGGGACTTCCGGTCGGCCTTTCCTGGGCCGCGCTGTGATTGGCCGGCAATCCCTTCACTTCCGGGTCGCCGCGGGCAGCGCGGCGGCTCGCTTTAGGCAGGCAGGCGGGCTCCCAGATGATCCGAGGAGTGGGCTCCCTCGTAGATCACTCAAAACCGGGCAAAACAATACGGCAATGAGCGGGGTGGCACCCGCGCCGTCAAACCACCACACAGGGCGGGCAAAATACAGCGCTCACGGCGCTCGGGCAAAATCCAGCGTTTTCAAGCGCTAGGCAGGCGATCTCAGCGCTCCTAGCGCTGAAGGGCAGAGAGCAGCGCTCTCAGGCTGCAGGCAACGAAGTCCTCAGTGCTCCCCAGCACTGGAGGACAGGACAGGGCTCCAGCAGGGGCTGGAGGCAGGCAGGGGGGCAAGGCTGGGCCAGCGCCAGCACACTGGGTCTCCAGGCAGGGAGACAGTCCAAGTGGCGGTCCTCCTGGCCCCAGCAGCAACAGCCCCCTCTGGCAGGATCCAAAAGCAGAACATTTTCTAAGGGGACACAGCCCCTTCTTATAGTAACAAATCCTTTGTTTCAAGGTGCAGGGTGGGGGGAAAACCAGTTTCAGCTGGCTCTGGAGCACTCTTAATGGCCCAACCACCCATTTCTTTCACTGGGGAGGCTAGGGTCGTTAGACACACCACAGGGGGGCGGAGCCAGCATTGTGTGGGGAAAACCCAGCCCATCCAGGACACAGGTACACTCCTCCCACACATCACTCATGCTAATCTCCCACTCACCACCGGGCAGACCCATCCAGACTTCCTGGAGCCTGGCATGCCAGCCAGCTCCAGCCAATCACGCTCCAGCACCCTCACAGCACATGCACACATATCTCAATGTCCAGAAGTAACACTTCCCTTCTAGACACATACAAGCCGCACATACCATCTCGCAGCATTCACTCTCACGAGTTTACACATACTAAACTCGAGCCTGCACTCCCCACGCATCAGGAACTACCAGGGACACACACATTCCCCATGTATTCCTATGGGAGGGCAGGCCAGCCATGCTACACGCACGCACTTTCACTCTGGGACCCAGGGAAAAGTGCGCAGAGACCCAAAATCACTGACACAGGGTCACACCTAAGGCAAAAAGTTCAGGGGTGAACCAGCCCTGCGGGCCAAGTCCAACATAACCCCCTTCCAGCCAAAACGCAGGGGAGAACAATCACCACCGTGATGGACTTCCCTGCTTGGGGCGATAGAACACGGACGCAGGCCCGCCACTGCCGGGACACCCTCCTGTTCTATGCCACGGTGAACCCCTAGGGTTCCTTCTAAAGCTACTGTAAGGACCAGCTGGGCTACCCCACTGGTACTCCTCAGCTGTCCGCGGCCAGGACCAGGCCCTAGGCCACCCAGGTGCCACTGGTCCCTGCCTACTCACGAAGTGGGGGGTAGTAACCCCGGGCACATAGTAGCCATTCTCCACTCCTCCTGTCTGCAAGACAGGGCTAGACTGCCACTGGTTCTCCAGCCTAGGGTCTACAACCTCAGGTGGACCAGGAGTCTCAGGGAAGGCTCTCCTCCCCTTACCTCTTCTTTTAGGGTTCCTCCTCCCCGTGCGAGGGGGACACCTAGAACGCCATGCCAACCCAGGGTTTAACCCCTCAGGTTGCACCGGGGTCAGAGTTGGGCTCTCCCACCCTCTGCACCCCCTTCCAGAGGTCTGCCCTCTCCCACCTGGAGAAGTTCCTCTGGAAGAAGAACCGGTCAGGACACTGGTTACAGTCGTCCTACCCTTCAGGTCAGGCTGATCCTGAACCTGGACATCCAACCTCCGGTCTAAAACCTTTGGTGGAACAACTGCCTGGCACTCCAGGACTTCTTGGGACTCACACACAATCCCTCTGAGGCTAACAAATGACACATCTGTTGTGTGACTGTCTGTCTGGCGCAGATCTCCCGCCCTCTGTCCACCTGACAGTGCGTGACGATCCCCCAGACCAGAAGTGGTGCCACCCGGGTCCCTCCAAGAAGATCTAGCCCACCTGGCTAGTCTCTGGTCCACTGGTGCATCCACTGGGAAACTCATCCCCCAATCACTCCTCACGCTGGACTCCTGTACCCTCCCTACCGGAGCGGTACTGCCAGCCTCTGGAACCACAGGAGCTCTGGTTACAGACGCTCCAGGTCCTCTACTCACTAGGAGATCCTCCTCAAATGGGCTAACAGGACAGCCTAGGTCCCCAACCTGGTGTTCCCTCAAGAAACCACCCAGGCTCTGAGACAGGGCTTCGGGCCTCTGGGGGCTCTCAGCCACCCACTGACTCCTGCTCCACTGAGCCAGGCAGTCAGCCCCTACACCCTTCTCACTATACTGGGACCTAGCTGGGCTACACTGAGCCTCTTCCACCACGCTGGGCTGGAAGATCCCTGACCCACTACTTTCGGAGTCACTCACCAATGACTCTACAGAACCTCTGGCCCTTTCCCAGCGCTCTGCTTCCTCAGCAAGCGTGTCTGGATCAGTCAACCCATAGTCCAACAGGTGTTGTCGCAACCCTGGCAAACAACTACTGAGCACCTGCTCTCTGAGAACCAGATCAAACAGTTTTACAAAATCACCTTCTGTGTGAACCGATGACCAATCAGACAGTGCATCTTGACATTCATCCACAAACTCTCCCCAAGACTGGTGAGACAGTTTCATACTGCCCCTGAATCTCAACCTATACTCCTCCTCTGGGGAAACAGGTACCAGACTGGGGGAGCTGGGACTGGGATTTCCTATACTGGAATCTAAATAGCTGCCACCACTGGACTCAACCCTCCCTGGGGGATCCAGAAAATTAAGACTGCGCTCAGGGGATAACCTACACTCTAGGGCTATCTTCTCCCTGGCCAAGGCCCTCTCAGCCTCTGCAGTCCGCTCATTCACACCCAGCTGCGCCATCTCTCTGGCATACTCTAACCGGAGCTTCTCCATGGCCAGCTGGTGCTCCCTCTCTTCTCTCCTATCCACCCACTCCTCTGGGGACAGGGAAAGGGATGGGGTGCTACACCTGACACTGGACCCAGCAAGGGACTCCCTATCTAGGGGGTACTCACTCTCTGCTGGCGCCCATCCACTGTCACACTCACTCTCCACATCAGACTCTTCAGGGCTCCCCTCAGACCCACCACCCTCATGGTGTGCGGTCCGGGCCCTCTCCCTCTCACTGTGCTCACGCTCCCAGTCACTCTTCTGCCACAGGATCATGTTATCCCTAAGCTTGGACTGGGTGTCTGACTCACTCACTGGGATGTCTCTCTCCTTACATAACCGTACCAACTCATGCACACTGTACTTAAACAGGCCACAAAGGTTAAAAGGAGATTCCATCTTGACAGGATGCTCACAGACACGTGCAACACAAGGGATCTAGCAATCTGAAGTAGGAGTACACAATTCCAAAACTTCCACACTCTCCTTAAAAAAAGAACTCACTCTTGCGTCCAGGGAAACACACCATTCATCCACACACACCCTCCCCTCGGATCGGTAAGGCAGTTTCTACCACCCCTGACTTCTCAACCTGACCAAAAGTGACACAGGTACCAAACTCTGGAAGCAGGGCGGGGGACAAATGTACTGAACACAATTATAAAATGACACTCTTCAGGAGAAGAAACAATGGAATTTTACCAAAACAATAATCCCCAAAATGTGGTTATCTAAAAATGTAGAGCTTTGAAGTGCGGCCAGTCGCTACTGTGGTACAACGCAAACACAAATCCTTATCCCACCGCTTGCCGCCAATGTTGGAAATGGGATCCCCGGCTGGCCAGGGCTTTCGCCAAAGTCAGTCAGAGACCACCACCCCCAAGTCAGGGCAAGGGAGTTACACGCCAAGATAACCCCTACTCACCCTCTAGGTAACGTGGCGCGAGCAGCAAGGCTAAACTTGGAGGCGATGTAGGCTAAGTATTTGCGCACGCACCCCAGCAACAACAACCAAAGGCCCACCACAAAGGAAACTCCACACAAGGTTATGTAAAAATAGCCTTTGTATTATAATAAATATACATCAGATAAAACACACATCTTGTTACACTGTGCCAACCGGCACGGGCGGAATTTACAAGGGATATTGCACAGGACAGGGCCACTTGGACCACTGTCAGGGGTATCAGCACTTTTAGAACTTAGCACTTGTAGAAAGAAAAATCAGTGTAGCACACAATATAAAAATAGAGCACACAACCAGTAATCACTGGTAACAGGACCTCACTAGCACCACCTGTACTAGGGAGAAAACAACCACCTATGTATTACAATACCTGTAGGGGTGTAAGAGGAAAACACATGATGCAATGCATAACATTCATTCAGAGGTGTAAAGGCACATGACGCATAAAAACACATTCAGAGGTGCAGGGGAAGGAAACACATGATGCAGAACCTACATTCAGCGGTGTAAAAGCAAAGCACATGACGCATAAAAACACATTCAGAGGTGCAGCACAAGAGAACACATGATGAATAAACTACCCATTCAGAGGTGTATAGAAAGTACAATTGCGCCAAACTCACGTAAGTCACCACCTGTGACTGTCCCTAGGCCCTCTGGCCTTGTTGGGGCTAGGACGCCCTGTGTCCCAAGTGTCAGGGTCCTAAACGTGGCAGTTGCCCACAAAGTGCTGGGCAACTGGAGCAGGGAAAGTTAGCGCAAAGTTGGAGCCTCTCTGGGCTCAAAGAACCACCACTGTGGCACTGCGGAGCCTCTCTCAGGCTCTCTTACACAAGTAAGGGGGCTGCTGAGCCTCTCAGGGCTCCAGCAACAAAAGGTGCAGCCTCGCTGGGCTGTGGGGTCCCTCGCTCTGGGGACCCAAAGGGATCAAGTTTGCCAAGAGCCACGCTGGGCTCTAATGCTACTGGTGCCCCTGGGGCACCTCGGGGCTCCACAGGAACACGGAGATGTTCTCTCTCGTTGGAGCCTCTCTGGCTCGGGTTGGAGTCCCCCTCTTGGGGACTCGGGTCACTCACAAATGCCCCCTGAGCCCTCAGGCTCAAAACACAAAGGCGCGAGGTCGCGCTACAGAGAGGGGGCGGGGCGGACACCGGCAATGTGTCCCGACGCTCCCCCCCCTCCTCTGCAGGCAGGCACTCACCGGTCTAGCGCTGGGCTTTCCAGCGGCGGCGGGTCTCTCCCGCTGGTCCCGGGGCTCTCCTTTCCTCTCGGGGAGCCTCGGCAGGCTCTCTCGCGGCTCGGCGAGGGAGGCGGGACTTCCGGTCGGCCTTTCCTGGGCCGCGCTGTGATTGGCCGGCAATCCCTTCACTTCCGGGTCGCCGCGGGCAGCGCGGCGGCTCGCTTTAGGCAGGCAGGCGGGCTCCCAGATGATCCGAGGAGTAGGCTCCCTCGTAGATCACTCAAAACCGGGCAAAACAATACGGCAATGAGCGGGGTGGCACCCGCGCCGTCAAACCACCACACAGGGCGGGCAAAATACAGCGCTCACGGCGCTCGGGCAAAATCCAGCGTTTTCAAGCGCTAGGCAGGCGATCTCAGCGCTCCTAGCGCTGAAGGGCAGAGAGCAGCGCTCTCAGGCTGCAGGCAACGAAGTCCTCAGTGCTCCCCAGCACTGGAGGACAGGACAGGGCTCCAGCAGGGGCTGGAGGCAGGCAGGGGGGCAAGGCTGGGCCAGCGCCAGCACACTGGGTCTCCAGGCAGGGAGACAGTCCAAGTGGCGGTCCTCCTGGCCCCAGCAGCAACAGCCCCCTCTGGCAGGATCCAAAAGCAGAACATTTTCTAAGGGGACACAGCCCCTTCTTATAGTAACAAATCCTTTGTTTCAAGGTGCAGGGTGGGGGGAAAACCAGTTTCAGCTGGCTCTGGAGCACTCTTAATGGCCCAACCACCCATTTCTTTCACTGGGGAGGCTAGGGTCGTTAGACACACCACAGGGGGGCGGAGCCAGCATTGTGTGGGGAAAACCCAGCCCATCCAGGACACAGGTACACTCCTCCCACACATCACTCATGCTAATCTCCCACTCACCACCGGGCAGACCCATCCAGACTTCCTGGAGCCTGGCATGCCAGCCAGCTCCAGCCAATCACGCTCCAGCACCCTCACAGCACATGCACACATATCTCAATGTCCAGAAGTAACACTTCCCTTCTAGACACATACAAGCCGCACATACCATCTCGCAGCATTCACTCTCACGAGTTTACACATACTAAACTCGAGCCTGCACTCCCCACGCATCAGGAACTACCAGGGACACACACATTCCCCATGCATTCCTATGGGAGGGCAGGCCAGCCATGCTACACGCACGCACTTTCACTCTGGGACCCAGGGAAAAGTGCGCAGAGACCCAAAATCACTGACACAGGGTCACACCTAAGGCAAAAAGTTCAGGGGTGAACCAGCCCTGCGGGCCAAGTCCAACAGAGAGCATATGCACTTTATCACTGTTCAGCAGGGGTAAAGAGCCCAGAGTCATTAAACCAACAAAAACAGGTCAGAGGGAATATTGGAGGAAGGCAAAAAGTTCAGGGATGACCCTGCCAAGAGGGCCAAGTCCAACACCTAGAAATAATGTGTTCTCCGCTATTGTCTGCTATTATTGTGGAAAGCACTTCTGCTCTCTTTAGAAAAACCCCAGACCCGGAAAGGATCATCTATATCTGTATGTTATGGTGGATTATGTTATCGGTATTTGTTCACCGCAAGGCTGTCCTGGCGCTGTGCATGTGTAGGAGCCGGGGCTCGAGGTTGGAAATGGGGGTCATTAGACCAGTTGATCGCAAGAGGGGGTACGGAGGTCCTGCCGTGCAGTGGGAGGCAGTTCTGCACTTTAGGATGGATGTGAGAGAAAGCTCAACCTCTGATTCTCTTTCTGTGTCTGGTGCGATGTGTGTGTGTGTAGGAGTCTGGTTGAGAGCAGGTTCTGGAGGGTTAATGGAAGCCGATGCAGATGTTCAGGTATGCTGGGCCTGTGTTGTGAAGGGCTTTGTTCTGTCCCATTCACCCATCATCCCAATCAGCATATATTCGGGTTGAATAGTAGTGCGGTTCCTAATACCTGGCCTGGTATCCTGCCTATTCTGCGCCAGTAGTATTAGATACAGGGGCTCGATTGACCCACGTGGACTCAGGATACAGTGATAGCTTCGCACCCAGGGCAGGCTGGGGAAGGTTTCAATCCCTTTTTGTTAAGTCTGGAGGGCAACTAGTAGCATCTGTGTAGGTATTTGATTGAATAAGGAAAGCCTGGCTGTTACGGTCAGTTTTTGAGTTGGGGTTGTGTGATTTAGAATCTGTCTAATCTGATGGGCATATTCTCAAGAATGTGTGCTAACAACTGCAAAAGTAACTAAACGCAACCTACCGCATTGCAGTCCATAGCAGGAAATGTACGCTGTGTTAACCAAGTATTCACAACGCGGCGGTACCATGCGATAGTCACCAGATAACGCGTCAAATGGGCATGTTAAAAACAAAGCCACGCCGCAAAAATATGAAACATAAACACAAAAAAAGCGTCAATGAGGCCAAGAGTGATACAAAAAGCTGCGAAAACCAGCCCCATGCCTGCAAATCTAACGCATCTGGTGGGAAAATGCACTATAAAAGCAGAACAAGTAAAACACAGCAGAAACAATCAAAAGTGAGCAGCACCATGGATGCACCCTGACCCAGCGCAGAGGCCAACGTGAACCCCACAAGCCCCACAGACCACCAGCAAGGTACAACGTGGTCGGGGAAGGCAAAGGAGAACAGGGAGAGGAAGACGGGGTGCAGTCCACAGGGTAACAAGACCAGCTTCATGGAGGTGATAGAACACAACCAGCAACTGACCCACAATCAGACTACCTGGAATGCAGCTGGAGTGTCGAGGAGGACAATGGATGAGGCCAAGAGGCGCTGGCATGACCTGAAAACCTAAACCAGTCACAAATCCGCTGTCATCAGGAAGGCAGCAAGTGCGACAGGAGGTGGGAGTCCTGCGCCACAGGAGTAGCAGGAGGAAATGGAGGCCAGTCATCAGTGTGGAGAAGGTGCAAGGAGGTGGGAGTACAGATACAGCTCGAGAGGACCGGACACAACATCAACAGTGTGAGTAGCGACCAGGGACTGGAGGGACAGGGGGAGATGGGCACAATGGCACACATGCACAAATAGGCAGAGGACACTGCACACCCACAATGACCAGGATCATGTTCCTCATCCCCGATGCACACTGCAGCACACAGACATTGCAATACCAGCACATCCACATTGACGACAATGTGGCACAATGTGCAACCCCGACACTGCAGAACAGAGGACACTCCTGGCTCCGCACACGCACA
This sequence comes from Lissotriton helveticus, assembly GCF_964261635.1. Taxonomy (NCBI): domain Eukaryota; kingdom Metazoa; phylum Chordata; class Amphibia; order Caudata; family Salamandridae; genus Lissotriton; species Lissotriton helveticus. The sequence goes on along the minus strand of NC_136062.1, from coordinate 503,963,211 downwards.
GAAACATGCCTAATACATCTGACAGGGCTGGAAACTGTGAAATGGAAATGTACGCATACAATCTCACATCCGTCATGAAGTCCAAATGTACACTGTCCCTCATCTAAGTCCGGCACCACCCAAACAGTCACAATGTACATTGTCACACAGTCTGCATGTAACCAAGAAAAATGCACCAACATACATGTCAACACAATGTCAACAGGCATCTCCCCTTCACATAGCAGAGGGACACACAACAACTCCAGCAGAGCACAGAAGACCAAACATCAATGATGGCAGAGACGACCACCACACCATCGACACCGACGCCCTATAACAGCTCATGGACATCTCATGCAACGCACCACCAGGACCAGGGCAGCCAATCTACTTAGAGGAGAACCCAGCCCCTGCAACAGACCACACAGCATGAAGCACCCGCAAGCACGGCTGGCTCACAACACCCCAACGACCCAAACATGGCACCCCATGTCAGGTGTCAGAACGACACAAGGAGGTGGCCCGACAGGTGAGGGTGTAGTCCGAACCCATGAAAGGCAAGCTAGGCCACATATGTGGATGTCTATTGCCCTTCAGAGACAACCTACACCCCTCAAAGGTGACCCCCACCTCCATAGAGACACATAGAGATGCACATTCCCAGTACAGAACTACGTCCAGGGGCACACACATATCAGTCACACACCCACTTTGGCTCTCCGTACGATGGCCAAGTCCGCTCCCCTTACGAACTGAGTGGGTGATGACAAAGCTACATGTCCAAGCTCTAACCCACTGCCTGCAGTGACATGTCCACATCCGCTGTACACAGCACAATGTAATATCGTATGGGCCAGGGCCCTTGTGCATACAAGAAGACCACAGGGACACACGCAGATACCACGTTGAACTGGCTACGGGCAAGTGCGCCCTGCCCCTTTATTGGCAGGGCCACATGTACAGTGACGCCTGTGCTGGATGTGTGTGAGGTGAGTATAAGCCAGCCCGCACGGAGTGCTTGGTGCTGGCAACAACTTGAATAGTGGACGCCAGTGCAATTGAAACAGAAAACACCTGCATAACAGAGTCAATGGCTGGGCAACATGGGTGGAGCCGGAGCCAGTACAGAGGTCACCCAATATTCAGTCAGGAGGTTCCATGAGTTGCAGTGCTCTAAGGTAGGGGCACCAGGGCTTAGCATGCTCATGTGAGATATTGTCTCGGATTGTGTCTCTTCCGGATATCCCTGCTGCAATTGCAGTAGGGTGTGTTACACCTGCCACATCCCACCCATCAACGTCCCAGGTCTTCCACACTGCCTGAGGTGACAGTTGTATCCGTAGTCCACAGCACAATACTGTAGTGTAGTTCCTATATTCCCAATAGGCTCTGCGTATTGGAATAGCATATACTATAGATTTGACATAGTACTTAAATCGTCTAGGTCTCTATTGAATAAACTAAACTTAATTGTGTGTGTGCCAGCTAACTCAGAGATCACTAGAAACTTTCTCGAATTCACAAGAAGGGATTCGTTTCTGACAACCGCATAAACATGACAACTTTGTTTCCTAAGAATAAGAAATATATCTCTAGAGTCGTAGAAACAATAGATGGCTATTTCACTCAGTCAATCGTGCATGCTTCATTTCACCGGAGGTGCAGAGAAAGTAGAGAGACGGCCGTTTTCAATAAAAGTGGTTATTTATTGAACAGTCTTCTTTCTCATGCAAGAGAAGTGAATTGTTACAATCGCTATACTTGTCATAAAGTAAAGTGCGTGAAGTAAAAAGAGAATTACAAAATATACCGTAAAAGCATAATATGGTTTCTAAGCCATAAGATAAATACATAAATAAGTAAAAGACTAAAATGTACTCCACTGGTGCTTTCTAAAATACGCCTACCCCGGTGTACCTAATCTAAGTCTAGTACGAGGGAAGAAGTAAGTGTGGTGTAGCAAAGATTTAATATTTTCTGCCAGGAATCTATTCAAGATTTCTCCTAGGGTTTCTATTCAGCTCCGTACCTTGGTTTTAGAATGAAGAGGTCTGGTACCTCTTTCTCAGGACTCGATTTCCCAACAACCCGCAAGGGTAGCTTGGAAACACTGGAGCTGGATTTCTAGGCAGAGAAGACAGCGTCTTTCTCAGTGCATCTGCTGGAGGGTCGTCTTCCTTTGGCACTTGCGGTAGTGAGCTGCATCGGGCAAGTAGATAGTCGAACTGCTCCAAACCACCGTGTGTTTGCTAGGGCAAGTGTGGTTATATTTATACCTGGAAGGTGCCGAGCTTGGCGTTAGGTTGGACATAATAACGCCACTAAGAGCTCACAGTTCTTTGAAAGCTCCATGAGTTCTTGGAGAAATCAATATTCAAGTAAGGGGTTTTCCCTGACTGCTGAAGGCTAGTTCTTCCAAGAAATCGTTGTGGATTCTAAGGAATTAGTGGAAGTAGCCATGCCATATTTGGACTGCATAGGCTATGTCTAAATATGGTTGTGATTTCTATGCATTTATAAGGATATGGTAAGTTATAACTATATAAGGGCATGAATCGGGAAAATTACACTAGGGTCATAAAATGATACATAACACCCACTCCACGTATTTATGTTCATCCTTACTAAATACTAAGGGCCTTATTTATGAAAAGTGACGCATCGCTGCGTGAAAACAGCGATGCGTCACTTTTCACTGCGCTCTCCCTGCGACATGATTGATGCGTCATATTTATAATATGACGCATCATGTCGCAAGGAGTTACAGATACGTCAGTATTTCTGACGTATCTGTAAGCACAAAAGTCACGCATTGCTGGGGTGTGTCACAAAAGTGACGCTACTCCAGCAATGCGTCCTTTCACATGGGGAAAGCCCCATGTGAAAGGGCTTGTGTCAGTCTTACGCCTGCTGTGAGGCAGGCGCAAGATTTTGACGCACCAGCGTCCTAAAAGTGACGCAGTGAAATCTCATAGATTTCACTGCGTCACTATTACGAGGCTTTTTGCGTGTGAACGCCCCCTCTGCATACATTATACCTGACGCAGGTAAAATGTAGCGCAGGGGTTTACAAAGTGATGCATCTGCTTAGATGTGTCACTTTGTAAATAGTGCGCAACACGACGCATGTTTTACGCCGCCGATGCGTCACAAAAAGTGACGCATCAGAAGCACAAAACTCACGCACGGCCTCATAAATGAGGCCCCCAGCATTTAAAACATATCTAAAGCATGTGTTCACAATCCCACCCCAAAATACACAAAACTGCACTTGAAATGGTTGTACACGAAAATGAGCATAGTACTGCACGCATTTTAAGCAGTGTTTTCATTGAAAGCATATATTATGACTTTTGAAAATGCTGACTGAATGAATCATGAATTCACATTTTATGGAATGGCTCTTAATACAGAAGAGAAGGTCGAGACCATTTCATAGCATATTGTATACTACTGTACTTGTGCTAGAGGATAAGGTCAAATATTGTCTCTAGGAAGTGTTCTAAATAAATCTTGTTCTCTAAGAATAGTTCTACTTAAAGCAGATTACTTTTGTGCCAAAAATGAAAAAATAGTAAATTTCGAAAAAAAAGTCAAATCAGGCTGTAGAAAAATAGAGTTTCCATGTTAGAAGCTTGTTTTGAGAATTGAAGGCCAAATTCAGAGTTCAGAGAACGCTGTGTGCTATTTTCAAAAGTTATTCTCGTTGGTAGGTGAAAACATTAAATCTGGCAGGATAACAAAGAATTTGTCTACCACAGTAGGTGAAAGTTGGACTGTGTCAGAAAAAAGATCAATGTTGCATATATAAGATGCATCGCCGTCAGCGTCGTCCGCATTACCAATGTTCACAGAAGATGGTACCTGTGTGCCGCTTTCATCTCGTACCTCACTGTCAGCATGTTGCGTCTGTGAGGTCTCAACGAATGCCATCATCAGGATTTGTAGCTGCTGAGGACAACACGTTGCATGAGCCGTTACTGAACCAAGCAAAGCGTAGATATCCTTAGACGGGGCTGATGGAAGTGTGAGACAGATGTCTAACACGCATTCTTCTCCGCAAAGCAGGCATCGTAGAACAGGTAAGATGCGATCTTTACCAGATTGGTCTGACCGAAAGAAACCATGTGGTATTCAGATCTCTTAGATGAGCCAAGCCGAGAATCTGTGTAATTCTGTCACGGTACCGTCTTGCAAGGAGCGATTGTTCCATGGTAATCTGGGTATCGCTTGTGACTGGACTTGCCATTTCGGAGCAGAAGGAACAAAAATAGAATTCCTGCTACGAGTCCCAAAACGAGAGGCAGGCCGCCAAGCACAGATTGTACAAAATTTGGAAAAATGCTCAGGACTGCTTCAAAGGGTGCTAACAGTCCCGAAAAAACTGTTTTAAATACACGCAAAATACCGCTGGTATCAGACATGCTTAAGATACGATCTAATATTTCTGCGAAATGTATAGGGCAGTTCCTTGATAAAAGTTAATGTATCTCTGCAGAGGACCTTGCGACTTGCAGATCATACGTCTTTTTAGACGAGGTCAGTGGCACAGTTTTTTGTAAAAGAATGGCTCATATTCTGCTTAAAGTATCAATTTGAATAGAAGAGATGTTCAGTGAAGGCCACAATGTAGACTCCTCTTCAGACTTGCTTTTTGGAAACAATACCTGCATACAGCAACATGCCACAAAAGCTGTGATCATTCAACATTACGTAGCTACCATTCGATAGCTGCCTAAAAACTGACTAAATCACTGCCGCTGGTGAACCTTGCAGGTGACAAGATAAATTATTTGCTAAACCAACGCAAGCTCCATGCTAATTAATACCTTGACAAAGTAGTCTACCACTAAGTGAGTTTTTAAAACTGTCATCACTCAGAAATACTTCCTTTCCCCCACTCCAACATCTGTGTGTTTATGGTAAATCCCAGGTCAACTTAATGTATTCTTTACCCAACCCTTCATACATGCCTGCTGGTATGTGTTTTAAGCAGTATTGAAACTGTAAGATAGTCACTGGTATCGTGATGGTGCCATGTATTATCCCTTCTACGACAGGCTTCTCAGAAACTGTCAATGGTAATCTTTACAGTTTTTCAATGCTCAGCACCGTATAGTCTGTTCCCCTTTGTGCCAAAGAGATTTGTTTATCTGTAAGGTTAAACACAGAAAACAATGATGTTGTGTTGATTAGACGCCATGGCACGTAGCCTGAACGAAGATTTTGTACCGTCCAGCCTAGCTGCATTATAGAACGCAATTGAGACTAGCCATGTTGTAACATTAGCAAGTCCTGTTCCATTATGTCTATGGCAGATGATACAATGCTGTCTATGTAGAGAAGGGGCGTAGCAAACTCTAAGAATATATCTAGACCCTAAACAAACATGTAATGATACATACTATACAGCATCAAAATAAATATATACTGAAGCAGTGATATATCAAAAATTATTCAATCTTTTTATTTCAATTATAGTATATTTTCTGATTTTTTTTCCCTTTCTTATTCATTTTATATCTTCAATTAAAAACATTTGTGAATTTTATAAATGACATTCAAGTTCTGTGAATAAGAAATGTTGCAAATAGAACAGTGCAAAAACAATGAGTGTGAACAAAAAAACTACATAAACAAAGTTACATAAAAAAAGAGGTGATATACGATATAACCAGTCGTTGGAAAATTGGATGAAGGCAATGCGGTTGAATGGAACTACGCGCGTTTCGGCCAAAAGGCCTTCGTCAGGTGACCGTCATTCGTACATTACATATATACAAAAATGTGATAAGGACATGAAGAAAGTGGCTGTGTGTGAACAACACGGAATATCTGGTCCCTATGGGGCCTGCTTTGTTTTAATGGCGTCAAATTATAACATACTGATAAATTTATGTAGATGCCCTTCGGAGCAAGTAATTTCGTATGTAGCTCAAGGGTTTAAATCAAGTTATATTCAAATATTTTCATGGAGACTTCTTTGAAGTTGCCTAACTCTCGAAAATCTGCTTAATGTTATTTATAATTTTCAATCCATTTGATATTTTTCTAGATGAATTAGAATGGAACCGCGGGATGCCGGCATCTATTTCCTTATTGTGTAAGTAGTCTTGGCGTGGTTCTATGAATCAATACGCCGGATAGATGATCATATAGGTCAGGCAACCTTCATTCCCTGGATAAAGTGTTCCAAGACAGGGGGGTCTGCTCGTTTGTTACCTCCGATGGTAGCGGTCGACATGATACAATGCTGTCCAAAGAATAAATTCTGGAGGACAGAGTTGTTAACCCATTGTCTACTAGAGAGAGCTTTCTCTAAATTATTACGATCGATTTCACGTATTCGTTCTGCAGTTTCCATTTGCGTAACTTTCTATGCTTCATTGTTAGAAGCGTATATACCGGCGTATATGAAACGTTTATGACGTAGTTTACGAGGTCCCAATAAGAAATCTCTCAAATCAATGCCATCTTTAAGTAAAGTTAAGTGGTGCTTTATTTCCGGAAGTGTAGACTTCTGCAGCCACTCAAGGCATTGTTTTCCTAAACTGTAAGTTGTGATTATCCCTGGATGTTGTCTTTGGGTATATCTTGGGTCTGGCCTATGTACTGTAAATCCTTGTGTATTGTTCAGGAATCTATTTTGACAGTAATTTGTGTCTGTGGGCCAGATCAACCATTTTTTCCAATCAGGATTTGTTCTGTTCTAGTTTAAAACATAATTTACCTCTACCTCCTCATCCATAGTACTGTTACTATCAGGTGTGGGCTTAAGTATGGACGGTTTGTTTAAATCTTTTTATCTTAGCCAGGCCAAGACATGATGTCTGCTGAACAGTGTCATTAAAAAACATAATTTGTTCCGGGATGATGCAGGCCCTGAATAAAGCTTCTAATCCCTGCACCTGCCAGTCTTTTGTGCCCGAGACAGTTTTCGTCTCTATATTGTCTCTCCAAAAGTTGTAACCTAATGTGGACAGTTGAGCATAAAAGTTTGCAGAATAAATTTGTTTAGTATTGGTAAACATACTTTTCATTCCTGTCTTATTTATATTTTTAAAGTAAAAACTTTCTGGATTTGTGATGTTAAAACCTGAAAAGTATGGACATTTTCCAAGAAATGTTTTAGAGCTGCCCTTTGGCGGCGTTTTGCAATGTTACCATTGATTATAAGTAAATACATTTCTAGGGCTTACAGATTTGTGCAACTAATGATGACCATAATGATTAAAATATTACATTTGTTCATAATCTGTTGAACTTTCTAAAAATTCATGTTTTGTAAATTTTGCTGACATTTCTATGTCTGCCATCATATTGTTAACAGTTTCAAAGTCCCAATCATTAGTAAATGTGCTGGCAGAAACAAAGTCACTCAAAGAAACCTTAAATTGATGTGGATAATCAGTTGTGTCCCATGCTATACCACTAGGTGTAGGAACGGCTGTGATGTTCACTGATTACAGGTCTCTTCATTCACGATGAGATGATTTGTGTGGTTTTAGGAGTAAGTTGATGTTCTGGCTTGCTGTGTCCATTTTACTATATTTTCCATCGATCAGCTTTCCGAACTTAAAACGAGAATGAGGCAAAGGAGCATAAAAAGTACACCTAAAACTATCCAAAATTCAACCCATGGTGAAACCAGATATGTTTTATCAAGTTGATGAAAGAGTTCGGTTATTTTTTCTTTGAAAGTTTTATCCGCTGGCTTGATTTCAGGCTCGCTTGGATCCTCAAAAAACGTATCAAAGTTTATGAAATAACCAGAGGCAGTTCTGTCAATTATTGGAATTGCATCAGGATTATTTGAAATCGCTGGAGCTGCTTCATTCCCTGTTATTTCAGTATAGTCAGGTGCTATATCATTTTAGGCAGGTGTTTCTTGACAAGCTGTTATTTGGGTTTCAAGAGGTACAAGTTCCATGGCATTATTGCATAGTCCTTCTTTTCTCACTGCAGGTTTTTTAAAGGTGATTAGTCTCTCAGTTTGAACCTCTTGGATTGTAGCCAGATGTGATCGTCTGCTACATCTTGGGAGTCCACTTGGCCTACTACTTATTATCAGCCACATGTTGTGGTTTTACCAGGTCGATGGACACAACTCTGTTCTCCTTTCTTCCAGAAAGGGGCGGTAGTTGCACTGATCTTGTTCCAAGGATTGCTAAGACAGGTACTGGTTTTCTGTAAGAAGGCCCAACTTCCTTCTTCACCGCGATTTTCTCTCTGACTAGATCCCCAATCTTTGGAATACAGACAGGCCTTGCTGTGACTGGTGGTGTTTCTTCAGTGGTTGTTGGCTGTTTCTTAGTGTTGCTCAGACTTTCTCTTGTTTCATTTAAGTCCTGCAAAACAGCCAAAGGTCTTTGATATTAAAGGGTTTCTGTTCCACCACTGAAGTGTGACGATCAAGATCCTGTATGGACATTCTAGTACCAAATAGTAATTCATATGGAGTGATTCCCCCCAGAGAAGATCTTGGCAGATTATTGAGACTACGTTGAACACTTATTAGTTGTTTGACCTACCCATCACGCGAACCTAATACCCTAGCTGTTATAGATTGCTTTATGTCTCAGTTTTTTCTCTCCACAACCGCATTACCCTCAGGATGGAAGAGACTAGAATACCGCAATGCAACGCCCAAGCTGACCATTGCCTCCTTGTAAGCCCGAGAGCTAAACGCAGGACCCTGGTCGGAATGTAGCGTGCTGATTGCGTATGTGCCGATAAATTCCCGCAAATCTTTTATAACAGTTCTGTCGTCAGCCGAGCGCTGGGGCCATGACCAAATGAATCTTGTCCTAGTAGTTGTGGGACCACATTTGTCCGTAGGGACGCCTGCGTGAAGATAGTCTAATGCTGTCTAACAGAGGTGTCTGTACTGGGCTGGCTACGCAGTAGTCCGGTATCTGGGGCCGTTCATTACTGCAATCTCTGCTGCAGTTTTGGCAACTGATTGCAAATTCGTAAACTTGCACGCTCATTCCTGGCCACCAGTACTTCTCTTCTAATTCGATTGGAGATTCTAAGATCCCTTGGTGTGTCAGACCCTCTCCCATATGTGCTTCGTGAATCAAAAAACATCCGTGTAAGGAATCATCACCAAAGAAAACAACACAGGCAAGAAAAGATAACATTTTTTTGGATAGACCCATTCGGGTTTTGCCCAACATACACCGAAAACGTGGTATAGACTAGTATCACCACCACCAAAAGACCATATTAATATACAGCTATTGACCGCAAAATGTGAATTTGGGTTGTCCAAATATAAATTTGTAACAGAGTACCCGTGCAGCTAGAGAGCTAACCCACATTTGGTGACTGGTGGAACACTGACCTTGCCTCACATACATCTCTGCCCCTTTGCCAGAACAAGTGGTTTACGGAAGGAGACAGCCCATGGCCGGAAACAGGAGAACTGGAGGAGGTCTTTACCTTTAACAGGAAGAACACGGAGAACGAAGCCCTGCCCCTCAATGACGACATGTACGCAGGATTGGGTAAAACCCAGGAAGGAGAGAGTCTGGCGTGTGACGACACTCCGGGAGACTTCGGTGCAGGCATGTGGAGTGGAGGAGGCGCGGACGGAGAGCGGGTGACCAGGACGAGACGAGAGGACGGGTGGAGAAAACCAGGAGGCCTACGGACCCGTGAAGCGCCGTTCCACACTCCTGAGGGAGGAGTGTGGCTGCAGCAGGTACGGCAGCGGTTTGCGGGGTGGGTAGGGAAACGAGGGACCTCAGGTTCCTCGACCCAGTAAATACCGCGTGTTTGTGCCTTTCTATCCCAATTGTAAAATACCAACCCCTAGTGTAAATATACCTTCCCTAACGCCGACCTTCACTTAGAAACACTGCTGTGTAAATAGCACAGCTTCACTGGTGTCCCTCACTCACCGGGTTCCCTTTGGAGTATAAGACATAGGACCGCGTTCCTGATCGTCTGTCTTGTTTTCCCTCTCTTTGCACGTGGCAAGAACGGGCAGCCAGAAAGACCTGAAGACCTCCAGAAGACAGAGGAAACTAGGAAAAGCAGAAGACTGCTCCAGTAACCTTACCTCTAAGAAGCCTATATCAATCCTTGGCCACCATGGATCCCGCGGGATTTCAGAGAGACAGGCTCACCACACGTTATAAAAAAACCTTTTCCAAAATAAAACCTTACCTACCTCGATCTAGTCTCCGGCCCCTTTCTGGTACCACGCCACATCTGGTGTCAGAAGTGGGATCCACCTCTTCCATCCAGCCACAGAAGATGGATCAGTTAATTCAACACCTTATAAAGGGGCAAGAAAAACTAGAATGGGCAGTAGAACGCCAAATGACTTCAGCCCAAGCAGATCGGGAGGTGTTCAAGAATACCATCACAGCCCAAATTGAGGGCTTGAGTAAAACAGTACAAAGCCCCAGCACCATGCCGGTAGTAGACCGAAGAGGACCCCCTACTCATCCTTCAGGGGTAGCCTTACAGAAGTATATAACCAGAGAGGATCCTGATGCCTTTTTGACCAACTTCGAGAGGGCAGCGAGGGCCTGTGGAGAAATGGCCCTTCTTCCTGGCACCCTTATTAACTGGGGAAGCCCAGGCTGCCTACCAAGTGGCCAATGCTACGGGAAACACCCCTTACCCTGAAATCAAAGTGATCATACTCGACAATCTCGGGTTAGACGCAGAAGCGTACCGGGTGAGGTTCAGGAAAGAAAAAGGGATAACTGGCGATTGTGAGAAGTTGGCCTGGTATATGATGCTCACTAGTTCTAGTCATCACCTTGTACCATGCCATGCAACCCTTATGATGATTGGTTGTAAGTCAACCTTATAGACCAGCTATCCTAGTGGTAGCATGGACAAAGCAGTCTTAGGCTAAACTCTGTAAAGGCATGTGAAGCAAGCTGTTTTACCATACACAATCCCCTTGAATACCAAATGAAAGGACACCACACAGATATATATTGAAAATATATATATTTATTTACTACAAATATCCCCTATACTCTTTAGGAGCACAGAAGCAAATGCGTTAAAACAAAACACAGTTTAAATACACAAAAGTTGCACAATATGGATGAGCCCTAGGGGCCACCTAAACCATATATTAAAATAGTGGTATAAGAACCACCAATCTGAAAGGAAGAAGGCCTAGGGCCTGGGGAATCGCTGGAGCTGTTCGGGACTAACAGTGAAGAAGCCGGGAAAGGCCGCGGGACTCGGGTGCAGCGCTTAAAGCACACGCATGCACCAATGCAATGTCAATGGTGCGTAAAAGTTACAAAGTTAGTGTTTTAGGAACCTTCCGACTGACCTACAAGGACAAAACTTTAGAGCTAGGCACTAGAGGTGTGTACCAGTGTAGGAACACCGGCGTTGCTGAGTTACCTCACCCACAGGAAGCGGGTGCACAGGTGCCAAGTCGAGTCGGGTTTCGTCACGCAGGTCGATGGTGCCTGGAGATGAAGATGCTGCAGGCGGGTCGTCGAGGAGAGTTCCGGTGGATCCAAGGATGGATCTGAAGATGTGAAGACTTGAAAGCAGAGGGGACAATGTTCAAAGTCACTAGCCAGTGACTACCGTGGAACCAGGATGGAACCAGGCGATGTCGGGTGCAAACAGGTGATGAGGTGCAGCTTGTCTCCGCAGCCACGTGGACACGAAGAGGTCAAGGACGTCCAGGAGTCGATCACGAGCTGTCCCACAAAGGCTCTAGCTGATGGCGGTATCGGCAACTTGATTGGAGCAAACAGGCCTTGGCTACGGCAAGACACGCAGGAAGTGGAAAAAGCTTGTTACTCGGACCAGCAAGGTCAGAGCAGGTGCTCCTTCTCAGGGGAGCAAGGGCCAGTCTGGAGCAACCAGACTAGCTTTGTAGATTTTAGATTTTGTCGCCAAGATGGCCGCTAGCCACGTGGCAAGTGGCCAGGATGGCGCGTCAAGTGGCATAGTGCAAAAGGGCCCCATGCAGATCGTGGAGATGCTGGGGGGCTGATCTTTGGTGCAGATGCTGCTCGGTGGTGGGGCTTCTCAAACCCCAAAGCACAGCATCGAGGGGGCCTTGAGTGCTGCGCAGTCAGCTTCTCGAGGGTCTTTCAAGGTGGCCGGTCCCACGTCTCTCTGTGCCTCCACGGGTCTCTTCTTTGCAGGGACTGTGGATCGGGCTCTGAGATGTCTGGGAGTCTGGGTCTCGTCGGGCTCTGGGCTCGGGCTCCGGCAGGAGGCGGCGGCAAAGCAGACGTCGAGTTGCTGGTTGGGGCCTGTATTCACAGGGTGGTCACTCCTTGGCCACAAGGGAGATTTCCTTCCGTCTTCTGTGCAGCAGAATGTCGAAGTCCAGTTTTCTTCTTAGTTTCAAGTCGAGTTCAGGATGATCTGATGTCTTGGGACACAGCTCCTACTCTTATTCTAAATCTAGGGGCCGGATTACCTGCTAGGTGCCTCCTCTGGGTGGGACCAGGAAGGGGGTGGTTACACCCCCTTTCCTTTGTCCAGCTTCGTGCCAAGACTGGGGCTGGAGGGCCCCAGCACCGGTTTGAACTGGCATATGCACAGGGACACCTTGTGTGCCCCAGGCATGTCTCAATCTATTCAGCCCTGTCCTACCCAATACGCAAAATCCTGTCTGGGGCGGTGCTAGCACCTCCCAAGGCAGGAAACCCTTTGTCCAAGCCTCCCTCGCTGGAAGGACTCCCAGCAGCAGGAGGTCAGACTTGTGTCTGTGGTAGCAGCATCTATTTTGTGATGCTGAGGCTCATGTTTAACTTAACCCGGGTTTCAGGTTATGTACATGCCGTGTCCCTCTAGAAGGGTGGAATGCTACCCCCATCGCCAGAACTGGCGAGGGGGTAGTATTCCAATTCGTATGACACCTTACTTGACATGTTTTGATAAAGCCAAACCAAAGATAGCATTTAACCGCGAGGTACATAATGCACTTAAGAGTATATGGTATGGCAGTATCATGGAATCAGCTAAAGGACGTGGTTCCGAAAGCTGCAGACAGGCTCAGCTCATGCTAGAGCACCATCTCACATATTTCCAAGCACTCTGCCTCCAGGATTGATGAGGCCTTCCATAGGAGTGGCTGATAGGAACATATGTGTCCATTTTAGGTTAGATATAGACATACTATACCTAAGTAAGGGGTGATTACACCGACTTACCCCAGCTGAGTGATCAGCCAGTTGTGTCAAATATGGAGGCCAGGCCAGGGGTGGCATAATACATGCTGCAGCCCCTGGTAGGCCTTGGAAGCACCTATCCCCTGGGTACCTGGGGTACACTGTTACAGGGGCCAATAAGTTGAACCAGTTCCAATTTCGTAATGCACCTAATGTGCATTGGCATTAATTTAGAGAGAGAACAGCAGGCTGTGGGTCTGATTAGCAGGCCCACAGCCACATTAAGTCATAAACCAATTGAAGCAAAAAGCAAAAATTTGGGGTGACCATAGGATAGCAGACCCTACTCTCCTACACAACCCCTGCCCCCCCAAACGCAGGGACATTAGACTAACCTTGACCAGTTGTGTCTTCATGTTCTAAGTGGAAGTACCTGGAGAGACCATCTGCATTACCATGGTCAGTCCCTGGGCGGTGCTCCACTGTAAAGTCCATCCCCTGTAGGGAAATGGACCACCTGAGCAGTTTGGGGTTTTCACCCTTCATCTGATTCAGCCATAAGAGGGGCTTATGGTCGGTCTGAATCTTGAAGTGAGTGCCAAACAAGTATGGTCTCAACTTCTTCAGGGCCCACACCACAGCAAAGGCCTCCCTCTCAATGGCTGACCAACGTTTCACTCTGGGGGTCAGCCTTCTGCTAATAAAAGCAATGGGCTGGTCTTGACCATCTACATTAAGTTGTGAAAGCACAGCTCCCACTCCCAACTCAGAAGCATCTGTTTGGACAATGAACTCTCTTGAGTAGTCAGGACTCTTCAGGATAGGTGCAGAGCACATGGCCTTCTTCAGGTCATCAAATGCCTTTTGACAGTTTACTGTCCACTGAACCTTTTTGGGCATTTTCTTGGATGTCAGATCATAAGAGGAGTCACAATGGACCCATAGTTCTTAACAAACTTCCTGTAGTACCCAGTCAGGCCCAAGAAAGCTCTGACCTGAGTCTGGGTAGTTGGAGGGGACCAGTCCTTTATGGTCTGGATCTTACTCTCCAGTGGTTGAACTTGGCCTCCACCTACAAGGTGGCCCAAGTATACAACTTTACTCCGTCCTATCTGGCACTTTGTGGCCTTGATAGTGAGGCCTGCCTTTTGCAGAGCCTCTAGAACTTCCTTCAGGTGGACCAGGTGATCCTCCCAGGTGGAGCTGAAGACAGCAATATCATCCAGATATGCTGCGCAAAAGTCATCCAGCCCAGTAAGGACTTGATTCACCAACCTTTGGAAGGTGGCAGGTGCATTTTTCAAACCAAAGGGCATCACCACAAATTGGTAATGCCCACCTGGGGTAGAAAATGCAGTTTTGGCTTTAGACTCCTCAGCTAACCTGATTTGCCAAGAGCCAGCTGCCAAGTCAAATGTGCTCAAATACTTGACAGAAGCCAATTTGTCCATGAGCTCATCTGCCCTTGAAATAGGGTGTGCATCTGTCCTGGTGACAGCATTGAGTCCTCTGTAATCCACACAGAACCTCATCTCTCTCTTTCCATCTTTGGTGTGAGGTTTGGGGACCAGAACCACTGGGCTAGCCCAGGGGCTCTCTGAAGGCTCAATAACACCTAATTCCAGCTCCAGCATCTTTTGCACCTCAGTCTTTATACAGTCCCTGACATGGTCAGGTTGCCTGTATATCTTGTTTTTCACAGGAAGACTGTCACCAGTGTCCACCACATGGGTACACCAGTTAGTCTGACTGGGTGTCAATGAGAACATATGTCTGTATGACTGCAAAACTTGTCTACAATCATTTTGCTGATGTTCAGTGAGGCTGCCATCTAAGGCCACACCATCAACTGAGCCATCTTCAGGGTTCTGAGTCAGCAGGTCTGGGAGAGGGTCACTCTCTTCATCCTGCCCCTCATATGTAGCCATGAGTAAGCCCATGTCTGCCCTGTCAACATATGCCTTCAATCTGTTAACACGGAGCACCCTGTGGGGGATCCTGGGAGTTCCTAGGTCCACCAAGTAGGTAACCTCTCCCTTCTTCTCAATGATAGTATGGGGTCCAGACCATTTGTCTTGGAGTGCTGCTGGTGCCACTGGCTCCAACACCCATACTCTCTGTCCAGGCTGGTACTCAGTCAAGACAGCCTTTTGGTCATGCCAGGCTTTCTGTAATTCCTGGCTGGCCTCAAGGTTTTTGGACGCCTTCTCCATATACTCAGCCATCCTGGAGCGGAGACCAAGTACATAGTCCACTATGTCTTGCTTGGGTTTTCTGAGAGGTAACTCCCATCCTTCCCTCACTAAACACAGGGGTCCTCTTACAGGGAGCCCAAACAACAACTCAAAGGGGCTGAAGCCAACCCCCTTTTGTGGGACCTCTCTGTAAGCAAACAGAAGGCAGGGTAGAAGGATGTCCCATCTTCGCCTGAGCTTTTCTGGTAATCCTTTGATCATACCCTTTAGGGTCTTGTTGAACCTCTCAACAAGCCCATTGCATTGTGGATGATAAGGAGTGGTGAACTTGTAGTTGACATCACATTCCTTCCACATAGCTGTCAAGTATCCTGACATGAAGGTTGCATCTCTATCAGATACTACCTCCTTAGGAAACCCCACTCTGGAGAAAACTCCAAGTAAGGCCCTGGCCACCACAGGAGCGGTAGTGGTCCTAAGGGGAATTGCCTCTGGGTACCTGGTGGCATTGTCCACCACCACCAGTATGAATCTGTGCCCAGATGCTGTATGGGGATCCATTGGACCTACAATACCAATCCCCACTCTTTCAAAGGGGACCCCCACCACAGGTAGTGGTATCAGGGGGGCCTTTGTTGTTCCACCTGCTTTGCCACTGGCTTGGCAGGTTACACAGGAGCGACAAAACTCCTTTGTATCTTCAGACATGTGAGGCCAGTGAAAGTGAGGGACAAGCCTGTCCCAAGTCTTATTCTGGCCTAGGTGTCCTGATAAGGGAATATCATTGGCCAAGGTTAGAAGGAAGCCCCTAAATTGCAGAGGTATAACCAACCTCCTGGTTGCACCAGGCTTGGGGTCTCTACCCTCTGAATAAAGGAGCCCATCATCCCAATACACTTTATGGGTATCTTGAGCATTCCCAGCAGCCTCAGCAGCAGCCTGCTGTCTGAGTGGTTCAAGAGAAGTACAGGTTAACTGAGCCTGCCACAAGTCTGCCCTAGAAGGTCCCCCTGTCCCCAGAAACTCAACCTGATCAGGTTCGAGCTCTTCAGGGACAGTTCCTTCGGGGGTCTCAAGATCATCTTCCTGTGAAGGCTGATCCTCACTTGTAGGCAGTTGGGAAGGCACAGCCTTTACCCTCCTGTTCCTTGTCTTGGGAGGTGCTTGGTCCATCGTTCCAGGATCCAAGACCTGAGGTTCAGAGAGGCACTTTTTGGCCTGTGACCTGGTCACAGCAAGGACATGTGATGATATCCCTTACATCTCTGCATGAGTCCTGTACTCAACTTCTGACCATAGAGAGCTCTCCAGGTCATTGCCCAACAAACATTCAACTGGGAGATCTGCACTAACCACAACTCTTTTTAGGCCAGTTACCCCTCCCCAGGAAAAGTTAACAATGGCCACACTATGTGTAGAGTAGTGACATTGCTGGCATTGGTCACCAGGTAATTATCACCTGGGATGTATTGTCCAGGGTCCACAAAGCTAGGTGTCACCATGGTGACACTGGCACATGTGTCCCTGTATGCTTGAGCCACTTTTTCATTAATCAAAGGCGTCTGTCTGTACTTGCCCAGATTACTGGGACTGACAGTAGTGGACAAATCAATTTCCACATCACAAATCAGAACAGCCTGTGTAGGGGTTCTGACCAGGCCAGAATCTCCCTCAGTTCCCAAGGTGATACCCACTACCCCCTTAGTTTGTGGACCAACACTGCTAACTGTACTAGTGGGTGCAGGTGCCTTAGGGGCTGCAGTGTTGGTGGTTCCACCCTTTTTACACTCACTGGTCCAGTGAGAGGTGTTTTTACAAGTACTACACCAGGGTTTTCTTTGACCTTCTTTCTTCTTCTTCTTGGAAGTTTGGGACCCACCCTCAATATTAGTTTGGGGCCCTGTTGAAGACTTCTGGTCTTTAGCTTTCTGCTCCCCACCCTTCTGGTCTGTTTTCTTTTGGTCACCACCCTGGTTCTGGTTCTGGTTCTTTTGCTTAACTCTGGTTCTAACCCATTTGTCTGCCCTCTTTCCCAATTCTTGGGGAGAGGTCAGATCTGAGTCAACCAAATGTTGATGCAACTGCTAGTTCTGACAGTTATTTAAAATCTGTTCTTTCATCAGTAAATTGTACAATCCTTCATAGTCTGTAACCTTACTTCCCAGCAACCAGCCCTCCAGAGCCTTAGTGGCACAGTCAACAAATTCAGACCAGTCCTGAGTCTGTGTCTTCTGGCTTTCTCTGAACATTAACCTGTACTGTTCAGTGGTTAAGCCTAACCCATCAATCAGAGCACTCTTCAGGACCAGGTAGTTTCTAGAATCCCCATCACTAACTGTGAGGAGTCTGTCTCGGCCTCTACCTTCAAAGGAGAGCCACAAGATTGCTGCCCACTGATCCTGAGGGACCTGCTGTACTTTGCAGGCTCTCTCAAGTGCAGTCATCCATTTGTGGATGTCATCCCCACTCTTGTAAGGGTTCACAATCTTACTCAGGTTTCTATTGTCATAGGACCTGTCTTTATCCTTAGGGATAGTGCTGCCACCAGTGGATCCTAATCCACTCTCTCTAGGCTGTCTTGCTCTAGCAAGTTTCTCTTTGGCCAGGGCAACTTCTAGTTCTTGCTTCTGGATCCTAAGCTCAGCCTCTTTCATTTTGGCCTCATGTTCCCTTCTCTGAGGGCTAGTCAACCCCCTTCTGGAGTGACCATGAGAACCTCTAGAATCTTGGGAGGTGTTGGATTCACCTGAGTGATTCCTCCTCCTCCTCCTTTGCTCCTGGTTAAGTCATCTTGGGGG
This sequence comes from Lissotriton helveticus, assembly GCF_964261635.1. Classification (NCBI taxonomy): domain Eukaryota; kingdom Metazoa; phylum Chordata; class Amphibia; order Caudata; family Salamandridae; genus Lissotriton; species Lissotriton helveticus. Next base: position 503,945,115 of record NC_136062.1, on the reverse strand, counting down.
TCTGAATGGGTTGGACCCACTTTCAGTCCCAAATAGGCTTAAGTTAGCCTGGTTAAGCCTGCTGACTAGCACCTGGCTATTTCTACCATCATCAGAATCACTTTCTTCTTCCTCCTCTTCCTCCTCCTCAGGCTGAGTATCTCCAGGGGTCTGGTTTTCCTCATCTATATGGACAGGGACAGGGGCATCAGTGTTATCATCTTCAGAGGGAGAGCCTCCATCTCCAGGCCCTTTGGGGTTAGGATGGGAGGTCTTTAGAGCTTCAGACTGGTCTAAAAGCTCTCTGAGGTGTGCTGTGGTAGGGGCTGGACCCGTCTTGAGACCTCTTAAGGTACACAGCTGCCTCATTTCTTTAAAGTTTAACGTAGCAAATTTGGATGGTGCCTTTGGAGGGTGACTCTCAACAGGACAGGTCCAGTGGACCCCTCTGCTCCAGACATTGCTCTAGTGTGGGTGGATATGTTGCAATCTACCTACACTGGTGTTTACCTACTAAACATATCTAGTTGTTGTAGTCAGGGTGTGCTACTCCCTATCCTCTACAACAACTAAGTTCAGTAGAACTCAAGTATACTAGTCTTGTTTTAATGTACCTAACAGGTACCTGTATGATCTTTCAAATGATACTCTCAAAGATTGTAATGGTAAAACAACAGCAAGCTCAAATCCCAACCGCTGCTCACCAATGTGATAAGTTGGCCTGGTATATGATGCTCACTAGTTCTAGTGATCACCTTGTACTATGACAAGGAACCCTTATGATGATTGGTTGTAAGTCAACCTTATAGACCAGCTATCCTAGTGGTAGCATGGACAAAGCAGTCTTAGGCTACACTCTTTAAAGGCATGTGAAGCAAGCTGTTTTACCATACACAATCCCCTTGAATACCAAATGAAAGGACACCACACAGATATATATTGAAAATATATATATTTATTTACTACAAATATCCCCTATACTCTTTATGAGCACAGAAGCAAATGCGTTAATACAAAACACAGTTTAAATACACAAAAGTTACACAATATGGATGAGCCCTAGGGGCCACCTAAACCATATATTTAAACAGTGGTATAAGAACCACCAATCTGAAAGGAAGTAGGCCTAGGGCCTGGGCAATCGCTGGAGCTGTTCGGGACTAACAGTGAAGAAGCCGGGAAAGGCCCGCGGGACTCGGGTGAAGCGCTTAAAGCACACGCATGCACCAATGCAATGTCAATGGTGCGTAAAAGTTACAAAGTTAGTGTTTTAGGAATCTTCCGACAGACCTACAATGACAAAACTTTAGAGCTAGACACTAGAGGTGTGTACCAGTGTAGGAACACCGGCGTTGCTGAGTTACCTCACCCACAGGAAGCGGGTGCACAGGTGCCAAGTCGAGTCGGGTTTCGTCACGCAGGTCGATGGTGCCTGGAGCTGAAGATGCTGCAGGCGGGTCGTCGTGAAGAGTTCCGGTGGATCCAAGGGTGGATCTGAAGAGGTGAAGACCTGAAAGCAGAGGGGACAATGTTCAAAGTCACTAGCCAGTGACTACCGTGGAACCAGGATGGAACCAGGCGATGTTGGGTGCAAACAGGTGATGAGGTGCAGCTTGTCTCCGCAGCCACGTTGACACGAAGAGGTCAAGGACGTCCAGGAGCCGATCACGAGCTGGCCCACAAAGGCTCTAGCTGATGGCGGTGTCGGCAACTTGATTGGAGCAAACAGGCCTTGGCTAAGGCAAGCCACGCAGGAAGTGGAAAAAGCTTGTTACTCGGACCAGCAAGGTCAGAGCGGGTGCTCCTTCTCAGGGGAAAAAGGGCCAGTCTGGAGCAACCAGACCAGCAGTGTAGATTGTAGATTTCGTCGCCAAGATGGCCGTTAGCCACGTGGCAAGTGGCCGGGATGGCGCGTCAAGTGGCAAAGTGCAAAAGGGCCTCACGCAGATCGTGGAGATGCTGGGGGGATGATCATTGGTGCAGATGCTGCTCGGTGGTGGGGCTTCTCAAACCCCAAAGCACAGCGTCGAGGGGGCCTCGGGTGCTGCGCAGTCAGCTTCTCGAGGGTCTTTCAAGGTGGCCGGTCCCACGTCTCTCTGTGCCTCCACGGGTCTCTTCTTTGCAGGGACTGTGGATCGGGCTCTGAGATGTCTGGGAGTCTGGGTCTCGTCGGGCTCTGGGCTCGGGCTCCGGCAGGAGGCGGCGGCAAAGCAGACGTCGAGTTGCTGGTTGGGGCCTGTATTTACAGGGTGGTCACTCCTTGGCCACAAAGGAGATTCTCTTCCGTCTTCTGTGCAGCAGAATCTCGAAGTCCAGTTTTCTTCTTAGTTTCAAGTCGAGTTCAGGATGATCTGACGTCTTGGGACACAGCTCCTACTCTTATTCTAAATCTAGGGGCCGGATTACCTGCTAGGTGCCTCCTCTGGGTGGGACCACGAAGGGGGGTGGTTACACCCCCTTTCCTTTGTCCAGTTTCGAGCCAGGACTTGGGCTGGAGAGCCCCAGCACCGGTTTGAACTGGCATATGCACAGGGACACCTTGTGTGCCCCAGGCATGTCTCAATCTATTCAGCCCTGTCCTACCCAATACATAAAATCCTGTCTGGGGTGGTGCTAGCACCTCCCAAGGCAGGAAACCCTTTGTCCAAGCCTCCCTCGCTGGAAGGACTCCCAGCAGCAGGAGGTCAGACTTGTGTCTGTGGTGGCAGCATCCATTTTGTGATGCTGAGGCTCATGTTTGACTTTACCCGGGTTTCAGGTTATGTACATGTCGTGTCCCTCTAGAAGGGTGGAATGCTACCCCCGTCACCAGAACTGGTGAGGGGGTAGTATTCCAATTCGTATGACACCTTACTCGACATGTTTTGATAAAGCCAAACCAAAGATAGCATTTAACCGCGAGGTTCATAATGCACTTAAGAGTATATGGTATGGCAGTATCATGGAATCAGCTAAAGGACGTGGTTCCAAAAGCTGCAGACAGGATCAGCTCATGCCAGAGCACCATCTCACATATTTCCAAGCACTCTGCCTCCAGGATTGATGAGGCCTTCCATAGGAGTGGCTGATAGGAACATATGTGTCCATTTTAGGTTAGATATAGACATACTATATCTAAGTAAGGGGTGATTACACTGACTTACCCCAGCTGAGTGATCAGCCAGTTGTGTCAAATATGGAGGCCAGGCCAGGGGTGGCATAATACATGCTGCAGCCCCTGGTAGGCCTTGGAAGCACCTATGCCCTGGGTACCTGGGTACACTGTTACAGGGGCCAATAAGGTGAACCAGTTCCAATTTCGTAATGCACCTAATGTGCATTGGCATTAATTTAGAGAGAGAACAGCAGGCTGTGGGTCTTATTAGCAGGCCCACAGCCACATTAAGTCATAAACCAGTGAAGCAAAAAGCAAAAATTTGGGGTGACCAATTGACCATAGGATAGCAGACCCTACTCTCCTACAGCGAGAACCCCAAGACCCTATTCTTAAGGCTGAGAATGGCTTAAACCGGAAAGTCGGACAAAGGAGGAAATTATGACAAGCATTTACTTGGAGCAGTTCCTGGAGGCTTTACCCTACGGTACCCAACGGTGGTTAAAGCAACACTCCGGCCTCACCGTCCCGCAAGCAGTAGAAACGGCCACCAACTACTCCAGAGCTAAACCCTGTTCGTGGCCTTGGGACCAAGAGAAAACCATCAAAGCCACCGCAGCCCCAAAACAAGAGAAGAAAATCAAAATAGGCCCAGAACCTCAAAAACCTAAGCCAATGAGGATAGAACCCATGTTTAAGGGCTCAAAGTGCTTCGAGTGTGGAGAGTGGGGCCACATCGCTCGCCTTTGTCCAAGAAGAAAACCCCCAGAAGAACCAATGGAGGTGGGGTACATACCAAAAGCTGTGATGTACACAGCAGAGATGGGGCCATCATACTATGTAAGGGTACAGGTCAACCAAAGACAAATAAGGGCGTTGCTGGATTCGGGGTGTAGACAATCCGTCATACAAAAGAAACTAGTGCTTCCCAATCAGATTCTTCCCAACTCCTTAGTCTACATTAGGTGTGTGCATGGGGACATGAAGCCCTACCCCTTAGCCCAAATCACGATAACACCCTCAGGGAGGCCGCCGTGTTCAGTGAGAGTAGGGACAGTAGATTCCCTTCCAGAGGATCCTATTATTGGGGTTGATAACCCAGATTATCTGGCATTGTTCCAGAGAGAGCTCAAGGACTCCAAACAGGGAGAATTAGGCCCCATCCCAGCTATGTTGACCACAGAACCCTGGCTGCTAGATGGTAGTTTCCAATTTGCACAAGCTAACGATGCCACACTGTTCAACGCATGGGAGATAGCGCACTCGGCCCAAACCATACCCAACCCAGCTTTCCCTAGGTTCCTAATTAAGAACACAATTCCAAAAGGAGCCCGAGGGGTACTTATATAGACCAGGTCAGCCCCCCACTCATTAGAACAAAACACAATAAGGACCTGGCCTAAAGCTAGAACAACTATACGTGAACCTAATGTCAGTCAATAGCTGCCACAGTTATATGTGCTGCTAAAGTGGTATATATTCCAATATCTGTCTTAATAGGTCCCAGGTTCTATGTGGAAATGATTAAAACATGTTCCCACGTCGTGCACCCCATGTGAACAAACTGAGAAAGATAATTGTGCCAGTGAGTCCCAATAGTGACAAAAAATGTGAGAAATGGTATGGAGTGCCTCACGGAAACAACACCATGGGAGTCTAACTGGTTGGTACTCACCCGTGGACTCAGGTTCTCATCGTCAGCACATCCATACCGTGAAGAAAGGTAAGAACAAAAAAAATGTAATAGTGATGACGAAGTGCACGTGCGCAATAGTAGCAATAGTGAGTGTACTAATTGTGTATACTAAAGTGATACTATGAACACTGAAACTGACCCCATTGAGAAGATCCTATCAATTAGGGACCCCTTCATGTATTAAAAACGAGCTACAACCAACACTAGCTAGCCACCTTTATTCTCTGCTGTGGGTTTGCTCACATTAAAAGGACACTCTGTTGCCTCCTTGTATCATAGAGGGCCAACATGTTTCATTGCCGGTAGTTTTAAAGGCAATTTCTTCAGGGCCTGGGTCAGTCCCACCACTCTATTGTTCCTTCACAATCGTGTGTATACCTAGGGAACAAATTTAAAAATTGCAGACAACGCAGTTAAAATCACACACTGGCAAGACTCCTGTGGTACAGCTAAAATACTGGACCATTGGACATTCAACCATGTACCCCATATTTACCGCTTGGGTGCTCAGTCTAAGCATACCGGTGAACTCATTTTTAGGTTTCGCCTCGCTGAAAGCTGCGTAGCAGACTTTCGCAAGGCGAAAACTTTTGAGAATAATATGTGGCTTATTCCTGTCTCTGTCTTCCATTGGCTAGCTCCATAAATGGAGGCTAGCCATTGGAAGAGAGAGGCGTCCGTCATTCACCGAGGGGATTGGTGGGCGTTCCGTAGAATTTTTCCCTTTTGCCTACGTCATGCCGCGGTGGGCGTGTTTATTTTATTTTTTTCTCTGCAATGCGGCCGCCATTTTTTCATGGAGCTGGGGCGGACGGGTTGATCCTACATCCTGAAACATCAAGGGTGGTCTGCTCGTCTGTCTTGCCCAACAGCTGGAGACTTGTTCTGTCCAGAGATGCCCTTATTTTATTATGTTTTAACCTTGTCGTAGTCTGCGAAAAAAGACATATGATTTTGTGAATAGTGTTAGTTTGTGGCACTCCTGTAACCCTGTTGGGTACTGTTTATGGTTGATTGTGCGAACTGAAGTCCTCTAATTTTATCTTTCATTTGAAAAGATGTGATGGGTTAGCGGCCGTGCTTTTTTGCCCTGCACAGCCCGTAATGCAGAGCCAGACTGATTTCCTAGAGGCTGTGTGGACTTTGATGACAGTAGGTGGTGGCGTAGACGTTGTTTTAGACTCTTTAAGCATGTTAAGCTGTTCAGCACAGTTGAATACTCTGTGCAACCGAACACTGAGCGACGTCACTCCTTTCCTTTTATCCCTGTGGCACCTTATTTTTGCTGACGGACACACAGAGACTTAGCTTTTCTATATTGAAGCGGGGTTTGAGCTCAATTGCGAACGCAAACAGTGCTTGGTGTAAGCATGTGAACTCAAGGCTACTTTTATTCAGTTCGCCTCCCATGTATCCTTTGTTCCTCATGTTAGAGGTGGAAGGATTCAGAGCCCAAAGCCACTTTTCGCAGCAACGAAAGGGCAGTTCCTACCATTTACACTTCACTTGAGGGCAGGCCCTCCTGTTGAAAACGAAAATAAAATTCCTTGGGACCCCCTACATTTTTTTTTCATAATCATTCTGCTAAATTTACAATGTTTAAATATGTTTAAACATATGTAAACATTGCAGTTAAGCTCTGTTACCTCGATTTATTCATACTTCCATTCAGGATATAAATGACAAAAGTTGTTCTTTATGGCCCATTACAAAGTGGCTTTCTGCCACTCATGTTTTTAACACTTAAAACAAAGCATGATTCTACTGTTGGCTAGAGACTGGCGCTCCCCCCTGACATTAGTTAATGCAACCCCCCCCCCCTAGTTTGAAGACCTTCTGCTTTAGGGTAAATGACTCTGCAAAAAGCATTGTGCTGAATTGTGTTGAATTGGAGATGAAGCATAATTTCAATGCAAGTTTATTATCCGACATGAAGTAAACCTACAACAGATCTTTCTCGGGCATCACTCCCAGAATGTGGAACTCTCTCCTTCTGATAAGACTGACTCCCTCCACTTCCTCCTTCAAGAAAAAAGTCAAACTCTTGTTAATGAACACATTTTTGAAGTAGATCATCAGTTCTCTGCTCCTTGAACAATTTGTTCCTTCGACATCATATGAACTTTTACTATTCTTAAAGACTTGTATTTCATTGCCTTATCTTGTAAAGCGCTCTGATACCCGCAAGGGTTTTGCCCAATATAAAACGTTTTATATAAATAAACAGATACATAAATTAAGGGTAGATTGTAGAGAGCCTGGTGTCAGCCAGGACACTGGTTCCAGGTACCACATCCCATCTCTCATATCTCAGAAAGAGCCTTTTATTTTCTGAACACACCCTCCATGTTCAGCACGGAGGAGAACTTTTCATCTGGTTTTGCATCTTCAAATTTCAGGTTGTGTCTCGTATGCTTTAAACTAACTTCCTTTCAGATTTAGGCTCAGTTAAATATTTTTCTGCCTTATGGACAGACTGGAAACCCCCTTAATAGCCATTTGGTAAGTGGCCGTTGGACTACTTAATATAATAAAGATCACATGGCCTAATTCCAGGCATTTCTACAATTCTGAATGCGTTTGTTTTTCTTCACTTCCTCCATGAGAGTAAGCACTGGAGCCGCATTGCCTATTCTGCTGAGCTGTGTTTTAACTCCGTGGAGTTTGGCGAAGAAAAGTGATTTCTGCCTGTTAATATAAAGGATCTTAATTCAGGATTGACCAGATGAATTTATACAGCTGCCTAAGTCTGTAATTGCAGTGCAGAGTGCAGAGTGAGTGAGCAGAGTGAGTGAGCAGAGTAGTGAGGGCAGAGTGAGTGAGCAGAGCAGTGAGTGCTGAGTGTGAGTGCTGAGTAGAGAGTGCAGAGTGCAAGGAGTGCTAGGGAGTGCAGAGTGCTAGAGAGTGCAGAGTGCAAGGGAGTGCAGAGTGCAAGGGAGTGCAGAGTGCAAAGTGAGTGTGCAGAGTGAGTAAGCAGAGTAGTGAGTGCTGAGTAGAGAGTGCAGAGTGCAAGGGAGTGCAGAGTGCTAGGGAGTGCAGAGTGCTAGGGAGTGCTAGGCAGTGCAGAGTGCTAGGGAGTGCAGAGTGCTAGGGAGTGCTAGGGAGTGCAGAGTGCTAGGGAGTGCAGAGTGCTAGGGAGTGCAGAGTGCTAGAGAGTGCAGAGTGCTAGGGAGTGCTAGGGAGTGCAGAGTGCTAGGGAGTGCAGAGTGCTAGGGAGTGCAGAGTGCTAGAGAGTGCAGAGTGCTAGGGAGTGCAGAGTGCAAGGAGTGCTAGGGAGTGCAGAGTGCTAGAGAGTGCAGAGTGCTAGGGAGTGCAGAGTGCAAGGGAGTGCAGAGTGCACGGGAGTGCTAGGGAGTGCAGAGTGCAAGGGAGTGCAGAGTGCACAGGAGTGCTAGGGAGTACAGAGTGCAAGGGAGTGCAGAGTGCTAGGGAGTGCAGAGTGCTAGGGAGTGCAGAGTGCACGGGAGGGCTAGGGAGTGCAGAGTGCTAGGGAGTGCAGAGTGCTAGGGAGTGCAGAGTGCTAGAGAGTGCAGAGTGCTAGGGAGTGCAGAGTGCAAGGAGTGCTAGGGAGTGCAGAGTGCTAGAGAGTGCAGAGTGCTAGGGAGTGCAGAGTGCAAGGGAGTGCAGAGTGCACGGGAGTGCTAGGGAGTGCAGAGTGCAAGGGAGTGCAGAGTGCTAGGGAGTGCAGAGTGCTAGGGAGTGCTAGGGAGTGCAGAGTGCTAGGGAGTGCAGAGTGCTAGGGAGTGCAGAGTGCTAGGGAGTGCTAGGGAGTGCAGAGTGCTAGGGAGTGCAGAGTGCTAGGGAGTGCTGACTGCTAGGGAGTGCAGAGAATTAATGAGTACATGGGAGTGCAGAGTGCTAGAGAGTGCAGAGTGCTAGGGAGTGCTAGGGAGTGCAGAGTGCTAGGGAGTGCAGAGTGCTAGGGAGTGCATAGTGCTAGAGAGTGCAAGGTGCTAGGGAGTGCTAGGGAGTGCAGAGTGCTAGGATGTGCAGAGTGCTAGGGAGTGCAGAGTGCTAGGGAGTGCAGAGTGCTAGAGAGTGCAGAGTGCTAGGGAGTGCAGAGTGCTAGGGAATGCAGAGTGCTAGGGAATGCAGAGTGCTAAGGAGTGCAGAGTGCTAGGGAGTGCTAGGGAGTGCAGAGTGCTAGGGAGTGCAAGGGAGTGCAGGGTGCTAGGGAGTGCAGAGTGCTAGGGAGTGCAGAGTGCTAGGGAGTGCAGAGTGACTGCAGAGTGCTAGGGAGTGCAGAGTGACTGCAGAGTGCTAGGGAGTACAGAGTGCTAGGGAGTGCAGGGTGCTAGTGCTAGGGAGTGCAGAGTGCTAGGGAGTGCAGAGTGCTAGGGAGTGCAGAGTGCTAGGGAGTGCAGAGTGCTAGGGAGTGCAGAGTGCTATGGAGTGCAGAGTGACTAGGGAGTGCAGAGTGACTGCAGAATGCTAGGGAGTGCAGAGTGCTAGGGAGTGCAGAGTGCTAGGGAGTGCTAGGGAGTGCAGAGTGCTAGGGGGTGCTAGGGAGGGCAGAGTGCTAGGGAGTGTAGAGTGCTAGGGAGTGCAGAGTGACTAGGGAGTGCTAGGGAGTGCAGAGTGACTGCAGAATGCTAGGGAGTGCAGAGTGCTTGGGAGTGCTAGGGAGTGCAGAGTGCTAGGGAGTGCAGAGTGCTAGGGAGTGCAGAGTGCTAGGGAGTGCAGAGTGCTAGGGAGTGCTAGGGAGTGCAGAGTGCTAGGGAGTGCAGAGTGCTAGGGAGTGCTAGGGAGTGCAGAGTGCTAGGGGGTGGTAGGGATTACAGAGTGCTAGGGAGTGCAGAGTGCTAGGGGTGCAGAGTGCTAGGGAGTGCAGAGTTCTAGGGAGTGCAGAGTGACTAGGGAGGGCTAGGGAGTGCAGAGTGACTAGGGAGGGCTAGGGAGTGCAGAGTGCTAGGGAGTGCAGAGTGCTAGGGAGTGCAGAGTGCTAGGGGTGCAGAGTGCTAGGAAGTGCAGAGTGCTAGGGAGTGCAGAGTGACTAGGGAGGACAGGGAGTGCAGAGTGACTAGGGAGGACTAGGTAGTGCAGAGTGACTAGGGAGGGTTAGGGAGTGCAGAGTGACTAGGGAGGGCTAGGGAGTGCAGAGTGACTAGGGAGTGCTAGGGAGTGCAGAGTGACTGCAGAGATTAAGCTAATGGCAATGTAAATGACAATGCCATTTATTTATCTGTTTTCAAAACCAACACATAAATACAAATGTTGTCATTTACGATGCCAATAGGTCTAACTTTTCCAAAGGCGAAACCATTGCATTGTAAATGGTTGTTCTTTAGTGTCACTATTGCGGATCTCTCCCCTGCTACTGTAGTTAGCCTGCGGGGGAAAAGCGTATATATATGAATTTTGATTTGTCCATGTCCAGAGTTGATAATGTGCACTCATTGAAAACCTAAAACAAATTGTTTTGCCTTGGACTGATGGGCCTGCCGAACCTAGTGGGCTGAATTGTACACCCGGTCAAAGGCCCATATGCCACGCTCACTCAAGGATGTAGTTACGTGAGTGTTCGCCGACCCGTGTTTCTACGGGCCTTCCTCATCTCTCCCATGTCCCTGCGGGATGGTCGGCGGAGATATTTAATGTTAAGGGATAAGGGCCGGTGATTCTAGCCGGTAAAGTCCTTTTTGTTTTTGTTACCCGATGAGCTCGGCTGCTATTAAAATGCCAATAGCCCACCCCCTACTCCTTACCTGGGGCGTTCAGGTGCTGCGCAGTCGCTCGTCCACACTGTCGCGGCCGCTGTTGTGTCTTTTTAATGGACAACGCTGTGCGGGAATGTAGTGCTCAATGCCGCCCCTCAGTGTTTACACGGAAGTCCCGCCTCCAGCTTCCTGTTTGTTACCGGGGGGGATTCTCAGGTTAGAATGGGCGCCATCTTAACAGTGTGCATAATAGGTGGCTGAAAGTGGGGATTTATTTGGATAAACTGCATAACCATGTTAATTCAAGGACTAGGACCCCAGAATTTAGTGTCCTATACACAACGCGTGAATGTTTAATGCGTTCTGACTGCCGTGGCAATATTCCACGGTTAGAAGTGTGCCCCAACTACGATGTCACTCTAAGGGGAATTTCACCCAAGTAATTATTCTTGCACATTTCCAGGCTGGCACCACCATCTGCGAACCCATATACTCCACCTTGATGGCTATCATTCATTACTATACATGTTAGGATTGCCTAATAAGAAGGGGGGAGCTGTCTGTGGCGGCCAAGACTAGATGTTGATTTGGAGGCTGCTCCTATATAGGAAAACAGTTATACATTAATAACCAATTCGGTTCCATTCAATGGTATCATTGAGCTCCTCATTGTCTGTGCCCTCCTGGTAGATCCAGCGTGCTTCCTTGGTGGCCAATCTGATATCATTATTGAATTTGTCCCCAGTCACCTATTCCAATATGGTCCATTTAAAACTTTTGTAATGGTGATTCTGTTGTACGAAATGTTGGACCAATTTGGTTGTCAGTTTTCTAGCTTTCAAAGTACTGAGGTGTTCCTGCATTCTGATTTTTGCTTTGCGAGTGGTGAGACCTATATAGAGGAGTTGGCACGGGCATGTAAGTCTGTATACAACATTATAGACAAAGTGGGTTTCAAATTGCCCCACAAAGATACAGGCAAGACTGGGGGCAAAAGTTGCCCCCATCGAGGTCCCCGACACCTGTTGGTAAAGTTGATCCTTGTAGGCAAAAAATGTTTTTGTAAGTGCTAGCTCTGTGCACTGTAATACAAAGGTTTGGGGGACGTTATAGAACCATTCGCATATCCCCCAGGGCCCGTGCTGCTGCCACCAGTGTGGCTTCCTGGGGGATGCTGGTGTATAACGATTCAACGTCGATCGTGACCAAGAGTTGTTGCTAGGGATCGAAATCCATGGTATCCAAAATGTTAAGGATATCTGTGGTGTCTTGGATGAAGGAGGCTTGGGAAATGACACACTCCCTGAGGAAAAAATCAGACAACTGAGAGAGCGGCTCAAGTATCGGGCGCCCCGGCGGTGGCCTCTGCGCCTTTTGAATTTTGGGCACAACGTAAAACGCTGGTACCCGCGGTTTGATGTTAATAAGAGAATCCACTTCTTTGCTTTTAAGCCACTTCTTTTCTTTGGCCTCGGCCACCATTGCTCCTATGAGATTTTGTAACTCGGGAGTGGGGTCACGTGTTAGCGGGTGGTAATTCTGACGCACTCCCAACAACTTCACTATTTCTGCCTCATAGTTCTTGGTGTTCATAACCACCACCGCTCCCCCCTTATCGGTGGGCTTGATGGTTAAGAATCCGTTGTTTTGAAGACTTTTTATAGCTGCCCAGTCAGATTTTGTCATATTGGTGTACAGGTATGCCGGTTGGGTCTGTTCCAATTGCTGAATGTCTGCAAGCACTTTTTACTCAAACACCAATACTTCTGGTCCCACCATATTGTTGGTTGGGCAGAATTGGGATGGCCGATGGAGGTTCATTGAAAAGATGGTTTGATGTTCAGCTTCTTCGCCTTCAAAGAACTATATATGCTTTTTCCCTGCAGGCTAACTACAGTAGCAGGGGAGAGATCCGTAATAGTGACACTAAAGAAAAAGGAGGTCACCGGTATGCTTAGAATGAGCACCCAAGCGGTAAATATGGGATACATGGTTGAATGTCCAATGGTACAGTATCTTATCTGTACCACAGGAGTCTTGCCAGTGTGTGATTTTAATTGTGTTGTCTGCAATTTTGAAATTTGTTCCCTAGGTATTCACACTATTGTGAAGGAACAATAGAGTGGTGGGACTGACCCAGGCCCTGAAGAAATTGCCTTTAAAACTACCTGCAATGAAACATGTTGGCCCTCTATGATACAAGGAGGCAACAGAGTGTCCTTTTAATGTGAGCAAACCCACAGCAGAGAATAAAGGTGGCTAGCTAGTGTTGGTTGTAGCTCGTTTTTAATACATCAAGGGGTCCCTAATTGATAGGATCTTCTTTATGGGGTCAGTTTCAGTGTTCATAGTATCACTTTAGTATACACAATTAGTACACTCACTATTGGTACTATTGCACACATGCACTTCGTCATCACTATTACATATTTTTTTTTCTTACTTTTCTTCACAGTATGGATGTGCTGATGATGAGAACCTGAGTCCACGGGTGAGTACCAACCAGTTAGACTCCCATGGTGTTGTTTCCGTGAGGCACTCCATACCATTGCTCACATTTTTTGTCACTATTGGGACTCACTAGCACAATTATTTTTCTCAGTTTGTTCACATGGGGGTGCACGACGTGGGAACTTGTTTTAATCATTTCCACATAGAACCTGGGACCTATTAAGACAGATATTGGAATATATACCACTTTAGCAGCACATATAACTGTGGCAGCTATTGACTGACATTAGGTTCACGTGTAGTGGTTCTAGCTTTAGGCCAGGTCCTTATTGTGTTTTGTCCTAATTAAGAACGACCTATTGTATAGGTTATGTAAGCCCTCTGATCCCCTACAATTGTTGGTTCCAAAAGACTTTAGAGAACAAGTTCTGTTCTATGCCCACACTCACCTAACGGCAGGGCATTCTGGAGCTGAAAAAAACACCCAACACATATTAAAAAAATATTTCTGGCCAGGAATATATAAAGAAGCAGAGGAGTATTGTAAGAAATGCGATGTATGTCAGAAACGAAATATGTACAAACCTCCTGCTGTCCCCTTGCAACCCCTCCCTATATTAGAGACCCCCTTTGAAAGGGTGGTGTTGGACCCGGCCTCGTGGCGTGGTCCTACCCCTCCCGCATGACGGGCGCCGGGATGACATCGGCCCTCCATCGACCCGCTATCGCCTCCACTGGCACTACTCTCCACGAACTCTCGATGAGAGCAGCCACCCTGACAACCCACGGCTCTCCCCCCTGGAACCCGGCGAACACTACTCGCCCCCAACTCTGCAGGTCCGGCTACCACCCCGGACCACCCTTTCAGGCCCGACTCCATCTTGGGCCCATCACGTCCCGAGCACGTGGCCTCGGCCCGACCCCGGCCAAGGCCTCAGCGGAGCCGACATCGAGGCAACAAGATCCACCCAGGTGGTAGAGTGGCCACTCGACGGATCTAGGAGGAGGGGAGTTTTGATGGCCCTCCAGCCGTCCCCGGACGCCTGGTATCGATCGCCCTCCGGCCTCCCTGGGCGCTGGCTCCAACCTCCGGCTGGGCGTCTGGACCCACTCATCCCGGCCCTCTGACCCCCAGGCGCGAGGGTCCGGACATCAAAGGACTCCAGTCCTATATCTGGGCGAACCCTGGATGGGGACGGCAGTTGTATCTTGGATCTGAAGCCTGCTGATCTGATCGCGGCTGACCCTGAGAAGAACTCACCCTCGGAACGCTGAGCCCTGCTGACGCTGTCGCGGCTCCCTCTTCACAACAAGGACTGAACCACCTGAGCCCTGCTGACTCTTTCGCGGCTCGAGCTGAACTCGTATCCACCGGAGCCCTGCTGACGCTGTCGCGGCTCGTCCTCTCTAAATCCTCGGAAGCCCTGCTGACGCTGTCGCGGCTCGAGCTGAACTCGTAAACCTCGGAGCCCTGCTGACACTGTCGCGGCTCGTCTTCTCTAAATCCTCGGAGCCCTGCTGACGCTGTCGCGGCTCGAGCTGAACTCGTAACCATCGAAGCCCTGCTGACGCTGTCCCGGCCCGACCACGCCGAACCATCGCCGGAGCCCTGCTGACGCTGTCGCGGCTCTTTGTACCCCTCAGCTCGAAGATTGAGAGCTGTGCGCCCTGCATCCTGGTGCCCATTGATACCAAGACTGTCCCGCTATCCAGTGCCCCAGAAGTCGAGACTTTAAGGGTCCCTCGACCCCCTGTGTACAGATTGCTGCTAAAACTTGCCTTTATAAATATAAAGACTCTTAAGAATCTACTCTCGTGTGGTGTCCCTCTGTAGTGGTGTGTTTGCTCGACAAGTACGATTGTACGAGAGGAGCCTCGCCAAGGAGGCCTCTTGACGGTGCTCGGCCTATTCCATAGGATTGGTGGGTCTCAGGGTGGTCAGTCAGACATCTTCTGTCTCCCCTGGGGTCGCCTTTCTAACAGGTGGGAATGGACATAATACGGCCCCTGCCCTGCACTGCAAAGGGGCATTTCTATGCACTAGTAATCGTGGACTATACAACCTGGTTCCCAGAGGCTTTTGCCTTAAATGCCCCGAATGATAAAAACATCGCTGAAAAACGACTTGAGTTATTCTCGCGGGTAGGATTTCCAAAGGAAATCTTGACGGACCAGGGGACACCCTTTTTGTCCCGTTTAAAGAAGGCAGTGTGTAAATTACTGGATTTGAGTCACATAAAAACCTCGGCTTACCACCCACAACAGATGAGTTGGTCGAGAGATATAATCGCACTTTGAAAACCACTTTGAAAAAAATGCTAACAGTGGAGAATAAAGATTGGGATAGAGTGCTTCCCTTAGCTCTGTATGTCCTCAGGGCCCAAGTGCAAAGCAGTCTTGGGTGTTCAGCATTTGAACTGCTGTCCCGATGCTCTGTTTCTTACCGAAACGTGGCTAGACGAAGCTTCGTTGCCGGAAACCCTCGAAGCCACCCCTCCAGGTTACTGCATACTTAGATTAGACAGACCGAGACAGAGAGGCGGAGGGCTAGCCCTTATTTATAAATCAGACTTAGACTGTACCTTACTGAAGGCCACGCTACCTAATAGCGAGAGCGGTTTTTTCACTATAAAAGCAGGACCCAAAAACATCATTAACGGACTACTTATATACCGCCCGCCCGGAGGGACAGCACAGTTCGGTGAACAACTCATAGAACTGGTCACCCAGCAGGCACTTCGATACAAAAAATTTCTTATTCTAAGGTGACCTTAACCTCCACCTCGATAATACTGAATGTAGGGAGGCACAAGCTGTAGCAGAAGCACTGAAAACCCTAGAGCTTAACCTACAATCTAAATCCCCCACGCACCAATCAGGCCATCTTCTGGACCCCATCTTTGCTAATTGGGAGGGTGTTATGGTCTCCTCCCCGATCAGAACTACCTGGTCCGATCATTTTATCATCCCGTTCGAAATAGAAGGTATTCCTGCAGTATCCAGATCTAACAACCCCCTACCCCAGAAACGAAGAGACTGGAAAAAATTCAAGCAGGGCACATTTAGACTTGCCCTACTTGAAAAAACCCCGCCCCCCAGCAATACCTTAAAGGAGGCATGGAATAGTTACGAAAGATGGGTGTCCAATGCATTAGATACGGTAGCACCTTGGACACACAAACCGCCCGCAAGACAGACCAAAACTGCTCCATGGTTCTCTGAAGAACAAAAAATAGCCAAAGCTAAATGCAAGAACTTGGAAAGACAATGGAGGAATGCTACAACCTAGAATGCAAGTCACTCTACAGAACAGAAGAGCAGTGAAAGGCGCCCACTTTAAGGGTAGAACAGAATCCGCCGACAATCCCACTAGAGAACTCTTTGCCATCTACAAAGAGATAACGGTCCCTACCAGACTCGAAGCACAAGACACCTATTCCAGCGAGCTATGTGACTCCATAGCTGATCATTTTGTTGACAAGGTCGACAAAATCTATGCCACTTACACAGACGACACTGATCCTTCTAGCATACATAAGGAAGTCAGAGACAACTTCACCGTCAAACCCTGTCTGTCCTGTAAAGTACCGGAGAGACGGGACTTGTTGAATATTACCAACAGCATACAGTCTGGCTCACCCAGTGACGTGTGTCCCCCCAACCGCTGTAAGGGAGTTCTAGAGAGCATGATCGATCAGATCACTCATATCGTCACTCTCTCTTTCCAAGAATGCCACGTGCTTGATGCATGGAAAACAGCCCAGGTTATCCCTTTGAAAAAAAAAACCTAATACCCACATCTCCCAACTCCAAAACCTCCGTCCCATCTCCCTTCTTCCCTTCTGTTCGAAAATAGTGGAAAAAGTGGTCAACGGACAACTCAGGGAGTATCTGGAGGAGGAATCCCTCCTCCACACCACCCAATCGCGGTTCAGAGCCAGCCACTCAACGGAGTCAGCCGTCCTCTATTCCACTGAGTACCTCAGACAGATGGTGGATGAAGGACCGACAGCGGCGTTGGTTTTATTGAACCTGAGTGCAGCTTTTGACACCGTACTGCACTCAACACTGCTGTCTCGCCTCTCCGACATGGGAGTGGAGGGACCCGCCCTTGCCTGGATAAAATCTTCCCTAGCCAACAGGAGTTTCCAGATGCACTGCCCCCCTTTTAAATCCTCCCCCCGGAGGCTGAGCCATGGGGTCCCACAGGGCTCTAGCTTGAGCCCTACCCTGTTCAACCTCTATATGGAACCCCTGGCTCATATAGTTGAAGCTTTCTCGGTGGATATTGTCACCTACGCCGACGATACCCAACTGATGATCAAGCTTACGCTACACCACACGGAAGATGCCATCAACTTCTCCAAATGCCTGTCATCAGTGGCAACATGGATGAACAACAACTGTCTGCGTCTGAATGGCGAAAAAAAGGAACTTCTAGTTGTTGGTAAATCCCCTAATGCCTGGTCACACATGTGGTGGCCCGCGGAACTAGGCAACTTTCCCACCCCCGTCGACTCTGTCAGAAACCTAGGAGTGATGCTCGACTCGGACCTCTCTTTCAGGTCTCAGGTTAGCAAAGTCACGGGTAGGTGTTTCAGCACACTAAAAACCCTCCGCAAAGTCCTTGACCTGCTTCCCATCAACGCCATAAAGACACTTGTCCATGCTTTAGTCACACCCCACCTTGACTACGGCAATGTCCTGCTCCTAGGTTTAAGTAAAAAAGGCCTGCACCAACTGCAGTGCATACAAAACGCTGCTGCCCGCCTGGTACTTAACCTGCCTCGCAGAGCATCTGGGAAGAATGCTCTAGCGAAGCTTCACTGGCTTCCGGTCAAGCAACGCATCAAATTCAAAGCTCTATGCTTTACGCATCAGATCGCCCAGGGCAAAGGCCCAAGCTACTTGCAAAAACTCCTCACTATTCACCGCCCCACCCGGAATTTGAGGTCGTCCGGAAGGATGCTGTTTAATCTCCCTCGCACTCGCAGAGCCAGGATGGGAGGTTGTTCTTTCAGGAACCTGGCTCCTAGGCACTGGAATGAATTACCGCTTGACCTACGAATGGAACCTTCAGAAACCAGATTCCGTGCAAAACTTAAAACCCTCCTGATCCCAGTCATCTAATTTCTCCTTTTTTTCTGACCTCGACTTCGCTCTCCCTAATCTTTCCGCCTCCTGAGTTTTAGTAATATTCCAGCGCGGGGACACACTATCTTTAGTGTAGCCAGGCGCTTTAGAAATGGCTTTATTATTATTTTTATTATTAGACAACCTCGAACACTGTTAGAAATCACGAAAGAAGCTTGGGAACAGGAGAAACATTATGAACAGAAAACTCTCCTGGAATATACACAACAGTTAAAATCCAAGCTTGGCAAGTTGCAAGACTTGGCCTATTCCAATCTGGAGAAAAATCAGACCAGACAAAAAAATATTATGACCGGGGAAAAAGATGGAGGACCCTGGACAAAGGTGACTGGGCGTTAGTGTTACTACCCTCCTCGACCAACAAGTTTAGGAGTGAATGGCTAGGCCCCTATCCAATCATAGACACCATCGGGAAAACGACATATAAGGTTCAGAATTCGCCGTCCAGAAGGCAGACTTTTCACATAAACCTATTAAAAAAATGGATAGGACCTTTAACAAAAACCGCCCAGTTTGGTCTTCCTACTGGGACCGACCAAAGTACCTTAGACCAGTTACCTATAAATGAGAACCTACCTGATCCAATGAAGACGGATCTAAAAATCACCTTACAACCTTTTTCTCAAATGTTTTCTGACCTACCCGGCCGAACGCACTTAATTGAACACAAAATCGAAACAGAAGAAGGAAAATGTGTAAAATAAAGAGCTTACAGGATTCCCGCAGCTAGAAGACAGCTCGTCAAAAGAGAGGTCCAAGACATGCTCAAATTGGGGGTGATACGTCCCTCTAGGAGCAACAGGTCGTCGCCCATAGTAATGATTCCTAAACCTGATGGGACAACCAGGTTCTGTATCGACTTTAGGGCTTTAAATAACATTTCCTCCTTTGATGCGTACCCCATTCCCAGAGTGAATGACTTAATAGAAAGAATAGGGGAAGCTAAGTTCATTGCCACCCTGGACCTTCCAAAAGGATATTGGCAGGTACCCCTAAGGGAAGTTGACAAACGTAAAACTGCCTTTTCCACCGAGGACGGTTTGTTCGAATTTAACGTCCTTCCCTTTGGGCTACATGGATCCTTCATCCCTACTCTGCATATTCTTCCGTCTACTTGGACGATATCGTTATTTTTAGTAACACCTGGTCCGAACACTTGAGTCATGTAACCACCATTCTAAGAGCCCTACAAAAAGTGGTGTTACATGTCAAAGCCAAAAAGTCACAAGCTGCCTATTCGAAAGTAAAATACCTGGGGTATATGTTAGGAGAGAGGGTCATAGCGCCGCAAGAGGAAAAAGTAAAAACCATTATGAACACTCCCTTTCCCAAGACAAAAAAAGAAATAAGAGCCTTCGTAGGCCTCATAGGCTGTTATAGAAGATTCCTAGACAATTTTGCGGTCTTGGCTAGTCCGCTTACTGACCTATTAAAAAAGCAAGTCAAGCCCTCTGCCATTCTGAATCCTTCTCAGGTAGCTAAACAAGCCTTTCAAGATTTAAAAGTAGCAATAACCACTAGTCCAGTGCTGGTTCCTCCTAATTACGAAAAACCCTTTACTCTAGCAACAGATGCCTCAGAAACAGGCCTAGGCACAGTATTGTCACAACTAGGAGAGAACGGCCTAGAACATCCGGTCCTATACATCAGCCGGAAACTTCATCCCAGGGAGCGTAAATACCCCACAATAGAAAGAGAGTGCCTTGCGATACGGTGGGCAGTTGACAAATTAAAATACTACCTTGAAGGCAAACCCTTTGTTTTATACACTGACCACACTCCACTACAGTGGATGTACAGGACAAAAGCCCAAAACCCATGAGTACTTAGGTGGTTCCTATTCCTACAACCCTTTTTCTTTACTATACGACACAGAAAAGGCCAAGAGAACAGTAATGCTGACTTCCTGTCTAGGAATTCTATTCTCCCCAATCGGCAGAATCCAGGGGGGGGAGGAATGTAACACAGTGCCCGTGCAGCTAGAGAGCAAACCCACATTTGGTGATTGGTGGAACACTGACCTTGCCTCACATACGTCTCTGCCCCCTTGCCAGAATGAGTGGTTTACGGAAGGAGACAACCCATGGCCGGAAACAGGAGAACTGGAGGAGGTCTGTACCTTTAACAGGAAGAACACGGAGAACGAAGCCCCGCCCCTCGATGACGACATGTACGCAGGATTGGGTAAAACCCAGGAAGGAGAGAGTCTGGCGTGTGACGACAACCCAGGAGACTTCGGTGCAGACCTGTGGAGTGGAGGAGACGCGGACGGAGAGCGAGTGACCAGGACGAGACGAGAGGACGGGTGGAGAAAGCCAGGAGGCCAACGGACCCGTGAAGCACCATGCCACATTCCCGAGGGAGGAGTGTGGCTGCAGCAGGTACTGCAGTGGTTTGCGGGGTGGGTAGGTGTGGGGAAGAGGAGGAGTAGGAGAACCCTTTCACCGTGGAAAAACCCCAGACTTCCTGGTTGCCACCAAAAACGAATCCGGAAGAGCGCGGCAGCGCTCTAGCGTTCCACTGGCTGAAAGGGGAGGAGTCGTGTCAACAAGCAGAAGAGAATGGAGCAGAGGCAAGGATAAGAGGCAGAGGCGGTGAACGGACGGTGTGCGGTGACAGCGATGAGAAAGCGGAGCACCTGAAGGAGGAGGACCGAAGAGCGGAGAGCGAGAGGAGAGCGGAGGAGGACCGAAGAGCAGAGAGCGAGAGGAGAGCGGAGGAGGACCGAAGAGCGGAGAGCGAGAGGAGAGCGGAGGAGGACCAAGGAGTGGAGAGGTGAAAGCGGAGAAACAACGCGGGACGGAGCAGGACGACACCAGGACCAAAGACGAGCCGAGGGCGAGCCCAGACAGCGTTCTGTATACCGCTTCCAGACCCGGTGGGCTAAAGGAGGGAGGAGACACCATGGGTCCCTACGCTGCGGTCCGAGAGGCGGGCCGTAGCCCAAGGCAAGTGCCGTTGCAGGGGGCATTTTGGTGGGGTGTGTGGGGAGGGGGGAGGTAGAACGCCAAAGGGAGGTGGGTAGTCGGGCACGTCCGGAGGTGGAAACCCGATAAAAAACCCTTGCACAACCAAACCCTTTTATTCCACACACCTTGGTGATGGTAGCAGAGCTGCATTGAGACCAGCTCAGTTATTAATCCCCGGTTTTTCTTTTCCCTTCTGAGGCTCAAAGACCCCGGTAACATCAAGAGAAGTAAGACGGAGGCCGAATCAAACATGGACGATTGGGCAATACAGGACCAGGCTAACTTAGTCACCTGTGACTTTGATTTTGATTGTTTGTACTACCCAATAAAACAATCCCAAAAGTTGAATTACCGTGGTCTCATGCTCTGTACCCCACTAGCCTCTGACAGTAGGGAAACGATGGACCTCGGGTTCCTCGACCCAGTAAATACCGCGTGTTTGTGCCTTTCTATCCCAATTGTAAAATACCAACCCCTAGTGTAAATATACCTTCCATAACACCGACCTTCACTCAGAAACACTGCTGTGTAAATAGCACAGCTTCACTGGTGTCCCTCACTCCCCGGGTTCCCTTTGGGGTATCAGACATAGGACCGCGTTCCTGATCGTCTGTCTTGTTTTCCCTCTCTTTGCACGGGGCGAGAACGGGCAGCCAGACAGACCTGAAGACCACCCGAAGACAGAGGGAACTAGGAAAAGGAGAAGACTGCTCCAGTAACCTTACCTCTAAGAAGCCTATATCAATCCTTGGCCACCACGGATCCCGCTGGATTTCAGAGAAACAGGCTCACCACCCGTTATAAAAAAACCTTTTCCTTTTTTTTTTCTTTTTCTACAATCTTTATTGCAGATTTTTATTAACTTTTACAATTGACCAACCCACTCACCCACCTCCCCCCCACGAGACCAGGTAACAATTTGTGAAGTCAAACATAGGTAGATACACATTGCAGCTTAATCATTTT
Source organism: Lissotriton helveticus (assembly GCF_964261635.1). Taxonomy (NCBI): domain Eukaryota; kingdom Metazoa; phylum Chordata; class Amphibia; order Caudata; family Salamandridae; genus Lissotriton; species Lissotriton helveticus. The sequence goes on along the minus strand of NC_136062.1, from coordinate 503,923,149 downwards.
CTAAAAACAAAAAACAAAAAACAAAAAATGGGAAAGGGAAGAAAAAGGGAAAACTTCATAGAACTGACAACATATTCCCATGTCAAATATCTCCAATTGTTCACCCTAATCATTCTCTTGAATCCAGTCAAGTAGGGGACCCCATATCTTCATTCCTCTTCTACGAGTGTTATACCCTTTATTCCCATAGATGGCAACTTCCAGGCTACATGTCGCCAGCAGTCTGGCCCTCCACTGTATAAACGATGGTGGTATCGGATCGAGCCAAGCTGATGCAACACACAACCGGAACACCCCCATCGCAACAAAAATTAACCCTTGTATCTGTTTTGGCCTATCGATGTTTGACACACCCAGCATGACTTCTGCTGTTGTAATGTTTACATCATAGTGCGCTATCTCTGTAAGAAAGCCTGATATTTCGGCGAGCAAATTAATTAGGGAGTCACAGGAAGCAAACATGTGGATGATATCTGTCGCTGGGAGAGCACAGCGTGAGCAAGTTGTACCTTTCCCAGTTCCCCATTTAGCTATTTTAGATGGGGTATAATATAATAAAAAATAGGTCTTATAGTATTGTGCTCGAAGCCTAATTGACATAAGGCAAGAAAGTGACATTTCATATGAATATGCCAAAATTCGGGAAGAAAGTCTATGTTTAATCTGCCAGACCTCTACATGTTTGTTCATGTCATCTGGTAGCAATGCATTCATAGCCCCATAAATCTCACCGATTTTTAGGGGCACTTCTCTATGAAGGTTTTCTATAAATGAACACGATTGAAATTTGATCCGGCCACCCCCTTTCTTCAATAGAAAATCTCTCACTTGAAGAAATTAATAAAAATCCCTATTAGTAGTGTGGAATTCTAGCTTTAGTTCGTCAAATGATTTAAATCCATTAGTCGAGAAAAAACAGCCAAGCTGAATAATCCCCAGATCATTCCATCTCTTTATACAGGTATCCTGAAATATCTCCGGGACATCTGAGTTTTGACTCACAGGAGTATAGTAGGAATAGCGACCTAGTCCTAATAGCTTTTTAACATTCCCCCAGACTTTACTAACGTTATTGATAGTGTTAAATTTGACTTTTTTTTAAATACCCATCATTAACATGTCGCCATAGACATCCAGCGCCCCCTTCACCCAGAATAAGTTCTTGTGGTGTCGGTGTATTGCCACTTCCTGGGTTACCAATTATAAGACTCATGCTATACCTTAATACTGTGGCCCAGTAATATAGCTTGAAGTTGGGGAGAGCCCAACCTCCACGTTCTCTTGGGTTAGTGAGCCACCTCAATGCCCTGCGTGGTCAGTTATATCCCCAGACAAATCTAGAAAAAAATGTATCTATGTGGAGAAAATTCTAAACAAATAGCCCGAAAGAAATACAGAAACTTAGGTAAAAACAGCATCTTAACTACATTAGTTCGACCACCAATAGTTAGGTGTAGATTGTTCAATCTAATCAGTTCTTTCTTAGTACGTTATATAAGTGGATCTATATTAATGCTGAAAATAAGCTCTATAACAGCACAGATGCTAACCCCCAGATATGTCGCCTTATCGGTTACTCTAGGGGCGCTCATCATGACCTTACCGTTCAACACAATCTGCGTCTTACTGGCATTCAATTTGTACCCAGAGGTTTTACCAAAGAGTAGTGCTTCTGCTTCTATCACACATATCGCATTTATTGGGTCCCCTGTAACAATGGCGATGTCATCAACGTATCCTAAACATTTTGTATCCATATCACGCACTCAGATGGGAGGGATTAGTACATTGTTTTCCAACCTACGAATAAATGTATCTATATAAATAGCGAATTAGAGGGGCGAACAAGGGCACCCTTGTCTTGTCCCCCTAGAAATAATGAAATTTTCCGACAGAATCCCGTTGATCAAGACACTGGCCCTGGGGTTTACATACAACCGTTGGATTGCAGTTATGAATTTCTCACCAATACCACAGTTTGCCATTACCTCCCACAGGAACTTCCAGGAGACCCTATCAAAAACCTTCTCCGCGTCTAGCAAGATGAGCGCCATAGGGTCTCCTGTAGTTCCCGTGTAGTCAAAAAGAGAAATGACTCTTTGTACATGGTCAATCGTAGACCTTCCTGTCACAAACCCATGTTGCCTCTCAGAGACTATTTTATGAATCATAGGTGCAAGCCGTGCTGCTAAAAGCTTGGAATAGATTTTTTAATCCCCATTTATCAGGGTAATTGGTCGATAAGAACCCATTTCCTGTGGATTTTTATTTGTCTTAGGATAAACTATTATTTTAGCTAATGACCATGACCTCGGTGGGTTCCCCCCTTGCCCGATGTATTGAAAAAGTTCTGAAACAATCCCCCGAATTTGTGGCGCAAACTTTACCTAAAACTCTGTGGGTATTCCATCCATACCCGTTGCCTTACCATTAGGCATAGAGTTGACCGATAATAAAATTTCTTCCCAATGTATGGGGCTATCTAGTAGGTCCCGATCATCTGTATCCAACTGATCTATGGTAGTTAAAACCAGATATGAATCAGGATTACTACACTCATTATCAGCTTCTGATAAAACTTCTGAAAAGCTGTTCTAATATCTGAGGATTCTACCCTCAGGCCAACTGCAGGATCAATGATTTCTTTTATTAGAGTGAATGATGACTCTTCCCGGGTTCTGACAGCTAATTGGTGACCTACCCTTTCACTTAACTCATACGTTTTCTCTTTCTGAGAATTTGACCTGCTAATCGCTTTTTCAATTAAAATTTCCGAGATGTAATTCTTCACGATTGCTAGCCTACTTACTACAGGATCTACTTCCCTGCCTTCATGTACCGCTTTAATCAGATCCTCCTCTGCATTAAATAAATACTGTTCAAGAGCTGTCATTTTTAACCTCCTTACTTCATTAAGCTGAAAAGAAAAGCGCATAGTTTCGCATAGTTTCGCCCTTAATGCAGGCCTTCAGAGTATCCACACTACATCCACTGTTGCAGACCCCATATTTTCAGACAGGAAGGCCGGAATCCATGTTCTCATATATTGACAATATCCTTCATTTTGCAAAAGTGCCTTTTCAAACGACCAGGTGTTAAATGAAGGTTTATCAACACCACACGTAAGGCTGAGCACTAGTGGATTATGATCTGAGAGGATTCTTGACAATTTTTCTATTTGACACACTGATTTTAGTGCATTAGACAGAAACATATAATTCAACCTTACATGCCTTGAGTGTGGGTGAGAGTAATAGGTATAACCGGGATCCCCTGGATGCTTCGCTGACAATCCATCTACTAAGCCATGTAGCCCACACATCTTTTAGCGCTAAAAAACTTTGTTTCCTCCCGCAAAATTTAAAACTCTGGACCCATAGACCAGTCACTAGGTAGATGGATATTTAGATCCCCGCACACAATCAATGGAAGGGGCCAATGCGCGAGTTCGTTAGAAACGGTAATCAGCACGTCTGGATCGTCACTTATGTTTCCATAAATGGTGCAGAGTGTTAATTTATTCTTCCCATTATTATACCCGCACTCCGCTATAACATATCGTCCAAATTTGTCTGCAACTGATCTTGAAAACTGCAACCCCACCCCTTTTGTTAAAATAGCCACCCCCTTGGTACGTGATCCTTCTGTAGTGGTGGAAATAAGCCACTATCCGAGTGTTTGAAGTAGATGCTTTTGTGCCCCTTCAATATGTGTCACTTTCTGCCTTTTCTTCACATCGTTGACGCCACATATATTCATTGAAAGTATTTTTAGCTTAGCCATACCAATTGTTTGTTATTACACAATGGTTGTTTTATGTGTTGTGTCCTAAAAAAAACACTGCCACCCGATAATTTCTTTCCTTATGTTTCTCTGCGTGTATCTCAAACCCCCAATAAACACCTTTGGACCTGGTCTCCCTCCTCCTCCCCCCCCTCTCCTATGCATATGTATTATCCTGAGACTCAAAAGACTCACCCTCAGCTATCTGATACTGATTCCGTCGATCAAAAGTATTATGATCAGCCTGACCACGACCCCTCGCTTCAAACCTACCACGATCATTCGCTCCACCCCTCTACCCTGAATAACTATTCCGCGACCTTCCACTTCCTCGACCACGCTGATTACGCTGTTCTCGAAGCACCGGACAGTCCGAAGCCCAATGTCCAAACTGTTTACAGTATGCACACTGATCCTTGGAAATATCGGTACGAGCAGAAGACGTACCATACGATCCTCGTCTACCTCTGTCAGTCCCTCTCGACTGTGTAGCGTAAACCTGAGCCAACATCACCTTCGTCTTTAAATCCTTCGCTTTCTTATCACTACTTTCTTTAGCCTCCAATTCCTGCCGTTCATAATACTGAGCCATAGTTAATAAAGAAGCAGGAGTTGCAGTGGTCCATGAACTTTCACTGGTCTTTAAACGTTTTGCAATCCCCGGCAGGAGATTAGCCACATACTTATCAACAAACAAATGCCTGCCCGTGTCCTCTGTTAATAATTGGCCACTGTAATCATGAAATGCTTCTTCGAAACGTGAAAAAAAGTCAGAGACCGATTCATCCGGCTTCTGCTTGCAAGAAGCCAACATCGTCCAATCAATTTTCTTAGGGGGGACAAGCGTTTTTAGTTTATTCAAAATAGCCGTTGGGAGGTCTAGAATCACTTGACACGGCTTACAAGTGGGTTCCCTATCCAAATCAGCTTGAGCTAACTCCTTCCAATCAGCACCCAAAATTGCTCGATCATCAAACTTACGAATAGCTCTCCACATATCAGAGGGCAATATTAACCCAAAGAAAAGATCAATATCAACTAATGTCATAACACACGAAGAAACAGCTCCTTCCACTCCTTCATAGAAAACTGCGGGGTTTTTACGAGGGTCAGGCAAAGCAATCTTAAGTGTCATAACATCTGTTCTATTCCAGGGCGTATAAACCCAATTATATATAAAATAACCCTTCGCATTCACAGATGTCTTATCATCCGTGCCTAGCCCTTTAGGAGGGACATACAAAGGCGCAGCTTCTCGCATAGGCATAACATGAACTGCAGCGCTCTTATCTGTTCCAAAGATAGGGCACTCTTTGGCTACTTCCGTCGATCCAGACGCAGGCGAACCCGATGCCTTTTTCACCATCCGTAGTCGTAACGTCTCATCCCGCAGCTGAACCAAACGCTGGAAAAACTCATCCGCATCTGCAAGAACAAAAGTACCTTTACGTAAATTATCACGACCAACTGATATATCCTTAGGTTCCAGCTCAGATGAATGACGTCTAAACCGTTCAACAACTTCATCTCCTAAATGATCCAGAAAATACAATCGTTCTCTTTCGGACCACTTACGCATAAGGCCATCAATCTCTGAAACAGTTATAGAATTAATATTACGTTTACGCGCAAACCCGCGTAATTCCGAGGCTCGATCAACACTTAGCCTGGTACGATTATCCCTCTGATCATCCTCGCCCGAGTCCTCATCCGGGGCCGTAGGCGGAACATATGGAGGCGGGCAATGATCTAGCAATGAAAAATCATCTGATTCATTAGTAAGGACAGGATAAAGAGGGCGTCGAATAGGAAACTGATCATTAACTTGCAAATTACGTTCTCGAGACTCCCTCTCTTTCTGTTCCTGCAATTCTTTTTCCTGCAACTGTAAAGCTTTGTCACGAGCAGCCTTTTGCTGCTCCTTGTCCGCCAAGGCTTGTTCACGCTTCATTCGTTCACGCACCGCTTTCTCCCACATACGCACACAATCAAACATATCCTGTCTAGACCTGCGCTGAAACAAACACTGCTCCACATATTGAACCTTTCGCAAATCAAACGACCCATGTAGTGGCCATTGTAATTCATGATCAGTTTTCGTATATTTGTGCCACAATGTACTATACATAATGGGGGGAAGGCCACATTTTATGTACATTTCACGATTAGGTGTCCCCTCTGGGGGAGCCGGCTGAGATTCATTTAATCGATAACTGGTACCATTTCCAAGACAGCACATTCCTCGAAGTGTGCTTAGAACAGGCATGTCAAAATATCACGAAAATGCAATATTACAAAAATGGCACTTAATATGTTTTACACACGGTGTGCCGTTCAAACAAATACAAAGTCAGAGAAATATCTCTACATGCCTGACTATGTGAGGTGCACTCCACATATGACTCAAATCATAGGTCCAAATGTTAGCTAACTCAAACAAATCCAAAAAGCCACAGTAAGTGTCGGTAGACTACCTTACCAATCACAAGCTGACCAAATATTCTCAAACGTCCAGGTTCCAACTGCCAAGTTCCTTAATCGAATCAACCAAACGGGCACTGCACGACAACCCAACCGATCAGGATCTCAGTCGAGGACCGGCGCCACCTGGAAGGTCAGGTCAGAAGGAAAGGAAGAAAACACCGTGGATGCCAAGACTCGGGTCACTCAGTGGCAGCGTACGCGTCCATGGCAAGTTTCCAATCCTTCGTCACGACCTCTCTTTCGGGCATCAGAGTCGCCGATGAATCCCTTCGTGGTCGCCAATTTGTGGTATTGGGTTTCGTCAGGTCTACATACTCTGCAAAAAACTCTCGAACACCATAGAATAGAAGTTGGCACGAAAACTGGAAATGCAAAAGACAAGTTTATTACGACCGCATGGGGTGGTGGTACATTCCTATAGCACCCTTCGGTAATGCAAGAAGTATCACACCGAACATCGGTGCACGACCTCTTTTATACAACTTTAACAGCAATAAAAAGGTAGGCGGTATACTTTTGCACAGTTTAGGTACATATAAGGGCATTTTTGGAACACAGCCAACATGTGGGAGGAGTTTAGTACCACTGGTCAGTTTTGGAGAACATTCCTAAGAGGTGACCGCTCATTGATCTAAATGTTCGAACACGCATGCGTGAGCTTGACCAGTGCTAAAAATAGCCTGTTGCCGGGCAAGTTAAATGGTCATTGGTACAGAGAAAGGACAAAAGGGCATGCTGACCATGAGGCCGCATGTTCATACAAAATGGAAGCCAGGGAATACAAAATGGCCCCCGCAAGTATGGTCAAGTTAAACACGAAAGTTCGTGTAGCTGAGCTAAATGCTAACCTAGTCACTGCCAAATTACGACATGTCCATCACCTGTTGTTTTTGCTTTGTCACCCCGAGTGGGATGGGTATGCTCAGACGTGAGTCCCATGCTCTCCATGCCACTGGAATCAAGCTATCCAGGCTGATGAGGGCTGAAAGCCCGAAACCGGTCCTTGGATGCTTGTTTCCAGTCCAGGAAGGACCTGGCTTGGCAGTTCGGGCTGGACTGTTCCCATGGGGCACAGGGTCAAGACTGATTTGCATATAGCTGGGTTCAAACTGGAAAGGCATGGTGAGCAAAAAACCGATGGATTTAGGCCCAGATCTCTGTACTGGGGTGAATGTATGACATTGTTCTGCATTCTGTCCATCACCTGTTGTTTTTAATTTGTCACCCCGAGTGGGACGGGTATGCTCAGACGTGAGTCCCGTGCTCTCCATTCCACTGGAATCAAGCTATCCAGGCTGATGAGGGCTGAAAGCCTGAAACCGGTCCTTGGATGCTTGGTTCCAGTCCAGGAAGGACCTGGCTTGGCAGTTCGGGCTGGACTGTTCCCATGGGGCACAGGGTCAAGACTGATTTGCATATAGCTGGGTTCAAACTGGAAAGGCATGGTGAGCAAAAAAACGATGGATTTAGGCCCAGATCTCTGTACTGGGGTGAATTTATTTTATTTACTTTATTTATTTATAGGATTTTTATTGCGCAGCTAATACCCGAGGGTGTCTAGGCGCAGAAGATACTCTAGGATACGGTAATCAGCACACAAACTTATTGGTTGAAGAACCAGGTCTTCAAGGCCTTACGGAAACAGATGAGAGTGGGGGCAGTTTTGATATGAGGAGGGAGAGAATTCCACAATCTAGGAGTTGCTACCAAGAATCGTCTGTCTCCCCAGGTGGCAGTTCTTGTTCGGGGAACAGATAGTAGACAACTAGCTGCTGATCTTAGGTTCCTTATAGGGGTATGTACCTGAAATGCCTCCTTTAAAAACTTTGGGCCAGTATGATGAATGGCCTTATAGGCAATGCATAAGGCCTTAAATTTGATCCTGCTCTGCACTCTTAGCCAATGAAGATGGCGTATAGCTGCTGAGGTGGACTGGCGCCTTGGAATGTTGAGAAGGATTCTGGCTGCCATATTTTGAACAGATTGGAGCTTGTTCAGAATATATTTATGAGTGTTGAAAAAGAGGGCATTTCCGTAATCAAGCTTGGAAAACACCAAGGTGGAAATTAGGGTTTTTCCAGCTGATGCTGGTAAGTACGGTAGCAGTTTTTTTAATCTTTTTCAGCGTAAAGAAGGCAGCTGAGACAACCTTGTTTACATGATGTTTGAATGATAGTTGTTTATCAAAGATCACTCCAAGATTCCTGACCTTTGCGACTGGGACCGGAAGAGGACTCATCTGAGTCGGCCACCAAGTCAGGGACCATTCCGGAGAGATGTTACCAAAGGTCATAACCTCCGTTTTCTCCGCATTCAGTTTTAGGCAATTACTATGCATCCATGCTTGTATCTCTAGTATCCCCTCCTGAAACTTAGCAGCCACCGTTGGTCCGTTTTTATGCACCGCCAGCACAAGTTGGGTGTCATCAGCGTAGGTAGTTAAACGCATCCCATGAGATTTTATGACCCTTGCCAAGTCTGCGACATAAATGTTAAAAAGCGCACGACTTAGCGACGATTCTTGGGGGACCCCGCATGGCAGTTTAGAAGTCGATGAGTAATAATTGCCCAATTTAACTGCCTGTTTGCGGTTAGCTAGAAAAGAAGCTATGAGATCTTTGGCCAGATGGTTGATCCCCAGGGCTGCGACACGGTCGACCAAGATAGCATGGTCGACCGTGTCGAAAGCCGCCGAGAGATCCAACAGAATGAGCACTGCTGCTCCTCCCAAATCCAAGATTTCTCTAATTTCATCGGAGGCCTTTATCAGCGCTGTTTCGGTTCCGTGTCCCCTCCGGAAACCGAATTGCGTATCATCCAAGAGTTCGTGTTGTTCAATGAACTCTGAGAGCTGCTGGTTCATAATGGCCTCTAAGATTTTAGCGGGAAAGGGAAGGCATGCAATGGGTCTGTAGTTGGCCGTGATAGTGGGGTCTAAGGAAGGCTTTTTGAGCAGAGGTTTTATAATGGCCTTCTTCCAGATCTCTGGGTAGACGCCTGTCTTGAAGATGGCATTACAAATGGTGGTAAGTGGCTGTGAAATGGTATTATGCAGTTGATTCATTATATCTGGAGGGCATGGATCAAGCGGAGAACCTGATTTGATCTTGGCAGCTAGTATGCTAACCTGATCTTCAGTCACTAGCTTAAAGCCAGAAAAAGAAGGAAGGGTCACCGCCAAGTGAGAGGATGGATCAGTCCTGACTGCTGCTGGTTGCTGTGGGAAGATGGAGTAAATGTCCATTACCTTAGTGGAAAAGAAAGTAGCCAACGAATTACAGAGTTCCTGAGAGTGCTCAATTACAGGTCCAGTGGGAGGGATAGAAAGAGAATTCACCACCTGGAATAACATCCTCGCTGAATTCTGGGCCTGTTCAATTTGACCAGTAAAAAATTTGTTTTTTTGAGTGGTGATGGCTTTCTTATAGATCGCTAGAGCATCTTTATAAGTTTGCTTAGCGGAGGGACTGTAATTCTTTCTCCAGCGTCTTTCTAGGTTTCTACAGTACTGACGCTGGAGACGCAGCTCCTCTGTGAACCACTGGGCCGATGGTTTAGCTGTATTTGGGCGATAAGATTTCTCAGGTGCCACTTGATTGGCTGCCTTTAGTAACCATCCCTGAAAGTTAGTGGACAAGATTTCAGGATCACAAGAACTCTCCGGGATCGAGGTCCTTAGAAAGTTTGAAAGATGAGGAATATCGGCATATTTCCAAGCTCGTATGTCTAGTGACGACCGGGCTTTGGTCTGGGGGGGGTTCGATTGTACTGCTTGAATTCTAAAGATGATTGCTTGGTGGTCAGACCATACCAATGGTAGTACTGCCACCAAGTCGATGCCCGGATTATTTGTAAACAGGCCATCCAGAGTATGGCCGGCTTCATGCGTGGGGCCCCTCACCAACTGTTGCATTCCTATTGCTTGCATGTCTGTGATAAGTTGGGCTGTATCTTTAATTTCCATATCTTCCAACGGAAAGTTAAAATCCCCAAGGATTGTATAATCCAAGGATCCTATAACTGCTTCAGTGATTTCTGTGAGTGCGGCTAAAAATTTTGTGCGAGGCCCTGGTGGCCTATAAACCAATGTTCCTTTAAAGGCTTGTTTCTGCGTGAGATTAATAGCAAATGCAATGGCTTCGCGGTTTAGGGTTGGAATATGCTCACATTTTGTCCGATAGACATCTTTATGGATGATGGCTAAGCCACCACCTCGCCCAGAAGTTCTATCTTGTCTAACGACACAATAGCCTGCAGGGGTAGCCGAGACAAAGTCTGGGCCTGAAGCCTCGTCTCCCCAGGATTCAGTAATGAAAAGAATATCCAATTGTTATGTTATGTTATGTTATGTTATGTTATGTTATGTTATGTTATATAGCTTTTATATAGCGTACGGCTACTCGGTAGGAGTGTCCCGACGCTTTCCACCATCAACTCATACTGAAATAACACAACACAGCTAAAAACAGACATCAGAAAAAGACCAAAAAGAACAGTGGGCAGTGAAACAGACTAAGAATTAAAAAGCCAAGTCTTCAGGCCCTTCCTAAACTGGAGCAAGTTGGCAGTACTACGGAGAGGAAGTGGAAGCAGATTCCAAAGCTGGGGGGCTCTGCAACTGAAAGACCGCCCTCCCGCGCGGGCCTTCCTCACCCGTGGAACCACAGCTTTAAAGAGGGATTCCGAACGGAGGGAACGGACTGGACGATAAAAAGTCAATCGCCGCTGCAGATATCCAGCTCCTGATCCATGCAGAGCTTTATGCATCAGGGTCAGGGATTTAAACTGGATCCGCTTCCTAATGGGGAGCCAATGAAGCGTCTGAAGCAACCCAGAAGCTCGAGCTCGCCTCCCAAGGCCAAAGATCGCTCGGGCAGCAGAGTTTTGCACCACCTGAAGGCGCTGGACCAGGTAATCGGGGAGGCCAAGAAAGAGAGCATTGGCATAGTCTAGCCTTGAGCCGACAAGAGCCTGCACAGTAATCCTCCTGTGCTCCTCAGACAACAGAGGCAAAAATTTACGAAGCATTTTTAATATACCATAACAAGTGCCGGCCAGGCCAAGAATGTGAATTCGTAGCGACAGCTGGTTGTCCAGCTTGACGCCCAAATTTTTGGCCACCACGGAGGACTGTGCAGGGGGGCTCATGTCGGACGGCCACCAATGCTGCCACTCCGGATCGGCAACGCAACCAAAGAATAAAATCTCGGACTTACCCGAGTTGGCCCTCAGACTGTTCCGCTGGAACCAGTCGAAGACCAGCGCAAGGCAGTCCCGGATTCTCTCTCCATCAAACTCCTGATCTTCCCCGCATGTGAAGAGGAGTTGCGTGTCGTCGGCATAAGAGACGATCTGGGCCCCGTATGCCTCCACCAAGGCCGCCAAAGGGGACATAAAGATGTTAAATAACGTGGGGCTCAACACAGAGCCCTGTGGAACCCCAACTCCCAATGGCGGCATCTCGGCGGAGCTCTGGGAAACCCAGACCGTCTGGCGGCGGCCTTCAAGGAAAGAAGTAAACCACCTGAGCACCGTCCCCCTAAGGCCGATGTCGTAAAGCCTAGTTAAAAGCGCCTTATGGGGGACGGTGTTGAAAGCCGCCGAAAGATCTAACATGACCAGCATGGCCCTACCGCCGACATCCAGAGTCTCCCTGATGATCTCAATCACCTCTAACAGAGCCGTTTCCGTACTAAAGTTAGGACGGAAGCCCGATTGAGATGGATGGAGCAGATTATTAGCTTCCAAAAAGCTCGACAGAACCCCGTGGGCATATTTTTCCGTTAACTTCGCTAACGCTGGTAAAAGCGAGATTGGCCTGTAGTTCGCCAAAGCCTCGGTGTCGAGCCCCGGTTTTTTCAGGAGGGGGAGCACCATCGCTCTTTTCCAAGAACTAGGGACCCTTCCCTCCCTCAGGGAGGCATTGAGGATGGAGTTGACCAAAGGGTTCACCACTGCCGCCATCCCGGCCAAGAATTTTGCAGGGCAGGGGTCAAGTGGCGAGCCAGATTTAAGATTGGACAACAGCATCTGAGAGACATCGTTGGAAACAGTATTCCTGGTTGATAATACATTCCCGAATAGATATACTATGTTTCGGGAGGGAGCGAGAGTTGATCAGTGCTGCTCTAAAATGCTGTCCCATTTGAGATTGATCATTGGTAATTGGAGGTGAATAAGAAGTGTGATTGGCTGCAGGTAATGGCAGCGGGAGGGTATAGTGACAGCCCGAACATGATGGCACTATGTGAATTAGGTCTTTAGAAAGCGGTAGCGTCTGACAAAAACTACCTAACCCTGGGTTCATCCCCCTCAGCTGATCGGAGGTGTAAATTAATGTTGGTATAGAATCTTGGATGGCAGCAGGGACAGGGGGGGTGGCCCTGGGCCCGGAGCTGGCTCGGACGGGCGCAGACGGGCTTGTCTTAGGCGTGTCTTCGGCGCGCGCCCGCTGCGCCCGTACGCTGCGCATCCTGGCGAGAGAGGACTAAGTAGCTCTCTCCCGGAAGTGGAGAGGAGCTAGAACGCGTCCCGAGGCAGCCCCAAGATGGCGGCTGGTGCTCGAGGACGAGTCCGACTCCAAATGCCCAATTCCCTCCTCTGTAGTGGATGGGTAAGTGCAGAATGAGAGTGCAAGTATGCGCAAATCAATGCGGCAGACTCAGTATGATAAATCAATTTTAAAAGTCACAATTTAAAAATACATAAGGCAACCTAATAATGCCTGAGCATAGGGCTAAAATACACAAGTGCTGGGCGCTAGCAAGTACAATGTCGATTCATGCTCTGTGCCGTGTCAAAGAGGTATCACTGAGCCTCAAGCTCGCTCGGTCTAAGTAGCTCTCTCCCGGAAGTGGAGAGGAGCTAGAACGCGTCCCGAGGCAGCCCCAAGATGGCGGCTGGTGCTCGAGGACGAGTCTGACTCCAAATGCCCAATTCCCTCCTCTGTAGTGGATGGGTAAGTGCAGAATGAGAGTGCAAGTATGCGCCAAATCAATGCGGCAGACTCAGTATGATAAATCAATTTTAAAAGTCACAATTTAAAAATACATAAGGCAACCTAATAATGCCTGAGCATAGGGCTAAAATACACAAGTGCTGGGCGCTAGCAAGTACAATGTCGATTCATGCTCTGTGCCGTGTCAAAGAGGTATCACTGAGCCTCAAGCTCGCTCGGTCTAAGTAGCTCTCTCCCGGAAGTGGAGAGGAGCTAGAACGCGTCCCGAGGCAGCCCCAAGATGGCGGCTGGTGCTCGAGGACGAGTCCGACTCCAAATGCCCAATTCCCTCCTCTGTAGTGGATGGGTAAGTGCAGAATGAGAGTGCAAGTATGCGCCAAATCAATGCGGCAGACTCAGTATGATAAATCAATTTTAAAAGTCACAATTTAAAAATACATAAGGCAACCTAATAATGCCTGAGCATAGGGCTAAAATACACAAGTGCTGGGCGCTAGCAAGTACAATGTCGATTCATGCTCTGTGCCGTGTCAAAGAGATATCACTGAGCCTCAAGCTCGCTCGGTCTAAGTAGCTCTCTCCCGGAAGTGGAGAGGAGCTAGAACGCGTCCCGAGGCAGCCCCAAGATGGCGACTGGTGCTCGAGGACGAGTCCGACTCCAAATGCCCAATTCCCTCCTCTGTAGTGGATGGGTAAGTGCAGAATGAGAGTGCAAGTATGCGCCAAATCAATGCGGCAGACTCAGTATGATAAATCAATTTTAAAAGTCACAATTTAAAAATACATAAGGCAACCTAATAATGCCTGAGCATAGGGCTAAAATACACAAGTGCTGGGCGCTAGCAAGTACAATGTCGATTCATGCTCTGTGCCGTGTCAAAGAGGAATGTATGACATTGTTCTGCATTCTGTCCATCATGTGTTGTTTTTGCCCACTTTATTAACAGCACCTTGCAGCTTTTGGATGGCAATATGATGCTTTTGAGTGTCTGTTTTAACATCTTTATGAAGTTTCCTTATGGAGCTTAGTATATCTTTCAGAGACGGCTCGGCCGCTTCTCCTGTTCCATCGTGTTGAGAGATGTCCCCAGTTGAATCCTCCCCACTTTCTTGAACCAGTGCTGTTTCCTTTGATTTCTTAGATTTTAAGTTATTTCGTGTATTGATTGGTTCTGGGTTGCTTCCTTGATCGGTGGTTTCTTCATAAGTTGATTTGTTTAATCTTTTATTCCTTATTTTTCTTTTCTCAAGTTTTTTCCTTGGTGTGATCCCTTGCCCAGGATCGCTTGTTTTCCTTATATCTGAACAGCCTGATATTTCCGGGGTTGATACATCTTGGTCTTGGCCTTTGTTAACATCGCTTGCCTCACTAGAAGTTGAAATGCCAGTTTCGTATATGTCTGCATCAGATTCATCTGAATGTGAATCAGTTTCCAGCTAAGGTAATTTGTCATAGGGGGGATTCAGAATTACATAAGCGTTGATCACCGGAACAAGTTTTTGTCCTGCCCCGCTCTGTATCGTTGAGTCCAGAACTACTGGCTCATAACTTGACCCTTTATTCGCCCCCACTTTGGATAATGGGCTAAAGATATTTAAAATACTTGGCTGTGATGCAGTTGACTGCCCCGTCGATTTTGCGTTTGCTTTCAAATCCTTGATGGTTTGTAGCCGTTTTGCTTTTTTTACCATTTGTGCCATCTCTTCGGTATCTTCAGAATCTTTCTCCTTCTCCTTATATCTCTCCTTGACTTTTTCTTTCCTTTTCTCTGGTTCTATACCATTAGCTTTAACTGCATTTTTATCACTCTTCTTATCCTTCTTAGATTTTTCATAGTCTCCCTATTGCTCGTTGCTACTCATGTTTTTGCATTTATCTTTATCTTTATTTTTCTCTTTTTCTTTGCCCTTTTTGTTGCCTCTATCCTTCTCCTTCTCTTTTTCCTTGCCTTTTTCTCTATCTTTTCCTTTGTCTTGTTCTTGATCTTTATTTTTTACTTCCTTGGCTTTAGTTCCTCTGGTCTCCGGTGGTCGCTGCGTTGGCTTTAATGTATATGCATTATCCACTTCTTGTGCGTCTTGTGCCTTTTCATTAAGTTCAATTTCTTCAATACATGGGGCTCCCATGACATCCAGGGTGTCTGGCCGGGGCAGAGATAGATCAGGCACCAAACTTTGATCACATAACTCCTTCTGGTCATTCTGGCCACTCTCCCCCCTTCCTGTGCCCATGTCATTCATTTTCCCTTTCTCTTCTCGCCTTGCGATCTGCTCGTTCTGCTCGATTGATATTGTCTGAACTAATTGTAGTGCGGCTGTTTTCTGCCCTGAATTTGCCAGTTTAAATATGTTCAATATTCTCAAAACGCTTAATATAATATACTGGTCATGTGCTTGTATTTTGCGGTTTAATTGGCAAAGTGGATTGAGTCTGATGGTGCTACCTTCAGGATTTAGTTTTTTTTGTGTTCGCAGCCTGTCGAGTTGTAGGCACTTGATAGATGCCTTAGACCCGTTTGTAGCACATGAGAGGAAAATTTTGATTTTGGCCCCCACCAGCCGCTTCCGTGAAGAAACGCTTATGCACCGAAAATAGCTCTCTTGGGTTCTCCACGAGGCCCCCCTCGGATTGTAGGATGTTGCTCTTTAAGAGTAAGGTCCGTTTTTTTCTCCCCTTTTTAGGTTTCGCCTGGGGCACGGAGCGTTAGCTCCGCCCCCAGGAGAAATCTAATGTCTTTACAGTGTACTCTTAGTCCCGCCCTCTGTTCGCCCTCTGTTCCATTGGCTAGCTCCATAAATGGAGGCTAGCCATTGGAACAGAGATCTGTCCGTCATGGCCGGACCAGATCCGTGGGCGTTCCCGTGATTTTTTCCCTCTCCACCCTTTTTGCATCGTCATCAAGGCCGTGGGCGGGGATTATTTATTTTTTTTAGTCTGTTTTGTTTGGTCATTGTGCGGCCGATCTCCGACAGAGGAAGTCCATGCTGGCCGTTCCCGCCCCCCCTCCCGCTGTCCGTGTGCCTCCCCGCCCCCCCCTCCCGCTGTCCGTGTGCTCGTAGGTGCTTGTGCTTGTTTATTTTGCCTGAAACAGTGAATGCTCTGTCACTTGCTGGGATCTGTTTATTTGAAACATGTTTCCCGCCTCCCGAGCCGCAGCCGGTCCCGATGCCGATGTAGCACGGCTTCCGCTCTCCCCGCCTCCCTCTCCCCTCCCACAGCAGATCCCCGCCTCCCCTCCCACAGCAGATCCCCGCCTCCCTCGTCTCTGGCCAGGCTCCCGGCTGCTGTTCTTTGCTGAAGCATCTCCCCGCCTCCCTCTCCCCTCCCACAGCAGATCCCCGCCTCCCCTCCCACAGCAGATCCCCGCCTCCCTCGTCTCTGGCCGGGCTCCCGGCTGCTGTTCTTTGCTGAAGCATCTCCCCGCCTCCCTCTCCCCTCCCACAGCAGATCCCCGCCTCCCCTCCCACAGCAGATCTCCGCCTCCCGAGCCGGTCCCGATGTAGCACGGCCTCCGCTCTCCCCGCCTCCCTCTCCCCTCCCACAGCAGATCCCCGCCTCCCCTCCCACAGCAGATCCCCGCCTCCCTCGTCTCTGGCCGGGCTCCCGGCTGCTGTTCTTTGCTGAAGCATCTCCCCGTCTCCCTCTCCCCTCCCACAGCAGATCCCCGCCTCCCCTCCCACAGCAGATCTCCGCCTCCCGAGCCGGTCCCGATGTAGCACGGCCTCCGCTCTCCCCGCCTCCCTCTCCCCTCCCACAGCAGATCCCCGCCTCCCCTCCCACAGCAGATCCCCGCCTCCCTCGTCTCTGGCCGGGCTCCCGGCTGTTCTTTGCTGAAGCACTAACAGTTGAACTACTTATGCTTCACTGAAGACAGATGCAGTCCCGTGATAAGTTGATGTGCCAGAATAAATCTTTATTGGAACTTACTTGAAGACGTCTCTTCTTTTCTTGAATATTGTACCTTGGCACACCTTGCAAAGTCATATTTCGATCATGTCTCTTCCAATGTGCTTTTGATTTGGCAACCTAAACGGTTTGGTGTCTTTAGACAACACCAGCCCCAAAGGAAAAGGCGGCTTGACAAGCTTACTCTTCGACCCCAGTGGCCCCCTCTCTCCCATCCGCCCAGCCCCGTCTTCAGCCCCTAGACACACCTACCTTCAGGAAACTCTTCTTCACGCAAATGATGAATGTGCTGCTGAAATATGATCTGCATCATAACCCGCCGGTGCTTGGCATGTCAGTCACACGCCTACACTCTTACCCAGTGCCATCCCTTGAACACCTCCTCCCATGCGCTGCCTTCGCCACTCTGCAGCGCAACTCCACCGTTCCATCCAGTGCCCAGTTCACACGTCCTAAGACACTTCCTCGCCAGATGTAGAAAGCAATGTGACGGACAGGTGACGGCAGAGTGGGCGGTCCCTGGCCGAGCGCTCCGGGGTCCTGCATCTCGCAAGTGCTGCTGCATCGCACGCGCCGGCTGGTTCAGAGAAGCATCCCTCTGCAGACCAGCTCCAGATCTCCGACCTGCACCCCCCTCCCCCGCACATGCGGGACCTCTTCTCTGGACCTTCTCCTGCCCGTGGACGAGCTCTCCTGCTGCCCTCTTGTTCCTGCAGCGCCTCTCGTGCTGCACCCTGTCACTGCTGCAATAACGTTCCTGTAGCATCTCTCCTATTCTTTTGGTGCGTTCCATATCCCGGGTAGGGCCTCTCCTGCTGCATCCACGTAACTTCTCTCATTTATGAAGCACTGTCCCCGCAGTTTCTCTACTATTTCAGTCCTGTTAACAGCTCAACTTCTGTTCCTGCAGCATCTCTCTTTGTGGTCTAGCACTTTTCTTGTCCCCGCAGTGCCAACGTTCCTGCAGGAATGTTCACGCGTCACATTCCCTATAGCAAGTTTCTCATTCACACCGTGCCTTTCCTGCTGCACTCCAGTCCCTGGCGCGTTCATGTCCCCCACAGCATCTCTCATGGTCCGGAGCACTTTTCCTGTCCCTTCGGTCACATTTCCGCATCGCCTCTCCTGGTCCTGCAGCATCCCTTCTCCTGATACTGCGTCGCCTCCACATGTCCTGCATCGCCTCCCCTGGTCCCACATCTTCTATCTGGTTCTGATTCACTTTTGTCCCTGTGGCCCCCTTCAGCCATCGCTGTCCGTAGCACCTTTCCTGCACCCATACTGCCTCCCCTTGCTGCACCGGTCCCCGCTACTCCCTCCAGACTAAACTTTTCTTTCCGGCTGTCTCCCTCTCGCCTGCTCCTGACTCAGCTCTCCTCTCCCCCTCCTCTGCCTTCCCTTAATGCTGGGTTTTATGGACTCAGGCATTAAGAGAATCCGCCTGCAATTTGGGATTAGACAAAATACTCTTATTACATAAAGGGGGTTAGTGCTACTCGATACCTCCAGAGTTTCAGTCGGGGACCGAGCACACGAGCTCAGCAGGGCAGCCTCCCTGGCCGTCGTCAGTGCACCTTAGGGTGCATGTCCATCAGAGAGCCAGCCTCTATTTATACATGTGTATTTGGAGGATGGATGTATGGGAAATATTTAATGTTGAACTGCAGTTGAGTCATAGACAGACATGTAATAATCTGGCTTAGTGTCTTGATGTTGTAGTCAGCAATATCATATAGGCTGTGTATACATGACTGTACATTGATCCATTCATCGATCGCAATGAAGCAAAGTAAGGGTCATTTCAGCCTCGCTTGTCTCTTGGAGGCAATGAGGATGCCAGTCACGCTCATGGTTTGGTGAAGTGGTCCAGCGAAGCTCGGTGATGTGAGTCTCGGGTCTAGTTCCATAGAATCAAAAGCATGTAACCATAGTCCGCTACTAAAAAAAAGTTGTCTGACATCAAATTTCTTAAAAACGCCAATGTCCGAAGTACTTGCCATCGCAAAGATTTTTGAAACAGTGGTCACTTCTACTGCAGACCGGGAATCCAACACAGTCCTCTTGATTTCCAGTCCTTTTCAGGCTTGTCAGGTAGCCAAGATGAACTTAAAGAACCACTGGAAGGAGCTGCTAACTACAAGACCACCTCAGGAGCGGCTGCAAATGTAAAAACATCTTCCCATGCCATTATCTCACCTGTGTCTGTTGTGAAATATTATATAGCGTGCAGTTGTCTATTTTGTGCCATTCAAATATATACTTCTCTTTTCAGATTGAGGATCATTATTGTAAAGTTGGCAGTAAGAGCAATGAGGAAGGGAGAGACTGGCAAATCGATGGTTACAATGGGGTTCATTTACAAAGCTTTTATCTTGTTTAAGTTGCTTTTACACCTGGATCAAGGCAGAGCAAGTGATTGTGATTCATTAAGGTGTCATGTACTTGCACACGTTCGTTTTATGTATTGTTTTGTAACTGTATTTATATAGTGCTTACTACCCCTGACAAGGTGTGGTTGGGTGGATGGAGTCAGTTGATGAATGGAGTTAAGTGGTGGCTAGGTGGATGGACTTAGTGGGTGGATGAAGTGTGTGTGTGTGGCTGTGTGTGTGTGTGTGTGTGTAGCTGTGTGTGTGTCTGTGGCTCTGTACGTGTGTGTGTGTGGCTCTGTATGTGTGTGTGTGGCTCTGTGTGTGTGTGTGTGTGTGGCTCTGTGTGTGTGTGTGTGGCTCTGTATGTGTGTGTGTGGCTCTGTGTGTGTGTGTGTGGCTCTGTGTGTGTGTGTGTGGCTCTGTAGGTATGTATGTGTGTGGGACTCTGTGTGGGTCTGTGTGTTTGTGTGTGGCATTTGCGAGAGATTAAGCTATTGGCATTGTAAATGACAGTGCCATTTATTTATCTATTTTCAAAACCAACACATAAATAAAAATGTTGTCATTTACAATGCCAATAGCTCAAACTTTTTCAAAGGCGAAACCGTTGCATTGAAAATGCTTGTTTTTTTATGAAGTCTTAAAACAACCGCTGTGATCCCTGAGCAAGTGATTAGCGGCAGAGTGGTAACGAGATCAAAGATTTTCCAGCAGACCTGATAGAAGCAGCAGAGCAGAGCAGAGAGCCATAAGGGGATAAGCGGTCTTTATATTTAACTTTTGATATTTAATATTTGTTGCTCACTGCCTGTAAATGAAGGTGATAAATCAGCACGGTGAACTCCAGAAACCCCGGTTTCCTCTCATACGTTTCCCGTGCACTTTGAGACTGAGATGCCGCACACGGCTGCTACTGTCCCATTGTTTACCCCAGCAGAGACTCAGAGACTCAATGGGCCGATGGGTTGGTGTTTAAAAGTACTTTTCCCTTTTCACCAAAGATACAATGGCAAGACGAGAAGCGATACTAAACCTTTTCAAATCTTATATATTTTTCCCACAAGCGTTCGCTATGACCATTGCGTTGCATCACTTTGAGCACCAACGCCATACACCACGCCCCGCACCTCACCTTCCACCAGGCCGATCACAGGGTAGTAGATTAGTTGTTAGCAGCGGAGAATAGAGAATGGAGTAGAGAGCGGGGGTGAAAGGCAGCCGTCGGAATCCCTGTGAATCAGCTGGGTTTTCTCCGGTGAGGGTTCTCAGACCTCCCGTGGAAGCATCGACCGGCAAGTGTCTGCTGGTGTCCACAGGTGTCTGCCTGTGTCTGCAGTGTCTCAAATGTCAAAACCGAGAAATAGGATGAGCTCAGGTTCAAGTCTCTCACGGACCACGGACCATTTCACAATGCCATTAGAAGTTCAGTTACTCAGTTAGACCGGACCAGCAGGGTTAATTCTCATCATGCATCACGCAAGGCTTCAGGAACAGGAGAGTGCTCAGTCAGCAACTGCACATGCCGACGTCATCTTGCCTCTAAGCCCAAGTCATTTTTTTTTAATGTAAACCTTTTCCAAAATAAAACCTTAACTACCTCGATCTAGTCTCCGGCCCCTTTCTGGTACCACGCCACAAAATTGTACCTATTATAACCCACAGGAGATAGTTACTCTCCACAACAAAGTAAATGTGGTGGTGATATTGGGTATAACTTCCATATTTGTTTGTAGAATGAGACAAACAACTCTCACCTTTTAAGATGAATGGTTCTCTCTTAGAAATATTTATTCGGTCTTTTATAGAGCATCGTTGTTGTTGCAATCATATCTTTAGGATTCTGCAAGGGAATTCACATACAGGCAAATATTAAAAATTCATAATCTTTGACAAAAAGCCATAGCAGTGATATCACGAGTCTATAAAAGCAAGAGTGACATCAAACAAATCATATGTGAGTACTCGGTCTCACCAAATGTAAACAAATACTGTACGTAGTGACAGATCCAATCGCCATCAATACTAGCGTGTACGTTCCGAACTGTTATGTGCTGAAACTGGTTTTCTTTTATAGGACCATATTACGTCCTCACTGTCAAAATAAGACAGCAAAGTACTAGTCTATTTATGTATTCTAGCAACACCCCCATCTATAGTTTAACCACAGCATGGTAGTATTAAGCATGAGTATAGTACTACCCAAGCTAATCACATAACCCCCATAATCTCATGGCAATGAATGGAAAATATCCTGTAATTCTTGTTTAGTTGGAATGGCCTGATCTTATTAAAATTGTTATTAGTCAAATCCTCTCTATTTTGCATTAAACAGTGTTAGTATAATTTCCCATATGTACCATATTGTCTCCACTCATAACATGTTCTATTTATGGAGGGTAATGCTATCCTCATGTATTGTTATCACCTGCATATACAAGGTGTGCCTTCACATCAAAGGGCAGAGAAATACTCCAATGTAAATAATATTACATTGCATCACCAGTGATGTGTTTTAACCCCCAGTACAATTGCAGCGTTCAGTTGTATCGAAGAATAAAAAAAGGACTTTAGAGTACATTTAGCACAGTCGTTTATGAACGGTAATGACCTCCAATCACCTAGACCCCGTATGATACTGGAGCAAAAACAGCTTTAGAGTACATTTAACAAAGCCGTTTATAAACGGTAATACGCTCCCACCACATAATCCCTGTGTGGTATTTGAACAATCATTCGAGGGGAAGAGATGGTTAGTACGCAGAAAGCTCCTTACCTGCTGTCCCACGTTCTGACAGCTTCTCTCCATTTGTGCCTAGCGCTCGCGTATCCCCGACGCGCCATTTTATTTTAAAAGCCACTCTAAGAAAAGTTGTGATGGAAAGGGGACTAGGGATTACAGAGACTCCGTTCTATTCCAACATAGCGGCCATATTTAGAGAGATAATAAAACAAATTTCACCATACTATGTAAGGTATACATAGTAGTACGTTTATATTAGCCATTCTTCACCCCTAACCGTTAAATCTCCTACATAATCAAATGCTATATTTTTTAGCTGCAATCCCTCGTTCAAAAACGAGAATAGACAGTGAGATTATGACTGCTGTCAATTGTTCATGCAAAGGCAGCTGAGAAGTACCTAAAACATTTGCACTCAAGTACTCCTACAAGTTAGATGCAAGCAACATTCCATATGCTCAGATTCCTGGAGTGGGATAGAGTAATACCAAATATAGATCATAGGCAAGGTTTAATTTTTCTGCTGCACACCAGGTTTGTGAACTGAGCATCCAGGGGTTATAGCAACTATTTCTTTACTGAAGCAGCGCTATTGGTGGTCAGGGTTAACTAAGCAAATTAAAGAATATGTCTTGATTTGCTACATCTGCCAGCAGATGAAAGGCTCCACCATAGCACAACCTACGCAAACGCCATTATTAAAATCATACAAACCTCTAGCTTGTGTGTTTTTGGACCACTGCAGCCCCATACAAACGGAAGGGGCCTACAGGTATATTATGGTTGCAGTGGATTCCTACTCACGTTTCCTATGGGTGTGGTGTCAGCGCTTGGCTGACGCTCAAACTGTTATCAAAGATTTGCAAGTCTTTATCGGGACATGTGCAGTTAGCACGTAACATGCCTGGCATTTAGCTCTCGGGCTTACAAAGAGGACTTTGTAAGGAATGGGCGTAGCATTGCGATACTCCTCTCTATACCACCCTGAGGGAAATTTGGTTGTGGAGAGGAAAAACTGTGACTTAAAGCAATCAATACCAGCTAGGTTACTTGGCTAGGGCAGTAGTTGGGTCAAACATTATGGGGTACAACGGACTCTACATAACCAGCTAAGAAACTCTCTAAGGGGTGTCACTCCATATGAGGTCCTATTTGGAATGAGAATGTGGGCACCTGATCTTGAGTGTGAAGGCACAGTTTCGGATGAGAAACCATTTGATATCCATGATCACTTGGCTGTTTAACAGGATTTAAATGAATCCAGGACAAAACAAAGTGCGTCCACTTGAAACAGACAACCACTGGGGAAGTAAAGACAGTCACGTCAAGATCTGTCTGGATCCCAAAAGTCGGGGATCTGGTCAGAGAGAATATAGCGGACAAAAAGGAATTTGGACCATCATACAGAACAGCTGTACCAGTCCTTGCTGTACAAGGAACAAGAACTGTATGTTTGCCGCCACTTGCCGGGAAAAAGGAGAAAAGATTTGTCTCAATTGACTTAATCAAACCACATTATGTGGCCAATACTAAGCAGCAGGCCACGTGGACTCCACAGTAGCAGACGCCCTACTCTCTCTACAATCCAAGAAGTTCAAACAAAAAGACTCACCACTTTTGAAGAGCATCCTGTACGGAATGAAGGACTATGCAACAATGCTGTGGAACCCGTTCATCTTGAACCTAAAGTCATACTTCAAAATCAAACTAACAAAGTTGCAATTAGACCTACGACAGACGTCTATATCAACATGCCTCAATGAGAGCAAAATGCGATTTCAACAAATCCCGATGCAATTCCAACAATTGATCGAACTGCTTCTGGCTACTTTATGAACTTTGATACGTTTTCCTTGGATCCATGTGAACCAGAAATGACACAAGCCCAACAACAAGTCAAGAACTTTCTGAAGAAGACGTACCTGGTATCGCCTTGGGTAGAACTTTGGGTAATTTCTGGGATAATGTTTTTTCTTTTCTTGCTAGGCTTAGTAATAACTTTTAGCATGCTTTTTAATGGACGCTTTCTACAACAAAGTTCAACAGCCCAAAAGGTCAACATACTACTGAAGCTACATCCATCATCACATCGTGAAAAAAGAGACTTGTTATCAGTGATCATGACAGCAGTTCCTATACTGGACGGTATAGTGTGGGACAAGACTGACTTTGACATATTTGGCTCGACGAGCTTTTAAAAATTAATCATATTTTTGAAATTTCATTAAGTGATATCATTTTCTACAGTACATTTTCTGATGATTTGGACACTGAAACTGTTAATAACATGTTGTCTGATTTAGAGAAAACGGCCGCATTTCCGAACAATGACATTTTAGAAGATAATTCAGACTATGACACATTGTACTGCTACCAACGATATGGTCATCACTTCCTGCACAAATCAATTTCACCTAGAAATGTTTTTGAGTACCATCAATGGGAACATTGACCTACACCACCAAAAAGTAGTTCGCAAATATTTGCACAGACATTTTCAAACTTTTCAAGGTTTAACACCACTGACCCAACCTCATATTATTATCAGGCTACACCAACATCAGCACTGAAAATGATGCTGACTAACACCAAACAGATTTACTCTGCTTCCTTTATGGCCCAATTGTCTGAACAAGGCTTTGACCTATTTAATATTTTCAAGTGTTGCACAAATTCTTTACACATTGCCTCTAAGTTAAGCATGACTGCTCTGTGCTAAGTTAACAGAGGCAGGGGTGCCCGGTATGGCTCGCGGATGGGGGGGGGCAATTGCGCGGGGGGGTCGTGGCTGTTTAAAAATATATTTTTTTAAAATAAACTTACCTTGCCGCCGCCAGGTCCCGGGTCTTCTCTCTGCTCACCTATGTCCGACTCTAGGACGGAACAGGATGTAGACAGCAAGGCTCCCACCCCTAAGCCAATCACAATGCTCTAAAGGAGCATTGTGATTGGTCTGAGTGCCGTGACATGGCGCTCAGCCAGGGGCTGGAGGAGCGGGTATGTTCTCCATGCAGGCGGTAATGTAGCCTGCATGGAGAACGGGAGTGTGCATGACTGTTTTAGGCTGCCCGAGAGGGCCGACCAAACATCATTACGCACAGGAGTGTTCTACCACTCACAAGAGGGGAAAATAAAATAATAATAACATTCCGTTATGATCATTTTATTTTTTCCGTTCTTTGCTGCTCCTGGCAGTTGGGCGATGGTTCTTCGCCTTTGTGAAGGAGTCGCCACTGACCAGAGGGTGAGCACAGGATCATTTAGGATTTGCTTGTGCCTTACCCTAACTACGATGGTGTTTACTGCTTGACCTAGGCTCCTAGCCCAGTCAACCAGAAACCCAATTTCTGACAACTGCCTAATATTGATAATTGGATTCCAGGTATAAATACACAGACAGCTAAGGAGCAGCTCCTGCATTAAAAACAGACACCAGCTCTATTTTTCAAGTCAAATTGGATATTTTGGGGATTTCTGTGTAGAATTTGTGTACTTTGCATTTATATTAACTGTTGTATTTGTACTGTTGTATTTGTTAAGTTATCCCTTCTCTTTATTCCGCTTTTCCTTTGTTATTCCCTTTCCTCCTGCATGTGTTTAGTAGAAAAAAACTGCCTATATGTGGAATTGTACTGAATCCAGGGGAGTGTTTCTTTTTTTAAAGTAAACATTATTTATGTGTTATTATCGATCATTTAAAATGTTTTGCTGGTATGTTGAAAATTGCGAAATAAAAAAGATAACAAACTAAATTAAATTTCATGTCCACATCATAATCTATTTGCATCAGGCAAAGAAAGGTTACATCATATGTTACGGCCATTAAGTAGTGCTCACATTTCACTTGACGGTCTGGCCTGATGCTGTGTACCTTAGAGATGCACTAAATAATTCTGTATACATTATCAAATATGACCTCTGGTAAATGTGTCCTTTCAGATGGAGATGTGGATGAGTCTAAATTACAGATCCTCCACTTTGGTGACAATGGTGAGATGTCTCTAGAAGACCCAAGTGAAGTGCAGGCATTCCATGCTGTCCTGAGAAACCCTACGTTTTCTACAATCGGCTTGATTTTGAGATTTATCCCATTCTTGCGGAGATGGATCCCTTTCTATGGAAAAGCTCTGCTGTATCGGGCAGTCGGTAATGCCGATATAACTCTTCATCTGTATCTGATCTTCGACGAGGCGCACATGGAAAAGGTGAGGCCAAACTCAGACCTAAGGAGTTTATTTAAATGATTCACCTTAGACTTGTATCTCACTATGGGGCATATTCTCAAGGCAATATCGCCAATTTAGCAGCAATTTTCTGCCGATAAAGCAGCAATATTTTGTCGCAATATTCACAAAATATAAAATATAAATTTTTGTGTGTGATTTGGGGTAAAATACACATTTTGGGGTGTGATTTGGGGTAAAATATAAATTTTGGGGTGTGATTTGGTGTAAAATACGAAATTTGTGGTGTGCAATTGGGTAAATTTTGAGTTTTGGGTGTGTATTGGGGGCTCGGAAAAGAATTCCTGGGTTCACGGTTGGGATTGGGGTGCAAAGGTTAGTTTAGGGTTGCACTCACTGGAGTGGGAATAGTCTTCATGTCTCCGCAATGCAACACCTAACCTACTGTTGCAATGTGCCTAGTATTAGTATGCATTGAAATGGAATGCAATGTCATGTTATGCGTTGTAACTACATATGTTCGTTTGGCACACGAGTGTTAATCCCGATGCGCATGTGCGCACAGCGGCCACCATTGAGAAGTTCTGGGCAGGGCAGCTGGACAGCCGTGAGGTGGTAAATGACTGAAATATTACCGGATGGTGCCTGGACGTGGGTATGTGTGTGAGCGTGTGTCGTTAATATTGTAATTAGGGAAGTCTTACCCTAAAGCCGTGCCCGTGTCTACGTAACTCCTGCTCCCCTGCGTCTGCTTCTAGGAATAGGAATTTGGTTGCCAGAATCCCTACCCTGAGTCAATCACAACGCTGCAAAGTGACAGTGTGATTTCTAATTTGCAACAGGGCAGGTCATGCGGCCATGGACTGGAGGGGTAGGCATTTTCTACATGCAGGCTGTAATTCAGCCTGCACTGCGAACAGGGAAGTGCACATGACTGCTTCGTGCAACATGAGTGGGCAGAGCAAACAGTCATTACACACTTGAGTGGGCATGCCACTCCGCCCCTGCCCTGCTCTGTGATTGGAGCAGTACTACCCACCCCCACCCCCTAAGTATACAAAGCATGATAACATCAGTAAATAATCTTCATGTGAAGATTGTCCCTCTTCTGCACTGCTTGAATGTTATTGTAACTTGGGCTCAACGAAGTTTTAGCTTTTTGTTATACAAAGTTTACGTCTTGTAGCACATTGGAAATTGAAATTGCCTGTCTGAATTCTGTCACTCCTTTTATCTTGCACTCCTTATCTTTTCACTCCCTTCCTATTTGTTGGGGCTTTGTTTGCTATAAAATGTACAGTTTGTAATTGAAATGAATAGCACATTGCTATTAATTGACAATGTTTGCATTGATTAAAAAGATGAATTCTTTTCTAAAATGATTTGATTAATAGTAATTTGCACTTTGGTGACATTTTTTAATTCCTGGGACCCCTGTATATGTACTCTGAAGGCAGTGGGGCAACACTCTTCCGCCATAGGGGATGAGCTGCCACTGGGGGTGTGTCATCTACATGTGATATGGCTGAGCAACTCGCCCCCCAGCAATTCCTGCTCCTGGCTCTCAGCTCTGCCTCCCTCTTCCCTTCCCTATTCAATGGCCTTCGTTATGCGTCCGTGCAGCGTACGTGCGCAGCAGGTGCGCCGCAGGTGCACCAAAGGCAAGCCCATCTGCACCCCTCCATGACCCGATCATGGGCACCGCCAGGAACCCTGGGTCTACAGCCTTCCAATGTTACAACTCCATTACCCTCCTTGCCCAACAATTGCCATAGATGTAAACCAAACAACACCCTCCTTGACAAACTCGGACAACCTTGGACTGAATCAGCTCGTCACCACCCCTACTCACAGAGCCAGACACACCCTCGATCCCCTCTTTGCAGGAGGGACAAACATCCACTTCAGCCACACCACAGAGCCCGTCTGGACAGACAACCACTGCATACACTTTGCCTTAAAAAATAACTCCACATACAAACACGCCCAGCGCCACCTCGAAGGAACAGGAGCAAGATCACAGAGGAACACATCCAAACCACTCTCCTCCACGTCCCCACCTCTGCCACTACTGACGCAAACTCTGCAGACAAAGAACTACACTGCTGGATCTCCAGCTGTGCTGAGAAACTCGCCCACCTCCACCACCCCATCAAACAAAGCCCCACCTTCCCAGTACCTCTGCAACAAGCTCAGCTCCTACATCCACATAAAAACCTGTGCCCTCTCCAAAAATTACAGCAAACAGATTCCGGTCATCAACCCCCTCCCCACCACCACAAGCAACCAACCATCACCACATGGAAAACCGCAACTACCAAAGACACCTCCACAACAATGAAGAACACACACTAAGGAGCTGCCAGGGACCCCTGTTTACCGCACATTTACCACAGAGCTGCCACAGCACCCAACCTAAGCCGGACCATAAACACCTCACCAAATTCCAGCATCTTCCCGACGATTGCTCACCATGCCATTCCAGTTTCGATGCACCCATATGCAAATCAGTCTTGACCCTGTACCCAATGGGAACAGTCCAGCCCGAACTGCCAGGCCAGGTGTGGGCTTGATAATACCCTGCTAACATGGCGATTATATTCAGGGTTAGGTGGCGTTAACTTTTCTGCCGATAACTGACGTTGGCGATAGTTAATGCCTGTCATTGTGAAAGTCCCACGTATGTGTTGAAAACACCGCAAAATGTACAGGCTTCTTAGGGGGAAACGTGGTTACAGAGCTGCAAAGCATTAATCCTGCTGTTATCCCATCTCGCATTATTTGTAACAATCAAAAGCATTTGATTGTATTACAGCAGGGAGCATCTCAAGTTGTGTTTTTCAATAAGCGCAGTGTTATATTGGAATGCTTTTTTAAAAATTCTATCACAAGAACAGAGGTTTTATTATAACTAAACTTCTTTACTTATAGCTCTAGCAGGAAAGTGAAGCTTAACATAACGTGGAAGAAAAAAATAAGCAAAAGTGTGAAAGAGGTCAGCTGTCTAGACCAGCAGTGACCTCATGTGCAATCCACCAATCAGTGAACAGTCTCTGGTATCATTATCCCTGCTGAGCAGTTACCGCCCTCTTGTTTGCCGCTCTAGAGGAGATAAGGATATGTTTCTTTTTTAATTAATGTGACCATATATTGCTAATACACACTCTGTTGTCGTGTACCTTCAATTTAATTGTCTTTTACTGAAATGTGCAAGGTAGGAAATATCGGACTTTCAGGGCTCTTCGCGAGTTAGTTCTAGCAAATGGGTTAAAAGATGTCTGGAACATGCTTCATCCAAATGAACCTGGATATAGCTTTTTTTCTACCCCACACAAAAAATGTGTTCGTTTAGAATATTTTTTTATATCTTCGCATCTAACAAGGATAGCTAATATCGAGATCTTGCCAAAACTCATATCAGATCACAATCCCTTGATACTTGGCGTAAATTTGACCACACAGGCAGGAAGTAGAAAAGTAAATTGGTCTTTTCAAAGGAATTTATTATTGGGGGATGACTATTGTCAGCACATGGCTAAAATTATTTAGGAGTTTTTCAAAATTAATAGAAATACGGCATCTACGAATATCGTTTGGGATGCTTTTAAGTCAATAGTCTGGGGTGAAACTTTAAGGTACTCAAACTTTCAACGCAAAGCCAGACGGTCTAAATTCAATAAGGATACTGATATGGTTATGCAGGCAGAAATCAAGTTAGTAGATAATATTAGATTGGGTCAGGGTATCGAAGCCGCTCAAAGAGAATTAACAGTTAAGCGTGCTTTAGTTTATTCTAATATAGCTGACCAAATTGCACGGAAATATAGACAGTATAAGACCGAAAGCTATGAATTTAGCAAACAGACTGGTAGAGTTCTGGCCAAAAGGTTACGACAAAAAACTGTATATAATGATATTTTAAAGATCTGTGATTTGAATGGGGTAATGCAAGAATCTAAAATTGGGGTATTAAAGGCATTTCAAGATTTTTATCAATCACTATATAAGGAATCAATTGAAGAGGAGTGTGCTGAGTGCGATCCTGCAGAGTATTTTGAGGATTTTAATACTGATACTGAACAGCTCACAGAAGTACAGAAAATTTGTTAGTTGCCCCAATCACTTGGGAAGAAATTGAAACAGCTATATAAGGATTAGCCCCCGGAAAAGTCATGGGGCCAGATAATATACCTCTTGAATTCTACCACACTTTTCGAAGAATGTTAAAATCAGAATTGCTAGAAGTGTTTCATAATGCTTTCTTGGGTCACCCCCCTGATTCTTGGTCCATGGCAACAATTGTAGTTTTTAAAAAGAAAGGGAAAGCTGGTACTGAATTGGGCTCTTATAGGCCTATCTCGCTTATTAATGAGGATAGCAAAAAAATTTCAAAAAATATTGGACAATAGACTTAATGACCTTATGCCCGTTTTAGTTTCAGTTAGACATCATGGATTTATTTTGAATAGGGACACAACGGATCATGTGAAAAGAATTATCTCCTTATTGGACTGGGCACAAGCCACTGGATCCCCGGTCGTGGTGGCCCTGTTGGACGCTGAAAAAGCGGTTCACAGGGTCTCCTGGCGGTTTCTTTGGTGCACTTTAACTTGGAAGGGATTTCCCAAGGAGTACATCACCACAATACAGGCACTATATATTCATCCATTGGCCGCAATCAGTATTTCAGGAGATTATTCAGATACACTCGAAATACCAAGGGGGACGAGACAAGGTTGTCCTTGTTCCCCCCCTGTTGTTCGCATTGTATATTGAACCTTTTTTAAATGATTAGAAAGAGAAAAGGGAATTACCCCGGTAAGGATTCACCAAATTGATTATAAGGTATTTGCTTATGCAGATGATGTTGCTATCGTAACCTCAGACATTAAGAGTGCTCTACCCAGGATTATTGTGCTGTCCCAAGAGTTTGGGGGATATTCGGGTTATAAACTGAATATCTCTAAAACTCAGTTGATTCATTCGGATAGAGGCCGTCCAAACAATTTACATTTTTACCCAGCTGCTTTGTATTTGGGTATTAAAATATCAGCCAAAATAGGAGATATAGTGCGGCTCAATGTGGACCCTATATTGGAGTCAACGAGTAGAACACTGGAAAGGCTGAATAATCTCCATCTGTCTCTATACGACCGAAGCAATGTATTAAAAATGTTAATATTTCCAAAATGTTTATATTTATTTCGCACGCACGATCCCGCTGCTTTTTCCGACTTCATTTTTTGTTAAGATAGATAGATTGTGTTCTAGGTTTTTGTGGAGTTATCATAGAAGCTGAAGAGCAATGAAGTGGTGTGTTCTCCCTAGAGGGAGAGGGGATGGGGGATCCCAAACTTTTTTTTTGTATTATTGGTCTGTATTGTTGAAATATATGGGTTTTTAATTTTTTAGGATATAAACACAAGAGAATTTGCTAGTCCTACAATTTATGAAATGATATTAGGGGAGGAAGCTAGACAATGTTTGGTAAAAGTAATTGAGCCTAGCTACTATAAAAAAACAAAATTTTAAATTCTAATGACCGCCTTTCAAATTTGGCTGCAATTTAAAAAGAGGTTTTGCTTGTGTTCCGTGCTGAATTACTATACACCTGTAATCAACTCTCGGGTTTTACCTGAGGTTTTTAGAGATCAGGTGATGGTCAGATGGCATCTGGCTGGGGTTCATAAATTAGGATACCTATATCAAGGTGATCTAATCGCCTCTTTCTCTTATTTGCAGCACAAATATAATTTAGTTAAGACAGTTTTTTGCACTGTAAAGGGCTCCAAGACCACTCATCGATGAATAAGATTGATATACTGGAGGCTATTAGATTTGATAGGTAAATTGGCCCAATCTATCAGCTTATGGTTAATCGATTGCAAGATGATTTAAGTCTCATTGAACATAAATGGCAAAGTAAACTCGAAATTGATACAATAGACGTGGTTAGAGCTATAGAATTGTCAACTAAAGTTTTGTTTAACGGGTCTCTGAAAAATCAACATTTTTTGTCTATTTTCGATCTATATTACACCCCGCCAAACTGGCAAAATGGAAATCTGTAAGCGATGCTAAATGCAATCGGTGTGGGTGCTTGGCTGCTGACGCAGCTCATATGTTCTGTAAATGCATTAAATTATCTCAATTTATTAAGGATATTCAATTTTTGTTAAGTGCTCGTCTGGGGATCTGTTTGCAATTATCAGCGGAAATGGTAATTTTGGGGGTGCAGGCTAATCATGTCGGAAGTAGAACGGAAGCTGAGGAAGGGTTTTTATTTATTTGTAGGTCAATTTTTTGATTATGTATTACTACTCAATGGTTAGACATGGATCCCCCACTCTTTAATAACTGGCAATCTAGATTATTATCCACATATTATCTGGAACTTGCTGCATATAGGACGAAGGGGGCAAAGAAAAAAATGTTTGGTATGAATGTATGGGCTCCACTCTCAAAATGGATATGAAAATGTATGAATATGGTGACAATTTTTTTGTGTTTAATTATGCATTATTTATCTAAAGGCTTTTTGCTTTATATAAATTAAATTTGGACTGTGTCGTAATTATGACTGCTTGCTGACAAAAATAAAATAAATGGATTTTTTAAAAATAACACATCACACATGGGATGGCGGAGGACTGCGCACCGGCTTCAACCAGCAGTGCTATTTTGCTTCCTTCAGCCTTTCGCTCCCATATCTTTCAGTCCTGCTGAAAGCTCTTGTTTATCGGCTTCTGTTAAACAAATAGGATACTTCTACAGCTCCTGGTGAAATGCACTCAGCCTGCCTCATGAGCCTGGAGGACAGTGCTGACTGGCATTTGAACTCTCTCTTCCTGTGGATATCAGCAGGTGCGGCCGGCACCTGTCGGAGGTAGCGGGGAGGATGCAGGAGGGAAGGACGCACAGGAACCGGCTAATATTTTTTTAATAAAAAATATACCATTTCGCAGCTTCCTCGCATGTCTCTCCTCTGTAGGCCTCCCTCGCTCGGAGTTGGCCACAGGAAGCACACCGAGGCTCCCAGTGAGCCAATCACAATGCTGCCTTTGCAGCAATGGAATTGGTTCAGACGCTGACTGTGAGAAGTTGGCCTGATGTATGATGTTCACAATTCTGTGGGCACCCTGTATCAGTCGAAACAATCCCTTATGGTGATGGTTGTAAAGTCAACCTTATAGACAAGCTATCCTAGGGGTAGCATGGACTAAGCAGTCTTAGGCTAAACTCAAGAGGGCATGTGAAGCCAGCTGTTTTACCATATGCAATCCTGTAATATCAAATGAAAGGACACCACACAAGTTATATATTATAAAAATATATGTATTTATTACTAGAATAATCCTCTGTACTCTTTATGAGTGCAGAGGCACAAGCGTTTAAACAAAAGCACAGTTAAACATTCAAAAGTTACAAAATTTTGGATAGGCCCGGTGGCCACTCAAACCATATACTAAAATAGTGGTATAAGTACCACCTCTCGAACAATGGTAAGGCCTAGGGCATTGTGAATCGCTGGGACTACTCAGGACTAGCAGTGATGAAGTCGGGAGAGGCCCGCGGGACACGGGTACAGTGCCTAAAGCACAAGCATATGCCAATGCAAAGTCAATGGCGCCTAAAAGTTAAAGAGTTACTGTTTTGACAGTCTTCTGACTGGAATAGAATTACCACACTTTAAACTAGGACACTAGAGGTGTAAACCACTACAGGAGCACCGGTGTTAGATCGTTACCTCACCCAGAGGAAGCGGGTGCATAGGTGCCAAAGTGTGTCGGGTTTCGTCGTGGAGATCTATGGAGGCTGGAGATGAAGATGCTGCAGGCGGCCAGGAGAGAAGAGTCCGGTTGAATCCAAGGGTGGATCAAAGATGTAGAGTACCTGAAAGCAGAGGAGGCAGAGTCTGGGTCACTAGCCAGTGACCAGGATGGAACCAGGAAGGAACCAGGAGATGTCGGGCGCAATCAGGTGGTTGTTGTGAAGCTTGACTCCACTGCCACGTGGACTCTGGGGCATCAACGATGACCAGGAGTAGAGCACGAGCTGTCCCATAAAGGCTCTTGCTGTCGGCAGTGTCGGCTTCCGGCTCGGAGTTAACAGGCCTTGGCAAATACAACCTACGCAGGCTTAGAAGATCGCTTCTTACTCGGAACGGCAAGGTCAGAACGGTGGCTCCTTTTCAGGGAAGTGAGGGCCAATCCGGAGCAACCAGACTAGCAGTGTAAATTTCAAGGTTCGTTGGTTCTGGGGCCACTAGCCAACGGGCAAGCAACCGGACCAATGCGTCAAGCAGGAAAATGCCAAAGGGCCCCCTGCAGCACTCGATGAGGGTGGAGGGGAGATCTTCAGTGCACAAGCTGCTCGGGGCTGGGGCTTCTCAAACCCCAATGCACAGCTTCGAGGGTGCCTCGGGAGCTGCACGGTCAGTACTTTGCAGTCTTTCCAAGATGGCCGCTCCCACGCTTCAGGTCGCCTCCACGGGTCTCAGCTCTGCATAGACTGTGGATCAGGCTGTTAGAAGTCAAAGAAGCTGGGTCTTGTTGATCTCTGTTGCTCGAGTTCCGGCGGGAACTGCAACAAAGCAAACCGTTGGGCGCTGGATGGTGCCTGTTTGCACAGGGTGGTCACTCCTTGACCACAAGGGAGATTCTTCAGTCTTCCACGTCGAGTGGGATGTCGAAGGGTCCAGAGTTCTGTATCAAAGTTTCGTTCAGGACAATCTAATGCTCCTGGGCACAGCTCCTACCTTTATTCCAAATCAAGGGGCTGGATTACCTGCTAGGTCCCTCCTATGGGTGGAACCCAGGAAGGGGGTGGTTACACCCCTTTCCCTTTGTCCAGTTTCGCACCAGAGCTGGGACTGGAGTGTCCCAGCACCGGTTTGAACTGGTTAATGCATGGGAAGCCTTGTGCTCCCCAGGCAGTGTCTAGTTTCATTCAACCCTCCCTGCTACAATCCACTATCTCCTGTCTGGGGTGGTGTAACACCTCCCTATGACAGGATACCATTTGTCCAGGCCTCCCCTGCCGGAGTTTCGGTCAGCAGCAGGAGGCCAGACTCGAGTCTGTGGCAGCAGCATCCATTTTGTGATGCTGTGGCTTTGGTTAGATTTAACCGCGTTTAAGCAAAGTAACATGTCTTCTCCCTCTAGAAGGGTGGAATGCTATCCCTGTTGCCAGGACTGGCGAGGGGGTAGTATTCCAAAGCGTATGACACCTTACACGACATGTTTTGATAAAGCCAAACCAAAGTTAGCAAGTAACCGCAAGGATTATAATGCACTTAAGAGTATATGGTATGGCAATATCCCGGAACAGCTAAGGGAGTTGGTCCCGACAGCTGCAGACAGGCTCAGCTCATGCTAGAGCACCATCTCACATAAAACCAAGCACTCTGCCTCCAGGATTGTTAAGGCCTGCCATAGGAGTGACTTATAGGTATATATGTCCAGATATAGGTTTAGATATAGGTATGCTATATCTAAGCAAGGGGTGATTACACGACCTTGCCCCAGCTGAGTGATCAGCCAGTTGTGTCAGTTTGGATAGCCAGCCAGGGGTGGCAAAAGATATGCTGCAGCCCCTGGTAGGCCTTGGGTACACCTATGCCCTGGGTACCTATAGTACACTGTACAGGGGCTGATAAGGTGAACCAATGTGCAATTGGGTATGTACATGGATGTGAATTTAGAGAGAGAACAGCAGGCTGTGGGTCTGATTAGCAGGCCCACAGCCACATTATGTCGAAAACCAGTGAAGCAAAAAGCAAAAATCTGGGGTGACCATAGGAAAGCAGACCCTACTCTCCTACACTGATGTTGGCCTGGGCATGTACTCGCAGCCTGCATGAAGAACATGCAAAGTGCTCATGACTGTTTTTGGCAGCCGGAGAGGGCCATCCAAGCAGACATTGTGCACTTTAGGAGGATGCAACCGCTCCTCTCCTGCCCCCGCCCCCTCATACAAACCAGTGGGCGGAAGTAGGAGAAAATAAAATGTTTATAACATGAGTTATTATCTTTTTATTTTCGCTGTCTTTCACTGCAAAAAAGCAGTGTGGTGGCGCTACTCTACCTTAGCGAAGGAGCCGCCACCGGAAATCAGCATTTTCAAACTAGGCCATTTCTGGAGGGATTTTATCCTCTCCTTGCAGTGAGTCTGCCTCAGAGCACTATTTCACTTTGTATTCTTTCACATTAGGACACAAAGAACTTATTAATTCTACCCTATATATTATAGCCTTTCAACATCAATAATTTTAAAAAATTGTTCATATTTAGTTATGTAAGTTTTATTTTTTTACTTCTTTCTACTCAAGTGAAATAGAAGGCACAGATAACAGTGGTCCTAAAAGGCTAAAAGGCTAAAAGGCTCGCTGTTTCAAAGTCTTCAAGAAATTCCAAGCCTACAACTCAGACCGCGTTGTGGAAGAGGATCGCCAGGAAGCTCCTTCTAAACAGGAGTCTGCCTGTGATCGACATGTTACAGCGCTGGATGTAATTCAATCCACTGTTTCAGCATCGATGCAATCGATGCAGGAGGCATTAAGTCACTCAATTATCACCTCTTTTCAAAAGCTAATAAAATATTTACCCTCTTATCCAAGACAAAACTCTCAAGTGCCTCGCGGACGTGTGTTTCAATCTCCAAAACAACTACATACCTCTTTCAAAAAGCAAATGCCTGAGGCGCCTCAGTCCCAGGGGTCTTCCATATCCTTCCATATCTTCCTTGGATTGTCCTCCCTCTAAAATAAAAAAGGCACCTTTCTCTGACCCCATGCACACCACAGATGATCACTCAGATTCCGATACTTCTTACTCTGCCAATCCTAATGATACAGATGCTGGTAATGCAGAGGATCTAATCCTCTGGAGTCCCTCAGGCTCTACTCGAAGCACCCTGCTCTTTAACATCTACAGCCGCCCTATAGCAGACGTAATTGCAAAATGTGGGCTCACACTGTTTTCCTACGCTGATGATACTCAGTTCATCTTTTCACTATCGAATGCCCATCAACATGACCCTTCACTGCTTCTAGTTGTCCTAAGGAATATCTCCTTCCGGATGAACCATAATGCACTAAAACTCAATGACAGAAAAACAGAGATTCTAGTCTTGGGCAACATTCCAGCTCTTTGGGGACCAAGCCACTGGCCCGACTCTCTGGGTCCTCTACTTTCTCCTTCTATGATGGTCAAAAATCTTGCTTTAATCATAGAACAAGTAGCTAATGTCTGTATTGTGTGTTTCTATGTTCTTAAATGGATGAAAATGATCCTCTGGCTTATACCTTCAGAGGCACAGAGAACTGTCATCAGACCCTGGTCATGACCAGATTGGACTACGGCAATGTGCTGTACCTGGGTGATGACGAGACGTCGATCAGACGTCTTCAGACCAATCAGAATGCTGCTGCCCGACTTATATGCTGCAGTCCACCAAGACATGCCCCGACTTCGCCACTGCTCCAGGAACTTCACTGCTTTAAGATTTCAAAACGCTATATGTGCCTCGCTCCAGCATTCATTCAAAGACTGGTAATTCCATATGTACCTACATGTTTGTTGAGGTCTGCCAGCCTAGCTTTGTTCACCACACCGGGCTTCCACTTAACCCACATCAAACGTCGCTCCTTTTCCTATCTCTGCCCCAAGCAGTACAATTCTCTCCATACCTCCCTTAGGAACTGTAACTCCTTTATGAAGTTTCGCAAAAATCTGAAAACTTGGCTCTTCTAGCTATTGGCTGTGGACCTCGGGGTCGGCAACTATCCTGTGCCGGGAAACCCCTTGGGGTAGCTGTGCCCATTACAAGTTCATTATCATTATCATTAAAAATTAAATTTGATGGCATTGATGAAATAGAACAAATTTGTCGTTGTTCAGCTAGATTTTTGCTTGTGAAAGACTTATATGTTCGGCGAAAACAGTTTCCTATTTGTTTGGCATATGCGGTGACAATTCATAAGTCTCAAGGTTTAAGTGTAGATAGCGCTTTGGTGAACATTGGAAGTTCTGTGTTTAAAGAGGGTATGGCATATGTGGCATTATCACGAGTCAGAACTTTATCAGGATTGTACTTGATTGAGTGTGATGAAACAAAGATTTGTGCTGATCTAGATTGTGTTAAAGAATACAATAGGTTAAGAAGAGAGTATGCTCCACATTTGCCTCAATATCCTCTGATTGAAAAACGTGTGGTAGGCAGAAAAAGAAGAAATGAGAGTAATTGTAGTGAGGTAGTAGCAAAAAGACAAAAAGTAGATGAAACTGTAATTGTAAGGAGAAGGAAAAAGGATTCTGTTGAGGATGTTGTTGGATTTCAGTTTGAAAACAGTTCTGGTGTCAACTGCTATGCTAATGTAGTAGTTAATGTTGTTTTTTTTCTTCAAAATTTACAAAAAGAGATTGTCGAAAATCGGGAACAAACATTGTGCTGTTTATTGAATTCTGTGTTAGAGAAATGTAATAGTGATAGAGGAAAAATAGAAAGTGTTTCAGAAATTAGAAATCTTGTAGACATATGTTCAGGTCAAAATCAATTTTCACAGATAATTCAGCAGGATTGTCAGGAATTTTTAATGTATATGTTTGATGTATTGGAAGATGAAGGAGTAGATATAAAAAATCCTTT
Source organism: Lissotriton helveticus (assembly GCF_964261635.1). NCBI lineage: Eukaryota > Metazoa > Chordata > Amphibia > Caudata > Salamandridae > Lissotriton > Lissotriton helveticus. Next base: position 503,884,073 of record NC_136062.1, on the reverse strand, counting down.
TAACCTTTCTTATCAATGGCAACATGACTGTGATAACTGTGCTTCATCAAGTACTACTAGAATAGACTCTGAAAGATTTATATATTTGACTTTACCAGACTGCAATTCAGTGTCTTTCAATAATCTAGTTAAAGCAGCGGATCACAATATGGTGTGTACCCAATGTAAGTCTACAATGCTGTCCACATTATTTCTACAAAATTATGGTCACTATGTCATTTTAATGTTCCAACGATGTAGACCTGATGGAACTAAATTGACAACTTCTATTAAAAATTTCGTGGCTTCTCAGTTATCGATATCAGGAAGAACCTTTGCAACTGTAGCTATTATTTTCCATGATGGTCCTTCTACAACATCAGGGCATTACACATGCTATTTAAAAATTTCTAAAGGTTGGACCCAATGTAACGACACTCATTTGACTTTCAAACAACGTTTGCCTTTTGGCTTTATAAATTCATACCTAGTGTTTTTACAGCCAAAATTTAGGTAAAAGTAATTGGCCAATGAATACGGGAGCAGTTAATAAAGGTTATCTTGCTGTTTAAAAATATATTCCGAGTAAAAGTGATCCAGGCAATATAAAAAAATGACTTGTCATATAGGTACTGTAAGTGGATCTCATAGTTAGTGAAATTAGTATTATACAAAATGATGAACATGAGTGAGTCAGAAATGGTTTTACAAATACTTGAATATTGTGAAAATGTTGTAGAGCCTTTCTTTCAGAACGTCGGGAAAAAGGTCATTTCAGAGTGCCTTAGAATTAATTTGAACATATACTCATACATCTGATACTATTTGGCCAAATGGAAAGGTGCAGGAATGAGTAAAGAGTCATGACTGAAAAAAAGGAGTATATGAAAATATTGAAAATATTTCAGATGTTCTTGGAGCTTTTCTTATAGAAAGTCGATGAAATGGATTTTTAAGTGAACAGCAAAGTACTTTCCAACGAGAAAAGGACCACCATGATACAGTATTTGGCCTCAAGGAAAAGTAAGTCAATCTAAGTTTAGCGTACATTTGTCATTTGTCAGTATTTAAGTTTTTTTTTAAAACACAATCTTTTAGATTGTGTTTTTTTTCCCGCTGTCATATGATGAGTAATTTGAACTCACTGTTTTAAGTGAAATACAATATATTCTGAGAACAGCAAAAATAAACTATGTAACATGTTGTACAAGTTATTTTATACTTTGGATTGTGTAAATTAAATTGTATTCCCATTCTCTGACACTTACTTTCCTTTTTCCATCCTCTTTCAGCTTTTTTTTACTCACTTATAATGTCTTTCTCTCACTCTCTGTAACTCCCGTTCTCTTACTCCACTTCTTTGACAACCCCTCATTCTCATTTCAACTGTGTGCATCTTGTCTCTCCCTCGCATAACATTTTAGCTTTCAGTCTCTCTGCGTTACTTCTCTTTTCCGTATTTTCCTCATTTGCTCTTTTAGTAATTCCTGTTTACTCACTCAGCAGTATTATTGCACTCTATCACTATAAATCACCCACTCTCCCTCGCTTATCTTTGTTTGCTCCTTATTTTTGAGTTCTTCTCTCTATTTTTCGTTCACTACTTCTATGTCCTCAGTGCCTCACTCTACTTGTGTTAGGTTCACTTGTGTTTATCTACCTTCTATCACTTCTTTTAAAACAACTTCACTGCTCCTCTCTCATCGTTCTTCATCTCATTTCTTTTACTCTGGTTTCATTACTATCCCTCATTTCCTTTCTTTCAATGTCCTTCTCTTTACTTTCATCACCAAATTATTTTCTCTCAGTACCACTGTTTTAGTCGTCTTCTCCTCTCTTTCCTTCTTTTTGCTCACTTACTCATTTCCTTTTCTCACTCATTGTACTCCACCTCACTCAGTTTTTCTCTTAGTGTGTCTACCTTATAACTTCCTCAGTCCATTTCCCTCAATCGTTGTATATTATCCTGTCTCCCTTCATCCTTTCACTCTATGACTGTTCTTCACTTACTCTCAGTTATCTTCTATTCCTCATTCTTCTAAATGCATCCTTAATTAGACTGTTTTCTGTCTCAGTCATTATCTTTTTACTTACTTCTGTTTCCTGATTTAGTTTTGCTAACTCACATTGTTTTAGTATCTTTCTTACCTTCAGTTCATTTCTCTTCTATTTCTTTTTCTCTCTTTTTGTCTTTCTACCTTAGTTTATTTCCCTTTCTGTGTCCTTCACTCTAACTTTATTTCTAAATAGAGCGTTATGATTTTTAACCTCTTCATTTGTATCTTTTAATTTAAAATACATATTTTACTAATTATAACTTATTTTTTCTTCTCTCTTTCACAGATACAAACTGTAGTAAAAAAAATTAATTAAAGTTACATTTATTATATGGTAAGTATGACTTAAAAAATATAGTTTGTCATCACCCTTTGCTTTAAGGTCACTAACATTTTCTCAATCTACCTCACTCCTGTGTCTTTACTCTGCTTCTCCCACTTATTCTTATTCTACATGTTTACTCCCCTTTCCCTATTTACCCTCTCATATTCAACTTCTTTCGATCCCTATTCTTTACTTCACTTACCCTCTGTTCCCTTCCTTTGCTTCTTCACTCATTCTCTTTTTCTTAAATATTTACCTTACTCCTACACATACACCTCATCCCCCTCCCAACACATACACACACCTGTAACATACACCCCACACACACACCACACACACCTCATACACACAAAAAACCTCCCACACACATTCCTCAAAAACACACACACATTCCATACACACACATACATCGAACACATGTTGGACAGGCCCCATGACGGGCTCGCTCCCTCCCCGCATGACAGAGCCTAGACACCGGCTCTCCGGGTGCGACCCACAGAACCAACCCGCAACCCGTCCCCTATGGGACGCCCGCTCCCGGATGTCCCCGTGCCACGGGCCCGGGCCATCGTCAGCACCTCTGCCCGGCCCAGCCGCCATCTTGGACCCGGCATCACGCGGCCGCACGGCCTCAGCTCGACCCCAACCCTGGGCCTGGCTAGGCCCCGACATCCCGGCACCACCATCCACCCAGGAGGTGAACGGACCACTTGGCAGGCCAATGGGAGCAAGAAGTGTCGATGGCTCTCTCCCGCCAGGTGCCGATCACCCCCAGCCTCCTCGGGCGCTGGCTCCACCCCCCTGCTGGGTGTCTGGACTCCCTTATCCCGGACCTCCCGACCTCCAAGAGCGAGGGTCCGGACATCAAAGAACGCCAGACCTATAACTGAGGCAGTTCCAGAACAGGAAGGCAGTTGTATCCTGGAGTCGAGAGACACCGAGAAGAACTCATCCCTGACGGACTGCTGGCGCTGCCGCAGCCCTGCCTTGTGAACTATCGTCCTGCCTGCTGGCGCTGCCGCGGCCTTCTGCAACCTTCATCCTCGTGGGACCTGCTGGCGCTGCCGCGGCCCGTTGTACCATCATCTTCGTGGGGACCTGCTGGCACTGCCGCGGCCCGTTTGTAACTACCATCTTTGCTGGGACCTGCTGGCGCTGCCGCGGTCTGACCTGTCCGAACACCGAGCTCGAGGATTGTGAGCTACTACCGTCTCATCGCAGTGGGTACCAAGACTGTCCCGCTACCCCCTGTCCCTACTAGAGACTAGAATTGAGAGGATCCTCGTGTCCTGATCTCACTGTACCGTAGGACCTTACTCCAAGAACGGCCTATAAAGAGTGTTGAATCTTATCTTCGTGTGGTGTCCATCTGTGGGGGGGGGAAGTTACTTGTCTGTACGATCGCTAGAGACGGCCCTCACCGGAGGCCTCTCCCCTTGTGCTCGGCCGACCCTCCAGGTCCCCGTCTAACATTGGTGGCAGCGGTGGGATCCGAACCAACGCGTACCGTACAGACAGTAACTCACCCTACGACTAAACCACAATGACGACCAAAGAGAGCGGATCGGCAGAGAAGTTCCAGATAGAAAAGCTGGAGGAATACAACCACCGAGAGCTAAAACAATTTTGCATGGACTTAGGCATTGCTACCACCGGGCTAAGCACAAAAGAAGACTTCAAAAACGCCCTAGAGGCCTGGACAGAGACGAATACCGCCACCCCCCGGGACCTCGAAGCCCCGGAAGTCAACACCACCCTGACGGAAGAACGGAGAACAGGTCCCTCCCGAGAAGAGATCCAGGAGCGGGAAAAAAATAGACTACACGAGTTAGACTTGGCACGGCTCAAATTAGACGGAGAATTGAAGCTGGCGGAACAAAAAATAAACTTAGAACACTTACGGCTCAGAGAAGAGCGAGAAGAAAAACAGAGACAGAGGGATCTCGAAGAAAAAAGACTGGCATACGAACACGAGTGCAAACTAGCAGAAATAGAAATGCGCAAACTGAACAAAAACCTAGGGGAGCCCGAACCACCGCGCTCCCCGGGTACTACCGAGCAGAAGGTCCACATCCCCAAGGATGTGGTCCGAGAATACCCCCGAAACGACGACATACAGCAGTGGTTCAAGGCCTATGAGATCGCCATGACTGCCCACCGGATCGCTCGAAGTGACTGGGGAGCCGGTCTATGGGGGAGATTCGTCAATGAGGGCCGTGATGCCCTGCTGCAGCTTCCGGACCATCAGATGACGTCCTATGACCACATGAAGGCCGCCCTCCTCAGTCGATATGGGCTTACGCCCGAAATGTACCGCCAGAGGTTCCGCAACTGCACCCGGATCCCAGGTACAACTTGGGTGGAATACGTGAACTATTTCAGCCGAGCCTTCGAGGGCTGGATCAAGGGCAACCACGTAGCCACTTACGAACAACTCTTCAATCTCATTGTGTGGGAGCACCTCTCCAACAACTGTTTCGTCGAGCTCAGGCAGCACCTCCTCGACAGTAAATTGACTGAACCACGGCAGCTCGCCACCGAGGCGGACCGATGGGAGAGCACCCGAGTGGCCCGGAGTGGGCCGAACGAGCAGAACAGAACCAACCAAGGTCATCATCGTCCCCGAGGAGGAGGAGGAGGACAGGGCCGGGGCAGAGACGCGGTCCCGGTCACTCCCGCGAACACCACCCCGCCCCCAGCCGGCCGGGGAAACCCCCCGATGCGCCCGGGGTTCCGAGCCAACGTTACGTGTCAGCGTTGCCAGCGAGTCGGCCACTATGCCAGTGACCCGACCTGCCCGAAGAACCAGGCTCCCGGGCCCCGCCAGGTGGCGGCCGCCGCCCTAGGAGAAGAACAAGTCTCCGAAGACCCTGAAGCATACGAGTCGGAGCAGTTTGAGTGGGAACCCTTCGCCATGACCCTGGCCTGCCTAGGGGGAAGAGACATGGTCCCGCGGACTCCCCTGCCAGCCAACACTCGGAAGTAAAGCCAATGGGTGAGCATAAATGGGCGCAAGGCCGAAGCCCTGCGTGACACCGGGGCCAGTGTGACGGCCGTCCGTTGTCACCTGGTGACCCCAGAACAAATTCTACCAAACATTCTGTGCCCCGTCCGATCGGCAGACAATTCGGAGAGCCTGTGTCGGATGGCCTGCGTCCCCTTCGAATGGGGAGGAGTGTCCGGCATGCTGAAAGTAACTGTCCGCGACGATGCCCCCGTGGACTGCCTCCTTGGGAACGATCTCGAGAGCTCCCCGTGGGCCGCTGTTGAAAGAAGAGAGCATTTGGGGATGTTGGGTCTCCCGGACTGGGCGTGCGTGACCACCCGGTCCATGGCCACCCGCACCATCCCTAGACCAGAAGAACCCGAATGGTCAGCTCCTCCGGCCCCGATCGCTCCAGAAGAAGACTCCATCCATACCGATCACCCAGAACCAACCCCAGAGGAGTCCGCACCGCCCCCCGAACTTCCCGACCTGGCTCAGTGGCGTCAAGAAGGGGGGCCCACCCAAGAACAATTCCGACAGGAGCAAAAGACCTGTCCCTCCCTCGAGGGACTGCGACAGCAAGCGCTCGCCCAGAGCCAAGGAGACACCACCGGGGCCCACTGGGTTTATTGGGACAATGATCTCTTGTACAGCGAGCAGAGAATCGCAGAGCTGGGGGCCGGTCGAGTGCTGGTGGTGCCCCTCCCCTTCAGAGACTTCCTGTTGAACTTGGCCCATGATGTCCCCCTGGCCGGGCACCTGGGGCAAGACAAAACCTACCACCGCCTGGTGACTCACTTTTTCTGGCCCAAAATGAGAAATGACGTCTCCAACCACTACCGGTCCTGCCCGACATGCCAGGCCAGCGGGAAGAGCGGCCGCAAACTCAAGGCACCCCTACAGCCATTCCCCGTGGTGACCACCCCGTTCGAAAGGGTGGGAATAGACATTGTGGGGCCCCTGGACCCCCGAACGGCACAAGGGCATCGCTTCATCCTGGTCCTGGTGGACCACGCCACCCGCTATCCTGAGGCGGTCCCCCTTCGTACTATAACAGCCCCAGTAGTGGGTCGAGCCTTAATGGGGATCTTTTCTCGAGTGGGCTTCCCCCGGGAAGTCGTCAGCGACAGGGGTACGAACTTTATTTCGAAGTATATGAAATCCCTCTGGCAGCAGTGCGGGGTCACCTACCGATTCACAACCCCCTATCACCCCCAGGGAAACGGACTGGTTGAGCGGTTCAACCGCACTCTCAAGGGGATGATCGTGGGACTAGAAGAACCCCTACGCCGCCAGTAGGACGTGCTACTACCGTGCCTCCTCTTCGCCTACCGAGAAGTCCCCCAGAAGTCCCTCGGCTTCAGCCCCTTCGAACTCCTGTACGGACACCCCGTTCGCGGGCCTCTCAGCCTAGTGAAGGAGGAATGGGAAATGGCCCCCCTGAAGACCCCTCCAGACGTCTACAAGTACCTCCTGACCCTCCGCAATCAGACCCGGCGATTCAGGGAGATCGCCAAAGCCAATCTTGAGGCCAGTCAAGAGGACATGAAGAAGTGGTACGATCAACATGCCTCCTCCATCGAGTTTGAACCGGGTCAGCAGGTATGGGTGATGTCCCCCATCGAACCGTGTGCCTTGCAGGACAAATGGACGGGGCCCTTCAAGGTGATCGAGCGCAAGAGCCCCGTCACCTATCTCATCGACCTGGAGTCCCCCCGGAACCCCCTACGGGTGCTCCATGCCAACAGACTCAAACCACACTTCGCGCGCTCAGAGCTCAGCCTGCTGATGGCTACCGACAGTGGCGCAGAAAGAGACTCCGAGCCCCTCCCTGACCTACTGAGGTCCCGGGAAAGAGATGGTTCGGTGGACGGGGTCCGACTCTCCGAGGCCCTGACCCCGGAGCAGCGTCAAGATTGTCGGGACCTCCTGCTACCGTTCGCAACCCTGTTTTCCCTCATACCCGGAGTCACCTCCTGGTGCCTGCATGACGTGGACACCGGAGACAGTCCTCCTGTCCGACACCGGGCGTACCGAGTACCAGATCGGGTACGTACCTGCATCCAAGAAGAAGTCTCCAAGATGCTCGCCCTCGGAGTCATTGAACCTTCGGACAGTCCCTGGGCCAGCCCGGTCGTCCTGGTCCCCAAGGCCGCGGCCCCGGGCACCACACCTGAACTCCGATTCTGCATCGACTATCGGGGTCTGAACGCGGTCACCCGAACCGACGCTCACCCTATCCCCCGAGCCGATGAACTAGTCGACCGCATGGGGGCAGCCCGCTACCTGAGCATCTTCGATCTTACAGCGGGCTACTGGCAGATCGGCCTCACCCCCAGGGCCCAAGAACGCTCTGCGTTCTCCACCCCGGATGGACACTACCAGTTCAGAGTGATGCCCTTCGGCATGAAGAACGCTCCAGCCACTTTCCAAAGACTGGTGAACCAGGTTTTGGCGGGCCTCGAAGAATTCAGCGCCGCCTACCTGGACGACATCGCGGTATACAGCCGCCACTGGACAGACCACCTCCACCACCTCCGAGAAGTCCTGCAGGCCCTCCAACAGCCCGGCCTCACCATAAAGGCCAGCAAGTGCCAAATCGGCCAGGGGTCCGTGACCTACCTCGGACACCAAGTGGGGAGCGGTCTGGTGGCCCCCCTTCAACTCAAGGTAGCTGCCATTCAGTCCTGGCAACCCCCCGAAACACAAACAGAGGTCCGAGCCTTCCTGGGGCTCACCGGATACTACAGGCGGTTCGTGAAGGACTATGGCAGCATTGTGGGGCCCCTCACGGAACTCACGTCTAAAACCCACCCAAAAAGAGTCAACTGGACGCCCGACTGTCAAGCGGCCTTCGAGCAGCTGAAGGCCGCCATGTGCACCGCTCCTGTGCTCCAGGCCCCCGACTACAGCCGCGAGTTCATCGTTCAGACCGATGCCTCCGACCATGGTATTGGGGCCGTCCTCTCCCAACTGAACCCCGAGGGAGTCGACCAACCAGTGGCCTTCATCAGCAGACGCCTACTGCCCCGAGAGCAGCGCTGGAGCACTATTGAGCGGGAGGCCTTCGCTGTGGTGTGGGCCCTCAAAAAGCTCCGGCCTTACCTCTTCGGAACCCACTTCCGGGTACAAACAGACCATCGGCCCCTGCAATGGCTAATGCAAATGCGGGGGGAGAACCCCAAACTATTGCGATGGTCAATCTCCTTGCAGGGGATGGACTTCACTGTGGAACATCGCCCTGGCCAAGGCCACGCCAACGCGGATGGCCTGTCCCGCTTTTTCCGCCTCGACGAGGAGAGTCCCCAGGAGGATGGGTGACTCTCCCCGCCTTCAGCTGGGGGGGACGCATGTTGGACAGGCCCCATGACGGGCTCGCTCCCTCCCCGCATGACAGAGCCTAGACACCGGCTCTCCGGGTGCGACCCACAGAACCAACCCGCAACCCGTCCCCTATGGGACGCCCGCTCCCGGATGTCCCCGTGCCACGGGCCCGGGCCATCGTCAGCACCTCTGCCCGGCCCAGCCGCCATCTTGGACCCGGCATCACGCGGCCGCACGGCCTCAGCTCGACCCCAACCCTGGGCCTGGCTAGGCCCCGACATCCCGGCACCACCATCCACCCAGGAGGTGAACGGACCACTTGGCAGGTCAATGGGAGCAAGAAGTGTCGATGGCTCTCTCCCGCCAGGTGCCGATCACCCCCAGCCTCCTCGGGCGCTGGCTCCACCCCCCTGCTGGGTGTCTGGACTCCCTCATCCCGGACCTCCCGACCTCCAAGAGCGAGGGTCCGGACATCAAAGAACGCCAGACCTATAACTGAGGCAGTTACAGAACAGGAAGGCAGTTGTATCCTGGAGTCGAGAGACACCGAGAAGAACTCATCCCTGACGGACTGCTGGCGCTGCCGCAGCCCCGCCTTGTGAACTATCGTCCTGCCTGCTGACTCTGCCGCGGCCTTCTGCAACCTTCATCCTCGTGGAACCTGCTGGCGCTGCCGCGGCCCGTTGTACCATCATCTTCGTGGGGACCTGCTGGCGCTGCCGCGGCCCGTTTGTAACTACCATCTTTGCTGGGACCTGCTGGCGCTGCCGCGGTCTGACCTGTCCGAACACCGAGCTCGAGGATTGTGAGCTACCACCGTCTCATCGCAGTACCCGTGGGTACCAAGACTGTCCCGCTACCCCCTGTCCCTACTAGAGACTAGAATTGAGAGGATCCTCGTGTCCTGATCTCACTGTACCGTAGGACCTTACTCCAAGAACGGCCTATAAAGAGTGTTGAATCTTATCTTCGTGTGGTGTCCATCTGTGGGGGGGGAAGTTACTTGTCTGTACGATCGCTAGAGACGGCCCTCACCGGAGGCCTCTCCCCTTGTGCTCGGCCGACCCTCCAGGTCCCCGCTGCATTACTTATCTTTTTTTGCTGTTTTACTCAAGCCCATTCAGCTACTGTTTCCTTTACTCTCTTTGTCCTCTCTCTTTGTCACTCCCCATGTGTTATCCTAATTCAATTTTTCTCCCTCTTTCACCCCTCTTTACTTATACTACCTGGTCTTTCTCACTTTCCCTCATCGTTCTTCATTTATCGTGGTTCCGCCACTACCCTTCATTATCCATTTTTTACTGTCCTTTCTTTTTCTTTTAACAGCCAATCACAGTCTCACACTATCTCTACTTTAGTGTTCTTCCTCTCTCTTCCTTTCTTTCGCTCCTTTAGTCATTTTACTTTTCTCACTTTCATCCAATTACACTTTCTCTATTAAACAATCCCTCTGTGGTCATCTTGTAGCTCTTTTTCTCTTAACATAACTCTCTTTGTGTCCTTCCCTCATGCTAACTGCTTCATAAAAAAAAAATTCTATTTTTTTGGGGGGCGCGCCCCGGTACGCGTACCCTAAGGACAAAAAATTGACAGAGATCCTTTAAAAAATATAGGTTTAATTTGATAAATGAAAGGTAGTTCTGAAAAGAACTTTTTTTTAATTGTTTTTGTTGTTTTATATTTTTTTTATGTTTTTTGAACATTTTGTACTTTTTTTGGCTTTTCAAAACAGTTTTATATTTTTTTTGTATTTTTTATGGGAAGAAACAAAGAGAAAGGGAATTGAAAATGGCTCAACTGGAGCAAAAAACGAAAAAAATTACTTCTTTTTTTTGGGGCAAATGTGATTCTGACCAGCAAGGACGATCAGCTTTAAGCTCTTTTCACCATAGGTGATGAGCTTGCCACATTCAGTACAAGTGATTCTAAAAGTACCAAATTGTTGCTGAATGCAAGGCATCGGCTCTGTTGTTTCTGGGTCCGATTGACTGGGTTGCTTTCTTTTTGAGCTGGTTCTTGAACACTGGGGGAGGTGACTGGCCAGTTCCCTGATCTCTGCACGAGAATAGTTCGCAGGATGCTTCCGGGTCATATGTCGAATCATGGTATGATTCCCAAATGAATATTTTTGATCTGGATTGCCCCTTGAGAGTTCTGCACCACAGATTCGACATGTTACCTTGGCCGCATTAACTTTTTTCTTGCCCTCTGGAAGAGAAAAAAACTCCCATACAATGTGTTCTTTTGGCCTGTATGGGGTAATTTCTTCCGGCAGCCATCTGCTCCCCTCCTCCTCTTCTCCACCAGCAATGTATTGTTGTGGTGGTCCTCTTGGTGGTTGTGGTGGTGGTGGTGGTGCAGATGCCCCAGCGGTTGCTGCTACAGTAGCCATTTCCAAGTACAAAAGAATTGTCTCTGTAGATGAAACAGGTCTTCCTCAGTCAAAGGACAAAGTCAGAGTAAGGAAGAAAGGTGGTTTTTTTTATCATTTGGAAAAAAAACTGTGCTGAACGTATCAGAAGTGTTCGGGGCGCGCCGTAACATTGCGCTTACCTGTGTGTTCACCGGTACGCGCCCCGGGAGCGCCCCCGGGTTACAAATTTATTTATACAATATAACATTCGTTTTAAAATGTTCCACTTTCTATACCTATTAAGATTTGCTATTAAAAAACCATTGAAATTCACTAAAAAAAACATAGGTTTCACACCAGTTATAGTTAGGAATTAGCTTTTAAAAAACCTGTTAAATTCACTGATAAAACCATAGGTTTTACACCAGTTATAGTTAGCTGGAAATTTTACTCACATAAAACCATTGAAATTCCCACGTTATAGTTAGTTGGACTCACTATAACTTGCGCGTGCAATGCACTGCTGATGACGTCACATATTACATCACTCATGACATGGTCAGTGACATCACTCATGACATCACTGATGACACCATCCTTGTGACAGAGTGACAGACCTGCTTTCACTATAATGTAACCCTTGAAACACATATTCAAAAATAGAAACCTAAATTTACAAAAAAAATGGAGATAGCCATACCACTTACAACAACCAATTCAATAATTCCACCATCTATATACACATGCACGCATTTACCAACAGTTCAATATAGTCACTCATACATATATTGACTCATGATATGTAGTGATACACCTATACATCCTGTTACACACCGACAGTCATCCAAAAGTTACTCACACACATACTCACACATGCAAATTAACTATTTAACATCCATTTATTTGCATATACAGCTAAACACACACTACCACTTTACTTCTAAGGAAACTTACACATACTTACTCTCTTAAACAATCACTTATAGAAACACATACTAATTTAAACAGGAACTCTTACAATCCCTCACTCTCACATATACTCACTTATATACATCAATATTTACATATACTAGATTAAAACATATGTAGTTACTGATAAAGACACTAGTGAGACAGTCATTCACTCACTAACACACAAATATACACACTCATCGACCCATACAGTCCTGCACATATGCTGTCTTCAAAAGACATACAAAGAGAGAGTCAGTCATTCATGCATCTATGTGCTAAGTAATACCCCCACCAAACCATACAAACACTCATACTGATAGTAAGAAAAACATCTAATAACCCATATACATACACATGTAGCTATTCACCAACCCATGCAGCCACTTATACACAAAGTGAAACACTAATCCATATAATTAAATATTTAAACATTACTCACTAATATATTTATTCACTAAGATATTCAATAACATATACATATATAACACATATTTATTTTTCAGAAAGACACACATTCACTGGATGGTGTCAATAGTGATGTCATGAGTGATGTCACTGACCATGTCATGAGTGATGTAATATGTGACGTCATCAGCAGTGCATTGCAGGCGCAAGTTATAGTTAGTCCAACTAACTATAACGTGGGAATTTCAATGGTTTTATGCGAGTAAAATTTCCAGCTAACTATAACTGGTGTAAAACCTATGGTTTTTTCAGTGAATTTAATAGGTTTTTTAAATGCTAATTCCTAACTATAACTGGTGTGAAACCTATGGTTTTTTCAGTGAAAAAATATATATATATATATATATATATATATATATATATATATATATATATTCACTGAAAAAACCATAGGTTATAGACCATATATAGTTAGGAATTAGCATTTAAAATACCTTATTTTACTCACACAAAACCATTGAAATTCCATATATAGTTAGTTGCACTAACTATATATCGCGCACCTGCAATCCACTGCTGATGATGTCACATATTACATCATTCATGACATGGTCAGTGACATCACTGATGACATCACTGATGACATCTCAAATGACATCACTGATGACATCACTAATGACATCTCATTTGACATCATTCTTGTGCTAATACGATAAACCTCTTCAGACTCTAATATAATCTTAGATACACTCAGTGTATACAGACACTCACACACTTCCACTCATCCATGGAGTTACTCACACACCCAGTCAGTCATGCAAAGAAACAATCTCACCTCCATTTCTTCAACTATACAGTTAAACACACCTTACTTATTGAAACATATACTAACACATATTTACTCTCTTATACAATCCCTGATACAAGTTCACAATGATCGATACAACCACTCACTCATTCAGTGGCTCTCATGCACAGTTATTTATATATGCCAACTCTCACATGTACTGTGTTTTACATATGTACTTACTATGACATGTAGCATTGAGATATCCATTTACTCATCAATACACTCATGCACACAGTCAACTGCCCATGTAGCTGTTTCCACATGCACTCTTGAACTCATACACCTAGTGAATAAACTGTTCACACATCTATGCATAGAGTCACACACCTTTCAGCCACCCCCACACAAACTCAATCTCCCATAGAAATACTTGGGCAAGCAATTAATAACACATATAGCCTCTCGTATAGCTAATGATCAACACATGCAGCAGTTTACAGAACAACAGACATAATGATGCACAAATTAAGACAGTTTAGTCACTAACCCATGCATTCAGTGAGACACATTTAATCACTCACTCATACAGTCAGTCACGCACCTACTAAATCCTTCATCCAGACACTTATACATCCACTCATTCTTCAATATGTAAGATATATTTTAACTTTACAGAAACATACAGTCACTGGATGTTGTCATCAGTGATGTCATCAGTGATGTCATTTGAGATGTCATCAGTGATGTCATCAGTGATGTCACTGACCATGTCATGAATGATGTAATATGTGACATCATCAGCAGTGGATTGCAGGTGCGCGATATATAGTTAGTGCAACTAACTATATATGGAATTTCAATGGTTTTGTGTGAGTAAAATAAGGTTTTTTAAATGCTAATTCCTAACTATATATGGTCTATAACCTATGGTTTTTTCAGTGAATTTTCAAGGTTTTGTAAATGCTAATTCCTAACTATATATGGTCTATAACCTATGGTTTTTTCAGTGAATTTCAATGGTTTTTTAATAGCAAATATCATAAGCTGTCGAATGTCAAGTACGTGGTAAGTGAAAACATTTTCGTGTTTATGCACACTGATCTGCTTTGAATGGTGCCCCCCCCCCTCATTTCTATTAGGAGTACTCTCTCTTTGCAGATAGTGAAAGGTAGTTAACGCAGGTCTTTGCCCCCATTGTAATCCGTCGTGCCTGCTTCTCTCTCCATTTGATTCATTGTTATCCAAGTATTTACTGTTTTAGAATTAGTTCTCTTTGGTTCATTCTCTATTTACAAACAAACACAGAGTCGCAATACTCTGTTTAGTCTTTGCAGATAACGAAAAATCGTGTAAAAAAAAAGAAAAGGAATCGAGCAAAATCAGTAGGCCACTAATGGGATCTCTTTTTGACCTCGCTAAAATAGAAACATTAGGAACAACCCCTCATGACAAATACAAAACTAGTGAGATGAACTGAACTCCACACAATGATGGCTGCAAAACAGCTCGGCTCCGCCACCCACCCCGCCCAAAATAACGATAAAGAACGGCTGCCATGATTGGTTGCGGAATGACCACGACGGAGCTACGAAATGGTGCTGCTCTCATGCTAACCCCAGCTTCAGTCTGAAACATCCAGAAACACTGTAGACTACCAATTCGATCAGTTCCGGTAGCGCCCCAATGTAACCCGGTAGAGAAGAACTAGCCCTCCCCTCTTTGACTGATGGTTCTTGTTGCCTGTCCCTTCTGTTGTCATTTAACAGAACTATTTAGCCTGCTGAAAGGGGTTGTGTTCCGACCGCTGGTTGGTGGAGACATTTTGACTATATTCTGTACCTGCGTTGTCGCGTAATGCGTCATATGACGCGCCGCGTTAGCGCATCCGGAAGTCATCCGGGGCGCGCAGCGCGTAACGTAAGCATAACAAGTCATGTGACTTGTTAATAAAACTTTTCATTGGTTCATTTTACTTTTCTTATTGTAATGATGAAAGGCTTGGTCATATGACCTAAAAATTACGCTTTTCATTACTTCCGAACATTATTTTTTCTTAAATATATGTTATAATGTTCCAGGCTAATGTACTTTCCCGGAAATTTTACAACTGTCCTGCAAGTAAAATATATTCTTTTTTCGAGAAAAAGAGCGTTTCTTCGTCCCATGACGGAGCCGTTGAGCAAAAGAGGGTCGACCTGCTGTCTTAGTCGCCGATACGCCTGAATATGAGATTCTTATCGATCACTTTATGTTGCAGGAATAGAAAACACAACAGCCCTTGACCATTTATCTTTACTGCGTTCCTTCGTATTATACCTTTTACCCTTCATGTAATTGGTCTGCTTTATTTCACTTGCCTTTTAATGATTCTAAAACAGTGACTATTATTAAAAACTTTACCAATGTATATACTACTACCATGTTTTCTTTTAAAAACCTTTATTGTGAAAATTTCATTATACAAATACGAGCCTATAACCACGTGGGCCGGCCACGGAGCAAACTGTAATCGTATATGATGAATAGACATTTACACTGTAGAAGAACGTAACGGGCGGGCCATTAGGTTGCAAGAACTAAGGTGTCTAACAGTTACGGAATCGGTGGACGTACATTTTATAATTAAAATACGACAGGGCCAGTTACAATAAAATTATCTAGATATACATTTGCGGGCAAGTACCATGGGTGACGTTAATTCGAACTTTCAACAGTACAGTAATCAATAACACATCAGAACTTAATATCAATAGGGATGTCGAAATATTCAATCAATTCTCGTCCCCGCCCGCCATGTGCTTCAAAACTGCATACGTATCTCGTGATTTCAAGGTTCTGCAACCAGTACACAACAAGGAGTTACGAGTCCCATTTATTCTGGCGCCATTTTGGGCGAGGACGGGCAGGTCCAGGATATAGTCAAAATGTCTCTACCAACCATCGACTATGATGATGTTCATATGCTGTATTTATTAGAGTAACACTCATCTGTCCACATGAAATTAATTTGCCACAATCTAAACATGTCATTTTAATCTTTCCAAAGTTCTTCTAAATATTTGGGACCGTTTCCCTTGCCTCTGAAGCTCTCAGTGCCACTTCTTTGATGAATGTACTAGCAGGTCAGGGGTTCTCCTCCAAATCTCTCTTTTATGCAGCACTATAATTAATTGGTGCCACCTCTCCATATGACGATGCATGGTATAGTTACCACAACTATATTTTTTTTCGGTTCCTCTGGAGAGTTCATCGTGGCAGATGAAGCGTGTAACGTACCGGGCATTTACCTTTTTTTGCATGTACAGGAAAGGAAAAAAAAATCGAGCGTCCGAGTTCTAAGGTGTCCCAGGGCCATTTTGGTGGACCAGGCCCAAATCCAAAGAACAGCTATCTCACAGGCTAATGGGGCGACCCACGCCGAGTTTCAGCATTGTAGGATGACCACACAAGTACAGCAACTTGCTAGACATCACCTCGGTGCCATCCGGATCTCGGCGCCCCACTGCAGATGAAGTGCCTCTCAACTATGAAACCACCACGGTGACATCCGGATCTTGGCGCGTTGTGCTGCCTTCGGCCTATTCGCACATCGGTCCGCTACTGACGCCATCTCACAGGCTAATGGGGCGACCCACGCCGAGTTTCAGCATTGTAGGATGACCACACCAGTACAGCAACTTGCTAGACATCACCTCGGTGCCATCCGGATCTCGGCGCCCCACTGCAGATGAAGTGCCTCTCAACTATGAAACCACCACGGTGACATCCGGATCTTGGCGCGTTGTGCTGCCTTCGGCCTATTCGCACATCGGTCCGCTACTGATGCCATCTCACAGGCTAATGGGGCGACCCACGCCGAGTTTCAGCATTGTAGGATGACCACACCAACTTGCTAGACATCACCTCAGTGCCATCCGAATCTTGGCATCTCAACGCCTAGTGGTATCTTCCATACAAAAAATATTGTTACGCTGCCTTTGGCCCCATTCGCACATCAGTCCGCAACTTAGACATCACCTCGGTGCCATCCGGATCTTGGCATCTCAGCGCCTTGTGGTGTCAGTCAGAAAATATTGTTGTGCTGCCTTCGGCCTATTCGCACATCGGTCCGCTACTGACGCCATCTCACAGGCCAACGGGGCGCCCCACGCCGACTTTCAGCATTGTAGGATGGCCACACCAGTGCGGCAACTTGCTACACACCACCTCGGTGCCATCCGGATCTTGGCATCTCAGCGCCTTGTGGTGTCTTCTACACCGGAAATATAGTAGAAAATATTGTTGCGCTGCCTTTGGCCCCATTCACACATCAGTCCGCTACTGACACCATCTCACAGGCCAACGGGGCGCCCCACGCCGACTTTCAACATTGTAGGATGGCCACAGAAGTGCGACAACTTACTAGACACCACCTCGGTGCCATCCGGATCTTGGCGCGTTGTGCTGCCTTCGGCCTATTCGCACATCGGTCCGCTACTGACGCAAACTCACAGGCCAACGGGGCGCCCCACGCCGACTTTCAGCATTGTAGGATGGCCACACCAGTGCGGCAACTTCCTACACACCACCTCGGTGCCATCCGGATCTTGGCGCGTAGTGAAGCTGCAGCAGCTGCAAATAAGCTTCAGACAGTGTTACAACCGCTGCTCAGAACTCTCAACTATGACACCACCTCGGTGCCATCCGGATCTTGGCGCGTTGTATTGCCTTCGGCCTATTCGCACATCGGTCCGCTACTGACGCCGCCTCACGTGCCAACGTATTTTCTCCGCATTTTATACCCTATGCCGCATAACAGGTCATGTGACTTGTTTATAAAACTTTTCATTGGTTCATTTTACTTTTGGTTTCCTAATGATGGAAGGCTTGATCATATGACCTAAAAACAACACTTTTCATTGGATGAAAACTTTTTTTTTCCCCCAAACGATGAAAGCCCCACCTTGTTTCTGGATGTTTCAGACTGAAGCTGGCGTCAGCATGAAAGCACCACCATCTCGTAGCTCAGTCGTGGTCATTCCGCGAGCAATCATGGCAGCCGCTCCCCACCAGAAGCCTGCAGGAGTCGGAGCCCCCAAAACTTTTGATGAATTCTCAAGGCGGAGGGGACGCTTTCGAGAATGGGGTCCAAGACCTAGCAGACAAGCGTCCGATTTCCAAGGTGTCCCAGGGCCATTTCAGTGGACCAGGCCCAAAAAGGAAACAGCCTGCCGCCATTTTGAGAGTCCTGTGACAGCCGCCTATCGCTGCACCGCAAGAGTGGGCGCAACTCAGCTGAATGGCGGATTTTGACACAGTGGACCAAAAGCGGACGGAATGGCAACTGAAACGGTAAAGGGGCGCCCCACTAAAACAGATGAGACTCCACCTGGAGAGGCCCGTTCACGCCGCCTCCCCCGGGGCGCTCCACGCCGTTATTCGGAGCAGCATTGTAGGATACCAAAACCAGTGCGGCAACTTACTGGACATCACCTTGGTGCCATCGTTCTGCTGCCTTGGAACTATTCGCACAACAGTTTGCTACTGATGACCCACCCCCCGCGACGCCCCACGCCGTTATTTGCTGGGTGGCAACTTACTAGACATCACTTTCGTGTCATCTAGATTTCGGCGCGTTCTGCTGCCTTGGAACTATTCGCACAACAGTTTGCTACTGATGACCCACCCCCCGCGACGCCCCATGCCGGAAATCTGGACGTTGTGCTGCGTTGGGACTATTCGCACAGCCGACCGCTACTTCGTTGTTTTTCTCTAAAAATGTTTATATGTTATTACTATTTTTGTTTTCTTGTATATATTTATAAATTATTAAAGTTTTATAATCTTACTACTTATATACTATATATTTTTAATGTGACACATAATTGTAAAAACTTTGATGTACAAAGAGTCATCCCTGGAATCTTCCGCTTCACGCTCGGTCCCCTCCCCAATCACAATACAGGATGGTTTTCAGATAATAGCAACGCTTCTGCTGTGACGGATCTCATCGAGTGTGGGCCTTGATCTACTATAACTCCTTTGAAGACGGGTGATTCTTTACAGCTGTGGCCATAAACTACATCTGCAGGGCTAGCTGATAGCCTAGGACCGGCCTGGACAATCGGACACAGAGGAAAAGGAGTGTCAGAGGGTGCGGTAGTGAATAGGGCGAAAGGGAGGTGTCGGGCGGGCACAGGGTGTGATTCTCAGGGAAGAACAGCGCAGATGGGGGGAGGTTTATTACCCATGCATAAAACAGAGAGCGGGGGTGACCACTGCCTGGGGGAGATGCTTGCGAGGGTGGGGAGCCATGCTAAGGATCGACAGCGTGCACAGAGTGGATCTGGTCAAGGCATCTAAAATGGCTGCCGTGCACGACAAAAGTGTGGCATTTGAAAAAAGACAAGATGGCGCACACAATGTTTTTCAACAATTCCTGATTTCCTTCGAATCGAACGTTAACAGACGTTGGGGCATATTACCAAAGTTAAGCGATATTTATCCCTAACGATGCATTGCAAAGATTTTTTTACCGTCAGAAATTATCGCAGATAAACCTTGCTATTATCAAGGTTTATCGCAAATACGATAAAAAACGAGCGCAATGCATTAATATCGCTGAAAACTCCGCGATATTCATGCATTACCGAGCTAATGCTCTTAGCCATGTTATCCACCTCCCATTGGATAACATGGCTAAGAACTGCTCAGGGCAGCTGTTACTTTTTGGAGATATTCGCGCTTATCTCGAATATTTCCAAAAGTTGATAATAGGAGATAGCGATGTTAGCGACTGTTTCCAGTCGCTAACATCTTGGCATGCCCACTTTGCATGTCATTAGTGATAAATATCACTCACATGCAAAGTGGGACCCAAGATGGTCGCTATCTCCTACTAGCCGTCGCTAACTGGTGTTAGCAACAGCTAGGTAATACAGATATAATTTTATCTCCGCGAAGCGGAGCGCTGTTACAGATATATATCTTGTTTTTGAACGTTAATTTCTCAAAATGCACTGAAGCACATATATTGAGACATAGCAAAGGCACATCGGGCTACCAGTCCCTAATATTTTACCAAGTTTCGTGCAAATCCATTCAGCCGTTCGATTATTATTATTATTTTTTTTTTTTGCCCCGCGGGGCCCTTTTAAAACCTCCACATCAAACCTAGGGGGTCAGCGAGGATCTACTATGCCCCCTTATGGTCATCAGCCGTTCGATTATTATTATTATTTTTTTTTTTTGCCCCGCGGGGCCCTTTTAAAACCTCCACATCAAACCTAGGGGGTCAGCGAGGATCTACTATGCCCCCTTATGGTCATTTGCCCCTTCGCTTTGGCCTCCTCTTGTCTCTCGATCCTACCGAGAGACAAGATGGCGGCCGCTACGTACTGTTTGGAATGTTTACAGACACCGGAGAGCCAATCAGCTTCGCTTCGCAAAGCTCCGTAACGCGAAAAGTACGCGAAGCGGTGCGCTGTTACAGATATATATCTTTTTTTGAACGTTAATTTCTCAAAATCCACTGAAGCACATATATTGAGACCTAGCAAAGGCACATCGGGCTACCAGTCCCTACAATTTTGCCAAGTTTCGTGCAAATCCATTCAGCCGTTCGATTATTATTATTATTATTTTTTTTTGCCCCGCGGGGCCCTTTTAAAACCTCCACATCAAACCTAGGGGGTCAGCGAGGATCTACTATGCCCCCTTATAGTTATTTCCCCCTTTGTTTTGACCTCCTCTTGTCTCTCGATCCTACCGAGAGACAAGATGGCGGCCGCTACGGACTGTTTGGAATGTTGACAGACGCCGGAGAACCAATCAGCTTCGCTTCACAAAGCTCCGTTGCGCGAAAAGTCCGCGAACCAGAGCGCTAACCGGTCCGCTGTTACAGATATATATCTTTTTTTAAACGTTAATTTCTCAAAATCCACTGGAGCACATATATTGAGACCTACAAAAGGCACATCGGGCTACCAGTCCCTACAATTTTGCCAAGTTTCGTGCAAATCCATTCAGCCGTTCGGGCTAAAAGTGAGGCCAACCGCCCTATGGAAAACTCAATGTTAAAAACACGTTTTGGGACCCCCCTTTTTTCTCGGCCCCCACTGGACGAACCCCCCCCCAAATTTTCAAGGGCTGCTCAGAAACAAAATGTGCCATTTTCCTGAAAATTTCAGCCGATTCCGTCCACAAGCGCCAAAGTTATTAGACATAGAATTTTCAAAAAACCCATAGAGAAAAAATCCTAACTATATATACCTACTGGCGACCGCCAGTAGGTAATATATATGTATATGTATATTATATATATATATATTCACTGAAAAAACCATAGGTTTTACACACGTTATAGTTAGGAAGTAGCATTTACAAAACCTATGAAATTCACTGAAAAAACCATAGGTTTGACACCAGTTGTAGTTAGCTGGAAATTTTTGTGATATAAAACCAATGAAATTCCACGTTATAGTTAGTTGGACTCACTATAACTTACGCGTGTAATGCACTGCTGATGACGTCACATATTACATCACTCATGACATGGTCAGTGACATCACTCATGACATCACTGATGACACCATCCTTGTGACAGAGTGACAGACCTCCTTTCACTGTAATGTAACCCTTGAAACAAATATTCAAAAATAGAAACTAAAATTTACAAAAAAATGGAGATAGCCATACCACTTACAACAACCAATTCAATAATTCCACCATCTATATACACATGCACTCATTCACCAACAGTTCAATATAGTCACTCATACATATACTGACTCATCATATGTAGTGATACACCTATACATCCTGTTACACACCGACAGTCATCCAAAAGTTACTCACACACATACTCACACATGCAAATTAACTATTCAACATCCATTTATTTGCATTTACAGCTATACACACACTACCACTTTACTTCTAAGGAAACTTACACATACTTACTCTCTTAAACAATCACTTATACAAACACATACTTATTTAAACAGGAACTCTTGCAATCCCTCACTCACATATACTCACTTATATACATCAATATTCACATATACTAGATTAAAACATATGTAGTTACTGATAAAGACACTAGTGAGACAGTGATTCACTCACTAACATACACATATACACACTCATCCACCCATACAGTCCTGCACATATGCTGTATTCAAAACACATACAAACAGAGAGTCAGTCATTCATGTATCTATGTGCTAAGTAACACCCCCACCAAACATATAGACACTCATATTGATATTAAAAAAAACATCTAATAACCCATATACCTACACATGTAGCTACTCAACAACCCATGCAGCCACTTATACACAAAGTGAAACATTAATACATATGTTTAAATATTTAAACATTACTCACTAATATTTATTTTTCAGAAAGACACACATTTACTGGATGGTGTCATCAGTGATGTCATGAGTGATGTCACTGACCATGTCATGAGTGATGTAATATGTGACGTCATCAGCAGTGCATTACACGCGCAAGTTATAGTGAGTCCAACTAACTATAACGTGGAATTTCATTGGTTTTATATCACTAAAATTTCCAGCTAACTACAACTGGTGTCAAACCTATGGTTTTTTCAGTGAATTTCATAGGTTTTGTAAATGCTACTTCCTAACTATAACGTGTGTAAAACCTATGTTTTTTTCAGTGAATTTCATTGGTTTTTAAAATGCTAATTCAGAAATATCTCGTGTATACAACCTATACTATTGTCAATAAAGTTCTGGCAATATTTTTTTTGGAAACAAGCCGTTTTCTTCACTGTTCAAGTTGCATAGAGACTCCTTGTAAAGCGATACAGAATTAGAAAGTCTGTACCTTGCCTTTTTTTCAACGTATTAAAATTTGCCTATAAATAAAAATTGCCTTTCTAAACTTTCGTGCACGACCCGGTGTGCGCACTCTCGGCAACAGTTCTCAATAAAATGGATAGCGCATTTCCAGGCTTTCGTGCGCGACCAACTGCGCGCACCCGCCTATATATTTCGTGAAAACTTTGCAATCTGAACTTATTGAATTTCTTCATAGACCCATCAAAGAACTCATACTACGTCAAAGACAATAAACCTAGGCTTCTTTTTTATTATTATGAGAATTTACATTAAATGGAGCCGAATGTCTTTTTAAACTTTCGTGCGTGACCGAATGTGCACACCTTGGTATTTTTAAAAAAAATATAAAAGGTTTTATACTTTAACAATTGTATGCTTGAATCGAGCTCAGAAGATATATTAAATCCAGATGTGTTTGGATGTACTCCTTTTCACGTTTTGAAACTTCGCTGAATTAGACCGCTACTTCCAAATGGCCTACGTGACCAGATACTCTCACCGCGTACACGTCCTGAGACGCGCATGTGAAGTCATGTGACTCGAAAACAACACTTCCAATTGGTTCTTAGTAGTTTCTATTCTGCAATTTACACGGAGGACTCAACCCACTTCCCTCACTATCTTTTGTACTCTCAAAAGAGAACAACGTTCAACATCTTTCTGAAGACTTTCTTTTCACGCGATAATGTGAAATACTGAGATTGTTACAGGATTTTCTATCAGATATGTGTTCCCATTGCTGTAGAAGCACTAACACCGTGGAAAATTCCACCGATAGTAGTAATATTTTTAACGCCGAGCACCGGCGATTTTTATCACTTAGAAGCCTTCCTATTATGAAGGTTTATCTCCTAAGTCTCTGATTCTCAAACTGTGCAACGCGGCTCCCCTGTGTGCCGTAATGAAGTGCTAGGGGCGCCGCCCACACTCTAGTGTGACTAACCATCTATAAATTCCACAGACATCTCTACCCTGTTATCTACAATTGTGAACATCAAAAGGAGCTGCGCTACGCCCCTGTGAGAGGCCTCACTCCCACTGCTGCAACGGCTTGGCAGTCCTCCAGATGCACAGGAACAGCCCCTCTGATCCATTGAAGTTCTGTGTCGGTCTCAATACCACTTACGAAATGAAAATAAGCACTGAAGAATATTCAAGTATGTAGTACTCCTCCTGCTACAGCATACAAAATGCATTCTATTACCTATAAAAAAGTCAAACACCAACGCTACAATCATATAGAATACTTCCTCTAAAGAAGCCTGTGAATAACTTTAAAACATCAGGTTAACCTTTTTTTACTCTCATCATTGTCAAAAATTTTAAATGAAACGGTTTACATTTTTACTTTTTATTTCCAGTAAATTTTACAAATAAATGTTTATAGTTCCATAGGCTCAACCAGGTCAGCTTCCCACCCTATGTCATACAAATCTGACAAATCGGCATCCTCATCATGTTCTTCATCATCCTCAGGATTTAAATCATCTAAGGGATCTACTTCCACTGACGTTTCAATGACAAGTTCAACGATAAGATCGACATCAACGGATTGCTCATTATCACTCATGGTTGATGTTGTCGTTATCTTTAAAGAAAGAGAACAACAATGAGATGTTGCAGAGTAAGAGACAAATCTCAGAGACTATAATAGTAAAATTGTTTAACAAGAGTAACATTTTGCAGCTATTATTTAGCCATGTCCAGCGATGCTGAGGAGGTGAGGCCTATGTCCATGTTTTCAGTGAACAGGACTCATCTCTTCTTAACCTTGGATAAGCCTCACCGACTCTGTGTCCCCTGCTCATACTTAAATGTAAAGAGGCAGATTTATGTTAACTGGCGCATCCCCAGAGATGCACCAGTTAATGTGCACCACTGCTCTGCCACCCATGATGTGCCGCATTTACAATGTGGAGCACCATTGAGTAAAAACAGCACAGATGCGTCACGCATCTGTGCCGCAAAAGCGGCGCATTGCAGGAATCACGTCGCAAGTGCAACATGTCTACTGCAATGCACAGGAGCAAGCCACACATTGCATGGTGCATCACTCCTTATGCCTGTTTCAAACAGGCGTAAGGATTTGATTCAGCAATGCTATAAAGCTGACTCAGTGAAATCTTCTAAATTTCACTGTGTTAGTTTTACAGGGCTTTCATACATGCACCTCTCGCCATTTTGTCGGTTTTGGCGCGTTTTTTTTCCCTTACACAATAGCATAACAGAAACGTGATAGTGCTTCGCATGCAGAGAGCTGATTGATAAACACATAATGTCTAACCACTAGCATTTTTATATATCGTTCCTAAACTGAAAGGCCAGAGACCTTCTTCCATTTATTAAAATATAATATACTTCCTCATAAGAGTGTATAATTAATTTTGCAAAACCATATTCATTTTTCATCAACTATACCGTTTGTATACTATGTACTACTGACTATACCGATTACTTTGTTTTTTGCAATGTCTCTACTCGTATTAGATTAGAAACTTGCCTTGAAAACAGTGCATTTCTGAATAAACATTTCAAATATACACGTTCTCTCTTTTAATCCATAATCTCAACTAAAATGATTGTATACTGAAACAGTATTCATGTGTTCCACTTAACTTCAGCTGTACTAACTTAATATTTTCTTTTGTCAACCTGATTTACTCATACTAGAACCCACAGGCCTATAACAGCCCGTGAACCCTTTCTTAGTAGGTCGCGCACCATGCAGACAGTTGTACCTCTGTAAAAAAATAATTTATTACTCTTCTCAAGCACCGTCGCAGTTCCGCTCCACTCAGTGTTAATCACTGCTCCCACGCTTCTACAGACCAGACGCTATGTCGTATTTCACTCCTTATCACGCTTTAATCTCCACAATAACAAACACTTCTCCGCCAGCCACCAGAGAACAGAGTGCAGATGCAGAGGCACTAAGTAGTGAAATACAACATACCCTCTGCTCTATAGAAACAACCGAGCGGTAATTCTGAAAGAAAACATTCACTAGAGCTTCAAAAAAGCATTTCAATTATAGAAATAGTTTTTTGAAAACGTTCCAACTACTTTGATGCGACTATCTGTGTGTGCCTCCACAGCAAAGTTCCTCAGCCCGGACTGAAGGCAGACACAGACAGACACACACACAATACGATAACACAGGGCAACGGAGACGGAAAACAGAAGAGAGATAAAGATGCAGTCAAACAGCAGGAGTGAGAGAGATATTTTTATACTCCGTTTGGTACCTCAATTTACGAACACATTTACTGCACAAATCTGTGTACAACCTCATGGTCAGAACTTTTCATTTTATTTTACTCGACCACCTCCCCCTCTCACCCCACCAGTACAAGCCGCGGCCACAAACTACAATGTAATTTTGTCGTCTGTCAGAAAGTTTAAGAATCCATTAAGCATTACCACTTTTTGAAGACGATATCACATGTAACATACCATTTCTCTCTCTATCTGCATTATCTGTCTCTCTGCTAATATCATTTTTTCACTTCATAAACAACTTCTCTCATTATATATAAAGGCTTCAAAATCACACAAATAATTACTCTTTATATTAAACATATTTTATACTTCATATATCACTTTTAAATTAAAAATAGTTTTAGAAATACAACACATTATGACAGCCAAAAATGAGTTTAGTTTCAAACTATGAGGAAAATCAATCATTGTTTGTGAGTAAACCATATTTTACGGTAAATGACAAAACAAACAGTTACAGACTTACCTTTACCAATGCTTTGTACGATGTACAACAGTGACAGTCACAAAATAGATATTCGTTTGACGGAAGTCTCAATTATGCTGCTATCACTGCAACCAAAATTCAATGGCACAGATATACAGTCAATACAGACTCATATATGTCTCTTCAGCCAATCATATTTCTTCCTGCAAAATTTTGTATTCAAATTTACATTTCAGTTGGTTGTCCCTCACAATATTCTCAATGTCACATAAAAGTCACCCATCACCCACTGCCATCTCTGGCTGTTTCCATGGTAACACCTCATTCTGCACCTGGCTGAAGGCACAGGTCAAAAGTTCATATCTCAACGTTCTACAGCAAACTAACAACACTGTTTTCCCTCCAGAAACACCTGCCTATCCACAGCTCTGTTACATGTCATTTTTTTCACACCCAATACTACTTTTTCTTTTACATAACATTAACATGCAACATAGTCTTCAATCTTCACGTATTAGAATCAACCAATAATTTTTCGTTTTTCAACCACACCAAGCTTCATCCATTTTTTTATCCTGACTTTCAGCTTCTAACTGCCATTCCACTTCCAGAACCCATCGGAGTACGAGTGCATCTGCCTTGAAAATGAAGGTTTGGCTTTTAGGACACAGCTATATTCACTGGAGTGGAAAATATGCAGCAAGCAGACGAATTTCCAACCTTGATTTACCAAATGTGCAGATAACGTGGATTGGGCAAAGAGGATTAAGATGTCACCAATTAATACCATTGGTGAAAACTTTTATGCATCTCCCAGAACCAGACCTTATAATTGTGCACTGTGGTGGGAACGAGCGTGGCACATTGACTGAGGTAGGTCTGGAAATGCTTCTAAAAGACACCTTTCGACAATTGATGACACTTTTTCCTCGAACTGCCTTGGTATATTCCAATATATGCCAAAGACAGAAATGGAATTGGTCCAATCAACATTGTGCACAAATTGAGAAAGCAAGGAGACATGTTAATAAATCTGTTTCTGCTTTCCGCAGAGATTATAGCATGGGTTCTATTTACCACAACAACTTGCGTTACCACATGCAAGACATCTATAGGACAGATGGTGTTCATTTCACGGATGAGGGAAACAGAATCTTCCTCTGCAACATCAGACTCTGCATCGGTACTTACTTATAAATGCAGAAAAAACTCAATTAACACAAGGGCTCTTTTCAGAGCCACCTTATATCAAAGCACTCAAACTTCTGAATTATCTCCATTTTCACACTCTTGTAAATAGGTGTGCGCGCCCGGGTGCGTGCACCCCGCAACTTTAAAAAAAATATATATATATATATTTTCGCGTTTAAGGTCCTTACTGCACACCCTGAGAGAACCTACGCAGCAAAACAATCTCTACCTTCTCCCCTTTCCATGTTCCAACGCTTTGAAATGACAATATATTTACTCGCAGTGACAAAATGGTGGTCAACACTTCCTGATTTCCTTCGAATCGAACGTTAACAGACGTCACGCAGCAAAAATAAATTCCGCTCGCGCGCAGCCGCTTGAGAGCGCACACCCGTGCGCGCTTATAGATATATAATTGACTTTAAGTTTAATTTTCTCAGCAACTACTGAACAGATTTACACCATTCCAAAAAAAGCGTAATCTGCGAGCCGGACTCTACAGTTTTCCCAAATTTCTTATAAATCCATTCAGCCGTTCGACCTGTAGCCGTGTCTAAACGTCCTATGGAAATAACATGGAGAAAACACGTTTTGGGACCCCCCTTTTATCTCAGCCCCCACTTCACCAATCCCCCCCAACCTTTCAGGGAAGGAGCGCAGCGGACCGAGCCATCTTCTTTGAGAAATTCGCAAAGATTCATCAACCACGGCCAAAGTTAATCCAAATAGAATGTTGAGGATTTCCTATGGAAACTAGGTCCTAACTATTTTGTATTCAAATTTACATTTCAGTTGGTTGTCCCTCACAATATTCTCAATGTCACATAAAAGTCACCCATCACCCACTGCCATCTCTGGCTGTTTCAATGGTAACACCTCATTCTGCACCTGGCTGAAGGCACAGGTCAAAAGTTCATATCTCAACGTTCTACAGCAAACTAACAACACTGTTTTCCCTCCAGAAACACCTGCCTATCCACAGCTCTGTTACATGTCATTTTTTTCACACCCAATACTACTTTTTCTTTTACATAACATTAACATGCAACGTAGTCTTCAATCTTAACGTATTAGAATCAACCAATCATTTTTCGTTTTTCAACCACACCAAGCTTCATCCATTTTTTTATCCTGACTTTCAGCTTCTAACTGCCATTCCACTTCCAGAACCCATCGGAGTACGAGTGCATCTGCCTTGAAAATGAAGGTTTGGCTTTTAGGACACAGCTATATTCACTGGAGTGGAAAATATGCAGCAAGCAGACGAATTTCCAACCTTGATTTACCAAATGTGCAGATAACGTGGATTGGGCAAAGAGGATTAAGATGTCACCAATTAATACCATTGGTGAAAACTTTTATGCATCTCCCAGAACCAGACCTTATAATTGTGCACTGTGGTGGGAACGAGCTTGGCACATTGACTGAGGTAGGTCTGGAAATGCTTCTAAAAGACACCTTTCGACAATTGATGACACTTTTTCCTCGAACTGCCTTGGTATGTTCCAATATATGCCAAAGACAGAAATGGAATTGGTCCAATCAACATTGTGCACAAATTGAGAAAGCAAGGAGACATGTTAATAAATCTGTTTCTGCTTTCCTCAGAGATTATAGCATGGGTTCTATTTACCACAACAACTTGCGTTACCACATGCAAGACATCTATAGGACAGATGGTGTTCATTTCACGGATGAGGGAAACAGAATCTTCCTCTGCAACATCAGACTCTGCATCGGTACTTACTTATAAATGCAGAAAAAACTCAATTAACACAAGGGCTCTTTTCAGAGCCACCTTATATCAAAGCACTCAACCTTCTGATTTATCTCCATTTTCACACTCTTGTAAATAGGTGTGCGCGCCCGGGTGCGTGCACCCCGCAACTTTAAAAAAAATATATATATATATATTTTCGCGTTTAAGGTCCTTACTGCACACCCTGAGAGAACCTACGCAGCAAAACAATCTCTACCTTCTCCCCTTTCCATGTTCCAACGCTTTGAAATGACAATATATTTACTCGCAGTGACAAAATGGCGGTCAACACTTCCTGATTTCCTTTGAATCGAACGTTAACAGACGTCACGCAGCAAAAAAAAAATTCCGCTCGTGCGCAGCCGCTTGAGTGCGCGCACCCGTGCGCGCTTATAGATATATAATTGACTTTAAGTTTAATTTTCTCAGCAACTACTGAACAGATTTACACCATTCCAAAAAAAGCGTAATCTGCGAGCCGGACTCTACAGTTTTCCCAAATTTCTTATAAATCAATTCAGCCGTTCGACCTGTAGCCGTGTCTAAACGTCCTATGGAAAATAACATGGAGAAAACACGTTTTGGGACCCCCCTTTTATCTCAGCCCCCACTTCACCAATCCCCCCCAAACTTTCAGGGAAGGAGCGCAGCGGACCGAGCCATCTTCTTTGAGAAATTCGCAAAGATTCATCCACCACGGCCAAAGTTAATCCAAATAGAATGTTGAGGATTTCCTATGGAAACTAAGTCCTAACTATAACTACCTACTGGCAACTGCCAGTAGGTAATATATATATATATATATATATATATATATATATATATATATATATATATATATATATATATATATATATATATATATATATTACCTACTGGCGGTCGCCAGTAGGTATATATAGTTAGGATTTTTTCCCTATGGGATTTTTGAAAATTCTATGTCTAATAACTTTGGCGTTTGTGGACGGAATTGGCTGAAATTTTCAGGAAAATGGAACATTTCGTTTCTGAGCAGCCCCTGGAAATTTGGGGGGGGTTCGTCAAGGGGTGGCCGAGAAAAAAGGGGGGTCCCAAAACGTGTTTTTCCATGTTAATTTCCATAGGGCGGTTGGCCTCACTTTTAGGCCGAACGGCTGAATGGATTTGCACGAAACTTGGCAAAATTATAGGGACTGTTAGCCCGATGTGCCTTTGCTAGGTCTCAATATATGTGCTCCAGTGGATTTTGAGAAATTAACGTTCAAAAAAAGACATATATCTATAAGCGCGCTCCAGGCAGCGCTCCGGTTCGCGTACCTGACGCGTAACGGAACTTCGCGTAGCGAAGCTGATTGGCTCTCCGGTGTCTGTCAACATTCTAAACAGTCCGGAGCGGCCGCCATCTTGTCTCTCGGTAGGATCGAGAGACAAGAGGAGGCCAAAACAAAGGGGGAAATGACCATAAGGGGGCATAGTAGATCCTCCCTGACCCCCTAGGTTTGATGTGGAGGCTTTAAAAGGGCCCCGCAGTGCAAAAAAAAAAAAAACATTTTTGTTTTTTTGCGTGGGGAGCGCCCGGTCCGCGAACCGGGAAGGGTTCTGGGGAGCGTACTATAAGGAAAAAAGAATGATAGACTTTTCAAATACTGTATGTTAATTGATTGTTGGTTTTGTTGATTATTTTTTAATTTCTTTATTTTTTAAGCAATTATTTATTATTGTGATTGTGTTTCAAAATTTTATAACATTTCTAACATTTCACTGTCTGAAATGTCGTCATTTTCATTGAACATAGCTTGTAATCTCTGAGTGTGTAAAATGTCCTCATTTTGAAGGAGGTCATCTACTGCTTGCACACATTGCAGTAGTTCTTGGTCCCAAGTTTCATCCATAAATTCTATATAATTTGGATCAATTAATTCTTGGCTGCTCTCTTGCAGGACAATTTGAAATGAAACTTTCTGTTCGCCTTCCATGTTGCCTGAAATTTGGATAAAAAAAATATATATTAGTAGAGATAGGGCACTGTTGGGATTAATTTTAGATAGGCAGTTTTTATCAGTGAATTTATCTTTGGGCAGTGTATAGTATCAGAGTGGAAGTAGGAATATAAAAAAGTGTATGTGATTTAACGTAAGTAAATTCATAATTATACAAGAGAAACCTAACTCCATCCATAACTATAACAGAGAAGTCTATCTAAATCTATAACTACTACAGAGGGATAGTATATAACTATCAGAAAAAGTTTACCATATTAACTGATAGTGCACAATATACTTCAGTTTTTAAAATAACAACTTACCTTTACAAAGAAGTTGAAGTGATTAGTGAAAATCCAATTGAAATGTACACCAGGAAGTAGTAGTCAAAATGGCTGTGTTTCCTTCTCTTCCTTTATATATATTCAGGTATATAACCAATCAAATGTCAGGTAAAAAAAGTAGAAAATGAAAGTAACATTTTCATTGGTTGTCAATTTCAACACTTCAGATGTGTTTTGTGAAGTAATTTACCTCACGGTATTTAGAGAGGTCTACAGGCTAAATGGCTAAATGGAATTTTAATCAAATTTGTGAAAATGATAGGGATTGGTATGTAGTATGAGCTAATCTATATTTGGTGAAAGTGTCTCCAGTCGTTTTTCTGTAAATTACTTTCCCACCTTTTTTGATGGAGCGCTTCCCGGGGAGCGCCCCGGTACGCGAACTGGCGAGCGCCCCGGTACGCGAACCTGAAGCGTTACGGGAGTCCACCATTTTGTGTTTCGGTCGAATTAAGATACAAGATGGAGGGCAACTAATGTTCAGAATGGGTAGAAGGGGGCACGGTAGACTTATCTTGACCCCCTAGGTTTTCTGAGGGTGGCTGAGGAGGCCCATATGTGCGAAAAAAAAACATTTTTTTTTTAAATTTCGCGAGGTTAGCTTCCGGTTCGCGTACCGGGTAGCGCCCCGGGGAGCGTACTTTGTTGAAAATTAGTGAAAAAAGTTAGAGTAAAATAATAATTGTGAGTGATCAGATGAAGGGTAGCTCTGAGAAGAGCTTTTGGGTTTATGGTACATTTAGGTACTTATAAGTAGGTACCAATGCACAGTCTTAAATTCAGAATGAAAATTCTGTTGCCCTCATCTGAGAAGTAAACTCCATCTCCTCTGTAGATATCTTGCATGTAGTAATGCAAGTTATTGTTGTACACGGAGCCCATTCCATGGTCTCTCATGTAAGCTGAAACAGATTTGTTTACATGCTTCCTCGACTTCTCAATTTGTGGACAAAATTGGTTCGACCACCTCCATTTCTGTCTTTGGCATATATTTGAATATACCAAGGCAGTCTGAGGAAAAAGTGCCATTAATTGCTCAAAGGTGTCCTTTAAAAGCATTTCCAGACCTACCCCAGTCAAAGTGCCCAAGTCATTACCTCCACAGTGCACAATTAACAGGTCAGGTTTTGGCAAATGCATAAAGGTTTTCACCAATGGTATCAATTGGTGACATTTTAATCCTCTGTGGCCAAACCACTTAATTTCCACATCTTGTAAATTGAGGTTAGGTAAATTTCTGTTATCAGCATACCTCTGAGCCCAGTAGATGTAACTATGTCCAACAATCCAGACAGAAAACATGGTGAGAGAAGGTTCTGCTGCAGTCAGATGAAGTGTGGCAATGAAATGGCAGTTGAAAAAATAAGAGTTTAAAATGAAAAAAAACTGTGGAGTTTCTGTGTTAATGAAGCAGTAACAGTGATTGGTGGATTTTCATTGCTGAAAACAGAAAGTTAGGGTGCATGGATGAGTTCTTTGAAAGATGTATTTTGAATGGTCAAGAAAAAATCATTAAATGAAAGATTGCACTGGATATGCAGGTGCACTGAGAGTTCAGAGTTCAATTGAAACATTGTTGTGTGAACTTGCAAACACCAGAGGTCTTCCAAGAGGTGGTTGCTATGCAAAAAAGGCAGAGAGGGCAGAGGGGGGAAGGGTTTTGATTTGAAAAAAGTGAGTGAAGAGTTTTGATTGGGTGACATGAGAGATATGTGTGAAGAATTACAGCATTTCTGTGCTTTTGATAGCTGCAGACTCTGGAGTGCATACCTTTTGCTCTGCTAAAGACAAAGTGGTGTGTTTCTGAGACTGTTTTGAAACTCATAAAGTATTTGCTACGGTGAGAATAGATTTATTTAATTTAGATAGAGAATAGTGTGCTTTAAGGAGAAAATTATGAAGAAAGTTGTGTTTTTAAAATGTTGCTTTGCCTCAAGTGTTTTACAAATAGATTTTGTTTCTTTGAGAAATTGTAATTGGAGAAAATGTGAAGTATTAGTACTGACAGGGTGTTTTTGTGCATAGGAGCTGTGCAGTGTTTTCAAATTATGACTTGAAAATCGTTTTTGAGGAAAAGGAATGCTTTTAACATTTATGATAAGGACATAATGGTGTATGCTTCTTTATAAGGCATTTGAGTGTCTCTGATGTTATTTTTCCCATTTTAATGTAAGACCTTTCCCCGTGGTGCAAATTCCTTGTAAATATGCTCCCACCTGTGCTTGGCAAATTTAGATTTTGAATGTTTGAGTTACATAGCCATGTTAAAAGTGACCCTAAAATGCTGCAAAGGCAATCAAAAAACGCTTCCATGTGTCTTAAGGATATTTTCAGTCATTTCCCCATGTGCAGTGTTTTCAAATTATGACTTGAAAATCGTTTTTGAGGTAAAGGAATGCTTTTAACATTTATGACAAGGACATAATGGTGTCTGCTTCTTTATAAGGCATTTGAGTGTCTGTGATGTTATTTTTCCCATTTTAATGTAAGACCTTTCCCCGTGGAGCAAATTCCTTGTAAATATGCTCCCACCTGTGCTTGGCAAATTTAGATTTTGAATGTTTGAGTTACATAGCCATGTTAAAAGTGACCCTAAAATGCTGCAAAGGCAATCAAAAAACGCTTCCATGTGTCTTAAGGACATTTTAAGTCATTTCCCCATGTGCAGTGTTTTCAAATTAAGACTTGAAAATCGTTTTTGAGGAAAAGGAGTGCTTTTAACATTTATGACAAGGACATAATGGTGTATGCTTCTTTATAAGGCATTTGAGTGTCTCTGATGTTGTTTTTCCATTTTAATGTAAGACCTTTCCCCGTGGTGCACATTCCTTGTAAATATGCTCCCACCTGTGCTTGGCAAATTTACATTTTGATAGTTTGAGTTACATAGTCATGTTAAAAGTGACCCAAAAATGCCGCAAAGGCAATCAAAAAACGCTTTCATGTGTCTTAAGGACAT
This sequence comes from Lissotriton helveticus, assembly GCF_964261635.1. NCBI lineage: Eukaryota > Metazoa > Chordata > Amphibia > Caudata > Salamandridae > Lissotriton > Lissotriton helveticus. The sequence goes on along the minus strand of NC_136062.1, from coordinate 503,849,132 downwards.
TTTAAGTCATTTCCCCATGTGCAGTGTTTTCAAATTAAGACTTGAAAATCGTTTTTGAGGAAAAGGAGTGCTTTTAACATTTATGACTAGGACATAATGGTGTATGCTTCTTTATAAGGCATTTGAGTGTCTCTGATGTTATTTTTCCATTTTAATGTAAGACCTTTCCCCGTGGTGCAAATTCCTTGTAAATATGCTCCCACCTGTGCTTGGCAAATTTAGATTTTGATTGTTTAAGTTACATAGCCATGTTAAAAGTGACCCAAAAATGCTGCAAAGGCTTTAAAAAAACGCTTTCATGTGTCTTAAGGACATTTTAATTCATTTCCCCATGAATGTAGGTAGGCCTCACCTTAAACAAACCTCTGGATAGGCCACACCTTATCGTCATCCTGAATTAATCATTTAAAATGCTAGGGACAGATTTATGATAGGTGTATGCCTCTTTTGCGCCACTGTGCGTCACTTTTGTGACGCAGTGGCGGTGCAAAAGATTTGCTATGTGGCGACAAAATTACAAATTGATGCATCTAGGCAGATGTGTCATGCTGTAAAAAAAACGTGCCACATGAAACCGATGCAGCAGTGATGCAAAAGATGCACCATGTTGCAAGACAGGCCTCACTTCATCTCCAACAAGATAAGAAGCTTAGGGATAGATTTATGATGACTGGTGCATCCCCAGGGATGTGCCAGTCATCCTGCGCCGCTGTTCCGCCACCCATGGTGCGCTGCATTTACAATGCGGCGCACCATGGGGCAAAAACAGCACAGATGCGTGACGCATCTGTGCCGTAAAGGTGGCGCATTGCTGGAGCTGCATTGCAAGTGCCATGCAGCTCCAGCAAGGCTCAGGGGTGCCCCATCTCCATTTAATCTGCAACCCTGAGTAGGCCTCACCTTAAACAAACCTCTGGATAGGCCACACCTTATCGTCATCCTGAATCAATCATTTAACATGTTAGGGACAGATTTATGATAGCCCTGTGCCTCTTTTGTGCCGCTGTGCGTCACTTTTGTGACGCAGCGGCAGTGCAAAAGATTTGCTATGTGGCGACATATTTAAAATTTGATGCATCTAGGCAGATGTGTCATGCTGTAAAATCCTGTGCCACATGAAACCTGCGTCAGTTTTCATATAGGTGTTTTGTTGCAAGGTATGCATTAATTTGCAAGAAAGCCCTGTAAAACTAACACAGTGAAATTTAGAAGATTTCACTGACTCAGCTTTATAGCATTGCTGAATCAAATCATTACGCCTGTTTGAAACAGGCATAAGGAGTGATGCACCATGCAATGTGTGGCTTGCTCCTGTGCATTGCAGTAGACATGTTGCGCTTACGACGTGATTCCTGCAATGTGCTGCTTTTGCGGCACAGATGCGTGACGCATCTGTGCTGTTTTCACTCAATGGTGCTCCACATTGTAAATGCGGCACACCATGGGTGGCAGAGCAGCGGTGCACATTAACTGGTGCATCCCTGGGAATGCGTCAGTTAACATAAATCTGCCACTTTACATTTAAGTATGAGCAGGGGACACAGAGTTGGTGAGGCTTATCCAAGGTTAAGAAGAGATGAGTCCTGTTTACTGAAAACTTGGACATAGGCCTTACCTCCTCAGCATCGCTGGTCATGGCTAAATAATAGCTGCAAAATGTTACTCTTGTTAAACAATTTTACTATTATAGTCTCAGAGATTTGTGCCTTACTCTGCAACATCTCATTGTTGTTCTCTTTCTTTAAAGATAACGACAACATCAACATGAGCGGCAATCAGCAATCAGTTGATCTCGACCTCATAATTGAACTCGTAATTGAAACATCAGTGGAAGTAGATCCCTTGGATGATTTAAATCCTGAGAATGAAGAAGAACATGATGAGGATGCAGATTTGTCAGAATTGTATGACATAGGGTGGGAAGCTGACGTGCTTGAGCCTATGGAACTATAAACATTTATTTTTAAACATTTATAATAAATGAAAAGTAAAAATGTAAACCGTTTCATTTAAAAATAAAGACACCTTCAAAAACAGGTTATGTGTAGTGTCTTCAATAAAATATTAAAATATGCTCATAAAATTAGATCAGATTCACATATAAAACAGCACAGGTAAAATGAATATGAATTCCATTTCTTTTCTGCTATTTCTGTATTCTAAATTTGCCAAGCACTAAAAATGTCAAGTAGTGTGTTAAGTTTTTGATGACTGTTATTGATTTACTGTTTGGTAATAGTGGTTAATAACATTTTTTATTATATTTTACCACAGATTCAACTGCAAATCATTTCAAGATTTCAGCATGCCAACTAAAGAAAGACTTAGAAAGGCTGCAAAACGTCAAAGACAGCAGGTACATGATATAATGCAGCAGTCCTCTAACAAAAAAACTTGTCAAGTCACCAAGAAAGCACCGGGTAAGAGCACAAAAACATTTATAAGAAATATTTGTAGTAAAAAAAATATTACTACAGAAAATGTTTCAGTCCAGAAAAAGAGAAGCATTTTAAACGGAAAGGAAAGGCCAATCAAAAATGTTACTGCTAGAGCAAGAGATAACTCTGTGCATGATAGTGGAAGGAAACAACAGTTTAGGGACATTCGTAAACGAATGTTCCGCAACAGGATAATTGGCAATTTGTTAAAAAATATTAAGAAAGGTCAACAGAAAGTGTTTTTTTATAAGAGAAAAAAAAAAGTTGAGAAAGTTATTGATCAGGCATTTGAAATTAAACGTAAGTTATTTATTTTGATAATCAATAGAATTAGGAAGCTAAACAAGGCAATTTATGATTTCAAAAGAAATAGTAGATGGAAGAGAATAGTTAATCGTAGTAATTTTTGTGAAGTTTTTTCCGGAGAATGGATGCATAGTTCAAGTTGTGAGGCATTTTTTAATGAGGAGAGTTATTTCCAGGATAATGATTTGGTGCATGCAGTTGACACCAGTGGTCGAGCTTATGAAGTGAAAGATGGTTGTCCAGTTGAAAAAGAAAAACTTGTGACAACAGAGACAGAAGAGGTGTTAGGTAATGAGGTTTTAGGAAGACGTCCTAAGGGTCCTGTGTACACCTGGAAGTGTAGTAGTATTTGCAGTGTGCGACAGGATTCCATCAATTTGCTTTGTGATTTTGTACGGACATTTAATAAGAAAAGTTTGAAGCAGAAAATGAAGTTGTTGCAAGAATTAGATCCTTGCAGAGTGAGAGAAGTGACAGGTTTGCATGGTCATTCACTGGCTTGTCTTTCCAGGAGAGTATGCCAGAGTGTTTTTCATCATTTCAGGATGCTAGCAGTGCATCATAATAAAGTGAGGAAATGAGTTAGAATGTTGTATTATGCTAAGAGTCCAGCAATTATGCTTAAACAATTATGCGCTGCTCTTTTGCATGGTTCTGAAATAGATGTGAAGAATATTTATGCAGAAATTGAGTTTTGTTACTTTGGAAGTAAAGAGGAGAATGTTGAAATTGACCAAGAAGAAGAGGGTAATGTGGAAGATAGTGTACAGGTTTCCAGTACAGATAATTTTCAGAGGGAAATTGCGACGTTTCAGGTGAAATCAAGTGAGAGGCCTAATTTCACTTGTGTGTGTTGTCGACGCACTTATTATAAGAATCAGACTAAGTTAGTGGATTTATATGCAAAAAGTGAAAGGGAAAATAATAGTGAATGGAAGGATTTCACAACATATTTGATGGTAGAAAATTGTTTTGATTTGGGATCGGATCAACGTGTGTGTACTTATTGTTGTAGCAAATTAAATCAAAACCAGATGCCTGCTAGAGAAGTTCATAATAATCTGGAATTGGTTGAGATTCCTTCTGAATTGAAGGATTTAAATACTTATGAATCTATTTTGATTCAAAGTATCCATCCCTTTCAGGCTTTTGTAAGAATGGAGCCAAAGACGGGGAAATTGCCATCAGATTTACAGAGAGGATTAAAGGGAAGAGTTGTTTATTTGCCTCTAGATTTGAAGAAAAACATTAACACAATTGGAGTAGAAAAAGTGGAAGAGGACCCTCTGGTTATCTTAGTTAATGGGGTTCTGACAAAGAATAAGAAAATATGGCAAGATTTAGTGAATGTTAGGAAAGTCAAAAAGGCAACATTGTACTTGAAAAAAAATAATAAGTACTATAAGAATATATATGTTGCAGAAGAGGAAGTAAGTGAGGAAGAGGATAGCGATTTGTGTGCTGGTCAAATTGAGAAAGTAGAACCCTCAACTAGTGAAGAAATATATGAACATTATAGTGTTCATCCTTTGCATTCCAAGGAAGTCATGGGGAATGCTATTGAGTTGTTTCAAATGAAACAAGCCAAAGGGAGTCCCATTAGTGTTTGGGAGGAAAGTTTGGAAGCTTGGTGTTTCCCACAGCTTTTTCCAACAGGTCAGGCAGGAAGATATGATGAGCGACCTCATCAAATTCCTGCTTCTGAATACCGGACTTTGCGATTGTATGCAGGAGATGCTAGGTTTCGACAATGTATTCCCTATTTGTTTCATCTCCTGTTTGAAAGCGATCTGTCTGGACTGTCATATGCAGTGAACCACATCTTGAAAAGTGTTATACACATGCAAAACATCTCGGCAAGTGACTTTATGGATAAAGTCAATGTCCAAGACAGTATTTTGGATTCTCACCTGATTAATCTCATGGCGTGTCAGCGTGGTACTAATGAGTACTGGTACCGTCGTCATGGTGATTTAAAATGTATGCTGAGGAACTTAGGAACTCCCACATGGTTCCTCACTCTGAGCTGTGCCGAGTATGGCTGGGAAGACTTACTTGAATTTCTACGAGAGGCAAATGGAAACATCGAAAACATCGAATTCAAGACACCCGGAGAACTGTGCTCTTTGGATCCAGTCAATGTATGCCGGTACTTCAATCATAGATTTGAAGCTATGATGTCTTTCATCATGAATAAGAAGAATCCACCTCTTGGAGAGGTGTTGGATTTCTTCTGGAGAAAGGAGTACCAAGCAAGAGGTGCTCCTCACATACATATGCTGTTGTGGATCAAGGATGCACCTAAATTTGGAACAGATCCAGAAGACTCAGTGATGAGTTTCATACAACAGTATTCTACGTGTGCTGTTCCAAACGCAAAGGAGAAGAAAAGCCTAAGAGAAAAAGTTCTACGTTTCCAAAGCCATCGTTGTGGAAAGTACTGTCGTCGTAAATTCCGAAACAAGGACAAGTTCTACACCAAATGTCGTTTCGGCTTTCCACGACCGGTGATTTCTAAAGGAAGAGTAAACAGTTTGATGTCTTCGCTGCGACATAATGTGATGAAGAAATCACCTAAAAACACATACAATTTGAAGAGGAACGAAGAGTCCAAGTACATCAACGACTACAACCCGGTGATTTTGTCCATGTGGAATGCTAACATGGATATACAGTTTGTGGCTGATAACTGTATGGCTGTGGCTCGGTATGTGACATCTTACATCACCAAAAAAGAGAAGACAGAATTCAAGGATATGTGGGAGGACATTTCCCATGAAAAGAGCCTCAGTAAGAAGTTGTACAGTTTCAGTCTGAAGATGTTGTCGCATCGAGAAATCGGAGCTTACGAATGTTCTGACCGGTTGTCTTCAGCAAGTCTCTATGCCAAATCTAGGAGTATCGTTTGGGCGAGTCTTGGTCTTGCTGCAACGCGTAATCGAGTTCTGAAACCTGTGCGGGAAATTGAATATTTGGCGGAAAAGGAGCCAAACAGTACCGACATTTTGAAGAGCAACATGTTGGATACATAATATCCAAATCGAAGCAGTCACCTCGAGAATGTTTGTCTGTATGAGGTTCTTCAAAATTACATATTCAAGAGGAACATAAAAGAAGATACTGAGAAAGGAGTGTATGCTGTAATTGGAAGTGAGGGATGTCTGGTCAAGCAAAGAAAATGCCACTTGGTAAACCATCGAAAATTGAGTGGCGAATCTCCTGAAAAAAAGGAGTTTTTCTATTTAGCACTTTTGCAACTTTTCAAGCCTTGGCGTGCAGAAGAGGAACTGCTTGGAGATTTCCTCTGTTACGAAGACTCTTTCACTGCCGCCAAGGAGACCATAGAATGTCCTGCTTTTCCCAAATATGTAGAATGTTGAATGTGGAAATCAAGCAGGAAGCAACGATTGCAGCCGAGATTGCCAGAGACAGTTCTCAGGACAGTCAGAGTTCTGCTTCATTGAGTCAGGATCCACTAGGAGGACCTGTTATCGAAAATGAAGCTGCCACTGCTATGAATGAAGTGGAAAGAGCCATGGCACATGCTCAGGAGGATGCGGTTAACTTAGAAGAGTTGGAAAGACAACTCAACGTTGAGCAGAGGAAAATATATGACGAAGTTACCCTGCAAATTGATCATGGATTAAGTCATGAGAAGAAAGAGTGCTCATGTACGTCGTTGAAGCCTGTCCGACTCTAAGTGAGTGGAGAAGCGGGAACTGGAAAAAGTTTCCTTATTAAAGCAATTTCATGTTATTTGCAGGAAAGGACTGAGTCATCGCTGTCTTGTGTTGTCACCGCTCCAACTGGACTGGAAGCACATAACATTAAAGGGATTACTTTACATCGTTTACTGATGCTGCCAGTGGAGCATGACAACAAATTACAATATCACAAGCTATCTGGAGATGCTTGTTGTGAAGTTTCAAGAATCTTGAGGAAAATGAAACTTCTTATCATTGACGAAGTAAGCATGGTTTCCAATGTCATGCTTGCCTTTGTGCATTTGAGAATGCAAGAAGTTCTCAAAACAGAGTATGATGTGTTATTTGGTGGCAAACACATCATTGTTTTCGGAGATCTTCTGCAGCTGACACCAGTGAAAGGGCAACCTGTGTTCAAAATGCTCACGCATGAAGATACCAGGAAGTGCCTAGGGAGCATTGGCAACGCCAATATATGGTTAAACTTCAATTATGCTGAACTGCATGAAAATATGCGTCAGGCGAAGGATGAAGTTTACAAGAATATTCTACAAGATGTTAGAATAGGAAAAGTGACCGAAGCTTTACATGCAGGATTACTGTCAAATTTATATCCAGAACAAGATGTTGTGCCTGAGAATATTTTTCAGAAAATTACTGAGAAGAAATCTGGAATATGTTTGATGCCAACTCTTGCAGAATGTGCCATCTTCAACAACAAAATGTTGAATTTAGAAAAGCAAGAGATTGTGAAACTGGAAGCTATTGACAGAGTAGAGCATATGGGATCAACAATTATTTTGTCTGAGAATTTGAAATCAAAATTGGATTCATTAGAGAAGACTATATCTAAAACTGCAGGTTTTGAAAAGAGTCTGAATGTGTGCTTGAACTGCCGTATAATTTTAAGAAGGAATTTACATGTTGAAAGATGTCACGACATCCAGGTGCTCCAACGCTTCGCAGAGGCAGTACTGACGAATGTCCCGATCACCCCTCCACCGGTACCCTCGCTTCAAGAGCAAGTCCACCAGCAGTAGGGGAAGGGGAAGTGGACAGAGAAGAGAATACCTGTACTTCGACTGGCACCCTACTTCTAGTGACTGCTATTCCTCACGCTGCCATTTCTGTAGGTGCCTAATACAAAGAAGGGGGAAAGAGAGAGAATATACCACAACCTTCTTATACTGTGCTGACTTTTCGTAAATGATAAAAGAAACTTGTCCTACCAGTTTCTGCCCAGGTATTTGCCTCTCTTCTATATTTAGGAATGTTATCTGACTGAACTTCCTGCAGTGAAGACATATACGAACATTAGTGTTTCTACCCAGATTATTTCTACACTCGCTCTCACTCTCTCTATCAACCTGAATTGTACCTGGGAAGTTCTTCGTCAGGCTTTGTCTTGGGGGTTCTGTGCAAGATATCCTCTGGTCAAAGGTGCCAACAAAGTTCACAGAGTCTCTGAAGCACGCAAAAAGGATAAAGGAAGGTATAAGGGGAAGGAAAGGCAAGGAGAAGCGCAAGGGGGAATGTCCTGCGGGGAAATGCGAGTGGAAGCAACACAGTTTGGATATTTGCTGATTGGACGAGAAGATGTAACACCTTACTTGTAGAGTTTAAGTTTCTCTTCAGCTGAATACTCCACTACGTCGTGTCTGATCAAATCCTCCTCGACACTCGCCTTCTCCTGAAGAACCACAGGGTATTGGGATGACAGCTGTCACAGCCCTGAGACAGCGACTGGGAACTTCGTCAGACCAAGGTGCCTCTCTGAGCAGTGAGAGCGCACGACAAGGATTACTCCCATGAAAGGCTCTGAAAACTCTAATACTATGATACTTAGAACGCCTTTGATAATTGTTGTTATTCTCCCGTCATGAATTGTTGACGCGGAGCAGCAACCGGAACAAGCTTCTCGAACGGAATCTTAGTTGAAGTGCGCAGTTAGGAGCGCGCGCCTTCCAGACGTCCACTAGAGGGCGCATCTATCGAATACAGTAAATGGAACATTGAGCGGCCATCTTAGGGAGGGCAAATATATACAGTCTTAACAGTACTTTCGTTCAATGACTCGGATTACCTCTGGAATCTCTCAGTCTGCCAGAGGAACAAGGAAACCACACATTAGATCGTGCTGAACGGGGCCAGGACAGGGAGCTGACCAACAGTCTTGAGGTAGTTACAGTGGCTACTCGGTGAATCCTGACAGTACCCCCTCTCAAGGACCGATTCATCGGTCCTGGTTTGTGTGGAAATCTGGAGTGAAAACGTTTCAACAGTTGTGGAGCGTGAAGGTTGCTAACCGGTTCCCAAGACCTTTCTTCTGGGCCAAACCCTTTCCAATCCACTAAATACTTCAATTTCCCTTTTACATACTTAGAATCTAAAATATCCTTAACCTCATATTCAGGATGCCCTTGAACATTAAGTGGATCTGGAGGATTTGTAAGCCGTATAGGCGATTGAACCTTTTTTAGCAAGGATACATGGAAAACTGGATGTACACCTATCTTGGCCGGGAGTTTCAGTCTTACAGTAACTGGTCCTAACACCTTTTCGATAGTATAGGGACCCACAAATCTGGGTTGGAACTTTCTGTTTCCCTTCAAATGTAAATTTTTAGTGGACAACCACACCTGATCTCCTGCTTGATACTGTGGGGGCTTTTTCCTGTGTGAATCTGCAAACTTTTTATAGGACGCCTTAGCTTTCTCTAGATTCTTTTTAGCTGATTGATGCAAAGAACTCAGATCTAAAAGGGCCCTCTTGGCTGCGGGGACATCGAACTCCTCTTGTAACACCATAAAGTTAGGATGTCTACCAAGGTTCAAATAAAACGGAGAGTAACCAGTAGATGCACTCTTCGCATTATTGCAAGCGAACTCAGCCATCCACAACTTTTCGGACCATTCCCCACCCTGCTCCAATAGGAATAACCTCAAGTACTGTTCTAATTCTTGATTGGTCCTCTCTGTCTGCCCATCGGATTCTGGGTGGTAACTAGTGGACAGTCTTCCCTCTATCCCCATCCCCTTTAGGAAGGCCTTCCAGAAGTGGGAAATAAATTGGGGACCTCGGTCTGAGACCACTATTTTAGGGATACCATGAATTTTGACAATATTTTCGCTGAATACTCTAGCTAATTGGACTGCCGTGGGAATTCCTGACAACGGGACGAAATGACTCATCTTCGTGAATGTATCTACCACCACCAAGATGGTATCAAATCCCTTGCTCAATGGTAGGTCTACGATGAGATCTAAGGAGATGGTATGCCAAGGAGAAGGGGGAGTGGGCAAAGGTTGTAACAACCCTTGGGGAGCCTGTCTAGTGGGTTTACTCCGAGCACAAGACTCGCAAGACTGAACATACTTTTTGATCTGATCGGACATTCCAGGCCACCAAAAATAACGTTGCACCAATTCTTGAGTTTTGGCTATTCCTTTGTGACCGGCTAGAGGATGGTCATGACAGTTTCGCAAAGCCTTCTCCTGAAGCTCAAGGGTTGGAAGGTATAAGGCTTCGTTGACATATGGTAACTGCTGTCGACACTGACGCTCTTCTCCTAGTAGCACCCACTGTTGAATTTCTTCTGAGGTTAAACTCTTACGGACCTCATCTTTGAAATTGTCCAATGTAAGCGCCCCCACGATCTTTGTCTCTGGAATGATTGGTTTCGCTTCTACGATGTGCTCAGATTCTTCGGTCTGTAATCGAGACAGCGCATCTGCTTTCCCGTTCTTGGGGCCAGGTCGGTATGTAATCACGAAGTCGAAGTCAGCAAAGTAAAGGGACCAGCGCAACTGACGAGGAGTCAAGGTCTTAGCCGTCTTCAAAAACTGCAGGTTCTTGTGATCGGAATAGACGGTGACTGTGTGTCGTGCCCCCAATAGATAGTGCCTCCAGTTCTCAAAAGCATCGTTTACTGCCAATAGCTCTTTCTCTGTGATGGTATAATTTATTTCAGCAGCGTTCAATTTTCTGGAGCGGTACGCCACGGGATGCAACTGTCCAGTCTTTGGATGGCGTTGAGAGAGAACTCCCCCGATGGCCTGATCTGAAGCATCAGCTTCCACGTAAAACGGTTCGGCTGGATCCGCATGCAGTAAGATGGGGGCCGAGGTGAATTGTTTCTTCAGATTCAAGAAAGCGGAGTTTGACTCATCTGTCCACTCAAACTTTACTCCTTTCTTCAAGAGACCTGTGATGGGAGTTATCAATTGTGAAAATCCTTGAATAAATCGCCTATAGAAATTGGCAAACCCCAGAAATCTTTGAATTTCTTTCACATTCTTGGGGGCTGGCCAATCTTCCACTGCTTGCACTTTTCCTGGGTCCATGGTCACTCCTTGAGGTGAAATAACGAATCCCAAAAATTCCACTTGTGACACATGAAAAACACACTTTTCCAATTTAACAAATAGCTGGTTTGCTTGCAATCGTTCTAGGACCAAACGTACATGTTGGGTGTGTTCCTGAGGATTCTGCGAGTAAATCAAAATATCATCCAGGTAGATGATGGCGATCTTATCCATTAAATCGCTCATTATGTCGTTGATAAAGTGTTGAAACACTGCAGGAGCATTACAAAGACCGAATGGCATGACACAATACTCGAAAAGACCAAACTTGGTTCGAAAGGCGGTCTTCCACTCATGCCCTTCTTTCATTCGAACCAAGTGATACGCTCCTCGTAAATCCAGTTTGGTGAAAATTTGTGCTTCTTTAATCTGATCCAAAAGAACAGAAATCAACGGCAATGGATACCTATTTTTTGTGGTGACCTGATTTAAAGCACGATAGTCTATGCAAGTTCTGAGACTACCTTCTTGCTTCTTCGGTATGAAGAACAGAGGTGAAGAAACTGGGGACTGCGATGGCCGGATAAATCCATTCGCCAGATAACGATCCAGGTATGCTTTTAAATGCACATTTTCAGCTTCAGTCAACGCATAAATTCGACTACAAGGAAGAGCGGCTCCCGGTTCCAAGTCGATGGTGCAATCATAAGCACGGTGGGGAGGCAATACTTCAGCTTCCTGTTCACTGAACACCGTCTTGAGATCTCGGTACTCTGGAGGAATTTCTTCCGTCACTATCGCTCCAATGGACTGTCCGCCAAACGACAACAACATGGAGGGCGTAGGTTCCTTCTCAATATTCTTAGTACCATAACAGTGGGACTGGCAAAACTCTGAATGCAGACTGACTGTCCGGTTTTCCCAATCTATAGTCGGGTTGTGGAGGGTTAACCAGGGCAGTCCCAGGATCAGTTGAAATTGGGGGGCATCGATTAAATTGAACTGCAACACTTCTCGATGTCCCTCTCCCTGAGTAATTTCCAATTCTTCGGTATGACTAGTAATTGGTCCGGAGGTCAAATTGGTCCCATCTACGGCACGTACAGGTTCGGGATGATTTTTTGCGATTGCCTTAATTCCCATCTGTTTAGCATAGCGGATATCACAGAAGTTTCCAGTAGCACCGGAATCGAGCATAATGGCCACTCCACCAATCTGATGTTCACGGAATTGCATGGTTACATGAAGGATTACATGAGGAGTCATGGTCTGCAGCGTATTTAAAATCAAATGGGACTTTGGAGTCGTCTTATCTTCTTTTACCACCAGAGCGACCCCGGCTACTGGCGGTTCACCTCGTTTCCCTTAAACGGAGTCTTGGGACGCTTCAAACAATCTTTTACAAAATGGCCGGCAGTACCACAATACAAACATAACTTCTTTTGTCTCCGTTGTTCTTTTTCTTCGTTGCTTAAAGGGCCTCGAACTGTCCCAATTTGCATGGGTTCTGACTCCGAATTCCCTCCGGGTCCTTTTTCACTCTTCGCTCTGTCAAAGCGCGGGAAATTTATCTTCCAATCTTTCTTCTTCTCACCTTTGCGCTCTGAGTTCCGAAAATCCAATTCCAAAACCAAATCTACCAAAGCAGGCAACCCGGTGGGTCGATTGGGAATCTGAGCCAGGGTGTCCTTGATTTCATCTCTTAAACCCCGATAAAACAAGGCAGCTCTCTTTTCTTCTGGCCAGCTAGTCTCCAAAATCAGTTTATTAAACTGTGTGAGGTAAGTAATCAAATCTTTAGATCCTTGACGCAACTCCAATAATTCGTTATCGGTGGCCTGAGATATCCTTCTCCGATCAAAAATTCTAAGAAACTCAGCCTTGAATTTAGTGAAATCACTAAGCAAAGGATCATCCTCACTAACTAAAGGCATGGCCCAATTGGCAGCATCTCCACTTAAATATGACAGGATAAATGCTACTCGAGATTGGGCGTCTGGGAACAATGTGGGTCGGCACATGAAATGAAGGGAACATTGGGTCAAAAAATATTGAGCCTTTTGAGGATCTCCCGAAAACCTTTCAGGAGTAGCCAATGGGATCAACGGGGATACCGAATGAATTACCTGAGCTACAGACTTTGGATCCACAGCGGCACCACTAGTGACTGGTACCGTTGAACTCTGTACAGGATTCCCCATAACGAACCCATCTACCTTTTGTGCTAACAACCTAGCCTCTTGACGGGAAGCCACTAACTCTGACCTTAAACTTTGGTTTTCATCTCGAACGGCTCCCAAATCTCTCTGAATCCCTACTAAGATTGCGCCTAATTCCTTCAAGTCCATCCCCTCAGCCATACTGCCCGGGCGAAGGTAAAATACGTGGGCACTTCAAACTGTCACGACATCCAGGTGCTCCAACGCTTCGCAGAGGCAGTACTGACGAATGTCCCGATCACCCCTCCACCGGTACCCTCGCTTCAAGAGCAAGTCCACCAGCAGTAGGGGAAGGGGAAGTGGACAGAGAAGAGAATACCTGTACTTCGACTGGCACCCTACTTCTAGTGACTGCTATTCCTCACGCTGCCATTTCTGTAGGTGCCTAATACAAAGAAGGGGGAAAGAGAGAGAATATACCACAACCTTCTTATACTGTGCTGACTTTTCGTAAATGATAAAAGAAACTTGTCCTACCAGTTTCTGCCCAGGTATTTGCCTCTCTTCTATATTTAGGAATGTTATCTGACTGAACTTCCTGCAGTGAAGACATATACGAACATTAGTGTTTCTACCCAGATTATTTCTACACTCGCTCTCACTCTCTCTATCAACCTGAATTGTACCTGGGAAGTTCTTCGTCAGGCTTTGTCTTGGGGGTTCTGTGCAAGATATCCTCTGATCAAAGGTGCCAACAAAGTTCACAGAGTCTCTGAAGCACGCAAAAAGGATAAAGGAAGGTATAAGGGGAAGGAAAGGCAAGGAGAAGCGCAAGGGGGAATGTCCTGCGGGGAAATGCGAGTGGAAGCAACACAGTTTGGATATTTGCTGATTGGACGAGAAGATGTAACACCTTACTTGTAGAGTTTAAGTTTCTCTTCAGCTGAATACTCCACTACGTCGTGTCTGATCAAATCCTCCTCGACACTCGCCTTCTCCTGAAGAACCACAGGGTATTGGGATGACAGCTGTCACAGCCCTGAGACAGCGACTGGGAACTTCGTCAGACCAAGGTGCCTCTCTGAGCAGTGAGAGCGCACGACAAGGATTACTCCCATGAAAGGCTCTGAAAACTCTAATACTATGATACTTAGAACGCCTTTGATAATTGTTGTTATTCTCCCGTCATGAATTGTTGACGCGGAGCAGCAACCGGAACAAGCTTCTCGAACGGAATCTTAGTTGAAGTGCGCAGTTAGGAGCGCGCGCCTTCCAGACGTCCACTAGAGGGCGCATCTATCGAATACAGTAAATGGAACATTGAGCGGCCATCTTAGGGAGGGCAAATATATACAGTCTTAACAGTACTTTCGTTCAATGACTCGGATTACCTCTGGAATCTCTCAGTCTGCCAGAGGAACAAGGAAACCACACATTAGATCGTGCTGAACGGGGCCAGGACAGGGAGCTGACCAACAGTCTTGAGGTAGTTACAGTGGCTACTCGGTGAATCCTGACAAAAGAGGTCTGGTAAATGGATCAATGGGTAATGTTGTTGATTTTGTGAAATACAGAAATAGAGAGGGAATTGAATTTTTAAAAATTAAATTTGATGGCATTGAGGAAGTACAGCTAATTGGTCGTTGTTCTGCTAGATTTTTGCTTGTAAAAGACTTATATGTTCGCCGTAAGCAGTTTCCTGTTTGCTTGGCATATGCGGTGACAATCCATAAATCGCAAGGTTTAAGTGTAGACAGTGCATTGGTGAATATTGGCAGTTCTGTGTTCAAGGAGGGTATGGCATATGTGGCATTGTCAAGAGTTAGAACTTTATCGGGATTGTACTTGATTGAGTGTGATGTCACAAACATTTGTGCGGATCTAGATTGTGTTAAGGAATACAATAGGTTGAGAAGAGAGTATGCGCCACATTTGCCTCAATATCCTTTGTTTGAGAAACGTGTGGTAGGCCGGAAACGAAGAAATGTGACCAATACTGGGGAGGTTGTAGCAAAAAGACGAAAAGTCGATGAACCTGAAATTATAAGCAGAAACAAAAAGGATTCTGTTGAAGATGTTGTTGGTTTTCAATTTGAAAAACACTTCTGGTGTCAACTGCTATGCTAATGTAGTGGTTAATGTTTTGTTTTCTCTAGAAAATGTAAAAGAAGAGATTGTGGTCAATTCTGATCAAAGATTATGCAGTTTGTTAAATTCTGTGTTAGAGAAATGTAGCACTGATAGAACAAAAATAGAAAGTGTGTCTGAAATTCGAAATCTGTTAGACAGATGTTCAGGCCAAACACAATTCTCTCAAAATATTCAGCAAGATTGTCAGGAGTTTTTAATGTATATGCTTGATGTATTGCATGCTGAAGGTGTAGATGTAGATCACCTGTTTGGGCTTTCTTATCAATGGCAGCATGACTGCGAGAACTGTAGGGTATCAAGTACTACTAGTGTAGACTCAGAAAGATTTATATATTTAACTTTGCCAGACAGTAAATCAGTCTCCTTTAATAAGCTAGTAAAAGCAGATGATCACAACATGGAATGTAGCCAATGTAAATCTGAAATGATGACAACATTATTTATACGAACATATGGCCAGTATGTCATTTTAATGTTCCAACGATGTAGGCCTGATGGAACAAAATTGACAACTTTAATTAAAAATTTTGTGGCTTCACAGTTGTCAATATCAGGAAGGACTTTTGTAACTGTAGCAATTATATATCATGACGGTCCTTCAATAACATCAGGACATTACACAGCTTATTTAAAGTCTAGAAATGGCTGGTCATTCTGCAACGATTCTGTTTTAATTAAAAAAAAAAATTGCCGTATGACCTTAAAAATTCTTACCTGGTGTTTTTAAAACCAAAATTTTAGGGAAAGAATCTCGGGATGTGCTCTGAGGAATTGTAGTACAGAGACATAACTTCTTACCATAACACTGGACGTCATGGAAACATAACTGCACTTTGAATGAGTTCAGAAAAACTATTTCTGTTTATAAGCTAATTCAAGCAGCCAATCAAAACATGGAGTAGAGGGAATGTAAGTCTGCAATGCTGTCTACTGTTTTATATTGCTTTGTGATTAAAAGTGATGTAGAGAATTAAATAATTGTAGTAGTCATAGAGGTAGTGTAAGTCTGCTTCATAGTAAGCAGTATCAGTGTCATAGGAAATGTAGAACATGAGTGAGCAAGAAGGGTAAGATATTAGTAGTCCATGATTGTGAAAATGATCTTCAACATTTTAATTCTGAAAGTTGCGGAAATACAACATGACGGGATTGGCTTACAAGAATTCCAAGAGTTATAAATGGCTCTGACATGATTTGGCCTTGTGGTAACGTGTGGTAGAGAGCGAGAAGTCATTTATTGTATGTAACATATTTTTCAAAACGATGGAGGTTTTCTTTCAGAAAGTGGCAGGCTGAAAGTAATAACAGCACAACAGAGTGTAAGCTGTTCATAGGACATCCTTCAACGTCATGGAAAGTAAGTTAACTTTAAGGAGTTCTGAATTCTGATTTGTTATGTTGTATGGGTTTTTTAAACACAATCATTTTGATTGTGTTTTTTTTTTCCCCGCTGTTATATGATGAATACCTTCAAGTCACTGTTTTTAGTGAAATTTGATACATTCTGAGAACAGCAAAAATAAACCATTTAACATGTATAATTAATTCTGTACTGTTTGCATTTATGATGTACATGTAGAACTGTGTAGGAGGCATGGAGAAGGTGAGGCTTCTGTAAGTGTCAAAGTTGTTGCATACAGTGCTCATATTCTACGTAGTCTTTCATATGATAGACTACATTTCCACAATGAGATACCTAAGCAAAGGAAACACAGGTGATATGATTGTGGAATGAGCAAAAAAAATTGCACGTTTTTCAATTATATTACCTGTGTTTCCTAACATTACACATCACATTGTGTAGATGAGGTTTAGGCCTGTTCCTGGAGACAGAGGAGGTCTGACATTTGTTCAAGAGTGCAGTGGACATGACTCACTTCGTTGGTAGGCCTGCACATGTATTATCTCCTCTGTATTCTTCAACAAACCTAAATTTCATCTGCAACTCTGAGTAGGACTTACCTGAAACAAATCTGTGGATAGGTTACACCTTATCGGCATCTTGAAACAATCATTTAAAATGTTAGGGTCAGATTTATGATGGCCGTGCGCCTCTTTTGCTCCGTGGGTCACTTTTGTGTAAAAGATGCACCATGTTGCAAGATAGGTTTCAGTTCATCTCCAGCAAGATACCATCAGTTTAAAATGTATATGATTAGCACTGTGTAGGGGGCATGCAGAAGCTGAAGCTTTTGTAAGTGTCAAAGTTGTTGCATGCAGTGCTGCACTTCTGGGTACTGTTTCATATGCTGGACTACATCTGCACTATGAGATACCTAAGCAAAGGCAACACAGGTGATGTGATTGTGAAATGAGGAAAAGAAACTCCACATTTTTCAATTACATCACCTGTGTTTCCTAAGTTTACGAATGACATTGTGCAGATGAAGTTTAGGTCTGTCCACGGACACAGAAGAGGTCTGGCCTTTGTTCAAGAGTGAAGTGGACATGACTTACTTCATTAGTAGGCCTTCACATGTATTATGTCCTCTGTTCTCTTCAACAACTCGAAATTTCATTTGGAACCCTGAGTAGGCCTCACCTCAAACAAACCTCTGGATAGGACACATCTTATTGGCATCCTGAAACAATCATTTAAAATGTTAGTGTCTTGCGACACTTTTGTGAGACAACAGCAGTGCAAAAGATGCACCATGTTTTAAGATAGGCCTCACTTCATCTGCATCAAGATACTGTTAGTTTAAAATGTATATCTTTAGGACTGTGTAGGGGCCTGGAGAAGCAGAAGCTTCTGTAAGTGTCAAAGTTGTTGAAAAACTGTTTGTCCTTCAATCTTTTCCCTTGTCTTTTCTATTTTTTAAATACATGTTTTAATATTTTTCAAATGTTTGTTCTCTCTTTCACAGATTGAAAGTATAAAAATAAAAAGTGAGTAAGTTAACGACAATTATAAGGTAAATGTTTTGTACTCTTTTCGTTACATTTCTATCACATTCACCTACTATTAGTTCCACAGATTCATTTCTTTAACCCTCAGTGTCCTGCCTTTGCTACTTTCCTCATTCCTTTCTCTATTACCTACTTACTCAACTCCTTCCACTCTTTTTCTCAGTCCCTCTCTTCTCATAGTTCCTCACTCTTGTTCACTCACTCCGTCTCTATTACTCTTAGTGTCTTTGACTGATCACTCTTTCACTACTTGTTCATAATGCTTTCTCTGTGTAGTTGAAGCACACAAAGGGGCATATTATGAACACAGCCAATAAAATTATTGCTGTTTTTATTGGCAGAAAACTGCTGCAAAAGTGGTTTTAGCAGCAGTTTTCTGCCGCAAAAGCGGCTTTACCGACACATTTCTGCCGATAAAAGCTGCAAAACTTTTATTGGCTATGTTGATGATATGGCTCTATGTTATTTACATTTCTTTGCTGTTTCAATTAATCTTTTTCTGTTATTTTTTCTTTTCTGTTTTCTGTTTTTTCTCTCTGTTATTCCACATGTTTTAATCTTATTTTGAACATTCACTCACATTCTCCAAGAAACTCTTCTTTGTTATTGTTCTACTCTCTTTTTTTTCTTTCACTTCCTTTTTTATTTTGTTTTTCACAATTATACCCTCTTCCTTCTTTCCTTCGGTAAATAGATCTATTAAACAGTATCTCTGGTTTACTCCCTATAGCTGTCTTTCTTTTAACATTACTCTCTGTTTACTTCCCTTATACTAACTCTTCTTTTTTTATTTTTTTGGTTCGCTCCCGGTTCGCGAACCGGGAAGCTAACGGGGAAGCGAACCAAAAGAAATAGAGCTTGCCAGAGTGCTAAACATTCTAGCAATTTTTTTTGAAAGGGGAGGTAGTTCTGAAAAGAACTTTTTTTTAAATGTTTTTGTTGTTTTATATATTTTTTTTTTTTCTGAACATTTTTTGTTTTTTTTGTATTTTTTGAACAGTTTTATGTTTTTTTTTGTTTTTGATGGAGGGGAAACAACAAAAAACAGGCATTGGAAACGGCTCAACAGGAGCAAAAAAAAAAATTTGTGTCTGGGGCGTTTAGGGCAATTGTGATTTTCATAAGCTCGGTTGATTAAGGCAATACTCATATTGCCACAAGACAGTAATGCACCACAATACAAGCAGGTTAACTTCATATGGACAAAGTTGTCCTGAATGTTTTCTGCTGCTGTCAAAGATATCTGTGATGATGACCTGGCCACAGGAGTTGTTGGGTTGTCCTGCTGGTCACGCATCTCTGCCCGGCTGTAGTTTAATGGATGCCACCTGCTCATATGACGATGCATGGTGTAGTTACCGAAGCTGTATTTTTTTAAGGTGCCTCTAGATAGCTTCTCTTTACATATGAGGCAGGTGACATATCTAGCATTAACTTTCTTCTGCCCTTCAGGGATCGAAAAAAAATGCCAAATAAAACTGGTTTTCCGATGAGAAACCCGGGGCTGCTCTTGTAAAAACTGTGGTCCTTCTGTCTCCTCTTCCTCTTGCTCATCCTCTTCCTCCTCTGTGTTGCTGATGAACTGGGGAGGTGGTCCTCTCTTCCCATGAGGAGGTGGTGGTGGTGGTGGGGGTCCACCAGCTGAAGCTACCAATGAAGCCATTGCTGAAATATCAAAAAAGGTCTTCCTCTCACAAAGATGAAAGTCAGAGTGAGGAAAGAAGGAGGGGTTTTCATCATTTGGGAAAAACAATAGTTCTAAACCAATGAAAAGTGTTATTTTTAGGTCACCTGACCTAGCCTTACATGATTATGAAACCAAAAGTGAAATGAACCAATGAAAAGTTTTATTAACAAGTCACATGACCTGTTACGCTTATGTTACGCGCTGCCGAACGCGCCCCGGATCGCTTCCGGGTCGCTGCGCTTCGCGCCTCGGTTCGCGCTCCGGAGCACTTCCGGGTGCGCTAACGCGGCGCGTCATAATGTGGTAAATAAATAATTAAATACCTGTTCTATTTTTGACTAGCTATACAATAACAGATAGCTCAATAAATAAGAGTCAAGATTCGAGGTATCTTGAGTTTGCAGGTTTTAATACATCATAAAGGACAGCAACAGAACAACCTGCACGGGAATAGGATGGCAGCTGCCGGGGGCAGGATCTGGGAGCATAAGGGTAACTTTTAATAACAGTGCACAATATTTATAGTTAAACAATAGCATTACAGTTAATACAGTGGGCGTAGCAGTGGGCGGAGTTCGTAGCAGTCGCGAAAGATAAGGCTGAAGTGGGTGTAACAAGAGGCGTGTACATAGACATGTGATGTAAACGTAACAGAATATGTCATAAATGGGGCGGAAACATGGAGGGGGCTACCTAAGGAGCCGGGACCTCTGACCTAGTGGTGCGCGCAAGCTGGCAATGACGTGTTACTAGGGAGAACTGGGGGCTATGACTTCTGCGCTAGAAGAGGAGACTAAAGTCTGGAGTGTCAGAGCGACATGTACCTAAACACTATCTAGTATCTGATGTTTAGAGAACATGTTGATAGAATCCAAAAGTTATCAGGGTAAAGGCTAACAGACTCTAAGACTGGTGCATGCATTATTCTACATGTAGTGCGTGCTGAGGAATATTAAATGACCATTAATACAGTATTTCTCTTACATGGAGACGTAAAGGCTAGACCATGACGGAAACTATTGATGCGATTCAGTAGCTTAGGAATGCAGAGAAGGAGGGCTGGACTGATAACTAGAATCATAACATACTCTTGGCAGACTGGCAGGCAGAGCCAGGCCGAGCCGGGCACTGTGAGGCAGGAAGTAAGTGAAGGGTCAGGGATACAGGTGGGGGCTGTATCGCTCCTCAGCGAGGGTTCAGGAGACAGGAGCTGGATCTGAGTCCGGGCCCTTTTGAGGCCTAGAAACGGGGACTTTTAAATGAATTAACGTGCACACTATGAAACGTGGCCACATAACTTTACATAGGAAACTTGGCATACTAAAATTGGACACAACTAGAATTGCGTCTTTAATCGATCATAAGGGAATACATATGCATATTAATCATGCACATATAACATAAGATGGGGAACACGTAGGGACACAGAACATGGCAAAATTTACTTTTCCACATTCCCTCCTTGTCACTACGTTTCCATCAGGAAACATCAATATTCATGATACCATCTATCATTTCATACAGTATCATTTGCTCGTCTCGAATTGTCTTGGAACGGGACTTAGGACTAGGACTTGGAATACAGGATGTAGCACAAATGCCGCAAATCGCAGGGCCACATTGTAAACAGAGGCAGCAACTGAAAATGAGCATTACTGCTATACCTAGGAATGACAATACTTTCCATCCCCAGGCAGAAATTATACTCCAGAGCCAACCGGACCATGTCCAGGTGCCTGGATTCTGGTGTAACTGATGGGCAATTTTATGAAGTCTGGTTATAGCTGAATAAACGGACGGCGCGTTATTAGGAATGAAAATGCAGCAACTAGATCCGATGACTCTACATGCTCCTCCTCTATCGGCCAGTATGACGTCAAGAACGAGACGATTTTGGAGCACAACAAATCGCATAGCAGATTGCTCTTCGGTTAAGTTACCTAGAGCAGAAGTAGTCTCATTCACTACTGCTTCAAGGGTTCTGGTTAACCTACGGATTAGCTTACTATTCTGGACAGGGCCTATAAAGAAGAAGAATCCTTTATTAAAATCTTGATACTGTTCTAGAGCAGTTTCAGTTTGATCGACAATCGGGGACTCGATCTCCCTTCTATGTCTAATGTGTACTAGATGTGTGTTTCTATGATAATCGGATGGGGCTAGGAAAACTGGTGGCAGTAGGAAGGCAATGTAACAGGTTCCATCCCAATCGAGGGGCAGACGAACATATGTGGTCTGACCACAAACAAAATATGAATGACGTGAGGCTTTGAGAATAGATTTCCCACTGTCACTATACTCGACAATAGTAGTACAATCACTATGTCCTACATGTGCGGAACCATTCTTTCGGACACATAATTCGCCTTTGACTGGTAGTACTGAAATAGCAGGTAAATCTGGAGTGGTATCAGACTGAACATTCAGGACCATAAAATTCGATGAATAATTACCTAAATTATAAACTTCATTTTCTAGATCTAACCCTGTTCTATGGGTGAGACCTTGCTTGTCTGGAAAACATGTACTATTCAGAAGGGACATATCTGTTGAGGATGACGTTAACGTGGACCATGCTCCACACGAACCATTATGTGAAAACGGATAAGGAAAGAGTGGCAGAACTCCCTTCGGTGTCTGGAAAGGGGGGAGTCGACCACACACCCAACAATTAGTAGCATTGCTGGTCTGGTGTGAATAGTGTAGCATTCTGATGAACGTGTTATTTCTCATAGCAAGACGATAGGATAGCTCGTGAGGAGGCAGATCACTAAATGTGTGCTCTACTGTAGCATTAGAAAACTTATTTACATGAGAAATTGGAAAACATAAATGCAATGCATAACTTGTGCAGGTAACCATCAAACTCAAAAATAGAAGAAAACATAGAATAACGATACATCTGATAGAGTTTTGACTAACTCTCTCACTATGGGGGTCTATCTCATACATGTCAGAAACCTGTCTAACCGTTTCACCCGAGGGGGACTTAGACAATTAAACTGGCTGACTTATTTTACTAGACCTGAGCTTCTTTTTATACTCCTGCTGCGGAGTTTCCTCTAACAGGGGAGGCTTGGAATCAAAGTCACTTTTTAGGCAGTCCTAAGAAATGGAACAGTCCAATGTTTTTATGCGACATCCATGGAATTTCTTGACGTGAGACAGGTGCACCCAGCCCTTGCGGCCTTCCAGCTTCACGGCCGTGCGGGTGGTCAGAAGGACAAGTTGAGGTTGTTTCCAGCGGGGCTCCAGCGGACTTGAACGATCAAAGTTCCTCACAAGTACAAAACATCCTGGAACGATTTCATGCGGTTTCACCTCGGTATTGTCTGGAAATGCAGCGGCAACCTGTGAACGACAAGAGTGGAGGGCAGACATCAAGGAAGCTAGGTAATCTGTCAGCATATTACTGGAAACATCTGTAATACTTCGGGGTCTAGGTGTACCCCACATGTTCGGGGGGCGGCCGAATACGACCTCATAAGGGGACAGACCTGATCGGGAATGTGCGACCATGCGCATATAAAATAGGGCGACTGGCAGATCTACTAGCCAGTCCACACCTTTCTCTTTACAAACTTTAGCAATGCGGATTTTTAATGTCTGGTTATGTCTCTCTACGAGACCTGCTGCTTCAGGATGGCGTACACAATGAAACTTCCACTGGTACCCTAACAGAAGGGAAACATGCTTCATTAACTCAGATGAGAATGGCTGGCCGTTGTCTGAATACACGACCCTAGGGAGTCCATAACGAGGGAAAAATTCACGAACCAGCTGCTTGGCAGTGGTCGCGGCTGTGTAATCTGGAACTGGATATGCCTCTGTCCACCTGGACAAAGCGCATACAACTACAAGGACATACTTGAAACCTCGACATCGCTCCATCTGAATATAATCCATCTGGAGGACCTCAAAAGGGTGGTCAGGAGGCTGGAATCCCCCTTGTTCCACTGGGACACTTTTACCTGGATTGAACTGACAACATATCATACAGGTACGGACTTTCTGCTTGGCTGCAGCTCGTAAATGTTTGTTAAACCAAAGGTTCTGGATACTGTCTAACATAGCTTTTTCTCCTAAATGTGCAGGACTATGTGCGGTATTAATAATGACTTGAACCATTGAGTCGGGGAGAAACCATGTGGCTTTTCCCTTCGTCAACCATCCCTGATCTGTCTGGACCCCTCCTTGTTCGGACCATTTCTTGATTTCTTCGGGAGTAGCATGTGACTGGATATCTATGACATCTTGAGCGGGGTCCTTAACTGTCATACATGTAATCGGATCTGGAGTGTGTGTCTGTGTCATGTTAACTGGAATGTCTGGAGTCTGAGCTGTGAGCTTGGCTGTTCGATCTGCTAGATCATTACCTTGGGAAATAATGTCAGTGACTTTCGTATGTGCTTTGCACTTCATGGTAGCGATAGCTGTCGGTAAATGTATTGCATCTAACAGAGCTTGAATGAGGAGACCATGCTGAATCTTGGTTCCATGAGAAGTCATAAAACCTCTTTCTTGCCAGAGCACTCCAAAGTCGTGCACGACTCCGAATGCATAACGTGAATCTGTGTAAATATTAACTTTCAGGTTCTTGGCACGTATGCAGGCTTGGGTTAGAGCAACTAGCTCTGCTGCTTGAGCGGACAGAGTGTCAATACGGTGTGTCTCTATAACTTCAGTGTCAGTAGTCACTGCATACGCGGCTACTAGTTCTCCTGTACTTGTTCTCATACATGAACCATCCACATAAAGTGTCAGGTCGGGATCAGGTAACGGAATATCTGTCAGGTCTTGTCTTGGCTTTGTCATGGTGTTAACTACTTCCACACAGTCATGTGTGGCAGGATTTGAAGTAACTGACGGTAACAGTGTAGCAGGATTTAGAACGTTGCAGCGTCTGATTTCTATGTGTGGCTGGAACAGTGTCAATTCATAACCTGTTAAACGTGCAATGGTCAAGTGCTGAGTCTGTGTTCGGTTTAAAAGAACTTCCACGGAGTGTGGAACTTGTACTGTCAGGGAGTGTCCTAACACTATGGAATCACTTTGTCTGATAGCTAGTGCTGTGGCTGCAACTGACTTGAGGCACGCAGGCAGAGCCTGGGCTACAGGATCTAGTGTGCTCGAAAAATAAGCACAAGGCTTGTATTGTCCTGCTTGATCTTGTGTGAGAACAGATAATGCTGTACCTTCACGTTCTGTGACAAAAAGTGTAAAAGGCTTACTGTAGTTCGGTGTTGCTAGAACAGGAGCTTGGCATAAGGCTTTCTTTAATTCATTAAAACTAAGTGTATGTTCAGATGTCCAAGGGAGAACAGTCGATACGGCTGCCTCCTGTGTCGTTAACTGTATCAGTGGCTTGGCTAGAAATGCATACTGAGGAATCCATTGTCTGCAGTAAGAAGTGAGGCCAATAAAAGCTCGTACCTCCTTCTGGGTCTTGGGCTGAGGAAGACTCGCTATTAACTGGATACGGTCAGGTGTCAACTGCCTACCCCTCTTGGACAGTAAGTGGCCTAAATAGATCACTTGCTGGACACAGAATTGAAGCTTCGAAGGGGACACCTTGTGCCCCATCTCGGCTAGGAAATACAGAACTGTAAGTGACGCACGCTCGCAGTCACGTTCAGAACGGGCTGTGATCAGTAGATCATCGACATACTGGAGCAGGGCAGTGTCAGTTGGCATGTGAATATTGTCTAGTTGTCTCTTAAGTGCTTGACTGTAAATGCTAGGACTTTCTGTGAAACCTTGAGGAGCTCGTGTAAATTTATAGCTCCTTCCATTTAAACAGAATCCGAAAAGGAACTGGCTGTCTGGATGAATGGGGACACTGAAAAATGCGTTCTTGAGGTCTATGACAGTGAAAAATGTGGCTTCAGAATCAATGGCTGTCAATAGGGAAGAAATATCTGGAACAACTGGGTACTGGGGAACGATACATTTATTAAGTTCTCGAAGGTCAATCACTAATCGATATACCGGGGGTGCATTTGGATCAGTGCGTTTCATGACTGGAATGATAGGAGAATTACATACATTGGAGTCAGTTTCTACAACCACTCCTTGAGCAATGAGCTCGTCAATAATTTTGGATAAGGCTGCTACAGCCTCAGGTGGCAATCTGTACTGTCGGATTCGTGGTAACACTACACCTGGTTTGAGAGTCACACGATGGGGTGTGATTTGCATAAAACCAACATCAGTTGGACCTTGTGCCCATAAATGCTGCGGTACATTCAGTAATCTTGAATCAAAATCACGTAATACATAGTGACCCTTAAAGTCACGTAAAAACAAACGTATTCCTTCTGGGGAGCAGCAAATAACTGCACCTAATTCTTTTAGTGTCTTAATGCCTAACAAATTTTCTGGACATGATTTCGTAAGTAATAAATCAGTAGTTCGGGACAATGGACCTACTTCTAGAGTAACTGGTTTGGAAATCTCGTTAACTATTGGCTTTCCTGAAAATCCAAGGGAAACATTTCTAGAGCCTGAGAGCGGAGCCCCTGGAACCTCGTCATGACTGATAGTAGTCCTACTTGCCCCTGTATCAATCAGAAACTTTCTGTCTTTCCCTAATACTTGACTGTGAACATAGGGACCCTCTTGATCTACAGGTATCTCGATGAGAGGCAAGCCTACCTCCCTCTCTAGGCTGTTTCATGAATACGGCTGGTACTCTGGATACTCGGACTGTGCATACTGGTACATCTGCTGTGTAACATGCTGTGTTGCAGCTATAGGCTGCGGTGCTGGAACTGTCTGTTGTGCATTCTGTGGTAATTGAGAAGTCTGTGAAACCTGTTCTTGTCTAGGCGGACGTGGTCTTTCTTTAGTCTTACCGGTAGCTATGTTGTGTTTCAGAACTGCACACTCGTTTATAAAATTACCTGGCTGTTTAAAATAATTGCAGGTCCCTTTAACGGGAGCTGCAGGATGACTGGCTTGATTCGTACCCCTCTTCTGACTGTCTTGAGGAACAGATTGTGCAACTAATACTTTCATTTTCGTGTCTTTCATACGTTTCCTTTCGTGATCTTGCTCTTCTCTGATTCTATTCTGGTGATACTGGAGCATCTGAAGCATTTGGGACGGAGTATTAGCTTGCCAGGTACTTTCGACTTTCAAAACTCGATTTTTAACTTGTGGACTTGAATTCTCGACTAGTTTAGTAACAAAAAGATGAGGGTATGACTCGCTACTCGTCTTCAAACCACTGTTAATACTAAAACATTTCTCGAATCTAGAATAAAAATCACTAGTATCTTCGTCTGGTTTCTGTTTACAGGCTGAGATTGCATCCCAGTCTTCCTTTTTCGTGGCTAGTAATCTTGGCAAAACTTGTATTAACAGTTCGGGCAATTATTTACATTTCTCCCCTAGACCGGTACCTGGTACACGTGTATTTTCTTCAGCTTCTAGAGCTGCCCAATCTATCTTTTTCTCTCCCACCTCCCACCTCCCATTCTTTTTCTTTGAGTTTTTCATATATGCCCGCAGGCACAGGACTTTTAACATTTTAATTATATCTGGATACGTGTATTCTCCCATACGGAGCATGTCTTTTAATTCACGGTGGAACCCTGCTGGATCTTTATCGTGACAGGGAATTAACTTTTTCATCTCTAAGAGTTCCATCTTTGTAATCGGGGTGTAAACAAATACTCGTTGCATTTCACCACCCTGTGTCCTAACTGGGTGTACTTCTCGTAACGGATGCTGTCTGTCTATGTAAAACGGTTTACTTTCTGGGGGTGAGACGTGAACAAAATGCGGATTTAGAAACGTTCTATATTTGTGGCGCTGTTCTAGAATGATACTAATTAAATCGGTACCTAGACCTTTCCATCTGTACTGGAGTAACTCGTTCAGAACATCATGTAACGGACCTGGATCGGAATGCTGACCCTCATACAGTGTAATGAGGTGCTGGATCATATACATACCCACCAGTCGCTGCTCGGCTGGGGGCAGTTTCAGAAACATTTGTGCCACTATTTCGTCTGGAAAAGTGGTAGAATCAGTAGCCCATCGGACTGCTGATCGGGCCAGTTCTTGTTCATGCATGGTACTAAGTTCACTATAACCGATTCGTGATTTCAGAATGTGATCGGTAGCTTGAAATACTTGCTCTAGAGAACCTTGTTCTGGTGCTGGAAGAGGAACAGTTTTCTTGTAGTCTAGACGTGAATGTCGGTCGGAAAGTCTAGTTCTACCTACATACGCTATTCTGGAAGGATTCTCGTCGTCTACCTCTTCGGTAGGAGAGTCGTCTTCTTTCTCGCTTACTTGTGCTGTTTTGCGTTTCTCGTGTAACCTTATTATTTCCTTACGAATTTTCTTGTACATACTCTCTATACTACTGAGTGTCTTGTGTCTTCCCTCGGCTATATGATCACTCCATTTTGTCAGAACTCTCATTTCGGTCGGATCTTTAGTCGGATAATCTTGTTCCCTTATTAAACAATTTATTAGAAACTTTAATAGCATGAGCTGAATCTCAGCTTTTCTTAGAAACATGACTTCGCCAATACTTTCTGGGTCTGTTCCTGTACGAATGAAACGATATATTCTGTCTAGATCTTCTTTCATATTTGGTAGGGTGTCCAAATACTCGGTCACCCGTCTTACACGCAATGAATATATAACCATACTATCATCACCTGGGACTGGATCATAACGGCATTCGGTGAGAGCTCGTCTGATATCTGCAACGGACTGATGTTTGGGCGTACGCTGTAACGCACGTTCATGTAACTCGACTGACGTTACACGTTTGTGTGGCGGCGGGGTTCCCGGAGGACCTCCCCCCGCGGCCCCTAAACTGGAATCGTCAACTGATACTCTTCGTGCTGGCAGAGTGATCAGTGTAGCGGGTACTTGTAATGTAGGCTGGACCGGGGGTACCGTAACAGGTGCTGTAACAGGTGCCCCGGTGACTGGAGGAGCAGGATTTACATTATTTACAGGAGCTGGCGGAACAGGATTTGCATATTCTGGGACTGTGTCGTCCAAATAGGACGAGAGAAAAATATCGGCTGCGGTCGGTTTGTGACGTAGCTTGGTCGGAACTAAGGGTGGCGGAAAATTACTGGATGCCTCCGGGGTTGCTTTTGGCAAGCCCTCGGCAAGAAGAGGGTACATACCCTTAATAAGGGCATTCCTCTGTCTGTCTGACTGTTCGGTTTTAACTCGTTCACCTATTTCGATTAATTCCCTTTCTTGGGCTCTTTCTGAGGATTCTCTACTTAATTCTGACTTTCTGATTTCTTTTTCCGTTCTTTTATGAGATTCTTTGCGCCATAACTCGATGGCATCTTTCTGTGACTGTCTGGCTTTCTTTTTCCATAATGCTTCTTCTACTCGCATGATGCACTCGGCATCCCATGTGCCTGATACAGGCCATCTATATTTCTCTTCTAGATCTTTAGTATACTCGACCCATAAGTCTAGATATAATATGGCACTTATGCCATACTTATGATACATAAAATGACCTGGACTGTCCCTAGGCGGGACAGGAACTGCTTCCTCGAGCAGACCTTTTCTAGTTCTTAACTGACGTAACTTGGAGAACAGAGGCATGACGTAAACTGGGATCTGGACACAATACAATACACAATGAACACAATAATGACTGAGGAAACAACTCATTCATACCACGATATTGAAAACACATTGAAATGACATTTAAAATAGCAGTTCGGACAGAAACATTACCTGGAATACTTGAAAACAGAAACACATGAATTTCTCGAGACTAGAACTTACTAGAATTACTAGATGCACTGCTGAAACAGTACGAAACATACCGGTCTCATAAAGAGACACGTCAGGACCCGCATCCACCTAGGTGGACACTTCGTGTTGGATTTGCGTACCCAAACCCACGGACCAGAGACAAATTAATTGACCCTGTCTAGATACTACCCCAGCAACGGTACTCACCGGGCAGCAAGAACGGAAGGCCTCGGACTGGACTGGACTGCTACGACGATGGACTAGGAACTTCGGACTTCAGTTACGGGTGGGCCTCCGGATACCTCGGACCTTGAACTCTCGGCTTGGGCTCTGGTCGGG
This sequence comes from Lissotriton helveticus, assembly GCF_964261635.1. Taxonomy (NCBI): domain Eukaryota; kingdom Metazoa; phylum Chordata; class Amphibia; order Caudata; family Salamandridae; genus Lissotriton; species Lissotriton helveticus. The sequence continues at coordinate 503,819,381 of NC_136062.1, read as the reverse complement.
ACTCGCCGCGTTCCTCCACCGCCTCGTCTGGATGCTGGACCGCAACCTCCGTCTCCTCCGTGGGCCTGAGGGATACTTGAAGCAGAAATATCTGCCACTGCGCAGGATGGTTCCGTCACGACTGCAGAGGATCAGGGGCTTGCGTGGCTTCTCCGGCGCGTGGGGAAAGGGCAAGTCCCTATTCGGGCGCCATTATGTGGTAAATAAATAGTTAAATACCTGTTCTATTTTTGACTAGCTATACAATAACAGATAGCTCAATAAATAAGAGTCAAGATTCGAGGTATCTTGAGTTTGCAGGTTTTAATACAGCATAAAGGACAGCAACAGGACAACCTGCACGGGAATAGGATGGCAGCTGCCGGGGGCAGGATCTGGGAGCATGAGGGTAACTTTTAATAACAGTGCACAATATTTATAGTTAAACAATAGCATTACAGTTAATACAGTGGGCGTAGCAGTGGGCGGAGTTCGTAGCAGTCGCGAAAGATAAGGCTGAAGTGGGTGTAACAAGAGGCGTGTACATAGACATGTGATGTAAACGTAACAGAATATGTCATAAATGGGGCGGAAACATGGAGGGGGCTACCTAAGGAGCCGGGACCTCTGACCTAGTGGTGCGCGCAAGCTGGCAATGACGTGTTACTAGGGAGAACTGGGGGCTATGACTTCTGCGCTAGAAGAGGAGACTAAAGTCTGGAGTGTCAGAGCGACATGTACCTAAACACTATCTAGTATCTGATGTTTAGAGAACATGTTGATAGAATCCAAAAGTTATCAGGGTAAAGGCTAACAGACTCTAAGACTGGTGCATGCATTATTCTACATGTAGTGCGTGCTGAGGAATATTAAATGACCATTAATACAGTATTTCTCTTACATGGAGACGTAAAGGCTAGACCATGACGGAAACTATTGATGCGATTCAGTAGCTTAGGAATGCAGAGAAGGAGGGCTGGACTGATAACTAGAATCATAACATACTCTTGGCAGACTGGCAGGCAGAGCCAGGCCGAGCCGGGCACTGTGAGGCAGGAAGTAAGTGAAGGGTCAGGGATACAGGTGGGGGCTGTATCGCTCCTCAGCGAGGGTTCAGGAGACAGGAGCTGGATCTGAGTCCGGGCCCTTTTGAGGCCTAGAAACGGGGACTTTTAAATGAATTAACGTGCACACTATGAAACGTGGCCACATAACTTTACATAGGAAACTTGGCATACTAAAATTGGACACAACTAGAATTGCGTCTTTAATCGATCATAAGGGAATACATATGCATATTAATCATGCACATATAACATAAGATGGGGAACACGTAGGGACACAGAACATGGCAAAATTTACTTTTCCACAATAAGACGCATTACGCGGCAACGCGATACGTCGCGCTTTCGCGACGCGTCACGATGTTGATTTCTAACGCGGCAGTTGCGCAAACGGAACGTTTACCGGTTCGCGGACCGGGTCGCGGCATCAAATTGAGCTAACGGGAAGCTTCCCGGTTCGCGAACCGGGAGCGAAGAAAAAAAAATATTTAAAAAAAAATTATTAATAAACATATAACATATATTTTTGGATTTAAAGAAGAATACATTTTACAGCTACAGATATTAGCTTTTAAAAAACCAATGAAATTCACTGAAAAAACCATAGGTTATAGACCATATATAGTTAGGAATTAGCATTTACAAAACCTTGAAAATTCACTGAAAAAGACCATAGGTTATAGACCATATATAGATAGGAATTAGCATTTAAAAAACCTTATTTTACTCACACAAATCCATTGAAATTCCATATATAGTTAATTGTACTAACTATATATCGCGCACCCGCAATCCACTGCTGATCATGTCACATATTACATCATTCATGACATGGTCAGTGACATCACTGATGACATCACTGATGACATCTCAAATGACATCACTGATGACATCACTGATGACATCTCAAATGACATCACTGATGACATCACTGATGACAACATCCAGTGACTGTATTTTTCTGTAAAGTTAAAATATGTCTTACATATTGAAGAATGAGTGGATGTATAAGTGTCTTGATGAAGGATTTAGTAGGGGCATGACTGACTGTATGAGTGACTGATTAAATGTGTCTCACTGAGTGCATGGGTTAGTGACTAAACTGTCTTAATTTGTGCATCATTATGTCTGTTGTTCTGTAAACTGCTGCATGTGTTGATCAGTAGCTATATGATTAACTATATGGGTTATTGGTTGGTTGCCCAAGCATTTGTATGGGAGACTGAGTGTGTGTGTGGGTGGCTGGGAGGTGTATGACTCTCTGCATAGATGTGTGAGCAGTTGATTCACTAGATGTATGGGTTCAAAAGTGCATGTGGAAACAAATGTATGGGCGGTTGACTGGGTGCATGAGTGTATTGGTGAGTGAATGGATATCTCAGTGCTACATGTCAAAGTAAGTACATATGTAAAATACAGTACATGTGAGAGTTGACATATATAAATAACTGTGCATAAGAGCCAGTGAATGTGTGAGTGGCTGTATGGATCATTGTGAACTTGTATCCAGGATTGTATAAGTGAGTAAATATGTTTTAATATATGTTTGAATAAGTAAGGTGTGTATAACTGTATAGTTGAGGAAATGGAGGTGTGATTGATTCTTTGCATGACTGACTAGGTGTGTGAGTAACTCCATGGATGAGTGACAGTCTGTGAGTGTATGTTTATACTGAGTGTATCTAAGATTATATAAGAGTCTGAAGAGGTTCATCATAATATCACATGAATGATGTCATCAGTGATGTGATCAGTAATGTCAAATGAGATGTCATCAGTGATGTCATCAGTGATGTCATTTGAGATGTCATCAGTGATGTCATCAGTGATGTCATCAGTGATGTCAAATGAGATGTCATTTGAGATGTCATTTGAGATGTCATCAGTGATGTCATCAGTGATGTCATTAGTGATGTCATTTGAGATGTCATCAGTGATGTCATCAGTGATGTCATTTGAGATGACATCAGTGATGTCATCAGTGATGTCATTTGAGATGTCATCAGTGATGTCATCAGTGATGTCATTTGAGATGTCATCAGTGATGTCATCAGTGATGTCACTGACCATGTCATGAATGATGTAATATGTGACATGATCAGCAGTGGATTGCGGGTGCGCGATATATAGTTAGTACAACTAACTATATATGGAATTTCAATGGTTTTGTGTGAGTAAAATAAGGTTTTTTAAATGCTAATTCCTAACTATATATGGTCTATAACCTATGGTTTTTTCAGTGAATATATATATATATATATTTAGTATGCAGAGCTCTAAAATCAATCAGACTTGAAATTCTCCCAAAACCAAAATATTAATCTCTTTGGGATGTTAAGGTGTTACTGGATCTCTTTCTTTTTTGGCCTCATAATGAATTCCTTTCTTTGAAACAATTGTCTGCAAAATTGTCTTTGTTATCTTTCATAAAAGTTTCTGATGTTAAAGCACATGATGTTGATAATAAATCATTTTCTCCATGGGGGGGTAACATTTTATCTTACTAGACATACAAAGACAAATTCCCCCTCAATTTTTTACCCTGATTTTTGTGAATGTAAGTAGTTATGTGTGGTCTCTTGCCTTCGTTGTTATGAATACCAAGCTGCTGTTTTTCACCCATCAGCAGTATCCCAACTGCTGATATCTTTCAAGAAACCTTATGCCCCTGTACCTCCTTCTACATCGGCCAGGTGGGTGACATGGTTCACGGGAGTGGGGGCATTGACGTTACCTTTTTCAGTGCCCATTAAGTCAGAGGAGCAATGGCCTCTAAAGCCTTTATTTTTAGAAGGCCATCTGGAAGATATCCTTAAAGCAACAGATTGGTCGAGAGAGTCCGCTTTCCGAACATTCTATTTTAAACCAATTGATCATGTTGGTTCTAATGTTATTGCACCGCTTTAAACTTTTTGTCATCAAGACCCCGGTCTTGTAATAGAATGTAAATCTCTCCCAGTACCGTTAAAGGAGGTGTGGATTCTATTAAAGACCCGAGGTGAAGATGATCCCACCCTACAGCCCCGAATAGTTAATTATACTTTTATCTTCCAGCTTGAATGCAGTTGGCGGATCCCACGTTGTCATAAATGGTAGCCTTTTCAGATAAATACCTTTCTACATTGGAATGTTTCAAGTTTTATTGTTTATTTTACAAGTCAAGACATGCCAAAAATGGACTGTTTTGAATTTTCTGCTATAATGGCAAAGAGGAGGACAGTTGCTGCTCAGCAGGGATAATTATACCAGGGACTGTTCACTGATTGGTTGCTCGCACGTGAGGTCACAGCTGATTTAGACAGCTGACCTCCTTCATACTTTTGCTTATAATTTTTCTTCCATGTTATATTAGACTTTGCTGCTAGAGCTATAAGTAAAGAAGTTCAGTCATAATCTTCACCTTTGTGTCTTAATAGAATATAAAGTTCTGGTTACGTTAGTGGGGTAGATTTACATTAGCGTCAATCAAAAGCTTTTATAATGGTTCTGGGTTCTCTAACGCTTCTGTCACGAACACACAGTCCCCCACAATACCTGTACCCAATAAATCCAGCCTAGCAGCTTTTCATAGGGATTTCACACAAGACACATTGCAGAGGCGAAGCTGAGGACAAGCTCATTTTTATAATATTTCGGCTGTTATATTAGTTTTACGTATATTAAGAAAAAAGTGCACAATAACCTCATAATCTTTGTGGTGGGCTGCTTTCAATGTGATGCATATAGCAAGCCACTGGCAGGCACAGCAAAAGCAAGCTGTGCAGTGATACTTTTGAAGGATTTCAAGCCGCCTCTACAGGATCCATTTTCCCCTGTCCGCACCATGGTCGAGCCTAGGACTGGTCTCCGGAGCCAGCTGCAAGTAATCAGTAATGAGCAGAAGCAGAGAAGCCTGGCCCACAGATGTCCAGATGCAGGGCAGCCAACTCCACCCCATGCAAATGGAATTAAAACAAGATGGCCGGTGCGGCTTTGGAACACATAATGGGGATGTATTTTAATTGTGCATTCAAAAGGAGTGCCAGCCATCTCATATGCTGATGTTCTCGTTAATATAGAGTAGAGAATGTAGTGTAAGGACTAGAGTGGCCAACCTTAAAGCTGCGGAACAGCGTACGAGTCTCGGTATGATGCTAAACATTCTGTGATTCTGGGAAATTCTCTATCACGTAATCTCCCTGTGAATGTGTCATCTGTAATGGAACTGATGCTTGTGTATCACGCTATGCTGTACAGGGGAATAATAAATAAACCTGAAATGCATGTAGCCGAAGGTAGATTACGGAAGCAAGCAATGTGTAGGTATGACAAACTGTTCCAGAGAAGCAGATGGAAACAGTACTTGGGCCATGGGACACTGATTAGAGGAACAACAGGAAATAGTGTCCTACAGCCAGTAGAAACCAATAAAAAGTAAGTGGCAAGCACCCAAACCAATGAAAAGTAAGGGTAGGATGTAAGCCCTTTTTAAGATTTATATTATATACAATAGATTTCCCAAGCAAGCACTGTGCAGGCAAAATCTAAAAAAGTTTAGTTTGTTAAAAGATTCAATATCAGAGTTGAATCTAATTCAATAACATAGAAAACCACATTTCTTCTACAGTATTGACAGACATGCTTTATATTTAATTAAAAACATTAATGTTCCTGCTACACCAGAAATCCCTCTAGAAAAAGAACAGGGAAATTATCCTCCTTCCAGTTAGGCCATGAAGCAGTAAACAATTCTATAAAAATCACCTAAATGCATATTTTGGTGGGCTTTTCAGAATATAGAAAACCACATTTTCTGTGCAAAAACCTTTTTCCAAATGGTGCCAAAGACATAGGAAATAATTACATCTTGGGGCTCTAAACACACAAAAACATGTTTGAATGTACATTGATAATCAGAGGGATCCTTCGGTGTAATGACAACCTGAAAAACATCCCTGTAAATATACTATATTTACACTTCCTGTGTTATATTCTAATGAACACGATTAAATCATTCTGCCTTTCAAATTACGTTAAATGCATTTCTCAAATGTTTGCCATTTTTTTTGTAGACATGTATATATAGAAAATCATTCATCAGTACTGTTGATCTATGCTCTTATTTCATTCTTTGATATAACCTGAATATGCTCCTCTTCATAATCAGAATTTCCTTGAAGTTTGAGATGGTGGACCGACTGTAGCGCACTATAAATGAAGGAATGAATACTAATGTGTGTGAATGGCCCTTTTAAGGTGTTTTACCATAGATTGTTGACACTAATGTGTGCAAAATTGTGTAATCATGTTAATATGTGTCACTCAATATTCACAATGTCACCATTATGTGGTGACCATAGTGTAGTAAACGGGTCCACGAATGAAGTAGATTTCAAGAAGTATTTATTCAGATGAAAGAACAACTTAACATCCACAGCAGAGAACCGCAATAACGATCTTCATCCTACGGTAGCCAACCTTCCTCTGCCCTGACATTCTACTGACATGCTACAGTGACCTTGATAGAGATCGTGGGTCACCCGACCAACAATTTCAGCATATAGTTCTCGTGCCCATACATTTCAATTCACCATATACATTAATCAGGTGAGCTCACAAATCTACCATCAGCAACCCTGATTCCTTCCTATTGTATTCTAGTGTACCCGACTTACCATCCACCGTCACGGGTACCTAATGACCACGATAGATCAGGGAGCTAGCTGTAAAGAAAGGCAGGCAAAATACAAACCCAACTTCATAAACTTTGATTTTCATAAAATGACCACGGACAAATGAGAAGTTTTAAAGGTTTTATCTAGAAATCAGTATCTGCGAGTATTAGGCTTACAGTTAAAAGGCAATCAATAATCAAGATAACAAAAGCACGTAACCATACAAGAAAAGTGTAAGGGCAATCATTTAAGTTTGTAAATAGAGTGACAGGGAACACGCTAAGTAGACTTAAACTGAAACTCAAGAATGGACATTTATAAATGAGCAATCTTATTGCATGTACTAAAATTATGCTATTAGGACGTACTTCATGAGAGAGAATTTAGAAACTTGTACACCTATAGAAAGGGTAACAGGTGGAAACCGCTATAATTCTAACATTATATCGTTAACTGTAGGTTTCAGGAGAAAAATATAAACCACATCTAATTCATAAACAGTATGGGAAAGAATTGTGCTCTAAAAAGGTAGGGTAACATAGGAACATACTATGAGAATAAAATGCAATAGGTTTTCATATGGTAGACTGCGGAAAGCATGGAAAATATAACATGTGCAAAGGTATGTCTTTATTGAAGCAAAGACAGAAAATAGAAAGGTGCAGTATAGAATTCTCAGCCCTATCTATATATTTACCTAGAATGGTGTGAAAACCAACCCTGGCCACGGATCAGTCAAGGACAGGAAATACCCCAAGGAATAGCAGTCATCAATGGGACAGCAGGTGCAGAATGGACACCCCAGGACAGGACAGGAAACCCAGATTAGGATCAGGACAGGACCACCAAGGCACGACCAGCACCCGCAGTTCGGAAGCAACGCCTGCGCTCCTCCCTCTCTGCAGCTATCAGTCAGAACCCCAATTGGGTTAGCGAACTCCCCAGCAAAGTGCTCCGCCAGCACTTAAGGTTCAGTAAAACCTTTAAAAGTCTATGGTCAATTTCGGACAGAGTGCTCCGCAGCGCTCTGTAAATTCAGTCACCTATTGAGTGCGTTGGGTCAGTGACAGGTCAGCTATTCAGACAAGTCGGACAAATTCTATAGCTAAACCTAGGCTAGTTATACTGTTTTCGGGTCAGTGTACCACCCCCCAATGTTGCAAAGTGTCAGAATCCACAATTTCGATTGGTCCCAAAGTAGGCTAGGTTAACACACCAATCAGAGCAGACTATTGTAAGCCTAAATTTACATTCTTGGGTACCGCCTAGCAAGATTGGGGTTCCCATGAGAAGTCGCACTGAACACAATAGGAAGAAACACATTGTTAATAATGTAACACATTTCAGCTTCTCTGGCTTGGTAAAGGTGCATCTTCCGAGGCACGTCTTGGCAGCGACTTTCTCTTGGCGCTGTGTCAATGCCACCTCGCTACTTCTGGTCCTGCGCAGTACTGCACTCCAAAATGGACTCCCAAGCACCCCATTACCCCTCCATACCGAGGATACATGGAAAGTAAGCGAAAACAAATTAAAACATAGAAATAAATGAATAAACTACATAACATGATTGGGTACTTATGATTTATCACTATAAAAATATACTATGCAGTTTTATTTTAGTGCAATACACAATAACACGAGAGCATCTGCACAAGCTTCACCACATTATTACACAACCAGCCATCTTATGGCTATTACGCATGCGCACCCTTTCCCTCCAGAATTACAACTACGTCACGTCACGTGAGTGTGACTAACGCATGCGCAGAAGCAATATTCTAAACGGCGGCCATTTTAAAGACACAAATTAATCGTATTAGTAAAACACATAGGCAAGCATCACTAAGATACATGTATATAGTAAAAATAAAGGAAATTAGTAAGACGTACAATTGGATTACAGAGTTATACATGAATCGAGGTTCTTGATTTCAGCAAGTCGCGTAATGTGCGAAATCTTGCTTCATCAATCCCCTCTTTGATGATATTTACTATCATCACAAATAAAAATGGAACCAGATGCCAACTTTTTCACACTTTATGCATCTCAATCTCTTCCAACAAGCGATTCAATTCTCTTTCACATCTTTGCTAGGGTGAGAATTTTTCACCTTTTTGTAAATCTGATTATTCATTTCTTCCAATTCAAGCTCATCCACACTCCGTTTCACACCCCTTCTATCCACCGTGTATTTCTTTGTGTTTTTGCGACATTTGCAACAGATGAATATGAGGAAAATGATGAGACCTATCACTCCAATTGGCATCAGCACCCTAAACAATAAACTTCTACCTAAATTTGCAAACCAATGACCTACATTGGGGAGACCATCGACAAGTCTCTTCCAGGCACTGTCAACCTCCAGTGGTTTGAGTTCTTTTTCCAAATTAGTAATGTTTTTCACATATTTTTTAATCTGTACACTTTTGTCCGGTATGTAAGTGCAACAATGTTGCGCCTTCAGCATCCGGCAGACTCCGCCCTCCTTTGCTAATAAGGTGTCCAGCGCAAGTCTGTTCTGCAAAACCATTGATCTGATCGCAACCATTTCGGTATTGACCAGCAGGAATCCATGAGCTGTGTCAGTAGACAACACATCCACTATGGTGGATAATTTGCAAATTCTGTGTGTGTTCAGAACCTCTCCCACTCCAGGTATCAGTGCACTAAAAATACTACCCATTATTTCACCTACGCTTTCTCTTCTACTACGCACTAAGCCATTAGTGTTTTCATTGCTTCCAGCAATTTCTTTCACATGGTATATTTTCGGGAAAACCATGCCAAAGTAGCAGCTTCCATACCAGTGATCCGGCAATTTGAAATAAGCCTTGTCTCCACATATATAATAAATTCCGGGAAACACAGGTTCTGACCCATTTTTGAAACCCCAACCTCCAATTACCTTGTAATTGTGTTCACATTAACTGGAACCAATGAAACTGTTATTATAATAACTAGTCTTCTCGCGATGAAGACAAAGTTTCCCTTTCCTTTCGAAATCCAGCAACAAAGCAGGACCACTCCCACCATTTGAGGTGCCTTCCATGTTTTCAGCCCATTTAGGAGTTCTCTGTCTTTTGTCATTAGCTTTTCTTTGGAAACTCTCCCTTCTTTTCTCTGCCATGTTTAAAAATATTTTTTCTTGTTCATGTAAAGAACAGGTCAAGTTATCTCTGTGTGCTTCATTCAAATCTATGGTACCTATAGTCAGAAAGTATTCTCCCATATAACGTGTAACGTCACTTTTGGTATGTACAGGATTCAGATTTCCACGTATAGGAAGTTCAGAAAATATCACGTCTGAATTTGAATAGTAATACTGTAATGGTCCTCTTTTGTAAAATAAACTAGCTAATATGCTACAGGAAATTCCATAGGTCAAATGTAGGTGATGATAAGTCACGCCTTCAGCTACAGAAGTAGGTAGCTTCATGCAGACATAGCAGTCTTCTATTTCCATAGTTTCTACATAGTGCACTAAAAGATTTGCGAAAACATTTAACTGTGTCTGGTTTCTAACTCCATGATAATGTAGTCCTTCCTCATCTGATGCTTCTAAGTCTCGTTTTGTTTGTCTGAGTGCTTTTTCACGTCTTTCTACACTTCGTGTTGTCAGTTCTTCAGTGTCAGTGGTCACAGTCTGAGTAGGGTCAATATTAGTATTTTTGCTTACCATAAAAGGAATGAAAACTGTTAGTCCTATCCAAATTATTATCACTATAGCTATACTACATATACATACTTTACAGCATGTATTGCAACAACTGCGTCTAGGCCATCCATTCACGTTTGAATCAGACATTTTTGTTCAGAAGAAGATTTCTCGACCCCTCTCAGTAACTTTGCACAGTTAACTTACTCTGCGCAACTTCAGGTTAATTCGTCTTCCTCTTCTGTAGACTGATCAGCAATCGGTTCTCCGTCACTTTCGTCAGTTATATCACGATCCTCAAAATCCTCCAAAATTAAAAATGTCCATTCAGGATCTTGGTATTTTTCGTTCAGTCTTTTTATTCGATCACTCCTTCTTTTGGAGCTTTCTCCAGCTTGTTCTGCAATTCGAGGACTTTTTCTTCTTTCTGCAAGTTTTTCTTCTACTGTTTTTATTCTCAATCTCAGTTTCTTAATATATCCTGGTTCAATATATTTCTTTTTCTTGAGTCTTTTAGTGGGCACTGTGTTTTGGCTTTCTTCTAACGCTCTTTTATTTTCATTTGTTTGTGGCACTTCTGTTTCTGTCTCTTCCCTTCCTATCTGACTAATCCCAGGTCTTGTATCTATTTCTTCTGCCTGGTTACTAAGCTGGCCTGGTTCAGGTGAATTTTGATTTTGGCTTTCGAGTGTCTCTGTTTCTGTGTCCTGAACACGTTCTTCTAATTCTATCTGATCCTGTTCAAGCACTTCGATCTCTTGATTTTCTTCTGCTCGAACTTTTGTACTAGTTCTAGTCTGTCCCTTTTCAATTTCAGGAGTCAGTGAAGGAGTATCGATCACCTGTTCTGTCCCTGTCTGACCTTCCTCTTCGTCCTCAGATTTGATGTGAATCTCAATGATCTGAGGGTCTTCGCCTGTGCCTATCTCTTCCTCTCTATTCCACTCTCTATCTTCTTGGTTCCGTTCTCTTGTTCTGATTGGGTCTTCAGTTAAGTCGATTATGGGTATCAAATCATCTTGGCTGGTGCTTGGTTGTTCGTCATCAGCTACTTCAGGACCGGCGTCTGCAGACCCCTCAGCTGGACAACCTTCAGCTCCAGGTTCCTTGTCTGGAACTACTTTCTGTGTATGGCTGGCATGGATCCACTTGGGAACACCTGCACACTTCACTGCTGTCGTGGTCACCAGTATTATCTGGCGTTTTCTCCCCACCTTGGTGCAAGGCAACTCGAACGAGTATGCTTCTTGATTCTAACCCAGTCACCAGGAACCAACTTGTGAACTGGAGTTGTCGGGTTGGCGACGGCGTCTTCCCCAATCTGGCAAGAGATAGAACGCACTTGGTCACCCAGTTGCTTGCAGTATTCAAGTACCAAATCATCAGTAATGCTTAACAGTTTGTATCCTGGTACCCATGCTTGTCTCATCACTCTTCCCATTAGGATTTCATGGGGGCTCAGGCCTGTTTTCTGGTCTGGAATACTTCTGAGGCCCATCAGAACAAGAGGCAAGGCAGTAATCCAATTCATGCCAGTAGAGTCACACATTTTTGCCAACCTCGATTTTATAGTGCCATTTATTTGCTCTACTACTCCAGAAGCCTCTGGACGATGTGCACAGTGCAGCTTTTGTGTAATTCCAAATGCTCTACAGAGCTGAGCGATTATCTCATTCTGAAAATGTCCGCCTCTATCTGATTCAATAATGACTGGAACCCCAAACCTAGGTATCAATTCCTTCAGTAACAGTTTGGCTACGGTTATGGCATCATTCTGTGTGGCAGGGTAAGCTTCCACCCATTTTGAAAACAGGCAGACAATGACAAGGCCATACCTTTTTCCCTCACAACGAGGCATGGTGATGAAATCAATCTGAATTCTTACAAAGGGACCCCCTGATTTTCCAATTTTTCCCAGTTCAACTACTGTTCTTTTAATAGCGTTGAACTGTTGACATGTTAAGCACCTCTGGCAGAGTGATTCTGCTACCTTCCTGAACTTCGGATTATACCAGGTCTGCTGAAACACCAGAACCATGGCATCCCTACCAGTGTGTGAATTTCCATGTATTAGTCTGGCCATAGAGGCAAGCAGGTGCCTAGGTAACACAGGCATACCATTTGGGCCCACAATGACACCATCCTCACGTCTTGGTCGACAACCAAGTTTCCTCCACTTCTCTTTCTCTCCCAATGGCACAGCATGCTGCCACTCTCTCACTTCATCCCAGGTAGGCACTTCTTCAAACACCATAAGTTGGCAGCTGTTTCCAGTCCCTCCCAGTTTGATATTTATGGACATGCGATCTTTAGCACACTGTTTTGCCACTTGATCAGCAAAATCATTTCCCAAAGATACAGCGTCAAGGCCTTTTTTATGAGCAACACATTTGACCACTGCTAATTCTTTTGGTAATTGGATTGCTTCCAATACATTTTGTACAACCCTTCCATTCCGAATGGGGGTACCTGATGAAGTCAGGAATTCTCTTTGTAGCCATAATTGGCCAAAATCATGCACAACCCCATAACAGTACTGACTGTCAGTATACACTTTTATTTTGTTGTCTTTTCCCAATTTGCAAGCTCTTATCAATGCTATCAATTCGGCTACTTGTGCAGACTTTACTCCAAATAAACATGATGCTTCTTTAATGCTGTCTAATGAGACTACAGCATAAGCAGCGCTTAGGCCTACAAGTTCGTGTCTCATACATGAGCCATCCACAAAGTACTCCTCATCATGTACTGGCAAAGGTGTTTCCTTAATGTCTGGGCGGGATTTAGTACTGAATTCTGTCCGGTCAATGCAGTCATGCTCGTTCTCTCCCTGGTCTTCTACAACCATTGAGTCAGGGAGTAAGGTGGCTGGGTTCAGTATATTACACGGAGTAATAACTACATTCGCAGCACCCACGAGAATCCTCTCGTATTTAGTCAGCCGACTAGGGGTGAGATACTGGGTCTTTGTTCGGGTCAGTAAAATTACAACTGCATGTGGAACATACACAGTTACATGATGTCCCATTACAATGGATTCACTCTGCTCTAAGCTCGTGCAAGTGGCAGCTACAGCTTTCAGACACCCAGGTAATCCAGCAGCCACTGGATCCAAAGTGGCAGAAAAATATGCCACTGGGCGTCTAATCAACCCATGCTCCTGGGTTAAGACTGACAATGCACAATTGTCTCGTGTGTCACAGAACAGGGCAAACTCTTTAGAATAGTCAGGCATTCCTAAAGCAGGGACTGTACACAGGCAGTCTCGTAATTTAGTGAATGCTGTTAAGCTTTCATCATCCCATTCAACTGGGTCTTTCGCTCCTTTCTTGGTCATATTTATCAAAGGCTTTGCTAGGACTACGAATCCCACAATCCATTGCCTGCAGTAACCTACAACCCCAAGGAACATTCTGATCTCTTTCTGAGTACGGGGTAACTGCATTTTTTGAATTATTCTGACTCTCTCTGAAGTGACTTTTCTGACGCCTTTTTCTATCTGGTGCCCCAGATATTTCACTGACTTTGAACAGAACTGTAATTTTTCAGGGGCCACTTTATGTCCCTTTTCACCTAGGTGATTCAGCAACGCAATGGTATCAATCACACAATCCCTATGACTTTTAGACGCCACCAAAAGGTCATCTATATATTGTACCAAAACAGACTTCCCAGGTAAGACTAGTGATTCGAGGCATTTTTTCAGGATCTGATTAAAGATAGAGGGGCTTTCTGTGTACCCTTGGGGGACACGATTCCAAACATACACGTGACTATTGAAAGCAAATGAGAAAAGAAATTTGCTGTCTGGATGCAATGGGATCGAAAAGAATGCATGACATAGGTCAATCACGGTGAACCACTCAGCATCCCAAGGAATCTGATACAGGATTACTGCTGGGTTCGGGACAATAGGACAGTAAGGAACAACGATCTTGTTTACCTTTCTCAGGTCCTGCACTACTCTGTACTTGCCACTAGGTTTCTTGATTCCAATTATGGGAGAATTACAAGGGCTGCTCATCACTTCTTGTATGATGTTTGCTTCTTGCAATTTCTGTATTTCAATGGCAACTCCTGCTCTCACTTCGGTACTCATTCTGTAAGGCTTGTTATTGGGGTAAACTGCATTTTCTTTCATGGCTATTTGTATGGGATCTACATTTGCTATTAATCCTACATCCTTTCCAGTAAAGTCCCATACTTCTGATTTCACTGTCTTTTGAAGTTCTTTGGGTAAGTCTTGTACAGTCATTCGTTTAATCTCTGAGTCAGGTCTGATTAACATTAACTTGTGGATGCCATCTTCGTCTGGGGTCTGAATTTCGACGCCCTTTGGTGTGCAAAAGATAGTACAGTTCATTTTGCACAACAAATCACGTCCCAGTAAGTTTACTGGACTGGTGTCACAAACGACAAATCTATGCATTTCTTTAAAGTTCCCTATTGTAATCTCCATGGGCTCAGTAACTGGGGTACTAATCAATTGATTAGATACACCTACTACCTGGATTGCATCTCCTGAGAGGGGTAGGTTTGGAACGTCCGCTGTTCTCACAGTAGAACGGGTAGCACCAGTGTCCAACAGAAAGGTGACATCATTACCATCAACCTTTCCTTCAATGTATGGCCCTGACTGGTCTACCAGCAAGGAGGCGCCAAGTACACACTCCTTGTCCTCCCCTCTCAGGCCCCGTCAGTACTCGTCATCACAGAGAAAAGTGTCATTTAACAAATACTGCGAAGTTGCTGCATTTCTGTTCTCATTACCTCCCCAGATTTCTATGTCGTCACCCTGCGGTGATTTTCCCTTAAAATTAGGTTTTGGCGCTCGGGGCACTTGGATTGTTTTTACCTGCTGCTGGGTCTTTCTTGGTCTTTCATTCTGCGTCTGTGGAATTAAGTCAGGGGTTTGGGTATTATCATGCTGTAAATACGGACACTCGTCTCGCCAATGTCCAATTTCCCCGCACTGGTGGCAGGGGAATTTCTTTTTAGCTTCTTCTCTGCTCATTTTTACTTTGGGCTTTCCCCCACCCCCAGGGCTTTGATTTTGGGTACTTTTACTCAATTTACTAAATTGCTTTTCTGTTGTTCTGCGAGCTTTACCTGTGCCCACATCACCTTTTCCTTGAGTGCCTTTTTCTTATCTGCCATCTCGTCCTCACAGTATTTTGCATACCGTAGGACCTCGTCTATTTTCTTGGACTGCCAACAGATTTTGTTATCTTTGATCCACTGACAAATTTTGGGTCTTAGACCGTTTACAAACCTGTAAATGAAGTGGGTCATATCCTTCATCTCGATGTTATCTATACCACTGTATGTTTTAAACACCTGTAACAGTCTTTCATAAAAGGAGTGCACAGTCTCGTCCCTTTCCTGCGTGGTTCTATCTATTTTTGTCCAATCAGTTTCCTTTGCGGGCACTTTTAGCTTCAAATGTTGAATTACTTGATCATATTTTCTCATCACGTCTTTAGAGGGTTCCCCTGTTCTAGAGTCCCTCGGGTACTCTTCACTAGGCCAAGCTATGGCTATTTTACACTCGGTCCATAAGTCTACCGGAACCACGATATCAAAGAACCCATCCAAATCTTTCCACAGGCATTTTGGAACCTTTACAAACCTTTCCACCTGCCTGTACCAGTCCACAGGCTTCTCTCGTAATTTTGGGAAATCATTTGTAAAGGACACAATATCCTGTCTGGACCATGGAACATGTACGTATTATCCACCTGGCACTTCACGCATAGGACATAACTGTTCGGGTTTATCAGCTTCCTTTAGAACGAATTGAGGAGTCACTTGTTTAGATCTAGCCTCCTCTTTCTTCTTGGCCCACCTGGCTTTCCACCTGTCCACATCTCCCCATTTCTGTAATACTATCAATAAGTCTTTGACCTGTGCCTTCTTCCCTGACATGTTCAGGTTTTCCAGATCCTTGTCTGAGAAATCTGCTCTGTACGGCTTTTGCAAAGGCTTTGATTTTGAGATATCTATTCCCATACTAGCTGCAGTGTCAGTTAGTTTTTCATGGAGTACCCTGGCATTTCGAGTAAGGCTCTTGCAGATAAACAACAGCTCTTCTTCTGTGTAGGTATTTAATCGATCTAATCCTACATTTCCTGCCATAAGTTCTTCTATTTCTACTCTCAGTTTGTAGAGATCTAGAGGTTTTGACTGAAGTGTTTGTTTTTCTAATTCTCGACTCCATCGCTCAATTTCTTCAGGAGTTACTACCGTGACACTCTTAGTACCCGAAGTTGATTACATTTGAATCTCCCTCGCATTGAAAGGGTTATGTCTTTTCTGCATCCTTTTTCCTGATTCCCTAATGGGCAGATCCATTAGCGACACTTCAGACTCACATTCACTTGTTAAGTCGTCTGCAATTGAGGGCTCTGATCTCGGTTGGGCTACCACTGGGGTAATAACTGGAGTTCTTGGACTTCCCTGTCGATCCCCATACAATGGAACCACTGGTCCAATAGTAACCGGAATTGTTAAAGACTCAGGACTTGCATTTAACTGAGAAATCCTCTGAATTATTTCAGCTCTCTGCTTAGCTAGTGCTTCTCGTTCTTTGTCCTCCAATATCCTTTCAACGGAATTGTCATGTAATACTTGTGGGGTTAAAGTTGGAGCACAACTCGGGGCAGTGGGAGGTGTCTCTCTGGGTCTTTCACCATAACTAGGTCTAGGGGGCAAAGTACCTGTGGCTAGGGATCTTGGTTCTTCCTCATATGAAGGGTTTAGGAACGGCATTCCTGAACCGGAATGTCTTGCCTCACCTTCGTAGGGAGATCTAGAGCAAAAGTCTCTTTCACGGGAGTATCTTGTGTCCCCACTAGCTGATATTCTTGGATAAATATCCCTTGCATCCACGGGACCTAAACTCTCGGTATAGGGAGGTATGAAGCAACCCCCTCCCACACTGGCAGATCTGGCCTCTTCCTGGGGCGGAGGTCTTCGAGAATTATCCCCTTCACTAGAAGGTCGGTGTCCTTCATTATAAGGAGGTGGACTTCTTAAAAACAGGTCATCTAACAATTCATCATCCGACTCTCCAATAGGCACCCAATGTTTACACTTTTCTGTTTTCTTCTCCCCCCCCCAGGGGGACCACACGCTGGCATCATTGGAAACAGTCCTTCTACAATCATATTCTGTCTCCACTGTTTCATCTTTTTGTCACGGGTCTCTTGTTTTAGTTTCGGATAAAATTTAGTTAACCCTTTATCCATCCCTGGCTTATCCCTTTCAAAAGCTTCAATTTCCCATTCCTCTAGTGCTTCGTACTGCGTTAATCTAGGTCTGGGATGTAAATCATTCATTCGGGTTCTCAAATTAAATAGAATTCTGCCATTAAATGTACCTTCTAACGGAAAAGCCAATACTCCGTCATCCTTTGTGTACTCCACCCAATTTTCCAACCATACACACGAGTGGTACCCTTTATCGAACATCATGAAAGATGCAGGAGTATTCGGTGGCGGGATGACAACACCTTCTCTGGTTCTAATCGGTTTGTCCTTTTTGAAATAATTCTTTACTTTATCTACAAGGGACACTTTTCTTTTGTTTCCGTACATAATGTCGGTTTTAACACCTTTCCACTGATCGTTCTCAAATCCCAAATGTCGCGGATCAGGTCTAGTATGCGGTCTGTACGAATGCCACATACGATTTCTGCGAGTGACTTTGTTTACAAAATCACCCCAATCCAAGTGCGTCTCTTATTTTCGTGCGACCAATGAAATGCACGAATTTAAATATTCTCGACCAATGGGTGCGCGGCCTTTCGCGAGACAGGTTCTCACGCTTCGGCACTCACCCCTCCTTTACAATTCCAGCTCCGCTACGCACCCGCTGCGTCTACCAATCCCACAGAGTGACGTCAGAGCAGCTTCGCGACTGACTCCCTCCTTCACAAGGTAACGGAAACTTTCTTTCTTTCTAAAGTGCTAGTGCTTGGTTATTTAACAACGAATACACATTCGCCACTGTACTCAAGTGTCTAGACAGGAAAGATTTGTTTCACTGCAAGTAAACTACTTCCATTTACTTTTCACACTCTACCGATAGATCTCTTCTGCCTACCCTTCACACAAGCATTGGAGAACCTGCTACTACCCTAGACTAATCCACTTTTCAGGGATATATCCAAGTCTAAAGTTTCACCAGTGAGCCCCTTTGCTTTCACCCAAGCTCCGATGAACCTGCTACTTTTCCGGTGTGACCCTCACTAGGTTATGCCACAATAGGAATTTTGCCAATGAACCTCGTTGCTAACATTTATTCAATCATATATTCAGAAAAACCCTAGTTAGTGCTTCCAGTTCTACCTAACCTTCACTAACCTTCCTGGAGTAAGTGACCTCAAAGCAAGTGGATTCTCTTCACCACTCGCTATTCAATCCCTCGGGGATTCCCAACAACATAGTAGACGTTTTACGAATGAATGGATTAATACATATAACAGTATAATAACAAGAATAACGATTTTAAAACATTTCATAATCTTTCAAAGCAAACATTTCAAGTGAGTGATCAAATCACCTGAACTGCCTACCCTCTTAGCAGCAACAAGGTTTGTTACTTAGCAGCATCCAACTTATCTAACTTATCTAGTCCTATCTAACTTTTAACTATTCCCTAACCATCCTCTGTGCTACCAGTAAATTACTGATAGAGATCGTGGGTCACCCGACCAACAATTTCACCATATAGTTCTCGGGCCCATAAATTTCAATTCACCATATACATTAATCAGGCGACCTCACAAATCTACCATCAGCAACCCTGATTCCTTCCTATTGTATTCTAGTGTACCCGACTTACCATCCACCGTCACGGGTACCTAATGACCACGATAGATCAGGGAGCTAGCTGTAAAGAAAGGCAGGCAAAATACAAACCCAACTTCATAAACTTTGATTTTCATAAAATGACCACGGACAACTGAGAAGTTTTAAAGGTTTTATCTAGAAATCAGTATCTGCGAGTATTAGGCTTACAGTTAAAAGGCAATCAATAATCAAGATAACAAAAGCACGTAACCATACAAGAAAAGTGTAAGGGCAATCATTTAAGTTTGTAAATAGAGTGACAGGGAACACGCTAAGTAGACTTAAACTGAAACTCAAGAATGGACATTTATAAATGAGCAATCTTATTGCATGTACTAAAATTATGCTATTAGGGCATACTTCATGAGAGAGAATTTAGAAACTTGTACACCTATAGAAAGGGTAAAAGGTGGAAACCGCTATAATTCTAACATTATATCGTTAACTGTAGGTTTCAGGAGAAAAATATAAACCACATCTAATTCATAAACAGTATGGGAAAGAATTGTGCTCTAACAAGGTAGGGTAACATAGGAACATACTATGAGAATAAAATGCAATAGGTTTTCATATGGTAGACTGCGGAAAGCATGGAAAATATAACATGTGCAAAGGTATGTCTTTATTGAAGCAAAGACAGAAAATAGAAAGGTGCAGTATAGAATTCTCAGCCCTATCTATATATTTACCTAGAATGGTGTGAAAACCAACCCTGGCCACGGATCAGTCAAGGACAGGAAATACCCCAAGGAATAGCAGTCATCAATGGGACAGCAGGTGCAGAATGGACACCCCAGGACAGGACAGGAAACCCAGATTAGGATCAGGACAGAACCACCAAGGCACGACCAGCACCCGCAGTTCGGAAGCAACGCCTGAGCTCCACCCTCTCTGCAGCTATCAGTCAGAACCCCGATTGGGTTAGCGAACTCCCCAGCAAAGTGCTCTGCCAGCACTTAAGGTTTAGTAAAACCTTTAAAAGTCTATGGTCAATTTCGGACAGAGTGCTCCGCAGCGCTCTGTAAATTCAGTCACCTATTGAGTGCGTTGGGTCAGTGACAGGTCAGCTATTCAGACAAGTCGGACAAATTCTATAGCTAAACCTAGGCTAGTTATACTGTTATCGGGTCAGTGTACCACCCCCCAATGTTGCAAAGTGTCAGAATCCACAATTTCGATTGGTCCCAAAGTAGGCTAGGTTAACAAACCAATCAGAACAGACTATTGTAAGCCTAAATTTACATTCTTGGGTACCGCCTAGCAAGATTGGGGTTCCCATGAGAAGTCGCACTGAATACAATAGGAAGAAACACATTGTTAATAATGTAACACATTTCAGCTTCTCTGACTGGGTGAAGGTGCATCTTCGCAGGCACGTCTTGGCAGCGACTTTCTCTTGGCGCTGTGTCAATGCCACCTCGCTACTTCTGGTCCTGCGCAGTACTGCACTCCAAAATGGACTCCCAAGCACCCCATCACCCCTCCATACCGAGGATACATGGAAAGTAAGCGAAAACAAATTAAAATATAGAAATAAATGAATAAACTACATAACATGATTGGGTACTTATGATTTATCACTATAAAATTATACTATGCAGTTATATTTTAGTGCAATACACAATAACACAAGAGCATCTGCACAAGCTTCACCACATTATTACACAAGCAGCCATCTTATGGCTATTACGCATGCGCACCCTTTCCCTCCAGAATTACAACTACGTCACGTCACGCGAGTGTGACTAACGCATGCGCAGAAGCAATATTCTAAACGGCGGCCATTTTAAAGACACAAATTAATTGTATTAGTAAAACACATAGGCAAGCATCACTAAGATACATGTATATAGTCAAAATAAAGGAAATTAATAAGACGTACAATTAGATTAGAGAGTTATACATGAATCGAGGTTCTTGATTTCAGCAAGTCGCGTAATGTGCGAAATCTTGCTTCATCAACCTCACAGGTTCTAAATGACCCAACCATAGAATAACACACACCACACCCCTTTTTAAAAAAACAAAAACAAGAAAAATATTAAAAATCCCACCCCAGAAAGAAAAAAAAAAAAAAAAGAAAACAACAAAAAAAAAAGAAAGAAAAAAGTCCATCAATTTGAGAGGAGTATGTTTCACACGTGAACTCTTACGTGAAAGACCAGAATCTTCATTGCAATTAGTAGAAACAATGTTAGAAAAATCATCATGCACAGTATTGTCAGACATATTATCATTGGTTACATTTTCACAAATAACAGTGTTGTCAGACATATTATCATTAGTTGCATTTTCCTGAATGTTACACTCACACAGAGGAGAAAGATTATCAAAGGCTTCATGAGTACCAGAAAAATCAAAGTCATTATTTATGACTTGCAGATTACCAGGAGACGCTAGGCTAGAATGTTGTTGCGTAGACTTCACATCATTGGATTTACATATTGAAATGCGTCTAAAATTCCAGATCTTGCCACCCTCAACTCTAACAGCCTTACTAAAAACTTCAGTAACTTTAACTGGATTAGACCATCTGGAAGCTCCCTTGCGAATTTGTCCCCCAAACTTCACTCTCACAAGATCCCCTACATTTAACTTAGAAGTATTAGCTTTCTGTACAGAATTCTGTGACATTTTCGCTTGGTATTTACTAACACGATCTCTAACACTTTTCAAATCCAATTCCAAGTAATCACCATTCTTAGCTTTTAACCACCAAGGCATGAATTTAGAGCCCGGTTTCCTACAACGAAACATCTCAAAAGGAGATAACCCTGTTACAGAGTTAGGAGACATGCGATAAGTCAAAAGAGTAGCTTGCAAACTTTTTCTCCATTTCAAACCACTCCGTAAAGCTAACTGACAAGACTCCTTAATCACTCTATTAAAACATTCCACTTGGCCGTTAGCTTGTGGAAAATAATTGGAAACTCTCTTGTGCACAATACCACAGCTGGATAGAAAAGATAGAAAAACATCACTAACAAACTGCGGGTCATTATCAGAAATGATTTCTTCAGGCAGACCTTATCTACAGAAAACTTCATTCAAAAACTGTATAATAACATCAGAATTGACCTTTTTAACAATTTTCAATTCTGGCCACTTCAAAAAGTAATCGACCAGAACAACAGCAAACATATCTTTTCCAGATTGGTAATTAAAAGGACCAATAATGTCAATCCCTAGCTTACGCCACAGACTCTGGACAAACTCAATAGGGGTAACACCCACAGAAATCGGTTTCACAGATTTGTCACTCAAAGAACAAGGAGAACAATTCCTAACCCACCTGTCAATCATGCAATCCATACTAGGCCACCAATAAAAAATCCCTAATTCTCCTCTTAGTTGTGGACATCCCCATATGCCCCTCACGTGCAAGATTGCAAATAGACTCTCTCATATCCTTGGGAGGAACAATTTTATCAGCTCTGAAAACCATGCCAAAATGTTCCATTAATTCATCCCTAACCTTAAAGAAAGAGGCCAAATCACCACTCAGTTTCCTCTCTTCAGGCCAACCTCTACTTAGAAAAACCCTCACCTTCTTCAAGACTTCATCCTGTTGCATAGCTTGTGTCCATAAAGTTTGAGAAATCAATTTGGATTGGTCCTTTCCATTGATAACGTTTACGTCACATATAGTAAAAGCAACATCACATTCTTCGGGATGTTTTACTACAGAACTATCACTGATGGGAAAGCGTGACATGCAATCCGCATGAACATTAAGACGCCCTGGGACGTAAACAACCTCACAATGATATTCTTGTAACTTTGCAGCAAGCCTCGCTAGACGAGCAGTGAGAGTCCTACCACCACCAGCCGACAACATACTAACAAGGGGTTTATGATCAGTCCTTAATGAAAATTTTGTTCCCCAGAGAAATTGGCGGAAATGTTGAGTCGCCCAAGTACAAGCAAGTAGCTCCTTTTCTATTGTAGAATAATTACATTCTGCATCTCGTAGAGTCCTTGAAGCATAGGAGACTACATATTCCCCAAGCTTATCTTTTCGCATCAGAACGGCTCCTAGACCAACATTACTAGCGTCGACGCAGACAATACATTCTTTTGCAACAGAAAATGGTTTCAGAAAAGGAGCATCAACGATTTTACTTTTGAGAATGTCAAAAGATTCTTGTTGGTCTTTACCCCATACAAATTTTGCCTGTTTCTTTAATAAAGAACGCAAAGGATGTACTTTAGTGGAATAATTTTGTACAAATTTTCCATAGAATTCAGTAAGGCCTAGAAAAGACAACAACTGTTCTTTAGAAGTAGGAACATGGGCCGAGGTAATACTTTTAACATGGTTAATTTTGGGCTTAATACTGTTTCTTGAAATTTCATGGCCCAAGTACCCCACTTTAGACTGTCTAAACTTGCATTTGGAAAACTTTAGAGTTAAACCTTTCTCTTGAACACTGCTTAATACAGAATGTAGATTAGAATCATGTTCTTTAAAATCCTTACCAAATATTAGAATATCGTCTTGAAACGCTATTGCACCATTACAATTCTTGAGCAGATCTTTCATCAACCGTTGAAAAACGGAGGCGGCACTAGCTAGTCCGAAAGGCATCCTCAAATACTGGAATATGCCTTCCGGAGTAACAAATGCAGTTTACTTCTTAGATTCTTCATGCAATTCCACCTGGTGATATGCACTGACCAAGTCAATTGTTAAAAATACAGTAGCACCAGATAAAGAAGAAATTAATTCATGGATATTTGGTAGAGGGTGTTTATCAACCCAGATTTCTTGGTTTAAACTGCGGAGATCCACACATAAGCGGAGATCTCCTGAACTTTTAAGCGATAAAACAATGGGAGATACCCACGGGGAAGATTCAATGGGCTCAATAATTTGTTTCAAAACCAGGTCGTCCAAAATTTCTCTAAGTTTACTCCTGTAAGCTATTGGGACATTCCTTACCCTGTGTCTAACTGAAACTGCATTTTCATTGAGAATTATTTTATGTTCAAAGTCAGAGTATTTTCCAAGAGTGTCCTTAAAGAAATCAGGAAAATTCATCTTAAGGTCATCTACAAAACATGAATCTTCCACAAGCACACTTGAATCCATCTCAACTAAACTATTTACTTCCGAATCTATAAAACATACTGGAGGATTGGCATTAGGATCAAGCTTAATTCCTAGATCACGTTGATGTGGCCACCCAAGAATACCTACCCCTTTAGTAGCTACATACACCTTCCCATTGGTGATTCTATCTCTGATTTGAATGGTAGCCCAAAAGAAACCTTCCAGATTTATTTTTTGTCCAGTGTAACCTCCAGGTCGAATATCAGGGATTAATAATTCCCTGTTTCCCCATAAACTTCTGAACAACTTTAAACCAATGATAGTATACCATGAACAGGAATCTATCATCAATTCAATTGAAATATTGTCAACTAAAATGGGACAAGAGGGAAATTCTTTGTGTTCATTTTCATCTACAGAAAGAATGCAGTTAAAACTATGGAGAACTTCTTCTTCTTCTTGTGAAACATAGTTAATTTTTTTAATAGAACGACACACATTACCAAAATGTCCTTTTCTTTTGCATTTGACACACACCCTGTCCCAAGCAGGACACCCTCTGTAATTACCAACATGGTTAGAACTCCCACAACGATAGCATGAAATATTTCTTTTTTGAGAAAACTTGTTATCAGAAAAGTTCTTATTATCTACAAGTTTCTTATCACTGTCTTTTTTAAATAAACCTTTGGAAGAAAAATTCGAATTAGTTTGGTTCTTAACTAAAGAAACCTCAGCTTCAGGAATTTGTTGTTTAGCACCAGTACCTCTAATTTCAGACACAAATAATTCTGATTGCTCTATACCCTTGGCAATATTAATAACAGCACTGAGGGAAGATTCTGTGCCTAGCCAAAGTCTCTCTTGAATTTTCTTGCTCTTTGTTCGCATCATAATTCTGGTCTCTAAGAACTTGTTCATAAGAGATCGTTTCAAAAGCACAAGAACACGCTAAAGAACGTAGAGCTGAGGCATAATTCTCAATGGATTCATCTTGTTTTTGAACTTGGGAGTAGAATTTGAACCTTTCCATGACTGTGTTTATTTTCCTCTCAAAACGAATTTTCATCTGTCTGGTAGCTTTCTCAAAAACATCAGTATCCCCCGCATCATCAATAGGGGGAAGATTGTCAAATTCCTTGATGCCTGCGCCCCCTAAGCAATGTCTTAAAAGAGCTAATTTCCTCTTTGTAGAACAACCATCCTTCTCAAGCACATCAACATATGCCACGAACATTGGGAACCATAGTCCCACTCAATGTTAGGATCACCAGCAGTTTGTAAGAAATGAGGAGGAGCTGCAATGTTCGACACAGAAAATGATAAGTTCTTTACTTAGAAAATATAAAAAATGAGGTAAGAATAGAGAAGAAATACCTTTGAGTATAAAGTAAAAGAGTTATCAACTTTCCATAAAGATATGTGATGTCAAACTTGTTTCCGATTGAAAATACGAGCGAAAAGTTAAATATTCAAAATGGCGGCACACAAATGACGTCAGCGCGTCATTACAGGTGAAAGGTGACTCCAATAATGCTTTGAGATTAGCTCCCACAATGCTTAGCAAGAGGGCGTCAGCGTCATCAAAAGAGAACAGTGGATGTCGCATGCAGAGAGTTCGGAGACGCGCTTGAAGAATTTTTAAAGATACGCGCACCAACGGCATCCAAGGTAATGATAGATTGAGGCCGTAAAATATGTTATCCGAGGCAATGTATGCGCAAAAAAAATAAAATAAATAAACAGCATCAAAAGTACGTTACCCGACAGCAACGAAGGTTCCATTCAACTCCAGTTGAAAAGAAAACACGGAGTAGTCTTAAATAGATATAACGTGAATGTTGTTCTTCAAATCTGGAAATATTACGATCCCAAACGTCGCCAAGAATTATGTAGTAAACGGGCCCACGAATGAAGTAGATTCCAAGAAGTATTTATTCAGATGAAAGAACAACTTAACATCCACAGCAGAGAACAGCAATAACGATCTTCATCCTACGGTAGCCAACCTTCCTCTGCCCTGACATTCTACTGACATGCTACAGTGACCTCACAGGTTCTCCATGACCCAACCATAGAATACCACACATAGCTAATGCGTTGTCATAGAAATAGTGCATCTTTGCAAATTTTTGCAGAAGCATCTGAAAAAAGAGGTTATGTTGTCGTGAATCAGCAGAGGTGGCCATCTTGTGAAATTCAAAGGGGTCAATTCTCACACATGTTGCGCTGGGTGAGTGTCACAAAAGTGATGCCAACCAGCGCAAAATGTATTTTTACCAATTTACTTACCAACACAAAACTTGTTTTACAATGCAAAGTACCCTGAAAATGACACAAAGCAGTGTAAAGCACTGCAGTGCTTTACTTGGCGCCAAGGGGGTGTTGCATGTGTGGTACATTGCATTCCCATGATACAACCCATGCCTTTTGCTGTAAAACCATATCTACACACAATTGTAGACACAGTTTAGCGTCAAAAGTCAACACCACTTCACAGGAGGCACTAAAAGGAGAAATGTTTGGATTTCTTCTTTCTTTTCAGACTTTGTATGCGTGCTGCACTGTCGCGCAAAGCAGCGCAGCCTCAAAGGGGGATGCGCTGCGTTGCGTGCCTTTTTGAAAATCCGGCAAAAGTGCATTATCGACAATAGAACAGGTTCTGCCTGACCTCCCGAGTATCCTTAACCTGTCGAACTCCTTCAATACCACTGACCATGAAAAGTCTCACAGAAACCATAAGCAACAGAAAGAGTGTACCAGGACCTTGCTAAACGGGTACAGGTCCAACCTCACAAACAGATACTAAAAAACCAAAGAAGAGAATTCCTTCTCAAACCCCAAAATAGTCCCATAAAGGAATTATGCAAAGGTCCATCCTCACCCTTTGGTTTTTCAGTCTTTATGTGGGACCCTTAGGTGATGTTGTAACAAAATAAGCTGTCTCGTACCGACAAAATGCAGATGATACACAAATATAAATGAACACTGATGGGCCTATTCACAGACTGTATTGTGTAGTACTTTAACACTACTACAATAGTGCTACTAAAGTACTACAAATGTGAGTCACAAACCTACTTGTGTAAATTTCCAACTCTACCTTACCTGTCATTTCTATCGGGAGTTCCTGTCACTTGTATGTTTATTCTGTAGCTGTAAAGGAGGGAAGTAGCAGGGGACTGGCTGGAGAAAGGGACACACTTACTACTAGATGGGGGGTTAACGGGGATTATGGAAGGCTTTAGGGAGGATTAGGTTGGGGTTTAGGGAGGGACATGCACCCACACACAACAGAGTAAGAACATTGGTAATCACAAACTGCACTTCTAAAGTTACAACAGCCAAAAACTGACCCAAAACAGTAGCAGTTTACTCTGGAGTAAGTCCAGCAGCACACATGGTCAACCACTGGTACAACAGCACTCTCATAGAAAATTAAGGAGGTTGGGACTTAAAATAAAACTCCATAGGAAATAATATTAAGTTATATTATATTTTAACAACCATTTTTAAATTTCTAAATTATTGTGACATTTAAAAAAATATACAATTAAATTACTTTTAAATAATTCTATACATCACCAGGGAGAGGTCAAAGTGGCCTAATGGCACAACAGGTCAAGAGTGAGTGAGAGAAAAGAGGTCAACATGGCAGGGAATTGTGAGTAAAAGCACACACAGAGTAAGTGGGGGGGGCAATAAGAGCAGTGTAAAAATAGAGGTCAGAGGGGCAAGACAGCTAAGAAGAGGTGACTGGTGCGACAAGTCTGGGGTGCAAGGGAGACCCAGAAAGGTTAAAGATAAAGGAGAAATCATTGCAGGAGAGTCCGGCGGGGTACCTCTCTGCAATGTTGGCGCTGTATCGAAAAGAGCTCGGTCTGGTTGAAAGACCAGGCATAGGTTATTGATGCAAGTAGGGCTTTTAATATGCAGTAATATTTATTGAAAGTAATGTATGTATGTAATGCTTCATTAAATTATCAATACAAAAAAGGTTGCTAAATATTTTATAACTAAATTATAAATGTTTTACTTTTTTAACATAATGTTATATATATTTATATTTTTAACTAATTTAAATAATAATAATGTGACATAATTTAACATTATTTTCCATATTTATCTAGAGCAGACAGTACCCAAAGGACGACTGTCCACCTCTCACAGTGCAACACTTATACTTGCTCAGACTCTCCTCTAACACAGGGAGGGCTGTAACAGGGAATGGTGCAGGGGAGCCCCCACCTTCCCAAGCCCCCGTTGAGATCCATGTGTCTAAATATCAGTGAGATACTGATGCCTCAGGCAATGCTTAATTTGTAAAAAAAAAATAATAATAAGTGCTCGCTAGGGCTCTCGTCAGGAGTGTATTGCAGCTTGAATCACCCAGTGCTGTCAATGACAATACCAACACAACTACTAACCATCACACTCCTACAAGTCTGACAATTCAGACTATTCCAGGCCTCCAAAGCTATAAGAATGGCTTGGGTGGCAGGTAATAGCCATTTCTTTTTATGTATATTGATTTAATAATTGAATGTTGTTGGGTCAATTTCTAAATTAGCCAGACAGAGCCAACTTCTGGCAGACTGTCACAATCGCCCAGTGTTAAAAATCAAGGGGCAGATTTACAACAAAGTAACGCAGCACGGTGCAGCAAGTCATTTTGCTGTGCCGTGCTGCGTTAGTTTGAAAAGCACAGAGATGCAACATATTTACAAGAATATGTCTCATCTCAATGCTTCCCCTGCGCTGGCGCACAAACTGCAGCCAAGCGTCGGCACAGGCACCCTTGCACCATGATGCAAGGATGCCTGCGTCGTGGGGAGATTGTTTTTGTGCAGGAAGGCACACCTTCCTGCACAAAATCAATCACAAGAGGCTTTTTCCTCTTTCAATGCCTGCTGTAGAATGCAGCACACATTGAAAGAGGAAAAAACTAGGAGAAATGAGAAAATGTCCCCTCGTTGCGCCTCGCTACGCCACCTCTAGGGTGGAGTAGCATTCACACGCATCTCCAGATTTACGATTTCTTGTAAATCTGGAGATGTGTCTTGTTCCGTGGGTGCTGCGTGGAAAAACCCACAACAGCTCCCATGGAACGCCCCTTCCAGGCACAGTGCTGCGTGTGAAGGGGTTGTATTTACAAGGAGAGGAAAAGTCACGCAGGGTTGCTTTTCCTCTCCTTGTTAATATGGAGGAGCCCCCTGCGCCACCAGGACATCATGAAAAGCGACGTAGTGATGGCGCAGGGGGCTTGTAAATCTGCCCCCAATTTCTGGTGCTGAGCACCAGAAACACCAGGCCCAAATTAAGCACTGGAAGGACTTCTGTGCGAGGAGGGGAGAGGTTGGGAGGGATGGCGTCACCATCTCACCATTTTGTGATACATCATTGAACACGTTCCTGTTACTATCTATTATGTATTTCGTCTACAACATTTGATGCAACTGTGAAGCGTTTCTGTATCAATATTTGAGCGATTGAGCACAAATGTATTTTTATTATTTCAGACTTTGGATAGATATACAAGCGACAAACAGAAGATTGACAAATCTTTTCGAACGCGGCCTTTGCACTTTGGATGTTCGTATGCAGTTGAGAGTCAATCGGATTCAGAGATTTGTCCTAAGGTGAGTTTGTGTTTTTTGTGGTTACTTAGCATTAACATGGAATTAATTAGTGCCGAAAAACCAGGTTGAAGGGGTCCTGCAGGCCAAGGGTCTTGTCAAGGCATATCGGGATTCTTGTCTGTGAGTAGTGTCACAAAACAAAGATATCTGTACAGGAAATGGTGATGAAGTCATAATGTATGCATTATTTTGTTGCAGTGGGTAAATATGGTATCATTGAGTACCATAATCTGTGCAAACCCGACAACAACAATACAGATAAATGCAATGCCAACGTATGCCTTTACCTGTCCCCATATAAAAATGTTGGGGTATATTATCAAGGCGGGCGATATGAAATTATCGCCGCTTTAGCAGACAGATAATTTCATCGCCTGTTACATCCTGCTTTTCTTTCTTCTCTGTCCTTCTTTAGTGTTTGTTATAACTTGCTCAGCATACATCTATGATGTCACATAGAATGCTGGTTGTGTATGCTTGAGATGAGAGTCAGTTACATCTGAGGCTGAGCAGCAGTCCAGCTGCTCCTGGTGGGATTATATTTGGACTTACTTATTTCTTCATTATCATCTTGATCTGATACCAATCTTCAATAAATCAAATATAATTTTATACCCTGAATTTATGGACTTTAATTGTTACATCGCCCTATTAGCAAGCTGCCGCTAACAGCAGTTAGCGACAGTTTGTAGGAGATAGCGAGTGGTTTGGGGCCTGCTTTGCATGTCAGCGATTATTTATCCCTAATGACATGCAAAGTGGGCATACCCACCCTGTTATCAGTCGCTAACATCGCTATCGCCTATTATCAACGCAGGTGTAGCGTTTAAAAAATTTGCGCTAGGCGCAAATATCGCTGAAAACGAACGCCTGCTCAGGCCAGTTCTTAACCATTATATCCAATGGGAGGTGGATATTCTGGCTAAGTCCCCATTGGCGATAATGCCTGAATATCGCTGGATTACCAGCGATATTCACGCATTTCACTGCTATCGCCGGAAATGTTATTGCATTTGAGATAAACGTTGCTAACAGCACGTTATCTCTGCGATAAAATCCGGCGATGCACGGCAATAGAAAAAATTTCGCTAAGCTTAATTAGCGATAAATATTGATACTTGTTGATAATATGCCCCGTAATGCTCATAAACACAATGTCAAAATATGTCATGATCTATGTCTGCACGCCAGCGATGATACTGGCAGTAGCAATGTCGATGTATGCCATAATTCATGTACCAACGACAATGATGTTACCAGTAAAATCAATGTCAATGTATGTCATGATCTAGGGATGCACAACTATGTCGATATGGGTAAAAAAAGACAATACTAGTGTACACTATGACATTAGTACACAAGCTATTGAGAATGTTGATAAAATGACACCAGTGACTGTCATATAATTTTTAGGAGTTCCAGTGAACTCGTACCATGGCTGTCGGATTTACCCAAGATGACTTCCCCCATCAACCCAGAGTCAGAGATAAATGGCCAGACTAGCCCGCAAACCCACAGCCACGACTAGCGAATAACAGATCACAGGTGGGGCCTATCTTAACTCAAAGATAAACGCACACCCAGGGAATGCTTTGATCGATCCCACAGATAGATAGTGGCACCACAAACTGGTCCACAGCAATTGGCTCCAATAAAATACGTTTGGCCTAAGATGTGCATTCCCCAAAAATACCACAAAGCTAGATAACCCATATAGATAGAAACCCTCAGCCCATCAGGACACAACATGCACACCACACGTGGTGGTCATGCATCCCTCATGCCGGACATCTGGACACATACGCACTGGACCACACCAGCTCTCCATGTGGTCGAGAGCCATCTGTGTTCTTATCAGATGCCTAACCCTGTTAATTCACAACTGTGATGCATTTTAGGAATGTAGAAATCAGTTTATGATACTTCCAAGATGTGTACAAAACCTGCCACAACTTTGTACACCGCAAGACTTTCCTCAGATGCTTTCTGTTGAGACTCTCCTAGCCACTGCCTTTAAATAAACCAACTTGTTCCTATTTTGCCAAATACCTCTTGTCTTTTCATTTCTTTAAGGTAAACTCATATCCCAGCAACATTTTTTTTCATTGTTATTCAAAATATATTTTGAACCTTCATCTGTTACTGAGTGGCTTGGCACTAGACCGTATCAAAGGAGGGTGCATAAATACACCTGCACAGCAACTATCAATCCAAAGGGGGTTTGAAATTTGTCATGGAAACATCCTGGATGATGTTTTATATACACAAAGAACACTTAATTCATGGGCAGAACTCAAAACTTTGATCCCAGCCTGCTATGGAAGCCCTAATGAGGGCTTGTGTAAAGAGTCTCTCCTAGACTGGACTCTAGCAGTTCTGATATGTCTTCTCAAATGTACCCTCTGCCACTCACTGTACGCAGATTACAGAAGCCTAGTCACATTCACCGAGACAATTATTGTAATGGTAGAGATGGACTCTGGGAGCAATAAGAAACTTCTGACGGTCAAGGAGTGTAAAAAGATTACTTTAGGTTCACGGGGTCCACAAGGTTAATCTACCTGCTAAAGGCATCTTCTATACTCTCGACTGGGATGCAAAGGATTGGGAAGAGATGTCCAGATTCTGCAGTGCTGAAAGCTCTGTCAAATTCAAACCAGAACTGGGACAAATCTGGGTGGTTACATCTGGACCATGGCTTCCAGGCACCGAACAATGGTGTCCCAATCTAATCAGCATAAGCTTTAACTGGCCAGGGTATGGTTCCCCTCCTAGGCTAGAATGGAAAGCTCTCACCATACCCTGGTCTGAGCTCCGGCAGTACCAGGGTGCAGTCCACTGGGCCTGGGTTCCATTTGCTAACCTGTTATCATAAAGTGCCCAAAATGGGGTTTGGTAGGCCCAGGAAGGGCTCCCTTACTCAAGCAGGGTGGTAAACACTGACCGTGTCCATAGTCAGAGCTGTGGTGGGCTTGGGGTGGGCCTCAGGACTTTGGTCTTGCAAGCTTACCCGGAATACACTATACATGCCCAGGGAGGCTTACACATTTTGAGTTGGTGGAAAGCTCCAACCAGTTCCTAGTCAGACTTCCAAGAGGCCTACGGTGTGGGCCTCAGCTCCATTTGCAAGCCAGTGGTATTACAAAGTGTCCCTTACAGAAATATGCAGGTTGGGGGCGGGCTTTCCAGTCTGGAAGGGTAGAATGCTCTGATATGTCCCAGTAAGAGCTCAGCAGTCATGGGGTGTATTGTCTTGAGCCTGGAATGTATTCACTGGCCTACAGCATCATAAAGTGCCCAGTATGGGGTTCAGTTGGCATGGGGTGGGCTCCCCTGCCACTGTAGGTAGTCACACTTTTACCAATCAGAGCTTTGTGAGGTTCTGGAATTGCACTCTATTTGATGTCCTGGGGTAACTTGTACACCCATTGTAGCCTTCAAGAAGCTTGGTACCCCAGACAGAGCTCCAGCTGGCCGCCTGAGCCTAACCCTTAGAGCCCATCCACTAGACTGGGATGTTCCTTCTAGCCTCTTTGGTGCAGGCAGAAGGTCCTATTCATCTCCCACTGGAGTGCTTGATACAATTGGATGTGCAGACCTTTAGGTCAGCCGTATGGTCATGCACCATAAGACTTTTTTGGTATAAGCAGATGGCTCTCGAAGTCCTGTTGCTCATTTGAGCTTCTATCCCAGCCAGGGCTCCACGATGCTGGAAACATTTGCTCAAGCGTATCCTCTGCCACCCAGGGTATATGAGTTACAGGAAAGACTAGTTGCCTTCCTCTGGATTAGGATGAAGAATGTGCTTTGGACCCGTTTTTCATCTTGTTGCTTTTTCCAGAGGGTGTGAGGGTCTCCAGCCCTGTACAACTGAAGGATTGTGCATACTTGATTCACTTAGGGGTGGACTGCTTTGCCAGGCTTAGCTGTTCTGTTCTTTCAAGCAAAGAGCTTCCATAATACCTGGAACAGTTAAGTGTGTGCCTTGAGGAGACCCTCTAAGGTGCTACCCCCATCCAAGTTGCGGTTTTCTGCCAGTAGTTGTTGAGCCGCTCAGACCAGGCACAGATTGTTTAGCTGCAACAACTCTGGCAGCTGCATCTGCTTGTCAAAGGGAGGTCGCAGGAGACTTACCTACAGTGATTTCCTTGTATTCTCTCACTCAACATGTAGGTCCTGAAACTGTCAGTGTGTCAAAACTACATTCCCTGGGGGCATTCCCCCGCTGTTAGGGGACTGCCACCTTAACCATGTTGCATTGTGGCCCACATACTCGAGGGCCAGCCAAATACTGGGCAGCCGGTAGAAGGCCAGAAGACTATATTTTGAAGAAACAATTACATTTGATTGACCACAGGGAATTTGTCTTATGTACAAAATCATTCTTAAACAGATTTTTTTTTACTCTACTGTCCGGATAGTTCTGTAACGTTCCTGTTGATGACTTCCTGTTTCCTCATCAGTGCTATGTAAAGAACCACAGAAATTATTTTCCCTGCACCCAATGCAGCCACAGTCTCGTACTCAACAGTTTCCTGTCCTGTTTTAGGTCGAGCCTAAGCAGCGCATGTGACGTCTCTTTGAGACCTGCTGTAATCAGTCTGTAGGCTTCCAGTCCATCCCTCTTCTTGCTATGCGCTGTCTGCATTGTCAGTCATTCATTCTTTTTAGGTTTCGCCTGTCGAAAGCTGCGCACCGCGCAGCTTTTCGGCGCAGGCGAAATCTGATGTCAACAGTATGTGGCTTGGTCACCGCCCCTCTGTCCCATTGGCTAGCTCCATAAATGGAGGCTAGCCATTGGAACAGAGATCTGTCCGTCAATTGCGGAGCAGATTCGGGGGCTTTCCGGCCATTTTTACTCATCCTGCCCCTTCTGACATCGTCATGCGGCGGTGGGCGTGTTTTTTTTTTCTTCGTGTCGGCCTGTTTGTTCTTTTTAGAAGTGTCTGTTGCTGGAGTTGGATGCAAGATTTAAGTTCCCACAAAGCGATCAGGTAAGGAGCATTTTCTTTCTAATCTCCTTTCCCGCCCCCCTCCCGCTGACGTGTCTCCTTTCCCGCCCCCCCCTCCCGCTGACCCGTGTCTCCTTTCCCGCCCCCTCCCGCTGACCATGTCTCCTTTCCCGCCCCCCCTCCCGCTAACCGCGTCTCCTTTCCCACCCCCCCCCCCCTATTGTATGCTGGTGGCCTAGACACCACTTGTGCAACAAGGAGAGCACAACAGTTTCTTCTCTGGGGGGAACGGAAGGGCGGTGGCCCTGCCCACGAGTTGGTACTTTTCTTTCGGAAGGGACACCCACCGTGAACCACGAACTGTGCTCATTAAAGTGTCCTCAGTGTTCCATTGGTTGCCCACAGCCCCAGCCATGTCCTGTCTTCACAGGCAGCCTGCAACAGTGTGGCTTGGCACACCTCGAGACTTCTACTTGAACAGAAATGACAATCGCAATCACACTGGTCCTGTTTACACTGTTTTAGGGAAAGAAACGCGGCGAGGACAGGTTGTATATATGGGCATTGAATAATCAATCTTTAGGACAGCCTGATAGGACGAGCACCTTCCTCTTGTACTATTTATTCCTGCTTTTCTCCGATACCTGAAAGTCTCGTTTAATGAGGATTCGGACAAAATCGGGAGGTCGGGGGAGGGGGCAGCTGTGAATGTTCTTTTTTTGGGTCTTACATTGTGGAATCGGATTCCTGTAGCGATTAGGCAGGACTACACAATTATGGGATTGAAAGATGGGGTGATTATGGCATTGAAAAGATGGCTTTTTTGCGGATTTGCGTTTTTGTTGTTGAACGTTTCTTTCCTATCCTCATTTTAAACTCTAATGCTGAAGACGGCTCAGATGATTTTGTGCGCGCAATATCTTTCATTGCAGACTGTAAAACCTATCCTCCACCCACACCAAATCCCTACCTCTTTATTCCGCTGTCAGAAATGGTTCCCTGTGCATTCATTACTCCCTATATGCCAAGTGCTTTGAAGTGACCAGTACGTGATATTTAACTCCTGTAGTAAACACTGTAATAAAACTCATTCTGCGTGGGTTTCTAAAGATTCTAAGCAGACACGAGGGAGAGAAGTTAAAGCTTGGGCACTGTGTGATTTAGTTTGGGCGGTGGGAAAGTGTAGGTGGGCCTAGCGGCCCTAATATGTCATCAAATCTTACGTTGTGTCCATTTGGATGGGGTTAAGAGCGACTGACCTGCTCATTGCATGATGGACTAGTCCAATGGCCTTAGCTTCTCTCTTAAGCTCCGCAGGGCCTGTTGACATGCTTTCATCCAGGGCCCTGGTTTGGAAAGCAACAGGCCTGTTTTCCAGGCCCTCTCCCTTTGGAAATGCATCTTGTTTACTTGCGTCCTCCTACCCTTTTGAGTAGACACCCATTTACTTCACAGAATGCCGCGTTTCCATGACAACATGGCCCGTTGCACAGGGACGATTTTGCCATTTAATGCGCTGCAGCTGAGGTGGACTGAAATATGAAGTTGATGTTGCCATGGATACTACATTGTTACATCCACTTTGGATCTGCCTGTTACCCCCGTCTGTGTGACGCTTCCTATTCCTTTTCACTGGCACGCTGTCTGCCCACGGCATCTCGTCATGTGCAGCTTCTGTCTTAGTTCATGGAAGATCCAAAGATGAGCTTTTGTGAATTTCACGACTCAGACCACAGAGCGTTTCTTATGTCATGACCTGCAACATCCCTTAGCTGTGCCTGTTTTGTGAGTCGCACAGCTCTCTGCCAATGCCCCTCCATTCTGAACTGATTGAGTTCCCAGCGTTCAGACACTCCCACATCTGTCAGTGTTTCAACCTTTAATTAGGTCAAACTTTATGTAACGCGTTCCACAGAAAGCCATGTGGGTGCTCCTCGGCATGACGTAGCAAACCAGCTGTAAGAGCAGAAACCCCTACACAACACTAAAATTACACTCTGTATCCCGCAGGAGATTGAGCTCTGCCCGTAATGCGTTTTTTTTTTCGCCAGTCACCGGCCCTTCGAAAAGTATTCTTTCTTTCTTTGCCCTCACTGGCCCCCTTTCCCTCGGCTGTTGCCGGCGCGTAAAAACGCGCCCTCCCTTTGTCTGTCTGCGGGTCCCGCTGGCTCTCAGAGGAATGCGCTGCCAGCTGCCCATGTGTGCTGCAGTCACTGAAGGGTGCCCATGGCTGCTTCTCGATCTTGGTAAGTCAGTGGCACCATTGTTTCTTCAGTACAGGGGAGGCCCGGCGTGAGGCCCGGCCAGACTTCGCTCTGGTGCTCTCAGTGTCATCTTTCACTCCCACTCCACCACTCCTGTGTGTTCCACCCCACCCTCCCCCCTGCCTGTCCTGCTGTCTCACTAACGTGTCCACCCTGCCTGTCCTGCTGTCTCACTAACGTGTCCACCCTGCCTGTTCTGCTGTCTCACTGACGTGTCCACCCTGCCTGTCCTGCTGTCTCACTAACCTGTCCAACCTGCCTGTCCTGCTGTCTCACTGACGTGTCCACCCTGCCTGTCCTGCTGTCTCACTGATGAGTCCACCCCACCCTGCTTGTGCTGTAGTCTCTCTAACGTGGCCTACCCACTCTCTCTTCACCCTTCCCTCTTGGACCTCGCACCCGTGCCCTTCTTCAAAACTGGGGGCCCTTTCACCTCTGACCGCTGTCCTCAGCCTCGTGCCGTGTGCTTACCACCGCCCCCCCGCCACTTCTGCTGCCCCCTTTCAGCAGCGCCTCCTCGTTTAATAGTAATCCCCTGTTTTGTAGCGCTTCATGTGCACATTATAGCTCCTATAATGCTACCTGGGTGTACGGGGTAAACGTATCTGTATTTGGGTGTGCCCGCACAGTGGTCTGATCTCTGTGGTCTTTAAATATGGTTTCTTTGCCTTTGATTGATCTGGTACTCCGGCCGCCTGTACGTGGTAACAGTTTGTGGTGATTGACGTGTGATGCCGAGCGCGCCACCTGCGCGCCCCTGTTGTCAGTCATGCTTGCCTCCTTCGCGCCCCCTGCGTGCCCATGATGGCAGTCCTGCGTGCCTCCTGCGCGCCCATGTTGTCTGTCATGCTTGCCCCCTGCGCGCCCATGTTGTCAGTCATGCTTGCCCCCTGCGCGCCCATGTTGTCTGTCATGCTTGCCCCCTGCGCGCCCATGTTGTCAGTCATGCTTGCCCCATGCGCGCCCATGTTGTCAGTCATGCTTGCCCCCGGCGCGCCCATGTTGTCAGTCATGCTTGCCCCCTGCGTGCCCATGTTGTCAGTCATGCTTGCCCCCTGCGTGCCCATGTTGTCAGTCATGCTTGCCCCCTGCGTGCCCATTTTGTCAGTCATGCTTGCCTCCTGCGCGCCCATGTTGTCAGTCCTGCTTGCCTCCTGCGTGCCCATGTTGTCAGTCATGCTTGCCTCCTGCGCGCCCATGTTGTCAGTCATGCTTGCCTCCTGCGCGCGCGTGTGTGTGTGTGTGTGGCTCTGTGTGTGTGTTTGTGCTCTGTGTGTGTGTGCAAATGCAATAGGTCTCGCATTTGTGAGATATTAAGCTATTGGCATTGTAAATGACAATGCCATTTATTTATCTGTTTTCAAAACCAACACATAAATACAAAATTTGTCATTTACAATGCCAATAGCTCTAACTTTTACAAAGGCGAAACCGTTGCATAGTAAATGCTTGTTTCAATTCGTTTGAGCAAGTCAATCAATCAATCAATCAATCAATCAGGTCATTTGTAGAGCGCACTACTCACCCGTAGGGTCTCAAGGCGCTGGGAGGGGGGGGGTGCCGCTACTGCTCGAACAGCCAGGTCTTGAGCTTCTTCCTGAAGGAGAGGTGGTCTTGGGTCAGGCGCAGATTGGTCGGAAGTGAGTTCCAGGTCTTGGCGGCCAGGTAGGAGAAGGATCTTCCTCCTGTTGTCGCTCTTCGGATGCGGGGGACGGCGGCGAGGGCGTGGTTGGTTGATCTGAGGAGGCGCTTGGGAGTGTAGAAGTTGATCCGGTTGTTCAGGTAGCTCGGGCCTTGGTCGTGTAGGGCTTTGTGTGCGTGGGTGAGGAGCCGGAAGGTGATTCTCTTGTTGACCGGGAGCCAGTGCAGATCTCTCAGGTGTCCGGAGATGTGGCTGCGTCGGGGGATGTCGAGGATGAGTCTCGCCGAGGCGTTCTGGATCCGCTGGAGTCTCTTCTGGAGTTTGGCAGTGGTTCCGGCGTAGAGGGCGTTGCCGTAGTCCAGTCGGCTGGTGACGAGGGCTTGGGTGACCGTCTTCCTCGTCTCGGTGGGGATCCACCGGAAGATCTTACGTAGCATGCGCAGGATGTTGAAGCATGACGAGGAGACGGCGTTGACTTGTCTGGTCATGGCGAGGGAGGAGTCCAGGATGAAGCCCAGGTTGCGTGCGTGGTCCGTCGGTTTGGGTGCGGTGCCCAGGGCGGGGGGCCACCAGGAGTCGTCCCAGGCGGAGGGCGTGGAGCCCAGGATGAGGACCTCCGTCTTGTCTGAGTTCAGTTTCAGGCGGCTGGTCGTCATCCATTCGGCTACGTCTCTCATCCCTTCGTGCAGGTTGGCTCTGGCGGTGGCGGGGTCGTTGGTCAGGGAGAGGATCAGCTGGGTGTCGTCGGCGTAGGAGATGATGTTCAGGTTGTGTTGGCGTGCGATGGCCGCGAGGGGGCTCATGTAGACGTTGAAGAGGGTTGGGCTCAGCGAGGATCCTTGGGGTACGCCGCAGATGACTTTGGTGGCCTCTGACTTGTACGGTGGTAGGCGGACTCTTTGTGTTCTTCCGTCGAGGAAGGAGGTGATCCATTCCAGTGCCTTCTCCTGGATTCCGATGTTGCTGAGGCGCTGTACTAGGGTGCGGTGGCAGACAGTGTCGAAAGCCGCGGAGAGGTCCAGGAGGATGAGGGCCGCTGTTTCTCCGTTGTCCATCAGAGTTCGAAGGTCGTCGGTGGCGGCGATGAGGGCGGTCTCGGTGCTGTGGTTCGCTCGGAAGCCGGACTGTGAGGGGTCGAGGGATCCATTCATCTCGAGGAAGGCGGCCAGCTGTTTGTTGACGGTCTTCTCGATGACTTTGGCCGGGAACGGGAGGAGCGAGATGGGACGGTAGTTCTTGAGGTCGGTGGGGTCTGCTGTGGGTTTCTTGAGGAGAGCGCTGAGTTCGGCGTGCTTCCAGCTCTCAGGGAAGGTGGCGGAGTCGAAGGAGGTGTTGATGATGTCCCGCAGGTGGGGTGCGAGGACAGCGTCGGCCTTGTTGAAGACGTGGTGAGGGCAGGGGTCAGTCGGAGATCCGGAATGGATGGAGTTCATGGTGCGGATGGTGTCTTCGGTGCTGATCGGGGTCCAGGTGCGGAGGGTGGTGGATGGTGGCGTCGTTGCGGTTGTGGCTTGCGTTGGTTGGTTGTTGAAGCTGTTGTGTATGTCCGTGATCTTGTTGTGGAAGTAGGACGCGAGGGAGTTGCAGAGGTCTTGCGACGGGGTGATGTCGTTGTTTCCGGCGTTGGGGTTGGAGAGCTCTTTCACGATGTTGAAAAGTTCCTTGCAGTTGTGTGCGTTGTTGTCCAGCCGGTCCTTGTATGCATTTTTCTTGGTGGCGCGGATCAGTTGGTGGTGTTTCCGGGTGGCGAGCTTGAGGGTGGTCATGTTGTCCGTCGTTGGTTCCCTTCTCCAGGCTTTCTCGAGGGCTCGACAGTTCTTCTTGGAGCACTTGAGTTCGTCGGTGAACCATGGTGTTTTCCTGCTGCAGGATCTGCTGGGCGGGGTCCTTAGAGGGGCGAGTTCGTCCGCGCAGTTGCTGATCCACTTCGTGAGGTTGTCGGCGGCCTGGCTGGGGTTCGCTGAGTTGGCGGGAGGGTGCTGGCTCAGGGAGGCGGTGAGCTGGTCGGCTGTGATCTTGTTCCAGCTTCTTCGAGCAACCTGTTGCTGGAGGTGGTGGATCGTCGTTCTTCTGAAGGTGAAGTGGACGCAGCTGTGGTCCGTCCAGTGGAGTCCTGTTGCGTGGCTGAAGGTGACGTCTTTGCTGGATGAGAAGACGGCGTCGAGTGTGTGTCCGGCGAGGTGGGTGGGGGTGGTCACCAGTTGCTTGAGTCCGAGGTTGTCGAGGTTGTCGAGCAGGGTGATGGTGTTGCGGTCGTTGTTGTTCTCCAGGTGGAAGTTGAGGTCCCCCAGGAGGATGTAGTCGGCGGAGGGGAGAGCGTGCGGGCTGACGAAGTCGGCGATGTCCTCGCAGAATCGTGTGCGCGGTCCCGGGGGTCGGTAGATCAGGGTGCCTCTGAGGGTGGTCTTCGGGTTGGTGTGGATCTGGAAGTGCAGGTGTTCAGCAGTGGTGAGGGTGTCGTCGGTGTTGGTCGTGATGCGGATGGTGTCTCTGTGGATGATGGCGATGCCTCCTCCGGTCTGGTTGTCGCGGTCCCTCCGGGTGATCTTGTAGCCCTCTGGGATGGCGATGGCGATGTCTGGGGCTGAGGAGGCGTTCATCCAGGTCTCGGTGATGAAGGCAACGTCGGGGGCGGTTGTGTCGAGCAGGTTCCAGAGTTCTACGGCGTGTCTGTGGATGGAGCGGGTGTTGAGCAGGATGCACTTGAGGTGGGTGCTGCTGGAGTTCGGTTTGTCGGGTGCAGGGAAGGTCCGGATGCAGGTGAACTTGCAGGCGAGGCAGCTGAAGGGTCCGTGGGTGTGCTTCGGGGCGGCTCGGTGACATCCTGGGATGTGGCCGGTGTTGAGTGCGGTGAGGTCGGCGGCGCTGTAGGTTCGTCGGGTCGGCTTCCGTCGGTGGGGGCCAGGGGTCCTGGCGCTGGTCGCGATCCGGTCGCGGACGGGCGCAGACGGGCTTACCTTTGGCGCGCCTTCGGCGCACAATCGGCGCGCCCGCTGCGCGTCAACGCTGCGCGTTCGCACGGTCGCCATATAAGGCGAAGTGCGCGGGTGGGCGGGGCAGCTGGGAGGCGGGAGCGGGGAGGGAACAAAAGAGAAAGGGGGCGGGGCAACTGGCGGTGGCGGGAAGCGGGGAGGGAGAGCGGCGAGGGCGGCGGGAAAAAGGGTACACAACAAGCAAAATACTACTACTGGCACAGATGGGGGGGGTACAGAACGAAGACAGGGGGAGAGGGGACGTTAGGACAGAAAAGAGAAAGTCACGAAAAAACAAGCACAAATTGCGGGAAAAAACAGGCTCAGAGTACGGCAAAAACAAGTACAAACTAATGGTACAACAAGCACAAATTACGGCAAAAACAAGCACAGGCTTCTGGAAAACAAACAAGCACCGATTCCGGCAAGACAGCAGAACCAGCGCGCAAGGGAGATGCAAGGCGGCCGCTAGACCGGCGGCGAGGCAGTCAGGCACAGAGGGGCACACGCAGCAGCTGGTGGCCGTGCGGCGCGGGGGTGTCCCACAAGCAACCAAGTGCAATATTTCTCCTCAAGTTAGTTTTAAAGCAAGCCTCTTTTTTCCTAGCCTGTGTGGGGAGGACAGCTGCCTCTTGGGCGCTGCTACTGAGCCCAAGGCTCAGAACCTGGGAGAAGCTGGGGAGCCAGGCTTGGGTCCGGCAGGAGGCACAAACATCTTGTGATTCTTGGCAAATCATCTCATCTTCCCGTGCCTAAAAAAAGGCGAATGTGTCCGTGTAAGGCAACTGGTGCTCATGTGAAGCGCTCTGACACCTTGTGTATTTGAACCTATGTATTTTGAAAGTTACTTTTCAGGTTGAACTTTTTCTCAATCATTTGTAGTTTTTTTTTATAAGTGCATTTACTTCTCACGAGGACAAAAAATATACTTAAATCGCATGGTGCAGGAAGTATGTATGGGGACCTAGTTTTAATTACATGCAATAATCTAGGGAAGGTGCCTTGTTACAAGGACACACGGTTTAAGAAAACTCGCTGCACTTGATCATAATGGCTGTAAAATTAGGTTTTCTGTTCTTGGTGAGAGGAAAATGAATCTTTTTCTGACGCCATCAGAAATACCACACTTGTGCCCGCTGATGGCATGCCACTGAAGAACCGTTTTTGCCCACTTACTGGGTCTCGGTGGCGGGGAAACCGCCCAAGTCTTCCATTCCCTCCTTATACAGAAAAAAGGAGACACAGGAGCTTTCGTCTGCAGGAGGAACCAAGTTTTATTCGAATAGCCCGGGCTATGGAACAGAGTCCCAAGCTCGTCGGAGACAAGACAGAGGAGGCTGCTGCTTCACTCCGCAGCTTACCTGCCTTATATACACATTTCCCACCTTAAGAAACCAGTTTGGATGGGGGCCTGGTGCCCCCAAGTCAGAATGCAGTTACGCCATTCTTTGTTCAGGGAGGACGGTGCTGCAACAGATGATGCAAAAGATTTCGGACAGGTCTTGCAAAACAGGACATGTACGTGAGAGAACAGACATATTTTGAACAGCAGGATATGTGAAAGAAACAAGTTCTGGGACAGTGGTGTGACCAAGTCTTGCGAAACAGGGTGGGTGTGTGCAGGAGTTCAGTACGCGGGTGGTGAGACCAATTCTTTGTTCCCTTTTTTTGAGATTGGCTCAACCACAAGGAGCAGGAAGGGCAGGGTGGTCGTGACAGTTAGAGATTCATCAGTCATCATCAATAACAACCAGGAGGGTCCTGCAGAGGTGTTTGACATGAAATGGCAATGCAAAAATAATGGAGTCCTGAAACAAAAAAAATGAAATTTGGTAAACGTTTGTCGAGAAGTTAAGTTAAATACCACCATCTCACCGAGTTCATCTGTTGGTAATAGCAATGTTGATGAGCCGGTCGGGCAAAAAGGGGTATTGGTATTGCCAGACCTGTTTCGCCAGAAGTCATCTCGAAATGGTCCATGGGCAGAATTGGCAGTCCAATTGACAGTATAGGCCTCCTGCATCAACATCCACCATTCAAGACAGGACCCAGAAATGGAAAAAGAATAAGGAAAGAATGGGACAGGTTGTGTCATAGCATGTGGCTTCAGTCCACATACCCAACAGTTGGAAGTATTTATGATCAGTTGATCTTGATGTAACATCTGGAAAAAGGTGTTATTGAAACATTCTGCACGGCGGGGTAATTCGTGGGTGGGTAACGTGAAATACTGATGCTCTGCAGGAGTCGGGGTAGGGGTTGGTGGGGTAACAGGATAGTAGATCAGTAACATCCAACCGATGATAGACAAGATAACTGAGACAGACAGCATCACGACGGGGGCCACAAATCACTTGCTGTGTAGGAGACTGACATATCGATTCTGGACTTGGATGTATTGGACGGCTG
Source organism: Lissotriton helveticus (assembly GCF_964261635.1). Classification (NCBI taxonomy): domain Eukaryota; kingdom Metazoa; phylum Chordata; class Amphibia; order Caudata; family Salamandridae; genus Lissotriton; species Lissotriton helveticus. The sequence continues at coordinate 503,775,245 of NC_136062.1, read as the reverse complement.
CCATTGTACTACGCCAGGGACCACTAGCGGCTGTCTGTGATTGGTGATTGCTTCACTGGATGCAGGTGCCAAGAGCCCTATGGGCGAACCTTAGTCTGACACGCCAGCACCGGTCTTAGCCGGGTGATCACAGGTCTATAGGTACCCGGGCGAAGTCAAGGGCAAGCCTTCCTTCTGGAACGCAAGTTATATCGGGTTAGAAGTAGGAACAGTATGGTCGGAGAATAATTGTTCCTGATGCTGAGCAGAGTGAGGGGAGAGTTCCACCTTTCTCTTCAGTATACTGTCACTCTCTGCTTCCTTAGATGTAGAATGTAATCTTGCGTCGCTGAAGGGAACAAACGTCAGGACTATTTCTGTCTTTGAGTCTCCTCGTCCTTCTCTCACCCACTGATCTTAGGAGAGAGGAATGCGCATATAATGAAGGAGTGTTGACGTTAACGAGCATGCGCTGATTCAGAGGAGAAAATCTCGGAGTCAGCACAAGTACATTTTTCCTAAAAAGGATTTGTTGCAATATTTTTTACAACAACAGTCGAATGGGTGCTGTGCCCCTTCTCTAAAGAAATACAGAGCCAGCACAAGACCCGGCGCTATTTTTTTAGAGAACGAGTTGAGTAAACGAAGCAGAGTCAGAATTAGCTACATACAGATAAAGACGTCAAAGTCGAGTATGATGCAAAAACACAAGTTAAAACAAATTGGATAAGAGGTTTAAGTTTCATTGTTTGATAAGCACCACAGTGAATTAACTGTTAGTAATAAAAAAGATAAAAAACTCGGGCCATATTATCAAGCCAGGGTGATAAAATTATCACCACTTTATCGGCAGGAAACTGCCGCTAAAGTGGCGATAATGGTCTCGATAATATGCTCTATGGAAGTCCAATCGAAGCTCATGTTAGATGTCCTTCACATCTAACATGAGCTTCGATTGGAATTCCATAGAGCATATTATCAAGCCCATTATTGCCACTTTAGCGGGAGTTTCCTGGCGATAATTTTATTGCCCAGGCTTGAAAATATGCCCTTCAGTTCAGACGTATTTACAGAAGATGGTGAAGAAACATATTAAGGAGATCAATACTTACCAATACAGATCCTTAATAAGTAAAGCTCCTGTGCTTCACGTAGGTGAAGAACCCTAGAAAAGACAAAAGAATAGACATTAGAACATTAAGCAAGGACAGAAAATAATTGGTTAATTCTATTATTACAGCATAGACAAGCAGAGACTCAAGAAAGAAAAGAAGAGGAGCTTAGGCCACATAACAGCTAGGTAGGAGAGAAGATTGAATATAAATATAGAACTAGAAAAGGATACACGAAAGCAACTAGAGATTAATGTTATATCTTATATTTACAGTGTAATATCAAGCTAGCCAAGAAGAAGACAGAAAGAAAAAGAAGACTGAAGTAGAACTGGAAGAAAGAAAAAGACGTAGTGTGGCAGTCTCTTCTCTGTCCCATCCCCTTTCCCCCGAGGGGTTCAACTGGCTGCGACGTTGACATTCTCGTGGCAGGGGAATCCTGAGGGGGAGTTGGGAACTTACAACATTTTGCTCCTGTGCATTAGGAAGAGAGTGGACCTTGACAGCTGTCATTGTTTATTATTGTTGCCTTTTAAGAGGGGTGGGTGTTATGTTTCATATAGAAGCCCTAATATAGGCATAATCTTTCACCTACATTAGTTCCCTATTCTCCGCAATAATGGGCGCTGAGGGCTGAACCTTATCTTGACTGTGGGTTGGGTACAGAAGGAGGGTTTTTTCCGAACAACGGCCTCCTATACCATCTTCGATGTACTCATCCAGTATGATTAAATATTCACAAGAGTTCTAGGAGACCAGGCAGGGGCTTGATTCCACCTGCATACACACCTTCATAAATGGTTCAACCCATACGTCATCTTCATACCCAAAATGGCTAACACAAGAAACAAGGGACAAAGAGACTCTGGGGCATATTACCAACAACTAGCGATAATTATCGCTATGTTGGTTTAGCAGCGATATTTTTATCGCTTAGGAACCTTGCTATTATCAAGGTTTATCTCCTAAGCGATAAAAATCAGCCGAAATGCATGAATACCGCTGAAAAGTCAGCGATATTCATGCATTACCGTTTGGTGCCAGGGGATAACACCCGAAGACCTCTGAGTTCTCCCTGTTCCGGACCACAGAAACACGGAGTCTTCTAGTCGAGTCAAAGATCGAGTTTTATTGATAGCTACCAAGTAACAGGTGTCCTAGAAGCACGACAAACACGGGTCATGTGTTCTCAGGAGACTGTTCGTTTTTACAGAACCAGCCTTCTCCTTATATACAGAAATAATAGCTGCGAGCGAGAATTCTTGAGTTTATGATATGGCTATACACATATTTCTACAATAATACAAAAGAGCGAAGTCATGTAGGCAAGCCCGTATTTTAGATGTCCAATGTGTGATAGATTACTCTGCCAAGCCCGGAACTCCCATCAGATATCGATGAAACCCCAATAAAGGAAGGCACCTCCTAGTCATAAAACTGGCCATAAACAGGGAACAGGACAGGTGTGTGTGTTTGTAGAAAGCATGGTTTGTATGTAGTGAATGGTTTGAGGAATGTTATGTATCGATGCTATCGCATTTGGCCACTGGGCGAGGGGCTGCCCAGACAGGTTTGGCTAAAGGCAATGGAGTCGGTTGGGATAGGTCAGGGGGAAGTCAGGGAAGGAGGACGTGTCCTTTTAGATCAAGCTCGACCTTTAATTGACTTATCATGAGGGCAAGACGTAAGATGGATGCCGTTCACAAAATGGAGTCTAAGGGGTTGGGACGGAAACTACGATTTGGGGGTGTTGGCGACCCTCGATTATGACGCAAATGCATGGGAATGATGCCCTAATCATTATCGGTTCGCTGACACCAAATTCGTCATGGTACGTTGATATTTTGTGACACGGGTATTGGACCTCGTTATCGGGATGACGACAGGGTCCAGATTTTCAGAACCACAGACCCTCCTTTTGCCCTTATGTAAGGCAATAAATCATATTAATCTGAGTCCAAATCCGTATAAAGGAATTCGTGGAGATGCTGCTGTAACATCATTCTGTTGCTTAGTTCGTCTCTTGACACAGGCTTCCGTACACATGACGTAGCACAGAGGCCACATAGTGCAGGAGCGCACTGTATACATAGGCAGAACATAAACAGAATTGCTAAGATCATCCCAATGAAGATCAGTGTTTTCCATCCCCATGTAGCGATCAGTTCCCAGAACCACCCTAGTAAGGACCAATCCCCTTTTTCCACGTGGAGGGAATCAGATATTTTGTGTAGTTTAGAGATGGCTTGGTACACTGTCGGTGCGTTATCAGGGATGAAAATGCAACAACTGGATTGGATCACTCTACACACACCACCACGATCGGCGAGTATGATATCTAGGGCAACTCGGTTCTGAAGGGTCATAAGTCGATCCGACTGAAGTTCGGTCGTCAAATTTCCAAGGGCTCCGGCCGTTGTAGTCACGGCGGATTCAACTATCCTCGATAACTGGCGAATATTCCTGCTGTTTACCATAGGCCCCCAAAATGGCAGAAAACCCTTTGCAAAGTCAGCGAATTCCTGACCCGCGGTGTCGTCTTTACTCACGACACCTCTAGCTGTCCTTGCCCGATGGTAATCTGCTCTGGCCGTGTAAGTGGGAGGCAGCAGAAATGCGATAAAGCATGTACCTGAGAAGTCAGGGGGCAACCACGTGTAAGCTTGGTCATGGCAGACGAAGTACGTGCCTTTGGCTGCTAATAATATAGGGGAAGTTCGGGAAGCGAACACATATGTTTCCGCGCATTTACTCTTTCCTAATTGAGCTTTGGGATCCCTACCGATACCCTGTAAACATAAGTGACCTCGGTTGGGTACTATCCAAACTGGGCGGGATTTCTTTGCTGTCTGGCTCTTACTCAAGTAAACCCCATATTTGGTTACGTTCCAACGAGTGTACGGAGTGAGTTCATCTTTGGGAATCGTAAGATAGGTGTCGAACTCTCTACTCATATTTCTTATCCCTGCTATTAGTGCCTTGTTACTGGAATCACTTTCAGTAGAACGTGTCGGGTATGGTTCTAGGGCGAATAGGAACATGGTCTGGAAAGCCCACAGAGAGCCGTAATAACTGAAAGGCAGGATGAAATATGGGATACCCTTATCCGTCGTGTGTGGCATGAGTCCACATATCCAACAGTTCGATGTGTTCATGATGGACTGGTGTTGGTGTAGGAGTTGAATAAATGAGTTATTTACAAATTCGAGTCTTCTGGCAGATTTGTGTTCAGGTAGAGGGTGAAAGTAGTGTGGAGAGATAGTAGGAGGAGGCTGTGGCCGTGTGTCATTTGAAAACGTAACTTGGAATACGAATAGAGTATAACCAGTCAAAAACATTGATATGCTACACAATATTAAAATACATGTTATCAGAAACTTTCTTTTGGCCAGTACAGTGCATAATTGTCTTTCAAAGTTTGGGAGTCTGGTAGGTCTCTTTACCCTAGGAAACTCCATCCTCTAGTTGCTGCCCGCGGTGGTAGGTTGGTTCTGCCAGGGGGTGCGCTCTGTTCAGTCCGGGGTAACTCCCTTGGACCAACCAGAACCGTTGACCTAAACGTCCCCAGTTGCACTCCCCAGCCTTCAACCGCGACCCTAGCAGCAGAACCGGATGGCGGTTCGAAAATCAAAAATGAGCAAGTTTCCTGAGAGTGAGAGAGCTGAAAAATCAAAAATAGTTCTTGAGGGAAGGGAAAATCACATTCGTTTGTGTGTTTTTTTATTAGTCTCTTTGTCTTGACCTTAGATTATACTGTTCTTTCCCAGGTACGGTGTGGTCTTCAAACAATGTCTCAGGTTCGGTAGTGTCCAACTGCATAGACGGTGGCACAAGTCCTTGTAAAATACGATCACTCTCCTTTTCGGTACCAGTTTCTTTTAAACGTGCATCGCTGAAAGGGATGAAGCGAGGTATGGATTCTGTCTCGGAGTCGGCAATTCCTTCGTTGACCCACCGGTCGTATGGAAGAGCAGAGGGACCCGTTTACAATGGGTCCCGTGCACCCAGTTCTTTTTGCCGTCCACCCGAACCGCTGACCTCGTGGAAAGAAGTACCAGGTAAGGTCCGGTCCACCTCGGCTGTCCGTTGTTGGTGCGCTGGAAGTTCCGCACCAAGACCCACGTGCCGGGTGTGATGGAGTGACCTGGATCGTCAGAGGCTGGTGGAGAGGAACTGTGAACCTGTTGGTGTAAAACACGCAATTTAGTTGTCAATTCGCACAAATAGTCAAGCAGTACGGGGTGCTCTATTTTGCTAAGTTTCTTTGGTCTTGGCACGCCCCAGACGTTGGCTGGGCGGCCAAACACTATCTCGTGAGGGCTAAGTCCTAATCTGGAATGGGCAGTCATCCTAGTTGACAAGAGTGCTAGGGGCAAGGCGTCGGGCCATTTGAGACCTGTACTGGCTTGGATCTTGGCTAATTTGAGCTTTAAAGTGCCGTTGTAGCACTCTACCAATCCAGCTGATTGGGGGTGAGTCGCAGAGTGGAATTTTTGCTGTATGCCTAAACATTCACACACTCTCTTCATCACGCGTCCTACGAATTCACTTCCATTATCACTCCAGACAATTCTAGGCATGCCAAACCTCGGGAAGAACTCTTTGACAAGGGCTTTGGCGGTTGACAAGGCAGTGTTGTCTTTAAGGGGGTACGCTTCCACCCACCTGGAGAAAGCGCAAACAACAACGAGCACATACTTCAGATTGTTGCATCTCTCCATGTGAATGAAATCGAGCTGCAAAACCTCGAACGGATACGTTGGAGGCGCAAAATGACCAGCTGGAGTTGGGGTTCCCCTACCGGGATTGTACTTCAAACACACCATACAGTTTCTGACCACATTCTCTGCATATTTCGGGATGTTGCTATTTTGCCATACTGGGGCCAATACTTTACAGATTCCTCTCGAACTGATGTGTGCAAATCCGTGAGCCATTGTTACTACTGCAAGTACATAGGCGTTAGGCAATAACCATCGCTGGTGTTCTGACAATTCGACCCAACAACCATTCGTATCTAATCTACCCTTACTTTCTCTCCATTCATTCACCTCTTTCTCAGTTGCCTCGGCTTGTATAGATTTCACGCTTTCAATGGTGTCCTCACACATTCCTACATCAGTAATCCATCTAGCGGGACCTACAACATACATCCGACTCATTGTGTTCCTTGCAGTCTCTTTCGCAACCTCGTCTGCAAATGCATTCCCGCGGCCAACATCATCCTGAATCTTTTTGTGTGCACTACATTTTATAATGGCAACTTGTAGTGGCAAGGTCAGTGACTGGAGGAGCTCATTAACTAGCTGACCATGTTGTATCTTTGCACCATGTGACGTAAGAAACCCACGTTCACGCCACAATCTCCCAAAACTGTGAGCCACACCAAAGGCGTATTGGCTGTCAGTGTACACATTCGCTTGCTTTCCTTTCGCTAACACACATGCTCTGGTAAGCGCAATTAGCTCTGCAGCTTGTGCAGAATTATGGGAAATGCGCGCAGTTTCTATAAAGGTGTGTAATGTCGTTACGGCATATGCTGCAGTCGTATCACCATTCGGCAGCTTGAAACATGAACCATCAACCCATAAAGTATCATTGCATTCAGGAAGGGGAGTGTCCTGTAAGTCTACTCTCCCTTTTGTCTCTTCTTCTGTCCTAAAGCAGCAGTCATGTTTATCAATCTCGTCTGTTCCTGTCGGAATGGGTAATAACGTTGCGGGATTTAGTGTATCGCACCTCTTTATGTGGATGTGACTTGCTAGCAACGTAAGTTCGTAACTGGATAGTCGAGCGCTAGTAAGGTGTTGTGTCTTCGTCCTGTTTAGTAAAATGTCTACTGCATGCGGAACCATAACGATCAGAGTATTATTCATGACTAATCCAGCGGACTGTCGGATGCAGACAGCTGCTGCGGCGGTAGCCCTCAGACAACTTGGTAGGGCTTTAGCCACAGGGTCTAGAGTTGCTGAAAAATACGCGCATGGGCGCTGTCTGTCCCCAAAATGTTGTGTTAAAACTGATAATGCACAACCTTCCTTCTCGTGGACATATAATGTAAAAGGCTTACTGTAGTTGGGGTTTCCCAACACAGGAGCCGAACATAATGCATCACGCAACTTGTGAAAACTTGTCTGGCAATCTTCAGACCAAGGCATAGGATTTGGCGTGTCTTTACAGAGTAGTGCCAGCAAGGGTTTAGCTAGTAGTGAGAAATTCGGTATCCATTGTCTACAGTACGATGTAATGCCCAAGAAGGCTCGAACTTCTCTCTGTGTCCTTGGGGCACTTAGTTCTGCGATTGCCTGTATTCTTTCTGGTGTCAGTCTCCTTCCCTCCTTCGACAAGATGTGACCTAAGTAGGTTACTTCTTGTCGGCAAAATTGTAGTTTGGAAAGAGACACTTTGTGCTTCATGTCACATAAGTGATGCAATAATGATAACGTAGCTTTCTTGCAAATCTCTTCAGTGTCTGCAGCGATCAGTAGATCGTCTACATACTGAATCAGAGTTGAACCATTTGGTAGAACAATCGTGTCTAGTTGTGTTTTCAGGGCCTGACTGAATATTGATGGGCTTTCGCAGTAGCCTTGAGGAGCGCACTTGAAGCGGAAGCTTCGTCCTCCTAAATTAAATCCGAAAATATCTCTACTCTCCTCAGCAATCGGGATACTGAAGAAAGCGTTCTTCAGGTCAATCACCGAGAACCAATTTGCTGAAGCTGGAACCATCGTCAATAAAGCAGTAATGTCGGGGACAACTGGAAACTGTGGGATAACTATCTTGTTCACTTCTCTGAGGTCGATCACGAACCTATACACAGGAGGTTGTGAAGGATCAGTACGTTTTAAGACGGGCAAAACTGGACTGTTACAAACATTTCCTGTTGTTTCTTCGATGACGTCTTTATCAATCAGGTCATAAACAATCGTCAATAACGCCTTTTCACATTCGCTAGATATTTTGTATTGGGGAATACGTGGCAACCTAATGTTGGCTTTCAACGTTATGACATACGGTGCTATCTCCAAACGACCTACATCATTAGAACCGTTTGCCCAGAGTGCATCAGGAAGACACGACAATTCAGTTGCAATATTTTCTTTCGACACATACATTGGAGAAATGACTTTCTTACCGAAAGTAAGTTGTACTCCTAATGGTGAACAGTACAAAGTCGCATATAACCTTTTTAGTAAATCCAATCCTAACAAATGTTCACCACAACCTGTTGTAAGAATGAGGGGTGCCTCTAATTCGCATGGGCCAATAGAAAGAGATACAGGACTGGAGATCGGGATTCTAACAGGGGCGCCAGAGAAACCTACTGAAACATTCATTTCGCCGGACAAAGGTGCGCCAGGAAGTTTTGAGTGCATGATAGAACTTTTTGTAGCACCAGTATCCAGCAGAAATGGCTCTGACACTCCTGAGGCTATTACCTCGACATGAGGTCCATTCTGATCTACTGGAACTGAAACAACTCCCTCTCTTTGTCCATGGCTGTCCTAGCAATCGTTACCCTCGTATTCATGTTCGGTGTAATAGTCGTCAGCATAGTACTGAGCTGACCTGGTCGACGCATTATTCTGTTGGTCGAAGCTGTTCATCGAATTCTGAGGCGTAAAAGAAGTTGTATTCTGCGTGGAATTTCCACGGCCCCTACCTCTAGGGGCATGTTGAACACCTCTTCCCCTTACACCCGAAGCACCGCTCAAACGTCGCGCAAGAGCCGGACAATTACTTTTAAAGTGACCCTCCTCCTTGCAATATGCACATTGATTCGGGCCATAAGCAATACGCTGGTGGGAAAACTCGTTTCCTTGCGCGTTTCTCGAATACTGATGTTGCGGTTGATAACTGGGCTGACTAGCCGTACGAGGCGGATAAGCTTGCTGGAGAAGAACTTTAGTTTTTAAATCTTTTGTCTTCCTGTCTACTTTATCTAGCTCGTCTTTGCGCCTATTTTCATAGTACTGGGCCGTAGCTAAAATGTGAGCTGACGTAGAGACAGCCCAAGCACTCTCTGAATCTTTCAATTTATTACACAGTTCAGGGATTAAATTATGTACGAACTTGTCTACAAACAATCTTTGGCCACCCTCGGTAGCCATATCCTGACCACTATGATCGGTGAAAGTCTCCTCGAATCTTGTGAAAAAGTCAGACACATTCTCATCTTTCTTCTGCTTGCATGCAGATAGCTTGTCCCAGTTCACGCGTACTTCAGGCATTATTGTTTTCATGTACGCGATAATTCTACCGGGAAGTTCAGCTATTAACGGCTCAGGTTTAGAACCACCAATTTGTCTAGCATCTATAGCGGCAATGTTCGCCCATGAGTCACCTAGTTCTTGGGCATGGTTCGTATGGCGTATTTTGCTCCCTAGAGGATGTGGGACAACGTTCCCAAACAGCATGTCTATGTCCGCTAAATTCATTATACATGAGCTTGCAGTTTGCGATAACTCCTTATAATACCCAGTCGGGTTATTACGAGGGTCAGGCAATGTCTGCTTGAGCGCCAAGACTTCGGATCTTTTCCAGGGGACATGTACCCATACACGCTGGAAATGAGGCAGAATTGGCGGTACTACATTTGCATCGCCTTCCCTCCAAACCGGAGGAACCTCTCTCATGGGGTACTGTCTCGCTCTTTTCCTATCTGATACGTCGTCTTCGTACAATGATCTAGAGACGTTTCCTTTACTCCTATAAGAGAGTAATAACTCTATCGCTTTCTCAACATCTCTGCCTGTAATCATGCCTTCGTGGAACTTAAAGCGTGTACGCCATAGTTCGTTCATTGTGTATGTGGGATCATTTGTCTCCAAATCTTCGGCCAGATATACACACATTTCTTCGAATACGTATCTCTGAGTGGGTGCATTCCATTGACGGAAAACTTCCATAACAGACTGAACATCATATCTAACAGTATCCGTAATCCATTTACGGGCTAGTTCATTTAGCACTTTTCTTTCCTCGTAATCAGGCAGTTGACTACGTAACTGTCTATTTTCTGTTTTAGGGGTCGTCTTAGGCGACCCGAAGAAAGGTGAAAGCAGACCAGTGACGGTACCTGTCACTCTTTGTCTAATAGAAGGAGAAGCTTGCGGAGGAGCAAGTGCATTGGAAAAAACAGGCTAAGGCAAAGAAGAAGTAGAGGCAATAGTAGAGGAAGTTGAAGTAGTAGCAGAAGTGGTATCATAGACAATAGCTGGAGCTGTAGGCAAAGTAGTAGAAGTAGATGGGGTAGGTAGCAAAGATGGCGGCCCTTGAGAAGGCTGCGCCGGAGAAGTAGGAACCAGCTGAACAGTAGCTGGCGTGTGTGCAAAAGCTGTGTTTCGTGCGCCGGGGCGTGGTATAGAAAAACGCTTTGGCGTTGTAGTAGCGTCTAACGCATACGGTGGAGGTGAGCTTAATAAGTGGGACATTAATGGATCTTTCTCGGATCTTTCCTCTTGACCTTGTCCCTTATTTGGTAACATCGGGTAGCATTTATCTACTGCTAGTTTCTTGCTCCTAAGTATTTGTTCGCTTTCTTGCTCTTCCTCGTTATCCTTGTATGCAACGGCAGCTTGGACCATCGACATACCTCTTTTATTCTTTTTCGCTAACTTTATTTCTTTCTGTTTGGCTTCTTTGCGCCATAAGCGAAAAGAGTCAAACATCGCCGGCCGGGCTTTTCTCTTGAATAATTTGACCTCTAGGTTATCTAATATTTCTGAGTCGAAACTACCATATTGGGGCCATTTTAAAACACCATCCTTGCGGGTGTATTTTATCCACACTTCATTATATGTGATAGGACCTACGCCATGCTTCACATAGAGCTCATATGTTGGAGTTCCAATCGGAGGAACCGGACAAGAATCCTCTAATCGGGAGTCCTTACTATAACCAAGACAAAACAAGTTTCCAAGTCTGCTAAAACCAGGCATCTTTGCTCACTAGTCTAGCTTCAAACTTCAAAGGATTATCAATTACGATATTTCTCGTGAAAACACAAGTCCTTCGGCTTTGGGGCTTGCAAGTACCAAATCAAGGCGTATCTCAAGGATACCAAAAACTAAGGACAAACTAAGGACTGGGAGACGCTCCACTTATACTTAACTGAAGTATTTGAAGATCGGTGACGTCGCTAGAAGACTCGTCTATCGTTTCGCTCTACCAAGGATCACTGGGTCCAAAACAAGGCGATAGTCAGGGCAGCAGTCCTTCGTAGCCGTCGGGACGCGGGGAACCTCGCAGCAAAGACCTTCGGAACCACGTCGACATACAGGGGTCGCTGAAGTGGCTGGCCGTCCTCCGGAATTTTCACACGAAGCTCCTCACGAACATCTGGCTTGGACCGTCGCCGCTTGATACCGCCCTGAGTTGGGCGCCAACTGAGGTAACGGGTTTTTAGGAACCCGTTTGGTGCCAGGGGATAACACCCGAAGACCTCTGAGTTCTCCCTGTTCCGGACCACAGAAACACGGAGTCTTCTAGTCGAGTCAAAGATCGATTTTTATTGATAGCTACCAAGTAACAGGTGTCCTAGAAGCACGACAAACACGGGTCATGTGTTCTCAGGAGACTGTTCGTTTTTACAGGACCAGCCTTCTCCTTATATACAGAAATAATAGCTGCGAGCGAGAATTCTTGAGTTTATGATATGGCTATACACATATTTCTACAATAATACAAAAGAGCGAAGTCATGTAGGCAAGCCCGTATTTTAGATGTCCAATGTGTGATAGATTACTCTGCCAAGCCCGGAACTCCCATCAGATATCGATGAAACCCCAATAAAGGGAGGCACCTCCTAGTCATATAACTGGCCATAAACAGGGAACAGGACAGGTGTGTGTGTTTGTAGAAAGCATGGTTTGTATGTAGTGAATGGTTTGAGGAATGTTATGTATCGATGCTATCGCATTTGGCCACTGGGCGAGGGGCTGCCCAGACAGGTTTGGCTAAAGGCAATGGAGTCGGTTGGGATAGGTCAGGGGGAAGTCAGGGAAGGAGGACGTGTCCTTTTAGATCAAGCTCGACCTTTAATTGACTTATCATGAGGGCAAGACGTAAGATGGATGCCGTTCACAAAATGGAGTCTAAGGGGTTGGGACGGAAACTACGATTTGGGGGTGTTGGCGACCCTCGATTATGACGCAAATGCCATGTCATGGTACGTTGATATTTTGTGACACGGGTATTGGACCTCGTTATCGGGATGACGACAGGGTCCAGATTTTCAGAACCACACCACCTAGCATTGGATAACATGGCTAAGAACTGCTCAGGGGCAGGTGTTAGCTTTTGGAGATATTCGGGCTTAGCGCGAATATCTCCAAAAGTTGGTAATAGGAGATAGCGATGTTAGCGACTGTTTCCAGTCGCTAACATCTTGGCACGCCCACTTTGCATTTCATTAGTGATAAATATCACTGACATGCAAAGCGGGGCCCAAGATGGTCGCTTGGTAATAGGCAGCTAGGTAATAGGGAGATAATTTTATCTCCGCTTTCTTGGCTTTTAAAGCTAAAAAAGCGGAGATAAACCCCCTTGTTAATATGCCCCTCTATTCTTTTTTGTATAAATACACCACCTCTTGCTATCAGTGGTTAGAGGGAACCAAGACTTCCAGGCCGACACACTGACCAGAGATGCTGAGGCTCCTGCATGCAGTCGCTCCAGCTGACAGTGGTCTAATCATCCCTGGCGGGGTGCCCAACTTGAGACCAGGACGAGGTCCCAAACTCTCATTATTCAGGTAATGGGGTTTGACGAAATCCTAGCGGGACTCTTGGCTCTTTCACACCTACTCACATGCTAGGTACACTTAGGTGCATCTAGACAGGCATTGTAGGAGAATGCGCTTTATTTTTTAAATGCATTTTAAGTTCATGGCTATTGCTGTTGTATGGGGATTTAGGATCTGAGCGAAATCTACCGATTCATGCCCTTATATAGGTACAATTCACATTGCCCTTATATAGGCATAGAAATCATAACCATATTTTGACATAGCCCATGCTGTCCAAATACAGGCATGGCTACTTCCAACCGTTCTAAAAAGCCACAACGATTTCTTGGAAAAACCGGCTTAAGTAGACAGGGACACCCCCTTGCTTGAATATTGATTTGTCCAAAAATGTATGGAGTTTTCAAAGAACTACTATTCCCTTGGGGTTCTTTGATGACGTTATTATTCCCAACTTTACGTCAAACTAGGCACCTTAAAGGTAGAAATATGCCTACACTTGCTCTAGCAAACACACAGTGGTTCGGAGCAGCTCGACTATCTACTTGCCCGACACAGATCGCTACAACAAGTGCCGAAGGAAGCCGACCCTCCAGCCGACGCACTGATCAAGAAGCTGCATTTCTCTCAGCGAGAATCCAGCTCCAGTGTTTCCAAGCTACCCTAGCGAGGTGTTGGGAAATCGAGTCCCGATACAGAGATACCAGACCTCCTTCATTCTAAAACCAAGGTACCGAGCTGATTAGACCCTAAGAGAAATCTTGGATAGATACTTGGCAAATAAACTAAACCTATGCTACATCACACTTACTTCTTGGGGTAGGAGTATTTTAGAAGCACCAGTTGAGTACTTTTAGCCTTTGTTATTTATGTATGTTTTTATCTATGGTTTAGAAACCATACAATGCTTTTACAGTATTATTTTATAATACTCTTCTTGCTGTACGCATTATACTATGCAGCCAGTGTTACGATTGTAGCAGTTCACTTTACTTGCATGAGAAAGAAGACTGTTCAATAAATCCTTTTATTGAAAATGCCTGTTTCTCTATTTTCTCTGCACCTCTGATGAAACGAAGCATGCACGATTGACTGAGTAAAATATCTATCTATTGTTTCCACGACTCTGAAGATACGTTTATTCTTGGGGAAACAAAGTTGCCATGTTTATGCGGTTGTCAGAAAATAATCCCTTCTTGTTTATTCGAGAAAGTTTCTAGTGACCTCTGAGCTAGCTGGCACTCACAATTATGTCTAATATATTTGATAGAGACCTAGTCGACCCAAGTCATATGTCAAATCTATAGGATATATTATTCCAATGCGCAGAGCCTATTGGGGATATAGGAACTACACTACATTGCAAAATGGTACAACTGTACTATTCCTTTTTATTCACTGCACTGCTGATCATATATCTCTGCTACTGTTTAACAGTTGTTGCAGCACATATATTTTACACTAGAAGAGCAACTGTGCAATAAATTCTTATTGTAAACACGCTTGACTGTTTCTTCTGTGTAACTATCTGAGACCGAATGAGCAAGCAAAAGTGACTGAGAGAAAAGAAGTACATTGTTTCCACGAGTCTGAGGAATCCGGGTTGTCCTCTTCTGAGGATGCCAAAAACGAATCTCTCTGATAACAAGGAGATTCTAGTGGTATTGTGAGCTAGCTTATGCAAAACAGGCTAACATAGGTGGTGGGGGTGCTCAGAATCAGTCTGCCACCAGGCCCACAGTGTATGTTATCCAAAAGCGCAGGTCCTGCAGGCGTACTATAGAAACTACACTACACAAGGATTGGCGTTAACTAATGTTAACGTTAGTTAGCAGCAATTTTTTTACAGCCGCCTAGCATTGAAAACTATCACCCTGTTAGCGAGATATTTACAAAACGTCACTACATGGCGATAGTTTCATGAAGCCACAGTGAAAACTGCTGGTAACACTAACGTTAAGGCGATAGATATACTGGCGTTAGCAGGTGAAAACTAATGAAAGGTCCATTCACTGCAAAAAAATGCACTTTAGTCAGCCCAAAGAGAGATATTTTGCCCCTAAAGTCAAAAATAGCTTATCATTCCACCTCAAACGCAAAATTGGAAAAAAACAATGGAATGCATAATAGAGCAGCCAGGGCCAAGTACAGCACAGATCAACAACCCCCTCAAGCACCCTAACAGCCAGGATGACCAGCCAGAGTCCCTGGTTTTGAAGTCTGGCAGGTCACATGGAGACACGTTGTTTACCTGTGTGAGAAGACCGCCCTGAGCCCCTTGGAGATGTGAACCGTAGAGGTGCTTCTGCGCACCAACGTAGGGAGGTCTGCATCACATACTACGATCCACCACTACACTGGGGTGCATGGAGGAGACCACCAATGGTGGCGACACCTCTCTGCATCACATTCCCGATGATGTTGCGCTGGTCAGACGATGTGGAGGGTGACGCCCCTGAGCTGCACAGAACTTGTGTTATGGGAGCGCTGCAACTTCATGCTTAAGGGAGCCCTGTTGCATCACCTGCATCGGGAGGTTCCCCAGTCGACTTGGCGGCGACTGCTCTACCCAGGCTTATGAAATCCCACCTGGATGAGGCTCCTGCAGGCTGAGTCACAGATTATGAGAGAGTGCAGCAGATTGGCCCATGGTGTCAATGTCTAGATAAGGAGAAGGTGGGATGCATAGCAGAGGAAGCCCTGGGGTCAAGTCACCCAGTCCTAGCACCTGTGCATGACACACCCCCAGTGGCGCCTCATCCGCTATGGTGGAAAAGCATCGCCCCACTGCTTTCAAGCATTGCTAGAAGAGGCAAAATAATAACATGATGATAACTTCTGATTTACTTATACTATCTTTCCTTTGCGGGCGGGAGGGTGGGTAGGGCTGCTCCATTCATGGAGCAAGGAATGGGGCAGACTGGTATGCTCACTCAAATGCGCAATGACTGTTTGGTTGGCTCTTTCACGCCGCCCAAAGCAGTCACGCACATTTTCCTGTTTGCAATGCAGGCTGCTTTATAGCCTGCATGGTGAACATGCCCACTCCTCTAGCCCCTGGCTGAACACCATGTCATGGTGCTCAAGAACAATCACAATGCCTCATTGCAGCGTAGTGATTGGCTTAGAGGAGATAGCCAGGCTGCCTGCTTCCTGTTCCTGGAAGCAGACTCAGGGGAGCAGGGGTTCAGAAGACGCGGGACTCGGCCTCGAGGTAAGAAATCTATTTAAAAAATATTTAAATCCCCCGGTCACACCCATCCCTGTGTCCCCACCCCCTCCAGTATCCTTTCACCTGTTTTCCGCCTCCCAGCTGCCAGTCCCCCCACAGCATTTTTCAATGGTGGCTGCTTTGCGCCCATGCGCTGCAGGCATACCAATGGCGTGCCAAAGGAATTTTAATGTTTCATCGCATACCATTACATCGCATTCCATTACAATGCATACTAATACTATGCGTATTTGACACAGTGGGGAAAGTGCTGGATAGCAGAGGGGTAAAATGTACCATTCCCACTCCAGTGAGTGCAACACTAAAACTAACCCCTGCAGCCCAAAACCCTCCCTGAACTCTCAAATTAACCTATGCACCCCAAAACCTATACCCACCCTAAAATTCAAAATTCTCTATTACTAACATTACAATGCGTTAAAATGGCATGCATTGTAAAGGCACCTTGTGTTGTAAACGTTGGGTTGTCAAGGCATTACGATGTGATGTCTGTATTGTACTGGATGTTTCCTGTGCCAAAGGCAAGCCATAGGCAAGCCTGTCTGCATCCATCCGCCCCTGGACGCGCCGAGCACCAAGAATGCTTCCTTTTTGACACTCCATTGCTACGTTGCCAGCACCCTTCTCGTCATCACCCCTGGATGCCACATTGCCTGCCATCTACCAACACTGTGGAATTCCCTTAAAGCCTGCGCCTGTTGATACTACAATCGCACCTTCTGCCATATCAGCACACCAGTACCTCGTGGCGCTCAGCCGACCACCAGCGCACCCGACCGGCTCAATTACATCCTCCTCAACATGCGGTCCCTCCACAAACACGCAAAAGAAATCTGCAACCTCCTCGACGCCACCTCTTCAGACATCGCCTTCTTCATGGAAACCTGGACCAACCTCTGCTCTGGACCGGACATCGCCATCATCATCCACGACAGCTACGAATTCACCCGTACGGACTACCCTGACCATCCAGGAGGAGACATTGCCATCTCCTCCAAAAGCACACTCCGACTGACCACGCAATCTAATGACCCAACAGTGACCATGGAACACCTTCACCTCCAGATCCGGACCAATCACAACACAATCCTTTGCAGGCACCCTGATCTGCAGGCCCCCCTGGCCATGGACCCCCATTCACTGATACCATTGTAGACCTCACTCATTGCACCCCAGGTTCTTCCATCCTACTCTGAGCCCTCAAGTTCCACCTGGATAACCTGAGTGACCAGAACACCACCACCTCCTGAGGAAGCTTGCCAACATCAGACTCAAGCAGCTATTCACTGCACCAACCCACATAACAGGACACACGCTTGAACACATCTCCTCCGCCAGCCGGAACTTCAACTACAGCCACACCACCGGACTCACCTGGACGACTATCATTGTATACATCACGCCTTCACCATGCCCATTGTACACCACCGCCATCATCGCCCCCTCACAGCTGGATAAGGCCACCAAGGAACTTCTCGTCAACTCCCTCAAAACCACCACTCCGCCAACACTTACAGACGATAACACCGCAGTGCACAACCTCCACTGACGGATCTCCAATTGCGCGGACACCCTGGCACCCCTCAAGAAAAGACCAGGTAAACAACACTCCAAGAAGGCCAACTGGTTCACTCCCACTCTCCACTAGTCCAGACGCACCTGCAGACGTCCCGAGAAGTGATGGAGCTACAACACTAATCAACTCCGCAACACAATCAACCTCGCACCATCATGCAAGGGTGCCTGCATTGCGCCAAAGTAGGTGAAAAAGACAAGGTGGGCTTATTCATGAGCCCCTTCTGACAGTTGCACCCCAAAAGTGCGTCAGTTTCTTAATGTACTTGCAGCGTGATTCTTGCACCACATTGCACTGTATTTGCAAAGTGACGCATGTAGGCATAGGCTTGATCTTGTGAAGCTGTGTGCCACATTATACCTGCATCAGGTATTGTGTATGCAGGGTGTGCATTCCCATGCAACAAAGCCTCATAGGAGTGGCACAGGGAAATCTACCAGATTTCACTGCGACAATTATAGGACTGTACTGCGTCAATACCTTACGCCTGCCTTATGGCAGGCATAAGGGTGACGCCGTGCCACAGGGATTGGCTGGCCCCATGCATTGCTAGGGTTGCGTCATGCTTGTGACACAACTGCAGTAATGCCTGACTTTAGCATTGACAGATACGTCAGAATTCCAGATGTATCTTTCATTAATAGCGACATAGAGCGCTGTACAGTGCATACAGCACATGCATGGTGTTGTAAGAAGGGCGTAGTGAAAAGTGTTGCAACGCTCTTACACTTTTCATGAATGAGGCCCAGGAATCCGCCCTGTCTTATTGATGATGCACATTCCTGCCCCATAGCTTTGTTGCAGGCAGCACAGCAACATTCCTTGCAGCGCTGTCCAGCACCAAAACCTGTGGAAATAAGGCTCCAGGTCTTTGCACCATTTTAAGACCAGCTATTTTCTGGTCTTAAAAATATGCCTCTAACTGAAGTTTGAGTCAGTGTTTTTTGGTCTTGCTCCATACAAGGAATTCCTTGTAAAGATCGCTAAGTGGGGGCTGCGGCTGTTTTCGCACGGGAACGCCTACCTTGCATCTCATTTTCATTCCCTATAGCTAACAAAAGTGTCAATTTTTAAAATGCACGAAAAACTGCCGCTAATTGAAGTTAGCGACAGCTTGTACATAGGGAAAAAATGCTGCTGTACCGTTAAAAAGTGCAGCTGTGGTGGGTTGACTCCTTGTACATATACCTCACAATATTGTAATTGTAAGCAGATAACATGAGTAATATATCCAATAGATTGCCCTCTGGAGGCACAAAGCACATGCTACTCAGGTTCACACGAAGTGGCTTTTCCCAAGACTTGAGAAAGCTTCACCTCCATCTTCCAGAGGACGGGCATCTCATGACATTGTCTCCGCCCCTCAAATCTGCGGATTTAAACCATAGTGTAGCACGAGCAAACCAAAGCATGAAGCTTAGAATTCACAGTAAACTCCATTCAAACCAAGGTGTTTGCTCTTCATTAACGAATGTTATTGGGGAATTAACAAATAGTATGCAATGGACATAACCGAAATATGTACCTGTATATTTTGTGCACAAATCACTAACTGATGTTTAGGAAACAGAATATTTCATATGCAAAGACATATAGTGTGCGTGAAAACCAATGTCTTATTCAAGGGGACCATACAATTGTACATGTCTACAAGTACTTAACACATACAAGTCAGTTCGGTAAACATGCTAAGCAACAGGGTATGCACGAAAACTAGTTCATCATGTATGTACATCAGCAAGTAATGCTTTCAAACCATTGTCATACATTTGCGCCAAAATACCCCTCCAAGGGTGATTTGTGTGTGTTATAAATTAAAATACATCATATTTAAACAAATACATTACACATACAAACCAGTACTTTCTAATAATGAACCATAACATTATGTAAGTCAACTAGAGCATTATCCATGCAAATCTATGTGATATTCACATAAACCAGTGGATATGCATGTAAACCAGTGCATCACAAGTGCAACCCAGCACACAATGCTCTCAAACCAACAGGCTGTACATTACTTTCATTATATTCTCGATACAAACCAGTGCATTACAGGAGTGAACTAATACATTTTGTATCCAAACAACAGCAATTATGCGTCTACCCAAACATTATATATGCAGACCAGCATATAATTAAAGCAGCAAGTTGCCCATTCCAGCCAATATATTACACACACAAACCTGTACACTACAAGCGTGAACCAACACAGCATGTATATGGACCAGTGCATTAAACATCTGCACTCATGTGTTCCCCTCACAAAGCAGTATTATATGTATGTGAATCAGTATGCTTGCATACAACCAGCACATTAAGAGGGAAAACAATATATTATGCATTTCAGCGAACGTCTAACACATCTGAACCAGTGTGTTATGCAAGAACATAAGTAGGGTATGTATATGAATCACTTTCTGCATCTCAGCCAATGTGTAACACATCTGAACCAGTGTGTTATGCAAGAACATAAGTAAGGTATGTATATGAATCACTTTCTGCATCTCAGCCAACATGTAACAAATCCGATCCAGTGTGTTATGCAAGAACATACGTAGGGTATGTATATGAATCACTTTCTGCATCTCAGCCAACGTGTGACACATCTGAACCAGTGTGTTATGCAAGAACATATGTAGGGTATGTCTATGAATCACTTTCTGCATCTCAGCCAACATGTGACACATCTGAACCAGTGTGTTATGCAAGAACATATGTAGGGTATGTCTATGAATCACTTTCTGCATCTCAGCCAATGTGTAACACATCTGAACCAGTGTGTTATGCAAGAACATAAGTAAGGTATGTATATGAATCACTTTCTGCATCTCAGCCAACATGTAACAAATCCGATCCAGTGTGTTATGCAAGAACATACGTAGGGTATGTATATGAATCACTTTCTGCATCTCAGCCAACGTGTGACACATCTGAACCAGTGTGTTATGCAAGAACATATGTAGGGTATGTCTATGAATCACTTTCTGCATCTCAGCCAACATGTAACAAATCCGATCCAGTGTGTTATGCAAGAACATACGTAGGGTATGTATATGAATCACTTTCTGCATCTCAGCCAACATGTAACAAATCCGATCCAGTGTGTTATGCAAGAACATACGTAGGGTATGTATATGAATCACTTTCTGCATCTCAGCCAACGTGTGACACATCTGAACCAGTGTGTTATGCAAGAACATATGTAGGGTATGTCTATGAATCACTTTCTGCATCTCAGCCAACATGTGACACATCTGAACCAGTGTGTTATGCAAGAACATATGTAGGGTATGTCTATGAACCACTTTCTGCATCTCAGCCAACGTGTAACACATCTGAACCAGTGTGTTATGCAAGAACATATGTAGGGTATGTCTATGAATAACTTTCTGCATCTCAGCCAACATGTGACACATCTGAACCAGTGTGTTATGCAAGAACATATGTAGGGTATGTCTATGAATCACTTTCTGCATCTCAGCCAACGTGTAACACATCTGAACCAGTGTGTTATGCAAGAACATATGTTGGGTATTTATATGAACCACTTTCTGCATCTCAGCCAACATGTGACACATCTGAACCAGTGTGTTATGCAAGAACCTAAGTAGGGTATGTATATGAATCACTTCCTGCATCTCAATCAATCAATCAATGACATTTATAGAGCGCACTACATACCCGTAGGGTCTCAAGGCGCTGGGGGAGGGGGGGTGCCGCTACTGCTCGAACAGCCAGGTCTTCAGCTTCTTCCTGAAGGAGAGGTGGTCTTGGGTCAGGCGCAGGTCGGTTGGGAGGGAGTTCCAGGTCTTGGCGGCCAGGTAGGAGAAGGACCTTCCTCCTGTAGTCGCTCTTCGGATGCGGGGGACGGCGGCGAGGGCGTGGTTGGCTGATCGGAGGTGGCGTTTGGGAGCGTAGAAGTTGATTCGGCTGTTGAGGTAGCTCGGGCCTTGGTCGTGTAGGGCTTTGTGTGCGTGGGTGAGGAGGCGGAAGGTGATTCTTTTGTTGATGGGGAGCCAGTGAAGGTCTCTCAGGTGTCCGGAGATGTGGCTGGTTCGTGGGATGTCGAGGATGAGTCTGGCAGAGGCGTTCTGGATCCGCTGGAGTCTTTTCTGGAGTTTGGCGGTGGTACCGGCGTAGAGGGCGTTGCCGTAGTCCAGTCGGCTAGTGACGAGGGCCTGGGTGACGGTCTTCCTGGTCTCGGTGGGGATCCACCAGAAGATCTTCCGTAGCATGCGTAGGATGTTGAAGCACGCCGAGGAGACGTTGTTGACTTGCCTGGTCATGGAGAGGGAGGAGTCCAGGATGAAGCCCAGGTTGCGTGCATGGTCTGTCGGTTTGGGTGCGGTGCCGAGGGCGGGAGGCCACCAGGAGTCGTCCCAGGCGGAGGGTGAAGAGCCCAGGATGAGGACCTCCGTCTTGTCGGAGTTCAGTTTCAGGCGGCTGGTCGTCATCCACTCGGCTACCTCTTTCATCCCTTCGTGCAGGTCGGCTCTGGCGGCGGCTGGGTCGTTGGTCAGGGAGAGGATCAGCTGGGTGTCGTCGGCGTAGGAGATTATGCTGAGGTTGTGTTGGCGTGCGATGGCCGCGAGTGGGCTCATGTAGACGTTGAAGAGGGTGGGGCTCAGAGAGGCTCCTTGAGGGACGCCGCAGATGACTTCGGATGCCTCTGACTTGTACGGTGGGAGGCGGACTCTCTGTGTTCTTCCGTCGAGGAAGGAGATGATCCATTCCAGCGCCTTGTCCTGGATTCCGACGTTGCTGAGGCGCTGTACTATGGTGCGGTGGCAGACAGTGTCGAATGCCGCGGAGAGGTCTAGGAGGATGAGGGCCGCTGTTTCTCCGTTGTCCATCAGGGTTCGGATGTCATCGGTGGCGGCGATGAGGGCGGTCTCGGTGCTGTGATTGGCTCGGAAGCCGGTCTGTGAGGGGTCGAGGGATCCATTCGTCTCGAGGAAGGCGGCCATCTGCTTGTTGACGGTCTTCTCGATGACTTTGGCTGGAAATGGGAGGAGCGAGATGGGGCGGTAATTCTTGAGTTCGGTGGGGTCCGCTGTGGGTTTCTTGAGTAGAGCGCTGAGTTCGGCGTGCTTCCAGCACTCAGGGAAGGTGGCGGTGTCGAAGGATGTGTTGATGATGTCTCGCAGGTGGGGTGCGATGACAGCGTCGGCCTTGTTGAAGACGTAGTGAGGGCAGGGGTCTGTCGGAGATCCGGAGTGGATGGAGTTCATCGTTTGGATGGTGTCTTCGGTGCTGATCGGGGTCCAGGCGTGGAGGGTGGTGGTGGGGGGTGGTTGTTCGGTCCTGGTGTGCGTTGGTTGGTTGTTGAAGCTGTTGTGTATGTCTGCGATCTTGTTGTGGAAGTATGTAGCGAGGGAGTTGCAGAGGTCTTGCGATGGGGTGATGTTGTTGTTTCCTGCGCTGGGGTTGGATAGCTCTTTCACGATGTTGAAGAGTTCCTTGCAGTTGTGTGCGTTGTTGTCCAACCGGTCTTTAAATGCGGTTTTCTTGGCGGCGCGGATCAGCTGGTGGTGCTTCCGGGTGGCCAGCTTGAGGGTGGTCCTGTTGTCCAGTGTAGGTTCCCTTCTCCAGACTTTCTCGAGTGCTCGGCAGTTCTTCTTGGAGCTCTTGAGTTCGTCGGTGAACCACGGGGCTTTCTTGCTGCCGGGTCTGCTGGGCGGGGTCCTTAGCGGGGCGAGCTCGTCCGCGCAGATGCTGATCCACTTCGTGAGGTTGTCGACAGCCTGGCTGGGGTTCGCTGAGCTGGCAGGAGGGTGCTGGCTCAGGGAGGTGGCGAGCTGGTCTGCTGTGATCTTGTTCCAGCTTCTGCGGGCGGTCTGTTGCTGGTGGTGGTGGGTCGTCGTTCTCTTGAAGGTGAAGTGGACGCAGCTGTGGTCCGTCCATTGAAGCTCTGTGGCGTGGCTGAAGTCGATGTCTGGGCTGGAGGAGAAGACTGCGTCGAGTGTGTGTCCGGCGAGGTGGGTGGGGGTGGACACCAGCTGCTTGAGTCCAAGATTGGCGAGGTTGTCGAGCAGGGAGCTGGTGTTGCGGTCGTTGTTGTTCTCCAGGTGGAAGTTGAGGTCCCCCAGGAGGATGTAGTCGGCGGAGGGGAGGGCGTGCGGGCTGACGAAGTCGGCGATGTCCTCGCTGAATTGTGTGCGTGGTCCCGGGGGTCGGTAGATCAGGGTGCCTCTGAGGGTGGTCTTCGGGTCGGTGTGGATCTGGAAATGCAGGTGTTCGGCGGTGGTCAGGGTGTTGTCGGTGCTGGTTGTGAGCCGGATGGTGTTCCTGTGGATGATGGCGATGCCTCCTCCCATCTGGTTGGCGTTGCGGTCCCTCCGGACGATCTTGTAGCCTTCTGGGATAGCGATGGCGATGTCGGGAGCTGAGGAGGCGTTCATCCAGGTCTCCGTGAGGAAGGCGACGTCAGGGGCTGTGGCGTCTAGGAGGTTCCAGAGTTCGATGGCGTGTCTGTGGACGGAGCGGGTGTTGAGCAGGATGCACTTGAGGTGGTTGCTGCTGGTGTTCGGCTTGGCGGGTGCTGGTGTGCGGCAGGTCCGGATGCAGGTGAACTTGCAGGCGTGGCAGCTGAAAGGTCCGTGGGTGCGTCGTGGTGAGGCTTGGTGGCATTCTGGGAGTCGGCCGGTGTTGAGTGCGATGAGGGTGGCGGCGGTGTACGTCAGGCGGGTCGGTCGGGGTCTTCGTGGGCCAGGGGTCCTGGCGCTGGTCGCGATCCGGTCGCGGACGGGCGCAGACGGGCTTACCTTTGGCGCGCCTTCGGCGCACATTCGGCGCGCCCGCTGCGCGTGAACGCTGCGCGTTCGCACGGTCGCCATATAAGGCGAAGTGCGCGGGTGGGCGGAGCAGCTGGGAGGCGGGAGCGGGGAGGGAACAGAAGGAAAAAAGGGGCAGGGTCTGTGGTGGTGGCGGGAAGCGGGGAGCGGGGAGGGAAGACGGGGGGCGGCGAGGAGGGCGGGAAACAGAAGGAGGACGCTAACACGGGCAAACTATTAACAAAACAAGCACAAATGGAGAACAAAACAAAGCTAACACGGGCAAAAACTATGACAAAACAAGCACAAATGGAGAACAAAACAAAGCTAACACGGGCAAAAAACTATGACAAAACAAGCACAAATGGAGAACAAAACAAAGCAAAACAAACGACAGCAGGGTCAGCCGGCAGCGAGGCAGGCAGCGAGGCAGAGAGCAAGGAAAGGGGGCACACGCAGCAGCTGGTGGCCGTGCGGCGCGGGGGTGTCCCACAAGTGGGTCACACTTACCTGTGTCGCACGGTCGCCATATAAGGCCAAGTGCGCGGGTGGGCGGAGCAGCTGGGAGGCGGGAGCGGGGAGGGAACAGAAGGAAAAAATGGGCGGGGTCTGTGGTGGTGGCGGGAAGCAGGGAGGGAAGACGGGGGCGGCGTGGAGGGCGGGAAACAGAAGGAGGACGCTAACACGGGCAAACTATTAACAAAACAAGCACAAATGGAGAACAAAACAAAGCTAACACTAACGCTAACACGCTAATATCTCAGCCAACGTGTAACACATCTGAACAAGTGTGTTATGCAAGAACATATGTAGGGTATGTCTATGAACCACTTTCTGCATCTCAGCCAACGTGTAACACATCTGAACCAGTGTGTTATGCAAGAACATATGTAGGGTATGTCTATGAATCACTTTCTGCATCTCAGCCAACATGTGACACATCTGAACCAGTGTGTTATGCAAGAGCATATGTAGGGTATGTCTATGAACCACTTTCTGCATCTCAGCCAACGTGTAACACATCTGAACCAGTGTGGTATGCAAGAACATATGTAGGGTATGTCTATGAATCACTTTCTGCATCTCAGCCAACATGTGACACATCTGAACCAGTGTGTTATGCAAGAACATATGTAGGGTATGTCTATGAATCACTTTCTGCATCTCAGCCAATGTGTAACACATCTGAACCAGTGTGTTATGCAAGAACATATGTAGGGTATGTCTATGAATCACTTTCTGCATCTCAGCCAACGTGTAACACATCTGAACCAGTGTGTTATGCAAGAACATAAGTAGGGTATGTATATGAATCATTTCTGCATCTCAGCCAATGTGTAACACATCTGAACCAGTATGTTATGCAAGAACATATGTTGGGTATGTATATGAACCACTTTCTGCATCTCAGCCAACATGTGACACATCTGAACCAGTGTGTTATGCAAGAACATAAGTAGGGTATGTATATGAATCACTTTCTGCATCTCAGCCAATGTGTAACACATCTGAACCAGTGTGTTATGCAAGAACATATGTTGGGTATGTCTATGAATCACTTTCTGCATCTCAGCCAACGTGTAACACATCTGAACCAGTGTGTTATGCAAGAACATAAGTAGGGTATGTATATGAATCACTTTCTGCATCTCAGCCAATGTGTAACACATCTGAACCAGTGTGTTATGCAAGAACATATGTTGGGTATGTCTATGAATCACTTTCTGCATCTCAGCCAACGTGTAACACATCTGAACCAGTGTGTTATGCAAGAACATAAGTAGGGTATGTATATGAATCACTTTCTGCATCTCAGCCAACGTGTAACACATCTGAACCAGTGTGTTATGCAAGAACATAAGTAGGGTATGTATATGAATCACTTTCAATATCTCAGCCAACATGTAACAAATCCAAACCAGTGTGTTATGCAAGAACATAAGTAGGGTATGTATATGAATCACTTTCTTCATCTCAGCCAACGTGTGACACATCTGAACCAGTGTGTTATGCAAGAACATATGTAGGGTATGTCTATGAATCACTTTCTGCATCTCAGCCAACATGTGACACATCTGAACTATTGTGTTCTGCAAGAACATATGTAGGGTATGTCTATGAATCACTTTCTGCATCTAAGCCAACGTGTAACACATCTGAACC
The DNA here is from genome assembly GCF_964261635.1 of Lissotriton helveticus. Classification (NCBI taxonomy): domain Eukaryota; kingdom Metazoa; phylum Chordata; class Amphibia; order Caudata; family Salamandridae; genus Lissotriton; species Lissotriton helveticus. Next base: position 503,748,658 of record NC_136062.1, on the reverse strand, counting down.
AGTGTGTTATGCAAGAACATATGTAGGGTATGTCTATGAATCACTTTCTGCATCTCAGCCAACGTGTAACACATCTGAACCAGTGTGTTATTCAAGAACATATATAGGGTATGTCTATGAATCACTTTCTGCATCTCAGCCAACGTGTAACACATCCGAACCAGTGTGTTATGCAGGAACATAAGTAGGGTATGTATATGAATCACTTTCTGCATCTCAGCCAACATGTAACACATCTGAACCAGTGTGTTATGCAAGAACATATGTAGGGTATGTCTATGAATCACTTTCTGCATCTCAGCCAACGTGTGACACATCTGAACCAGTGTGTTATGCAAGAACATATGTAGGGTATGTCTATGAATCACTTTCTGCATCTCAGCCAACATGTGACACATCTGAACTATTGTGTTATGCAAGAACATATGTAGAGTATGTCTATGAATCACTTTCTGCATCTCAGCCAACGTGTAACACATCTGAACCAGTGTGTTATGCAAGAACATATGTAGGGTATGTCTATGAATCACTTTCTGCATCTCAGCCAACGTGTAACACATCTGAACCAGTGTGTTATTCAAGAACATATATAGGGTATGTCTATGAATCACTTTCTGCATCTCAGCCAACGTGTAACACATCCGAACCAGTGTGTTATGCAGGAACATAAGTAGGGTATGTATATGAATCACTTTCTGCATCTCAGCCAACATGTAACACATCTGAACCAGTGTGTTATGCAAGAACATATGTAGGGTATGTCTATGAATCACTTTCTGCATCTCAGCCAACGTGTGACACATCTGAACCAGTGTGTTATGCAAGAACATATGTAGGGTATGTCTATGAATCACTTTCTGCATCTCAGCCAATGAATCACTTTCTGCATCTCAGCGAACGTGTAACACATCCGAACCAGTGTGTTACGCAAGCACATAAGTAGGGTATGAACCACGAGTTTATGCATCCGAACCAATTCATTATGAGGGTAAAATAATAGAGTATGCATACAGATCAGTACATTGTGCAAGCACACCGTTGTGTTAGACACACACCGGTATTTACTGTGCATGCACCAATGCACTAAATAGACACAGCTGTGCTTTGTTGATTGAAGCCTGTATATTGTAAGATAAAGCAATATGTTGTGTTTAAAAACATTAGTACTTAAACCGTATGCTTTCTTACATAAATTAATGAGCTTCATTAGTGTTCTAATAGTTTATCTTTGCATCAACCAACATATTGAGTCCTCAAACTAATGTTACTTTATATCAAACAGTATAATCAACCAAAAAACAGTCGATTTGTAGAGCACTTTTGTCACCCGTGAGGGTAACCTGGCGCAGGTATGGAGCATGCAAATCAATAAATATGTGTAAACCAGTACAATGCGCACAGAGACACATCCAATGTGTGTCATATTTAAACAAATGTGTGTCACACACAGGTTAATTGAACTTTGGCATGCTTGGCACCTAATGTTCTTGGTACTTGTTATCACCACTGATATGCCACCATAGTGATTTTACATCTCGGCCACTCCTTCACGCGGAACACAAGAAACAGACAGTATTTCTGATGATGTATGTTGCTTCTGTGTGATTTTTGCAGCCAGAGAAACAGATACAGAAAAAGATGACAAAAGAGTGAAAAAGGTATATGAAGAGAGTGGACAAGAGGAGAGCCATCAACCATGGTGGGGTGGGTGGCACCCATGGTTGAGTGGGTGGCACTCCCAAAGAACAATTTAAGGGACCATCACTTATGGTTTTTTGTTTGCTAACTAAGCACACCCTGCATAACAACATAGAGCCATGATAGTAGAGAGCAAATGCACCCACAACAGGCATTTCTTATTAGTTATGTGATGGACCCATTTAATTAAGGAAACAGTCTTTATAACTCAGAAAGAGCCCCCTCTAGCTTTGCTGATAGTGTGAGCCTTCGTTTGTTTCCATTCCCCTCTTGTAGTCAGTTATGAACAGGCATGGCATGGTGATGTTTATGACGCTCTCTTTATGTGATGTATGAGCCTTACGTCTCCCATAATACAGAATCACTAGCTTGCTCTTATGTGCTAATCGATCTGCAAGAACAGTTGGATTATGAGCTAATCTCATTAGCATATCATATTTCGTTTCAGGAGTTACCATTTGACGAACGGTGCACATGTATAATGCCAGATTTCTCTGAGATCTACACGGAAGCCCTACAAACCGAGAATATATGCATCTATTTAAAGGATATGCGGAATGGAAACCGAGTGTGGGAGGCCAATGTGAGACCAGGTAGGATTCACCAATTTGTGACACAACTTTGGATTGATCGACCGTGTCTCAGCAATAGACATCCAGAACAAGGCCAAATAACTTCTCGCTTCCTTCCTGGCCAACCGTTCACAGGCAGTAAAAATGGGCCCTTTCATCTCCCACACCTTCTCCCTTCCTTGCGGAGTACCACAGGGCTCCTCGCTAAGTCCGACCCTGTTTAACATATATGTTTCGGACTTAGCGAGGGTGATTAAGTCCTACGGCATTACTGTCACGACCTATGCCGACGACACCCAATTGGTCCTATCCGTACACAACGACGGAGCGACAGTCGCAGCAAACTTTCAAGAGGGAATGCTTGCCATCAGCTCCTGGATGTCATCAAACTGTCTAAAATTAAATTCTCACAAGACAGAGGTCATGACATTCGGGAAATTGGAACCTACCTGGTCCCCACGATGGTGGCCCATTGAGATGGGACCTCCACCAGAACCTCTCACCAAGGTTCGTAACCTTGGAGTCATATTCAACGACAGACTGACCTTTCACCATCATGTCAACTCCGTAGTCTCCACTTCCTTCTTCACTTTGAAGAAAATCCAAAAACTTCTTCCCTACCTTCCCACTTCAGCCGGTAAAACCGTGATCAGCACTCTTGTCTGCGCCAAAACAGACTACTGTAACGCCCTCCTTCTTAATGCTCAGGAAAAATTTCTTAATAGTCTTCAGCTAGTACAGAATGCCTCAGCCAGAATCTTACTGGGCATTTCCAAGTTCACCTCCATCTCCCCTTATATCCAACAGCTTCATTGGCTCCCAATTAGGAGCCGTACAAAATTCAAGGCATTGTGTATTGCCTATAAAGCAATCAACAACTCAGGCCCGCAGTTTCTCAAGGACGACCTCTGTCCGCTAGAAAGCCTAAGAACGCTTTGCTCTTCCTCAGCTCATCTGCTCAAAGTTCAACGAACTAAAAAGGCTAACTGGGGTGACAGATGCTTCGTGATTTCCACAGCTAGACTCTGGAACGCACTCCCTCTCTCCATTAAAACGGCCCCAACGCTCCTTAGCTTCAGGAAGAAATTAAAAACCTGGCTTTTCCCACATTAAAATCTGCCATAGCCATCGTTCTGCTCAGTGAGCGCCGAGACACCCCAGGGTAGTTGCGCGCTATAAAAATTGCCAAAAACATAAACATAAACATTTGATCCTTTGAGATACATGTGAAAATTTAGTAAGAAGAGCTCAGTGGCCAGGCACACACCAAAGGGACTGCAGTTTAAGAGGGATAATGACCACCCTTTGCTGATCTTCCAAGAATACTGCAAAACGAGATGCTAAAAAGTGGTGGCACTCTAGGGTATATCTAAAAATATGGGGTGTCTCTGGAGTTCGGGACTCGGAAACAGGAGGTGAGGTGATGGTCTCCGTGATGTATGGTCTCAATGGTCTCAATTGGTACATGGCTGCAGAAGTGTCTGCGGCTGTGAGCCGTGTCTACCTATGCCTTATGTCAGGTGGGACGGGGCTGTGGATGTTTCCTTGATGAGTTTTCGAGTGAGAGGTAACAACTTGGTTATGATGTTCTGGGTTAGCTGTCTAGAGACATATAGGAAACATTAAGTAGAGTGGAGTGGAGTTGGTACAGTGGCTGAAGCTTGGAATTCTGTGATTGTGGATTGAAAAGGCTTCTTTGCGTTCTCCACAGGTCTTGTTCATGGAAGTTACCCTCCCTTACGTATGTTGAGAATGGAAGATTGGAATGGTGGATCATGGTTTTATGGCCAATATTTGTTCTTGTTATTGTTATTAGAACTAACTTTATTAACATTTTCAAATCCACCAGTTAGAGCACATCTGAATAGCAGCACCAAAGTATAAATGTCAGAATTAAGAATCACAAACCCAATCCGTAGTAAGCTCCCTGTTTCCCCAAATCTTCTGTTTTTGTGGGTAACCCTGTGCAGCATAAATAGGTTTTTCTAGTTGGGCACATCTGTCTTCCTTTACCATCTATTCCGCTAGGGAGGGGGAACCTGGGAGTTTCGTCTTTGGGCACTGTCTTGCTTCTCAATTAACAAGGCAATCCCTATAAAGATACTCCCAGCCGGGCCACCCTGGGAGTCAGATCGAGGACTTAACCCACTCCCTCCGAGAGTTCAGGTGCATCTGCTGTCTGTAGGGTATTAGGATGAGGCAGGCCCTGACCAAGAGAGAGAAGTCTATAGTTAGCCTGGAGCATTTCAAACAGGAAGGTTGAGGGATTTTGCCAGCTCGGTGCAATCGTATCGGGGTTAGGTATGTCATGTGAAGGTAATTTAGCAGGTTCAGATGTAGACATGTGGAAATGGCCAGCACACATGGGGCCAGTTTGGCCTGTCTTCAATCTGCCTCATATAGCCCACCAATCCACCCTTCCCGGCGGTGTTTAGGTGCGTCAAACCAATGTGGGACATTAGCAATGAGTAAGCGGTGCACTTGGAAGATGGCCCCCCTACCAATGTGCCCTTTCAGTAGCCTGGCTTCATGGGGGCTCGATTCTGGGATGCCAGTGTCCGGGGGGAGGCAAAGAGTGAGGGTGTGGTCTAGTCACAGATATTTATGGAATTGTGTCTGATGGCCATGATTGTTTAAGTGCACTTCTCATGTTGAGGGGGCTAAGGGTGGGTAATGAGGTCAAGGATGTTCTGTTTGCTATGTGTTCAGTTACAAGTTGTGTTAGATTTCTTTCACTTGAAGAGATGGCGTTGTCCTTATTGTTCCATGGGACATTGCAGTCAACTAGAAAAATCTTCTTTGAGTATTGGAAATGATGGCTCAATCAAGTGATGAAAGAGGAAGTGTGTCTTGGTGGGCAGTAGAAGGTGTGAACACATAATGTGTTCTTGTTATTGCTTTTAATACTCCATGAGAGAAGTGATAATGAAGAAAATGAAAAGGAACCTGCTATGATACAGTACAATTTGTTCTGTGAACAATGGCTTTACCGTTTCTATTTCTATGTGGTCGTTTTGGGTATCAGAATGTCAAAAGATGTAGCAGATATTTGGGGTCCAGTTTTTCATTGAGGAGAGTGACATCTAGTTCTATCCTACTGCTGCAAGAACTGGCTCTTATTCCCCGATTCAAATATCTTCCCATAATTATCCTGCTCTGAAGGAAATTTGGACATAATATCGATTAAAAAATATCGAGGTACAGAAATATCAGATTTTAAATATCTTAACATATAAATATTGTTGATGCAGAAATAACATTGACAGGAATATCAATATTTAGTTAAATAAAACTATAGTTTTAAAGAATATCTGTGTTAAGATCATTTTCAACAACATGGTTGTAAAATGTTATTAAATGATCTCTATGTGTTTTAGTTCATATATTAATATTATATGTGAAAAATGGTTTGTATAATTGTTTACAATATATTTAAATATAGTTTGTAATTTTAAGTGATTAATGATTTTTTTTTATTGTTAATAATAATTTATAGTGTTATAGCGGTTTGTGAGGTTTGTAGGAGCAGGGTACAGGATGGAAAGTTAATTAAGCATAATTAATTAATGTAATAAAAAATATTTAATTGATAAATATGTAAATTGTGTAATTGTTATATTTTAGGTGCAGGTAGTTGAGTTTGTATGGGTATGGGGTGGAAAGTTAAGTAATTGATCAATAATTAATGTTTTAATTGATTGTTAGTTATGCAAATTGTGTAATATTTAAAGTTACATTTTTGCTGCATAAATATGCAAATTGTGTAATTATTATATTTTAGGTGCAGGTAGTTGAGTTTGTATGGGTATGGGGTGGAAAGTTAAGTAATTGATCAATAATTAATGTTTTAATTGATTGTTAGTTATGCAAATTGTGTAATATTTAAAGTTACATTTTTGCTGCAAGTTGTTGGGTTTGTAGTAGTATAGGGTGGGTAGTTAATTAAGTAATAATTAACAATTATTTATTATTTTATTATTATTAAAGTGATTATTCATTCTGTTAATTGTTTAATAACAATATATTTTACATTATGTATTAGGTTTGGGCTTTTGTGTTTGTAGGGGCATATAGTAGGAAGTTATTTAAGTAATACATGATTAAAAATGAAATATTCAATCATTAATAATTATTACATTGATTATTTAATAAGTTAACTGGTATACTTCTTTATTTTTGTTGTTTTTTAAGTGTGGGTTTCTAAGTTTGTGCGAGTATAGTGTGGGAACTTAATTAAATAGTAAATTAATAGCATTTTTATAATTACAAAATAATGATAAACATTTTTTAATAATTATGTATATTGGTTAATTTTTTTTAAATATATTTATAGGACCTCATTAGGTTGTCAGTAGGATTGCCTTCAACAGGCAATCGGTGGCGGCTCCACCAACATCCAGGATGGTGGTGCAGCCACAGCATTACTATGCAGTCAGTCGGACAGTAGCAGTCAGAGGGACAGACCTTGGCCTTCGACTGGGTCTAGGAGCCCATCAATGCTCCTTTGTGACTGCCTGTTCATGGCAGTCCCATGACCATGAACAGGCAGCTGGACATTTGGAGGACCCTAGCAGGGCCCACATACCCATCGACCTCTGCTATTGAGTCTAAGGGGCACATGTGGTCCCCCTGAAACATCCATGCACCGTGTGCTAGGCATGACATGGTGCCTGGCACACAGTGCATAGACGTTTTAAAATGTCTTTTTTAATTGTAGATTGTGCTGCATGCCTTTTCTGGGCCACAGCACAAGCCGCAATTGAAAAAGGCATGTTTCTGACTGCCTTCACGATGGTCAGCTTGTAATAAGGCGGGTGGAGCCGCTGACTATATGTTGGGCAGTCTACATCCCGAAACAATGTCGGTCGGACGCTCGTCTGATTGCCATCAGAATGACCCTCATCATTTTTATATTTAGAGTTTTATATTTCCGGTCAACTAATAGGGTTATTAAAATATGTTGTGTTTGAAGTGAAGTACTTTTCCTACTGCTGCACAGACTGGAGTTGGAAAAGTTAATTTAACCCCTCCAAAGTCCAACACTTCCCTAACTGTTGCAAAGTGTTGAGTTGGAATAGTAAATTTTGCTCCTCCGAAGTCCAATGTTTTTCCTACTGTTGCACAGACTGGAATGGGGTATAGTAAATGTAACCCCTTCAAAGTCCAATGCTTTCCCAACTGTTGCACAGAGTTTAGTTGAATCTGAAGTCCAATGCTTTTTCTACTGTCACACAGACTGGATTGGGAATAGAAAATGTACCCCCCTTTTAAATCCAATGCTTTCTCTACTGTTGCACAGACTTGGGGGAATACTGAATTTTACCCCTTTGAATTTCACAGCTGTCCCCGTTGTTGCACTGATTGGAGTAGGATTAGTTTATCTATTTTTTACTTTCATGCTTATTTTTAAAATTGTTGAAATATATATTAGTATTTTTGGTTTGTTTGGTTAGTTTTATATTATTTGTTCACCTCGAGATATGTTTTTCTTAATTTTTGTAATATTTTTAGTAAAAGATCGTTTAATTTTATAGTTTTTTATATTTGATTTATTTAGTAATTTACTTTAATGTTTTGTACTCATGTTGTAATATTATTTTCTGTTCCATTTAAATATATATGTATACTTATATATGTAAGGTTTTTACAATAGTAAATAAAAAAACGATAATGAAAAAATTTAAAATAAATAAAAGATAGATTTTTAATTACTATTGTTACATTAAATATATGTATATATAAACATGTATATATGTGGGTGTTTGAATATATATTTATATATATTTAACATCTAAAATTATCTATTTTAGATTATACTAATGTTATATTTCAAAATATTTTTTATTTACTATTTTATACTATATATATATATATATATATATATATATATATATATATATATTCACTGAAAAAAACACAGGTTTCAGGGACGTTATAGTCAGTAATTATCATTTTTAAAAAAACCTTTGAAATTCACTGAAAAAAACAGGTTTTAGACATGTTATAGTAAGGAATTAGCATTTAACAATTTTTTCAGTGAATTTCAAAGGTTTTTTTAAATGATAATTTCTAACTATAATGTCCCTGAAACCTGTGGTTGTTTCAGTGAATTTCTAAGGTTTTTTAAATGCTAATTCCTAACTATAACAGCCCTGAAAACTATCTTTATTTCAGTGAATTTTGCAAAAGCTTTTTGAATGCTAATTTCTAACGATTCCTACAGAGGTAGGACATGTGCAGAAAGAGGAAGAAAATTGCAGAAAGAAGCAACAGAAGTCCAGAAATATGTTGAAAGGTGCAGAAAGAAGCAAGTGATATGCTGAAAGAACCAGCAGAGGTGCAGAAAGAGGCCTTGTTGCAAAGTCATCCTGTGCTGACTGGTTCTGTGCTGACTGGTACTGGTGGTAACTGACTGACTAACTAAGACTGGAGCCGGTGCTATGCTAAAAGACACTTAGAATACAGTGAAAATATATACATTAACTAGGGTACACTATGGGTTGGGGTACCCCTGTGATTGGCATGACCTCCCCTGTAAGGCCCTAGTACATAATACGGCAGGGGGATTAAAACTATCTCCAAGTCCGAGTTACAGAAAGAATAATTTTTATAATTTTAATAATTTAATAATCTAAAGATTTTAAAGTCCCACGTAGATAAATCCTAAATAAAGCATACCCAGCTCCCGAACACCCACGCTACGCGGTAAGAATTGCTAGTGTCGTGAAATACAATAAACAACAAGGGGGAACATTAAAAGTCAGAGGTAGCTAGATGCTGTGACAGAAGTGAAACTGGACACGTGTGGGCAGGGTCCAGTCTAGGATCAGGTGGTTGCTACAAAGAGTAAAGAAAAGAAAAATAAGCACTTAAAAAAATAATATTGATGATGCAGAGGCAAAATAAGATATCAAATAAGTTGTTGGCAATTACAAATAGTCATGTGACGGTGATCAGTCTCTCTAACAGAAGGGCATGCGTGATGAGAAGCCAGGGGCACTCGCTCTTAGAAGGAGAAATCAGAGGAAGCAAATTACAGCAAGGCTGTGAGCGCTTGAGGGGGAGGGGTACCTGCTACCTCTGTAGTCACATTCCTGGGCATCCAACCCTTGCCCGAGGCTCCCCTGGCACTGGCGAACCAGGGGCTTCTCCTGCTCCCTCCACCAAGGCATAGACAGACACATATACACCAACCGGTGCCCGCTCCCCGGGCCTAGGTGTGCTCGAGGGGGTGGGGTGCCAGCTGTCTCTGTAGCCACATTCTGATTCTCTCAGACAACCCAACAAGTTTGCAAAAAGTGATTTACAGCCTCAGAAGATTTGGCTACAGGCAGCTTGCCATCGAGCACGGCGGTATTAATTTGCTTTTTTAACTATCTGACTATTTTGTCAAATAGTTAAATGGCAGTTCATCACAATGTTGTCCTCATAGCTGCCAAGGTTTCAGATGACTATGGGTGACATTTTCATAATTGCAGTGTAATTATGAGTGACATTTCAATGACTATAATTGACACTTTTTCACAAGCAAATTAAACATATAGGAAAACATATAAATAATAGAAATTACACCTATTTGGCAACAAGAAACTCTAAGAAGTCACTGAAGACACAACATTCATCTCAAATTATTTCATGCATTCATTCACTCCATGTGGATGTAACAAGTTAACCTACACCGCTACACTCATAACTTTTTTGTGCGTTTCAAATGAGTGAAATATAAATTAAGAAAACTTTGCCTCTGTCTCATTTTGGTGTAAAGTAATTGGAATTGTGGCCTACTACTATTAAAACACATGCCAGCAGCGGAAAGAGTGAACTTCAGTACAGAGTCAGAGACTCAGTCCCTGACTCCCCAGGCTGCCCGTTCACAAGTGCCTGTGGAGTGTGTCTGCCCATTGGAGCGCTTCACTTGTGATGTTGAAGTGGTGCTTGTGCTGGGGGCTAGGCTCAGGGCTGCTGTAAGTCCACCTGCATGAGAGTCTGCTGGCTGCAGACATGAAGTTGTCCAAGTTGTCACTCTGATATCTGGCGCTAGGATGCAGCAGACCGACTGCTCTTTTGACCTGACCATGGCAGGCTCAAGCACATCAGTAAAGACTACATTTACTGCTGATGCCTGCTGCAAAGCTAGTGGGCTTTTGGTGAAGGGCTGGAATGTCTGCCTCGTGGCAATTCTATATAATCATGCCGCGTAGTCACAGGACAGGCACGCCTTGCCAGAACACATCGACAGGTTACGAAAGGAAGTGGGCTCACTGTGGGTGTGCCCTTGCAACCGCCATTAATGGGTTAAAATCAGAGCTAATGAGTTCTTGGAGAGAGACTGAATTAGTGGTGCCACATTTCAACCAGCCATGTTGGTAGTGACCACCCCATAAATGGTTCTGGCAGCAGTAGTTGAATTCCGTAAAACGTTCCATTTCAGTTTTAGTATGGAGCAACAATAGCTAATTTTCATATAAATCTATTCTTACCCGATATGATACAAGCCACCAGGATAAAGTTGAGGACTTGGCAATTAGGTGTAACCAGATAATGGTCATAATAACAGCATTTTATGTAGTGCTGAAAAACCATACATGTTCGTTTGAAAACGGTATTCATTTACTCAATGGATAAACCTTGGAAGAATGAAAGGCTGAGTAGGCTCTATCGTAGTTTACACCATTAGTCCGCAGATGGTATACTCACCCTAGCAGCAAACGTGTACTTGTCTGAGCCTCTTGACAGCATCTGTCCATGAAACTATTCATTAAACTATGTAACCTCCAGGACTAGGCAGCAAAGAGAGTGGGCAATCACCAGAAGTGGTTGGTTACTGTGGGCCTTCAGGTGTTCTTACGGCTGCTGCGCACAGCCAGCTTTTCACCACTGTTATTGAGTCTGTAAAATAAAATCTATGACAGCAAGCAGTGTGCCAGACGTCTGATCCCGCTTCACTATGTCCAGCTACACATCAGCAGTAAAGGCCCCAGGCCTCTCACTGACACTCTCAGCAGAGAGGCCAGGCATTGCATGAGGAGGGGGAAAGAATGCCCCTCTAAGTTGTCAGGCAATGGCTGAAATGTTGCGCAGGGGAGGATATGTAGACATATTGTGTGTGCTGTTGTTTTGAAATCATAACAGTATTGAACTCAGGCGCGCATAAAAACACCCTCCCCCACACGACACACACTTCATAGAATCAGTCAGGTGCAACATACCATTTCAAGGCGGCGCACAATGGAACAAACTACACTTTACACACTTAGATATAGATTAAGTATGGGCGCAAATTCGCGTACCGCAAATTCGTGTGAAAGCGAATTCGCCGATTTTTTTTTGCGTGTTCGCGGGGATTTTTGCGTGCCACTTGCAGCGCATTGACCGTGAAGTTACCCATGTGGTCGTATATGGGTGCGGCCATCTTGTTCGCGTTGCGTATTTCTGTTTGCGGGCGCTAGTTGCATGGTCGTGTTGTGCGCTGGGCGCGATTACGTGGTCGCGTGCGTTTTTGCATGCTCGCGGGGGAAATATCGTGCGAACTTAGCCACAAGGTCCTCAGTAGGTGCGGCCATCTTGTTTTTCAGTCATTGCTATGGTTCTGGGCGTGCTTTTTCAATCCTACCCTAATCTTTGCAATCCTTTGTTTCTTTGAACTTTTTTTGGATCTTTTTTACTTATTATCTATCCCTCTCTTTTTCTACATCTAGTGTTTTTTTCTACTTTTTGGTTACTTTAAAGCTACTTTTTTTAACTCTTTTCTTTTCTTTACTTTTTTTTTTCAGATGTCCAGGACCATGGCATAGGGAGCCGGGAAGAGCAAGGGAAGGGTCCCGCACCCCGTACCCGGCTCCCTTGCGGGCGATTGAGGGGGGAGGATGTGGTGGCTAGGGAGGTTTTCAGCACGGAGGAGGTGGCCGCACTCATATTTTGTGTTCAGCGCCACCTCCCAAAGACCGTGGCAGCAGGGGGCAGGCCCAGTCAAGGGTATGGCCTCCGGGAGCATCGCCAGCTGTGGGATAAGGTGTGCCGGGCCATGCGTAAGGAGTCAGGGGTCCGGCGCACCCATCACCAAGCGACGCACCGGTGGGCAGACGTCCTTGACCGGGAGCAGGACCTGGTCCACCTGCTAGGCGTGGAGATCCCTGGCCTTGGTGAGTAGCTATTTAATAACTGCTTTGTTTTCTTCTGCTCTGTGTTATATTGCTAATATATGTTTTTCCCGAAGAGCAAGAATGCTGCCGATTCGATTACATTGCAGGTAAAATAATGTTGAAATAGCTTCTGTGATTGCAGGTGTTCGCCTCCTCATTGGCATTGCTACTATGCTTACTTGTTTGCAACTTTGTGCTCATTTGGCCTGAATATGTATGAGTGTAGTACTTTACAGAACTGCGTAATGCTAGAGAGACTAGAGACTCAAGTCTAGTCCTTCCTTTGTACTCCTGCTGCCACTAAGAAGAAGAGATAGTGGTGGATTGATAGGTTGAGTATATTATGACTTGTTATTAGTAGTAGGACATTTTTTAGTGGTCTGCAATAATGATGGCGGACTGTGTCTGTCACGTCTCGTGCTGCTGAGTGCTGGCAGTCATAGTAGAACCTTTTTGTTGTTGGTTTAGTTAGTGATTTACATAACTTTCCAAGAAGACGGTCTGCGAATCCAGCAATAATGTACTAGTATCCTCCTAGTTGACCAGATCAGATAGGTCAATACATGTAGTGCAATTGTTGGTAATTTGTTTCCCCGAGATAATTTTAGATTGTGGTCAAAGAAATCAAATATTTCATAAAAACATTCATCCATGTTTGTGTTTATTTCATGTTCACATTCAGCACATTACATTGTTGAACCCCGCTACAGGAACAGTGTCCTCTTTTTGATAATTTATGTTGAAATAAGGAGCATGGACACTGGACCTTAAGCGCTCCTTGGCCCCCCTCTCTCTTTTGTAAAATAATTTTGTACGGCGGACCAGCCGTGGGCCATTACTATGTTCTTCTTTCTTTCCTTTCTTACAGGCACACGAGACATCATCGCTCACAGTAGGGCCATGATTATGGATCCTTCCTTTTGGAAATAACGGAGTGGGGATTTCTATTGTCTTTACCCCCACCTATTTCCCTTGCAAATGAGCTTTTAGAGGCAGAATTCTGAGGGCATACAAGGATTTTTTCCTCAAGGCTCTCTATTAGACAAGGTTTGAGTAACCTATTTAGCAGAAACAGCCACCAACAACAATGACTATTATTTCATCATGTGGATATTGTCCCGAGACAACTCTATGGAATTGGCGCATATGAGAAATGGTATTTTACATGAGATACGTAGCGATGAAGTCGAACCCTTGGACTATATACATAAAAAATATGGGGAATTCTAAACACCTTGAGATACACTGCCCCCCTGAGCTTGTTTCCAACTACCATGCCGTTCTGCATATACTGAGGAGCATGCTCCCTGGCAATGCGCATTCGTAAACACTGGGGAGTATGTTCCCTGCCTATGCGCATGTGCTGGTGACTCCCGTCTTTGGCGCATGCGCACCACATTGGAGTTGGTAGAGGACAACCCGGAAAAGGGGTACCGCCCACACCTGGCCACGCTCTTTATTTTACTCGCGTCTTGCCTCTAATGTTCAAACACCGGCAGACGCTTGGAGGGGGTAGGTGGATAGGAGCCAATACCCGGATGAAATTGTAAGTAGATCATTGTGGCATTGTTTAGGGACATGGTGAGCGCATTGTCGACTTGAGCATGCGCCGGGTCCCTGTTGCTAGACGTGTCTGTTTATACGATTTTCTTTCTTTCAACAGCCCGGTAATGTACGGGCGTTCCTTACTATCGCCGGTGGAAGTGTTTTTATAACATGGCGAGGTAAGCACCTTTCAGAGCTAACCATCTTTTAGAGCCAACTACCTATTGGCACTGATATAGGGTGGTGTAAGATTCACATGTATTTCCAATTGTTGAAACTTTAGGGACACTTGTCGTATTTTAGACGAAGGGAGGTCACGAGTGATACAAACAGCTTTTACAAAGAGTAATTAACTTGGCGTGCTTTGAATATTGCACAGTCAGGCCCCCTTGTTTTGATGATGCTGATGTGTCTCCTGTGCCTGGTTCTTTAAATAATGTTGCTTGTTTTAATCAATGTGCACACATGTGTGGCACATGATAAGGCATTAAGTTGTGACTGATGCACTTATAAGGCATCAAGTTGTTACTGATGCGCTTAGCTGTCATTTACTTTTTTCTGTTTCCTAGGACTCCATCAGGAGCGATCTACCATCATGCAGCTGTAGCCTTACAACAGGTATACAGGGTGCTGCCTCGCCCTGTATGTTTTTAGAGGGTTTATTAATTTTCATCACGTGCCCCTTATACATTATTATCCCGGTCCTGACGAAGCGCCAACGACCCTTATGGCGACACAGGCGCGAAACATGTTGACCTATGTTCTTATGACACCTGGGCATAGTGTGCCTCAGGGACAAGATTTTATCTAGCAGTTTATCTGCGAAGGGTTTACAATTCATACATTTGCTGCATGTTTACCCTTCTTTTAACCATGATTCTCTCACCACGTAGCACGCACATCACTCTCCTAACCCTCACTAGACCCATACCCCACATACCCGCATGCACCTCCCGGCAGTCCTTAAAAGATCTCCGACAAAGAGACCCTTCGGGGGACCCGTAGGGGATTGCAGCGCCGGCCCTACGAGGAGCAACTGCCCGATGATGAAGTATGACACTCTTCGGGGTGTGTGAGGGCAACAGAGGACAATATTGTTTGTTCCACTTCACTAATGGGTCACATTAACCTAGGATGTCTTTTTCTCCTTTCACGTTTCTTTCGGTTGTGCACGGGTGACTATTTGCACCCCTATGCGAGGGTTACATTGTTGAACCCCGCTACAGGAACAGTGTCCTCTTTTTGATAATTCACATTCAGCACCTCCCAGGGGCAAGAAGACTGCACCCCAGACTCCGGCGGAACAGAGTGGGCAGGAACGGTCCTCTGCAGGCTCTTCTGCTGGCCCCAGTAAGTTGGTTTGTTGTTAATATAATTATACTTCCCTAACTTTTACAGCTCCTATTCATTCCAAACTGTTTCCTAATTCTATTTTTCACAAAATAGTATTTGATCTTCTTGTAGACTGTTTCTACATTCTTATCCTGCCTCTCTACCATCACTCTCTGTGCTACTACTATTTACTATTATTATGAGTCGGTCTGTGTAGGTAGCTAAACTTGCCCAGTCGGCAAACGGTGTTAAACAGAACTCTGATCCAGCAATAGCTCTAGAGGCACTGAGTGCAGTCCTCCAGGTTGCCCTTGCTGTCTATTCCAGTTTCCTTAATGTAAGTGCTTTGACAATTTCCAACAACAAAATGTTAATGTCAACCAAGAATAAGCTAGTAGTTGGCTTTTTGATTTGATAGTAGCACATACCATACCGCTAGTGTTTCAGGGACTATTCTACACATACAGAAGTATGGACAAGAGAAATAGGACATCGTTCATGATAGGTGCATTTCGACTTTCCACATACCTCAGTCACAAGTAACTGTGGGGGACTCGGCAGCCCTCACCTTGTTGGAACTTCAAGTTCTCCTGGTGGTGATGAAGATTAGTTGGTTATGTCTGTAATTAGAAAAATGTTGCACGTTAAAAAGCAAGCATTCATCAGTTGTGCCAAAAAGTGTTGCATGTTATGGCTAAGCATATAAGTTAACACCCTCCCCAAAACCGTGACTATTCTTCAGTCCCAATAATTAAAAATGTTATATGTATTAACATTATCTCTTCCATTACAAGACGAAATAGGGGGTGGTGTATGGCATCTAAAAATATGCCATGTTTTTTCTAGGCGTCACAACATCAGATGCAGCACTTCCTACCACCAGTGCCGGGGCCAGCAGCGCGGAGGGGTCCACTCCAGGGGCAGATGCAGCGGTGCCACAAGTGCCACCAGGAGGAGCTGAGGGGGATGGCTCAGCAGCGGCGGACGGTGGTAAGTTATTATACTCCTTACTTATGAAGTACCGGGTTATTTAGAACCCAGCAGTGCCAGGGGACACACCCAAAGACTTCGAGTTCTCCTGCCTCAGACTACAGAAATGCAGAGACTTCTTGGTGACATCAAAGATCAAATTTATTGGCTGCAGCCAGTAACAGATATCCTAGAAGTACAACACGGTGTATATTCTCAGGAGACTGCTCCATCTTACAAAGTCAGTCGACCCTTTTTATACAATATATTACGCTTCAGGCAAACATTCCTTATTCACAGTAAACCAATCCGAATGTGTACAATAAAAGCATTACATGACAAACCCACATTTCATCGTCCAGCCCACTATCAATTACCCGGGAAGACCCAACACTCTTCATCAGATAAATCGGCTGGACCCCTAATAAAATCGGGCACCTCCTCATCGTAAAACAAGTCATAAAGAACGGAGCAGAGACAGGTGTGCGTAAGATTAGAAATATTTGTGTGCAATGAAGGGTTTATGGTATGCTGTGCCATGATCCTAATCTGGATTGGCCACTGGGAAAGGAACTGGCCGAACAGGGTTGGCTTCGGGTAGTGGAGTCAGCTTGCCCAGGTCACACAGAAGTCAGCTGAAGGTGTACGTGTCCCTAAGATTCATTCGGCCTTAGTCATCGGCCTATGTGAGGGCAACCACAAAATGGCTGCCGTACACAAAATGGAACCCGAGGGTTCAGAACGGAATCTCTGATTTCATGGTGATCACGTCACTCGATCATGCCAAAAATACTCGTATATAGTATACTCGTCATTCTCGGTCTACTGATACCAAAATCGTCATCATTCGACGATGTTTATGACACGGGTCCAGAATCCACGGAACCACAGACCCTCCTTTTGCCCTTACATAGGCAATAACCTACACTCACGCTAATCTGAGTCCAGGTCTATATTCATAAAATCATTGAGATGTTGCTGTAGCATCATCCTATTACTTAGCACGTCTCCTGATACAGGCTTCCTTACACACGATGTAGCACAGAGGCCACATATAGCAGGAGCACACTGTACACAGAGACAGAACAGGAAAAGGATGGCTAAGATCATCCCAATGACCATCAGAATCTTCCATCCCCAGGCGGATATCAGTTCCCAGAACCATCCCATCAATGACCAATCTCCTTTATCCACATGTATAGATTCGGAGATCTTATGCAGTTTGGAAATGGCCTGGTACACTGTCGGAGGATTGTCTGGAATGAAAACACAGCAACTTGATTGGATCACTTTACATACCCCACCTCGATCTGCAAGTATGACGTCTAACGCGACCCTGTTCTGAAGAGTCATAAGACGATCTGACTGGAGCTCAGCAGTCAAATTACTAAGGGCACCGGCAGTTTCAACTACGGTGGACTCCACCACTCTCGTCAATTGCCGTATGTTCCTACTGTTAACCATAGGTCCCCAAAATAGCAGAACTCCCTTCAAGAAGTCTCCCAATTCTTGTCCTGCAGTGTCTTCTTTACTGAAGACACCTCGAACATACCTTGTCCTGTGGTAATCTGCCGCAGCTGTGTTGGTGGGAGGCAACAGTAACGAAATAAAACATGTGCCCGAGAAGTCAGGGGGCAACCATGTGTATGCTCTATCATAACAGATGAAATAGGTACCCTTAGCTGCTAGGAACGATGGGGAAGTCTGGGACGCAAAAACATATGTCTCAGAGCAGATACTTTTCCCTAGCTGAGCTCTCGGATTCTTGCCATTACCCTGCAGACAGTAGTGACCCTGATGGGGTACAACCCAAATCGGGGAGGATCTTTTCGCTCGCTGGTTCTCATTCAGGTTGACTCCATATCCGGTTACATTCCATCCATTATATGCTAGTGTCTCATCACTCGGGATAGTCTCATAGGAAGTAGCTCCTCTAATCATGTCTACTATACCCTTAACTAGAGCACTATTCTTTGGATTATCTTTTACAGAACGTAGGGGGTGGACTTCACGAGCGTAGATGAACATTGTTCTGTATGCCCACACAGAACCATTGGAGCTGAATGGTAGGACCAGATAAGGGATACCTTTATCAGTAGTATGAGGCATAAGACCACACACCCAACAGTTAGTCGTGTTCACTTCTAATTGGTGTTGGTGCAGAAGCTGAACGAAGGAGTTATTGACAAACTCTAATCTTCTAACGGACTCATGTTCAGGTAGAGGGTGAAAAGAATGCGAAGAAACAGTAGAAGGAGGTATGGGCTGTGTAGTGGGTGCAAATGTCACTTGAAAATAAAATAAAACATATCCTATTAAAAACATCATTACACTAAGCAACATGAAAATGCATAATATCAGAAAATGTTTCCTGGTCATCATTATACACATTTTGGCTTTAAAGTTCATCTCTTTGGCAGGTCTCTCCATCTCGAAAAACTCCATCCTCTAACCTTGCTGCTCGCGGAGGTAGGGTGTTCCGTGCTAAGGAGTGCGCCTGTCAGTCCAAGGGAAACGCCCAAGAACCAACCAGAACCGTCGACCTTGTGTCTTCGGCTTGCACTCCAAAGACTTGTCGCCCGCGACCCTACAGCTGAACCCGGATGGTGGTTCGAAAAACAAAAATTAAAAAAGTTTCTCAGATGAGAGAGCTGCACTTTCAAAAATAGCAAAGAAAAGGAATTTTTATTTGTCCATAGTTCTCTGCCTCAGATTATAACGGCTTTTCCCTGGTAATGTCTGATCACGAAACAATAGGTCAGGTTTAGTAGTGTCCAGTCGAACTGACGGTGGCACGGCTCCTTGCAGAAAATCGTCGCTTTCACGCTCAGAATTTGTCCCTTTTACACGTGCGTCGCTGAAAGGCAGAAAACGAGGCACAGTCTCAGTTTCAGAATCTGCAATGCCCTCCTGGACCCACCGGTCATACGGCAGAGGCAGAGGGACCCTCTTACAGTGTACGCTGTGGATCCAGTTCTTTTTTCCTTGCACTCGCACAGCAGTTCTTGTGGACAACAGGACTAGAAAGGGGCCGTTCCAGCGGGGCTGATCATTCTTTGTCCGTTGAAAATTCATTACTAGGACCCACGAGCTAGGATCGATGACGTGTCCTGGATCTGCAGAAGCCTGAGGCAGAGTATCGTGAACCTGTTGGTGTAAAACACGCAATTTAGCCGTCAAATCATATAAGTAATCAAGCAGTACAGGTTGTTCAATCTCGCTGAATTTTGTCGGCCTCGGCACACCCCATATGTTGGCCGGGCGACCGAACACGATTTCATACGGACTAAGTCCCACTAGTGAATGCACGGTCATTCTTGTCGATAAAAGTGCTAATGGCAACGCATCAGGCCATTTAAGACCAGAGCTTGCTTGTATCTTAGCCAATTTCAGTTTTAACATGCCGTTATAGCACTCTACTAGTCCAGCTGATTGGGGGTGATTTGCAGCGTGAAACTTTTGGCGTATACCTAGCCCTTCACATACTCTCTTCATCACTCGACCCACAAATGTACTCCCATTATCACTCCAGACCATTCTCGGCAAACCAAATCTAGGGAAAAACTCTTTGACAAGGGCTTTAGCTGTGGATAAGGGAGTATTATCTTTCAGGGGATATGCTTCTACCCTTCTTGAAAAGGCACAAACTACAACGAGTACGTATTTCAAGTTGTTGCACCTCTCCATGTGGATGAAATCTAGCTGCAAAACCTCGAACGGATACGTTGGAGGAGCAAAATGACCAGCTGGAGTTGGAGTTCCCTTACCAGGATTGTATCTCAAACACACCATACAATTTTTTACCACATTCTCTGCACACTTAGGAATTCCAGCCAACACCTTACAAATCCCTTTCACACTGATATGAACCATTCCATGTGCCATCGTAACCACTGCAGGCACGTACGCATCGGGCAACAACCATCGCTGATGCTCTGACAATTCAACCCAACAACCATTTGCATCCAATTTACCCATACTTTCTCTTCACACACTCAACTCTTTCTCTGTAGCTTCAGCTTGAATTGTCTTCACACTTTCTATTGTATCCTTACACATTCCTCTATCCGGAACCCATCTCGCCGGACCCGCAACATACATTCGACTCATCACATCCCTTGCCGCGTCTTTCGCAACTTCATCTGAAAATGCATTACCACGACCAACATCATCGGTAACCTTCTTGTGTGCACTGCATTTCACAATCGCAACTTGCAACGGTAAGGTAAGTGACTCCAAGAGCTCATTCACCAATTGACCATGCTGTATCTTCGTACCGTGTGACGTAAGGAACCCACGTTCCTTCCACAAACGCCCAAAACTATGGGCCACACCAAATGCATACTGGCTGTCGGTATATATGGTCACTTTCTTTCCTTTTGACAACACACACGCTCTCATAAGTGCAATCAACTCTGCTGCTTGGGCTGAATTATGTGGGATACGTGCAGCTTCAACAATCGTATGCAAAGTCGTAACAGCATATGCCGCAGTCGTATCACCATTCGGAAGCTTGAAGCATGAACCATCCACCCATAAGGTGCCATCACATTCAGCAAGAGGAGTGTCCCTAAGGTCTATTCTCCCTTTCGTTTCTACCTCTGTCCTGAAAAGCAATCATGTTGTTCAACATCATCTGTCTCCACTGAAATCGGCAATAACGTGGCTGGATTCAACATATTGCATCTCTTTATGTGCACATGACTCGCTAAAAGTGTCAACTCGTAACCTGACAATCGAGCACTAGTTAAGTGCTGTGTCTTGGTTCTGTTTAACAAAGTATCCACTGCATGTGGAACCATCACAATCAATGTATTATTCATCACCAAACCAGCAGACTGCCGATTAGATACAGCTGCTGCCGCCGTGGCTCTCAAGCAACTCGGCAATGCTCTAGCTACCGGGTCCAAAGTCGACAAGAAATACGCACATGGACGCTGCTTATCGCCAAAAGACTGTGTCAATACTGACAACGCACATCCTTATCTCTCGTGGACATAGAGTGTGAAAGGCTTACTGTAGTTGGGGGTACCCAACACAGGAGCCGAACACAATGCATAACGCAATTCGGAAAAACTTTTCTGACAATCTTCGGACCACGGGAGGGGATTCGGTGTGGCTTTACAGGTCAATGCCACCAGCGGTTTGGCCAACAGAGAAAAATTTGCTATCCATTGTCTGCAATATAACGTAATACCCAGAAAAGCACGCACGTCTCTCTGTGTAATTGGCACACTCATTCTCGCAATCGCTTGAATTCTCTCTGGGGTCAATCTTCTTCCCTCCTTCGATAAGAGATGACCTAAGTAGGTCACTTCTTGTCGACAATACTGTAACTTTGAAAGAGACACCTTGTGATGGAAATCAGACAAATGACGCAACAATGATAAAGTAGCTTCCTTACAGATTTCTTCTGTATCGGCGGCGACTAACAAATCATCGACGTACTGAAGAAGAGTAGTGCCATCAGGTAAAATAATCGTATCAAGTTGTGTTTTCAGAGCCTGACTATAGATTTACGGACTCTCACAATAGCCTTGAGGAGCGCGTTTGAACCGGAAGCTTTGACCTCCTAAACTGAAGCCAAAAATATCCCTACTCTCCTCGGCAATCGGGATGCTGAAGAAGGCATTCTTCAAGTCAATCACCGAAAACCAAGTTGCTGAAGCTGGAATCATAGTTAGTAAGGCAGTGATATCAGGAACAACTGGAAACTGTGGCACAGCTATCTTCATCACCTCTCTAAGATCAATCACAAACCTATAAACAGGTGGCTGAGAAGAGTCAGTACGTTTCAGAACAGGCAGAACAGTACTATTGCAAACGTTACCTCTTGTTTCTTCAATTACATCTTTTTCAATCAAATCATAAATGATCGCTAGTAACAGCTCTTTCACCATCGCTAGAGATCCTATATTGGGGAATGCGTGGCATTTTAACGTTCGCTTTTAACGTCACAACATATGGCGGAATCTCCACAAGACCCACATCATTAGGACCTGTTGCCCAAAGAACATCAGGAAGAGAAGAAAATTCCGTCGGAAGTTTATCCTTCGACAAATACATCGGAGAGACCACTTTCTTAACCAGTGTAAGTTGTACTCCCGAGGGAGAACAATACAACGTCGCATACAATCTTTTCAACAGATCCAATCTCAACAAATTCTCACCACAACCTGTCGTCAGAATAAGGGGTCCTTCGAATTCACGAGGTCCAACAGAAAGGGACAAAGGGTTAGAAATCGGGTTTCTAACTGGGGTGCCAGAAAAACCTACTGAAACATTCGTTAAGCCAGACAAAGGTGCGCCAGGGAGTTTAGAGTGCATAATAGAACTCTTCGTAGCACCAGTATCCAACAGAAAAGGCTCTGACACACCTAATGTAATCACTTCAACATAAGGTCCACTCTGATCTACTGGAACTGAAACAACTCCCTCTCTTTGTCCATGGCTGTCCTAGCAATCATCACCGTCCACATTTTCACCTTCGATATAGTAGTCGTCAGCATAGTACTGAGTCGTCCTACCAAATACACCATTCTGCTGATAAAAATTATTCATCGATTTTTGTGGTGGAAAGGAACGCACGTTCTGTGGAATTCCTCCACATCCTCTACCTCTAGGAGCATGTTGAACACCTCGACCTCTTGCACCAGAAACACCATTCATATGCTGTAACAAAATAGGGCAACTATACTTGAAATGACCCTCTTCCTTACAATATGAACACCTATTGGGGCCTACCAGAAAACGCTGTTGAGGAGACTCGAACCTTTGCGAGTTTCTCTGAACCTGCTGAGGCTGCTGATAGTCACGCTGACCACCACGAGGCGGATACGCCTGTTGTAGAAGAACCTTCGTCTTTAATTCTTTAGTTTTCTTATCTGCTCTAACCTTCTCATCCTTATCTCTATTTTCGTAGTACTGTGCAGTAGCCAATATCTGTGCTGATGAAGAAACAGCCCAAGAACTCTCCGAATCCTTCAATTTCTTACACAGCTCGGGAAGCAAATTGTGCACAAACTTGTCAACGAACAACCGTTGACCACCTTCTGTACTCATGTCTTGACCACTGTGATCGATAAATGTCTCTTCAAACCTGGTGAAGAAATCAGACAGGGTTTCCTCTTTCTTCTGCTTACATGCAGACAATTTATTCCAATTTACACGCATCGCAGGCATTAAAGTCTTCATGTAAGTAACGATCTTACCAGGGAGGTCTGCTACCAAAGGCTCAAGTTTAGCACCACCAACTTGTCTATCATTTGCAGCACTAATATTAGCCCATGAATCACCTAACTCTTGCGCATGATCCGTATGACGAATCAATCCCCATAAAGGCTGTGGAACAACATTCCCAAACAACATGTCTATATCGGCTAAATTAATAATACACGAGTCTGCAGTCTGTGATAATTCCTTGTAATACCCTGCAGGATTTTTACGGGGATCAGGTAAAGTCTGCTTAAGAGCCAGAACTCCAGCTCGCTTCCATGGAACATGTACCCAAACACTCTGAAAATGAGCCGGTACCGCATCAATATTACGACCCGCATCAGCCAGAGTTGCTTCCTTCCATACCGGAGGAACTTCTCTCATGGGATATTGTTGCACCTTTTTCCTAACAGAAGAATCAGGTTCAAACAGTGACTGAGAAGGATCCTCATTCCTAAACGACAACAACGTCGCAACTGCTTTCTCAACGTCGGAACCCACAAGCGTACCTTTCGCAAACTCCGACTGTATCTGGAACAACTCGGAAGGAGTCTGTCCCAACTCACCATTTTCCCATTCTTCACGAAGAAGAGTACACATCTTATCGAAGACATATCACTGCTTCGGTGCTTCCCATTGACGGAAGACATCCGTAACAGACTCCACATCATATCCTAAAGGGCGAGTAACCCATCTACGCGCCATACGATCAAACATTTCTCTCTCGAGAAGAAGAATCAGGCAGTTGGCTACGTGACTGTTTACGCTCCGAATCAGGGGTCATACCAGATGACCCAAAGAGAGGAAATATAAGACTAGCAACAGTATCAGTCATTCTCTGTCGAACAGAAGGAGAAGTCGACAGAACAGGAGATAAAGCGGACTGAGAAAAGGTCAATGTAGGTACAGTAGCAGAGGAGGTAGTAAGAACAGGTGAAAAGGGCGCAGGAATTGAAGGCGAAGCAGGAGGCAAAGTCGGCGGCCCTTGAGGAAGCTGCGTCATAAGAGTAGGAGCCATCTGAAGAGGAGCTGGTGGCTGTGGACTAGCTGGAAGCTGTACAACTGGAGGTTGCACAACTAAAGGTTGCGGAGGTGCTGTAGCACTCTGCGCATAAGGGGGTGGCGAACTCAACAAATGCGACATTAAAGGGTCTTTCTCAAGTTCCTTCGCTGCCTCTTGCTTAAGAAGCGGCAAAGCTGGATAGCATTTATCGATCACCATTTTACGTTGCCTGTGCAACTGCTCACTCATCTGTCCCTCTTCATTATCTTTAAACTGCATAGCAGCTTGCATTATCGAGATACCCTTTTCTCTCTTATTTCTCTTCGCTAATTTAATTTCCTTCTGTTTGGCTTCCTTTCGCCATAGACGGAAAGAGTCAAACATCGCCGGCCGGGCTTTCTTCTTAAAGAGTTTAACCTCTAAATTATCTAAGACTTCGGTGTCAAAACTACCATATTAGGGACACTTTAAGACACCATCTTTCCTTGTGTACCTAACCCATACTTCATTATACGTGATAGGGCCCACTCCATGCTTTACGTAGAGCTCATAGGTTGGAGTTCTAATTGGAGGAACCGGACACGAGTCCTCTAATCGGGAGTCCCTATTTCAACCACAACAAAACAAATTTCCAAGTCTGCTAAGACCAGGCATCTTCGCTCACTAGTCTAGCTTCAAACGTCAAAGGATTATCGAATACGATAGTCTCGTGAATACAAGAGTCCTTCGGCTTTGGTACTTGCAAGTTCCAAATCAAAGATCCCAAGGGGATACCCAAAAATTAAGAACCAAACTAAGGACTGGGAGACGCTCCACTCATACTTAACTGAGGTATCGATGACGTCACCAGAAGACTCGTCTATCGTCTCGCTCTACAAATCATCAAAGGGTCCAAGACAGGGCGATAGTCAGGGCAGCAGTCCTTCGTAGCCGTTGGAAAGCGGGGAACCTGGCAGCAAATACTTTCGGACCACGACGACATACAGGGGTCGATGAAGTGGTTGGCCTTCCTCCAGAATTTCACACGAAGCTCCTCACGAACCTCAGGCTTGGACCGGTACCGCTGAAATCGCCCCACGTTGGGCGCCAAATGAAGTACCAGGTTATTTAGAACCCAGCGGTGCCAGGGGACACACCCAAAGACTTCGAGTTCTCCTGCCTCAGACTACAGAAATGCAGAGACTTCTTGGTGACGTCAAAGATCAAATTTATTGGCTGCAGCCAGTAACAGATATCCTAGAAGTACAACACGGTGTATATTCTCAGGAGACTGCTCCATCTTACAAAGTCAGTCGACCCTTTTT
Source organism: Lissotriton helveticus (assembly GCF_964261635.1). Classification (NCBI taxonomy): domain Eukaryota; kingdom Metazoa; phylum Chordata; class Amphibia; order Caudata; family Salamandridae; genus Lissotriton; species Lissotriton helveticus. Next base: position 503,722,878 of record NC_136062.1, on the reverse strand, counting down.
ATACAATATATTAAGCTTCAGGCAAACATTCCTTATTCACAGTAAACCAATCCCAATGTGTTCAATAAAAGCATTACATGACAAACCCACATTTCATCGTCCAGCCCACTATCAATTACCCGGCAAGACCCAACACTCTTCATCAGATAAATCGGCTGGACCCCTAATAAAATCAGGCACCTCCTCATCGTAAAACAGGTCATAAAGAACGGATCAGAGACAGGTGTGTGTAAGATTAGACATAGTTGTGTGCAATGAAGGGTTTATGGTATGCTGTGCCTTGATCCCTAATCTCGATCGGCTACTGGGAAAGGAACTGGCCGAACAGGTTTAGCTTAGGGCAGTGGAGTCAGCTTGCCCAGGTCACACAGAAGTCAGCTGAAGGTGTACGTGTCCCTAAGACTCGTTCGGCCTTAGTCATCGGCCTATGTGAGGGCAACCACAAAATGGCTGCCGTATACAAAATGGAACCCGAGGGTTCAGAACGGAATCTCTGATTTTATGGTGATCACGTCGCTCGATCATGCCGAAAATACTCATATATAGTATACTCGTCATTCTCGGTCTACTGATACCAAAATCGTCATGATTCGACGATGTTTATGACACGGGTCCAGAATCCACGGAACCACACTTATTGACATTTTAGAGTAGGCTCGTAAAGGAGTGTATGATGTACTGTACAGAAGACAGTACACTACTACAAGTACACTGTACTGTTATGAACAGTTACTAATTTAGAACTACATTTTTGCCAATCACAGAGAAGATAGTCACCCTTGACTTAGCAATAGCATTAGCGGCGGTAGTTCTCAAGTAAGCAATGGCCCCCTCTATTTTACTTCAACTCAGCTGGGAAACTTTTATCGTGAAGCCAAGTCATATCAGATGAAGTTGAGGGATGTGATGAACGAAAAGGGAAAGAACGTAACAGTAAGGAGTCGTAACATTTATTACTGTGAAGAATGATATGTGTTTTTCAATGCAGGATAGGTGGCTGATAGGAAGGAATCAGATGCATGGCTGCTTGAAGCAAGGATGGTTGTAGGAGAAAGAAAAGATGACTGCCTGCGTGGGTGAATCAGAAAATTCCTGTGTGGTGTGCATTGCAATCTTTCATTTGGGTGAAACTCAAATGCAAGTCAAGACGGTGGGTTACCAAATAAAATGAAAAGGGTGTCATTTGGTTGTTGAGAACAAAAAGTTGGTACAGTTGAGAAATTAAGAAGAGTGATAGACGTTTACTTTGGAAGCCTGGATGGTATCTTCTTCTTCCTCATACATAGCAGAGGTGTATGTAGAGCAGACGCTCAGTGCATGAAGAGTGTTACTTTGTTTGAACAGCATGTCCGTGCCAGAGTAGCAAAGCAGAGGAAATCCAAATACTAGAAGTTGTGATTGTTCAGAAACTCTCCCTTGCCTAAAGTAACAGTACAGTAGTTTACTTTGCAAGCACAGCATATATTGTGTATGTATTGTATAGTTTATAATGATATCAAGTCAAGTCGCTTCCTCCGGCAATTATGGTTACCACACTCACTCCCTATGTTCATAATTTTCTTTCAGCTGTGTCAATCATGGGTGGACTATCGCTATTGTTCACTCAATCTATCACAACAAAGCACCTAAAGTCATCCATCATATAAGCAAAGAGATCATGTGATCATCTGGATACATGATCAGAAATGAATAATCTTCATTTTCCTTTTGTAGTACTGAAGGCCCGAGGGGGGGCAGTACGAAATATAAATTACATTGAGCAGTAGCCTTTGATGTAACCGAGTATGGCCAGTGCCACCCCTATAGAAAAGTAAGAGCTTCCCTATCCCCACCTGCATGTACTGCTTAAAGTAATGCGAGCCTGCGTCATCATGGCTTGTGTCTGTTTTTCTTGGGTGCAAGCTGACTGAGCTGGCATTATGCCGGCTACCACAAGTTCACGTACAAGTAATTTCTTTCGCAAAACTAGAGACAAAAGAAGAATACTTGTGTACTCTCTGACTCTTTGACTATGTATTGAGTCCATAGTGCTGCCTGGTAGTAGAATTCCTGAAACTCCCACTGTTACAGGCCTACAAAGACGGCGGAAAGATACATGCCAAAATGTTATTCTGTGCTTGCAAATTGCTAATGTTACTGTGAGACAACTTTCTGTTGAATTATATTGTGTTATTGTTAAAGAGTGTTGGTTACATTATTTTTCTTTCTTTGTTCATATAGATGCTCCAAAAAATCTCACCAGACAGGAGATGCTGGTCGGCGCAGGGCCCGGAAGCTGGAGGCCATTTGTGTGGAATATCATTGGCTGTGGGCTCGGGAACAGGAGGAGGCGTCAACAGCTGCTTCCTCCTCCAGTGCCCCCGTGTCCACCAGCCAGCAACCTCCAACTGCTGGCTGGTGGTCGGACAGCCTCCCGCCGCCGCTCAGCTGCAACAACACCAGCAGCTGGCCCCCCCAGAGCCTGGATGGCACGCCTGCGCCGCCTACGCCTCAGAGTGGACTACCTGGAGCGCAAGGTGGACAATCTGCAGCAACAGCTCCGGGACCTCCGCAAGGAGCGGCGGGACCGCCTGTCCACACACCGCCGGAAGTGACTGTGTCCCTTGCCCCTTTTTTAAAGACGGTTGGGGGTGGGAATCGGGAGTTGGGGATTATTTGGGACTTTTCAGAGGACTATTTGAAATGGACAATTGTTTGGGTTAGGGAGTGGTGGGACTAGTTTATTTTTGTTAGGGTAAATATATAATTATTTATTTTACATACTTCAACATAGTGTATGCGTTGATGTTATTTTGTGGGGTGGTGGGCGGGGGTTACGGCACGTTTGGTTTCCTCAAACTTACCAGCATGAATTATCTAAAACGTCCAAAAAATTTCAAAAGTGCCACTAACAGAGTTAGTGAATTCAATTGGCCTACTAGTACTTTACTAGTACTACTGTCAGTCTCTCCTCCGAGTCCTAGCCCATTCTTCTACCTCCCCAAAATGGTTATCTTACCTGTGATTCGTGTTTGGGAATAGAGCTAGGCACAGCGCTGCTGAATGGCAAATGGCGATTACGGTTGCCCATGATATCCATCCGGGACCGAAATTCCATTGTTGTGGTGTTAGTAGGAGTGGTACCACACTAGCAGTAGCAGCATATGAAAAACAAAGTAAAAAAATGAGACATTGAGTGGCCTGAGAGGAGTGAACAGTAGCCTAAGCAATGCTGACGATAAGTATGGGAAAAAAAGAAATGCATGGATGATTATGGCTTCAACAAGAACAGTGACACAGCAGCGTAACAAGTCTTCTTGACATGTAGGAGGATGATGTTGACGATGGATCCAATCGATGGTGGGCATGAAATTCAGAATTTATTTTAAAATACTCATTGTTATTTTTTTAACCAGAATTACAATATCCTAGGATTCATCTAGCTGCCTTAAAATTGATTTGAGGAGGTTGCTTGCACCTTATCCTCCCCAGCAAGTGTGTAGAATTATTGTTGTACTTTACTCACACCTCAATGAAAACCACACAGCCCGGGGGAAGAGGGTTAGGGTTAGGGTTTGTAACTTGGATGGGAATGGGGTTTGTGGGGAAAGTTTTGTGGAGAGAGGAAAAAAAAAACACAGCATGGACAAACAACAAATGAAGATAAACAAATCTTTGGATACGTAGCTATCCATAAATGTTTTAAGGGACATAACGGAAGTGCATGCACTACTGCATGCATGAAGTTGTTTGCTAAATGGATAGGTTACTGAAAAGTAAGTCGTACTTTCTACAATGTACTAACTATGAAGAAACAATGTGACAGTAAAGGGCTGCAGTAATTACGCAATTTCACTTGCCTATCTGTCCTCAGAGAGAAGACCCACTTAGTACATTAAATTAGTTTCAAAAAAGTATACAATGGCTGGAGGGATGAATTGAAGCGGAGGGCAAACAAATGCACAGAGTCACACTCATAGAAGTTCACAGCAATAACATTACTTAAAAGATAAGTAGAAATGAAGATGGATACTGTAACTGTATGTTGTTGTAGTTGTCCTGTTGAATTTGGAAAGTTGCATGCATCCAGCCATTCCACTTTTTCGCGGTTCTCCTCCATTCCATCTGACGCTCTGTCGATCAATGTTGGTGACCAGAAGACACCTTGTCCACTGCATGCCTGGCGGATGCTGAATTGAGGGTCGCTAATGGTAAGCCTGAGTTCATCCTTTTTCCCATTGCACAGGGTATAAGCCGGCCTGTAATTGTTGATGGAAAAACAGGAAGTGATATTAAAACACCACGGAGAAAAAAATATAAGGTACGCTGTGTTAAGCAAAAATAACACTTTCAGTTTCAGAGTTGACAGTATTACAATACATACAAGCATCATTTCGAAAGTGCGTACTCTGAGTCTCCTTTTCAAGGATAAATAAGTATGGGTGAATTTTGCGGATCTTTCCCCTCAAGCTAGGTGTAAACTGCGATTTTAGAACAAAATTAGACCTTCCCAGCAGTGCTCCCAGACCCCTCAACTCCCAAAAATCGAGAACACCACACAGTATCCTCCCAAAAACATGCAATACTGCTACCTGGCATGAGCCCTAACTTAAAATTGTGCCAAAACGCACCCTGAAACTAAGCCCAAAACCCCCCTTTTCCAAAATGGATTTTCTTCAAACCACTTGCAATCAAAATTAGAACTTCCCAGCAGTGCTCCCAGACCCCTCAACCCATACCCAAAAATCTAGAACACCCCCAAGTAGCCCCCCAAAAACATGCGATACTGCTACCTGGCTGAAGCCTACCTGAAAATCGTGCTAAAACGCACTCTGAAAGTAGGCCCAAAACACCCCTTTTCCACCATGGATTTTCTTCAAACCACTTGCAATCATAATTAGACATTCCCAGGAGTGTTCCCAGACCCGTCAACCCACCTCAAAAATCTAGAACACCCCCAAACAGCCCGCCAAAAACATGCAATACTACTAAAAAACAACAACTTTTCCACCATGGATTTTCTTCAAACCAATCGCAATCACAATTAGACCTTCCCAGCTGTGCTCTTAGAACCTTAAACCCAGTCGCAAAACTCTAGAACACCCCCAAGTAGCATCCCTAAAAACATGCGGTACTGCTACCTGGCTGAGGCCTACATGAAAATCGTGCTAAAACGCACTCTGAAAGTAGGCCCAAAACACCCGTTTTCAAACCATGTATTTTCTTCAAACCACTTGCAATCAAAATTAGGCCTTCCCAGCAGTGCTCCCAGACCCTTAAACCCAGTCGTAAAGCTCTAGAACACCCCCAAGTAGCCCCCCAAAAACATGCAAAACTGCTACCTGGCACGAGCCCTAACTTAAAATCGTGCAAAACGCTCTCTGCAACTAGGCCCAAACCCCCCTTTTCCACCATGGATTTTCTTAAAACCACTTGCAATCAAAATTAGACCTTCCCAGCAGTGTTCCCAGACCCTTAAACCCAGTCGCAAAACTCTAGAACACCCCCAAGTAGCCCCCCAAAAACCTTCAATACTGCTACCTTGCACGAGCCCTAACTTAAAATCGTGCCAAAACACTCTCTGCACTAGGCCCAAACACCCCTTTTCCACCATGGATTTTCTTCAAACCACTTGCAATCAAAATTAGACATTCCCAGGAGTGCTCCCAGACCCCTCAACCCACCCCCAAAAATCTAGAACACCCCAAAGTAGCCCCCCAAAAACATGCGGTACTGCTACCTGGATGAGGCCTACTTGAAAATCGTGCTAAAACGCACCCTGAAAGTAGGCCCAAAAAACCCCTTTTCCACAGTGGATTTTCTTCAAACCACTTGCAATCAAAATTAGACATTCCCATGAATGCTCCCAGACCCCTAAACCCAGTCGCAAAACTCTAGAACACCCCCCAAGGAGCCCCCCAAAAACATGCAGTACTGCTGGGCCTCAGTTTAAATCATGCAAAAACGCTCTCTGCAACTAGGCCCAAACTCCCCTTTTCCACCATGGCTTTTCTTCAAACCACTTGCAATCAAAATTAGACATTCCCATGAGTGCTCCCAGACCCCTAAACCCACTCCCAAAAATCGAGCACACCCCACAGTACCCTCCCAAAAACATGCAATACTGCTAACTCGCAGAGGCCTGCCCTTCCAGCCTCTAGGAGGCTGTGATTGTTTTCTGTTTTTTTACCCTTGCAGCATATCTAATTGTATGCAGCAAGCCACATAGCCCCAATTTTACATGAACTGCTGTCTGGCCTCTGCCTGGCATAACAACACTACACTGGCTCGACCACTCCATACCACGACTAGACAAACATATAGTTCTGCTGTAGTAGTTGTTGTTAACTGGTTTACCTGTTTGCCACTCAAGAATTAGACATAGTTCTTCCGTAAACCGACGATGATGATCCATCCATCCCAGTGAGTGACTGTAAAGAAAAAAGATATATTATTTAACTTTGATCATCAACACTCATCATCAATCATCATGGTATATTGGCAAACAGTGAGTCCAAGCACATTTTGCATATTGGAAAATGCAACATAATGGTCCCTGCAGCTGAAGTATAATTTGAATTAAACAAGGTAAAAAAAAGCAGAGTAGACTTGAGTTACATTTAGTGTGTAAAAAATGTAATAATAACAGAAGAAATATGATTCATTTCATGCACAACAAACAAACAGCAATTGCTTCCATCAGAGCCAGACAGCCATTGTTGTCCACTGCATGCCATCCCCTCATTATTCATTCATTACCTGTTCCACTTTTGGTCCGCATCTTCTTCTGGTAGTGAAGGCCCACAGGGCAGCCTCTCCTGTCAATTTCAGAAGTAACTGTCAGCAATCATCAATGTGGAGTCACTAGTAATTCCAGTCCCACTTGAGAGGACTCATCTACGAAGACAAAGTTTCTTCATTCTGCGGAATCCAGCCATCTGCTTTGAGGGAAATGGATAGGGGGAGTCTGGAGGAGGAGGATAGATGAGCATGACAGAGTTGTTGTGAACTTGTGAACCTCAGGAATGCAGACTATGGCACCTTCAAATCAATAAGGAAATAACACGAAGACAGTGCTGCTGATGGGCTTGTTGTGATTAGGTGATTAAAGTTTTGTTGTGGTAAAAGTTGTAAAACAAAGAAAGACACACAGGAATAAAAGTGAATAAGGACAAAAAAGAAAGTAAGTCATTTTCAGGGCTCTGTGTCAGGGAAGTGGAGCTCGTCCTCAAACTCTGTGAATTGAGACTGGAGTAGGTGAGGTAACAGAGAAGAACTTCCGTCACCTAAGTCCGTGTCATCTTCTTCCTGCGTGCATTCACGTATTTTGTTATCTGGTGGTATGAAGTGCTGATTCATCTTGATCATTGTTAACCTCTCCACATTTTTGTGTGAGAGGCGGGTCCTTTTTGAAGTTACAATGGCACCAGCAGCACTGAAAATACGTTCAGACAAAAGACACGCTTGCGAGTGGGCAGGACAAATAATTTAGAGCCAGGTTGGTGACCAGAGGATTTTCTTCAAACCACTTGCAATCAAAATTAGACATTCCCAGGAGTGCTCCCAGACCCCTTACTCACCCCCAAAATTCTAGAACACCCCCAAACAGTCCCTAAAAACATGCAATACTGCTAAAAAAAAACTTTACCACAATGGATTTTCTTCAAACCCCTTGCAATCAAAATTAGACATTCCCATAAGTGCTCCCAGACCCCTAAATCCAGTCGTAAAACTCTAGAACACCCCCAAGTAGCCCCCCAAAAACATACAATACTGCTACCTGGCACGAACCCATACTTAAAATTGTGCCAAAACGCTCTCTGCAACTAGGACCAAACCCCCCTTTTCCACCATGGATTTTCTTCAAACCACTTGCAATCAAAATTAGACCTTCCCAGCAGTGCTCCCAGACCCTTAAACCCTGTCGCAAAACTCTAGAACACCCCCAAGTAGCCCCCCAAAAACCTGCAATACTGCTACCTGGCACGAGCCCTAACATAAAATCATGCCAAAACGCTCTCTGCAACTAGGTGTGGAAAAGTAAATTTTGCCATGTTCTGTGTCCCTACGTGTCCTCCATCCTATGTTATGTGTGCATGATTAATATGCATATGTATTCCCCATGATCGATTAAAGACGCAATTACAGTTGTGTCCATCTCTAGTATGCCAGTTTCCAGTTCTCGTGAATACTACGAATATCAGGCCTATGTAAAGCTACGTTGCCACGTTTCTCAGTGGGCACGTTATTTCATTGTAAAGTCCCCGTTTCTAGGCCTCAAAAGGGCCCGGACACCAGATTCAGCTCCTGTCTCCTGAGCCCTCGCTGAGGAGCGATACAGCCCCCACCTGTATTCCTGACCCTTCACTTACTTCCTGCCTCACAGTGCCCGGCTCCGCCTGGCTCTGCCTCTGAGTCTGCCAAGAGTATGTTATGATTCTAGTTATCAGTCCAGCCCTCCTTCTCTGCATTCCTTAGCTACTGAATCGCATCAATAGTTTCCGTCACAGTCTAGCCTTTACGTCTCCATGTGAGAGAAATACTGTATTTATGGTCATTTAATATTCTTCATCACGCACTACATGTAGAATAATGCATGCACCAGTCTTAGAGTCCGTTAGCCTTTACCCCGATAACTTTTGGATTCTATCAACATGTTCTCTAAAACATCAGATACTAGATAATGTTAGGTACATGTCGCCCTGACTCTCCAGACTTCAGTCTCTGCTCCTAGCACAGAGTTCATAGCCCCCAGCTTCTCCTAGTAACACGTCATTGTCAGTTTGCGCGCACCATTAGGTTAGAGGTCCCGGCTCCTTAGGTAGCCCCCTCCATGTTTCCGCCCCATTTATGACATATTCTGTTACGTTTACATCACATGTCTATGTATACGCCTCTTGTTACACCTACTTTCACCCTTATCTTTCGCGACTGCTATTGACCACACCCACTGCTCCGCCTATTGTATGTATTGCAATTGCAACTGTTTTAGTATATATGCTTATGTATTGTTATTAAAGTTAGCGCGCTCATTCCCTGTCCCCCCTGCAGGGCTCTGCCATCCTATTCCTGTGCAGGTTGTCCTGTTCCTGTCCTTTATGCTGTATTAAACCTGCAAACTCCTACTACCTCGAATCTTGACTCTTATTTATTGAGCTATCTGTTATTGCTATGTCCAGTAAAACCTAGATCCGGTATTATTTATTTATATACCACATAATGGCGCCCGAATAGGGACTTGCCCTTTCCCCACGCGCCGGTGAAGCCACGTATGCCCCCTGATCCTCTGCAGCCGTGACGGAACCATACCGTGCACGTGCAGATATTTCTGCTTCAAGTATCCCTCAGGCCCACGGAGGAGACGGAGGTTGCGGTCCAGCATCCAGACGAGGCGGTGGAGGAACGCGGCGAGTCCCGACCAGAGCCCAAGCCGAGAGTCCAAGGTCCGAGGTATCCGGAGGCCCACCCGTAACAGAAGTCCGAAGTTCGTCCGTCCGGCGTCGAAGCAGTCCAGTCCAGTCCGAGGCCTTCCGTTCTTGCTGCCCGGTGAGTACCGTTGCTGGGGTAGTATCTAGACAGGGTCAATCTAATTGTCTCTGGTCCGTGGGGTTTGGTGGTACACAGATCCCAAAACGAAGTGTCCACTCCGGTGGATGCGGGTCCTGACGTGTCTCTTTATGAGAGCGGTAAGTTTCGTACTGTTTCAGCAGTGCATCTAGTTTCTGTTCTAGTCAGTTCTGTTCTCAAGAAGATTCATGTATTCTGTTTTCCGTATTCCAGGTAGTATTCTGTCCGAACTGTTATTTTAAATGTTCTTCATGTATTTTAATGTCGTGGTATGAATGTGGAGTAATTATCGTGTTCATTTTGTATTGTATTGTGTCTAGATTACAGTCCAGTCATGCCGTGGTTTTCTAAACTACGTCAGTTAAGAACTAGAAAAGGTCTGTTAGAAGAAGCAGTTCCTGTCCCGCCTAGGGACAGTCCAGGTCATTTTATGTATCAGAAGCATGGCATAAGTGCCATATTGTATCTAGATTTATGGGTAGAGTATACCAAACAGTTAGAAGAAAAGTATAGATGGCCCGTATCGGGTACATGGGATGCCGAGTGCATCATGCGAGTAGAAGAAGCATTATGGAAAAAGAAAGCCAGACAGTCACAGAAAGATGCCATCGAGTTATGGCGCAAAGAATCTCATAAAAGAACCGAAAAAGAAATCAGAAAGTCAGAATTAAGTAGAGAATCCTTAGAAAGAGCCCACGAAAGGGAATTAATCGAGATAGGTGAACGAGTCAAAACCGAACAGTCAGACAGACAGAGGCATGCCCTCATTAAGGGTATGTATCCTCTTCTTGCCGAGGGCTTGCCAAAAGCGACCCCGGAGGCATCCAGTAATTTTCCGCCACCATTAGTTCCGACCAAGCTACGTCACAAACCGACCGCAGCTGATATTTTCATCTCGTCCTACTTGGACGACACAGTCCCGGAATATGCAAATCCTGTTCCGCCAGTCCCTGTAAACAATGTAAATCCTGCTCCTCCAGACACCGGAGTACCTGCTACGGTACCCCCGGTCCAGCCTACATTACAACTTCCCGCCACTCTGCCAGCACGAAGAGTATCAGTCGATGATACCGGTTTAGGGGCCGCAGGAGGAGGTCCTCCTGGTACCCCGCCACCACACCAACGTTTAACGTTAGTCGAGTTACATGAATGTGCGTTACAGCGTACGCCCAAATATAAGTCCGTTGCAGATATCCGACAAGCTCTTACTGAATGCCGCTATGATCCAGTCGCAGGTGATGATAGCACAGTTATATATTCCATCCGTGTAAGACGGGTGACCGGGTATTTGGACACCCTACCAGATATGAAAGAAGATCTAGACAGAATATATCGTTTCATCCGTACAGGGAATGATCCAGAAAGTATTGGCGAAGCCATGTCTCAAAGGAAAGCTGAGATCCAGCTCATGATATTAAAGTTTCTGATTAATTGTTTAATAAGAGAACAAGATTATCCGACCAAAGATCCAGCCGAAATGAGAATCCTGACAAGGTGGAGTGATAATATAGCCGAGGGTAAACACAGAACTATCGGTAGTATAGAGAGTATGTACAAGAGAATTCGTAAGGAAATAATAAAGTTACACGAACAACGTAAAGCAGCACAAGTAAGCGAGAAAGAGAATGACTCTTCTACTGAAGAGGTAGACGACGAGAATCCCGCCAGAATAGCGTATGTAGGAAAATCTAGATTTCCAGACCGCCATTTACGCCTAGAACACAAGTCAGTTTTTCATCATCCAGCACCAGAACAAGGTTCTCTAGAACAAGTATTTCAAGCTACCGATCATATTCTGAAATCACGAATCGGTTATAGTGAGTTAAGTACTATGCATGAACAAGAACTAGTCCGATCAGCAGTCCGATGGATTACTGATTCTATCACTTTTCCAGACGAAATAGTGGCACAAATGTTTCTGAAACTGCCCCCAGCCGAGCAACGACTGGTGGGTATGTATATGGTCCAGCACCTCATTACTCTGTATGAGGGTCAACATTCTGATCCAGGTCCGTTACACGATGTCCTGAACGAGTTACTCCAGTATAGATGGAAAGGTTTAGGTACCGATTTAATTAGTATCATTCTAGAACAGCGCCACAAATATAGAACGTTCCTGAACCCGCATTTTGTTCATGTCTCACCCCCAGAAAGTAAACCGTTTTACATAGATAGACAGAACCCGTTACGAGAAGTACACCCAGTCAGGACAACAGATGGTGAAATGCAAAGAGTATTTGTTTACACCCCGATTACAAAGATGGAACTCTTAGAGATGAAGAAATTAATTCCTTGTCATGACAAAGATCCAGCAGGGTTCCACCGAGAATTAAAAGACATGCTCCGTATGGGAGAATACACGTATCCAGATATTATTAAAATGTTAAAGCTCCTGTTGCCCGCAGGGGTATACGAGAAACTCAAGGAAAAAGACTGGGAGGTGGGAGAGAAAAAGATCGATTGGGCAGTTCTAGAAGCCGAAGATAAGATACGAGTACCAGGTACCGGTCTTGGAGAGAAATGTAAAGAATTACCTGAATTGTTAATACAAGTTTTGCCCAGATTGTTAGCCACTAAAAAGGAAGACTGGGATGCAATCTCAGCCTGTAAACAGAAACAAGACGAAGACACTAGTGATTTTTATTCTAGATTTGAGAAATGCTTTATTATAAACAGTGGCTTGAAGACGAGTAGTGAGTCATACCCTCATCTTTTTGTTACTAAGTTAGTCGAGAATTCTAGTCCACAAGTTAAGAATCGAGTTTTGAAAGTCGAAAGTACATGGCAAGCTAGTACCCCGTCCCAGATGTTACAGATGCTCCAGTACCACCAGAATAGAATCAGAGAAGAGCAAGATCACGAGAGAAAACGTATGAAAGACACGAAAATGAAAGTACTAGTTGCACAATCTGTTCCACAAGACAGTCAGAAGAGGGGTCCGAATCAAGCCAGTCATCCTGCAGCTCCCGTTAAAGGGACATGCAATTATTGTAAACAGCCAGGTCATTTTATAAACGAGTGTGCAGTTCTGAAACACAATATAGCTACCGGTAAAACTAAAGAAAGACCACGTCCGCCTAGACAAGAACAAGTTTCACAGACTTCTCAGCCACAGAATGCACAACAGACAGTTACAGCACCGCAGCCTATTGCTGCAACACAGCATGTTACACAGCAGATGTACCAGTATGCACAGTCCGAGTATCCAGAGTATCAACAGTATTCATGAAACAGCCTAGAGAGGGAGGTAGGCTTGCCTCTCATCGAGATTCCTGTAGATCAAGAAGGTCCCTATGTTCATAGTCAGGTACTAGGGAAAGACAGAAAGTTTCTGATTGATACAGGGGCAAGTAGGACGACCATTAGTCACGCCGAAGTTCCAGGGGCTCCGCTCTCAGGCTCAAGAAATGTTTCCCTTGGATTTTCAGGAAAGCCTATTGTAAACGAGATATCTAAGCCAGTTACTCTAGAAGTAGGTCCATTGTCCCGCACTACTGATCTGTTACTTACGAAGTCATGTCCAGAAAATTTGTTAGGCATTAGGACACTGAAAGAATTAGGTGCAGTTATTTGCTGTTCCCCAGAGGGAATACGATTGTTTTTACGTGACTTCAAGGGTCACTATGTATTACGAGATTTTGATCCAAGATTGTCTAATGTCCCGCCGCATCTATGGGCACAAGGTCCAACTGATGTTGGCTTCATGCAAATCACACCCCATCGTGTGACTCTCAAACCAGGTGTAGTCCTGCCACGAATCAGACAGTACAGATTGCCACCTGAGGCTGTAGCAGCCTTATCCAAAATTATTGACGAGCTCATGGCTCAAGGAGTAGTTGTAGAAACTGACTCCAATGTATGTAATTCTCCGATCATTCCAGTCATGAAACGTACTGATCCAAATGCACCCCCAGTATATCGATTAGTGATTGACCTACGAGAACTCAATAAATGTATTATTCCCCAGTGCCCAGTTGTCCCAGATATTTCTTCCCTATTGACAGCCATTGATTCCGAAGCCTCATTTTTCACAGTCATAGACCTCAAGAACGCGTTTTTCAGTGTCCCCATTCATCCAGACAGCCAGTTTCTTTTCGGATTTTGTTTAAATGGAAGGAGCTATATGTTCACACGAGCTCCTCAAGGTTTCACAGAAAGTCCTAGTATTTACAGTCAAGCACTTAAGAGACAACTAGACAACATTCACATGCCAGCTGACACTGCCCTGCTCCAGTATGTCGATGATCTACTGATCACAGCCCGTTCTGAACGTGCTTGCGAGCAAGCATCACTTACAGTCTTGTATTTTCTCGCCGAGATGGGGCACAAGGTGTCCCCTTCAAAGCTTCAATTCTGTGTCCAGCAAGTGATCTACTTAGGCCACTTACTGTCCAAGTGGGGTAGGCAGTTGACACCAGACCGTATCCAGTTAATAGCAAGTCTTCCTCAGCCCAAGACCCAGAAGGAGGTACGTGCTTTTATCGGCCTTACTTCTTATTGTAGACAATGGATTCCTCAGTATGCATTTCTAGCCAAACCACTAATACAGTTAACGACACAGGAGGCAGCCGTATCGACTGTCCTCCCTTGGACATCTGAACATACACTTAGTTGCAATGAGTTAAAGAAAGCTTTATGCCAAGCTCCAGTTCTAGCTACACCGAACTACAGTAAGCCTTTTATACTTTTCGTCACTGAACGTGAAGGTACAGCATTATCTGTTCTCACACAAGATCAAGCAGGACAATACAAGCCCTGTGCTTATTTTTTGAGCACATTAGATCCAGTAGCCCAGGCTCTGCCTGCGTGCCTCAAGTCAGTTGCAGCCACAGCACTAGCTATCAGACAAAGTGATTCCATAGTATTAGGACATTCCTTGACAGTACAAGTTCCACACTCTGTGGAAGTTCTTTTAAACCGTACACAGACTCAACACTTGACAATTGCACGTTTAACAGGTTATGAACTGACACTGTTCCAGCCACACATAGAAATCAGACGCTGCAACGTTCTAAATCCTGCTACACTGTTACCATCAGTTAATTCAAATCCTGCCACACACGACTGTGTGGAAGTAGTTAATATTATGACTAAGCCAAGACAAGATCTGACAGATATTCCATTACCAGATCCCGACCTGACACTTTATGTGGATGGTTCATGTATGAGAACAAGTACAGGAGAACTAGTAGCCGCGTATGCAGTGACTACTGACACTGAAGTTATTGAAACACACCGTATTGACACCCTGTCTGCTCAAGCAGCAGAGCTAGTTGCTCTGACACAAGCCTGCATACACGCTAAGAACCTGAAAGTTAATGTTTATACAGAATCACGCTACGCATTCGGAGTTGTACACGACTTCGGAGTGCTCTGGCAGGAGAGAGGTTTCATGACTTCTCATGGAACCAAGATTCAGCATGGTCTCCTTATTCAGGCTCTGTTAGATGCCATACATTTACCGACATCCATTGCCATCATGAAGTGCAAAGCACATACGAAAGTTACTGACATTATTTATCAAGGTAATGATCTAGCAGATCGCACAGCCAAGCTTACAGCACAGACTCCAGACATTTCAGTTAATCCGACACAGACACATACTCCAGATCCGACTACATGCATGACAGTTAAGGACCCTACTCAAGATGTCATAGATATCCAGTTACATGCTACTCCCGATGAAATCAAGAAATGGTCCGAACAAGGAGGGGTCCAGACAGATCAGGGATGGGTAACGAAGGGTAGAGCCACATGGTTTCTCCCCGACTCTATGGTTCAAGTCATTATCAATACAGCACATAGTCCAGCACATTTAGGAGAAAAAGCTATGTTAGACAGTATCCAGAACATTTGGTTCAACAAGCATTTACGAGCTGCAGCCAAGCAGAAAGTCCGTACCTGTATGATATGTTGCCAGTTCAATCCAGGTAAAAGTGTCCCGGTGGAACAAGGTGGATTCCAGCCCCCTGACCACCCTTTTGAAGTCCTCCAGATGGATTATATTCAGATGGAGCGATGTCGAGGTTTCAAGTATGTCCTTGTAGTTGTATGCGCTTTGTCCAGGTGGACAGAAGCATATCCAGTTCCAGATTACACAGCCGCGACCACTGCCAAGCAGTTGGTTCGTGAGTTCTTCCCCCGTTATGGACTCCCTAGGGTCGTATATTCTGATAACGGCCAGCCATTCTCATCTGAGCTTATGAAACACGTTTCCCTGTTGTTAGGGTACCAGTGGAAGTTCCATTGTGTACGCCATCCAGAAGCAGCCGGTCTCGTAGAGAGACATAACCAGACCCTGAAAATCCGCATTGCCAAAGTATGTAAAGAAAAAGGTGTAGACTGGCTAGTAGCTCTGCCAGTCGCTTTGTTTTATATGCGCATGGTCGCGCATTCCAGATCAGGTCTGTCCCCGTACGAGGTCGTATTCGGCCGCCCCCCTAATATGTGGGGTACACCTAGACCCCGAAGTATTACAGATGTTTCAAGTAATATGCTGACAGATTACCTAGCTTCCTTGATGTCTGCCCTACACTCTTGTCGTTCACAGGTTGCTGCCGCATTTCCAGACAATACCGAGGTGGCACCGCATGAAATCGTTCCCGGATGTTTGGTTCTTGTGAGGAACTTTGATCGTTCAAGTCCGCTGGAGCCTCGTTGGAAAGAGCCACGACAGGTCCTCCTGGCCACCCGTACTGCCGTCAAGCTGGAAGGCAGGAAGGGCTGGGTCCACCTGTCTCATGTGAAAAAATTTTATGGTTTAAAGACTGTGTCCAAGAACATTCCTGAAGATTTGAAAGACTGCCAAAATACTGTTCTCAAGGACTGTCCCGCAAAAGACAATGATACTGAACCCTCCCTGTTAGAGAAAACTCCGCAACAGGAGTATAAGAAAAAATTAAGGTCTAGTAAAATAAGTCAGCCAGTTTGATTGTCTAAGTCCTCCCCTAGGTGAAACGGTTAGACCGGTTTCTGACATGTATAAAATAGACCCCCATAGTGAGAGAGTTAGTCAAAACTCAATCCGATGTATCGTTTTTCTAAGTTTCATATTGTTTTTCAGCCTTATGACTACCTGCACAGGTTATGCATTTTATTTGTGTTTTCCAGTTTCTCATGCAAATAAGTCTTCTAATGTTATGGTAGAACACACGTTTAGTGATCTGCCTCCTCATGAACTATCTTATCGTCTTGCTATGCGTAATAATTCCTTTATCCGCATGTTACATTATTCACACCAGACCAGCAATGCCACTAATTGTTGGGTGTGTGGTCGACTCCCCCCTTTCCAGACACCCAAGGGAGTTCTGCCACTCTTTCCTTATCCATTTTCCCATAATGGTTCGTGTGGAGCATGGTCCACGTTAACGTCATCCTCAACAGATATGTCTTTTCTTAACAGTACATGTTTTCCAGACAAGCAAGGTCTTCCCCACAGAACAGGGTTAGATCTAGAAAATGAAGTTTATAATTTAGGTAATTATTCTTCGAATTTCATGGTCCTGAATGTTCAGTCTGATACTACTCCAGACTTACCTGCTATGTCAGTACTACCAGTTAAAGGCGAATTATGTGTCCGAAAGAATGGTTCCGTACATGTAGGAGATAGTGATTGTACTACTATTGTCAAGTATAGTGACAGTAGGAAATCTATTTTTAAAGCTTCACGTCATTCTTATTTTGTTTGTGGTCAGACCGCATATGTTCGTCTGCCCCTCGATTGGGAGGGAACCTGTTACATTGCCTTCCTACTGCCACCAGTTTTCCTAGCCCCACCTGACTATCATAGGAATTCCCACCTAGTACATACTAGACACAAGAGAAACCTCCCGATTGTCGATTATACTGAAACTGCTATAGAACAATATATAGATATCAATAAAGGTGTCTTCCCTTATTTAGGTACTGTTGTAAATAGTAAACTGATACGTAGATTAACCAGAACTCTCGAAGCAGTAGTGATTGAGACTACTTCTGCTCTAAGTAACTTAACCGAAGAACAATCCTTTATGAGAATTGTCGTGCTCCAGAATCGTCTCGTCCTTGACGTCATACTGGCCGATAGGGGCGGGGCTTGTAGAGTCATCGGATCTAGTTGCTGCATTTTTATTCCAAATAACGCGCCGTCTGTTTATTCAGCTATAACCAGACTCCATAAAATTGCCCATATGTTACACCAAGATCCAGGCACCTGGACATGGTCCGGTTGGTTCTGGAATATAATTTCCGACTGGGGATGGAAAGTCCTGTCTTTTCTAGGTATTGCAGTAGCGATCATATTCAGTTGCTGCCTCTGTATACAATGTGGCCCTGCGATTTGTGGCATTTGTGCTACCTCTTGTGTTCCTAGTCCCAAGTCCCGTTCTAAATCCCGTTCCAAGAAAATTCGAGACGAACAAATGATACTGTATGAAATGATAGATGGTATCATGAATATTGATGTTTCCTGATGGAAACGTAGTGACAAGGAGGGAATGTGGAAAAGTAAATTTTGCCATGTTCTGTGTCCCTACGTGTCCTCCATCCTATGTTATGTGTGCATGATTAATATGCATATGTATTCCCCATGATCGATTAAAGACGCAATTACAGTTGTGTCCATCTCTAGTATGCCAGTTTCCAGTTCTCGTGAATACTACGAATATCAGGCCTATGTAAAGCTACGTTGCCACGTTTCTCAGTGTGCACGTTATTTCATTGTAAAGTCCCCGTTTCTAGGCCTCAAAAGGGCCCGGACACCAGATTCAGCTCCTGTCTCCTGAGCCCTCGCTGAGGAGCGATACAGCCCCCACCTGTATTCCTGACCCTTCACTTACTTCCTGCCTCACAGTGCCCGGCTCGGCCTGGCTCTGCCTCTGAGTCTGCCAAGAGTATGTTATGATTCTAGTTATCAGTCCAGCCCTCCTTCTCTGCATTCCTTAGCTACTGAATCGCATCAATAGTTTCCGTCACAGTCTAGCCTTTACGTCTCCATGTAAGAGAAATACTGTATTTATGGTCATTTAATATTCTTCATCACGCACTACATGTAGAATAATGCATGCACCAGTCTTAGAGTCCGTTAGCCTTTACCCCGATAACTTTTGGATTCTATCAACATGTTCTCTAAAACATCAGATACTAGATAATGATAGGTACATGTCGCCCTGACTCTCCAGACTTCAGTCTCTGTTTCTAGCACAGAGTTCATAGCCCCCAGCTTCTCCTAGTAACACGTCATTGTCAGTTTGCGCGCACCATTAGGTTAGAGGTCCCGGCTCCTTAGGTAGCCCCCTCCATGTTTCCGCCCCATTTATGACATATTCTGTTACGTTTACATCACATGTCTATGTATACGCCTCTTGTTACACCTACTTTCACCCTTATCTTTCGCGACTGCTATTGACCACACCCACTGCTCCGCCTATTGTATGTATTGCAATTGCAACTGTTTTAGTATATATGCTTATGTATTGTTATTAAAGTTAGCGCGCTCATTCCCTGTCCCCCCTGCAGGGCTCTGCCATCCTATTCCTGTGCAGGTTGTCCTGTTCCTGTCCTTTATGCTGTATTAAACCTGCAAACTCCTACTACCTCGAATCTTGACTCTTATTTATTGAGCTATCTGTTATTGCTATGTCCAGTAAAACCTAGATCCGGTATTATTTATTTATATACCACCTTTTCCACCATGGATTTTCTTCAAACCAATTGCAATCAAAATGAGACCTTCCCAGCAGTGCTCCCAGACCCCTCAACCCACCCCCATAAATGTATAACACCCCCAACTAGCCCCCCAAAAACATGAGGTACTGCTACCTGGCTGAGGCCTACTTGAAAATCGTGCTGAAACGCACTCTGAAAGAAGGCCCAAATCACTCCTTTTCCACCATGGATTTTCTTCAAACCACTTGCAATCAAAATTGACATTCCTGGGAGTGCTCCCAGACCCCTCAACCAACCCCCAAAAATCTAGAACACCCCCAAAAAGCCCCCCAAAAACATGCAATACTGCTAAAAAAAAACTTTTCCCCATGTATTTTCTTCAAACCACTTGCAATCAAAATTAGACTTTCCCAGCAGTGCTCCCAGACCCTTAAACCCAGTCGCAAAACTCTAGAACACCCCCAAGTAGCCCCCCAAAAAGATGCGGTACTGCTACATGGCTGAGGCCTACTTGAAAATCGTGCTACAACGCACTCTGAAAGTATGCCCAAAACACCCCTTTTCCACTATGGATTTTCTTCAAACCACTTGCAATCAAAATTAGACATTCCCAGGAGTGCGTCAAGACTCCTAAACCCACTCCCAAAAATCAAGATCACCCCACAGTACCCTCCCAAAAACATGCAATACTGCTACCTCGCAGAGGCCTGCCCTTCCAGCCTCTAGGAGGCTGTGATTGTTTTCTGTTTTTTTACCCTTGCAGCATATCTAATTGTATGCAGCAAGCCACATAGCCCCAATTTTACATGAACTGCTGTCTGGCCTCTGCCTGGCATAACAACACTACACTGGCTCGACCACTCCATACCACGACTAGACAAACATGTAGTTCTGCTGTAGTAGTTGTTGTTAACTGGTTTACCTGTTTGCCACTCAAGAATTGGACATAGTTCTTCCGTAAACCGACGATGATGATCCATCCATCTCAGTGAGTGACTGTAAAGAAAACAGATATATTATTTAACTTTGATCTTCAACACTCATCATCAATCATCATGGTATATTGGCAAACAGTGAGTCCAAGCACATTTTGCATATTGGAAAATGCAACATAATGGCCCCTGCAGTTGAAGTACAATTTGAATTAAACAAGGTAAAAAAAGCAGAGTAGACTTGAGTTACATTTAGTGTGTAAAAAATGTAATAATAACAGAAGAAATATGATTCATTTCATGCACAACAAACAAACAGCAATTGCTTCCGTCAGAGCCAGACAGCCATTGATGTCCACTGCATGCCATCCCCTCATTATTCATTCATTCCCTGTTCCACTTTTGGTCCGCATCTTCTTCTGGTAGTGAAGGCCCACAGGGCAGCCTCTCCTGTCAATTTCAGAAGTAACTGTCAGCAATCAGCAATGTGGAGTCACTAGTAATTCCAGTCCCACTTGAAGGGACTCATCTACGAAGACAAAGTTTCTTCATTCTGCAGAATCCAGCCATCTGCTTTGAGGGAAATGGATAGGGGGAGTCTGGAGGAGGAGGATAGATGAGCATGACAGAGTTGTTGTGAACTTGTGAACCTCAGGAATGCAGACTGTGGCACCTTCAAATCAATAAGGAAATAACACGAAGACAGTGCTGCTGATGGGCTTGTTGTGATTAGGTGATTAAAGTTTTGACGTGGTAAAAGTTGCAAAACAAAGAAAGACACACAGGAATAAAAGTGAATAAGGACAAAAAAGAAAGTAAGTCATTTTCAGGGCTCTGTGTCAGGGAAGTAGAGCTCGTCCTCAAACTCTGTGAATTAAGACAGGAGTAGGTCAGGTAACAGAGAAGAACTTCCATCACCCAAGTCGGTTTTCTCTTCTTCCTGCGTGCATTCACGTATTTTGTAATCTGGTGGTATGAAGTGCTAATTCATCTTGATCATTGTTAACCTCTCCACATTTTTGGCTGAGAGGCGTGTACTTTTTGAAGTTACAATGGCACCAGCAGCACTGAAAACACGTTCAGAAGACACACTTGTGAGTGGGCAAGACAAATAATTTAGAGTCAGGTTGGTGACCAGAGGCCATTGAGCCCTTTTCTTATACTAATACAGCAAAGGGTTCTGATTAACGAAGACCTCTGTTGTGCCATCCAGATAGGCCTGCACCATCGACTCAATGTTCTCCAGGGTTGCTCCACTTTGCGTACCATCTGTGGCCTTTGCATCACTGGAACGAGCAAACTCTTGATGAGTTAGCCAATCCGCTTCCGACAATATTATGGGTGGGCCTGTTGCAGGTGAGGATGTTGATATGGTTACTGGTGTCGTTAACGGCTGTGAGGGAAAGTGACTATCTTCGGCCGCAGATTCAGAAGTGGACCTTGACGCCGGATGGCCTGCTGATCCAGTAGTACTTCTGATGGTTCCTTCTTCAATTTTCTGCTGCTCTTTTTCGAACCGAGTGGCTGACACAGATAGCCAATGTTTGTACTTTATAAGATCTGCTTCATCAAAAGGAATGAATGCTTTGCTGGCCACTGCCTTTTTGTACCATGGATCCAGAATAGTGGCACAAATGTAATGTTGTTCTGTATGTATTTTTTTAAGCCTTTAATTGTCAACTAGGCAGCTTAATAAGCTCTCCGATATGCGTCTTGCTTTTCAGCTTCATTTCGGAACATTGAAGACACCGCCTTCAGTTGGTGCTCTAGCATGCACAACAATGGGATAGCTTTGCCCAAAGTACAATCCTCCCTGCTGACTTCACGAGTGAAGACCTCAAAAGGACGAAGCATGTCTGTCAGGTTTTTAACTAGCTTCCATTCCTCCAACTCTAGCCACATGTCTTTATTATTTGAACCCAGTTCATAGACATACTGATTGATTACCACCCACTGCTCAGACAGACGCTCAAGCATGTAGAAGGTTGGGTTCCAACGTGTTACCACCTCCTGGGTGAGTCCTTTGATTGGCAGTCTACGTTCACGTTGCATGATCCTCAGCTGCTTCCGGGCCTTAAAAGAATGGCTGAAATGTGTGCAGATTCTTCGGCAGGTGGTCAGTAACTTGCTGACTGTCTTTTCTTTTTTCAAGAAATCTTGCACAGCGATGTTTATACTGTGCGCCAAACACTGCACTCTGAAATATTGACCGTCCTGCATGGCCTTAACTATATTAGTGCCATTATCCGTGGAAACATAAACAATTATGCGCTTTCTTGGATGCAGCCATTTAAAGACCTTACTTTGAAACTCATTCAAAATGTTTTCTACAGTATGAGATTTCTCCATGGCAAACATGGCTACTGTTGCATGTTTCCGAGTAGCTTGAAAAACCGTGTCCTGGTCAACACCTGCACATAACTTCTCTGTAACCCCTGCAAAAGAGACCCAGTGTGCAGTGATGCACATGTAATCAAGGGCTTGGCAAATGGTCCACATGTCTGTTGTCAGGTGGATAGTGTGAACAGCACTCTTCTGCAAAGCTGCCTCAATCACCTCCAGCACAAATTCATGTAGTGCTGGAACCGCAACCGGGAAAAATAGGACTGGCTAGGAACCTTCCATTTAGGGCAGACTGTTGCCACAAATTCTAGAAAACCCACCCCTTCCACGAAAGAAAAAGGGAGAAGGTCCAGCGCTAGCATTTTAGCCAGCTTTGCGTTACACAGACGTGTTATTGGGTGGTTGCGTTCAAATGGTGCCTCCAACCAAAACATGGTTCTAATGGTAGGCTGAAACATTTTACGGGATGGTGTTGATGCAGACTTCTTCAACCCAGGTAGGTTCATTGATTTACTTTTTTGAATTGGTGTCTCTCCCATACATGTTGCAGGGGTAGAGGGTGTGCTGCTGCCAGGGGTACTGGGTGTACCAAAAAAAGTCTGTCGCTTCTTCACTCCCCCCTGCACGATAAGCCTATCGTCATCATCATCATATGCAATGGATACATTTTCGTTTGTTGTACTTTTGGCTCCCTGGATCTTCCTGAGGTGCGCGTCCCAAATGATGTGTGGTGTTTTTTGAGATGACCTCTCTGGCCTCCGGTGCCATAGTTGGTACCAAAATAATTACAAAAAGGGGGTGGTGATGGACAGAGTATCTGAGTTAATCGGAACACTCCTACCCAGTCAACAGATCAGGGCTTGATCCATCACCATTTTTTAGCTCACTGCACCATCCCAGTTCAGAACCTGGCTATATGCAAATTAGTCTGTCCCTGGCCCAGTGCATCATGGGAACAGGGCAGACCAAACTACCAAGCCAATTCTTCACTGGAAAGGAAACAAGCTTCCGGGGACCGGTTTCTGGCATTACAGCCGTCTTCGGCCCGGCTTGCTTGAATCCTGATGGTGCAATGAGCAAGGGACTCATGTCTGAGCATACCCTTCCACACTCATGGTGGCCAAAATAATTACAAAAAGGGGGTGGTGATGGACAGAGTATCTGAGTTAATCAGAACACTCCTACCCAGTCAACAGATCAGGGCTTGATCCATCACCGTTTTTTAGCTCACTGCACCATCCCAGTTCAGAACCTGGCTATATGCAAATTAGTCTGTCCCTGGCCCAGTGCATCATGGGAACAGGGCAGACCAAACTACCAAGCCAATTCTTCACTGGAAAGGAAACAAGCTTTCGGGGACCGGTTTCTGGCATTACAGCCATCTTCGGCCCGGCTTGCTTGAATCCTGTGCAATGAGCAAGGGACTCATGTCTGAGCATACCCTTCCACACTCATGGTGGCCAAAATAATTACAAAAAGGGGGTGGTGATGGACAGAGTATCTGAGTTAATCAGAACACTCCTACCCAGTCAACAGATCAGGGCTTGATCCATCACCGTTTTTTAGCTCACTGCACCATCCCAGTTCAGAATCTGGCTATATGCAAATTAGTCTGTCCCTGGCCCAGTGCATCATGGGAACAGGGCAGAAACCGGTCCCCGGAAGCTTGTTTCCTTCCCAGTACAAGAATTGGCTTGGTAGTTTGGTTTGCCCTGTTCCCATCATGCACTGGGACAGGAACAGACTAATTTGCATATAGCCAAGTTCTGAGCTGGGATGGTGCAGTGAGCTAAAAAATCGGTGATGGATCAAGCCCTGATCTTTGGACTGGGTAAGAGTGGTCTGCTTAATTCAGGCACTCTGTTCATCACCACCCCCTTTTCTGAATCATTTTGTCCACCATAAGCGTGGAAGGGTATACTCAGATGTGAGTCCCTTGCTCATTGCACCATCAGGATTCAAGCTAGCCGGGCCGACGACGCCTGAAATGGCAGAAACCGGTCCCCGGAAGCTTGTTTCCTTCCCAGTACAAGAATTGGCTTGGTAGTTTGGTTTGCCCTGTTCCCATCATGCACTGGGACAGAAACAGACTAATTTGCATATAGCCAAGTTCTGAGCTGGGATGGTGCAGTGAGCTAAAAAACGGTGATGGATCAAGCCCTGATCTTTGGACTGGGTAAGAGTGGTCTGCTTAATTCAGGCACTCTGTTCATCACCACCCCCTTTTCTGAATCATTTTGTCCACCATAAGCGTGGAAGGGTATACTCAGATGTGAGTCCCTTGCTCATTGCACCATCAGGATTCAAGCAAGCGGGCCGACGACGCCTGAAATGGCAGAAACCGGTCCCCGGAAGCTTGTTTCCTTCCCAGTACAAGAATTGGCTTGGTAGTTTGGTTTGCCCTGTTCCCATCATGCACTGGGACAGGAACAGACTAATTTGCATATAGCCAAGTTCTGAGCTGGGATGGTGCAGTGAGCTAAAAAATGGTGATGGATCAAGCCCTGATCTTTGGACTGGGTAAGAGTGGTCTGCTTAATTCAGGCACTCTGTTCATCACCACCCCCTTTTCTGAATCATTTTGTCCACCATAAGCGTGGAAGGGTATACTCAGATGTGAGTCCCTTGCTCATTGCACCATCAGGATTCATGCAAGCCGGGCCGACGACGCCTGAAATGGCAGAAACCGGTCCCCGGAAGCTTGTTTCCTTCCCAGTACAAGAATTGGCTTGGTAGTTTGGTTTGCCCTGTTCCCATCATGCACTGGGACAGGAACAGACTAATTTGCATATAGCCAAGTTCTGAGCTGGGATGGTGCAGTGAGCTAAAAACGGTGATGGATCAAGCCCTGATCTTTGGACTGGGTAAGAGTGGTCTGCTTAATTCAGGCACTCTGTTCATCACCACCCCCTTTTCTGAATCATTTTGTCCACCATAAGCGTGGAAGGGTATACTCAGATGTGAGTCCCTTGCTCATTGCACCATCAGGATTCAAGCAAGCCGGGCCGACGACGCCTGAAATGGCAGAAACCGGTCCCCGGAAGCTTGTTTCCTTCCCAGTACAAGAATTGGCTTGGTAGTTTGGTTTGCCCTGTTCCCATCATGCACTGGGACAGGAACAGACTAATTTGCATATAGCCAAGTTCTGAGCTGGGATGGTGCAGTGAGCTAAAAAACGGTGATGGATCAAGCCCTGATCTTTGGACTGGGTAAGAGTGGTCTGCTTAATTCAGGCACTCTGTTCATCACCACCCCCTTTTCTGAATCATTTTGTCCACCATAAGCGTGGAAGGGTATACTCAGATGTGAGTCCCTTGCTCATTGCACCATCAGGATTCAAGCAAGCCGGGCCGACGACGCCTGAAATGGCAGAAACCGGTCCCCGGAAGCTTGTTTCCTTCCCAGTACAAGAATTGGCTTGGTAGTTTGGTTTGCCCTGTTCCCATCATGCACTGGGACAGGAACAGACTAATTTGCATATAGCCAAGTTCTGAGCTGGGATGGTGCAGTGAGCTAAAAAACGGTGATGGATCAAGCCCTGATCTTTGGACTGGGTAAGAGTGGTCTGCTTAATTCAGGCACTCTGTTCATCACCACCCCCTTTTCTGAATCATTTTGTCCACCATAAGTGTGGAAGGGTATACTCAGATGTGAGTCCCTTGCTCATTGCACCATCAGGATTCAAGCAAGCCGGGCCGACGACGCCTGAAATGGCAGAAACTGGTCCCCGGAAGCTTGTTTCCTTCCCAGTACAAGAATTGGCTTGGTAGTTTGGTTTGCCCTGTTCCCATCATGCACTGGGACAGGAACAGACTAATTTGCATATAGCCAAGTTCTGAGCTGGGATGGTGCAGTGAGCTAAAAAACTGTGATGGATCAAGCCCTGATCTTTGGACTGGGTAAGAGTGGTCTGCTTAATTCAGGCACTCTGTTCATCACCACCCCCTTTTCTGAATCATAGTTGGTACCAAGCATAACAAGACTAACTGAAAGTTTACAAATCGAACAAATGACCAGGTTTTCCGCCTTTGAGCTAACACTAAAGAAATCCCAAACTGGGGACTGGAGATGTCTGCTCGCGGTGGAGGTGCTACTTTCACTGTCAATGCCAGATGAAGTGGAGGATGGGCGTTGCTGAAATTTACTCTGTTGTGCACTTATTACAGCACCACTACTTGAGGTAGTGGAGGTCGAGCTGGATGGAGGTCCCTGCCGACCCTTCTGACGAGAAAATATGGAAGCTGTAGGTGGTGTTGGTGTACTAGTTAACTGCGTTGGTGGTGGTACCAGTGCCATGCTGCCCACATCCCGGTCAGCAGCAATTCGGGATAGGGTAAACATGTCTGTCTGCTGCATGCCCGCTGGGGCTGGAGTGACGTCTGTGATGACTGGGTCATCGTCAGATTGTTCATCAGCAGCAGAATACACCGCTTCTTGTTCGTCGTCCTCACCCATAGTTGGAAGCTTTGCGGGAACCTTCCTTTTAGGCTTAGCTACCTTTGTCTGCTCATGGCGTGCCTCACTCTCAGACTGCATTGTTGTTGGTGGTGGGTTCCAATCAACATCAAGATCATCAGAAGTAAGGGGGCGTTTATTAACTGGCAAACTAGATTGCTGTCTATATATCATCTTGAGACTGCGCTGTATAGAACTAAGGGTATTAGAAGGAAAACTCAGGGGAGTAAATTGTGGCATCCTATTGCTAAGTGGATAGGTTCTTAAGATGAAGCAATCTGTGGACATGATCCAATGTATTTTTCCTCTTCTTATGTAATCATATGCCTACAATGCTATCTTTCAGTGTCTAGGCGATGGATGTATCTAACTTGTATAATGTTCTGAAGATGATGTACACTGCAGTTTTTATTTTTTTTTATTTTTTTTGTTTTCTCTTTGTTTTCTTTTGGATGATTTGCTATGTATCTGTCTGCTGACATAAATTTCAATAAAAAAATAATATTAAAAAGAAGGAAAGGGGCTTGAAGAAGAACTTGTAGTAGCCCTCCTTGATCTTTTTCTTGCTGGGGATCTGGAAGACAATGAATCATCAGGAGTGGCTTCCTCGGATGATACCTCCGCTTGAATCTCGATTTCCTGATGTGCCCCTACTTCTGAGGAACAAGCATTGTGGGCAGTAGTGCCGCTCCATGCGCCTCTAGTTGCACCTCTCCACGCGCCTCTCCTTGTGCCTCTCCTTGCGCCTCTCCTTGCGCCTCTCCTTGCGCCTCTCCTTGCGTCTCTCCTTGCGCATGTACTTGGGCTTGTACTTGCTGCACCTGTGGTTGTTGTTGGAGCTGTGGTTGTTGAACCATTGGTCAGATGAGTTACACCCTGCGTTGATTGGATGCTACTTTCTTGCGATGAGCCAACATCACTGGTCGATGGTGATTGAACAAGTAAAGTGGCTGCCTCTGCAGCACTCATGGACTTGGACCTAACTTGGCATGGTGGCACTGAGCCCAATGAAGCGGAGGTGCTGCTCCCAGCTTGGTCCCCAGCGGACCCCGCTGCTGCAGGCGTAGTTTATTTTTCCCAAAAAAATGTGCCGGTCGGCATACCAGTCTCCTTGGTAAGTGGCGCCACTTGCTTCTTCTGCTCCTTCTTACTGGCAACTTTCTTGGTAGAGGAGCTACGGCCACCTTTTTTTGAGCCCATCTTCTTCAGATGTCAGAACAGCAGGCCGCAGTTGTCTGTGGCAGGCACCACAGCAGGACTTCTTCCTGGCACTGGTGATGAACGATGAGGCTGATTTATCTCTGCTCATCTAAAAGCAAATGAAGCCAGAGGAACATTAGTTGAATAAATGTAGCATATGTCGTGCTTCAATTAATACTTTGCAACTAGGCATTTATTACTATTACAACACACCCCAAAAATGGAAAGACCAAACATAAAAAATTGCATATTTATTTCTAATACAAAAGGGATGTTTACATTAATAGAAGAGAGACCACACGGAGAGGGTTTTTCATGCACCACTGAGCTCCCTTGGGCATAATGGATGAAAGCAAGGCATACTGGGTACAGCAGGCCTATGGCACAAAGCACACTTCCTGGCTTCAAATTGGACCCTTGACCCCCAGTCACATGGCCAGGCCCTGCCTGGAACAGGCCTCAAAATGCCCCCCACCCACATGGCCAGGCCACAACAACACCCCAAAAAGTCGAGAAACACACAAAAAACACCACAATCCAATGCCATCCATGCCCTCAATGATGTTTAAATTCAAGACACCACACAGAAAGACTTGGTCCATACACCCCTGACTACCCCTGGGCATAATGGGTGAAAGCAAGGCAAACTGGGTGCAGGCCTGAGCACACTGCCTGGCTTCAAAATGGCCCCTTGTCCCCCAGCCACATTGCCAGGCCCTGCCTAGACAAGGCCTCAAAATGGCCCCCACCCACATGGCCAGGCCCCAACAACACCCCAAAAAGTTGAAAAACACACAAAAATCACCACAATCCAATGCCATCCATGTCCTCAATGATGTTTAAATTCAAGAGGCCCCACAGAAACCCTTGGTCCATGCACCACTCACTGCCCCTGGGCATAATGGGTAAAAGCAGGGCAGGCTGGGTGCAGGCCTATGGCTCAAAGCACACTGCGTGGCTTCAAAATGGCCCCTTGTCCCCCAGCCACATGGCCAGGCCCTGCCTGGACCAGGCCTCAAAATGGCCCCCACCCACATGGCCAGGCCCCAACAACACCCCAAAAAGTCAAAAAACACACAAAAATCATCACAATCCAATGCCATCCATGCACTCAATGATGTTTAAATTCAAAAGGCCCCACAGAAAGCCTTGGTCCATGCACCACTCTCTACCCCTGGGCATAATGGGTAAAAGCAGGGCAGGTTGGGTGAAGGCCTATGGCTCAAAGCACACTGCCTGGCTTCAAAATGGCCCCTTGTCCCCCAGCCACATGGCCAGGCCCTGCCTGGATCAGGCATCAAAATGGCCCCCACCCACATAGCCAGGCCCCAACAACACCCCAAAAAATCAAAAAACACACACAAATCACAACAATCCAATGTCATCCATGCCTTAAATGTTGTTTAAAATCAAGAGAACACCCAGAAAGCCTTGGTCCATGCACCACTGAGTACCCCTGCGCACCACAAAACTTAACAAAAATTCCACATATAAATATTAGTGAGCTATTCAATTCTTTCCCTCTCCTCTCGAACCGCAAGGTCCTCCTATGGGGGGGGGGGGGTTACAGCTCAAATACCCATCCTCTCCAGATACAAGCAGAGAACCGACTCAAACGGGCCAGAGCAGCGCCAGCCCCAATGAAACCTCCCCCCTCCTGAGAGTTCACACTTCAGCACTGCTCACACTAGGTCCTGCATGCACACAGGTCCCACTACCTTGTGCCGAATCATGCTTATGGGACCAACATAAGACTTCCCTCCCCTCCAACCTCCTGGTGGATAGAGCCCACTGTCGACCTCCGGGCGGACCCACAAACCCAGATAACCCCTCACTGGACCCCATCCTCGTTATTTGCCCCATAACTGGACTTCAGTTGCATCACCTGCAATATGACCCTCTGCCCCCCTCACCACCGTTAGAGATAGGAAAGGAAATCTATTTACTTTATTTCCAATCTCAGGTTGAATTACAATAAACTCTTCACCCTCTGAGAGAGGAAACGCACTTGGCAGACACGCCTCTCCAACGAGACGCCATGAAGCCAAACGATCTGAGTGAAGAAAGGGGTCAAGTTTTTACTTTTTTACAAGCTCTATGTAAGCACGGCCTGGTAGCACCTTTGTGGCGCTTTATCAAGTGGAAGTATGACTGTACGTATCAGTTCTGATCCTGAGGAGTGGGCCAGTTGTAAGTCACACTTTTCCCTCATCTGACCCCGACATAATGTGTAACAAGACCAGAGGCTGACCGACTTTATTGCTGTTGTGAGTCTGACAGCTCTTAGCCACAAGTGCATGCACTCCAGTAATCCACGCTATTCTTTTTAAAGCCATAACTCTAAGCCGATTATAGTGCAGAATGAAAAAACACAAACCAACCCTACACATGACCCGAGTCGGTGCCATGCCAGTTAGACTCGTTCCCTTCTATGTCTGGTGCTTTGCAGCAGTTTTAAGATGTTCTTAGAGTTTCTCGTTGATCAAATGGGTGAATTTCTGATATTTTTCCCTCGTCTTCATTGCTTGGTTTTTGCTCGCGAGAAAGTGTCACTCATAGTCCCTGAATGTCACTCATAATTACACGGAAATTATGAAAATGTCACACATAAGCAATCTGTAACCTTGGCAGCTATGAAAGTCAGTTTGAGTGTTCTCAAAATAAACAGAATTTACCACTATTGGAACTGCTGTTCTAGGATATGTGAATTTACTCGCAATGAAGTCACCTGGAAGAAAGTGTCCATGGGTGTGAGTCGGAAGCTGTCCGGAAGACGGGACCCGTAGGGGCAGATTTACAATAAGTGACGCATCCCTGCATATCAGCAGGGATGCACCAGTTATTGTGCGTCAGGGGTCTGCCACATTGGATGCGCCGCATTTACAATGCGGTGCACCATTGGGCAAAAACGGCACAGATGTGTGACGCATCTGTGCCGTAAAGGCGGCACATTGCTGGAGTTGCGTCGCAAGCATGATGCAGCTCCAGCAATACTCTGGGGGGCCCTATCTTTGCAATGCTGAGTCAAATCTTACGCCTGCTTCAAGCAGGGCCTAAAAGTGACTGAGTAAAATCTTGTAGATTTCACTCAGCCACTTTTAGGACGCGTTCCTACGCAGGAAGGCCCCACCTGCGCCGGAACGCCTCCTTATGGTGCAGGGATTTACAACGTGACGCATCTCCCAGATGAGTCACATTGTAAATACCCCGCACCATCGCGCCGCCGCTGTGTCACAAAAGTGATGCAACGGCGGCGTAAAAGAGGCGCAAGGGGCTTGTAAATCTGCCCCTTAGTCTCTAACAGAGGCAAGATTCCGAAGGCTTCAAACCACACTTCCCGACTGCAGCTGACCAGTTCATGGGTCCGAAGGCTGGTTATCCAAACAGCAACGTCAGGCCTCCAGTTTCAAGAATCTTGATTTAAAGACGCCTGGTCTTGCTTCTAGATTGTTTAAGGATAGTTCTGCTCACGTGCTGTTCTCATTCCGCTGCTCACTTTCTGTTTCTTCATAAATGTGGCTGCCATATTTGAACAGGATCCTTTAACACATAGCCACCACGAAGACGCAGTTGTGTGGGAAATTCAGAGAATTGGGAGCAGTATGGATTTTTAGACTGCCAATCGCGATGGTGGATCTAACTCCTTGGAAAGCAATGTTCGGTCTCCAACGCACTACTAGACATGCTGATATGGAAATAGAGGAAGAATTGAAGAGTCATTGTTGCCTCTCTATGAAGAGAGTGAAGCACTGCGTCAAGTGTGAGACTCACAAACCAACAAATTAAGCAGATTCCTTGGAGATTGTTCCTTGCATGGTCAACCCTTCTTTAGGTGTCGCATAGGCCGTGCTTTCGAGACATGCTTATGTTTGTTCAGGTATGGACTTTAGGCTCTGCCCATTTTCCACCCATCTTTACAATTGGCTCGTCTTCCTGTCTTTTGTCCATGAGGTCTTTTGATTCCTCAATAGGCTCAGTAGTCCCTCCTTCGTTCCTCCCTGTCTTTTGTTGTTGCCTCCCATGAAGTCTCTCCTCTTACATGTGTCCTTGCTCTCCAGATTTCATTAGGTCTCAGCGAGCACTATTTACTTATTAAAGTCTTACTGAAGCAGGCACTGGATGCTTATTTGCTGTCCAGCTCCACTCACGGGACGGGAGGCAGGCTTCTGCAATGGCGGCGCTTCTTGTTTCCCTTACCTTCACTTAGGAGCACAGAGGAAATGCTATGGCAGATAGAGTGGGCTTGACAAAATGCTGTGGCATGCAGGAACGGGTCACTGTCAGTGCATTACGAGTCTCACCAGACAAGTCCCAGTTGGCAGACACCGGCAGAGGAATCAGGGGCCTCATTTATGAGAAATGACGCATCGCTGCGTGAAAGCAGTGATGCGTCACTTCTCAGTGTGCCCTCCTTGCGTCATGATTGATGCATCATATTTATAATATCACGGATCATTGCACAGGGAGTTACAGATGCGTCAGTATTTCTGACGTATCTGTTTGGCGCAAAAGTGACGCATTGCTGGAGTGTGTCACAAAAGTGACGCAACTCCAGCAATGTATCCTTTCACATGGGGCAAGCCCCATGTGAAAGGGCCTGCGTCAGTCTTATGCCTGCTGTGAGGCAGGCGTAAGAAATTGACGCATTTGTGTCCTAGAAGTGGCGCAATGAAATCTTATAGATTTCACTGCGTCACTTCTACGACCCTTTCTTGCCCCCCTTGCATACATTATACCTGGCGTAGGTATAATGTAGTGCAGGTGGTTACAAAGTGACGCATCTACCTAGCTGCGTCACTTTGTGAATATGGTGCAACAAGGCGCACTTTTTACACCACTGGTCCCTCACAAAAAGTAACGCATCAGCGGCGTAAAAAAGTGTCGCACAGCCTCAGATTTTTCCTTGCTGGAATCGTGATGTGGGTGAGGAACTTTGAAATTGGTCGCCTCTCATCTGAATCTGGGGTGTTGGCACATATAATATGAGCAATGAATTTATGCGCCTCGAATCCATGCCAGATTGGACACGGGCAACAGTCACCTTTGCCCCTCGTAGCTCATTATATGGGACAGGCTTGTTTCGACCTTATTTTGTCTGTGTAAGGGCTTGTTTGTCTTGTGCTTCCATTGGTTTTTATTCCATCCCTGGCTTCTTCCGGAATTGGGGTTTCTACTTAAAAGGGATCGTGGAGTGGGGGTGACTTGGTACTGATGCTGAAGATGGAGAAGCGGTTGGTGCTTACTTAATACAAACCAACTGAAACAGAAGAAAAGTCAAAAGAACTTTTCTCTAACTGACAAAGTTTCCATACAGCGAAATATACTGCACCAAAGTGCCATCTACTGGGCAATGAAAATAACGACTGTAGCGCATTTTACGGTACCACCACTGCCTCTTTACAATGATTAGAAAAAACAAACAATATCCCAACAGGTATAATTCATTGGACAATTAGAAAAGATTTGCAAAAACATTATCAACAAAGGAATGAAGACTAGACTCAATACATCTATTTGTATGTGCCATTGGCATCATATTTATGCAAGTAAAATTGGGAAAGAAGATAGACAGTAATATCAACACTGTAGGTAATCAATACTTCAACCCTAGTTGTACTTGGTGCAATAAAGGTGCATGTAGTGTGCACATTGGCGACGCAAGTGACAAGGTGGTCAGCGTGAATGGCGCATAAGTAATAGGTGTTCAATATATACAGTGATACGGTAATACAAGGTGGCTTTGTAATGATTTTATATACACATTTTGGATGTAAATGAACTGATTTATGGAAATGGCCACATTGTAGATAGTGCCTTTGAAGGGGCTGAGTAGTCGATGGCTTTTCGATCCTCCTTAATTGGGATCTTCCTCAGGACAGGGTTGTATGTGGAACAGTGCTGGATAAAGTCCTGGAGAGTACAGTTCTAGCAATGGACGAACGGATCATCTATTAAGTGTCTGGCTGGAGAGCGATAGGTCCATGGTCCAGGGTGGTTTATAAGTCAGCGTGCCGTTTTTCTGGATGTGTGGCCGATCCGCGATGGAATCGGGCGGCAACAAATCAATCTCTGATTGTTGAAAATGCGGCTTGAGATTCGGTCCGGGAACTCTGGACGCAATCTTTACAATGATGACCGAGATAAAGTCCCACGTCCACCATGAACTCATTCCTGACCTGGCGAATACAAATGCAGCAAGACCCCAAGATTTAATAAAGCATATTAGGAACCTACTTATCCAATAACTCCACTCAGCCTTACCTCGGAGTTCGAATTCCCAACTCCTATTCTTATATTTTTGGGATGCCCTGTCTATGCTAAGCCCTCTGTTTTCTATCCGTGTAAATCTTGAAATTATAAAATAGAATGAACAGATAGGGAAAGGCCGAGGGTCACACGATTTCCTCTGGCGCCCTCTCCACCTGCACCCACGCGCCATCTGACTTTGACACACCTATCACCTGAAGGGGCTACTTGACTGTGACCGTATGTTATGCCAGCGTGTCATAACATAAGATAATTCTCAACCATTCAGTGTTCATGCCTTGGGTATGGGCATGTTCTAGGTCAGAGGTGAGGACGGTGCTTAGCCGACTCGAAGCTGCATGTTTCACCTCATCAGGTGGGACTTTAATGAACGGTCTGAAGCAATGCAGAAGATAAGAAACTTCGCACATTCTGTGAGTGGGTTAAAAGCCCAGAGAACCCTGTACAATTGGTTGTGTTGGGTTCCTCGATTAAATTAAACATTGTTTTGCCAGGCTTTATTTCCAGCAAACAAATGATGGACGGGATGCTGACAATGCAAACATGCACCCTCAGTCAAAGATCTGGGTTAAATTCATTGTTCTTTTGCCCACTTCGCCACCCCAGTTTGGACCCAGCCATATGTAAATCATTCCGACGCTGTGCCTCATGGAAACAGTCCAGCCCGAACTGCCAAGCCAGGTCCTCTCTGGACCGGAAACAAGCTTCCTGGGACCCGTTTCAGGGTATCACCCTTCTTCAGCCAGGCTAGCTTGAATCCAGTGGCACAGTGAGCAAAGGACCCACGTCTGGGCATACCCATCCCACTAAGGGCAAAAAGTGTTACCATTTTATTTCCAGGCAAAAGAGGGCCATATTGGTAAGTTTGAGGCTGAGGAAACATCTGAGTCAGTGAATGTTGTGAGCTGATGACACCTGAGGCAGAACCAGGTGAAGCTGGAGGCTGAAGGATTTTCCTCCAGTAAACTGGACATGTATGGTAGCCCCTGAAGGTTCTCTTTGTGTTTTGTTTTTCCCTGGGATCAGAGCAATGCTGTGAAGTGAGGCTTACATTTCAATGAACCCCCATTCTGGTGAGAATGGCTGGCACCCCCTCAGCCTTGTCTATGTATTGACTGGCACTGGTGGCAGCGAGGGTCTCACCCAGAGGTGCAGGCCCTTTTTACTTCTGCCCTTGTGTGGACACCACATACCAGCTCCCCTGGTAAGAGATGCGACCCAACCCCTTACCTCTCACATTAGTGCAAGTAGTTTGGTCATGTGAGGGATGTGTACCTCACAGCTGGATTAAAGAAAGTGTGACCGGCGTAAGATTGGGGTCCTTCTTGTGATAAACTAGTGATGCCCAGTTTGGACACTGTGACACCTACACTCTCAGTGTCCCCGCACTGAAGCTTGACACTTGTTGGGTGCTGACAGACCCAGACTGTTTTATTTAACTCAGAGTGAGTTAGAGTGAGAACCCTACGCTTGGGTGAAACTTAACCTTTCACTTTTGTCTGTGTTGTTGCCCAGTCTCTGAATAGCATGAGTAGACGTGGGCTTCCTAACTAAGTTGAATACACTTCACACCTTGACTAGCCAAACACTGTCTGAATGGAGACTTTAGACTTTGAAGCACATGGAATGTGGCTGGCAACAGGGACAGGGTGGCCCGCCAGGACCCTGGTAACAATCTCCTGGTTTGCTCTAGCACCGCACCCCTACCTTAACCGCCACCAGAGGGTTTTAAGTTCTATACTCAGCAGATGGACAATGAGGAGGCATACACAGCTGTGCTGGGGAAGAGAATGCATGTCATGCTAAATTATAGAGCAAAATTATGGATTTGGTTTTGGTGTAATTGTGCATGATTTCACACGATTTTCCTAAAGTTTGGCATACCTATAGGACAAGCAAATTATGCAACTGCACCACCCTCCCCCATCAAAACACATGCACACACAGATGGGCAATGCTGGAATGGGTTTTACATTACAGGAAAACCATTCTAAGTTGGCTACCAATGTATATGTGTGCGTAATGATAGAAGCACACATATGTATTGAGAGACATGAATGTACTCATGACTCTTAATTGTCATTTTTAGGAACAGCATGGACATCACTTGTGCTGTCACTAACTGACCTGTTGTATGTGCTTTGTGGAGTTCCAACTCCACCCATTGCTTGCCTTTGCTTTTCATTTGTCTCTGCCAGTGTCCTTTAAAAATCCATGGTTGCTAGTGGTCAGTCCTGACTGTTTGTCCCTCCTTTTTCTCTTCTGTTCCACCCACGAAGAAGGGACTAAGTATGGTATCATTATGCTATGGTTGTTGATCATCTGCTCTTTTGGAGACTATTTTTTTTCTCGGTTTCCTGCTCTGTTACTGAGTGACATTGCTTGCATTCTAATGCAGCATTTCTCCCTTCTATTTCCGTGTTTGGCATTTGCATGTATTTTTTTTTACTTGTGTCCTGCACTTCCAAGGTTTTAGAGCGTAAAATGTTTTTGATGTTGGCCGTCGGATGGGCTTTTCTTTTGGTACGCCAGTTCCAGCAGCGCATGTGGGAGTTGCATTAAACTATTTATATTTGATTTGAATTACCGATGTCATCTGCACGCTGCATTGAAGTGGCTCTTTTTTAGCAGATCTCAATCTAACCTGCTTGCTCAAACATATCAATGGCTCAGCCCTACATAGTGCATTGTACAGTGCACACCCATGGAATATTTCTATGGAGCTAAAAATAAACTGCTTACAACAGAAATAATTAGCAGATGAACACTGTCAAAGCATTTTCTACACTTCTTGTCTCATTGCTGTGTATTCAGACACTGGGAGTTCCCGGTGGGAGACAGGATTGTGTCTTGTGCACTCTGTCCACATCAGCACCAATTGCCTTGTACACAGCAGGGGAACTGATAGGGACTGCACTGGTGCTCCTTGTATTCATTATAACTCTTGCGATATCGCAGAGTTCTTTTTGCCATAAGGTGCTGATCACACTCCATCTGCGACATTTCTAAATGCAAAATTACTGGGACGGCAGCACCGTGCGAAAAGCCGCACAGTGCTTAGTGGAGTATTTCTGCTGTAAAATTGAAATACAGAGTCAGCACCTTCCTTGTTTTTCAAAGTTGCTCGAACCAGGAGAGTTAGTGCTGGGGGGCTCCAGGAAAAGGAGTGGAAGGCGGCTGAGTTCTGGGGCTGGCAGTCTGCAGGCTCAGGCTCCCTCCCTACTTCCATGATCAATGCCTCACTCACTCCCAATCCGACAGTGTGCCTGCTTACTCTCAGTTCCTTGCCGCTTTAAATGCTGCGTCTTTCTCAGTCTTACTTCCATTCGAGGCAGGGCATCAATCTCTCTGCTCGTTGCAGCAAGCAGCTTAATCCTTTGAGCTACTTCAGCATCAATGGAAACAGCCACTAGATAAAACTCAGATCTCTCTCCTGCAGGAACATTAATCGCCAAAGTTACCTTTACATTTTTGTTGTTTCCTGACAACCTCTGAACACACAAGGACATGTTTTTGCAGCAGGTATCGTTATCCTCTGAGCTACTTTAGCATGAGCGGAAACAGCCACTAGATAAAACTCTTATCTCAGCAGGAATAGTAATCACAAAAATACCTTAAAACTTTTATTGTTGTGTGACAGCCTCAGTACGCACAAGGACATGCACATACTGGTAGAGTGAACTGTTAAATTGTTTTTGTACCGTTACTTACTTTGCCCACAACTTGAATGGTTACCAGAATAGCCTTTTCTAATTTTGCCACATGCAAGTTTTAATCACCCCTTTTTTTCTACCTGTAGACAGGTCCAAATTGTGGCCAGTTAAAACTTCCATTACACAAAAGCTCCATTACATTCACAGAACACAATTTCAACAATTTAGTGGGTTTTGCTTCTGGATGGTGCATATACATGGCCACTCAACATCCCTGCAAACATCAGTAAACATCACATGTACACAGACATTCCTACCCTCAAATCCATTCCGCATAAATCCACCACACGCAACACATTTTAACATCTTAGAATAACATGCCACATAATTCATCTACACACACTTCTTCACTACATCATACTACTCCATTTCACACAATTACAAATCAATACCATAAACTACACATAACTCCACTCTACTCCAAACCATAGGATTACACTCCACACAGCATAATTCAACTCCATATAATTTTACTATGCATAATTACACTCCAACCTACATTTCTCACAACATTTACACTACACAAATATCCAATTTCAAATAAAAGCACAGGTGCACCACACTACAATTTCAAAAGAAGAAGAACAGCAAAAATATAGTCCGTATCCAACAGTGATGTTCTTCAAGATTTTCCAACAACTTTTCACAACGATAAAGCTGATGCGTTTTGTCCTAATAGATGACTTCTTCAGGGCTGTTAAGTTTAAGCAAATGAATATACATATCAATAGACAGAACTAACAACAGATATAGCACATCACATACTGTACAACAATAAAAAGGGCCAATCTATCTAACCCATATCTACCTAGTAGTACATATAAATAAAACAAAACAAACAGACATCAACAACAGAAAAAGACAGATCTACAGTCTTATTTTATATTTCAATCACCATTATAATGTTCCAAACCTTTAAGAAGTATTGTGATGAGAATTCCCAGAATAAGTAATTTTTTAAGCAATTTAAAAGAAAATAGTGGCCCAATTTAAACAAATTTCCTATCCAAACCACATTTTTAGAGAAATGCATAGGTAAAGTCAGGCTCCTATCTTAAATTCTCGTAAACACTAAAGCAAGAGAAAGATTACATATGGTCCTGTAAAATAGACAGAAGAGCAGAAAAGCAAGAGTTTTGGAAAGGTATAATCAGTTAAAACAAGGTCAAGCTTTTGGATTTATACCAAAGAGCTAATATGCCAAACCCACTCATGTCTGCAACAAGTAGTATACAGTAATGAATAGTAGTAAAACACAAGGATACCCACTACTAGTTATTCAATGGGTGAATCTCGACCAGAGAGAGGCCAGTGAATAGCCGGCTTCGTAGTTTGTGAATGGTTCCCCGTCAATGTTATCTGAAACAGCAACAGAAAACATCACTATAGACTAGACGTCATGTACTAATATGTGGCCCCTACATAAGATCAGAGAGGGTTGCCTGCCTAGCTCAGGACTTACTTAGTATCAGGTATGTATACCGTCTTCATGATGACCGTGAAAGATAAAAACAAGAACCACTCTAGGTTATCGAAAAAATCCCAATGTTGAGACGTAGATCTCCACCATTATATATTAGAAGTGTACTTGAATCTAGAATTTAGGGTATTATAATCTAAGAAAAACAAGAGGGAGTACAAAATAACTATTAACATTACAGAGAAACGTGACAATCCATATAGCAGCAAGCAATGCAAACGACAAGCTAAAATCCATAGTACTTACTAAATGTCAATCGCACATATTAGTTCCTAATCATATGGGGAGTAATTCGGGAATAAGCGACGAAGCACACAGCTCAGGCAAGCAGCAACACCAGGCTGTTATAAGTCTAACTGGTATCAGCCTATGGAGTTATCTAGAGGAGCAAAGTTGACCACAATGAGTTCCAATAAACCTTCAAATACAATTGTAACATATACATTTTCATTTGCATTGATCAATAGTCCGACCCTTAGGAGTCTACAAGTAATCCCCAAGTGTATCAAAATGCCCAGCACACAACTCACATACTCACATTTGGTATCTAACCAAGACGATCACACCAAAGTCAGTGGGCATCCCAAAATTCAGTTTTTCCAAATAAATATTATATCGGAACAGCAAGAAACCAGCTGCCTATAAATGAAGTGGAGCGAAAGATAAGTATAGAAGCCGGGATAACATAGCTTCCATTCATTACTCGCTACGTCCTGCCCCTATAAGACCCGCTCCCGAGAGCAGTCCTCCCTTTCTTAAACCCATTTCTCCCCACCTTCGTGGTGCATCCTCACATACTTCCACAATCCACATGTGTAAATCAATTCCCCTGTTTCTAATAGAATGGCGATGTAACCCCTAAACTATCCCGGAATTAAAAAGGAGAGGAGCCATGTATTAAAAGCGCAATATACACTCATGTAGCATTTAAAACACAGGCAGCTACAAGTAAAATACCCCAGGATCGGAGTGAGCTGGAGTGGATCAAACATGCATATCATCCGAACCGACTTACTGAGATAAGGCTGTTGTGGTCTATCAGAGCACCAACATTCACGGCAGACAGCAAAAGACGGGGAACCGAACACTTTTCAGGGTTGATTTAAAAACTCGCGCTAACAAAAGCAATTGGGGAAGCCTGCATCACGTGAGAGGGGCGATCCGTTGGACGTTCTAACGTAAATGTATCCTCTGGCGGCCATCATTGAATGGTGTACGTCCGATTTCTGAGCGCTGCTTGTATAGGGGGATCATCAAGCCTAAACTACGCGTAAACCACCTGCCAGTTCACAACAACAATTTCTAGGTTAATGTGCAAACATTCATCATGATATGTGAGTTTACAAATAAATTCCAAATACCCGCTGTTCTCCAAACGCCCGAGTGGCGGCCATCTTGTAATGGGCTTATGTCACAAAATCCCCAACAGACTAGGTGGCAGCCATCTTATCATTGGTATAACTCAACACATCGGGGTTACATCACAACAAGAGCCAACCTAACTCCAATGATGAGAAAACATGGTCAACTTATTCAGATGTTTCGAAAGATAAAAGGGAGGGGGAAGAATGGCACTTATATAGGTAGAGATCTGTCAAATAAAATAATAGAGTCCTGTGAAGACAGAGAAAGAAGGAGCCACATCCCCTCATTTGGGAAGGGCTCAGCACTTGTCAGAATAACAGAGACTGTAAATAACAGCAACAATGATAACATCTAATTCCATACATATATAGATGACACAAATTATGGTCATAGTAGGTACTTTCTCAATTTGGTATATATTCAGTATTATATTTTCCCATCATCAGGATACAGCCTTGTTTGATGTCCCAATCAGGCATAATCAGTAATGTCCAATACACTACATGCAGGAAGAATAACCAATTCTCAGAATTCCTAACAGGCAAAGGAAGTACCTCATTTACAGATATTATAATGGGTACTCATATTTGATGGAAACGGGGGGTAAAGCGTTCCATCTTATGAAATGATTTTAGCTGATAGTTAATGCAGATTCTCTACAGAAAATAATGCATTTTATCATTGCTGTTGTGCCCCAGTTCAACACAACTGCAAATCCACCCTGCTTTATTTTTTCTTAGGGCCAACTCCCTGTTCCCCCCTCTTGGATGGACCGGGATATGGTCAATCCCAATTAACCAAAAGTCCTCATTGCCGCTATGGTTCTCCTGCATGTGATATTAAAGTCGATATCTAAGATCCCCATTTCGAAGTGCAATTAAAGTGC
Source organism: Lissotriton helveticus (assembly GCF_964261635.1). NCBI lineage: Eukaryota > Metazoa > Chordata > Amphibia > Caudata > Salamandridae > Lissotriton > Lissotriton helveticus. The sequence goes on along the minus strand of NC_136062.1, from coordinate 503,681,046 downwards.
TCCTGCATTCTTATTTTTAGAGCTCGTTTGGTACTGTCCATGTAAATCTTATCACATGGGCAGCCCAATATATACATCACATATCTAGATTTACAATTAATCAAGTGGTTGACGTTATATCTCCGTTTACTGTTAAAACAGAAGGTTTTGCTCTTGTTCCTGCCCAACTACATACACTGCATTCGCTACATGTAAAGAAACCCGTCATAGATGACATGAGCTAGGTTTGAGGTTTGGGGGTGGTAACATAGTACATTTCATAAATGTTGTCCTCTTCTGTAAGTCACCTTCAGTTTGGCTGACATTATTCCTCGTAGGCTTGGTATATATGTCAACAAATGCAAGTGTTTACGCAGGACGTTATATACCCTGCTACTACAGTCATTGTATTGGGCATTAAACGAAATTGATGCCTTTTTGTACCTACTGACTGGATAAGATGTCAATGTATTTGCCCTAGGGACTTTCATGATTCTCCTATGTGCTTTATTCAGTGTCACATTGGGATACCCTCTAGCTAGGAAGCACTTCTCTGTCTCCCCGATGTTCTTCAAGAAGGTCTCCTCAGTGCTGCAATTACGTCTCATCCGAATAATTTCCCCATAGGGGATATTATTAATTACATAATGAGGAAGAGCCCTTTGAAAATGTAATGTGCTGTTACATGCAGTGCTTTTACTGTGTGTGTGACTTTGAATATGATTGTCCTGTATAAAGAAGCTAACATCCAGAAAATCAATTGCTTCATTACTGTAGTTGATGGTAAACCTAATGTTAAATGGATTGTAATTTAAATAAGCATGGTAGTCCAGGAGTTCTGGGGCAGGTCCATCCCAAAGCATGATATCATCATCAATGTACCTACCCCAGAAGATCACATGCTCCATCCACCTTGCTGCATGCCGGCCCCAGGTGTGCTCCCAGCTCAAACCAGCCCATGAAGAGCCCGGCATAAGCGGGAGCAAACCTGGCGCCCATAGCTGTCCCCTAAATTTGATGAAACCATTCAGAATCATGGAGAAAAAAGTTTTTTTGACAGGATGGTATTTGTCATTTCCAGCAGAACCTCATTATGTGAGTAATGATCTGCTGACCTTTGACACAGGTAAAATTGGAATGTCTTTACACCAAACTCTTTTTTAATGCATGTATACAAACTTGTTACATCAAGGGTAACAAGGTTCAAGGTCTCAGACCAGCGGAAGCCTTCAAATTTTCCTAGGATATCTTTGGTGTCCTTGATATAGGCGGGCAGGTTTTGCACCAGAGGCTGTATGTAATGGTCCACATATTCTGAAAGCTTTTCGGTGGGGGAATAAACCCCAGAGATGATATGGCGGTCCTGTGGAAATGGGCCTCCCTTATGTATTTTCATCAGTATGTAAATACAGGGGAACACAGGTTCCAGGACAGTTAGATATCTGCACTTCTCCTCACTGTCAGAGCTCCAGACCACATTCTAGCAGGAATAAGTACAAGTCCTGGCCCAACGAGTAAGAAATGGCCAGGAATCAATGGTTGGACCATGCTCACTCGAAAACGGAATTCCAAGATGGCCGCCGCCGATTTCAACATCGAGGCAGCAGTCTAGTTTATATCCAAACAGGTGCCGAGCGGTTAGGTGGAGCGCGCGGTCTGAAAATAATGCGCACTTCACTGAAGAACTTTCGTGGAAAGCGTCTCGTATTAGAAGCTCCCAGTCAGAAGTCAACCCTGAGGGAAAATTTGCTGGGTTTCGTCTGGTTCCTTGTTCCGCTATTCCGCCGGGAGTAGCATTCTCAGTTCCTGCCCTTTCCCCATTTCCATTTCCTGATATCGCGCTGTGGAGAGAATGAGTTTGAGTCACTCGTCGTTGCTCCTCCTCATAATCTGGTTCTGTGAGAGAGCGCTATACCTAAGGCGGACGAGAAGTTAAGTGGCATTCTCCTTTGGTGCAAAAGAAGATGAAGGAGAAAGAAAATCAATAACAAGAATATAGAGCTAAGTGAAAAGACAATATTTAGAAAGTCAAAATCTTTAAAACGATTTAAAGCTGATAAGATTATTGAATTGTTTACTCACCTGAAAAGCTAGAAGGAAAAGACGACAGTTCTTGGTCTTTAAGAAAAGAAAGAAAAGACATTAGAATTACTATAGGATAGTGTACAGATAGAACAACAAATCAGATGAATAAAGAATAATGTATGTAAATGGCACATTATAATAATGCAGCTCAGTAGAAGATGTAAGTAGAGAGAGATACAGGGCAGAATAATAGAAATAAGTTTGAAGGAGAAAAAAATAGAGTTAATAAGGGACACTTTTTTTAGCTTAAAAAATACTGTGAACTGAAGGACAAGAAGAAAGAAATATAAAATAAGAATTTAGAAACACAGTAGGAGAAGTAAGTAGAGAATCTCACGCAGAGAGATATAATAAAGATCAAAATAAATATTAAGAAGGAATTAAGAACAAATCTTGTTTTATAGGTTTACATCACACTGTGTAAAATAGATTTAGGAAGAAAGGAATACAAAAGAAAAGACAGAAGAGAAGCACAGATCTTGAAAGTAAGGGTATGTAAGAATAGTTTAAGAATAGAGTAGTTTAGACAGAGTAGGGTAATAGATAACCCTTGTGTTTATGTTCTAGGGTTCTCAGAGAAAGAAAAATTGGTCTGCTGGTCTTACATAGAGACATGGAAAAAGCAGAGAGAACAAGTTTCAGGACCAGTCTCTTCTTAGTTTGTTGTTTTATCCACTCCCCCCTCCCCCTTGGGGGTGGTCTGGAGTCTAGATATATATTCCGGATCTCCGGAGCATCCTTAGGAGGGAGTTGGGAACTAACGTCTCTGTTCCTGTGCAAGTTCTTGGTAAGAAAATATGTACAGAGTTGAAGCAAAATTATTTAGAGTCTGACACTCACTCAAAAGACCACTCTCCCACCACTCTACAAGTCTCATATTAATATGTGTACTTAAGGTAATAATCGGGTTCCCTAGGAGCTTGTTGTAGCAGGATGTGTCAGCCAATTGGTGATTTATCTCCCTCATGTAGCTTGTCTTTTCCATAATCACCACATTCCCCCCTTTGTCTGCTTCCCAGATGACGATCGTGAGATCAGACTTAAGCCCCTTCAGTGCTGCATTCTCCTCCGCCGATAGATTATAACTTCTCAGATTTGGGGGAGTAGAATGTTCCAATAGTTTGTAAAAGCCTTGTGTGACTCTGTCTTTGAATAGGTCTATAATGTAGTTGCACCATATCTAGGGAAAAACTCCTTTAGAAGCACCTTCGCTGTAGTGAGAACTGTATTATCCTTTGTAGGGTATGTCTCTATCCATTTACTGAAGGCAGATACCACCACTAGGACATACTTCAAGTTATTGCAGCGTTTGAGTTGGATGTAATCCATCTGCAAAACTTCAAAAGGTGCAGTCGGTGTAGCAAACCCTCCTGTAGGAGTCTGTGTCCCTTTACCAGGATTATACTGCCAACAGATCAAAACAAGACTGTACTACTCTCTTAGCTGTGCTGGCAATTTCAGGATGCTCCCAAACTTGCGTAAGCAATTTTGTTATTGCTAGAGCTCCAACATGTGCCAGCCCATGTGCCATAGGTTGTAAATAGGCTGCAGGTGGTTTCCATTTATCAATGTCTTTGTTGCGCCAACAACCCTCATCGTCCAATATTCCTTCTTTAGCCCTTTGCTCAAGTTCTGCTACAGAAGCAGATCTCTGTACATCTAACACTTCCTGTCTACCATCATTCCATCGCTCAGCTTGAGACTTCCCTACGTACATAGAAGTAGTGCTTCGTTGCATTGCAGTCTCACGAGCTACGCGATCTGCAAAGGCAATGTCTTGTCCTGTCTTATCAGTTACTTTCTTGTGTGCACTACACTTCACAATGGCTATCTTATTTGGAAATGTTAGTGCAGTTAAGCGATTATGCACTAATCCTCCATGCATTATCTAGATCCCGTGGGACGTAAGAAAGCCTCTTTTCTTCCATAGCAGGCCAAAATCATGGGCCACTCCAAAAGCATGGCGGCTGTCTGTATATATGTTCACACGCAAGTCAGTGATAAGTTCACACGCTCGTGCTAAAGCTATTAGTTCAGTTGCTTAAGCTGACTTCTGAGGTATACGAGCTGTTTCCACTACTGTCTGAAGTGTCGTAATTGCATATGCAGCTGAAGTCATGCCATCTGGTAACTTCAAACATGACCCATCAACCCAGAGTTCCCCATCTACATCTGAAAGGGGCGTATCTTGCAAATCAACGCGACCCTTTGTCTGTTCCTCAGTAAGGAATATACAATCATGAGGCTCCTGTGACTGCGACTGAGTCACAGGATATGGCAACAAAGTGGCTGGGTTTAAAGTCGCACAACTCTTTAGGGTAATATGAGGGACCAACAGTGTCAATTCGTAGCCTGTCAGACGAGCACTAGTCAAGTGCTGTGCTTTGGTCTGGTTTAGAAGGGCATCTACTCTATGGGGTACTAGCACCAACAATTTATGTGACAAAACTATCCCTTCACTCTGACGTATAGACACAGCTGTTGCTGCAACTGAACGAAAGCACCCAGGCAATGCACGAGCAACAGGATCAAGAACTGCTGAAAAGTACACACAGGGACGCTGCTTGTCACCGTGTGTCTGTACTAAAACAGTCAATGCACACCCATCTTTCTCGTGTACATAGAGTGTAAAAGCCTTCGTGTAATCTGGAGTGCCTAACACTGGTGCAGAACAAAGAGCTTGACGTAACTGATGAAAGGCATTCTGACATTCATCTATCCATTGAAGGGGCATTGGAGTGTGTTTAGTCAAAAGCGCTTACATGGGGTTTAACAATGTGTGAAAATCCTAATATCCATTGCCTGCTAAACGAAGTCAGACCAATGAATGCACGGACATCTTTCTGATTGGAAGGCACTGGTGTGTCTAAAATTGCTTGAATGCGATCTGGTGTAAGTGCACCGCCCTCCTTAGACAGAAGGTGACCTAAACAGGTTACCTTCAGTCTACAATATTTCAATTTCTTCCTTTACACTTTATGATGGTGCGATGCAAGGAAAGAAAGCAAAGACAAAGTACATTTTTCACATTGTTCAGGAGTGTCGGCTGCCAACAAGATGTCATCGACATATTGTATGAGAGCCATTCCTTCAGGTAAAGCAAAAGAATCAAGCTGTCTTTTCAATGCTTGGATGTAAATACTAGGACTCTCAGTGCACCCTTGAGGAATTCTACAGAATCTGTACGATCGATTATTCAAAGTGAAGCCGAACAAATATCGGCTATCAGGATGAATAGGAATCGAGAAGAAAGCATTCTTCAGGTCAACCACAGAAAATGTAGTTGTTGTCGGAGGAACCCAAGTAAGAAGTGTTGTTATGTCAGAAACCACTGGATATTGTGGGACTACAATCTTGTTAACTTCTCACAAATCAATAATGAATCTGTAAATCCTAGTGTCAGTATCTTTTTTCAAAATGGGAAGAATAGGACTGTTACAAATAGTGTAAGGAACTTCCTCCACAACCCCCACTTCAATTAGATCATGAACAATGCGTATAAATGCTTCTTCGCCTTCCTGAGAAATTATGCATTGAGGCAAGTGTGGCAATGAAGCGCCCTCCTTGACACTAATGTGTACTGGTGGAATAACCATTTGCCCTACATCAGTGTCTTAATTAGCCCACGAAGTACTATGAAGTGAAGCTAATGCAGTGTCCTCTTTAACAAGACAAGATCTCTCAATTGCGGGGTAGTTAGCATTCAAAATAACACGTAGACCTTCAGGAGAGCATCGGATCGTAGCTCTGAAATACTTGAGCATATCAAGACTCACAATAATGTCTGGTGTGTTCGGAGAAAGCAAAAACAGACAAGGAGCAGTAAATTTGTCAACATGAAATGCAAGTGGTTGTGACAGTGGGCTAAGGGAGGATGTTCCATCGAAACCTATCGATGTAATGGTCAAGGCAGACAGGGGAGCCCTTGGAACCAAATGTTTAGATAAGGCGCTACGAGTAGCTCCTGTATCAACCAGAAACTGATCAGTAGAACCCAAAACATGTGCTGTAACATAGGGACCCCTCTGATCTACTGCAACTTCAGAATTCCTTATCCCATCTTAGGCAATCCGATACATAAGCAGAATCTTTAAAATCAGACGGCACATAATCAGACATTTGATGTAGGTTCCGTCTATCAAAAGTATTAAACCCATCCTGTCCATGTGTATTAGTATCAAACCTAGCACAATCATCCATGCTTCCTCTATGCCCTGAATATCCTAAGCTATTTCTCGTTTGTCCCAGTCCACGTGGATACTGCTGAGCATGCAATACTGGACAATCAGAAAACCCAATGTCCAAATTTCTTGCAATATGCACACTGGTCAACAGACAAACTCGAATGAGTATAGGAAGGAAAAGATGAACCATAAGATCCCCGTCCCCCTCTATCATTACCTCTAGAAGGCGGACCATAAGCTGAGCCAACATAACCTTTGTTTTTAACTCTATAGACTTTTTATCCTCATTGCCCTTCGCTTCTAATTCCTGACGTTCATAATACTGAGCCATAATCAAAAGAGAAACCGGAGAAGAGGTAGTCCATGAACTCTCACTTGCCTTTAGGAGACTGCGATACATTTATCGACAAACAGATGCCTACCCGTGTCATCTGTCAATGACTAGCCACTAAAACCGTGGAATGCCTCCTCAAATTTTGTAAAGAAATCCGAAACGGATTAATCTGCCTTTTGCTTACACAACGCTAATACAGTTCAATCTATCTTTTTAGGGGGAATAATTGCTTTTAACTTAACAGTTTCTGTGCGGGTTCCCTCTCTACATCCATTTGTTCTAACGCTTTCCATAACGCCCCAAAAGTCGCACGATCATCAACTTTACGCACAGTTCTCCACATGTCAGGCGGTAATATCAACCCAAAGAACATGTTAATATCGGGCAAAGTCATAGTACAAGAGCTAATGGCTGCCTCAACTTCCTCATAAAAAGCGGCTGGATTCTTCCGCCGATCAGGCAATGCATTTTTAAGAGCCATAACATCCGCTCTGTTTCAAGGAGTGTAGACCCAATTATCAATACAACTTTTATCATCATCTGTTCCCTCGCCTCTAGGAGGAACATACAAAGGCGCGGCTTCCCGCATGGATTTCGCATGAACTATCTGTTATGTTTTGTCCTCAGGATCGGTTTGTTGATTGGTAAGCCCACCTCTAAATCGAGCCAACGCCTGAATTACCGTAATGGCACAGAGGGTTGACAGGATTAAGTGAGGGGATAATAGAAAAGATTAGGGAAGGAAAGGAAGGGGACAGCAGGGAGGGAGATCTGAAAGACATAAACAGAAAATACACATGAGACTAGATTCCTATGCTTTATACATCACAATGCTCCTGAAAGTACTATAATGAGCTATACCTGTAAAAGAAATAATAGAGCTTTGTAGATGTGTAGAGGCAACGTAGGGATTGATACGGTGTAACTAAAGTAATGCACAAAAGACAAGAAAAATCGTGATATACTTCGGAAAAGAAGATCCAGCGTTCATATACACATCCAGCTATACATGACATATGAACATACCTAAGTATTGACTCCACTAAACCTCACAGGGGAAGAGTGTAGCCTACACCTCCAGAACCCCTGTTAATTAGAAAAGGCAAATACTCAGTTAAGACCTAAAGAAAAGTTAAACGCAATGCCTTTAAACACAGTTCAGATACCAAACACAAGGCTCCACTGGAACTCAGGAAGGTTCAAAACACCCAACTAATACTTCTTAGCTGGGTACAAGGCGTAATCCACAGTACAGTAAAGCAACCCAGTACAGCAATTGATGCTATCCAATGTCTGCTAGCACCAAACAGAATCACCACCGTTGGCCGAAAATGCCAACCGAGATATTTCCAAAGAACACCCAAATCATAGACCCAGTAACACGATAACAGCAGTTATCGTAGAGCCCCCAAAGCAAACAGGAACCAATATGCAGCAACCAGCGAGCTGCGGCGAAGGACTGTGGTGCAAGCACCCTTACCGCACCAGGACCGACGTTATCCAAATCAGAAACTGCTCAAGGACCGGAATACCCGACACCGATCCCCGGCCGCCATTCTCTTTAAGAAGTTCATCGCGAGAATGAGCGCGTCGCGGAGGATCTCGGGAATGGTAGTTACGGCCCAGAGCATGCCGGGAAATGTAGTTCAGGAAACCCTTGATCGTGACACTATCATAGTCTTATCTGTTCCGAAGATAGAAGCCTGTGCCACGCCGGTCTGAGATGTTTGTGCAGCTGCTACTGCTGCCTTTTTCTCCTCTCGCAAAAGGACTGCATCAGCACTTAGTTTAACCAAACGCCTGATTGTATCAGCCACCTGAGAAAAGACAAAAAGACCATCGAGCATTTGCTTACAGTCATTTGCTACATCATCGTGCTCTAATTCATCAGAATGTTTCCTAAACCGCTCAACGACTTCTGCGGCAAATTCCTCGGTAAAATATATTTGCTCCCTTTCTTGCTAACTTTTTATGTCATCTAAAAGCTCAGAAGCAGGGGCCGTACTGCGAAGGGCTTTTTGGGCAGCAGATCTAAGCTCAGACGATCGCTGAACGGGCAGCATAGAACGAGTTTCCCGTGCTTGATCCTGTTTTGCAGCATTCACGCACTTGACATCCGGGAGACAGCCCCGCACATGTGCGCAAGAGAAACACTACCGATGGCGTGCCGTCAATGGAGGGGATTGCGCATGCCCGGTGGATGTGTAGTTGTTCGCGCAGGAGCATTGTGCTCTGATGGAGAAGGTCAGCGTCTGAGTAAGACGTAAGGTCAGTCATTATATGCGCTAATTGGACCACAATGACACCAACAGTGACTGGTTGAAGACCCGCTGAGCACTAATTAACCAATTAGCCTTGCTATAAAAGGGGATGTCGAACCTTTCTCGGTACCTCCCACACTGCTTCCGGGTTGCTACGAGGTACCGACGGACAGGTAAGACGATCCTAGTCAGTTCTGCTATTTTTGAACTTTGATTCCCTTCATTTTTTGCCAAACCTTGCAAATATTCGTTTTGCCCTTAGGTTTGAATGTACCCTTGGTAAAACCAAATTGAGAACTTTTTGATAACACTACAACTTAAGCTGCATGCTATGTTTAGGTTTTACATTATAAAACATGTCATCTAGGCGATAATATTTATGATGAAAACATCCTTCTCATGGGTCAGTTGGTTCCCATTCAATCATATTCCCAGAAAGGGGCATGTCAGTGAAGAAAAACCCCTTGTTTTGCAGATATTGTGTACATTATCTCTTATTTGAAAGTTGATATGTTGGTTCATTATTACCATCTGACATAGAATACTGTATTAAGAAATGTATTTCAACAGAGAATCATCGGCGCAAAGCGTGAGCTTGCTGTCTCACATGGTGTTGGATGTAATGATTTTTTGTTTTCTGAACTCCGGGTTCTATATTTGATTTTAGTGTAATAGAGGGATGTAAGTTGGATAATATCATTACCACTTGTTCCCTTACTTTGCTTACAAATAGAGCGGGCCTCAACCACGAGCAGTTGCCGGGTGAGGGGAGGCACACTCCCACAGAAAGCTGGGTGAGTACTTACCACTATGCATATTGTAAATCACCATTGCCTTATCAATATTACATAATGAATAGGCACAGATGATCACAATGTATGATTGATATCTTTTGACTTTTTTACATCGATGCTCTGAATGTTGTTTTTCGTTAGTTTGATCCAGTTTTTGCACTAAACCTTCTTTTTCACTTCCTGGAATGAAGAGATAGATCTTATCCACCTGTACATTGGAATGGTACCTGGTAGGGTGGTAATATACCACTGATCTGTTTACTTCTGTATGAGAAATCAGATGTATAGTATAGTTCACTTACCTTTATTTTTCCTGCAGTAGCAACTAATATCATTAAGGTCCTGAAGAAAGCCAGGCAATTTGGCCGCATGGCTGAAACATGTCAACCTCACTCTTTTGCCAGGAGATAGTTAATTCTTTTTAATACTATCAGGAGGTTTTTACTTATGGCACCAGGACAATACCTAATAAATATATTTTTTGTCCTCTTAGTAATTTTTATTTTACACACACCTATCACTTGCACTGCACTCCATCAGTTATTTCATACTTTGAACAAACTGTGGCTGAGAATTTCTGATAGCATTAGGTCGAGTTTCCATGCTTGTTAGCCTTAGAGCAACACTGGCTACATCTGACCCTTCTCTCAGAGTCTTCCAAATGATGATGCTCCGCCAAATGGGTGGGCTGATGGAGACACTTTTTCTCAAGACAGGGTTTGGGCAAGCTGTGTCAACCTGGTGAGAAGTTTAATTTGAGCATTTGAGTTTTTTTTGTCAATTTTCAGACTGAGTCTAACCCATGAGGAGCAGAAGGAAAAATATACGGAGGTGGAGAACGATCTAATAACAGGAAATCATCTTGCGGTTTTTTAAGGATAGGATAAAGGGGTTGCCTAACAGCGTATTAGCCAGTTACCTGTAAATGGCGATCACTATCCTCTCTCTCTGTTAGTTCTTTTATTTCTTTATTTTTCAGCTCTAATGCTTTTGCATAAATGTTCTTTCGCTGTTCTTTTTCAATCAAGTCTTGCTCACGCTTCATTCGTTCATGCACTTCTTTCTCCCACATTCGTACACAGTCAAACATATCTTGCCTAGTCTTACGCTGAAACATACATTGTTCCACATACTGAATCTTTCGTAAATCAAATGACCCATGCATAGGCCAACGCAGCTCAGGATCCTTACGAGTATATTTATTCCATAACGTGCTGTACATTATAGAAGAAATACCATACTTAATATACATGTCCCTATTAGGCGTCCCCTCTGGGGGGGCCGGTTGTGCTTCATCAAGTCTCAAACTGGTACCACTACAAAAGCAACACATCCTACCAAGTGTGCTAGAAACAGGCATGCCAAAAATAGTGCAGAATATGCAGTATTATAACCAAAGTAGCACTTAAGGTACCTTTAGTACGTTGTGCCGTTCAAATCAATTCAAATAGAAAAAATTCTCCTCATTACCTGCCTATATGAATTGCAATTCATACATTAATCCCGTACAAATCCAAGTTGGCCAACACAAATTCCAAAATACCAAAGCCGCAGTAAGCGTTACTAAACTCCCTTACCAATCTCAGGCATCAAAACCAACAGCAAGTGCCGCATAACGACTCTAACCAATCACTTGGTGTCCAGGTTCCAACTACCAAGTTCTCAAAATCGACCAAATGATCACTGCGCAGTGAATCAACAGAAGAGATCTCAGTTGAGGACAGGCACCACCTGGATGGTCAGATCAGAAAGAGAGGAAAAACGCAGTGGTTTGCCAAGACGTGGGTCTCCTCGGGCAATGATCGTCTGCAGCGAGATTCCAATCCTTCGTCGCGACCACTCCTTTGGGCATCCGAGTCGCCAATGAGCCCCGCGTTGGAGCGCCAGTTTGTAGTAGTGGGGCTCAGCAAGGCCTACCAGTGCTAGGGGTTCGCCCTTCTCTGCACAAGTCCTCAGACCAATAGGATAGAATTTGGCACAGAAATTGGAATAGAAAATACAAGATTTATTAAACCTCATGAGGTGGAACTACATTCACACAACACCCTTTGGTAGTGTATGAAGTAGCACACTAAATGGAAGGAGCTTGGTCCTTTTATACCCACACAGGGGCTCAAAAGAAGGCGGTACAAGTACAAGAAGAAGGTTTTAGGTACATAAAAGGTCATTCTGAAAATGCACAGTAAACAAGTGGGAGGAGCTAACAGTTGCTAATTCTGGTGAACCCATCCTGACACTTAAAGACTAACAGCAGCTGCATGGACAGCTGCAAGCTCAACTGAGCACGTGCGAAGCACAAGAAACTAAATATAACGTGTCTCTAGGCAGATTCCAAGAGCAGACAACAGCAAGGTAGGACAGAGCACATGGCACCCACGTGGTAGCACATGGCAAACAAGATGGCTGCCAGAAACACAAAATGGATTCCACAAAATGGATAAGATAACCTCTAAATACAGGATGGCTTCTGCTAATGCTAACCCAATCGCTGCCATATTACAACAACCTCATGACTCCTCCGCCAGTGCTGACCACCTTAGTGCCACCTCCGGCGCCATCCTCGATCGACGTCGCCCCCGGTTTCAGCCCCTGCCCGGGCTCGGCGTTGGAGCAGCGCCGACCTGCGCCATCTTCGACTGGTGAGCTTTTCACCTATCCCCCGGCTCTGTCATTTCTGTCATTTCTGCCTGTTTACCAGGACACAGATGAAGGGGAGGACCCTCTGGCACAGCAGTACCAGTTAAATCAGGACTGGGCAGATGAGCTGGGAGAGGCCAGAGGTCTAAACACTTCGCCCGACACTGGTTTTCTCTCTCCTCCCTCCATGGCTACGGAGGAGGGAGCAACTTATGCAGCGGCCGTGAGGACTACCCTCCTCACCGAGGTGCTTCAACCGCCAGTAACCTCCTCAGAGCCTTTACTGCAGTTTAATGAAGCCCTCACTTACGTTCTGATGGGGACTTGGTCCAAGCCCTTCACTGTTCCCCCTTTGGATCGGAATGTAGCCCGGCGCCACCACCCAGCTCCGGGCGACATCTGCTTTCTGTCCAGCCACCCCACCCAGGAGAGCCTGGTTATGCAGGCCTCCACATCCCAAACCGTATTCCCTACCGCACCACTGGACCCGGAATCCAAAAGGCTGGAGCAGTTTCGCAAGAAGCTGTTTTCCTTGGTTAGTCTGGGACTGCGGTCCATTAATACCGCATGCCTTTTGGGCCGTTACACCCACTCTCTGTGGGATACAGTAGTAGACTTGCTGGTCCAGTGTCCGGAGGAGGCCAAGACACGACTCGCTCAAGCACTTGCTCAGGGGCGGGTTGCAGCACGGTACTCCCTCCATTCGATGTGAACTTGACACCACGTACTCACTGGGCCGAGCGATTGCAACAACGGTGGCGATTCGTCGTCATGCCTGGCTGAGGTCCACCAACTTTTCGGGGATGTCCAGAGCACTCTCATGGACATGCCTTTTGATGGCCGTCGCCTCTTTGGCGACAAGGCAGATAGCGCGCTGGAGCACTTTAAGGACTCCAGGGCTACGGCCATGTCCTTGGGCCTTTCGGCCCAGCGCCAGCAGACTTCTGCTTTTTGTCCCTTTTGTGGCCAAGAAAGGGGTGCCCCCGCACGGTCGTCTAACCACAGGCCACAGAACCAGCATCAACATGGTCGTGGACGTGCATTCCGCCATGGAAGAGCAGGGGGTCAGAGAGCCGGTCAGTCCACATCCGCTCCCGCAGCATCCGCCTCAAAGCCTTCCTAGTCTGAGCGTTCAGGCCAGTGGGAGTCAGGATTCGCCATCACCTACTCCACTGGCATTCCATCACTTTGGACAGGTGGGTACTGCAAATCGTCCGAAGGGGCTACTCCCTCCTCTTCGAGGCGACTCCTCCAGTCATGCCGCACAGTACCACCGCATGCCGGGGGATCACTTGCAACTTCTGCGGGAGGAAGTTACGACCCTCTTGGCCAAGTGGGCCATTGAGCACGTTCCTGGGCCTGAGGTAGGATGTGGTTGTGATTCCGACTACTTTCTGGTTCCCAAGAACGGCAAAGGGGTCCTTCGCCCTATCTTGGACCTCAGGAGCGTCAACGGCTTCCTCCAGAAGGAGAAGTTCAAGATGCTGACTTTAGCTCAGGTTCTGGCTGCCCTGGACCCTGGAGACTGGATAGTAGTGTTGGACTTGCAGGACGCCTATTTCCATATTCCCATCCTGCCAGCCCACCGGCGCTACGGTTCACAGTTGGCCACGAGCACTTTCAGTTTACCGTGCTCCCCTTCATTCTCACCAGTGCCCGTTGGGTGTTCACTAAAGTGATGGCGGGCGTTGCAGCTCACCTGCACAGATTAGGGGTTCCAGTCTTCCCCAATCTCGATGACTGGTTGTTGAAGGCGGCTCGCTCCAGACAGTCGTCTCCCACCTCCAGACTACGGCCGACCTCCTGCACTAGCTCAGGTTCTCCCATCAACGTGCCGAAGTTACACCTGAGCCCCTCTCAGAAACTCCTTTTCATCGGAGCGGTTTTGGACTCGGCGCAGTTTCGGGTCTATCCTCCGAGCAGCGGGTTTCTGATATTCAGGCTCTGATTCTGATTTTTCGGTCTTTATCCTAAGTTTCAGTCAGGATGTTCTTGCGTATCCTGGGGCTGATGACCTCCTGCATCCTGCTGGTGCATCACGCCGGCTCTGCAGTGGGACCTGAAGTTCCAGTGGGCACAGCATCAGGGCAACCTGTCCGACCACGTCCTGATCTCGGAGGGCACTGCGAGTCAGTTGCAGTGGTGGCTCAGGGACCGCGATTGGGTCAGTGGCAGATTCCTCTCCCTTCCCCAACCAGAGCACACAGTGGTGACGGAGGCGTCCCTCCTGGGATGGGGTGGCCATATGGGAGAGGCGGAGATCAAAGGCCTCTGGTCTCCGGTGGAGTCCCGACTCCATATCAACCTGCTGGAGCTGCGGGTGATCCGACTTGCACTGAAGGCATTCCTTACCTCTGTCCATGGAAGTGTGGTGCAGGTGTTCACAGACAACACTACCGCCATGTGGTATTGCAACAAACAAGGCGGGGTGGGGTTGTGGACCCTATGTTAGGAGGCTCTGCGCCTCTGGACATGGCTGGATCATCAGGGCATCACCCTGATGGTTCAACACCTGGCAGGTTCTCTGAATGCCTGGGCGGACGATCTCAGCCGTCGGTGCATGATGGATCACGAATGGCGTCTCAACTCGGATGTAGCACAAGGTCTCTTTCAGCAGTGGGGAGAGCCTTGGTTAGATCTATTCATCACAAAAGAGAACGCGCAATGTCATCAGTTCTGCGAGTTGGAATTTCCAAGGCGGCACTCGCTCGGAGACGCTTTTCGTCACGAGTGGAGTTGCGGTCTGTTGTACGCCTTTCTGCCAATACCGCTACTGCCCAGAGTGCTGAAGAATATCAGGCGCGACCCGGCCCAAGTCATTTTTGTGGTTCTGGATTGGGAACGAAGATATTGGTATGCCGAGCTACGCAGCATGTCAATCGATCCCCCGATTTGAGTGCCTCTTCAGGAGGACCTTTTGTCGCAGGAACAGGGGAAGGTTCTCCACCTAAAAATGGCCAGCCTACACCTCCATTCGTGGAGATTGAGCGGCGACAGTTGAGGACATTTGACTTGCCTCCTGTAGTCTGTGACGTTATCTTGGCAGCCAGGCGTCCCTCCACTAAAATGGTATACGCCTGCAGGTGGAACACATTTGTGGCATGGTGCACAGCAAAGGCTATGGATCCTCTATCTGTCCCTCTTTCAGAGGTTCTCCTCTTTCTTCTTTCTCTGGCCCAGCAGGGCTCTGCTCTGGGCACTATCAAGGGCTATCCTTCTTGAGGCTTCCTGATCAGATTCTTGAAAGGCATTGCTCACATGTTTTCTCCTGTTCCCTTTGTAATGCCTCAGTGGGACTTGAACCCGGCGTTGAACTATGATGTGTGCTCCCTTTGAGCCACTTCATAACTGTCCTTTGCATCTTCTTACTCTAAAGACGGCTTTCTTGGTAGATATCACCTCTGCCAAAAGAGTGAGTGAGCTCCAGGCTCTTTCCTCTAAGCCTCCTTTCCTCTCTGTCGGACAAAGTTGTTCTGAGGATCGTCCTTCTTTTCTACCCAAGGTGGTTACTGTCTTTCACATCGGCCGGTCCATTACCTTGCCTACCTTCTTTCCGCCTCTGCATCCCTCGAAAGAGGAAGAGAGGCTCCACCGTCTGGACCCAAAACGTGCGCTCTCATTTTACCTGAACCGCACACAACAGTTCCGAGTAGACAACCAACTCTTTGTTGGCTACGTGGGCACTAAGAAGGGATGGGCAGTGCACAAGTGGACCATCTCTCGGTGGGTCATTTTGTGCATCAAGATCTGTTATTCCTTGGCTAAAAAGGAACCTCCTGTGGGGCTGGGCACCCATGCCACTCGGGCCATGGCGGCTTCTACTGCCTTCGCAGGACATTTGTCAGGCAGTTACATGGGCCTCACTGCACACGTTTGCCAAGCATTACTGCCTGGACTGCCAAGTTCGGAGAGACTGCTTCTTTGGCCGTTCTGTTCTCCAGGACTTTCTGGTGTGATTTTGGTTTGCTGACCCACCACTGGGGTTGGTATTGCGGGGGTAACTATTCTAAGGTAAGGAATCTAACACTAATGTGTTTCTTTCAGATGCACAAGTTACTTACCTTTGGTAACGATATATCGGTAAGAAACATTAGTTAGTGTTAGATTCCTTACCGCCTCACCCATCCTCCCCGTTCTGCGAACCGATATCTATGGTTAAGGTATTTTCCTTTGAGGGCTCTAGTTTCATGGCACCGGTGTTGGTTTCTTGCATGGCTCTGCGTTCCTGGTGCGGAAAGCTATGTACAGAACTGACAGGGAAACACCAATTACATCGATGAAAATACATCGCAGTGCTGTCGCACCCGATGTTTACATCGCTTGGTCATTCACATCGCAGCCTTTTAGTGCGCATGGAACAACGGCGCAAGGGCATTAAAATCGCATGCAATTACAAGGCATGCGATGTTAAAATGCCATTACAACGCACGGAAAATGAAAGAAAGAAGAAAGTGGACTTTTCATAAAAATAACATGTATACACGGAAACTGCCTAACATGGATGGAAGGTGTGCAAGATTTAAGAAGAAACAGGTGCCAAGAAACACGTGCCAATATTTAAGAAACGATGATTTCATGAAAGCGAAACGGGATAACATATATACACTGAAACGATGGGTGGTGAATGGATGGGCAGAAGGACGACGATGATTTCATGAAAGCAGGAAACAGGGGGCAGAAGGACGTGACAATATTTAAGAAACGATGATTTCATGAAAGGTGTGCAAGATTTAAGAAGAAACAGGTGCCAAGAAGCACGTGCCAATATTTAAGAAACGATGATTTTATGAAAGCAAGACGTGTGGTCTGACGGCTAGCTCTGCCGACTTTAGTGCTGTTAACCAAGGTTTGAGCCTCCTATCAAGTCGCCACACTTACAAGTTCAGCGCTATATTTACTTTTTATGTATTTACAGTGTATGGATGGATGGGTGAATGAATGCATGGCGGATGGATGGATGGATGGATGCATTGGTGTATGCATGGATGGGTGTATAGATGGATGCATGGATGGGTGTATGGATGGATGCATGGATGGGTGTATGGATGGATGCATGGATGGGTGTATGGATGGATGCATGGATGGGTGGGTGAATGCATGGCGGATTGATGGATGGATGGATGCATGGGTGTATGGATGGGTGTATGGATGGATGCATGGATGGATGGGTGGGTGAATGCATGGCGGATGGATGGATGGATGGATGCATGGGTGTATGCATGGATGGGTGTATAGATGGATGCATGGATTGGTGTATGGATGGATGCATGGATGGGTGTATGGATGGATGCATGGATGGGTGTATGGATGGATGCATGGATGGGTGGGTGAATGCATGGCGGATGGATGGATGGATGGATGCATGGGTGTATGCATGGATGGGTGTATAGATGGATGCATGGATTGGTGTATGGATGGATGCATGGATGGGTGTATGGATGGATGCATGGATGGGTGTATGGATGGATGCATAGATGGGTGGGTGAATGCATGGCGGATGGATGGATGCATGGGTGTATGCATGGATGGGTGGATGGATGGAAAATGAAAGAAAGAAGAAAGTGGGCTTTTCATAAAAATAACAGATATACACGGAAACGGCCTAACATGGATGGGTGAAACGGGATAACATATATACACTAAAACGATGGGTGGTGAATGGATGGGCAGAAGGACGACGATGATTTCATGAAAGCAGGAAACAGAGGGCAGAAGGACGTGACAATATTTATGAAACGATGATTTCATGAAAGGTGTGCAAGATTTAAGAAGAAACAGGTGCCAAGAAGCATGTGCCAATATTTAAGAAACGATGATTTCATGAAAGCAGGACGTGTGGTCTGACGGCTAGCTCTGCCGACTTTAGTGCTGTTAACCAAGGTTTGAGCCTCCTATCAAGTCGCCACACTTACAAGTTCAGCGCTATATTTACTTTTTATGTATTTACAGTGATATTACAAGATATGTTATAATGGCGCAGATGTAAGTATTTATAAGAGACAGGTGAATATTAATTAATATTAATGAGAAGTGTTGACAAGAAATTGCTCTGCCTCGCAGATCGAAATATGTAAGAAGCAGGTGCCACATCATATGTGTATGGGTGTATGGATGGATGCATGGATGGGTGGATGAATGCATGGCAGATGGATGGATGGATGGATGGATGCATGGGTGTATGCATGGATGGGTGTATGGATGGATGCATGGATGGGTGTATGGATGGATGCATGGATGGGTGGGTGAATGCATGGCGGATGGATGGATGGATGGATGCATGGGTGTATGCATGGATGGGTGTATAGATGGATGCATGGATGGATGCATTGATGGGTGTATGGATGGATGCATGGATGGGTGGGTGAATGCTTGGCGGATGGATGGAGGATGGATGGATGGATGCATGGGTGTATGGATGGGTGTATGGATGGATGCATGGATGGGTGGGTGAATGCATGGTGGGTGGATGGATGCTCAGGCTCGCAAATGGGGACGGGGAGGGGAGCAGGCATATCGGGTGTGAGTGAGCGCACATGGACATACAACATGCATTGTGAAATTACCCTTGTCCCATGCGGAAATGAAGACACGTACAAAAGAACATGTTTGAACATTTTTATTTTCTTTACATTGCATTAATACCAAATACTCAAACAAGACTGGAGCTTTTTATTTTCTCTACATTGCATTGAAAACAAACACTTATTATTTGCTTAGCATTGCATTAATACAAAATACTTAAAATATTAATAGGTATTTACTAGCATATTAGAAATAACACACACAAACAAGAACACAACCCATTAACAAATTAAGGGTGGTACATATCCCACAAAAAATGTAAAGAAGATAGGGTGTCCAATGTACAGATCGGATTATGGTACACAACAGCAGGGGACAATTTTTTTACCCAAAGGAAGTATCTACATGTGCGATGGAAGATATGTAGTCACACGGCACAGACAAGGGGAAAAGTTTTAATACTTCCACAATTCGGGCAGACATTTCCTTTGAACGCTGAGAAAAACGAGGATGTAGATTACCGGCTAAAAACTGTGAGATGGGCATTTCCTGGTAACTTTGCTCCTTTTGCAAAATCTTAAGAAAACTGTAGAAATTAGGGTGCGGTTTTCCAATACTTTTGTTTAAAGAGTTGTGCCAACCCTCTATGGCATTGTTTGTTTTTGCTCCTCCCTCTAAGCAGGTCGAGTAGCAGTTCCACCAGTCCACAAGAAAACGTGGTTTCCTCCGGCAACCCGACCTGCTTAGATGCCCAATCCATGTGTCTTCAAGATAATTTAATATTGGTGCCAATTTTCTTTGTTTACCAAAAAATATTGAGACTGTGTAATCTAGGTGTAGTATTCGTCTACACTATTAGGAGGAACAAAGCAAAGTCCAGAAAGTTTTTTAAGCTGAAACTGGAGCTTACTATCAGACACATAATCCTCAATAAGGGATATTTTTTGAACTTTACGCCAAATAGCCTGAGAAAAGTGGAAAAAACATCCTTGTATTTGGGTATCGATGTACAATTTCTTTATAGAATTTATCATGGGTAATTCAAAGTCCATGATTACTTTTCTCTGACTTTTGTTTGGGATTTTGGCTTTTAAGACTGACAAAAACTCAGTATACGTTGAAGATTGATTGTCTGGTAGTAAACTGTAGACTAAAGGGACTACAATGTCGTTAACGTACCCGTGAATGGTGTAGATTTGGGTGAAAGGGGTGGGCGTGCTTTTAAAGGTCCCATCCATCATCCACACATCACTGTTCTCCAAGCGGTTGAGATTGCGGGGGGTGCTAAATATTATAATGCGCTTTTGACAATTTTCATTGTCATACATAAGAAACGGTTTATTGGAAACGGTAACACTGAGTTCTACAGGAATTTTAATATCCCCAAAAGTTTGTGGTGCCACGCATTTTGGGTCCTTTGCATGTTTCTGTCGTTGGATCATTCTACATAAGTTGGGGATGGCAGGCATACTACTAGCCACATGTTCAGTAATGTTTTGGGATACCTCCCTTAAAATGGCACCACAAGGGTCATTGGAGTTGCCTGCAATCACTTTCATTTCATTTATCGCTTCTCGTACTTCAATAGCAGTTGCAGAGACCGAGTGGTTATGCTCTGTGCTTCTTAAAACAGACTCACCCAGAGTAACCGCTCGTCCTCTGCAATCGCTTGAATAATATTTCACACACTTCCAATGACCCCTTGGCTCAGAATTTCTCTCCTTACAGTATATATAACTGCTGTGTTTGAGTAGACGGTTTCCTCTACTTGAGGTGATATATTTCGCCATCTTTGGATCAGACATTTGCTGTATAAAAAAATAAAGCATTACCAAAAGGATAAGAAAGACATAGGGAAAGTGGTAAGAAAGACATTTGCTGTAGGAGCACCCCAAAAACATGCCTTTTAGAGATGATAAGAAAGACATTTGATGTAGGAACAAAACATAAGCATGCATTTTTAAAATGTAAAAAAAAAGTTTTTTCCATAATGCCGGTCACTAAATACAACAAAACCAAAAGCCTTTTAATTGATTAATAACTAAACACATTTCTTGCGTGGGGAAAAAAATGGACACATTTTTACTATAGCACAGCATATCTAATTTGTCAACAAATCACATCGATTGACCCTTTAAGTAACAACAGACATTATTTACCTTTGGTGCTACTCTGCTGCACTTAACGGAGAAACTCCAAATCTTTGCTTGCCTTGCATCTCCGTTAACTTTACAACTCTGCAACAGCAAGTAACAAAATTAGGTTTGCAGTGGCATTATTACTTAGGTGTATCAAATATGCATTTGACAGTTGCTTCTTCAAACTATTTGGTGTTGTCATAGTTAGAACAAATTAACATTAATGTACCTGTAGCGTTGATCCGAAAGACATTTGATGTATGGACAAAACATAAACATGCATTTTTAAAATTAAAAAAATAAAAAGATTTTCGATAATGCCGGTCACTAAATGCATACAGTACTGCTAATGAAATAGAAAAAAAAGTAATTTATGTCATTAAAAAAAAACACAATTATGGGTGGGATCAAAAGTGGACAAATATTAGTTTTCTCAAAAAAATTTGCAGCATAACTATGCTGCAAACCCATTCGCACAGCATCAGAAAATCGCGCTACAACTTTTTCAACTGTAAATTCATTTTATTTTGAAATGTTCATGGGTAATCCAGCTTGACTTGATTAATCAAATTAAAGCAGTCCAAATGTCCATTAAGCTTCACACAAAATAATTGTGCCCATCCAGGCCTCTTGTTAAATTGCGTCAGGACATTTAATTCATGATAGATAACTGGGAGTATAAATATTGTTTTTTAGATGTTTAGGGCACGCTAAATTAACTGGGGATGTGTAATGTTTATGCAGCGCTGGTATAATTTTGGCAGGTTTAACAACGAGGTTGGAGAGGGGGAGGTTACCGCGTTGAGTAAACTTTTCACTTCGGCAGAAGGGGAGTGTGGGTTAATCAGTATGTGAATTATTTAATCATTTATAAGGGTAGACAATGCAGGTTGTGTTCATAATGTTAGGTTTGATAAACATGTCGTAGTTGAAAAATGGAGAACTAACATAGGTTTCACGTTATTGTAACAGCTGCCCCTGACGAAGAGCAAGAAAAAATGCTCGAAATGCATTGGGAATAAGTCATATGCTGCCATTCATGAATTAAATGTCCTGACGCAATTTAACAAGAGGCCTGGATGGGCACAATTATTTTGTGTGAAGCTTAATGGACATTTGGACTGCTTTAATTTGATTAATCAAGTCAAGCTGGATTACCCATGAACATTTCAAAATAAAATGAATTTACAGTTGAAAAAGTTGTAGCGCGATTTTCTGATGCTGTGCGAATGGGTTTGCAACATAGTTATGCTGCAAATTTTTTTGAGTTGATCATAACCCGTGCAACGAGGCGAGGCACGGTCCCAAACTGCACGCAAAACAAGGAATAAAATGATAAATGTGGAAAAAAATGTTAAACAGGTGTGCATCAGCGACCTTCATATGCAAATATTAGTTTTGCCACAACATATGTGAAAAAATCACATTGCTTCACTCTTAAAGTAACGCCGGACATTTATTACCTTTTCTGCTACGCTGCTGTACTTAGCGGAGAAACTCAAAATCTTTGCTTGCCTAGCACCTCCATTAAATTCCAAACTCTGTACCAGCAAGTAACAAAATTAGGTTGGCGGTGCCATTATTACTTAGGTGGATAAAATGTAAATGTCGGAATTTGTAAAGCGCACAGCTACCTCCACCGGAGGTGTCCCGGCGCTGTCTGTATACCGCTTAGGAACCCTTCCTGGCTTTCCTGGGAAATGTCCACTCCTGGGCACCCCCCAGGTGCAGCCAGGCATCCCAGCGCTTTCGGGGCCGCTGTGGAGACTAAGCAAGCTATTGCCCAGAGTTGCAGCGTGGGACCCATGATCAGAACAGGCACTGAGGCGAGAATATCCTGTCAGGGGAATTAAATGAGCCGGAGACCCGCCGAGGCGGGAATTGAACCCTGGTCCCTGGCCAGAGCTCTGCATCAAGGTCTGCCTGCTCTAACCATTGAGCCACACTTCTCCAAAATACGCATGTGACACTAGCTTCGCCATACTTTTGCCGAAATACCATTACTGAACCTGTGTCGTTGTTTTAAACTGGGAATGACTTTCACCAACCCATCCACCCAACAACACACCCATCCACCCATTCATCCATGCCTCATGCATCCATCCACGCATCCATCATGCACCCATCCACCCACTGCATCCCCCTCAGCTCCCTCTATATATAAGTCGGCTTTTATGTATATAAAGATCACTGTAATCACTAGTATATGCAATAGACCTTTGCACTCTACCATTCACATTCATATCCCTTTCCTATGTATATAGAGATAACTAATAAACAAGACAAGAGTGTTCAATGGTAGTATCAAACCACCGTTAGGTGCAGGTAAACGACTTCACTTAAGGCGTTAAGGAAAGCCCTCACTCACCACCTAGTGATGACATGCTTCATCATCGGGCCCCACAAAAGAGACCTAGCGTCTCTTTTGTGTGCTTCAACGCCAGATCTACTGCGGAGCGGGTTGGTGGGTTAAGGCAGTGTTGTGCAAAGAAAATTAAGTGAGTGGTGGAAGGTTAAAAATAGTCAGTAGTGTATCAAAATTCACTTTATTATAATGATCACTAAGGACTTATGGATTAAAATTATGTGTAGGAAATTCGTCCACATTTAATTAAGTGGTAGTTTCCTAATATCAGTCGACATGTTTCAGCCACGAAACGGTATGACTTTACCTGGCATTCATCAGGACTCAGTGTGTATTAAACCCTGGTGGTATGTACTCTCTAAGGCCCACCCTTACCTAGGGACGTGAAAGTGAAAATTAACAAAAAGGTGAAAAGTGCAAAAAAAATTAGGAAGAAAATAGTGTCTTCCTAATTACTCCTGGTTTAGGAGGCTTCCGAACTTACGGTTTCTGCACCTGTGGGTAAAAAATAACAAGGACAAACATGTAGGACAAAACATACATTGACTCATGATGCTGATCACTTCATGTCAGTCCACTGTGCTCCAGTTAGTGGTTTCAGAGACATTGTGTGGCAGAGTAACAATATAGTTATCACCACCATGGTCCCCAGATTTTTAGAACGCTAGAGGTGGGTAGTGATGTGTACTATACGTGCTATATACAAATAATGCTATTCACAAGGGGAAGTTATTTCAGAATCGCTATCAAACTAAAATGTAGGCGCGATCGCGATCGCGCTAACAGATTAAAAAATTCTCACTTTTTTGGTGTCAAGGATTCACACCATGGGTCACAGGAGGGGGGTGGGAACGCAAATGGCACACCCTGCAAATTGCCAAGACAGAGGGAATAAACGTACAATCAGTCATACAGTATTGGTTAGGTACTTAGCTTAGCGAAGTAATCGATGGAAGGGTTCTGCCTTGTTTACTCACGCCCTCGACGCTCAGCACCCGCTGTGTACCTGCATCAACCCTCGACTGGACCCCGAAGATGTGAACGCGAGGCAGCGGGAGCGTTAAGTAAGTGTGTCGTGGTAGTCTGCTTCCGGGTGGGCGCGGTCGGGCCACACCGAGGCATGGGTGTGGGCCAATCGGCGCTTGCCGTCGCATAGACACGTGGTTGTATGAGCCAATGAGGGGTGATGTTGTTGTTGTTAAGGAATACCAAGTAAAGAAGTCGATAGATTGCTTCTCAATCGAGTGATGCAGAAAAGGGCCGGTTCGCAAATGAGGAGCCCGAGATTTCTGCTGACAGTCATTAACATTTTGAGGTGACAGATGAATGAACAGTGCAAAGGCATGGCCACATCAAAACATGGGTGTGGGCCAAAATGGCGCTTGACGTCGTTTAATCACGTGGTCATATGAGCCAATGGGGGGCGAGGTTGTCGTTGTTAGGGACAACCAAGTCAAACGTTAAAAGGATGATTCTGGATCGAGTAATACAGTATAGAGCCGGTTCTCCGATGAGGAGCCCGAGAGTTTTAGCTGACATTCACTATACAAAGAAGATATCAGATGTCTCATCAGTGCATAGCACACATTTGTGTGCCAGAGAGTCAAAAGGTGTAAGCCCTGTGCATGTGGGGTTTATGAAAACTGACAGAGAGGTTATTAATACATAGCACGGATGAGTTGATTAGATTGGGGACGTTAAATGGAACGTTCCCTTAACTGTCATATGTCAAAGTGAATATATGTAACAAGTAGCAATTGAAATAGTTGGGGTACAGTAGTCAATCTAAGGTTATGACGAAGTGTCCCATTGATGAAGAGATGCCCAGAAAGACACGGGCTAAGGGATACCCAGAATGACACGGGCTCCCTAATATTCACTTTAAAACAGAGTTCCATGGGCTCCCTAATATTCACTTTAAAACAGAGTTCATGGGATCTCGTCATTTAATCCGAGAATATGGGTCCCAAGTCTGTAGACCCACCGCTGTTCTTTTTCGAAGAGGCGGTGGTTGATGTTGTTGCCACTGCCAATGTGTTCGATGACTGTCCATTGCATGTCGTTTGTAGTATGATTGAGTTCCAGGAAATGTCTGCTCATTTTGGTGGTGGATTTTTTACATCTGATGTTAGACCGATGTTCACAGATTCTCTGTTTGACCTTTCTGCTGGTCATACCTACATAGCGTAGATCGCAGGGACACGTAATAGGGTAAACTACGTTCTGCGTGTTGCAGTTAGTGTGATCTCTTTGTGTCCACGTCTTGCCAGGTTCTAGTTCTAACGTTTTTGAATGCGTTGTTATGTGGCAGACACTACAGTTGGAGCAAGGGTAGTGGCCCACCACCTTTGGACAACGACAACCTCACCCCACATTGGCTCATATAACCACGTGATTAAACAACGTCAAGCGCCGTTTTGGCCCACACCCATATTTTGATGTGGCCATGCCTTTGCACTGTTCATTCATCTGTCACCTCAAAATGTTAATGACTGTCAGCAGAACTCTCGGGCTCCTCATTTGCGAACCGGCCCTTTTCTGCATCACTCGATTGAGAAGCAATCTATCGACTTCTTTACTTGGTTGTCCCTAACAACGACAAAATCACCCCTCATTGGCTCATACAACCACATGTCTATGTGACGGCAAGCGCCGATTGGCCCACACCCATGCCTCGGTGTGGCCCAACCGTGCCCACCCGGAAGCAGACTACCGCGACACACTTACTTAACGCTCTCGCGGCCTCGCGTTCACATCTTCGGGGTCCAGTCGGGGGTTGATGCAGGTACACAGCGGGTGCTGAGCGTTGAGGGCGTGAGTAAACAAGGCAGAACCCTTCCATCGATTACTTCGCTAAGCTAAGTACCTAACCAATACTGTATGACTGATTGTACGTTTATTCCCTCTGTCTTGGCAATTTGCAGGGTGTGCCAATTGCGTTCCCACCCCCCTCCTGTGACCCATGGTGTGAATCCTTGACACCAAAAAAGTGAGAATTTTTTAATCTGTTAGCGCGATCGCGCCTACATTTTAGTTTGATAGCGATTCTGAAATACCTTCCCCTTGTAAATAGCACTATTTGTATATAGCACGTATAGTACACATCACTACCCACCTCAAGCGTTCTAAAAATCTGGGGACCATGGTGGTGATAACTATATTATTACTCTGCCACACAATGTCTCTGAAACCACTAACTGGAGCACAATGGACTGACATGAAGTGATCAGCATCATGAGTCAATGTATGTTTTGTCCTACATGTTTGTCCTTGTAATTTTTTACCCACAGGTGCAGACACCGTAAGTTCGGAAGCCTCCTAAACCAGGAGTAATTAGGAAGACACTATTTTCCTCCTAATTTTTTTGCACTTTTCACCTTTTTGTTAATTTTCACTTTCACGTCCCTAGGTAAGGGTGGGCCTTAGAGAGTCCATACCACCAGGGTTTAATACACACTGAGTCCTGATGAATGCCAGGTAAATTCATACCGTTTCGTGGCTGAAACATGTCGACTGATATTAGGAAACTACCACTTAATTAAATGTGGACGAATTTCCTACACATAATTTTAATCCATAAGTCCTTAGTGATCATTATAATAAAGTGAATTTTGATACACTACTGACTATTTTTAACCTTCCACCACTCACTTAATTTTCTTTGCACAACACTGCCTTAACCCACCAACCCGCTCCGCAGTAGATCTGGCGTTGAAGCACACAAAAGAGACGCTAGGTCTCTTTTGTGGGGCCCGATGATGAAGCATGTCATCACTAGGTGGTGAGTGAGGGCTTTCCTAACGCCTTAAGTGAAGTCGTTTACCTGCTCCTAACGGTGGTTTGATACTACCATTGAACACTCTTGCCTTGTTTATTGATTAATACTGGGGTATAAGAGTGTTCCACTACTCTCCCTGCCTCTCTTTTTGTTTTGACATATAGAGATAACTATACATTTGCAATTTTATTCTAATTGTATCTTTTATGTAACGCATGTAATCCTAAGTCCTTATGTTTTGCAACTGGTTATTATGTAAAGCGCTCTGACATCTTCAGGGCAAAGTTCACGCTATATAACATTGCAACAGAGGGCACAACAGCGCAAAAAATGAGGAAAACAGAGCTGACAGCTCACATATCTTGTTTGACTCTGATGTAGGGCACCTAAATGTCCCTTTCATTTAGAGAAGCCTAATTTTGGGGCTCTGGTTCCTTTACACTAGGCCATCACATTCGTCCTGTGTGATGAGTTTCCTCTTGCAGAACTTGCAACAGAGGGCACAAGAGCACGGAAAACTAGGAAAACAGAGGGCAGAAGGGCACGCTACGACGAGGGAGAAGGCAACAAAATACAAGGGCAACAGAGGGCACAAGAGCACGAAAAACAAGGCAAACAGATGGCAAAAGGACACGCAAAAACGAGGGGAACAGATGGCCGAAGGACACGAAAATGAGGGCAATAGTGGACACTTATCGGATTCAAAGTCACAACACAGGCACAGGGTCACGACACAGGCACAAATGCTGCAGACACGGTGAGCAGGACCATACATACCCCCCACCCCCCACCAACCCATTGGCTGAGATGATTTTTAAAAGTGTGGCCTCAAACATCGCGTTGTCATGTCGCGCGATGTATGGACGCCGATGTGACACGCGATCCAATTACAGGCCCGCATTGGCGTTGCAACACCGTGCGGTGACAAAACGGCCGGTGTGAATACTGTTGCGGTGAAATTGCTGCGATGTGAAGTAGCGCGATGGCAGGGTTCCCGATGGATCGTCATACAACCAACTGACGTCAGTTTGAGAGGGCGGCATCTAAGTACTCCAGCGACGTCATCCCGGTGATTACAATGACAGGTGCGGAGCCGCAGACGACGCCTACCGACGTGCAGGGTTACTGTTGACGAAAACTTTCCGGACCCAGTCTGATACCTAGGGGTAATTCTAAGGTAAGGAATCTAACACTAACTAATGTTTCTTACAGATATATTTCACTACTAATCAGGTCTACCTCAATCAATGTTTCATATTCAACAGACATTATCATTTGAATAACATTTATTTCATTTGCAGTGTAATGGGGAGGGACATCTTCATCCAGAGGTTTAGCACAGACAGAGAGGATATGCAAAAATTGGTCTTTCAATTTCAGTAGTCTCATGAATTTTGATAAGTCCACAAAAATATCAACATCACTGCCCATCGAATTAGTGCAAAAACCTAGCCCTTTGCTTAATACAGAGACATCATCTTTAGACAAAACTCTTAAGGACAGATTAACAATTATTGATTTCTTTTCATCATTGTCATCCTTCTCATTTAGTCTCTCAGATTCCCTGTTTTCTTCGATCTGGTCATTCCACCATATGGTTCCTGTTTTGTTTTTTTGTTGTTTCTGTTTATACTCCTGCCATCCCCCCTCTGTTTTTTAATCTTTTGGTGTTGATCTTGCGTCCATTTCCAATAATAAATTTGACCTATTTTCAGTCTCAGTTGTGCCTGTTGACTCTTCCGTGGCGACTAAACTAGCCACAGATGGAAGAGAGGTTACACTTCTTGCAGATGTTAACTCTAGTGTATCCTCATGGGGTATTTTACCTTCCCCAGGTATCTTAACATTCTCATACTTGTGGGAGAAGGTGTACACTCTCCTGTTTTGAAATCCTTATCCTCCCTTTTGATTTTCTTGACCTTTTTATCTCTTAGATACATTCGATGGTCCTCTAGGATCTCATCCAAGATGACATAATTTTTCTTCACTGCTTCTTTTAATTCTGATGTTGCTGTTTCTTTCTCTAATTCCTCAATTTCTTGTTGTAATTTGATGCCCTTCTTTGTCACATTTTTAATTAGAATCCGCATCATATTATATAAGGTATTGCCGAGGTTTCCCTCCCAGTCTTCAAGTGATTCCTTGTCAAGGTCCTCAAAAGTAGCAAAAATTAAGATTCTGAGGCCCGGGGTATCTTCTCATTTTTAATGTATTTTTCCAGGGTGGTGCCGTCCCACCATCTGGAAATCTCATGTTTTTTTTTATTTTTCTAATTTTTCTAACTTAGCTTTCAAACCCTCTATTTTTGGGTCATTTCCACTGAGGCCTCCCGGTTTGGAACTAGAGGCAAATAAGTCCTTGGCTGGTTCCTGTCGTCTGTCTTTGAAACCCGGCATAATTCTATTTTGTCAAACATCTGGAAGGCTAAGTTTATCTGTATAATTTACAGGGTACGTCAGTGCTAAGCGAAGGGTACAAATATGTAACCAAACGCCCCTGATAGTGGAACCCTCTACTTGGCAGCACCTAAAATACTATCCCTATACCAATATTAACCCCTCTATTCTTCCTGGGGTCTGTGTGCACATTGAACCACACCCACCGTCACAGGGCTAGTTCCCGTAGGAACCTAACGATTTCAAATAAAAGCACCGGTGCACCCAATTCCAAAACACATAATTAAATTCTACAAAAAAATGAAGTTTGGAACATGCAACACAATTCCACACCATAAAAACTACTCCATATCATGCCACATAATACCACTTCAAAGCATGCTGCATAATTTAACACAACACAGTTCAAAACCACATAGTTCAACAACACACAACATAATTATACTCGAAATAATACCATTCAGCTTCACATAATTGCACTACACAAAATTACACACTACTCAATGCAACATAAATACACCCCACATAAATGCACTCCTTGCCACATACCAGCAACCACATAAATGCACTCCACATCAGAACACATAATTCCAATAAGCATCATTTCGCTCAATGCAACACATTTACAAAACACCCCACATAATTCCACACAAAACCACATATTTCAATTACACAACACAATTCCACAGCACACTACATACCTCCAAAACACACCACAAATTTACACATCATACCACAACTAATAATTCCAATACAACTCATAAAATTCCACGACACACCACATACATCCAGAACACTTCAAAGCAAAACACATATGTAAAAGATATTGACATTTACAACTCCAATTGCTCTAACTCTCGCGAATGTAAGACCTATTGCAATGCAAATGATTGTTAATGCTTTGTTCCAGAATGGCTTAGAGATATTACAGGGTGCCTGACAGTAATTAGACAGGGCGGAAAGGTCCTAGCAAGGTATGATGCTATAAGGCAGATCGTCCATAAACTAATACTTTACTGGATGAGGTGATGTTTCCTGCGTAAAGAGCATTCATTTAAAACACACATTCAAAGGCTTGTTAACATTTTCTCAGAAATTCTGCCAGGTGGACAGAGAACTATTACTTATAGGAAAATAAGCTACTCTAAAGAATACATCTGCTGTTGCCAATCAAGGAGCAACTGGCAGAACTGCGTTTATTTAGAAGTAGACAAAAAGTTGCATCAGTAAATATCAAGAAGCAGGTATATTATCTCAAGGTGCAAGAGCCGGTTTAGACATATAACTGTGAGATGGGGCTAATAGAGATGAACCACCCAACCCGGCACTTGTGCTCAGTCATTCCTGCTAAATGTTCAAACGTTGGTGGCACCTATGGCTTTTAAATGTCAGTGGCAGCATTGTTTGTAGACTGCATTGACTGCTATTGTCTCTCAGTTCCAGCCCCACCTCCATTCTTTCCCTTCAGCATGCATGATTCCCCCACCATTCCCTTAGCCTTAAGGGCTCAGACAGGTGAAACCACAAACATGATCAGTCAAATCAATCAAGTATTCATAAAGCACAGCAATTCACCTGTGAGGGTCTCAAGGCGCTGATGTTGCTGTTCATTCAAACACCCAGGTTGCCTGAGTGATGAGGCGGTCCTGAGGTGGAGGGAAAGGCCATTCTAGGCCCTGGCCACTAGGAATGAGAAGGAGCATCTTCTGCTGTTGCTTTGGCCGATCCAGGGATTGTCTGCAAGGAAGAGGGAGGCAGAACAAAGGTGTCTAGTCGTTTGGTGGAAGGTCATGAGCTTGTTGATGTAGACAGTCCTTCATTGTGCCGGGCCTTTGCATGCTAGGGTAAACATCTTTAACTGGCATCTCTTCTGGATCGAGATCTGGTGTAGCTTCTTGAGGTGGGGTGTGATGTGGGTCTGTCTGGGGAGGCCGAGGATAGGTGCTGCACTGTCTTTAGTCTCTGCAGTTTTTCCTATGTAGAGTGTGTGCCTGTAGTCCAGCCTGCTGGTGATGAGGGCATGCGTGAGGCTCCTTTTGGTGTTGACTGGGAGCCACCTGAAGATCTTGCAGATCATGCATAGAGTTTTGAAGCAGGCGCATGAGACTGCTTTTACCTGTTTCTTCATGGACAACTTGCTGTCCAATATGATGCTGAGGCTGCAGGCGTGGTCTGTCGGTGTGGGAGATGGTCAAGTTCAGTAGGCCACCATGCGTCGTTCCATGATGAGGTGTTGTTCCCGAAGATAAGGACTTCTGTCTTGTCTGTGTTAAACTTGAGACAGTTGTCTTTTATCCATTCGGTGATGTTTATCATACATCCGTGTCAGTTGGCTCTTGTGTGGGAGGAGTCTTTTGACAGTGAGAAAATGAGCAGGGTGTTGTCAGCGTAGGAGATGACTTTGAGTCAGTTTGATTTGAAGGTGTTGGCCCGGGCCACCATGTGCGCGCTGAAGAGGGTGGGGCTGAGGGATGATCCTTGGGGGACACCGCAGAAGATCTTCTTGGATTCAAGGGTGAATGATGGGTGACATATTCTCTGTGTTCTTTCGGTGAGGTATGAAGCGATCCATTTGAGGACGTTTACCTGGATTCAGATATGGTTGTGTCTGTTGATCAAGGTGTGATGGGAGACAGTGTCAAAGGCACATGGCAGGTCCAGGAGGATGTAACTCGATCTGGTATGTCTCTGGTCTGTGGTTGGCTCAGAATATGAACTGAGAGGGTTCAGGAGGTTGTTGTGTTCCAGGTGTTTGGTGAGTTGCTGCTTGATTGCCTTCTCGAGAACCTTTGCAGGGAAGAGGAGCAGGGAGCTGGGCCAGTAGTTTTTCATTTCTGGTGGGTTGGCAGATGGTTTCGTCAGGAGGGGCCTCACTTCAGCGAGTTTCCAGTACTCAAGGAAGGAGGCCGAGGTGATGGAAGTATTCAGGACTTTTGTGCACTTGCCACCAATCGTCTTGCTCCTGAGGTTGAACAGGCGGTGAAGACAGGGCTCTGTGGGTGCTCCTGAGTGAGCAGAGTTCATGATGGAGATTGTGGAGTTGTGAGAGGGTCCCAATGGGTGAGCAGGGTTTACGGTTTGTGTTTCTGGGTGTGAGCATGCTGATGCTGTCAGCGGCGGAGTGTTGATGTTTGAATTTTTTGTAGATGACTGAGATCTTGTTACAGAAGAAGTCTGTCAGGGTGTCGCACAGAACTTGGGAGGGGGTGTGGTCGTTCTAGCCAGCTGCAGGGTTGGGTTGGAGAACTCCCTCACAATGGTGAAGTGCTCCATGCTGCAGTTTGTGCTGGCTCCATATGGTTTGCTACAGACTTCTTCTTTGTTCTAAGAAGCAGTGGTACCGGTTGACCTCTGTCATGAAGGCGGTATGGTCTAATGTGTATTGGCTGGTGCACCACTTCCTTTCTAGTTACTAGCAGTTGCATTTGGTGGATTTTAGCTTCTCAGTGAACCAGCGGGCTCTTCTGGCATGTCTTTTGGATTTGGTTGGCTTGGCAGGTGGTATTGAGTCGGCACATTCTGTGATCCACTGAGAGAAGTTCTTTGCAGCCTGTTGTGGGATGGATGTTGTGTCTGGGAGGTGGGAGTTGAGAGCATTAGTCCACTTGTCTTCTGATATCTTTTTCCTGTTTCTGTGCTTGGAACTGGGGGACATGGAGACAATGTTTGTAGGTCCTGAGAAGGTGAAGTGGACACTGTAGTGATTGGTCCAGTTGAGCTGTGAGATGTAGTTGTACTTGACTCTATTGCTGGACATAAAAATGGGGTCACGCAAGTGTCTTGCTATGTGGGTAGGGTCGGTGACAAGCTGCTTGAGACTGATGTTGCTCTTGCTTTCCAGGAGGTCAGTTGTGTTGGTGTCACTGGGGTTGTCGATGTGAAAGTTAAGATCCCCAAGGAAGACGTAGTGCTTGGAGTCAATGACAATTGGGGCGATGATGTCAGGGATGGTGTTGCCGATGCTGGGGTGATGTCCTGGTGGTCTGTATGTGAGGGTGCCTCTGATGTTGTTTTTTCCGTCCATCTGAAAGTGGAAGTTGAGATGCTCCATTATCGGGGTTGTGCTATCTGAGGAGGTCGTGCACTGGATGGTGTCCTTGTAGAAGATGGCAATTCCAACTCTGTGTTTGTTGTTTCGGTCCCAGTGTGTTATCTTGTAGCCTTCTTGGGTGGCGACGACGATGTCCGTCGTGGAGGCAGGGTTCAGCAAGGTCTCTGTGAGGAAGATGATGTCTGGGGTTAGAGATGAGATCACGTACCAGATCTCTGTGACATGTTTGCCAAGTGATCGTGCATTGAGTAGAAATCACGGGATTGCGCCATGGCGGTCTTGGTTGATGTGGTGGAAGCAGTTGTGTTTGTGGTGATGAGTGGAATGCTTGCAAAAGGTTCAGCCACTGGCAGTTGCATGGGTTGTATTCCTAGTCCACTGCTTTTCACCCACCAAACCACGTCAAGCAGAGACCAGATCTATGCAAATCATCCTGGGTCCAAATCAAAACCGAGCAGTCCAGCACAAACTGCGGTCAGGTCCTTTCTGAAAGGGAATACAAGCAAATGTAGATCTTTTTTGTCCTAATTAGGTCTCATCACTGAGGTATAGCTTAAGTTCTTTGGCACACTGATCACAAGACCTCCCTCTAAGCACTCCCATGTGACCTGTAACAGAGTCCTTTTTGCAAGGTACCCTAGTGACCAGCTAGTGAGGCCCTCTCTCGATTTGTCTATGTGATGGCGAGACCTGCGGTCCACTCTGTGGCACCTTAAGACTTGGAGCATAACCTATGAAAAAGAGGTGCAGTGGGGTTCACCATTTGTTTATTTGAATTAGATTTATCCTAATATTTTGTGTCAATGTGTACCTGAAAACGTTGTCATTGTATTATTATTATTAAATCTGCCACTGTGCAAAGCCCATTTAAAACTAATGCATTTTATTAATCTTTATTGTGATGTTGATGAGATGTATGGGTGTAGTGTGAAATAAAAGTATTGATTAAGAGAAGAAAGAGTGTTTACAAAAATAACTGGAAGCGAAGAGTGTTTCTTTTCTTCTAATTTCCTTGTTGTTTGAAGTGTGCATCTGGGGGCATTGACAGGTTGCGGCTCAGTGATTTATTGGTGAGCATTCATCAGGAAGGCAAGATTCATTTGTGAAGTGATGTATTTGAATACTGTCATTAATAAAGTTTAGGCAAAGGAATTATATTGTGCAGATCAAGGTCCATATTGTATACTTCTTGATGATGAAAGTCAAGATCCGATAACGCTATCAAGAAAAGACATGCCCACATGTTTAGTAAGGGCTGAGTTGAAGCCCGTGTTAAATGTGCCAAAGTGGCCAATTAATAACCAAATGTTATGAGGGTAGCCTGTTGAGAGTGATCATTCATTGGGTATGAAGACAGGGTGGCCTATATCATCAACTGAAAACCATCCTCAGACTCCACTGTCCTTCCTGAAGGTTTCACCAAAACAGTAACAAAAGGCAGCACCCAAGAGTCTATCTGAATCTGAAATCTTGACTTCCGGGAGGTGTAAACGTTTTTGAACTTTGAAACACCCAGAACTGAGGGGGTACTAATTCAGGTGGCCAGCCCAGCTGGATTCAGATACATACTTTAGGACAGCCCCTTTTGTACACAGGATTGACATTTGCTATTTCTTTTTTTTAGGTGATGTAAAGTTAAGAAAAATACAAAGGGAGCCAGGTGAGTGTGTCTGACTCTGTTCTTATTATTGTAATGAAACTGTTTTTCAAATCTATTCCACATGTATCCTATCCTGGGTTTTCCTAGCTCGCTGCTGCTGTAATTTAGAGATATATGTCGAGTTGGGTTCATGCCCTTTGGTGCTCTGTGTGCCTATCTGTGGTTCAGAACACCCCCTGACTTGGTGTATTTGAACAAACCTGGCGATGTAAAAAAAACAAAGAAACTGGTTGAGTCCAAACAGAATGTAAGAGCCACATTACCAGCGATGGCAGCTATTGGCACAGCCATATACTGCATGTATCTCTGTGTGTGGAGTGGTTTGATTGCAGAGTCCTATGAATATGACCTGGGTCTGGATACCCCTGGGGGGCGGGGGGTCTCCGAGTGCACAGGGTCGCCCCTGCGTGGCCGGGCCCAGACCCTGGTGCATGGTCAGCGCCCGATGGATGGACAGGGTGGTCTATCCTCATGGCCAGTCCTCTGGGCAAACTTTGGCACTTTGGTGATCGCGCAGGGAGACTGGGATGTGGCCGTGAAGACAGGAGGGGTCCTGAGGGATGGGCCCACATTTCCAGCTCTCCGTGTGTTTTTATGTCTAGACAGGAGGCTAGCATTATGCATATATTTTTATTGACTCCTTCTGAGCAGCAAATCAATATAAGCTTTCAATTAGAACTTTGAAAACATCACAATGACAAAAGAAAGTTCAGTCCCTTATGAACTGCTTGAGCTCCTCCTTCCTCCTCTTTTGTTTTCTGCGTCTGAGCAGGAAGTATATGACCATTTTTCTCTGATGTGTGATACATGGTTGTGGGGTTTTAATAATGCTTTGAAATGTTATAATAATTCCCAATTTATGGGTATTGAATACGGTGTATATGGGTGTCAAAGAAATGTTTTTATGTTTAAGTAGTAGCATTTTTTTGTTTTATATATATTTGCAGTGAAAAGTCCCATTTATGGGTTCATGTGTGTTGGCAATTTAGTAATTGAGGCGAGTTGGAGGAGGGGGGGGGGGGTGGTACATCTGAAATAACCCTTTGATTCAAATGCGTTTGAGACAGAGCATCCTCTTCCTTCAGGCACGCAAAGGGCCTCATTTATGAGAAGTGATGCATCGCTGCGTGAAAACAGCGATGCGTCACTTTTCATTGCGCCACCAATGATGCGTCATATTTACAGTATGATGCATCATTGTGCAAGGAGTTACAGGTATGTTAGTATTTCTGACGTATCTGTATGGCGCAAAAGTGACGCATTGCTGGAGTGTGTCACAAAAGTGACGCAACTCCAGCAATGCGTCCTTTCACATGAGGCAAGCCCCATGTGAAAGGGCCTGCGTCAGTCTTACGCCTGCTGTGAGGCAGGCGCAAGATTTTGATGCAACGGCGTACTAAAAGTGACGCAGTGAAATCTCATAGATTTCACTGCGTCACTTCTACGATCCTTCCTTGCATCAATACGCCCCCCTTGCGTACATCATACCTGGCGCAGGTATAATGTAGCGCAGGGGTTTACAAAGTGACGCATCTACATAGATGCGTCACTTTGTAAATATGGCGCAACAAGGCACATTTTTTACGCTGCTGGTGTGACACAAAAAGTGACGCACCAGCGGCGTAAAAGTGATGCACAGCCTCATAAATGAGGCCCAAAGTGTTGTTTTCACAGGAATTAGTCTTGTGAGGCCGTTTCTATGGCAACTGTTTGATTGTTTAGTTGTTGGAAAAGGCCTGATAGAGTTGACATGAGTATTGGGAGGAAAGCAGAATTACTAAAAAATCATTAAAAAATGTATAAGTAAGACAGACATAAATAAGGAGCATGTCAATTAGGAGGCGTTAATAAGGAAAATTGTGTCAAATGAGATACAGGTGGAAGTACAAGAGCCTGTAAGACAGGCTTGAGGTGAAAGTAGAAATGATGATAGGAAGAAATATTTTTCAGTATTTGAAGAGGAGGACCAGCATAAATGTCCAGGTGGGAAGGGCCTCTCATAGAGGAAACACTTGGATGAATCAACATCAGAGCGGCTCGCAAAGGAAAGGTACCCGATGCAGCGCAAGGAAGAGTCAGCTTGACCCGCATCCTAGAGAGGTTGTAGAGAAGGCAAGAGGTAGATCAGATGAGGATCTAGACAAATATATATTGGATTTAGAGTACAAGGATGGGTAAGATAAGGAGAGTGAGTTGAGTATCAGAAGTAAAATAAGGGACACAGTTTTGATCACTTTGGGGAGAAGCTATTTAATCCAAAGGATATTAGGCACCCAAGAGGGAAGGATTGTTGGCCGCTAGACTCAGTTTCTGATTATATAAAATCAAGATTGTGTAAGTCCTTGGAGAAGGATGAAAAGAATGGGATGGGGAGGAGTGTTCCAGGCCCATAATTGATGAGAAGGTGACAATGACAACAAATTTGGATCCTGAGCTCATCACATATTTGGTTAAAATGATCAAGGATCCGAGGAAGGGATTAGAAAAGTCTCTGAAGCAATGCCAAGAAAGGGTCATTGATGTACTTGGTCCATTGGCTAAAATATTTGATGCAGTGGAAGAGGCATTTTTGAAAGGTTTCAAACTGAATTAGACTTTGTTACATGGGTGGTTCCAGCGGGCCATTTGTTTCCTGGGAAACGCCTGTTAGCTGAAAAGCAGAACACAGTGTTTATGAGTATTAACCCAAAGCTGAGTGATTTAGCAAGTAAGGAATCTAGCAAGGATGTAGGTGGTTCCCACCTTCAAAAGTTTAGATAAGTGACAATACTCCATGCATAGTCTTCCCTACCAGTATAGTTTATGGAAGGGCTGGTAGGAGAGGGCACACTAATGGCAGAGATGATTATAGAGCCCAGATTCAGAGCCACAGGACTGGATATTATAGGGAAAATGAGGAAAGATCCCAATTTTGTCCCCACAGAGGGAGTATATGAGCTCATTCTGGCAGACGAAGGGGTCACCATCCCACTCAAGGCTCAAATCAAGGTGAGTACCAGGATTTCTTCTGGTTCTACCCTAGCAGGTGAAGCAGGAAGATTAAGATTTTTTTCAAGAATTGGAAGGCAGTGACACAGGACGTTTGGGTGTTAGAGACTAGAGAAGCATATTGAATAGAGATTGAAACAGAATCAGTGCAACTGAGAGAGCCAAATGAATTGGTGTTCCAAACAGATTTGGAACAAATACTGCAAGAGGAGGTAATACAAACTATGAGAAAGGATGCCGTTGTAAAAATAGAAGAGCACGAAAAGAGTTTTGTAAGTACCTTTTTTTAGTAGGAAAAAAAGAGCAAGGGGTGAAGACCGGTGATAAATTAAAAATGTTTGAATCAGTTTGTGACGTATCATTATTTCACGATGGAGGGTATACATCTTTTGTGAGATTTGCTACAGGATCAGGATTGGATGGTGAAGTTGAATCTCAAGGATGCAAACTTTACCTTGGCAGTAGCAAATGATAGTCAGAGGTATCTGCAGTTCAGGTGGAAAGGACAACTGCATCCGTTTCAGAGACTACCTTTCAGGCTGTCGTCAGCCCCTTGGTGTTTCACGAAGGTAATGATACCCGTGGTTAGTTTTCTCAGAGAGAGAGGAATAAGTATGATCATTAATCTAGACAATATATTGATAACGAATCAGATGTAGAAGAATTGAATGACCCGTTGACAATGGCGAAGGGTATTCCAGTAGAAGTAGGAATTATTGTAAATCAGGAAAAGTCTGTTTCGACTCCAACACAACATTTGAAATTGTCGGGGTTCGTAGTGGACACAGTGTTATTTCAGTTAGAACGTCCATGCAGAAACTGAAGAAAATAAAGCAAGAGGTGCAGACGTTGTTGAAGTAACAGGAAGTAAAGTTACGAGAGTTGGCTCGAGTAATTGAACTATTGTCTTTGTCAATCCACGCAGTTTTTTTGGGTCCTTTGCATTACAGGGTCCTACAGCGTTTGAAAACCTCAGGTCTTTTGAGAGGTTTATGATATGGGACTTGGTGTCTCTATCTGGGGAAGCCAGAGAGGAGTTGATTTGGTGGAGGGAAAATTTGGAGGCCTGGAATGGTCGGGCAATTTTTGGAATAAGGCCAGCTTTTGTATTTGAGATGGATGCAAACAACTTAGGTTGGGTTTCGGCTTCTTTATGTCAGCAGGCCGGCGAGTTAGGACTCAGATGGAAAAGGAGAAACACATATATTGTTTGGAGATGCAAGCAGGTTTGTAGACAGACTAAAACTATATCTAGGTCTACATCTATCCAATTTTTGACGACTCACCTAATTTATGTGTGGTGCAAGGGTACGAGAGTAGAATGTTGGATAAGAGAGGTGCAGGAGTTGATCAACTGTAAACCTTTTAAAGAAGTAACAACATGCTACAATAGTAAGATAAGTGAAAGCTGATATGAAAGAGGCAGGTGTGAATGTGTCAAAGTTTACCGCTCATTCAGTGACATTCAGTGAATGGAGCTATGGCGAGTAAGGTTTGAATGATGGGTGGTTGTTTATAGGATATTTTGGAAGCAGATGATTGGTCGCCTGCGGAGACATTTAGTAGGTTTTATTTTAAATCTGTAGATCATGTTTCAAAATGTGTTTTGAAGGACTTTGAACATGCTTAATGCTAGCCTCTTGTCTTGACATAAAATTATGATTCTTATAGGTTATTTATTAGGGAATCAACTTCTAGATTGTTTTAAAGACTAGGAGGCTAGCATTCTCCTGCCTGCCTATCCCTAGTGGAGGGGTTGGGGGTTGTGGATTGATATTTTTGTGTAATGATGTTTTTACCGATTATGGATTGAAAGATTTACTTTATATGCTGATGAGAGTTTATGAATTGTTTTTATACTTGATGAATTTTTCGCAGAGAATTAAAAGAAGGAGTTTATGGGACAGTCAAGAAGAAGAACAAACGAACGAGGAAAGAAGATGGAGTTCAAGCAGTTTATATGGGACAGAACATTCTGTTGTTCATGGTGATGTTTTCAAAGTTCTAATTGAAATCCTTCAATTGTCTGCTGCTCAGAAAGAGAACTTAAAAGTTGATGCATCATGCCAGCCTCCTTGTCTTTAATAACATTGTTGAAACATTGAGGACTCCAGCAAGTGAGTCACGCCCTTTATTATCTGGTTCTCAAGCAGCAAGTGACGAGCAGAGGGCCAACATCCTAAGTTGAGCTTCACTGCTAGGATTTTAGGGAGGGAGGTACCAAGGGAAAGAGAGCGGAGGGGGGAAAGGTAGGGAGAGGGAAACCAAGGTTAAGACTAAGGTTAATTACAACTTATATTACAACACATCTCCCTTACAAGGGAAGGAAAAACACAAGCAAACATAATGATTACATTTCATAGTCATTTTGCAAACAAGGAGGACGGCGACTTCTGACATCTCTGGGTGGTTTAATCACAGGAACAGTGTCCCCAGGCTCGTCAGGACTGTTGTCGTCAGGTGTGACTACATTGGGGCAATTCACTACATTGTACATGCTCCAAATGCTTCCATCTTCCAGTAGAACAGAGTTTCTGTTAACTTTTTTATCCTCAAAGGTTTGGAGAAAGACGAGGTCTTGGAAAGAGCTGCATAAGGTCTTTTGATTACCACCCATTGTCCAGTGCGCAGGTCTGTGTTGCTTGTTCCCCATTTTTGGTCATATTTGGCTTTTTACTCAGATTGATGGCCAGCTACATTATCCAGAACAGCTGATCTGTCCACCCACCCTGGACATCCCCCTGTAGTATCCTGCTAGGACACAGTCTAGTTGTTTTCTATGTAACCCTACACTAAACACCCACCCACCACAGACGTCACTGGGTCAGGTGACGCTGTCAATAAAAGAGCCAGAGCGCACGTGCTCGTGGCCAGATCTGCTATCCCCTAACTGGTGTCCGTGTGTCTCATTCCTTACACCATGTGGGCCTAAGGCCCAACACCACATTGGCGACGAGGCCGGTAGTGTAGCCACGCGTGCCACTGCCTCACATCCTGGATAAAGGGGGAGAGAGCTGCCCGCCTGCAGGGCACCCCCTGTAGCAGGGCGCAGCAGCGCCGAGAAGCCGGTGGGCACGTCGGAGCCCCGCAGCCTGCAGCGACCGTGAGGCCCACCGCACCAGCCTTCAAAGCCGAGCCGACCGGAGCCTACCCGCGTCGGCCGCCACCACCACGCACCTCCAGGGAAGAGCGGACCGCCCAGTGCCCACCTGCGACGGCCGCGAGGCTGAAGACCCCCATCGGAGAGGTGCACGGGCCGGGCGGAGCCCACCCGCCGCGACCGCGACGGAGCATCTGGCCCGCCGGCCGAAGGTGAGCCCCACGGGCGAAGTGCCCGCCATGAACTGTGCCAGTAAATAAGCAGCGCCAGCGGAGCCCACCCGCGGCCTGCCCGAGTCGTCCCCCGCCCCCGCCGCGTGTGTGCGTGGAAGCGGCGGGGCACAGAGACTGAAGCCGGCGTGAAAATAAGTGCGGCCGGACCCGCAATCACCAAAGACGACGAGGGGGAGGGAGTGGAGTAGCTGACCGCCTCCCGACCCCCCTCGCAACGTGGTCCGGGCCAGCGGAGCCCACCCGCAACGCACACAGCGGCACCAATGGCGGCTGCCAGCTAGCGCCGCCAGCACCACATATAAAGCGGAGCCCACCCGCTGTGAACAGTGACTGTGCCCCAAACAGGGCGAGTGGTGCGGACTATTGTCCCTGTAAAAGCAAGACCAGCGGAGCCCACCCGCGGCCTGCCAGCGGCGTCCCCCACCGCGTGTGTGAAGGGCGGCGGGGGGAGGGGTAAACAAGCTGCCCAGGAGAGCGCCCGCAGCGTGTGCAGAGCTGCCGGGCGCCGACTGCTGAAAGCAGAGCCCACCCGCGTAGAAGAGGAAGGCCAGCCGGCCGAAGGTGAGCCGCTCTACAACGTGCCCCAGGCATAATGAGGCTCGCGAGTGCCCACCTCGCTGAACCTAGCTGAAGCCTACACTGACTCCCCCGCCGCGCAGCGTGTGATCCCAGAGCTGCGGCGGCGGGGTGAAGGTGCCCACAGTGTGAAAGGAGCTGCCAGGCACTGCCCCTGCAAGCGGAGCCCACCCGCGGCCTGCCGGCGGCGCCCCAGCGAAGGACAGACACGGCAGAGCCAGCGGAGCCCACCCGCGGCCTGCATATAGTCACCCCTGCCGCGCAGCGTCGGACTAATGTTGCCGTAGGAGAAAGGGACCCCGCAGCGTGAGGAGTGCTGCCAGGCCGTAATTGATATCAGCGGAGCCCACCCGCAATCAACGCAAATAACTTTATATTCAGCGGAGCTCACCCGCAATCAATGTAACCGTCAGCGGAGCCCACCCGCGACTGCAAGTAGCGCTGTCACTCCCTCCCCACGCCGCGTGTGGCTGCGGCAGTGGGGAAGGGAAAGGAGAGAACCAGCACCCGGTCCGCAGCCTGCAACAGCATCAGTGCAAGCCCCTTGGAAAGTGAAGGCCTGCCGCGAGGGGAGATCAGAACTGAATCCCTGGCCGGAGAATGAGCAAACTCCCCTAGACGGGAAAGGCAGGTCTCAGCACCAGCGCTGACTCTCCCCTGCCCAGCCCAGCGTGTTGACTGAGACTGCTGCGGGCGGGGAGAGCTACGAAAGAACGCACACAACACCTGATGATAAGCCCCGCAGCGTGTGCCAAGCT
This sequence comes from Lissotriton helveticus, assembly GCF_964261635.1. Lineage (NCBI taxonomy): Eukaryota > Metazoa > Chordata > Amphibia > Caudata > Salamandridae > Lissotriton > Lissotriton helveticus. The sequence goes on along the minus strand of NC_136062.1, from coordinate 503,638,207 downwards.
GCCGGGCATAAATGCACCAAGCGGAGCCCACCCGCACTCGCAAAGAGGCCCCTCACCCCACCAAGTACGTAAGCCGCTAGCGCTATAAAGCAACGGTTAAATGCAGCGATGCAAGCCGCCTACTAACTCCACTCATAAGGAGGGAATGATGGAACTTACCTGCATATGAGGCGGTGTCCCACCCATTCCTGGTGACCCGCGGTGCCTCCAGCCCCTGTACAGCCCGGGAGAAGAAAACAAAAAAAAGAAACGAGCACCGTGGAACCGAGGGACTGCCTCAAAGTCCTGACAGAGCCATCTAGTGGCCATTTTGAGTAACTGCACCCATGAAATGAAGGAACGCTCACAATGATATACATGGAACAAGGTACAACAAATAAGCCAACACAAGAACCCCCCACAAGTGATACCCACAAACTGAATAGCGCCCCCAGGGAGAATCTACTTACAAGCAGCAAGTAAGTGCGCAACCACGCAGAAGACACCCACACACACCAGCAAAGGGTCTGCAGATGCCACTTCCAGCGCAACGTGGGAAAGAGGCACGAACGCCTCACCAAGCACTCAAGCACTGACAGAACGTCTGGAGGAAACGACTGCCAAGCACGGGAAGAACGTCCAGGGAAAAGACTGCAGCGATCAAACGACGGAGAGAGCAGCGACGCCTTGTGGCCACAGGTGTACACCGCAGCATCAACCACTCCCGCCAACGGTCCAAAGCAGCAAGTCCCTGACAACAGCCAAAGCAGCAAGTACCCAACGACTCGCAACACGCGTCCAAGAATTCCACACCCGCAAGACAGGACTGCGCAGCACTGCGCCGGAACGTGCCAGGAATCAAGAGCGCCAAAGTGACGCTACACAGCGACACGCCAACGCCACGGGACAGCACACCAAGGTCCCCAACAGAGACAGCGATGTCTCGCAGCAACCGGAGCGCCATCGTCAGCACGCATGGCAGCATGCACCAGAGTTGCACCAGGAGCGGTGACGCAACCCTCCTCCGCGCAGAAAAAGCGCGCCAACGCCAAAGCACCGTGACGGTGAATAGCGACCACAAAGGAAATAGCACAGCATGACAACTCATGCCCAAGATGAAAACTGACCAACATGGAAAGGGAGGGCGCGACGCCATGAAGAAAAGGAAGATACGACGACAGGTCTAGTCACCAAGCCAAGTGAAGACAGTGTCCTACCACATGGACAAGACCACGGGGACGACATGTAGAGGGCCCGCTACATGGAGAATCCTGGTTAGCGTGAGAAAGCAAGAGAGAAGACCGGACCGCGTCGAAGAAGTGAACGAAGAGGAAGAATGGAGTAACACAACATCACTCCACAGAGGAGGAGAGAGAACCACAGCACACAGGAACATCGGTGCTGTCCAAGGAGCATCGCGACATCCGTGTGGATCCCAGTAATCCCTACAACCTGCATTCGAGGAGACCAACCACTGAAGAACTGCATGGGTGTCCCGTGAACCTGAAGCTTGCCGAAGCAGAGCATACCCGAGCACTAGACAATCCACCCTTGTGGACTACACAAGACTCGACTGTGGCCATGTCCGAAGTTCGGCAGCGACCCGTACAGCCCACGCGATCAAGTGGCGGTCCAGGGGACAAGGGCCTCGGCCGCATATCCTGTGAGAGAGGAATCCGGATGGGAGAGGTGCAGCAGCGGCAGCTCCACGACAGGCAACAGGAAGCATGAAGGCCCCAGGTAATCACCTGGCACCGAGAAACGGTCGGTTGAAGACACTGAAACCATGTCCTAATGGCAAGACCATCCTGGCGGATGACATCAACACCCCCGAGGACATCATGAGAGACTTGGCGGTGAGTCCGTTGGCAGTTCGGCAGCGACGCCTTTGCGCGGCTCATGCGAAGCCCGCACGGCCCACCCGGTCCCGTCGTGTCCCGCAAGAGGGTCCTCCCAGCGTCTCTGGTGAGAGAAGAGTCCAAGCAGGAGAGGCCAGTCTTCAAGGCTCCCGTGAGAGAGGAGTCCGGCAAGAAAGGCAAGTCGGAAGTTACTTGGCCGGACGGAGATGTGAAGGCATCAAGATCAGCAAATCCAAAGAAAGACCTCTCGTGCCATAATCGTCTCCTACGACCAACAAGCGTGGTCATCCACTGGACTAGGAACACCTGCGAGACCCCTCAAGGGTCACACCCTTTCTGCTCCCAAAGTGAGAACATTGTATATATGTGTCAACACAGCAAGACACGGATGATCTGAAGTACACCGCCGAGGTGAAGCTCATCTGACTGACTTTGTAGTCCTGGAACTTTCAACATTCTCCCAGCTGATCGCCTGAAGAAGATCTGTTGGGCTATCAACTGTTATTGTTCTGTTTTCTTACAGGTTGGACATTCGCTTTTCTTTTCCTTAAAGTTTGGGAGGAATGTAGTGTCCTGCTAGGACACAGTCTAGTTGTTTTCTATGTAACCCTACACTAAACACCCACCCACCACAGACGTCACTGGGTCAGGTGACGCTGTCAATAAAAGAGCCAGAGCGCACGTGCTCGTGGCCAGATCTGCTATCCCCTAACTGGTGTCCGTGTGTCTCATTCCTTACACCATGTGGGCCTAAGGCCCAACACCACACCCCCGTTAAGCCAGTTAGGATGTTATTCAGAGGCAGGATTCCTCCCTTTGAGAGAAGTAAAAGGAGAGATTCCAGAAACGCTATTGGGGGTGGTATGGTAGGACCATAGAAAAAAAATTATGGCTTCGTTTACTGGTTTTTGAGAGATACAAGCCAATTGGATGGCGCCTTTTATCATTCTTGATTTAGTAAACCTATAGGAATCGTCATTCTCCCTGTTCACTGGGTCTCTGTGTGACAACAGAGGACGAGGAAAGGCCTGGAGTTGCCTTGATGTCCTCTGAATATGTTCTGGCTTCCTAGATAATTCAAAACATTTATCACTGATGTTATTCATTATTTAATCAAGGAGATTCCCTGCCGTTCTGGACAGGCCCCAAACACTTTACAAGCGGTTTATTCAAACCGTGAATGTTGGTTTGTTCTGGTTTGCTTTCTACTGTGCTCATGTGGGCTTGGCAGTGTGAGATCTGTGCCTGCCTTTTGCATCATGATTTCGCCACGCTTCAACTGGCAGCCCTTGGAGGGTGACATCTGCAACCTGTGTTGCTCTGTTCCAGGCAGGGCCCTTTCAGTGGCAGATGATGGGCTCAGGAAGAGGGGTGCAAGCACATTGTTTTTCTTTTCTCAGTGTCTCTTCCAATGTTGTAACTGCTGTTTTGTATGGTATCTTTTAGAGCACTCATTTATTTATCCAAAGACTATTGATGGGAGCCCATTATCATTGAGCTGGGCCCATCTGCATTTAAACAACTATCTAAGCCTTCTCACCCTCTTCCTGGTGTAACCCTTCTTTACATACAAGGACATTTTATTTTGCATTTCACCAGTCTGCCAGCTGGCCCCGTGACATGTAACCAGGGCCCCTGGAATGATGTGTTTCTCTGTTGTCAACTTATTCCTCATAATAATGGATTTTCCTCATGTACCTCAAAGCATGCAAACTGTTGTGAGCCACAGAATACTTCACAATACAAAAGTGTTACAACATGGGCAGTAGTACCAAAACCTGCCCGAACACACAGAATAAGTAAAAGACAGGTACCACGACGGACATTATGTGGGTCTGTCACACAGGAATATATTGGAGAGGAGCTAAAGGACTGTTGTATGCTTTCTATAAACATATATACATACAAGAAGTACAGTAGTCCTGGAGGAAGCAGCCAAACCTCTAATGGAATCACTGGGATCCACATACTACGATGACCCTTCACCTGCCTGATGTGCTTTGTTTCATCACTGAGATCCACATACTCACATACGACGATGACCCCTCACCTGCCTGATGTGCTTTGTTTCATCACTGTGATCCACATACTCACATACCACGATGACCCTTCTCCCGCCAGCTGTGTGTTGTTTCATCAGTGGGATCCACATACTCACATACGACGATGACCCCTCCCCCGCCTGGTGTGCTTTGTTCCATCACTGAGATTCACATACTCACATACGACGATGACCCTTCACCTGCCTGATGTGCTTTGTTCCATCACTGGGATCCACATACTCACATACGACGATGACCCCTCACCTGCCTGATGTGCTTTGTTTCATCACTGGGATCCACATACTCACATACGACGATGACCCCTCACCTGCCTGATGTCCTTTGTTCCATCACTGGGATCCACATACTCACATACGACGATGACCCCTCCCCCGCCTGCTGTGCTTCGTTTCATCAGTGGGATCCACATACTCACATACTACGAAGACCCCTCACCTGCCTGATGTGCTTTGTTTCATCACTGGGATCCACATACTCACATACTACGATGACCCCTCACCTGCCTGGTGTGCTTTGTTCCATCACTGGGATCCACATACTCACATATGACGAAGACCCCTCACCTGCCTGATGTGCTTTGTTTCATCACTGGGATCCACATACTCACATACTACGATGACCCCTCACCTGCCTGGTGTGCTTTGTTCCATCACTGGGATCCACATACTCACATACTACGATGACCCCTCACCTGCCTGATGTGCTTTGTTCCATCACTGGGATCCACATACTCACATACTACGATGACCCCTCACCTGCCTGGTGTGCTTTGTTCCATCACTGGGATCCACATACTCACATATGACGAAGACCCCTCACCTGCCTGATGTGCTTTGTTTCATCACTGGGATCCACATACTCACATACTACGATGACCCCTCACCTGCCTGGTGTGCTTTGTTCCATCACTGGGATCCACATACTCACATATGACGAAGACCCCTCACCTGCCTGATGTGCTTTGTTTCATCACTGGGATGCACATACTCACATACCACGATGACCCTTCTCCCGCCTGCTGTGCGTTGTTTCATCAGTGGGATCCACATACTCACATACTACGATGACCCCTCACCTGCATGATGTGCTTTGTTTCATCACTGTGATCCACATACTCACATACCACGATGACCCTTCTCCCGCCTGCTGTGCCTTGTTTCATCACTGGGATCCACATACTCACATACTACGATGACGCTCCACCTGCCTGATGTGCTTTGTTTCATCACTGGGATCCACATACTCACATACTACGATGACCCTTCTCCCGCCTGCTGTGCGTTGTTTCATCAGTGGGATCCACATACTCACATACGACGATGACCCCTCACCTGCCTGATGTGCTTTGTTTCATCACTGTGATCCACATACTCACATACCACGATGACCCTTCTCCCGCCTGCTGTGCGTTGTTTCATCAGTGGGATCCACATACTCACATACTACGATGACCCTCCACCTGCCTGATGTGCTTTGTTTCATCACTGGAATCCACATACTCACATACTACGATGACCCTTCACCTGCCTGGTGTGCTTTGTTCCATCAGTGGGATCCACATACTCATATACGACGATGACCCCTCACCTGCCTGGTGTGCTTTGTTCCATCACTGGGATCCACATGACGCGTGCAGGAGTTCTGCTGTTCACTGGTTCCACAGTGTCCTAGTTATGAGTTCCACCAGTTTGGGAGACTTAAATGTCCCTTGAGTTGACATTTATGTTCTCCGTTTGTTTTAATCAGGACTATGTTAAGTTGTGTGTTGGTGAGTTAAAATGTTGTTACTGGTGTCTACTTACACCAAGATTAAAAACAGGACGGTTGAGTAACGAGCGCGGCTTCTCCTTTCTGTCCGCATGTGTTGGAGCTTGAATATTCCTTCCTCAAGTCTACAGGTTGTGGTATCTCACATCAAATATTAAGACACAGCCCCTGATTCATAGGGCAAGTTATAAAAGCGCATTCAATATATCCTTAGAGGCGTATTTATCAAAGGTTTTGCATTGCCTTTGTGCCACGCAACTGGAAGCAGAGCGGCATAAAATCTTGAATGACATTTACCAAGCCACGCAAGTTACTGCCTTGCCTTACTCTGCCCCAGGGCGGCGTTCCATGGGTGGAGCATGGGCGTTCCATGAGTGGAGTGTGGGTGTTCCATGAGTGGAGTGTGGGCGTTCCATGGGTGGAGTGTGGGCGTTCCATGGGTGGAGAGTGGGCGTTCAATGGGTGGAGTGTGGGTGTTCCATGGGTGGAGTGTAGGTGTTACATGGGTGGAGTGTGGGCGTTCCATGGGTGGAATGTGGGTGTTCCATGAGTGGAGTGTGGGCGTTCCATGGGTGGAGTGTGGGCGTTCCATGGGTGGAGTGTGGGTGTTCCATGGGTGGAGTGTGGGTGTTCCATGGGTGGAGTGTGGGGGTTCCATGGGTGGAGTGTAGGTGTTACATGGGTGGAGTGTAGGTGTTACAAGGGTGGAGTGTGGGCGTTCCATGGGTGGAGCATGGGCGTTCCATGGGTGGAGTGTGGGTGTTCCATGGGTGGAGTGTGGGTGTTCCCTGGGTGGAGTGTAGGTGTTACATGGGTGGAGTGTGGGCGTTCCATGGGTGGAGTGTGGGTGTTCCATGGGTGGAGTGTAGGTGTTACATGGGTGGAGTGTGGGCGTTCCAGGGGTGGAGTGTGGGTGTTCCATGGGTGGAGTGTGGGCGTTGCATGGGTGGAGTGTGGGCGTTCCATGGGTGGAGTGTGGGTGTTCCATGGGTGGAGTGTAGGTGTTACATGGGTGGAGTGTGGGTGTTCCATTGGTGGAGTGTAGGTGTTACATGGGTGGTGTGTGGGCGTTCCATGGGTGGAGCATGGGCATTCCAAGGGTGGAGTGTGGGTGTTCTATGGGTGGAGTGTAGGTGTTACATTGGTGGAGTGTGGGCGTTCCATGGGTGGAGTGTGGGCGTTCCATGGCTGGAGTGTGGGTGTTCCATGTGTGGAGTGTGGGTGTTCCATGGGTGGAGTGTGGGCGTTCCATGGGTGGAGCCTGGGCGTTCCATGGGTGGAGTGTGGGCGTTCCGTGGGTGGAGTGTGGGTGTTCCATGGGTGGAGTGTAGGCGTTACAAGGGTGGAGTGTGGTCGTTCCATGGGTGGAGCATGGGCGTTCCGTGGGTGGAGTGTGGGCGTTCCGTGGGTGGAGTGTGGGTGTTCCATGGGTGGAGTGTGGGCGTTCCATGGGTGGAGTGTGGGCGTTCCGTGGGTGGAGTGTGGGTGTTCTATGGGTGGAGTGTGGGAGTTCCATGGGTGGAGTGTGGGTGTTCCATGGGTGGAGTGTGGGTGTTCCATGGGTGGAGTGTGGGTGTTCCATGGGTGGAGTGTGGGTGTTCCATGGGTGGAGTGTGGGTGTTCCATGGGTGGAGTGTGGGTGTTCCATGGGTGGAGCATGGGCGTTCCATGGGTGGAGTCTGGGCGTTCCATGGGTGGAGTCTGGGCGTTCCATGGGTGGAGTCTGGGCGTTCCATGGGTGGAGTCTGGGCGTTCCATAGGTGGAGTCTGGGCATTCCATGGGTGTTCCATGGGTGCAGTGTGGGCGTTCCATGGGTGGAGTGTGGGCGTTCCATGGGTGGAGTGTGGGTGTTCTATGGATGGAGTGTGGGCGTTCCATGGGTGGAGTGTGGGTGTTCCATGGGTGGGAGTGTGGGCGTTCCATGGGTGGAGTGTGGGTGTTCCATGGGTGGAGTGTGGGCGTTCCATGGGTGGAGTCTGGGCGTTCCATGGGTGGAGTTCGGGCGTTCCATGGGTGGAGTCTGGGCGTTCCATAGGTGGAGTCTGGGCATTCCATGGGTGTTCCATGGGTGCAGTGTGGGCGTTCCATGGGTGGAGTCTGGGCGTTCCATGGGTGGAGTGTGGGTGTTCTATGGATGGAGTGTGGGCGTTCCATGGGTGGAGTGTGGGTGTTCCATGGGTGGGAGTGTGGGCGTTCCATGGGTGGAGTGTGGGTGTTCCATGGGTGGAGTGTGGGTGTTCCATGGGTGGAGTGTGGGCGTTCTATGGGTGGAGCGTGGGTGTTTCATGGGTGGAGTGTGGGTGTTCCATGTGTGGAGTGTGGGCATTCCATGGGTGGAGTGTGGTCGTTCCATGGGTTGAGTGTGGGCGTTCCATTGGTGGAGTGTGGGTGTTCCATGGGTGGAGTGTGGGTGTTCCATGGGTGGAGTGTGGGCGTTCCATGGGTGGAGTGTGGGCGTTCCATGGGTGGAGTGTGGGTGTTCCATGGGTGGAGTGTGGGTGTTCCACGGGTGGAGTGTGGGCGTTCCATGGGTGGAGTGTGGGTGTTCCATGGAATGAATGTGGGTGTTCCGTGGGTGAAGTGTGGGCGTTCCATGGGTGGAGTGCGGGCGTCCCATGGGTGGAGTGTGGGCGTCCCATGGGTGGAGTGTGGGCGTTCCATGGGTGGAGTGTGGGCGTTCCATGGGTGGAGTGTGGGCGTTCCATGGGTGGAGTGTGGGTGTTCCATGGGTGGAGTGTGGGCGTTCTATGGGTGGAGCGTGCGTGTTTCATGGGTGGAGTGTGGGTGTTCCATGTGTGGAGTGTGGGTGTTCCATGGGTGGAGTGTGGGCGTTCCATGGGTGGAGTGTGGGTGTTCCATGGGTGGAGTGTAGGTGTTACATGGGTGGAGTGTGGGCGTTCCATGGGTGGAGTGTGGGCGTTCCATGGGTGGAGTGTGGGTGTTCTATGGGTGGAGTGTGGGTGTTCCATGGGTGGAGTGTGGGCGTTCCATGGGTGGAGTGAGGGCGTTCCATGGGTGGAGTGTAGGTGTTCTATGGGTGGAGTGTGGGAGTTCCATGGGTGGAGTGTGGGTGTTCCGTGGGTGGAGTGTAGGTGTTACATGGGTGGAGTGTGGGTGTTCCATGGGTGGAGTGTGGGCGTTCCATGGATGGAGCATGGGCGTTCCATGGATGGAGCATGGGCGTTCCATGTGTGGAGCGAGGGCGTTCCATGGGTGGAGTCTGGGCGTTCCATGGGTGGAGTGTGGGTGTTCCATGGGTGGAGTGTGGGTGTTCCATGGGTGGAGCATGGGCGTTCCATGGGTGGAGTCTGGGCGTTCCATGGGTGGAGTCTGGGCGTTCCATGGGTGGAGTCTGGGCGTTCCATGGGTGGAGTCTGGGCGTTCCATAGGTGGAGTCTGGGCATTCCATGGGTGTTCCATGGGTGCAGTGTGGGCGTTCCATGGGTGGAGTCTGGGCGTTCCATGGGTGGAGTGTGGGTGTTCTATGGATGGAGTGTGGGCGTTCCATGGGTGGAGTGTGGGTGTTCCATGGGTGGGAGTGTGGGCGTTCCATGGGTGGAGTGTGGGTGTTCCATGGGTGGAGTGTGGGCGTTCCATGGGTGGAGTCTGGGCGTTCCATGGGTGGAGTCTGGGCGTTCCATGGGTGGAGTCTGGGCGTTCCATAGGTGGAGTCTGGGCATTCCATGGGTGTTCCATGGGTGCAGTGTGGGCGTTCCATGGGTGGAGTCTGGGCGTTCCATGGGTGGAGTGTGGGTGTTCTATGGATGGAGTGTGGGCGTTCCATGGGTGGAGTGTGGGTGTTCCATGGGTGGGAGTGTGGGCGTTCCATGGGTGGAGTGTGGGTGTTCCATGGGTGGAGTGTGGGTGTTCCATGGGTGGAGTGTGGGCGTTCTATGGGTGGAGCGTGGGTGTTTCATGGGTGGAGTGTGGGTGTTCCATGTGTGGAGTGTGGGCATTCCATGGGTGGAGTGTGGTCGTTCCATGGGTGGAGTGTGGGCGTTCCATTGGTGGAGTGTGGGTGTTCCATGGGTGGAGTGTGGGTGTTCCATGGGTGGAGTGTGGGCGTTCCATGGGTGGAGTGTGGGCGTTCCATGGGTGGAGTGTGGGTGTTCCATGGGTGGAGTGTGGGTGTTCCACGGGTGGAGTGTGGGCGTTCCATGGGTGGAGTGTGGGTGTTCCATGGAATGAATGTGGGTGTTCCGTGGGTGAAGTGTGGGCGTTCCATGGGTGGAGTGCGGGCGTCCCATGGGTGGAGTGTGGGCGTCCCATGGGTGGAGTGTGGGCGTTCCATGGGTGGAGTGTGGGCGTTCCATGGGTGGAGTGTGGGCGTTCCATGGGTGGAGTGTGGGTGTTCCATGGGTGGAGTGTGGGCGTTCTATGGGTGGAGCGTGGGTGTTTCATGGGTGGAGTGTGGGTGTTCCATGTGTGGAGTGTGGGTGTTCCATGGGTGGAGTGTGGGCGTTCCATGGGTGGAGTGTGGGTGTTCCATGGGTGGAGTGTAGGTGTTACATGGGTGGAGTGTGGGCGTTCCATGGGTGGAGTGTGGGCGTTCCATGGGTGGAGTGTGGGTGTTCTATGGGTGGAGTGTGGGTGTTCCATGGGTGGAGTGTGGGCGTTCCATGGGTGGAGTGAGGGCGTTCCATGGGTGGAGTGTAGGTGTTCTATGGGTGGAGTGTGGGAGTTCCATGGGTGGAGTGTGGGTGTTCCGTGGGTGGAGTGTAGGTGTTACATGGGTGGAGTGTGGGTGTTCCATGGGTGGAGTGTGGGCGTTCCATGGATGGAGCATGGGCGTTCCATGGATGGAGCATGGGCGTTCCATGTGTGGAGCGAGGGCGTTCCATGGGTGGAGTCTGGGCGTTCCATGGGTGGAGTGTGGGTGTTCCATGGGTGGAGTGTGGGTGTTCCATGGGTGGAGCATGGGCGTTCCATGGGTGGAGTCTGGGCGTTCCATGGGTGGAGTCTGGGCGTTCCATGGGTGGAGTCTGGGCGTTCCATGGGTGGAGTCTGGGCGTTCCATAGGTGGAGTCTGGGCATTCCATGGGTGTTCCATGGGTGCAGTGTGGGCGTTCCATGGGTGGAGTCTGGGCGTTCCATGGGTGGAGTGTGGGTGTTCTATGGATGGAGTGTGGGCGTTCCATGGGTGGAGTGTGGGTGTTCCATGGGTGGGAGTGTGGGCGTTCCATGGGTGGAGTGTGGGTGTTCCATGGGTGGAGTGTGGGCGTTCCATGGGTGGAGTCTGGGCGTTCCATGGGTGGAGTCTGGGCGTTCCATGGGTGGAGTCTGGGCGTTCCATAGGTGGAGTCTGGGCATTCCATGGGTGTTCCATGGGTGCAGTGTGGGCGTTCCATGGGTGGAGTCTGGGCGTTCCATGGGTGGAGTGTGGGTGTTCTATGGATGGAGTGTGGGCGTTCCATGGGTGGAGTGTGGGTGTTCCATGGGTGGGAGTGTGGGCGTTCCATGGGTGGAGTGTGGGTGTTCCATGGGTGGAGTGTGGGTGTTCCATGGGTGGAGTGTGGGCGTTCTATGGGTGGAGCGTGGGTGTTTCATGGGTGGAGTGTGGGTGTTCCATGTGTGGAGTGTGGGCATTCCATGGGTGGAGTGTGGTCGTTCCATGGGTGGAGTGTGGGCGTTCCATTGGTGGAGTGTGGGTGTTCCATGGGTGGAGTGTGGGTGTTCCATGGGTGGAGTGTGGGCGTTCCATGGGTGGAGTGTGGGCGTTCCATGGGTGGAGTGTGGGTGTTCCATGGGTGGAGTGTGGGTGTTCCACGGGTGGAGTGTGGGCGTTCCATGGGTGGAGTGTGGGTGTTCCATGGAATGAATGTGGGTGTTCCGTGGGTGAAGTGTGGGCGTTCCATGGGTGGAGTGCGGGCGTCCCATGGGTGGAGTGTGGGCGTCCCATGGGTGGAGTGTGGGCGTTCCATGGGTGGAGTGTGGGCGTTCCATGGGTGGAGTGTGGGCGTTCCATGGGTGGAGTGTGGGTGTTCCATGGGTGGAGTGTGGGCGTTCTATGGGTGGAGCGTGGGTGTTTCATGGGTGGAGTGTGGGTGTTCCATGTGTGGAGTGTGGGTGTTCCATGGGTGGAGTGTGGGCGTTCCATGGGTGGAGTGTGGGTGTTCCATGGGTGGAGTGTAGGTGTTACATGGGTGGAGTGTGGGCGTTCCATGGGTGGAGTGTGGGCGTTCCATGGGTGGAGTGTGGGTGTTCTATGGGTGGAGTGTGGGTGTTCCATGGGTGGAGTGTGGGCGTTCCATGGGTGGAGTGAGGGCGTTCCATGGGTGGAGTGTAGGTGTTCTATGGGTGGAGTGTGGGAGTTCCATGGGTGGAGTGTGGGTGTTCCGTGGGTGGAGTGTAGGTGTTACATGGGTGGAGTGTGGGTGTTCCATGGGTGGAGTGTGGGCGTTCCATGGATGGAACATGGGCGTTCCATGGATGGAGCATGGGCGTTCCATGTGTGGAGCGAGGGCGTTCCATGGGTGGAGTCTGGGCGTTCCATGGGTGGAGTCTGGGCGTTCCATGGGTGGAGTCTGGGCGTTCCATGGGTGGAGTCTGGGCATTCCATGGGTGTTCCATGGGTGCAGTGTGGGCGTTCCATGGGTGGAGTGTGGGAATTCCATGGGTGGAGTGTGGGCGTTCCATGGCTGGAGCATGGGTGTTCCATGGGTGGAGTGTAGGTGTTACATGGGTGGAGTGTGGGTGTTCCATGGGTGGAGTGTGGGCCTTCCATGGGTGGAGTCTGGGCGTTCCATGGATGGAGCATGGGCGTTTCATGGGTGGAGTGTGGGTGTTCCATTGGTGGAGTGTGGGTGTTCCATGGGTGGAGTCTGGGCGTTCCATGGGTGGAGTCTGGGCGTTCCATAGATGGAGCATGGGCGTTTCATGGGTGGAGTGTGGGCGTTCCATGGGTGGAGTGTGGGCGTTCCATGGGTGGAGAGTGGGCGTTCCATGGGTGGAGTGTGGGTGTTCCATGGGTGGAGTGTAGGTGTTACATGGGTGGAGTGTGGGCGTTCCATGGGTGGAATGTGGGTGTTCCATGAGTGGAGTGTGGGCGTTCCATGGGTGGAGTGTGGGCGTTCCATGGGTGGAGTGTGGGTGTTCCATGGGTGGAGTGTGGGTGTTCCATGGGTGGAGTGTGGGGGTTCCATGGGTGGAGTGTAGGTGTTACATGGGTGGAGTGTAGGTGTTACAAGGGTGGAGTGTGGGCGTTCCATGGGTGGAGCATGGGCGTTCCATGGGTGGAGTGTGGGTGTTCCATGGGTGGAGTGTGGGCGTTCCATGGGTGGAGTGTGGGTGTTCCCTGGGTGGAGTGTAGGTGTTACATGGGTGGAGTGTGGGCGTTCCATGGGTGGAGTGTGGATGTTCTATGGGTGGAGTGTAGGTGTTACATGGGTGGAGTGTGGGCGTTCCAGGGGTGGAGTGTGGGTGTTCCATGGGTGGAGTGTGGGCGTTGCATGGGTGGAGTGTGGGCGTTCCATGGGTGGAGTGTGGGTGTTCCATGGGTGGAGTGTAGGTGTTACATGGGTGGAGTGTGGGTGTTCCATGGGTGGAGTGTAGGTGTTACATGGGTGGTGTGTGGGCGTTCCAAGGGTGGAGTGTGGGTGTTCTATGGGTGGAGTGTAGGTGTTACATTGGTGGAGTGTGGGCGTTCCATGGGTGGAGTGTGGGTGCTCCATGGGTGGAGTGTGGGTGTTCCATGGGTGGAGTGTGGGCGTTCCATGGGTGGAGCCTGGGCGTTCCATGGGTGGAGCGTGGGCGTTCCGTGGGTGGAGTGTGGGTGTTCCATGGGTGGAGTGTAGGCGTTACAAGGGTGGAGTGTGGGCGTTCCATGGGTGGAGCATGGGCGTTCCATGGGTGGAGTGTGGGCGTTCCGTGGGTGGAGTGTGGGTGTTCCATGGGTGGAGTGTGGGCGTTCCATGGGTGGAGTGTGGGTGTTCTATGGGTGGAGTGTGGGAGTTCCATGGGTGGAGTGTGGGAGTTCCATGGGTGGAGTGTGGGTGTTCCATGGGTGGAGTGTGGGTGTTCCATGGGTGGAGTGTGGGTGTTCCATGGGTGGAGTGTGGGTGTTACATGGGTGGAGTGTGGGTGTTCCATGGGTGGAGCATGGGCGTTCCATGGGTGGAGTCTGGGCGTTCCATGGGTGGAGTCTGGGCGTTCCATGGGTGGAGTCTGGGCGTTCCATAGGTGGAGTCTGGGCATTCCATGGGTGTTCCATGGGTGCAGTGTGGGCGTTCCATGAGTGGAGTGTGGGAATTCCATGGGTGGAGTGTGGGCGTTCCATGGCTGGAGCGTGGGCGTTCCATGGGTGGAGTGTGGGCGTTCCATGGGTGGAGCATTGGCGTGCCATGGTCGGAGCATGGGCGTTCCATGGGTGGAGCGTGAGCGTTTCATGGATGAAGCATGGGCGTTCCATGGGTGGAGCGTGGGTGTTCCATGGGTGGAGTGTGGGCATCCCATGGGTGGAGTGTGGGGGTCCCATGGGTGGAGTGTGGGTGTTCACTGGGTGGAGTGTGGGTGTCCCATGGGTGGAGTGTGGGGGTTCCATGGGTGGAGTCTGGGGGTTCCATGGGTGGAGTCTGGGCATTCCATGGGTGGCGTCTGGGCGTTCCATGGGTGGAGTCTGGGCGTTCCATGGGTGGAGTGTGGGTGTTCTATGGATGGAGTGTGGGCGTTCCATGGGTGGAGTGTGGGTGTTCCATGGGTGGGAGTGTGGGCGTTCCATGGGTGGAGTGTGGGTGTTCCATGGGTGGAGTGTGGGTGTTCCATGGGTGGAGTGTGGGCGTTCCATGGGTGGAGTGTGGGCGTTCTATGGGTGGAGCGTGGGTGTTTCATGGGTGGAGCGTGGGTGTTTCATGGGTGGAGTGTGGGCATTCCATGGGTGGAGTGTGGTCATTCCATGGGTGGAGTGTGGGCGTTCCATGGGTGGAGTGTGGGTGTTCCATGGGTGGAGTGTGGGTGTTCCATGGGTGGAGTGTGGGTGTTCCATGGGTGGAGTGTGGGCGTTCCATGGGTGGAGTGTGGGCGTTCCATGGGTGGAGTGTGGGTGTTCCATGGGTGGAGTGTGGGTGTTCCACGGGTGGAGTGTGGGCGTTCCACGGGTGGAGTGTGGGTGTTCCATGGAATGAATGTGGGTGTTCCGTGGGTGAAGTGTGGGCGTTCCATGGGTGGAGTGCGGGTGTCCCATGGGTGGAGTGTGGGCGTTCCATGGGTGGAGTGTGGGCGTTCCATGGGTGGAGTGTGGTTGTTCCATGGGTGGAGTGTGGGTGTTCCATGGGTGGAGTGTGGGCGTTCTATGGGTGGAGCGTGGGTGTTTCATGGGTGGAGTGTGGGTGTTCCATGTGTGGAGTGTGGGTGTTCCATGGGTGGAGTGTGGGCGTTCCATGGGTGGAGTGTGGGTGTTCCACGGGTGGAGTGTGGGCGTTCCACGGGTGGAGTGTGGGTGTTCCATGGAATGAATGTGGGTGTTCCGTGGGTGAAGTGTGGGCGTTCCATGGGTGGAGTGCGGGTGTCCCATGGGTGGAGTGTGGGCGTTCCATGGGTGGAGTGTGGGTGTTCCATGGGTGGAGTGTAGGTGTTACATGGGTGGAGTGTGGGTGTTCCATGGGTGGAGTGTGGGCGTTCCATGGATGGAGCATGGGCGTTCCATGGATGGAGCATGGGCATTCCATGGGTGGAGTGAGGGCGTTCCATGGGTGGAGTCTGGGCGTTCCATGGGTGGAGTCTGGGCGTTCCATGGGTGGAGTCTTGGCGTTCCATGGGTGGAGTCTGGGCGTTCCATGGGTGTTCCATGGGTGCAGTGTGGGCGTTCCATGGGTGGAGTGTGGGAATTCCATGGGTGGAGTGTGGGCGTTCCATGGCTGGAGCATGGTTGTTCCATGGGTGGAGTGTAGGTGTTACATGGGTGGAGTGTGGGTGTTCCATGGGTGGAGTGTGGGCCTTCCATGGGTGGAGTCTGGGCGTTCCATGGATGGAGCATGGGCGTTTCATGGGTGGAGTGAGGGCGTTCCATGGGTGGAGTCTGGGCGTTCCATGGTGGAGTCTGGGCGTTCCATGGTGGAGTCTGGGCGTTCCATGGGTGGAGTCTGGGCATTCCATGGGTGGAGTGTGGGCATTCCATGGGTGGAGTGTGGGCGTTCCATGGCTGGAGCATGGGCGTTCCATGGGTGGAGCGTGGGCGTTCCATGGGTGGAGCATTGGCGTGCCATGGTCGGAGCATGGGCGTTCCATGGGTGGAGCGTGAGCGTTTCATGGATGGAGCATGGGCGTTCCATGGGTGGAGCGTGGGTGTTCCATGGGTGGAGTGTGGGCATCCCATGGGTGGAGTGTGGGCGTCCCATGGGTGGAGTGTGAGTGTTCACTGGGTGGAGTGTGGGTGTCCCATGGGTGGAGTGTGGGGGTTCCATGGGTGGAGTCTGGGGGTTCCATGGGTGGAGTGTGGGCGTTCCATGGGTGGAGTGTGGGCGTTCCATGGGTGGAGTGTGGGTGTTCCATGGGTGGAGTGTGGGTGTTCCATGGGTGGAGTGTGGGCGTTCCATGGGTGGAGTGTGGGTGTTCCATGGGTGGAGTGTGGGTGTTCCATGGGTGGAGTGTGGGTGTTCCATGGGTGGAGTGTGGGTGTTCCGTGGGTGGAATGTGGGTGTTCCGTGGGTGAAGTGTGGGCGTCCCATGTTTGGAGTGTGGGCGTTCCATGGGTGGAGTGTGGGCGTTCCATGGGTGGAGTGTGGGTGTTCCATGGGTGGAGTGTGGGTGTTCCATGGGTGGAGTGTGGGCGTTCTATGGGTGGAGCGTGGGTGTTTCATGGGTGGAGTGTGGGTGTTCCATGTGTGGAGTGTGGGCATTCCATGGGTGGAGTGTGGTCGTTCCATGTGTGGAGTGTGGGCGTTCCATGGGTGGAGTGTGGGTGTTCCATGGGTGGAGTGTGGGTGTTCCATGGGTGGAGTGTGGGTGTTCCATGGGTGGAGTGTGGGCGTTCTATGGGTGGAGTGTGGGCGTTCCATGGGTGGAGTGTGGGCGTTCCATGGGTGGAGTGTGGGTGTTCCATGGGTGGAGTGTGGGCGTTCCATGGGTGGAGTGTGGGCGTTCCATGGGTGGAGTGTGGGCGTTCCATGGGTGGAGTGTGGGCGTTCCTTGGGTGGAGTGTGGGTGTTCCATGAGTGGAGTGTGGGTGTTCCATGGGTGGAGTGTGGGTGTTCCATGGGTGGAGTGTGGGTGTTCCTACGGTTCCACTCATGGTTTTTGGTGAATTCCAAGATTTACAATGTGTGGTAAACCTGGGAATGTGTCAAAATGCTACGCCTTCCCAGGGGAGCAGTAACAAGTAGAAATCTCTTTATTTCTCCTCATTGTTTCCTCTTTCTCCGTGTGCTGCTTTCCCCAGCACACTTAAAAACGGAAACAAAGCTTCAGATGATTGTTTTGCGCTAAAAGGTGCCCCTTCCTGCACAAAAGTAATCCTGTCTGCAATGCAAGCACCTTTGCACCATGGAGCAGGGGTACCTGCGTTCCCGCTCGGCAGTACATAGGGCGCCAGCGCAAGGAGAGGACAAGAAGGCTCCACATAATGTTGAATAAAGAGCACTCCAACCCTCTCCTTGACGTGCAACACAGCACAGCAAGGGGTCTTACTGCACTGCACTGTTTGACATTTTGATAAATCAACCCCTTTTTTTCATAAGATGGGGCAACAGGAGTGGAAACACCCCTTCTTCATATACCAGGCACATCTTGGGCAGAAACAGTGTGAGCTTCTGTCCTTGGCAGATCAGGCACAGCTAGAGCAGAGCAGCGCAAGTTTTCCCCATCGCAGGACATGTACATTTGAGTTATGAGCAGTGCAAACTTTGCTTTCTCACAGAAGAGGTACAGCATGGCTGCAGCAGAGTAAGCTTCCTTCTCTCACATAAGACAGCAAGTGCAAGCTTCCCTCTCAGGCAGACCAGATCCAGCAGGGCAGACTAGTGTCACGGAACATGCACAGTTAAGGCATGAGTGGCATGTAGGCTACTAACAGATCTCTGGAGTGGGTGCTTAACTCACTGAGTGGAATGTGTAGGTGGTTGGGTGAGTGAATTGTTAGTTCTGATACCATTCTCACCTGGGTGCTATTCCACTTCCGCATTGTGAAAGTCCTGCTGCTGTCTCTTTGACACCTGCTGTCACTGGTCTAACTCTTAGTGGCCGATTACCATCTCAGTCGGACCTTAGATTGGAAGTTTTCTGACCGAGATCGTTGGTTTCACTTCCGACTTCATTATTACAATTTAGGTAGTCTGAAATGAAACCGGCTGTTCATTCCAGTTCGATTACGACGGGCTCAAGGAGCCCGTTTGCCAGTCGGAGACCGACCCGTAATTCACATGAACGACATTTCCACTGTCCAGATTACGAAGCACGGTTTCCGGCAGTCTTTCCCTGCCCAGGCTTTCCAACGTGGAAAGCCTGTCTGAAAGTGGGTGTGGGGGCCCCTTGTAGGGACCCTTTCTGTTTGTGGTCTCCGGTTGGGGTCCGAGGGAGCACCTATGGTGCCCCCTTGTTGATCCCTGCACAGTGTCGTAGGCACCCTGCCACGTGATGCAGGGACGAACACAACCTCCCATTTCCCTATTGGAGCATGTGCTATGGCTGCATCATAATTAAGCGGTCTTGACCACTGACCGGAGGTTGGTCGGTCCCGTTTTCACAACGCTGACATCGTAATAAGCCCCCTAGTGTCATATCCTGCAGTCTTGTTGTTGGTATTTTATTTCAGTCCACCTGCTGGCATTCGCATGCACATTTGCCCCAGAGCTCACAGTCTGTGTGGACGGGAATAAAGGGAGCAACGCATGCCCAGAATCACCCATTTAAGGACAAAAAGGTGAAAACTATGCTCCTGCTGCTTTTTCTTAATACGCTCCCCATTGCCCCCTCTGTTCATATAAGCTCCCTCTCTCTACTAGCTGTCTCTTGCTCTCTTCTTCACTCTCTCTTTTTATAGAGTCTACCTCTATCCTTTATCTGCTTCCTGACCTTTTCCTTTTCCTCATTCTCTTTCCCTCCCTCTCTCTCTAGCGCACCACTTATGCTTACATTTCTATTCCTTATCAGTTGCTTTTAATTTTCTTCTTCTTGATCTTCAAGTGTCTTTCCACATTTTATTCTTACCCTCAACTCTTTCACTTTCACAATTCACACCTGTCTCTTCTTGCCCTCTTCCATCCATAATCTTTCCCATTATCCGACCCCTTCTGCATCTCACTGGCTTCTCTCATTTCAAATACTTCTGTCTTTGTCTACGGGGCATATTAACAAGCGGCAGCGATAATTATCGCTGACCGCTGTTAGCGTGAGGATATCTATCGCCGGCTATTGCTGGCGATAATCTCCATGTTAGCGTTATATTAACAACGCTTAACGCCTTGGAGATAAAAATCCCAGCAACAGCGGGGATTATCGCAGTTTTTAATGGAATATCGCTGGAAAACCAGCGATATTCCATTGAAGACGGCGATAACCTTGTTGATAGGGCCTGTGGTTTTAGCCACATAATCCACCCCCATTACAGGTATGCCTCAGTCTGGAATTTAAAGTAAAAGAATACCAGATAGAGATCTGGTGATCCCAGTGCACTGCTGCAGGTCACTCAAACTGAGTGTACTAAGCTAAACAATAAATTCAATGCCATTTCAAAAACATTGCTTATAGAATTTCAATTTTTCAGAGAAAACATTTCAAACAGCAAGACAAAGTATAATTCTTGAAGTTTTGGGTGGAATGTCTTTATATCAGTTCATATAGTTCAAATTCCAAGTTTAAAGATGAAGTCCAATCAAATTCATGTCGAGTTTCAAATTATGGATCCCAATGCATTTCGGGCAAAAACAACACGCCCTTCATCAGGGGAATCTGAAGAAAATAGTGTATACATGTCACAATATTATTTTCAGAGGCAACAAGCACAATTAAATAAATGACCCTACATCGAAATAGGTGTGCAAAAAGCAACGTAGTAGTGCGTGAAAGATTAAAATAGAGTGAAAAAAAGAAGTAAAAAAGAAAAAACATGAGCTGTTAGTAATGTGGTCGAGGACACCTTGACTAGAAACAAATACCAAAGTGCAGTATATGAGATGGAGGCTTACGTATTAGACTAGCGTAAGAACTATAATTGTGTAAGTAAGTGCTAGCAATTAGTATTAAAGTGACCAAGTTCTTACCAGAACGTTCAGCTCGACTATCAAGTCTGAAAAGGGGACTTATGGTTCAATGCCAGCGGTAAGGCTGTAAACAAAAGCTGACGTTTAAAATACCAACTGTAAGGGGCATGATGGCAATAAAGCCAAGAGCATGTATACAAAACAAAGGGCTTACCTAGCGAATAACTCGGGTTTCTAGTATGCGGAGAGTATGAGGTGGTCCGGTCTGTTTGAAAAAAAGAGCGAGTTGTAATCGCGAATTGTTGAAAACGCTAAAAACGCTTCAAAAGAAATGTGTGTCAATAACTCACCACTTAGATTGACAAACGAAGCTCATGGTCTCCGAACGGGAAACAGCGTGTTCAGTGTGTAAACTACGGAGGGTGACTAACATACATAAGCTACGCGAAAACAAAAAACGGACTAAGTAAGGGTGCAATGGCACGTCAATGGGCTTTTCAGGAGCCCCCAGCTATGCTAACATCTTTATGATGAAATTCGAGACTGAAAACATTTTGACTGATCCACATTGGCTTGAACATTGTATTGTATTTAAGCGATACATAGATGATATTTTTATCATCTGGCAAGGTGCACGATCACTTTTGGTTGATTATATCCAAGCACTCAACATCATTAACCCACGCATTCAGTTCACGTATCAAATTGAATCTGATCGCATACCTTTCCTTGATGTTATGGTCACGCTTAAAAACGGTCATATTCAAAACACCTTACACACTAAGAAAACTGATCGCAATAATGCTTTATTGTACCAGAGTTTCCATCCCTGGTCACTTAAGCGCCACCTACCATTCTCACAGTTTCTGCGTATCAAACGTATCCACTCTGATGAGCAAACTGGTCTGCAGACGATTGATCAGTTTAAACAGAAATACCAAGAAAGAGGCTACCCCACCACAGTCATTGAAGAAGCTGCTAATAGAGCTTCTGCTTGCAAACGCATAGACTTAATGACTAAGATGAACAAACCCACCTCTTCTAAAAGAGAAGTCTTTGTCTCAACATTTTCATCACATTCCAAACAAATAAAGACCATTATACTTGACAGATGGTCGTTGCTACAACTTGAACCTGATTTCAATGGCATGTTTGCTGATCCACCAATGTTCGCCTACAAACGAGCACGTAATCTTAAAGAGATTCTTAATCCACCAGGGAAAATAGGCTCACCTATCAAATCTTTCAGAGGCATGATGACTTGTATGAATTGCTCTAACTGCAATAACATCATTACAGGTAAAACATTACATCACCCCAGATCTGGTAAACCAATTCATTTGAAGTTTAATGCCACATGTACTAGTCAACATCTTGTATATTTCATCAAATGTCCTTGTGACCTCTTTTATGTAGGTAAAACTGAGAGAGCTTTGTGTACTCGTATTACCGAACACAAGAGTCGCATTCGGACCAACACAATAAGCTCTCCTCTAGCCCAACACTGGCGCACATCTAGACATGACATCTCCCAACTAAAATGTGGTGTTCTAGAGATTATCGAGCAACGCCCTGATCATGACAATAACAAATTCTTGTCACAACGTGAAACCTACTGGATCTGGTTCATGCAAACCCTTGTACCAAATGGTCTTAATGACAAATTTGAACTCGCCTGCTTTCTGTAATTATGTTCTTATCATGTATTGTATTTTTGCATATTCTATACCAATTGTAAATATGGAAATATTCTCCTTTTGGGGTTTGATTCATCCACTAATGTTGTTCTCTAACTTTTTATACCATTAATGTATTTCACGCAACATATTCTACTATTATACTGTGACTGATGCATAATGTTTGCATTTATTGTTTATAGTATGGCTGGCAATTTCCTGTAGTGGCATCGTCCCCTGCTCCTTACTCGTAATATTCACTATCTATTTTTTTCAAGCATCACCTACTAACCTAAGATGGCCGCCACCGTTTTTTCGTTTTTTCTTTTAACACACCCTTACTTAGTCCGTTTTTTGTTTTCGCGTAGCTTATGTATGTTAGTCACCCTCCGTAGTTTACACACTGAACACGCTGTTTCCCGTTCGGAGACCATGAGCTTCGTTTGTCAATCTAAGTGGTGAGTTATTGACACACATTTCTTTTGAAGCGTTTTTAGCGTTTTCAGCAATTCGCGATTACAACTCGCTCTTTTTTTCAAACAGACCGGACCACCTCATACTCTCCGCATACTAGAAACCCGAGTTATTCGCTAGGTAAGCCCTTTGTTTTGTATACATGCTCTTGGCTTTATTGCCATCATGCCCCTTACAGTTAGTATTTTAAACGTCAGCTTTTGTTTACAGCCTTACCGCTGGCATTGAACCATAAGTCCCCTTTTCAGACTTGATAGTCGAGCTGAACGTTCTGGTAAGAACTTGGTCACTTTAATAATAATTGCTAGCACTTACTTACACAATCATAGTTCTCACGCTAGTCTAATACGTAAGCCTCCATCTCATGTACTGCACTTTGGTATTTGTTTCTAGTCAAGGTGTCCTCGACCACATTACTAACAGCTCATGTTTTTGCTTTTTTACTTCTTTTTTTCACTCTATTTTAATCTTTCACGCACTACTACGTTGCTTTTTGCACACCTATTTCGATGTAGGGTCATTTATTTAATTGTGCCTGTTGCCTCTGAAAATAATATTGTGACATGTATACACTATTTTCTTCAGATTCCCCTGATGAAGGGCGTTTTGTTTTTGCCTGAAATGCATTGGGATCCATAATATGAAACTCGACATGAATTTGATTGGACTTCATCTTTAAACTTGGAATTTGAACTTTATGAACTGATATAAAGACATTCCACCCAAAACTTCAAGAATTATACTTTGTCTTGCTGTTTGAAATGTTTTCTCTGAAAAATTGAAATTCTATAAGCAATGTTTTTGAAATGGCATTGAATTTATTGTTTAGCTTAGTACACTCAGTTTGAGTTACCTGCAGCAGTGCACTGGGATCACCAGATCTCTATCTGATATTCTTTTACTTTGATTTCACATAGGCTTGCAGAGCCTATTTTCCCGTTGCACGCATGTTTATTCTTGTATGAACTTAACCGAATTGATGATTATTTAGACATTTGTATATTGAGTGCAAGACGGTTGTCACATCTTTCTCAGTCCGGAATATAGCAGATGTTAAATTCCTGAGTTAAACCCCTGTTAGTGATATAAATCGTAACGCTAACGCTGACGGGGCCTCGTTGGTAATATCGCGAAGCCCCGTTAGCGATAGATTTCCCTGAAGCATTTCCAGACACGCCTACCACACGCCTACCTTGCATCTCATTAGCGATGCGAGGCTAGGCGATAAAAAATCCGGTCGCTAAGCATTGAAAACCAATGCTAAGCGGCCTTGTTGATACGGTGATAAAATTATCGTTGCTAAGCATCCGAAAACGGACGCTAAAGCAGCGATAATGTATTTATCGCCGCCTTGTTAATATGCCCCTACATCACCTATGGCCAGCACCAGGATTGCTCCTTGGCTCAACATACATTTTCCTGTACCACCTATTTTAGCAATGGTGCCACATTAATGATTGTACTGGAAATATAACACCCCTGCTGGAGGCAGGATAAGCTTTCACCTAGTATTCTTTTCTCCAAAAAATGCCTCTGCTCTCGTGTCTCTCACTGACCTCTTTTCACACAGCTACTCTCTTTTGTACTCTTATCATTACCGCCCTTCCTTTTGTTAAATGCACAAGCCGTACTTTCTCTTCTCAACCCTCATCCTTCCTTTCTCTATCTCACATCGCATCCTCTCTCATGCTTTTTACACTTTTCATTTCTGTCCATTCTCTGATACCCTGCTCTCGCTATCCTTCTCTCTTCCCTCAAGGTCCTGACACACATTACTCTTTCGGATAGTTATCGCTCTATTGTACCACATAATCCCTTTCTTACATCTTCCTTTCACATCTAGTTTCACCTTCTCACTTTCTCAAAGACCCTCCTTTCTTTCCAACACTCTTATCTTACTATCCCATTTCACTCAAGCACACACACCTCACCACTCAATGTAAATGTAAATGTAAATGTAGTATACTTGTAAAGCGCACAGCTGCCCCAGCAACGGGGCGTCCCGGCGCTGTATAACTCTGGGGAACCCGTCCTGGCTTTCCCTGTGGGATGGTCCCTTGCTGGGAGTCCCCAAGGTGGAGCCAGGCATCCCCGGAATTGGTGGGGCCGTTGTGGAGATTAGGCAAGCTAATGCCCAGAGTTGCCCAATGAAATGCTCCTCTCTCAAATGTGCTCACATTCCATTCCCATACTTCGGACAATGACCATTACAACTCAGGCATTACATAATATTTCCTATACTGCATATGCCATCACAACACATGCCTTTACAACACAGGACGTACTACAATGCATTCCATTGTAACACAATTTTAGGTAAGTGATATAGGTACGTTATTGATGGCCAATCCATGCGTTCTCAAAGTAATTTAGGGCCAGATGTAGGTGGCCCAATACCAGTCGGAAACTGTGAAAATCGGTAAATTTCACCGTTACTGACCGGTATTTAGGCATACGCGATGTAGGGAAGGAATCGGTAATAAGGAATCGGTAAATACCAATTCCGTATTACCGATCTCTAATTTACCGATTCGGAATTACCGAACACCCAAATACCGAATCGGTAAATTAGAAACGGTAAAAACCATAAAAGAGATGTAGGAAAATTCAGTAATACCGAATTTCATGAAATTCGGTATTTAGGAGTCGGTAATTAACACTGACTGAAAGCAGGTGGTGATCAGATGCAGTGTATATAAGCAGTCACAAAATGCAACAGTGTGATCACTATGGCGGCTTTGTATGTCATTGCAAGGTGGCTACGGCTACAGGCAGCAGGAGTGAGGATCTGGAGACGGGAGGAGCACGTTTACAGACAGCGCATTACACTCTTCCAACTGACTGAGGCTGAGATCCATGAAAGATACAGGCTACACGCCCACACCATCCTGGACCTGATAAGGGACCTGAATGAATGAATGAATGAATGAATGGAAAGCGTTTTATATCGCGCTACTTAGCCCAATGGGCGTCAAGGCGCCTAATCCAAATACCTATCTTATACCTGGTGCATGCTTACTGATAGGCCTTTATAAAACACCATGTTTTTAGTGCCTTTTTAAAAAGTGACAACGACGGTTGCGCCTTAATCTCCGCGGGGAGGGAATTCCACAGCCTGGGGGCCACAGTAGCAAATGCCCTTCCTCCCCATCTGACCTTCCTAATACGAGGAATGCACAGAAGATTCATGTTGGAGGAACGAAGGCTCCTGCTGGGGATGTAACAAGTTAGCAAGGAGCCTAGGGCATCCGAGGGACCCGCCAGTAGAGCTCCGAAAACCAGACATAGGATTTTAAACGAAATTTTAAACTGGATCGGAAGCCAATGAAGGTCCCTCCTGGCTAGCGTGGCGGAGAAAGAAATGGGAATATCCAGAACAAATCTAGCCGCCGCGTTCTGCACACTCTGAAGGCGTTAAATAAGGCCCTTGTTGATATCTGCATACAAAGCGTTGCAGTAATCAAGCCGGGAAGAGACCAGCGCGACCACGGTCTGCTTACGAGCCTGAGGAGAGAGGTAATGAGCGATTCTCCTAAGAATCTTAATAACTCCCCAACAGGTAGCCACAGTTCCATTTAACTGGAGGTTCATAGACAACGAGGTGTCAAAAATAACACCAAGATTCCTAGCTGAGTGCGATGGAATAGGACACGCTCCCAGCGAAGGGGGCCACCACTCACTGGACCAAACATCCTGGTCTTTGCCAAAGATCAGCACCTCGGTTTTTTCACCGTTCAGCTTTAATGAATTTTGAATCATCCTTTCAGAAACTGCTTGCATGCAGTTCCTGAAGCTGAACGCGGCGGTACCGACCGAATGGGCCAAGGACACCATGATCTGCGTATCATCTGCATATGATACCACCTCCATCCCCTGCGATTTTACTAACCTAGCAAGTGGGGCCACATAGATGTTGAACAGGGTCGGACTCAATTCCGACCCTTGCGGCACCCCACATTGCACTGGTTTGGCAGGGGAGAGGAACTCTCCAAGCTTGACCCTCTGCTCTCTTAGAGCTAAGAAAGAGGATAGAAGGCCAAGCGCTGGGCCCTGTTCCCCCATCTCCCTCAAAGGAGCTGTTAAAGTCGAGGGAGATAGGGTATCAAAGGCTGCCGTCAGATCAAGTAAGACTAGCAGAGTGGTCTGCCCTTGGTCAACTTTAGCTCGAATGTTATTCATCACCACAGTAAGTGCTGACTCAGTACTGTGGAATTTCCTGAATCCATGCTGGGACTGGTCCAGGAACCCAGAGGAGTCAAGGAAGGTGGTAAGATGTAAGTTAAGGTGGGATTCTAACATTTTAGCAGGGGCTGGCAACAAGGAGATAAGTCTAAATTTTTTGAGAGTTTTAGGGTCCAGGGTGGGCTTTTTGAGTAAGGGCTTGACTATTGCCTTTTTCCAGGCTACCGGAAAAATTCCCTGAAGTATCGCGCCATTCATCACCTCCAATAATGGTGGTAACAGGGTATCCCTACATTCCTTCAAAATTTTCAAAGGACAGGGGTCCAGCGGAGAGCCAGATTTAGTTTTATTCAACAGAGAATCAAGGTCTTCAATGTTAAGAGGCAGAAAGACAGTAAGAGTCTTGGACGGATCTCTAGTCCAAGGCTCTAGGCTAGTGTGGGTTAGGCTGGGACTAACAACTAGAGTCTCCTGGAGTATCTCCTGGAGGATCCAACACCACAGGCGCACGCCATACCACCACATGTGCAGGTGCTCTGTAGCCTACACCTACTTGCAACTGGCAGTTACCAGGGGTTGATAGCTGCGGTAGGTGGGGTGTCACAGAGTTGCCTGTCCCATTTCTTTAAGAAGTTCCTGGATGCCATGATGCCATGATGCAGAGACCTCTGACCCTGGTTGCAGGTCAGGTCACCCCCTGCTGCCGGACAGCTCCAACAGCTAAGTGCTGCTCCTGTGTGACACGTGTCTTCGCCAGCTGCCTGCCTCGGATCACCACCTTGACCCGGGTCAGACACTGCGTTCTGCTCTGTTTCCTTGACTTGACTTTCTCATTCTCTGTCCTCTGTATCGTGCGTGCCTTCTTTTGCCCCTTTGATTCCTTGATTCTACTTTCTGACTCTCTACCTTTTGGATAGTTTGTGCCTTATTTTGCCCCATTCTCGCACTCGTAGCCCCCCACCCCACTTTCTCCTGTTTTTGTCCTGCTCCTTTCCTCACCGCTGCCCCTGAGGCCACGTCCCCTCGCCGCCCCGCTCCCGCCTCCCATCTGCTCCTCTCTCCCTCCACTCCTTATATGACGGCCGCTGCTCGGACGCGCAGCGGACGCATGCAGCAGGCGCGCCGATTGCATGCCGAAGGCGCGCCAAAGACAAGCCCGTCTGCGCCCGTCTGTGCCAGGACCGCGCCCAGTGCCAGACCCCCTGACCCTGCGCACTCCACAACGCCAGACGCCGATACGACGCCAACACCCTCAATGCTCTGAACACCGGCCGAGACCACCCCTGCTTCCAGGCAGCCCCAAAACGCACCCACGGACCCTTTTCCTGCCACACCTGCAACTTCCCCTGCGACAGAACCACAAAACCTCCAAGGACTGGTCCCAACCACCTCCGTTGCATACTCCTCAACACCCGCTCCGCACGCAAATACGCCGTCGAGCTCTGGGACGTGCTCGAAACCTCCGCCCCTAACGTTGCCTTCCTGACCGAGACATGGTGGAACGACTCCTTGGCACCGGACATCGCCATAGCCATCCCAGACGGCTACAATATCTCCCACATAGTACGCACCAGCTGCTCCTCCCTCCCTCCACTCCTAATATGGCGGCCGCTGCTTGGATGCGCAGCGGACGTGAGCAGCGGGTGTGCCGATTGCGCGCCAAAGGCAAGCCCGGCTGCGCCTGGACCGCACCCAGAGCCAGACCCCTGGACCCCGCGCACTCCACAACACCAGACGCCGATATGATGCCAACACCCTCAACGTTTTCAACACCGGCTGAGATCACTGCTGCTTCCAGGCTGCCCCAAAACGCACCCACAGACCCTTCTCCTGCACACCTGCAACTTCACCTGCGACAGAACAGCCGAGCCCCCAAGGACCGGTCCCAACCACCTCTGTTACATACTCCTCAACACCCGCTCCGCACGCAAACACGCCGTCGAGCTCTGGGACCTGCTCGACACCCCCGCCCCTGACGTTGCCTTCCTAACCGAGACCTGGTGGAATGACTCCTCGGCACCGGACATCGCCATAGCCATCCCAGACAGCTACAAGATCTCCCGCAGACCCCGCACCAACGGAATCGGAGTAGGAATAGCCATCGTCCACAAATCCACCCTCCAGGTCCACACCCTCGCAGACGACTCCCTCAACTCCACCGAACATCTCCACTTCCAGATCCACACCGAACCCAACACCACCCTAAGAGGAACTCTCATCTACAGACCTCCCGGACCCCGGACCCTGTTCACCGACTCCATCGCCGACATTGCCAGCACCCACGCACTCACACCCACAGATTACATCCTCCTCGGTGACCTAAACTTCCATCTCAAGAAGAACAATGATGCCAACTCTGCCACCATGATCGCCAACCTCGCCAACCTCGGCCTCCGACAACTCATCACCGAACCAACCCACGCCACCGGCCACACGCTGGACCCCATCTTCTCCTCAAGCACCCACATTGCCTTCAACACCACTAAACTCCACTGGACCAACCATTGCTGCATCCATTTCACCTTCAAGAAACCAACCACACACCACCGCACCCAACAGCTGCCTCGCTGTTGAGGACCAGCTGACCTCCACCCTCGCCCAGAACCCACCCACCGACCCAGACGCCGCTGTCTGTAACCTCCGACAGTGGATCGAAGACTGCGCTGACACCCTCACCCTACTAAAGAAACACTCCATCAACCACCCCAGCAAGAAAGACACCTGGTTCACCGAAGAACTCCTGACCTCCAAACGTACATGCCGGAAGCTGGAGAAGAAATGGCTCCACGACCGCACACCAGACAGCCACGCAGGCCACAAGGACGCCATCCGCAGACATCATCACCTCATCAGAACAGCCACTAGGTCTTCCTTCAAAACCTGCCTGGATAACAATGCTCACGACAGCAAAGAGCTTTTTAACATAGTGAAGGAACTCTCCAACCCCAGCGCCAACACCAACGACATCCCACCCTCGCAAGATCTGTGCGACTCACTGGCCACCTTCTTCCATCGCAAGATCGCCCATTCACGACAGTTTTAACACCCAGTCCGCTCCGACCACGACAGACCCCACCTCGAACGCCACCTGCACCAACCAGCTGACCTCCTGGTCTCATGTCAACGACGACGAGACACGCAAGGTCATGAACTCCATTCACTCAGGATCCCCATCAGACCCCTGCCCGCACCATGTTTTCAACAAAGCAGACACAACCATCACACCCCTGGTACGAAAGGTCATCAACATCTCCTTTGACACAGCAACATTCCCGGAAAGTTGGAAGTACGCCGAAATCAACGCCCTCCTCAAGAAGCCCAAGGCAGCACAAGGCGGACCCCAAGGACCTCAAGAACTTCCGGCCCATCTCCCTGCTCCCTTTCCCGGTGAAGGTCATCGAGAAAATCGCCAACACACAGCTGACCCGCCACCTCAAGGACAACAAACATCCTAGACCCATCCTAGTCCAGATTCAGATGAAACCACAGCACCGAGACAGCCCTCATTGACGCCACAGACGACATCCGGCACCAACTAGACAACAGCGAAACTTCAGCTCTCATCCTCCTGGACCTGTCAGCCGCCTTCGACACGGTCAGCCACCGCACAATGAGAACACGCCTCCAAGAAGCCGAAACACCCTCCGCATGCTTCACAGGGTCTACAAATGGATTTACTGATTCGGTATTTACCGATTCGGTAATATAGAATCAGAAATACTGATCGGTATTGAGGAATCGGTAATTTTTTTCCCGATTACCGTATTTTTACCTACATCTGAAATTCAAAATTCTTAATACTGAATCGGTAAAATTCGGTATTAAGAATTCGGAATTTCCATTTTACCTACATATGGCCCTTAGTGAGGTACCCAAATTGTCTTCATTTGCAGTAAATACTCACATTCAGTAATTGATGTATAGAATTCATCCACACAGTCAGGAGGAACAGAGAAATGAGCTGTTAGTGTATAACTCAAATTGCAGTTTACTGTCTGATATCTAGTCCTCAACTAAGGATGTTTGTTTTGTATTTTTCTCCAATATGCCTATGAAAAGTGAGAAAAATATCTTTCAATTTTGGTATCAGGATACATTTGGTTATGGTGTTAATCATGCGTAATTCTAAATCAATTATCACTTTGCTAGGACTTTTATTCAGTGTTTTAGATGTTACCTTTGTTACTGGTAAAAATGCAGTGTATGTTGAGGTTTGCTTATCAGGGAGTAAACTGTACACAAATGGAACTGAAGTGTTATTTTTTTGGCATAAATAGGGTATATTGGGGTGAATGGATGGGTTGTGGATTTAAAGGTTCCATCCATCTTTCAAATATCACTCGTCTCCAATTGTTCAAGGTTATGGGATGTGCTAAAGATTAGTATCCTTTTCTGATTTTTGTTTGGCAAAAGAGAGGTTCAATTATTTACAGTTACAGTTAGTTTAGGAGGATAATTCTGCGTAGATTAGGAATTGTAGGCATACAACGTGCTACATGCATACGAATGTCTTGGAATACCTCCCCCAAAACTGCGCCACAGTTTTGGGAGTCATTGGACGTGGATGCAAATACTTTCATTTGATTTATGTTTTCTCTAACCTCTGTCTCCATTGCAGAGGCAGAGTGGTTGTGCTTTGTGGTCCTTTCAACAGTGTCACCAAGAGTAACTGCTCTGCCTGTGCAATGGGCCATTAATACTGCACACACCTCCAATGGCACCTGAGCTCAGTTAATCTCACCTTGTAATAAAGGCAGCTTCCGTACTTGTTTGGGTGTCCAATGCAGAATTGCCTAAAAATATATATATAACAAGCACTTAAAAAATGCAATCGGTCTTGCACTTGGTTGAGTTAGACCTATTGGCGCTGTAAATGACAATGTCTTTTATCCATGTGTTATGGGGTGTATGTATGTGGTGTTTGGTGGAATTATGTAGTTTGGATTAGAAGTGTTAATTGTGTGGCATGGAATTCTGTGGAGTGGATTTGTGTGGTGGAATTATTTAGCATGGTGTGCAGTGGAAAATGTGCATAGTAATTATGGGGTATTAAGTACTGGAATTATGTGGAATGGGATTGTGTGTTATGGAGTGTCATTATGTGGAATGTTTTTTCTGTTATGGAGCAGTATGTAGTGGAGTTTAATTATGTGGTGTGCTGTTGAACTGTGTGGCATGGAACTGTGTGGATAGTTTTGCATTTTTGGTTGCAAAAAAAAACAAGTTGATAGAAGCAAAACTCCAGATCTGTGTTTTTTGCGTGTTAAAAAAAAGACAAGGCCAGCAAACATTTAACTCTTTCCCCACCAATGACATACTAGGGTTGCATCTTTTAGTACTTCTCATTGTAGCCAACTCCTGCAAAACAGCAAAGTTGCTTTTAATAAAAGTTGTGTTATTTTTATTTCTGCATAGCTGCTTGAAAGGGTAGGAAGGTGAATGAATGGATGGATGGATGGATGGATGACTGAAATGGTAGATGGGTTGGTGAGTGAAGGGGTGCATGGATACATGCATGGATGAATGAGTGAAAGGATGGATGGATGAATGAGTGAATGGATGGATGGCTGAATGGATGTGTGAAACGGTGGATGGATGATAAGGTAAAAAATGGGTCGATTAATGAGTGAAAGGATGGATGATGAGTGAAAGAGTAATTGGCTGGATGGGAGAAAGGCTGGATGGATGGACGGGTGGGACGAGTGGATGAATGGATGATGGTTGAATTTCCTTTTCTCCTGACAATTACGGAATCTCCTCACCCTTAGCAAATGGTACACTTCCTAACCTCATCAGTAACATTTCCACAAAATGTATGATTTGTGTTAATCAAGTGCATTTTTTGCATTGTATCTGAGTTTCAGTAAATGAGTGGCTAAGTAAAGGCTTGCACTTCAATCCCTCTAATTTTGGAACAGGCAGCCTTGTGTCCACACACTCACGGCTAAAAAAATTACAGAAAACTGATTGTTTTACCTAGGTTCTCCATGGTAGCTAAGACTGCCTTTATGTAGTGTAAGTGTAAGTAAAGTCTGACTTTCTCTTTTAGGTGAATTAACAGTCAGATTACACCAGAATATATTGCCCCATTCAGCCTGAAATCCCATGCAGGTCCATAGCTATGAAGTTTCAGAAACTTGGAGCTGACATCCTTTCACTCCACCTGTGACCTCACACAGACACTTTCCACCTGAATGTCAGTGGTTTTCTCTCTGAAACCCACAGAAACTGCACAGAAAAGGACCCACGCTTGAGTAAGCCTAAATTGCTGGGAAAAACTCTCTTTCTCGCATATATCATTGCCAGTCATGGATTCATCAACAAGATAGACCGGTTCTGGGGCATTGGGCTCTAACTTGGCGGCATATTAGCAAGGGCGATATCGCCGCTTTAGCAGGACTTTTTCCCGCAAAAGCGGTGATATTTTTATCGCCCTATTAGCAAGCTGTCGCTAACAGCAGTTAGCGACAGCTTGTAGGCGATAGCTACAGGTTTGGG
Source organism: Lissotriton helveticus (assembly GCF_964261635.1). Classification (NCBI taxonomy): domain Eukaryota; kingdom Metazoa; phylum Chordata; class Amphibia; order Caudata; family Salamandridae; genus Lissotriton; species Lissotriton helveticus. The sequence continues at coordinate 503,605,579 of NC_136062.1, read as the reverse complement.
GGCCGCTTTGCATGTTAGCGATATTTATCGCTAATGACATGCAAAGTGGGCGTACCCAAACTGTTATCGACTGAAAACCGTCGCTAACACAGCTATTGCCTATTAGCAAGCAGGCGAAGCAATAAAAAAACTTGTGCTAAGCGCGATTATCGCCAAAACCTAACGCCTGCTCAGACCACTTCTTAACATGTATATCCAATGGGAGGTGGATATTCAGGTTAAGTCCCCATTAGCGATGATGCCTGAATATCCAGCGATATTCATGTATTGAGCCGCTATCGCCGGAAATGTTATCACTTTGGAGATAAATGTTGCTAATAGCACGTTATCACTGCGATAATTTCCGGTGATAAAAAGTAATTTGCTGAGCACATCTAGCAATATTTATCGCTATTTGTTGCTAATGTGCCCCTAGATCCCTAAATCTTTTTGGTGTTTCCACCCTAGCAGGTTTGAACCAATTTTTGTTATATACACATTCCCAATGGTGGATCTATTCTTGAAATCAATCTGCATAACTAGCATTCCAACCAATGGTATGGGGTCATTGTTGTAACTACCAGGCTTTACGTCAGGCGGTAGGAAAGTATAACTTTTGCCTTTATATTTCTCCAGAAAATAAGATTAATTAATCAAGGTAAACTGGGAGCATGAATTTGCAAAAACTGTAAATGGCACTTCATCCAATGGTATATTGCATGTGGGATAATTGTTGTTGTAGATTATCTGCAATGTAAAAAATGATCTCTTTGCTATGACGTTCTTCACAATAGACCATGTGAGTGGCATTGCTTTTCATGTCTCTGCAAACTTTGCAAAAATGCCCTCTTTTATTGCACTTCCTGCATACCACTCCTCTGGCAGAACACTTAATGTTATTGGCTAAATGGTTCGAATTTCCACACCTGTAACATTTCAATTTTGTAGATTCATTATTTTGCTGGTAATTCTCAGTGGTAACAGATTTGTTTTGATCTCTTTTTCCTAATACTTTATACACATCTTTATCAATGACTTGCTTGAAATCAACCATCTCTCTCATTTCCCTCATACAAAAGGCAGTATGTTCTATGCTTTTCGCAATGTCTATGGCTCGTTTGAGATCAGGGGCATCAGCCGATAGTTTCTCTTGAATTTTTTTATTACTGGTGCACCTCACCAATTGATCCCTGATTAAACATTCGGTCAAGGTACCAAAATCGCATATGACAGCTAAACCCTTTAAACTGCTATGTAATTAACTACTTTTTCATTTTTTCCTTGGGATCTGGAAAACAATGTGTCGTTCTTGAACTACTTTGAACTTTTCCCCACATTGAATCTCCAATTTCTTAAGGGTATTATGATTAACATCTTGTTGAGTATCATCGTTGGCATCTTCATTTGTACTTTGATTTTCCTCAGCAAGATCAGGTAAATCATCATAAATTTCTCTGGAATGTTTGCCTAAATTATGTAAGAGAATATGGGATATATTCACAAGAACGTGTGTTAAATTTCACCAAATTTGTTTAACTCAACTTTGTGGTGTGGTGTGGCTCACTGGTTCGAAGCGGCAGACCCGGAAGCAGAGAACGGCCCGGGACCAGCGTTCAATTCCCGACGTGGCAGGGTAGTGGACCAGGGTCAGAGGACTCGACAATTCTCGCCTCGGTGCCTACTCTAACCAGGGATCACACTCGGCAACTCTGGGCATTAAGCTTGCCTCATCTCTACAACAGCCCCCCACAGACGCCGGGGATGCCTGGTTTCACCTTGCAGATACCCAGAAGGGACCATCTCACAGGGAAAGCCAGGACGGGTTCCCCAGCGGTCTTCAGCACCGGGACACTTACGGGCAGCTGTGCGCTTTACAAGTCACACACATTTACATTTACATTTACATATCGCACTATATTGTGGGAAAATAATGCTGTGTTAACGTGCAATTCTCAACACAGCGGTACCATGCGATAGTCTCACGATAACGCACAAAATGTCTGTGTAAAAGGCACTGGTACAGCGATAAAAAAGCAAACCCCAACGCAAAAAAAGTTGCGATGGGCCCAACCGCAAAAAAAAAAAGGACGACAATCTTCCCCAGGCCTGCAATTCACACAAGTCAGGTGGGAAAACCAACTACAAAAGTGAAAAAAAAACACAAAAAAACCCCACAACGAAGCACAATTGATGCGGACGGAGTAAGTTCAGGGGACGACCAGAGCCCCACAAGCACCCCGGAGGACCAGCCTGGACCCTCAGGGTCAGGGAGGGCCAAGAAGAAGAAGAGTAGGAAGAAGCGATTCAGTCTGCAGGAAACAGGATTCTGGTAACGGAGGTGGTAGAACCCCATCAACGAATGTTCGTCACCTCCACTGTGTCATTGGCAACTAAAAATAGAATATGACAGTCCATCGTGGACAAGGTGAATGCAGTCGGAGTGCAGAAGAGGACAATGGATGAGGTCAAGAGGCGCTGGCATGATGTGAAGCGCAAAACAAAGAACAAACTCGCATCCAACTGTAAGTCAGCAATGCAGACTGGCGTCGGCAGTCCAGCGCCACAGGAGGAGCTTGCATGAGGGTGTCCACATCACGATACACAATCCTAGAGGGACCATGATTTGCGGGTGAGAGACTTGGTGGCACCGGACACACTGCGTCCGGCTCAGGCACACCATCACAGGACAGTGACTTTCAGTGCATTGAGGTAGGGGCACCATAAGTGCTGATCGGGTGTGCAGCCTGTGATGATGCCCCGTTCTGGCGGTCCGGACTGGTAAGGGTTTGTTTGAGCCCTGCTGGACAGCAGTGTGATGGGCAGCATGGGCCTACCACCACATGGAGTTAGTGGCACCTAAAGGGCTGAATGGGTGTGCAGGCTGCGATGATGCCCTGTGCACTGATATGTACTAGTCCATTGCAAAATCAAGACCCAGAATCAAGTGTGCGACCTTGTAGCTGCCACGGGCACGAGCCCCGGCCTTGAAGCTCACATCGACATGTGGTGGGCCCTCTTGGAGACACCCAGTTGTGGAAGGTGAGCAGTGAGACCTGGGTGCGCAGGTGCAGACATACACCTCTAGGCGGCGGGAGGGGTATGGGGTGCAGCGGCCTGGGTACGCAGGAGTGGGCATACACCTGTGGGTGGTGGGTGGTGCTGGGGTGCAGTAGCCTGGGTACGCAGCGGCAGGCCTACACCTCTGGGTGGCGGGAGGGGCTGGGGTGCAGTAGCCTGGGTGCACAGGGGCGGAACAGCGAGGAAGGCGTGTGCAGTTGTATATACTCTGCCAGCTGGAGGGCTGCAATGTGTACTGGCACATGGTTGGAGACACACCGGTGTAGGAAAAGTGAGCAGTGAGGCCTTGGTCGGCAGTTTGGGCACTCCCTCTCCCTCTCTTCCTTTGTCTTTCTCTCTCACTCTTTCTCTCTCTTTGCTGGGATATAGGCCACAAGGGTAGCAAAAATCATTAAGTCTGTAGTACATCCGGACCAGAGAGGGTTTATTCCTGGCAGGCAGCTTAATGAGTTACCTTTTCAAGTTATAGGGGCAATAGATGTTGCGATGGATAAAAAGCTGCCACTCACAATAGTTGCTATAGATACCGCCAAGGCATTTGGCCAAGTGAACTGGTTCTATCTTTGGGAGACCTTGCTTAAATTCGGTTTCCCGGTAAAATTTGTACAGGCTGTTAAATCCCTTTATTTTAATCCCCAACCAAAAGTTTTAGTTAATGGCACTCTTATGGATTGGTTTAGTATTTCTAGAGGCACCAGGCAGGGGTGTCCTCTGTCACCATTATTATTAATCTTTATATTGAACCCTTCGTATGTGCTCTTAGGGCAGATCCCCTTATCAGGTCTTTTAAAATCACGGATCTAGAGCTTAAGTTTGCCTTATACGCAGATGATCTTCTCATGTAAACCTCGAATCCAACAGAATCCATTCCTAGGTTGTTTGATTTGGCAGAAATATTTGGCAAGGTCTCGGGATATAGAATCAATAAGGAGTAGACGGATATAATACAATGGAACTGTGTGAATATACTACGGGGGCAAGGTGCCAAATGAGATTTCTTGGGATTTATCTAGCTCAGACTTTGGCAGAAACAGTAACGATCAGCTGGAATAAGGTGGCTAAAGAGGTTGTCAGTTTACTGTTACGTTGGGTTAACCTTCCATTGAATATTTACAGGAGAGTCAACCTCGTTAAAATGGTAATTTTGCCCAAACTAACTTTTTTGTTTAAATCAATTCCATTATCCTTCAGTACTTAGGACATTGCTACACTGCAGGGTAAAATTGGGTCTTTGATATGGGCCACAAAAACTCCAAGAATTGCTTGGAAGAAGCTCAGGAGAGGGTTAAGATTGGGTGTGCTTGCTTTACCTGATTTACTTCTGTATTGTCATGCATTCCATTTTAAGAATCTTACAATCCTGGCTAACAAAGTTGATTCTTCGTCTCTAGGCCTACTATTTCTGGCCTTGTTAAACGATATACCGCAAGGGCAGGAGTTCTTTTTATATATATTTGGTGATCCCAAATTTTTTAAGAAAGTCCGACTTAAGATCTTGCGAGCAGCACTTAACTGGATTTATGTTAGAAGGGCTTTGAAAATCCCATACTATGCTGTACAGGCCCCAATCTAGGGTTCCCCTGGCACTCCGGAATGCCTTCAGGACCAACTATGCCAGCCACTTAGATTAGCAGGTATCACAGTCTGGGGAGATCTTCAGAAGGACTCGCAGTTGATTAGTTGGGAGGCACTCTCCGGCTTGACAGGAGGAATCCTGACAAGGTTTAAGTTTTACCAGTTATCCTCATGGTGGGCAACACAGTCATGGGGTGTGGTCAATGTAAGTCCTAAATTCGATTCAGTGTCCAGAACAGATATGTGGAAATGTGAAGTTTCATTCTGGTATGGGGCCCTACTGGAAGCTGGGGATTGTCCGGAATTGGAAGTTTGGAAACTCTGGGACAGTGTTTTTGGGGGAGAAGTAGAGGTGATATGGAAACTCTGGCGTGACTCCTTTTTCATGTAACAGGCTGTGGAGAAACCAGCTACACTCAAGAGGAACCACCTTTACACTATTTACAGAGTTTATTAGACCCCTAAAAAAATTAACAAAAGTAACTGGGGGGATCTATTGCTGCCCCAGATGTAAGCTTTCTGAAGCCGACAATTTCCATATGTTGTTGGACTGTCCAATAATTCAGCTTTTTTGGACTGAGGTATGTGGGTTCCTGGAGGACATGCTGCTCCAGCGGATTGAGGTTAGTCCAAGGTTCATTTTTTTTGGTCTAATGACCGACTATGGTATGAATACTTTGGTTTCAAAATTTGTGCTCTACGTAATTACCATTGCCAGAAGGGAAATATGCAGGGCTTGGAAATCTGAAACTCCTCCTGCCTTTTCGGACTGCTTGAAGCACATAATCTTGATTAGTCAATCTGACATGGCCTGTGATGAAAAGAGTACACCTAAGTACACCTAAGATCTGGGCAGCTCTAGTGGCCTGGAGGAAAAGATAAGTTGGTCCAATGATTATGCCAGGGTGCTGTTGGCCCGGTCCTTCCTATTAACACACGGTTTCCAAGGTGCTGCGATCGGGAGTGGGACTGGGAAACAGCTTTACTTTGAGGGATAATTTTGCTCATCTCCCGCTGGCATTACATAAGGGCGGCATCGACTGTGTCAGTTGAGAAGGTGTGGAGGAATTCCATTTAGTATGTACCGGCAGGCCTGTATGAGGACAAAAAAAGAATAAAAAACCTCTTTCTCTCTTTTTCTCTTTCTCTCTCTCTCTCTCTCTCTGTCCTTTGATGGGCGCATGACGCACATTCTTATCTTGAATTTTGTCTTGCAGGCTGTGACTCACAGATTGTCCAGAGATGACACGCCATGGCTCTTCCCACAATTATTTTTGTGTTTGTTTTTAATAAAATGTTTTGTTTGTAAATCCAAAGATGACTGCGATTGTCATTTGTCCAACCTCACTTGCATGTTGTGTGTTGAACTAGTGCCTCATCAGGTGATTTGTTTGGTTCCAGATTTGGTAAGGTTGCTGTCACATATGTTTGTCGGGGAGTCGGGGGGGGGGGTGCGGACTGGGGTGGCGGCGGTTGGTGTCGTGGCCCTCTTGGGTGTCCAAGCTGCATGATCGTTGGCTCCATGGCATCTGTTGTTCTTCTGGTGTGGCTCTTGTCTGGGCTCCCTTTTATGTTGCAGGTTGTCACCCGACTTTACACCAGGTCAGAGCAGGTATTATCTTCCTGGTGCTAATGTGCCTTATCCCCTATTTTGTGATCTTATCGTCGATCTTGCTGGTCGTTGTGAATGTTGGGAAATGGGGTGTTTGCTGCTTTTTGCATTGGAACGCCTACTCTGCATCTCATTAGCGTTAGTTGCCGGGTTCATCCGTGGCGGTGTTTTTTGTGGCTGCTATCGCAGGTAAACTGGTGATATGGGCTGCTAGCACCAGCTTGTGAATGGTGCGATAGATTTATCACCACTTTGGCTGCGATAAAGTGCCGTTAACTCAGCGATAAGTCCTTGAGAATATGCCCCTATGTTGCTTTCATACATTAGAGAATCTATCATCTCCTATAGCTATTAAGTAGGATTAACAAAGAATAACCCATTTTTCCAAGGGAAGAGTGGTTCACCCTCTTCATTCAAGAAAGAAGGAGGTTAGGACATTGCAAAAGAAGCCATGGCAAAAGGAGGAAAAGGACTAAAGATTGAAAATAAAATAAAAGAGAAGATAGAGAAAAGAACAGTGAAGTGGAGAGTGTGAAAGAACACAGCAGTACAATTGCTAATACAATGTTTATTTTTTATTTTTTTTATGGCAATACTATTGTAATAAATACCACAAGGAATAATGCAAAAGATTGTAGTAGAAGGAAATTGAAAGCGTTCTTTCTGATAGGAATACAATTGGGTCCAAGAGAAGAGTTTCTGAAAACTGTGCCTATCATCGGTCAGACAGGCAATAAAGAGTTAATAGTATGCTTGGAGTGCAGCAAGTTCCCTACGAAGGCGGGGTATGGTGATCCACATCCAGCACACTCTTAGACCTTTACAATAAGGTGTGATTAATCATCAAAATTAGAGAAAGCTGTGCCCATCAGCGCAAAGAAGGCACACGTAGTGTCGACTATGAACTCCAGGCGACCTCATGCAAACACAGAGGTAGAGGAGGAGTGAAGAACTCTGTGTGATCAGGAGATGCTCCATGAAAATAAATTCCACAGTTGCAGTGTGTTCCCAAACCTGGAACTCAAACAGCTGAAGGAGGATCGACAGCAGCACAACTCCTCTCCGCTGCAGTCAGCTGAGAGGCACAGGAAATGGACACGCCAACCACTCTGAACCGGTGCAGTCAGCTGGCAGGAACAATAACGCCTTCGCTGCTCACGTCAGCGTGGGGGTCGATCAGCCAAGAAGAACACTCTACTCACGCAGACCCTCACTGACAGGAAAGCACGGCTCCGCCACTCGCCCCAACGAGAAACAATGACGAGCTGAAGGAGACCGCAACTAAGCTGTTACACCAGCTGAGAGGAAAGAACAGCTCCACCAGGAGGAGTGTGGCTCAATGGTTAGAGCGGCAGACCCTGATGCAGAGTTCTGGCCCGGGACCAGGGTTCAATTCCCGCCTCGGTGGGTCTTGGGCTCAATTTCCTTGGACCTGATAATTCTCGCCTCGGTGCTTCTTCTAATCATGGGTTCCACGCTGCAACTCTGGGCAATAGCTTGCTTAACCTCCACACCGGCCCCAACAGCGCTAGGATGCCTGGCTTCACCCTGGGGTGCCCAGGAGTGGACACTTCACAGGGAAAGCCAGCAGGGGTTCCACAGCGGTATGAGTACTAGCGCCAGGAAACCGCTTGGTGACAGTGCGCTCTACAAATACCTTGACATTACATTTACATTTACATTTACTCACCCCAACGAGAAACGATGACAAGCTGAGGGAGACAGCAGCCTAGCCATCAGCAAGGAACCATCAGCGCATGAGGAAAGGTGGCACACAAACTCCCACACAGCTAGGAGGCGCAGACGGAAACGTTTTAAATGCCAAAACACCCGTGCCTGTCAGCGTCGAAGATGGTGGGTAGGCAAAATTAATGGCAAGGGGGTCAGGAATATGAGACCAGCGAGGCAGGGAGGCATTGAGGAACACCGGCGGAGCCTTCAACATGCAGATGTGACGGAGGATTAATGAGCATTTCCTCACAAACAGCAACAGTCTTCTTAAAAATCAAGAGTTTCACACAGCAACAACAACATCGAAACAACAAAGCAGTCGGAAATGGTATAGAGGAACTCACTCCAAGAGGAGTGAACAGGTAAACGATGTTACTTACTTGCATGTGGAAGGACGAGTAAGTATTGTAGAACTTCAAAAATGTAGTTGGTGGTACAGGATAAAGGTGAGAGGATCAGGAACTGCCCCCAACGCAGTGTAGATCATCGCCAAAATGTTAAATGAGGAAGACACAGAAGAAGTTGGTAAAGGCGATTATTCTATCAATCCTCTAGCACCAACTGTCAGGCAGGGTTCTCCACATTCTAACAAGAGCTTCTCTTCAGGGTTCTAGGGATGGGAGGTACCAACTGGAATAACAGGGAAGGGGAGAGCGGGAGAGGGGAAAATAGGTTGAAGGGCAAGAGTGCTAATTACAAAAGTATATTACAACACTGACCTCCTTCACACTTTTGCTTATAATTATTCTTCCTTGTTATGTTATGTTTTACTTTCCTGCTAGAGCTATAAGTAAGAAAGTTGAGTGATAATCTTCGCCTCTGTGTCTTTAATAGAATTCAAATCTCCTGTCACGTTAGTGGGGTAGATTTACATTATATGTCTGACTGGTAAGGTTTTTATTACCAATACAATAAATTAATTCATTCACTAGGCGTTTTTTCTGTATTACCTTTTTCTTATCTGAGCACTTAGGATTCTTGTGTCTTTTTTCTCCTACAGGTTTACGGAAACTGCAGGACCGGCCATCAACTGAATCAGGAGGTTTGGAAGCTTTGGAGCCTTGGCCTGGTACTGAAGCAAGTAAGTGTGTGCTGTTTGAGTCCTCGATACAAAGCGTGCGTCAGCAGTCGGGAACAGTTTAAAAAGAGTGTGCCCTTGACTACACTCAAGATGGCAGACGGGATCTTTAATTCCTGTGAAATTTCAGACCAAGCTGTTACTAGGGGAACAGCTTCTAAACAAAGTATGAATGTGTACTGTTACTAAGGAAACGATTGTAAATAATGGACAAACTCAATTTACAAATTTCAATCTCTGAGAAACGAAGCTGGTCCATGAGTTCTTCACTTTGGCAATGCAGGGGGATGAGATAAGTGATACCATTATGACTCACAGTGTGGGGAGCTGAGTTAACCAGTACATTTGTAACATAATTCTTTGGCATATAACTATAATTAGTACAGCAATGATACTAAATATATACACACAATTAAATCAGATATGGGGCCCCTGATATGCAGGAGCCAAATATTTATGATGCCCCTATCCAACCACAACCCTCTTCAGCTTACCCTGGTCTGGCGTGAAGTACGCCCACGCATACCAACCGGAAGGATTCCTGAATAATTTGTACCTCCCAAGTGGTATCCCTGGCTCTTCAACAAATGGTGCGAGGTAAAACCTCTGGAGCAGATGGTTGGCTGGTAGAATGTTATGCTACGTACGCTCAACTGTTCATCCCAAGGTTACTACAAATATTTGACCTCCTCCACACCAATAGGGTAATTCCACAATCAATGAGGGAGGCTGTACTGGTGGTTCTACCCAAGCCTGACAGGGATCCGCTGCTAGTGAGATCATATTGTCCAATGTCATTATTTTTTTTTAAGTTCAGAAAGGTGTCAATACAGAGTTCACAGTATTAGGCTCATGTTGCTACAATATAATTCACTACAATGCAATTATAAGACATGGACTCATGAATAAAGGACAAAAGAGTAGAAAAAAAGAAACTATCATGAAAAACATTGGGCTATGAAATAATCCAGAAACAATTAAGGGGTGCAAGGGAGTTTAAAAACTTCTTGTCGACATGGCTGCAGCTGAGAACATCGTTTAGCATTTATGTCAAGATAAGTTCTAACGGGTGCCCACAAATCAAGACGTTTCAATTGCATATCTAAAGGATGCACGAAAGCTGTATCCAACCTGTGATTATGGCATACAGTATACTATCATGCCCTATAAGAAATATTTGTAAAATCCTTGCAATTAGCAGTGATTTGTTGAAATGCAACCGCTAATAGCAGATCTATAATTTTAACATTATCCCTACAAGAGGAGAGACTACCTAAGAAAGCGTTGGTAAAGGAAAAAGAAAGCCTAGTTCCAAAAATCAGTTTAATTTGAGACCACACTTGTTTCCCGAAATTATGCACAGTTGCACCAGAAAAAATCATGTGAAATAAATCCGCATTTGGAGAAGAACAAGTCCAACAGACATTGGGTACATTCGTAAATCTTGTACTTAAAGCATTTGTTGTCAATAAAAGTATTTTGTAAACAAAGAATAGCATTTGTGTTATATTAACAGCTCTGGATGATTTACGAATCTTGGCCCATATATTATTCTATAACGACACTGGCCAGGATACCATGAAATCTCGTTCCCAAGTCTCTTCCACCTTAGATTTCTGCCTGACAGTGTTTTTTTTGCTTGTAAATAACTGTATAATGTGGAAGCATTAGGTCTGGATTTTAACAGAGTGTTTAGTTGTGAAGAAGGGTCCAAGTTAATTGGGACAGCAGGCGTGGCACAGATTTGATTATATGCATCCATTACAGCCTTTTTAAGTGAGTTATATTTATGGAGAAATGAAGCTGGTAAATTGAATAAGTGACGGAGTGAAGCAAAGGGTAAGAAATTTGAATGTGAAAATAACTGATGGATCCAAAGTAATCCTTTTTGCCTCCAAGTCTTCCAGTAAAATGGTTTGTTTCGGATAAGCAGATATTTGTTGAGCCAAATTGTTGAGTTAAGAAAGGATGCTATAGTAGTGTGAGTAGGTGGAGATACAGATTCCAGGAGTTTCAAGGTCATTTTTATTATGGGAGTGGACAGGGCCTGTGGTTTACGTGAAAAGGATCGGTATTCATGGATAGAAAAGGGGGATAGGAAGAGGCTCTCAATTGTGGTCCAAAGAGGACATTCTGATATAGTCTAGCAGCCAAAGAGAAGCTTGTCTCAAAAGGAAAGCTCTGTGATATGTCTGGAAATTAGGAAAATTGACTCCACCTTCCACTTTAGGGCAAGTGAGTTTAAATAAAGACATTCGAGATTTCTTGTTATTTCAAAGGAAGGAGCTAAGGATGGAATTCATTTTCTTTAAAAACTTAGTTGGAATAGGGATCGGAATGTTAGAAATGGTATACAAAATTAGCATCATCTTTATGGTGCCCAAACGACCCCACCAAGATAAATATGAGGGATGCCATTTAGTGGATAGATCTGAGATCTTTTGAGTGCATTTACTCATGCATAGTGCTACCGTATCTGAAATTAAAGGGGTAATATGTAGACCTAGATATTTATTTTGGTTAGATTTCCATGTGAAGTTAGAAGCACTAAAGTCAGACCTGAAAGTAGATTTAGTTAGGGGCCAGATCTCGCATTTATCGTTGATCAATTTGTAATCAGAAATGGCAGAGTACTTCTGCATTAAAGGCAGGGATTGAGTCATTTGAGTCATTTGATATAAATAGCAGGATATCCTCTTCCTATGCAGCGAGTTTAATGTGGGAATTTGATGTCTGAAAACCATATAAATTGGGATTTTGGTGTAATTTAGAAAGAAAGGGTTCTAAAGACAAATTGAAAAGAAAAGAAGAGAGAGGACAACCTTGGCGCACACCTCTGCCCAGATCAAAAACCTACAGCTGCGTGGGGATTTGAGTAAAGAAGGGAGATCGAGGAAGTGAATTTGGTGCCGAAACCAAACCATTTGAGGGTATAAAATAGGTAGGTCCACTCAACCCTGTCGAAAGTTTTTTCGGCGTCTAACACTATCGCCGCAAATGGGTGGTTTAAGTGGGAGGATTTAGACAAGATATTGAAGAGAAGTCGTGTATTATCGGTTATAAATCAGCCCTTTACAAATCCAGATTGTTCTTTACCCAACAGATCTGGTAAGTAAGAATCTAGACGTATGGCTAAAGCCTTAGAAAAGATTTTATAGTCAATATTAACGAAGGATATAGGTCTATAGTTTTTACACTATTTAGTGTCTTTGCCTTCTTTGGGGATAAGACAAATGTGTGCTTCTGAGAAGGAGCCCGATGAACCGCCTAATATGTTCAAATAATGTATTAGGGAATGTAACTTGGGCATGAGATGTTGAGAAAAATGGAGAAAAAATGTGACCATAAAACCATCTGGTCCCTGCGCTTTATGCTTTTTGAGCTGTTAAAGGGCCCTAAATAATTCTTGTTGTGTTAAATCTGACTCCAGAGGAGATAAGTCTGGAAGAGTATGATTTTTTGATAGTAGCGAAAAATTGTGAGCGGGAGTGATCAGTGGGTTATGTTTCGGAATTGTAAAGAGATTTGTAAAAGAGGGGGAATTCATTCAAAATTTCATCATCCTTGAATTTTAAATTTGATTGTTCGACATATATTTATTCAATGTTTGGTTTATTATGTTTGACTTTTAAGTAATTAGCCAATATTTCCCCCACCTTGTTTTTGCCTCCCTAAAATTTGGCACTAGATTTTAACAGGTACAGTGAGGCATCTTCTGTTGATTTCCTATTAAATTGCATTTTGGCATTAACAAAATCAGTCATACAATCCTTAGAGTGAGAAGTGTAGTAAGAGTTCTCCAATCTCTTAATTTCCTGAAGGAGGTCTCTGGTAAATTTACGGGCAGTCTTTAGTTTCTTAGCAACAAAGCCAATTATAAAATCTCTCGCAGAAGCTTTAAATGCGTCCCAAAGTGTTGGGATAGGCATGTTTGGGGTCTGATTAATCTAAAAAAAATCATCGAAAAAGGAAATAAAGGATGAGGTAAATTTAGGATCTAAGAGGAGAGCGTTATTAAATCGCCACCTCCTAGGACCTATGGCTTTAGGCAAAATGTCCAAGCCAATTGAAACAGGGGCATGGTCTGATAATAAAATGGGACCAACCTCTGCATAAGTAAGAGTTTGCGAGATGGTATGGGAAACAAATATATAATCAATTCTTGATTGAGTGTTATGGGAGGGAGAGTAAAAAGTGTACTCCCTGGTAGTTGGATTGCAAAGACGCCAGGCATCTAAAAGTTTATGTTGAGTGATTGTATGAATAAAGGACTTGTGAGGTTTATTGGGAACAAAAGAGACCTTGGAATTTCTGTCAATAAAAGGATCAAAAGGTTGATTACAATCTCCGGCTAGAATAAAATTGTCTTCCATGCAATGGGAAATTTGCTTTGCCAATTGGGGCCAAAAAGAGGGTTCACCAGATGTAGGAGCATAAACGTTAAGAAGAGAGACTGAAACACCTTTTAATGACAATTTAACATTTAACGATCTACCATCATTGTCTGGCTCTTGGGATACAAGTGTGAACGAGAGAGATTTGCAACATAGTATCATAACTCCATTGCGTTTGCCATCCCCTGAAGAATAGAAAACTTCACCCAATCATATATGCATTTAAGAAACTTTTCAGGCGCACAGGGTCTTCATAAGAAGTGGTTTTGTTATTGTAAGTCACTTTAAACAAGCATGGGTGGAAAAGGCCGTATCTGGCACCGAAAGAACGAAGAGCTAGTATCATGTTGAGGAAGGCTTTGCGTCTTGAAGCAGTAGCTCTTGAATAATCCTGTGCAAAAAATAAAGTAGCACCGGACCAAGAGATCTTTAGAATAGCCTTAGCAGCTGCCAGAAACTTTAACAAGTCTGTATACTCAAGAAAGTACAAAATGACACCTCTTGGCCTCTGAGAAGATGAAGAATTGGAAACAGTGCGACCTAGTCTGTGGGCGCGTTGAATATGTAATGAAGTACCATCTGGCATTACAAGAATATTGGGTAGGAAAGATTTAAAGAAAGCAATAGGATCTGTCCCCTTGACACCTTCTGCTAAGCTGTAGATATGCAAATGATTCCTCCTATTTCGATTTTCAAGGTCCTCAACCTGTTTTTGTAGTAATGAAACTTGAGATTGCACGGAGGAAAAGCTTTTGCTGGTGTCTTTTAAAGAGGAAACATTTTGCTCCACAGTTGTAAGTCTGGTGTCCAATTGCGACCAATTATCTGAAAGAATTTGTAGCTTGCTGTGTGTTTCCTCTACAAAAGGTCTGAGAGCTCTTATTTCTTGAAGTAGAAGTTCCATTGAAACTGGGTGGGGGGGGGCAGTTTAGGTGGTGAGGGGGATCTTTTTTTAAACATTTCATGTTAGATTTCCCTGTTCCAGCCTGCGCGGATTCCATATTGGTGGTAAAGTGATCAATGTCCAGGATTCCCAAGGATTCCAATTGAGGGAGTTGAGAGAAAACTGTTGAGTTTTTAATAAAAATATGCTTTGTCTTCGAAACAGTAGAAAAAGAACCTTTTGTTCTACCCATCAAACTGTGGAATGAAGAGACTCAAAGAACAGCACAAATCCTGTAAATGAGGAGAAAGCAAAAAAAAAAGAAATCTGGCAGAGGTGTTGTGTAGCAAGATGAAAGCGAGCCTTCAGAGTGTATGAAAAGTTAAGCCAGATAAAAAGAGATAACAATTCAAAAATATTATGAGCTTTTAAGTGCCTGATATTTGCTTGGTCAGTGCCTCAGAAATGACAAATTCCACCACTGTAAATAGTTCCGTATGACATTGGAGTTAAGGAGGCATTATCTATATGAGAATGCACACAAGGAGGACTTTGTGGTGCAAAAGAGTGGGAGCCAATGCGCCTTGTAATTATAAAGAGGTATATTCACATATGAGGAGTGAAGTGAATACAAAATGGCGGCCAAAACCACATCACCTCACACTTATAAAAAGGTGAGGTGAAATTGGGTTAATACGCCACCATAAATCCCTGCTGGTTAATAAAAAAAAACATTTTCCATGCCTGAGAAAGCTCTATGGAAGCAATAGAGACGAGGATAGTCTCCACTTATGCAAGAAGGAAAGCGCGAACGTACCGCGATGAAATCTTCAAAATGGCGGCCGTCAGAGCGCATTCACTCAAATGCGCAACTTTCCCGAAATAAAGCGCTTCAAAGTACCGGAGCTATGAGCGGAGGGACAGCATCTGTTCCCGCTTAATTTCGCCCGCACGGTGCTCTTGAGTGCGTTGCAAAACGATTTTTCTAGGCGCGATTGAACCGCCTCGGTCCGGGAGTCTCAGCCCGACACCTCCATTCCTGCCGGGCTCCAAGTCACACCCCCGTCAAATGTCATTATTAAACACTGACTACAAGATTCTCGGGAAAATCTTGGTAATCGACTGGTACCAATCGTACAAAAGATAACTTACCCTTATCAGAACAGATTCCTCCCTGGGGCAACATCTTCCTTAACTTGCGTCGCCTAATCATGTTAATGAACTGGGTGCATGCATCTGGTGCTAATCCCTGGGTGGTGTCACTGGATATAGAAAAAACTTTGACACCTTAGGTTGGGCCTCTCTCAAGGAAGTGCTCCGTAGACTGGGGATGGGGCCAAATTTTCTTTCCTGGATATCGCTAATATACAATAGTTGATGGGATGGAAATTGGCAGGATAATATCTGAACCAATACAAATACAAATGGGCACGAGGCAGGGTTGCCCCCTGTCGCCCGTGATTTTCGCCTTCGCATGGAGCCCCTGGCTTGTGCTCTTCTTGCTAAAGACTCAGTTTGGGGGATTCTGGTAGATAAAATGTAGCAAATAGTCTCCCTTCATGCTGACAATTCCTTGACATAGCTCAGAAAGGAAGGGCGCAATATACAACCCACAATCAAACTCATCAAACACTTTGACAGGGATCTAGGCCTCAAAATGAACTAGGATAAATCCTGCTTGTACCCCTTAACAGCATTATCCAGCACACAACGGATACTGTTGCCTCACACCTCCTTCCTTGGAGCTATGAAACCACTAAAATAAATGAGGATCCACAAGTATGACAATGAGAAAGATCTGGAAAACGGCAATATAGGACGGGCATTGTCCACAATGAGACCTTCACTCCCATTTTGGATGGGCCTACCGCTCTCTCCTATGGGGCAAATTAAAACCTCTAAGATGCTCAAGCTCCCACAATTACTATACTACTTTTCTGCTATTCCAGTCATACTGACCAAAGGTTTCTTTAAAAGGTTTCGCTCATTACTTATAGCCTTGATATGGGGCTCCAGAAGACGCAGAATGGCAAACACTAAACTATACATCCCACTCTGGGAGGTTGACTTGGGAGTCCTGAACTACGAGTATTACTATGCAGCTGCTCAAATACAGTGGTCGATGGGCTGGTTGGGTGGAGATTTCACGCTAGAAGTAGGACACTGGTTTGATGAGTCCCAGCTGACAAGAGTTTTGGAATTGCTGTTGGGTTCAAACACATTGATACCCAGTGGAGGAAGAAACATTCTCATGAACTCTCACTGTGGGCACTACCGAGTTGCACAGTTCTCTGACCAATGTATACCGTGAGGTCATGAATGGAGGCAGGTCTATGTACAAGGGGAGATCTCTTCTCTGATAGGCTGGTTTGCGTTTTTGAAGATCTGGTGGAAACTGGCATATCACCAAGCACCTTCCTCCTTTGTGCTGCTCTTACCCGCCAGCTCTATCTGAAATGGAATAGGACAATGAACCTCCCTCCTCCTGTAGACACTTCCTACACATGTATAGGCCAAATTCACAGTAAATAGTCTCTATAATGCCATACTTCACAACATCCACTTCACCTTCAAGAAACCAACCACACACCACCGCACCCAATATCTGCCCCACCGCTGCTGGAGCAAAGTCATCGAAGACCAGCTGACCTCCACCCTCTCCCAGAACCCACCCACCGACTGCCCTGACACAGACACCGCCGCCCGAAACTTCAGACAGTGGAACGACGACTGCACCAACACCCTCGCCCCTTTCAAGAAACCCTCCATCAACCACACCAGCAAGAAAACCGCCTGGTTCACCGAAGATCTCCTGATCTCCAAACGAACATGCCAGAAGCTGTAGAAGAAATGGTTCCACAACCGCACACCAGACAGCCACACAGCCCACAAGAACTCCATCCGCAGACATCGCCAGCTCATCAGAACAGCCAAGAGATTGTCCTTCAAAACCCGACTAGATAACAACGCATACAACAGCAAAGAACTTTTCAACATAGTGAAGAAACTCTCCAACCCCAGCACCAACACCAATGACATCCCGCCCTCGCAAGAGTTGTGCGACTCACTGGCCACCTTCTTCCACCGCAAGATCACTGACATCCACAACAGCTTCAACTCCTCACCCGCCCCGTCCTCAACAAACCACACCCTGAACGCCACCTGCACCAATCAACTGACCTCCTGGTCCCACGTCCACGACGACAAGACACGCAAGGTCATGAACTCCATCCACTCAGGATCTCCATCCGACCCCTGCCCACACCACGTTTACAACAAAGCTGATGCAACCATCGCCCCCCAACTACGAAAGATCATCAACATCTCCTTCGACTCAGCGACTTTCCTGGAAAGCTGGAAGCACGCTGAAATCAACGCCCCCCTCAAGAAGCCCAAGGCGGACCCCAAAAACCTCAAGAACTTCCAGGCCATCTCCCTGCTCCCTTTCCTGGCAAAGGGCATCGAGAAAATCACCAACATACAGCTGACCCAACACCCTAAGGACAACAACGTCCTAGACCCATCCTAGTCTGGATTCAGACGCAACCACAGCACCGAGACAGCCCTTATCGCCGCCACAGATGACATCAGGCGCCAGCTAGACAACGGCGAAACCTCAGCCCTCATCCTGCTGGATCTGTCAGACGCTTTTGACACGGTCTGCCACCGCACACTAGGAACACCCCTCCAAGAAGCTGGAATCCAGAAGAAGGCCCTGGACTGGACCACGTCCTTCCTGTCCGGCAGAACCCAAAGAGTCCGCCTCCCACCCTTCCGATCCAAATCCACCGACATCATCTGCGGCGTCCCCCAGGGCTCCTCCCTCAGCCCGACCCTGTTCAATGTCTACAAGAAAATAAGTCAAATGGGGGGAGACAAACACAGGAATGTCAACAAAGAGCAAGACCAGAGAACAGAATGTGGGAACGAGCTACAGCACTTGTTTATGTTTATTCTAACTGAGAAGATACTGACAAACACCCACATTTCATGTCCTAAAAAATGGATTGGGGTTTGTCCCTACACTGAAATTGTATTAATTTTGCATACAATTAAACTAAAAGTTTTCTTTTCTAATGGGAAGGAAGCGCAGACAATGAAGACACTCATCTGAGAGGGAAGTCCACTTACAACCCCCCAAACTCCATGAAACCAGTAGAAATTCAGGCTTTTGAGCAAGCAATCTTTAAGGAAATCAAAAACATAGACACCTCCTCAAGGAGATCATTTAACAACATGACTACAGCAGAAAGACCGGCCCTAACAGTTCTGTCCCAAGATTAGAGTATTATAATAAACCCAGCAGACAAGGGAGGTGGAATAGTCTTATTGAAGATAGCAAATTGTGACAAACAATGCAGGGACCCTCTCAGTGACGCAAGACACTGCAGAGCCATCACAGAAGACCCAGAAGACTGACGTAAGAGAAACATTAGCATCATGGTAAAAGAAGCTGAACTAATGAGCTGGATATCTAAAAAAGAGGCAGAGTTCTTGTGACTAAATGAACCATGCACAGCATACTTTTACTCCCTCCCAAAAATGCACAAGAACAGAGATTCCCCCACCCAGTCACCCAATCGTCTCAGATAGTAGCTCTCTTTTGGAGCCACTTACACAGTTCACTGACCATTTTCTCAGGCCAATATTCCAAAAGACACCCACATATCTAAAAGATACTTCAGATGTTCTGAGGATACTACAAGATCTTCCTTTTGACCCAGAGATGAATTTACTCATCGGACTTGACATCAAAAGCTTACACCCACCAAGCATTCCCCCTAGTCTGCCTATATAAATGGTACCTTACTTGTGTGGGCAGGCCCTAAAATATATTTTGGAGGCATCAAAATTTTCTATCACAAAATGACCTCATTTTGCAATAGGGGTCACCTGCGTTTTTGGTCCCTGACTAGGCGACCATCTTGGGAAACCTACCAAACCCAGATATTTCTGAAAACTAGATACAGAGGGGAGTCCAGGGATGTGTGGCTTGTGAGGATCCCCCAAAGTTTTCATAGCCAGAATCTCCTGCAAACCTCAAATTTAGCTGAAAGGTCACATTTTACTCACATTTCTGTGTGGGCAGGTTGGGAGATCACTGCGCTGGCACAAATTTCCCAACACCCAGTGTTCCCCCCAGACTCCCAATAAAAATTATACCTCACTTGTGTGGGTGCCCAAAGAAGTGTCAGTCTAAAAACGTATGAAATAAAACGGCCCTTTTGGACCCACTTTGGTTGCCCTCAGTTTTTCATATTATACATTTATAGGTTCTCTGCTTTGGGCACCCACACAAGGGAGGTACAATTTTTTCAGGAAATCCAGGGAAATACTGGGTGGTGGGAAATTTGTGCATAGTGATCCGACAAATTTTCCACACAGAAAGTGAGGAAAGTGTGACTTGTTAGATTCAGATTAATAAAACGCTGGTGGATCCACGCAAACGGCATCACCATCCAAGCGCCATCCATGCACACTACCAGATAAGCTAGGCTTTCTGCCCCCAGGGGGAAAGATCATGGGCTTTTGCCCCCGCATACCCCCCAGAGGGGGCAGAAAGATTGTAGCTATTTTGGGGGGGGCATTGGCATGCCCATTCTGCACAGCGCCACCCCTAAATTTACATAAAAATGTGATCCCTGGCTCTGTCAGGAACCCTGGTACACGAGTAGCAGTGATTTCACTCAAAGAGGATAAGAGACCACAACAGTGTGCAACAGGGAAAACGTGGTCACAAAGAGTACGAAAATGGAGCTCCAGAAAGGCCGTTGGACTGGAGTGGAGGTTCGCAGTCTAGTGTTCCAGGCTGACATCATCAGCCGAGTTCCGGTGGAGCACGCGCTGAAGGAAGCCTGCGCACTTCACCTGATAACGCACCGAGAAAAGCAGTTACATTTTAGGCTCCCTGTGAGGAAATGTCGGAGACCGCAGTTTTTTAGAGTTTCTTGTTCGTTAAGTTCTAGGGAGAGAGTGAGCAAGTCCGGAGTGTAGTAAGAACGAGTTCGAGTGTAATTTTCAGTCACGCAGTTACGGACGACCGCGTCGCAGCGGTCTTTAGTTAGCAAGCGAAAATCCCACTTCAAAAGGATTTAGCAGCTTCTAGTTACCTACTTGTGCCCCTATTTCTTAGGCTACCCAGTCCTTTCCTTGTCAGACGCTGGAGACAACGACGTCGAGGTAGAAGGAATAGACGTGCAGAAGGAGTTCGTTGAGTCTGGAGTCCTAGGAAAGAAGAATGCGATAAGTGGAAAATATTGCATGTTACCTGAATATAGATTTACAATCTTATAATCATTATTAAGATACTTACCTTGAGAATGTTGACAAAGATCTAGAGTTGTATGTACTGGAGCAGGAGCGAAGCTGGAAAATGTGCACCTAGATAAAGACAGACACCAAGTACAGAATTACAAGAAAGACACGACATGTAAGGCAGTAAGCCAGCAGATACAATAAGTAATAGAAGGGTTATAGAGTTTTACAGAATATTAATACCAGTTGTTACATTTTCAGATTAAAACAAAAAGCGGCTAATTAAACAGAGAAACCATATTAGGAGGAGGAAGAGAGCAGGACTTAAGTGAGTAACAAAAGTAGAAATTAGCGAATAAATTAAGCTTATGTTTAGGAACACTTTTAATAAGGAAACACGTATTACTGTATTCCAGGAAGAAAGAATAGAAGTTCTGCCAATTCCGCCTAATAGAGAAGTTAAGAAGAGAAGGCAAAATCTTGGCAATAAATGGTAGGTGGGAGTTCAGGAGGGATTCTTAGATAGGTAGAGTAGAAATTAGAGTAAGGCATAATTGTGTTTCTTTTTCAGGGTCCTGGCGAAAGACGGTCTGCAGGTCGGACTGGCGCAAGTGACCAACCAAGAAGATCTCTTCTCTTGTTGTTTATTATTTTATCCAATTTCCCCTTCCCTTTAGAGTAATGACTTTGGAGACTAGTGAATACTAGCTCTGGGTACTTGCTCGAGGGGGATTCGGAAAAAAGGCATCTCTGTTCCTGTGCAGCTACAAGAAGTCTGACAGGCTCCTAGTGGGCTTTCTTTTCCCCCTTGGAGGGGCAGGTCGAGGGCTATTGCCACCATCATAAACTGTGCTTACTTGTCGGTAGAGGAATTACAGTGCCCATTCAGGTCAGCCCCCACCCCTAAATTTACATTTAAAAAAACCCTGGTTCCTAGTAGGCTTTCTGCCCACCCAGGGGAGCAGATCACAGGCAAGGGGGAGGGCAGAAAGGCTGTGGCTATTATTTGGGGCAGCCCCACAACTAAATTTAAATACAAATATAACCCTGGTTCCTAGTGGAATTTCTGACCCCCAGGTGGGACAGAAATACCGTCCATTTAGTTTTTGTGAGGGTGGGGGCATTGGCATGCCCAATTTGGGCAGCCCCCACCCCTGCATATTGAAAGAAAAAGAATCCCTGGCTCCTAGTGTGCTTACTACACCCAGGGGGTAGATAAGGGGCAATTACACCATCTCCCCCCAGGTGGGACATAAAGACTGTCCCTTAAGTGTTTCTGAGGTTGGGGGCATTGGCATGCCCATTTTGGGCAGCCCCCACCCCTACATATTGAAATAGGAATAATCTCAGGTGCCTAGAGTGCTTTCTTCCCTTCCCGGGGAGGCATATTGGGGCTATTACCCCATCTGCCCTCCAGGGGGGGCAGAAAGACTGTATATTTAGTTTTGGGATGATGGGGGCATTGACATGCCCATTTTAGGCAGCCCTCACCCTGTATACTGAAAACAAAATAACCCCTGGCACCTGGGGTGTGTGGGGGGGGGGGGGTGGAGAGATGGGGCTAATGCCCCATCTGCCCCAGAGGGAGCAGAAATACTGGAAATGCCCAAAATAGTGGTGGGGGAGCAAATTCCCATGCCCAAGGGACCCCTCCCCCTCCCTGGTGTCTAGTGGGTGGCTCCCTTCTTGGGGATCACCTTCCTGGGGCTATCGCCAACCCAGGATCCACTAGTGAGGGGTACCATTAGAATGGGGAGATTCTCCCCTTTCCAATAATACCTCTCCCATCTGCTTATGTGCTTGGGAGCTGAGATAGCCCCAGGAGCACGTTGAAGGTGAAAGTGAAATGAGCTAATAGGCTCATTTCACTTTCAGTGTAATGACGTCCGCATGCCATGAGCGCCCATCGTCAATACAGAGAGAAAAAAAAAGCTCAGGCAGGTGGGGAAGCGCTTCCCCAGCTCCTGAGGCTGAAAAAGAAAAAAAAGAAATCCCTCTGCTGTTTATAGCGGAGGGATTTCTGACTGTTGCTCCGAGGACATAATGTTACGTCCTTGGCACAGCAGCACTGCAGCCGAGGACGTAACCATTAAGTCCTCGGCATGCAAGCGGTTAGGATGTAGGCTGAAGATGTCGCGCTGTGGAATGCGCACTGAAGGACTAAGGTGAAGGGGAAACTACAATTGTAGGGTGACTCACTAAATGTCTCCGCAATAGGAGGAGTAATTTGAAACCCTGTTCACTCCTTTATCTATTTATAACCCTCTAATCTTCATTTTTAATAGCTTTTCCTCTCTAATGAAAGGAATAGTAATACCACACCTCTGCCCAGAGCTATGAAGACCGTCTAAAACAGAAACTAAGATACGCCGCAGGGGAAACAACCTTTACAACGCAACTTTTACAACGCACTACCATTACAACGAAACTTTTACAACGCAAAAACTTTTACAACGCATACCATTACAACGCATGTTTTTACAACGCAAGTACTTTTACAACGCATACCATTACAACGTAAGTATTGGTAAGTATATAATTATATTTAACATTTTATTTTGTTTGGGTTTTTTTAAGGGGTATTTTTAGGGTTCAGGGTCAGTTTTCAGTTTTTGGGTAAAGGGGTATTTTTAGGGTTCAGGGTCAGTTTTCAGTTTTTGGGTAAAGGGGTATTTTTAGGGTTCAGGGTCAGTTTTCAGTTTTTGGGTAAAGGGGTATTTTTAGGGTTCAGGGTCAGTTTTCAGTTTTTGGGTAAAGGGGTATTTTTAGGGTTCAGGGTCAGTTTTCAGTTTTTGGGTAAAGGGGTATTTTTAAGGTTCAGGGTCAGTTTTCGGTTTTTGGGTAAAGGGGTATTTTTAGGGTTCAGGGTCAGTTTTCAGTTTTTGGGTAAAGGGGTATTTTTAGGGTTCAGGGTCAGTGTTCAGGTTTTGGGTAAAGGGGTATTTTTAGGGTTCAGGGTCAGTTTTCAGTTTTTGGGTAAAGGGGTATTTTTAGGGTTCAGAGTCAGTTTTCAGTTTTTGGGGTACAGGGGTATTTTTAGGGTTCAGGGACAGTTTTGGGTTTTTGGGGTACAGGGGTATTTTTAGGGTTCAGGGTTATTTTGGGGTTTTTGGGGTACAGGGGTACAGGGTAAAACATTTTTTTAAATTAATTAAATTAAATTAAATTATATTAATTACAATTAATTTAAAATAAAAAAAATATTATATACTTACCAATACTTACGTTGTAATGGTATGCGTTGTAAAGGTACTTGCGTTGTAAAAACATGCGTTGTAATGGTATGCGTTGTAAAAGTTTTTGCGTTGTAAAAATTTCGTTGTAACGGTATGCGTTGTAAAAGTATGCGTTGTAACGTCATACATCCACACCGCAGAAGCCCTACAAGACAGTTTTCAAGCAGTTTCTAAAGGGACACTAATTTATTTATTTATTTAAAGATTTGTAATGCACATGGCTGCCTCAGCGACGAGGCGTCTTAGCACAACCAGAAACCGGAAGGGAGACAGGGAAACTCACAAGCGTCAAATATCAGATAGTGGGGAACAGCCATGTTTTTAGGGACTTCCAAAACGTCAAAAGATTACGGATGACTCGGATGCTTGCTGGGAGGGAATTCCAAAATTTGGCTGCCCTCGCTTTCCTTACTCGAGGTACACAAATCAGACCCTGGTTGGCAGACCGCAGAGCGCACCTGGGCAAATAAGGCTTCAGTAAATCCGATAGCCCCATAGGGGCTTGATGCCTCAGAATTTGGGCGCGATGCACAGCCCCTTGAACTGAATGCGGGCTTCAATTGGCAGCCAGTGCAACTTCAAGAGCACCCGGGCCACTGATTGAGATCTTGGGAGTGCCACTAGCATACGTGCTGCCGCATTTTGGACCCTCTTCAGGCGTTTAATGCTCGCTTTATTGGCACCTAGATATAAGGCGTTGCCTTAATCAAGCCTCGCAAGAATGGAGGACTGCAGGTTGGTTTGGCGTACTCTGGAGGAAAGAAACCAAGCAAGGGCCTCAGTCCTCTCAGGAGCCCAAAGCAAACAGCGGCGACAGCTCTTGTCTGCTTCTCAAATGTTAGACCGGTGTCGAACCAGACACCCAAGTTCTTTACCGTCTCCTTCGATGACGGAGCGGGTTTCAAGTCATCAGGCCACCACTGCTCTGACCAAAGCTCCTGGTCCTTCCCATACAGTAGAATCTCGGATTTACTGGTGTTTAATTGGAGGCAATTAGCCTTCATCCAGTCCGAGATGATCAACAGATCCTCCTTGAAATTCTCCAAGTTGGCACAGCATTTTTTAGAAAAAGCGATCACCAGCTGGGTGTCGTCTGCGTACGACACCAAGGACAACCCCCTGCCTCTGGCCACCTCCACCAAAGGTCCCACATACAGATTGAATAAAAGTGGGCTCAACATGGAACCTTGGGGTACCCCCCGCACAGGGTGTGTTCCTGAGAATGGAAAGGCGGCACAGACACTTGGAACGGCCGCCCAGCCAGGAAGGAGTGGATCCACTCCAGGGCATCATCCCTGATTCCAACCGTCCAAAGACATTGAAGAAGAATCCCATGGGACACCGTATCAAAAGCGGCGCTTAGATCCAATAGGACTAATTGGAAATTCTTTACAACTTCGCTCCCTTAAAAAACAATTTACATAACATTGCGGTCACAGATTCCTTTAAATGTACTGTTCATTTTCAAAGCAATGTCTATGTTTACATTTACCTAGACTCAAATGTCTTATAATTTCAAAATACAGTTAGATCTACTCAGCATAAGTTGTCCAAAGTTCGCATACAGGAGGCTTTGGTAATAGAGCCCCCCCAACTTAAGATCCATCCAAGTATGGACTACATGAGAAATTATTGCATTTGCTCACATAGACGAACAACCCCAAAAGGTTTGAAGATGTTCGCATTTTATGGAGCAAAAATACACATTTATAGAAATCATTGGCTGTATGCATTATTAGAAATACGGGACAACATCAGTATTAGAGGCTAATACATAACACGTTGTCTCAATGTCTTTTTGCCTCTTTCAAGGACTGGACAAAGAGTCCCATATGACCAAAAAAAAAGATTTAAATGAAAAAATTAGAGTGAAAGTTTCCCATTTGATTTAATGTGACTTCCTGCAGGGATCCTAAAAACTACCATTTGGTCCTGACGAAAGCCGCCGACCCATGGGGCACAAAGTTGGCTAAAACATATTGACCTAGGTCTTCCAGAGTTAGATGTGAGAGACACCTAATGCCTCTCTTTTCACATCCCTCATTTCTTAATCATACCACTACCTTTGAACTTCTTAATAAAATGTGTCCTTTCTAAATGTAGGAGGTATTGTTAAACCTTTTTTCCTCACATGGTGGATCCCTTAAGGTCTCAGATTCAAGAGAAAATCCTTCCTGGCGGAGCAAAAGACCCGATGAAATAATTGTCAGTGGCTAAGTACGCCAAAGGGAGACATTCCTTTGGTGGAACAAAACTGTTGAGGGTCTCACAACAATTTTGATGTGCCAACCCCCGCTCAATACAACTCTACCACTCCTTTTGGTTTTACGTGTTCATTTAAGGAAAGCTAAGCGGAACTTTAATGTCACCCTCCCTTTTTTGATTCTTGAGATAATCTTTATACTGCCCATGTGTTCCTTTCCATTGGGGGGACCATGAACCTTATGCAGACCACATTAAGCTCCCAAAAATTCCATAATTACATTGTTTTACCGTGGTTTGTGTTTCACAATCATATGTCTGTTTTTCCCTGTGGATTTCACCAATGTACAATTGGATATACTTGGCAGTTATAATGAAATATGAGTTGCATCATCCTACCTTGCTTTTTGGTGACTATTCATTGGTTGAATAAGAAATTTATAAGTAAGTGTGGGCTATCAATATTGTCACCTTGCAATACAAATGTACTCTTAAAACCAATAAATATATATGTGGGAAAAAAATATAGTGCCGGGGAATTGCAGCAATGGCTTTTGTGTATTACCCATGTAGAGGCATTTCATATTGTCAAAGCATTATTTAAATTACTGCTAGCAACCCTGCCTGATGCCATGAGGTGATCATCGCTGATAATCGTGCATATTGTCACCATGTGATCTTGTTCGATGTGGTCACTGTTAAAGCTCTAATATTATTAGTAGCGTGGCGGAAAAGTAGCTCTTATTACAGAAAAGGCCAAGGACACCTGGTATAGAAGAAAGAGGTGATTTTTGAAAGGTATAATTAATAATTTGATATAACCTTTATTCAGAGACACAGCAAGAGAGAGGAGTAAGATAGTAAATGAAAAAGAAAGAGAGACCTGGAGAGTGAGAAATTAAAAAAGAGAACAGAAGCCAGAGAGAGAGGGATAAGGGAAGGGAAATAGAATGACATGAAGCAAAAGAAGGGAGACCAGAGAGAGTTTTAGGAAGAATTGGGGAAGCATGAAAGGGAGCAACAGGGAGCGATGAATAGAAAGGAAAACAAGAAGGGAGTGAGAAACTGAGCAGAGTGGGGAGAGAAAGAAGGAGATAATGACAAAAGGTGATGAAAATGAGGAATGTGTGAAAGGCTTTTCAAAAGCAGATAAAGGAATCAGTGTGACCTTTTAGTGCATTTCTACAATCAAGGGAGCTCCCATGGCCAGAACAACCCTTCCTACACTGAAGAACCCACAGAATGAAAAGCATCACAGAGTGTTGTACAGCAACTTTGGCACACACATTTAGAGGAGTTTACATCTTCCCTCAGCTCTGCCAAGCACCCTACAGTCCTCATAGAATCCACTCCCACCTTTGCACCTGGTGCTCCCTATTTCATCCCCCAGCTCCACCGCCCCTTTTTCATACATCCTTCCTCCTTTGTTGTCGATAACACACAGTTTAAAATATAACTATAGCATTAGGGCTGCGTAGTGCAACAAACGGACACTACGCAGAATTTTGGAAAAAATGTGTGGAAAACGAGGGCACATCCTGAGGGTCCGTGTGCCTGGGACAGGGGTCCCTCATGCCTGGGCAGGCTCCCTGATCTCCCCGGCCTGTCTGGGTTGGAAAGCAGGGACTGGCCCCGGGGCCTGGTTTTGGGAGCCCCCGTCCTACGGCCTGCCAAGGGTCAATTTGCCCTGGACAACGGTCCCTGGATCAGAGCCCCAGAGACCTTCAAGGTTCCCGGGCAGTCCTCCCCTGGGTGGCTGGGCCCCAGGAGAACTTGCGGGCCTCCCCATGCCTGAAGCCCAGCGTGGGGTTTTGGAGCCCCCCTGAGCCCTGCAGCCCCTGAACCCTGCAAACCTGGAGCCCTGCAGCCCCTGAGCCCTGCAGCCCCCGAGCCCTGCAGCCCCACATGGGTAATGTGCTCTGGCCCTGGGCCCTGCCCCCCGCCTGCTGTACTGCTAAGGCTCCAGGACAGGGCTCCGTTGTGCCCGGGGAGCCTCCCCTTGCTTGGCTGGGTTCAGGAGCTCCATCCGGGGCCCCTGAGGGCCCCAGGGAGGGCAGCCTACCCCACCCTGGGCTCCGTCATTGGTCCTGCTGAATGGCAGGGTGCCCAGGATGGTGTCCGGCAGGACCGGGGAGTCTTCCCATGCGCCTCTGGGCCTGGGAGCCCCAGCTGGGTCCAGGGTTCCGGCCGAGCCCGGTTTGGGTGCTCCGGCCCTGGGCCCTGTCCCCCAGCCTGCCGCACTGCCAAAGGCTCAGGACAGGAATCCGTTGTGCCTGGGGAGCCTACCCGTGCTTGGCTGGGTTCAGGAGCTCCATCCGGGGCACCTGAGGGCCCAAGGGAGGTTGTCCTACCCACCCCAGGCTCCGTCCTCGGTCCTGCCATGTGGCAGGGTGCCCAGGATGGTATTCGGCAGGCCAAGGGAGGCTTTCCCTGTGCCTCTCGGCCTGGGAGCCCCGGCTGGGTCCAGGGGCCTGACCAGGCCCCGGGTTGGGTGCTCCGGCCCTGGGCCCTGTCCCCCAGCCTGCTACACTGCCAACGGCCCAGGACAGGGTTCCATTGTGCCCGGGGAGCCTCCCTTTGCTTGGCTGGGTTCAGGAGCTCCATCCGGTGCCCCTAAGGGCCCCAGGGCGGGTGGCCTCCCCACCCCGGGCTCCGTCCTTGTTCCTGCCATGTGGCAGGGTGCCCGGGATGGTGTCCGGCATGCCCGGGGAGGCTTCCTCTGTGCCTCTGGGCCTTGGAGCCCTGGCTGGGTCCAGGGGCCCGGCCGGGCCCCGGTTTGGGTGCTCTGGCCCCGAGCCCTGTCCCCCAGCCTGCGGCACTGCCAAAGGCCCAGGACAGGATTCAGTTGTGCCCGGGGAGCCTCCCCGTGTTTGGCTGGGTTCAGGAGCTCCACCTGGTGCCACTGAGGTCCCCAGGGAGGGTAGCCTCTCCACCCCGGGCTCCTTCCTCGGTCCTGCCGCATGGCAGGGGGCCCGGGATGGTTTCCGGCAGGCCCTGGGAAGCTTCCTCTGTGCCTCTGGGCTTGGGAGCCCTGGCTGGGTCCAGGGGCCCGGCAGGGCCCCGGGTTGGGTGCTCTGGCCCAGGGCCCTGTCCCCCAGCCTGCTGTACTGCCAAAGGTCCAGGACGGGGTTCCGTGGTGCCCAGGGAGCCTCCCCTTGCTTGGCTGGGTTCAGGATCTCCATCTGGGGCCCCTGAGGGCCCCAGGGAGGGTGGCCTACCCCACCCCGGGCTCCGTCCTTGGTCCTGCTGTGTGGCAGGGTACCCGGGATGGTGTCCGGCAGGCCTGGGGAGGCTTCTCCTGCGCCTCTGGGCCTGGGAGCCTCAGCTGGGTCCAGGGGCCCCGCCAGGCCCCGGTTTGGGTGCTCTGGCCCTGGGCCCTGTCCCCCAGCCTGCTGCACTGCCAAAGACCAAGGTCAGGGTTTAGTTGTGCCCGTGGAGCCTCCCGTTGCTTTGCAGGGTCCAGGAGCTCCATCCGGTGCCCTGAGGGCCCCAGGGAGGGTGGCCTCCTCACCCTCGGCTCCGTCCTCAGTCCTGCTGCATGTCAGGGTGCCCCGGATGGTTTCCGACAGGCCCGGGGCGGCTTCCCCAGAGCCTCTGGGCTACGGAGCCCCAGCTGGGTCCAGGGGCCCGGCAGGGCCCCGGGTTGGGTGCTCCGGCCCAGGGCCCTATCTCCCAGCCTGCCGCACTGCCAAAGCTCCAAGAACAGGGTTCCGTTGTGCCCGGGGAGCCTCTCTTTGCTTGGCTGGGTTCAGGAGCTCCATCCGGGCCCCCTGAGGGCCCCAGGGAGGGTGGCCTCCCCACCCCTGGCTCCCTCCTCGCTCTTGCCACATGGCAGTGTGCCCGGGATGGAGTCCGGAGAGCGGGGGGCTTGCGGGCCTTTGGCTGGGTCCAGGGGCCCTGCCGGGCCCCGGGTTGGGTACTCCGGCCCTGGGCCCTGTCCCCCGGCCTGCTGTTTTATCAAGGGCCCAGGACATGGGTCCATCGGTCCTGTGTAGGCCTCCCCTGCTTGTCAAGGTGTCCACGGGCCCCTAGTTGGAGGTCCCGTCAGGCCCCCCTCGCAGCCTCCATGGCTGGGGCCCAGCTGGGGCCCTGGGCCTCCGGTCCCCCATTCCCCGGCATCTGCTCACTCTTTCGTTGGGGCACAGAGTAACCAGATGACTTCCCTTTCATGCCCGGCCATCTGGTCGCACCTTTCCCCTCGGCCATCTGGTCGCACCGATCCTCTTGGCCATCTGGTCGCACCGATGCCCTCTGCCATCTGGTCGCCTCCGATCCCCTCGGCCATCTGGTCGCACTCAATGCTTTTCTATGGGGTGACCAGATGGCCGGACTTCCCTGGAAGTCCCGATGAGGTGCTATTTGCCTCCCTGATCCCAGTGAGGGCTCCAAGAGGTCAGGTACGCATCTGTCTCTCAGCCCGTTCCCGATAGTCCTTTTTATCCATGTTTGCTCAGTCAGACCTCCGTGTGGTCCAGCAATGCTGAGACGGGTGATGGCAGCACCCGTGGACCCGCCCGCTGTGGCCCCCAGGGGCCCGGGTATGCACCTGCCTCTCACCCCCTTCCCGATGGTCCTTTTTCTCCGAGTTTGCTCAGCCAGACCTCCGTGAGGGGGAATGCAGCACCTGGGACCACCCACCGGGGCCCCCAGGGGCCCGGGTCTGGGCCTGCCTCTCAGCACCCTTTTGATGGGCCTTTCCTCAGAGGCTGCTCACCCCGGGAGCAGGCAGGGACGCGAATTTGGCATCCCTTGTGCAGGGCGGCCGAATTAGGCACTCTCGGTCCGTTTAGGGAGGGACTGCTTGGCCAGCCTTGGCTGTTGTTTCAAGCAAAGACCTTCCACCCCGCATT
Source organism: Lissotriton helveticus (assembly GCF_964261635.1). Taxonomy (NCBI): domain Eukaryota; kingdom Metazoa; phylum Chordata; class Amphibia; order Caudata; family Salamandridae; genus Lissotriton; species Lissotriton helveticus. The sequence goes on along the minus strand of NC_136062.1, from coordinate 503,574,706 downwards.
GACCGTCTGACTCGAGGGAGGGCCTGCCGCCTGGCGGTAGGCCCTTCATCCTACTCAGCAGAGAGACGTCCGAGCGGCCCTGGCAGCTTCTGCCCCCCAGTGCTCTGACCCGAGCGGACGGGGTTGGGTGGCGCCAGGCACTCGAATGCTGCCTGGCCGGCAGGTCCTTGGGCTCCGCGCGCCATGCCGTCACCCCTCCCCACCCAGCATGTTTCCACAGCAGCTCAGAGTGAGCGTTCCAAAGCGTTCTACCGCCGCCAGACCCCGGCATCCCTGCATCTCGCTCAGGCTGCGCCTCAGCCCGCCTCTCCCTTTCGGGGGAGAGGCTCATGTGAACCCACCTTTCCACACCACTCCAGCGAGCCCTCCTGCCCAGGCCGGTGGGCTCCTTCCCCTGACAGGCTCCCGAGAGATGGAGGGGTGTGTGAAGCTTGCCGGTCGGGGAGATGGGCATGCGGCTCCCACCACATCATCAGGTGCGGCTACCTGGTTGATCCTGCCTGCCAGTAGCATATGCTTATCTCAAAGATTAAGCCATGCACAAGTAAGTACACACGGCCGGTACAGTGAAACTGCGAATGGCTCATTAAATCAGTTATGGTTCCTTTCATCACTCCATCTGTTACTTGGATAACTGTGGTAATTCTAGAGCTAATACATACCAACGAGTGCTGACCTCCCGGGATGCATGCATTTATCAGACCAGGACCAATTCGGGCTTGCCCGGCTGCTTTGGTGACTCTAGATAATTTCGGGCCGTTCGCACGTCCCCGCAACGATGCATTCGGATGTCTGCCCTATCAACTTTCAATGGTACTTTCTGTGCCTACCATGGTGACCATGGCTAACGGTGAATCAGGGTTTGATTCTGGTGAGGGAGTCTGAGAAACGGCTACCACATCCAAGGAAAGCAGTAGGCATGCAAATTACCCACTCCCGACTCGGGAAGGTAGTGACGAACAATAACAATACAGTACTCTTTCGAGGCCCTGTAATTGGAATGAGTACACTTTAAATCCTTTAACGAGGCACTTCTCCAAGGAAAATAAACTAACCAGGATTCCCCCAGTAACGGCGAGTGAAGAGGGAAGAGCCCAGCACCGAATCCCTGCCCGGCGGCGGGCGCGGGAAATATGGTGTACAGAAGACCGACTCCCCGGTCGCTCAGGGGGCCCAAGTTCTTCTGATCAAGACTCACCCCGCGGATGGTGTTAGGCCGGTAGCAGCCCCCGGCGCACTGGGATCGGGTCTTCTCGGAGTCGAGTTGCTAGGGAATGCAGCCCAAAGCGGGTGGTAAACTCCATCTAAGGCTAAAAACAGGCGTGAGACCGATAGCCAACAAGTACCATAAGGGAAATTGAAAAGAACTATGAAGAGAGAGTTCAAGAGGGCGTGAAAACGTCGAGAGGTAAACAGGTGAGGTCCGTGCAGTCCGCCCGGAGGATTCAGCACGGCGGGAAGGTCGGTGGGCCAGGAGTTCCAGATACCCTCTGCGGGACCGGCAACCGGGCCCTACCCAGCCCCCATAGGGCGCATTTCCTCCGCAGCGGTGCGCCGCGACCGGCTCAGGGTCAGCTAGGAAGGTTTCAGGGTGGCAGGTGGCCCTTTGCTCCGGCGGAGGATGTTACAGCCCCCCTGGCAGCAGCTTCGCTGTGTCTGCGGGACTGCGGGAGATTCGACCGCCTCCTTGCCATTCCCTGGGCACCCGTGCCCGGCCGCCCCTCGGGGCTCACCGGGCGGTTGAAGGGGGACGGGGCCCCCCGATCAGACTGTCGACTTTGGTAGATTGTTCCCAGTGCGCCACAACTGCGTCGCGCTGCCAGGCGGGGAGACCCACGCCAGGCACCAGGGGTCTGCGACGATGTCGGTTACCCACCCAACCCGTCTTGAAACACGGACCAAGGAGTCTAACACGTGCACAAGTCGGAGGGCCGAACGAAACCCTGTGGCGCAATGAAGGTGAGGGCCGGCGCGCACGGCTGAGGTGGGATCCCGCCGTGCTTCCAGCAGCCGGCGCACCACAGGCCCGTCTCGCCCGCTCTGTTGTTGTGGTGGAGCATGAGCATGCGTGATAGGACCCGAAAGATGGTGAACTATGCCTGGGCAGGGTGAAGTCAGAGGTGGAGGTCCTTAGCAGTACTGACGTGCAAATCGGTTGTCTGACCTGAGTATAGGGGTGAAAGACTAATCGAACCATCTATTAGCTGGTTCCCTCTGTAGTTTCCCTCAGGATAGCTGGCGCTCGGAGCCCCCAGGTTTATCTGGTAAAGCAAATATTTACAAATCTTGGGGCTGAAAAGATCTCAACCTATTCTCAAACTTTAAATGGGTAAGAAGTCCGGCTCGCTGGCGTGGAGGCGGGTATGGAATGCGAGTGCCTAGTGGGCCACTTTTGGTAAGCAGAACTGGTGCTGGGTTTAGGCGCCCGATTCCAATGCTCATCAGACCCCAGAAAAGGTGTTGGTTGATATAGACAGCAGGACGTTGGCCATGGAAGTCGGAATCCGCTAAGGAGTCTGTAACAACTCACCTGCCAAATCAACTAGCCCTGAAAATGGATGGCGCTGGAGCGTCAGGCCCATACTCGGCCGACGCCGGAGCTGAGAGCCGCGGGGGCTAAGCCGCGATGAGTAGAAGAGCCGCTGTGTTGAGCACCGCAGGTGCAGATCTTGGTGGTAGTAGCAAATATTCAAAGGAGAACTTTGAAGGCCGAAGTGGAGAATGGATCCATGTGAACAGCAGTTGAACATAGGTCAGTTAAGCGCCGTTTGGAAGGGACGGGCGATGGCCTCCGTTGCCCTCAGCCGATCGAAAGGGAGTCAGGTTCAGAACCCCAAACTCGGAGTTGCGGAGACGGGCGCCCTCGCAATCCTGGAGAAGCCAGCGGGAGCCCCGGGGAGAGTTCTCTTTTCCAAGCCTTGGAAGACGTTGCGGTTCCTGTGGCGTATGGCGTATATCTTAAAACGTACTGCTCAAAATGTGACAAAGAAGTCGAATACCACAATATTGCATGCCATTATGCCAAATGTAAAGGAAGACCTCAAAAAGGAGAGCTGCCATTCCTGTGCAGCTTCTGTGATCTCAGATTTGGAACAAAGATTGGTGTTTCTCAACATGCTCGGCATGTGCAGCAAAGAGCGCAAAATGAGGCTAGACTAGCAGCTCTAGCAAGCAGCAAACCGTCAAAATTATGGTCACAGGAAGAAATACAGCTACTAGCAGAATTGGGAAAAATATATGAAAACAAGAGGAATAATAATGCGCTGATGGTTCCACATTTTGACAATAAAAACAGAAAACAAATTGCAGAAAAAAGAAGAGATAGAAGCAAAAAATCTGCAAAAGATATACTGCAAGCATCAAATGTTTCTGAAAATGACTCTTGCGATGAACCAGAGGTTACAGTGGAAGCAACAGCAGAAAAGCGCAGAGACTTTATCAATCACAATTGTGCGCAAAAAATCAAGAACTTGATGAACTGGAGATGGAATCACAGAAATCGAGAAGTACACCCAAAACGTAGAGCAACACGATGCTGCTATGGATCTGATGGATGAGGTAGTGACTTCTTTTTCAGAAAACACCACTGATATAAGTCCTTCACCAGCAAGTGTACCAGCAAATGAACTAGCAAGTGAACTCAATAATGAGCCTATGACCTCTGCTCAAGATGAGCACCAGAATGCCTCAGTAGGAAACAAGATAACAAAAAAAGACAAGAAAACGAAAGGCTTAATCGGACGCAGAAGAAGAATTATGCCAAAGCAAAGGGCAGCTATAAAGAGTATCAGGCAATGTTTAAAAAAGACAAAAAGAAAATTGCCAGGATTATCACTGATGGGGCAGAAGATGCCACTTGCCAAATCAGTGCTGACAAAATTTTTCAATACTATAAAAACATAATTGAGAAAGAAAACAAGAAAAACCCTAATTTCATGCCGATTGATCAGATACCAGAGGATTACGAAACTTGTGTAGATGGTACTCCCCAAACAGAGCACTGCGGTCAGCAAATTCTTACCTTATGCAGCCGGCCAGGATCCATAAGATGAACTGGGGTGGAAGGGTGGCATTAAATACCATCAAAGAATGGAACCCCCTCCCGCGATATCTGAGAAAAATAACCTGTCATTTGGAATTCAGGAAACAGCTTAAAACCTGGTTATTCCAGTAGTAGTATGGTTGAGTTCAGCACCATTTGGGTCAGTTAGCGCCAAGACGCCTGAGGGTATCCGTGCGCTGTACAAAGTTTATTAACATAACATAACATAACAGAAATTTATGTAACAAAATAACACTGCTCAAAATAACTAAGGCATTCGAGGACTCCGATTTAAAGAAAGCAGTGGGGCCTGATAAGATTGGTCTGAATGACTTGTATAAAGTGAACCGCAGGCAACCAAGACTGCTGCCCAGAATCTTCTCGTCTTGGTTGTTGATGAGAAGAGTACCAGAAAGCATCAAAAAGAACCGATCAATTTTGATACCCAAGAATGTACTGATTAGTGAACTCAAAAAAATTAGTAACTGGCGTCCAATTACCATCGGTACTGCATTCATGAAGTTATTCACAAAAATACTAACTAAAAGACTCTCATCTTTTGTTGAATTGAATACGAAACAAAAAGGCTTCATGAAGGTGAGAGGTTGTTTCGAGAATCTGACTCTTCTGCAAAATATCATAGAAGGGGCACGAAAAAACAGTCACTCATTAGCAGTTGTGTTCATAGATATATCGAAAGCCTTCGACTCTGTCAGCCATGGTCACATTATACAGAGTCTCGCAAGGCACAGAGTTCCATCATACATCAGAGACATAATAAAAGACTTATACAATGACTCAACAACATCTTTCAAGGGAAAGAACAACGAAGCAACTCCTAAAATAACAATGAAATCTGGGGTCAAACAAAGTGACTCTTTATCCCCAATACTATTTAACATTGCCATGGATCCTCTGATCTGTGATCTTCAGAAAAACGGCAAAGGCTTCACATTCAGATCTGATGGTCTTATTGAGCAAATCACCGCTCTCGCCTTTGCCGATGACGTCGCAGTACTCAGCAGTACCTGGGAAGGAATGAGTACAAATCACTGAAAAGTTCAGTAAAACAACAGGATTAAAACTTAATATGAAAAAGAGACATGGATTTTATATCAGTCACCATAAGGATAAAATCCTGATTAACAACTGTAAACCATGGCATTTTGAAAAAGAAAATATTGAAAACAATCATCCAGGAGAAAGTGAGAGATACCTCGGATTGAACTTTGATCCACACACTGGCCATAGAAGCAACAACAAAATGAATGAGGTTCTTGTCAACTGGGCTCAAAAACTTGATAATCTACCACTTAAGCCCACGTAGAAAATAGAAATTTTGTGTCAATACTTAGTCCCTAAACTATCATTCAAATTGGAAATGACAGGAACAGAAGCAAAAATGTTCTGGATCAAACAATAAAAAAGTATGTCAAACATTTTCTACACCTTCCTGCATACACATCTGATGGTCTCCTATATATTCGAAAAGGTCATTTGGGGGCCTCAGTATACCAAACCTATGTACACAAATTGGTCTCAATAAAGTCAATAGTTTATTGTATCTCAGGGCAGCTCCAGATCAGTACATAACTCATTCATTCATATATGCAGGAGAAGATATAAATGAAAAAATTGATAACATCATCAAAACACACAAACTTAACATTTTAGACAGCAGGTTTCTGAGCTATGATTTGAATTTGTTAACAACATGTGATTGGAGAAAAGTAGTATTTGAGAAATGGGCAAATCTCCCTGTCCAAGGTGATGGTCTAAAATACTTAGCAAGTAATCCAACCTCAAACTTCTGGATCAGCAAGCATAACAAAATGAAAGAAAACCAGTACATAGCTGCGCTGATGTTAAGAGAAAATGTTTTATATACCAGAGAAACCATCTCTAGGGGAAGAAATCGTACATTTGCTACATGTAGGTGTTGTAATGATGTTTGCAAAACAATTTCTCATATTTCATACGCATGTTCTAAAACTAAGGACATTAGGATAAAAAGACACAAGAAAATTCGGGAATTGCTCATTGATAGAGCAAAAAGGTGTGGTTGGATGGCATATAGGGAACCTCATGCTAAGAATAATCAAGGAGAACTACGAAAACCAGATGTAGTGTTTACCAAAAATGGTTCAGCTGTAGTGATTTATGTTTCAATTTGTTATGAAAACTCTCAGAATTCCATTGAATTAGCGTTTGAGAGTAAAGTGAAATACTATCAAGATCTGTGACAGCAAATCAAAGATCTCACAAAATGCACGACTGTAAAATTTCGTGGCTTTATCGTTGGATGTCGTGGTATTTGGCCTCAATGTTATGTTATGTTATGTTAAAATGGGTTTTATATAGCGCTCAGCTACTCCGAGGAGTGTCCCTGCGCTTCAAAACCCAAATACGGAAGCAGGAAACAGACAAACAAGTGGCAAACCTATTGGACAAATAACCAGGACTTCAGATCTTTCCTGAAAGCTAACAGAGTACCATTCCTTCTCAAGAGAACTGGCAAGGCGTTCCACAGTTGGGGGGCCAAACATCGGAAAGAGCGACCTCCAATGCGTGACCGTTTAAAGACCGGGACCGACGCCAAAGCCAGGGAGGCTGACTGTAGCGATCTGGATGGTTGGTAAAAAGCCAGCCGTTTCCTGACGTATTTGGCACCGGACCCATGGAGCACTTTGAATTCCAACGTAAGCGCCTTAAAAACAATCCGTTTATGGATAGGTAGCCAGTGAAGGTTTTTCAGCGAATCAGTGGCACTGGCTCTCCGATGGAGACCAAGAATGGCTCGTGCAGACGAATTTTGAACAATTTGCAAGAAGATATTCCGGCAGCCCGAGATAGAGCACATTAGCATAGTCTAAACGGGAGCCAATTAAAGCATGCACGGTGGTTTTCCTATGATCAAGGGAGAGCAAAGGGAGAAACTTTCTAAGCATTTTAGGCAGGCCGAAACACTTTCCCACTAGGCCAAGGATCTGAGGCTTCATAGTGAGGCCGTTATCAATCTGCACCCCAAGATTCTTAGCCTTGGAAGAGGCCGCTGACGGAGGGAACATGGCTGCCAGCCACCACGACTGCCACCTGGGGACAGCCGAAAAATAACACCTCCGATGATGTTTGTTATGTGGGAATCTAGAACTCTAGTGAAATTATCCCGATTCATGCCCATATATAGGTATAATTTACCCAATCCTTATATAAGCATAAAGAATCATTACCTTATTTAGTCTTAGCCCGTGCAGCCCAAATACGGCTTGGCTACTTCCACTAAACTCCGAGAATCCACAACGATTTCTTGGAAAATCTAGCCTTCAGCAGTCAGGGACTTCCCCCTGCCTGAATACTAATTTATCCAAGAACTCCTGGAGTTTTCAAGGAACTGAGGCACTAGTGGCGATATTATATCCAATCTTACGTCAAACTCGGCACCTTCAAAGTATAAATATGGCTACATTTGCTCAGTCAAACACACGGTGGTTTTAGGAGCAGATCGACTAACTACTTGCCAGACGCCCTGCTGCTGCAAGTGCCGAAGGAAGCCGACCCTCCAAGTGACGCACTGAGAAGACTCTGTCTTTTCTCTTGCTGAGAAATCCAGCTCCGGTGTTTCCAGGCTACCCTTGCGGGTTGCTGGGGAGCAACCTGCAACCAAAACCAAGGTACAGAGCTGATTAGACCCGTAGAGAATTCTTGGAACAGATTCTTGGCAGAAAATACTAGACTTATGCTACACCACACTTACTCCTTCCTCGTACTAGACTTAGATTAGGTACACCGGGGTAGGCGTATTTTAGACGCACCAGTTGAATACTTTAAGCCACAATTTGATCACTGTCTGTATTTTATGCATTTTATGTTTATGGCTTAGAAACCATATCATGCTCTTACAGTACTATTTTATAATACTATTCAAATTATATGCATTGTACTTCTTAACTAGCATTTTAATTGTAGCAGTGCATTTCTTATGCTTAAGAAATAAGACTGTTCAACAAATACTTTTATTGAAAACGCCCGTCTCTCTATTTCTAAAGCAACTCTGGTGAAACGAAGCATGCACATCTGACTGAGTGAAATAGACAGCTACGTTTCATGCTGGGGAAACAAAGTTGTCATGTTATATGGTTGTCAGAGACTAATCCCTTCTTGTACTTTCGAGAAAGTGTCTAGTGACCTCTGAGCTAGCTGGCACTCACAATTAAGTCTAATATATTAGGTAGAGACCTAGTCGACATAAGTCCTACGTCTAAGCTGCAGGATATATTATTCCAATGAGCAGAGCATATTGGGAATATAGGAAGTACACTACATGTTGTTCAGGCTGATTTCGGTTTGCAAATGTCATTCCCATTCAACTAAAATGTTTGCCTGATTGCTTAAATGGACACTCTTACAATGTGCCAAGTATTCATGGACAATTGAGTATCAAGCTTATACTGAGATGTGCACTTTCTTGCAGCACACATGTCACCCTTAGAAAGCATAATGTTTTAACAAATAGGTTTATAGTTGACACAAGATTTAGTATAGATGTGAATTTTATAGATGTGCTTTTTCTAGTTAGATGTGCAATTTGTAGATGTGTATTTTTGTTTTATATATGTGTGCTTATAACAATTTAGATATAGTTGTGTACATCATACTTATTGAAATGTCTTGAATGATGAATAGATCTCAAATACACATAATTATCACACATTGATTATTGATGTCCTGCTAATCATATTTTAATTTCTCAGGACGATTCGTAGGCAATTCTAAATTGTTGGAATAGTACTGCAGGGCGTACTATCTCTGGCCTATACGTGATCCCAGTTCCAGTGAGGACAGCATTCAGTGTGGCTGTACTCCGGAGCAAAAGAATGTTGTATTGTTGGAAGCAAAACCAAATTGACGCTGATGGGCAGCATCATAACCCAGAATGAGCTACCGCCAGGTGGTACAGAAATAGTCAAATGCCTCGTAATCTAATTAGTGATGCGCATGAATGGATGAACGAGATTCCCACTGTCCCTATCTACTATCTAGCGAAACCACAGCCAAGGGAACGGGCTTGGTAGAATCAGACCCAGTTGAGCTTGACTCTAGTCTGGCACTGTGAAGAGACATGAGAGATGTAGGATAAGTGGGAGGCCCTCAGGCCGTCGGTGAAATAAGACAATCTTATTGTTTTTTCACTTACCATGTGAGGCAGGGGGCGAGCCCTGTGGGGCTCTCGCTTCTGGCTCAAAGCACCCGGTGCCCGCCGGGCGCCACCTGCTCCGGGGACAGTGGCAGGTGGGAAGTTTGACTGGGGCGGTGCACCTGTCAAACGATAATGCAGGTGTCCTAAGGTGAGCTCAGGGAGGACAGAAACCTCCCACAGAGCAGAAGGGAAAAAGCTCGCTTGATCTCGATTTTCAGTATGAATACAGACCGTGAAAGCGGGGCCTAACGATCCTTCTGACTTTTTGGGTTTCAAGCAGGAGGTGTTATAAAAGTTACCACAGGGATAACTGGCTTATGGCGGCCAATCGTTCATAGCAACGTCACTTTTTGATCCTTCGATGTCGGCTCTTCCTTTCATTGTGAAGCAGAATTCACCAAGCGTTGGATTGTTCACCCACCAATAGGGAACGTGAGCTGGGTTTAGACCGTCGTGAGACAGGCTAGTTTTACCCTACTGATGATCTGTTGTTGCAATAGTAATCCTGCTCAGTATGAGAGGAACTGCAGGTTCAGACATTTGGTGTATGTGCTTGGCTGAGGAGCCAATGGGGCAAAGCTACCATCTGTGGGATTATGACTGAATGCCACTAAGTCAGAATCTCCCCTAAACCGTAACGATACCGCAGTGCCGTGGAGTCTCGGTTGGCCTGGGATAGCCGACCTCTCTCGGGGGGGCCTGTGCGTAGAGCCGCTCGCTTGGGGACCGGAGCGCGGACAGAAGGGGGCCGCCTCCATCGCCCTTAGTGCACTGCAAGTTCGTGGGGCACTCGGTGCTAAATCATTCGTAGACGACCTGATTCAGGGTCTGGGTTTCGTAAGTAGCAGAGCAGCTACCTCGCTGTGATCTATTAAAAGTCATCCTCTGAGCCAAGCTTTTGTCTCTCCGTGCGTGGGTGCCCGCTGAGGCCTCCCTTCACCACACCCAGAGGTGGCTCCCTCTGCCACCAGGCCGACGGGAGGGATGTGGAGGAGGTAATGCGGGCCCTCGGGAGGCCGCCTCTACCACGTGCACCTCCCCTCCCGTCCCTGCCCCACCGGGGTACGGGGATGGGGGCCACCATCCTTGAAGGGTCGGCAGGGTGACCAGATGACCTGGGCCACCGGCCTGGCATCCTCTTCCCGCTGTTCCCAGGCAAGTCGGGCAGGGAGATGAGCAGCAGCCACCCGGGGGAAGGAGCCTCCAGAGCAGCTGCCTCGGTGCGACTGGCCACCCTCACCAGACTGCAAGGGCGACTGGGTATGGCACCCTCCCAGGCCATCTGGGCGCTGGGTCGTCCCGGGCCATCTGGTTGCCTGGCTACGTGACCAGATGACCCTGCGGGCCGGGCGACCAGATGGCCCTGCAGGCTGAGTGACCAGATGGCCCTGCGGGCTGGCGGCCGGGCTAACTCCACTTTTTGTCCTTCCCCAAAGTTCTATAATAGTCGAGGAAAATGGGCTCCCCGGGCAGGCCGACGGGGAGAGGACGTGGCCTGGGCTTAACCCTCCTTGGTTCCGGCCGAGGGTCTGGGTGCTGGGGACAGGGGTCCACAGGGGCCCGGGGAGGCTCTCCCTGGCCTGGCTAGGGCTCTGAAGCTGGGTAGCGGGCCTGGGGCTTGAGCTCCATCTGGCGACCCTGGGGTGCATGAGCCCCCCGTCCTGCAAGCCATCAGAGGCTCAGGGCGCTGGGGACGGGGGTCCACCGGGGCCCGGGGAGGCTCTCCCCGGCCTGGCTAGGGTTTGGAAGCTGGGACTGGGGCTTGAGCTCCATCTGGCGGGCCCCGTGGTGCGTGAGTCCCCCTTCCTGCCAGCCATCAGAGGTTCCGGGTGCTGGGGACGGGGGTCCACTGGGGCCCGGGGAGGTTCTCCCCGGCCTGGCTAGGGTTCAGAAGCTGGGACCGGGCCCGGGGCTTGAGCTCTGTCCAGCAGACCCTGGAGTGCGTGAGCCCCCCCTGCAAGCCATCGGAGGGTCCGGCCGCTGGGGACGGGGGTCCACTGTGTCCCGAGGAGGCTGTCCCCAGCCTGGCTAGGGTTCGGAAGCTGGGACTGGGGCTTGAGCTCCGTCCAGCGGGCCCCGTGGTGCGTGAGTCCCCAGTCCTGCAAGCCATTGGAGGGTCCGGGTGCTGGGGACGGGGGTCAACTGTGTCCCGAGGAGGCTGTCCCTGGCCTGGCTAGGGTTCGGAAGCAGGGACCGGTCTGGGGCTTGAGCTCTGTCCTGCGGGCCCAGGGGTGCGTGAGCCCCCCCGTCCTGCAAGCCATCGGAGGGTCCGGTGCTGGGGACGGGGGTCCACTGTGTCCCGAGGAGGCTGTCCCCAGCCTGGCTATGGTTCGGAAGCTGGGACCGGGCCCAGGGCTTGATCTCCATCCGGCGGGCCCCGTGGTGTGTGAGCCCCCCTTCCTACAAGCCATCAGAGGGTCTGGAGGCTGGGGACAAGGGGTCCACTGGGGCCCAGGGAGGCTCTCCCCGGCCTGGCTGGTTTCAGACGCAGGGATTGGACCAGGGAGCAGGGGTGGCTGGCTTTATCCACTATGCTGGAAGAGCGGAGTTTCTGCCCACCCCTATATAGCATCAGCAGTGGAGGCTTCTCTCTCACAAAGAGCAGCTGCAGGACAGGTTGCAGGGGCAGAAGCTTCTCTCACACAAAGAGCTGTTACCGGACGGGCGGATGCATTACATGTTACTCACAGTCAAAGAACAAGTAGGTTCTTTAGCAGGGCAAATTTCCTTATTTTTTAGAGAAAGCTTCACTTGTGCTTCGTCTTTTCTTTACACTAAATTAAATGAAAGCATATGTTTGTCCTGTATTTTACCAAAAGAAAAGTACAAACAGCACGATGCTCTACAGAAAACAATAAACACTTGGCCTCTGCTCTCCTTCATTTATATCTGTTTGCTCCTTTTTCATTAATTCATTAATATGAAAGTCTCTGATGATCTTAACAGGCAGTGTGCCTGGCTTTGTCAGTGTTTGCTTAAATGCTTTCATTTGTGTTTGTCAGAACAATATGAGTAGGGTTACATTAAAGGTAGTGAATCAATGTTCTTTTTGTTTCTTTTCCTCTTCCAGAAACTTTCATTGAGAATCACAGACTCAGTTTAATCGTCAGGATGGGACGTATTGAATCTATAATGGACATTCTGCAGCACGAGGGCATACTCAAAAAGGATGAGATTGAAGAAGTTCTTGCATTAGAGATCACCAGCCGTCAGAATGCAAGGCTGATTCAGATGGTGCTGAACAAAGGAACTGAGTCTCAACAAAAGTTCCTGAACGCCCTTCAACGAACAGACCTATGTTTTTACAATGACCTGATGAAATCTAACTGATTGGAACTCAGGAACGATAGATTCTGCCTTTTTTTAATGATATGGAGCAATCAGAGATGGAACCTTTGTTACACTCACCCGGCACAACCTCACTTGCACGAAATGAGTAAAATGTGATCCCTTCTTATCCAATGACCTGGAGCAAAAGAAGACAGGCCTTTAGTTATACAGACTTAGATTCACTAAGGACTTGGTTTATCCGTGCATCACACAAGGCGATGCAGGGCAACGCAAGCCCTTTTTACAGGTTTGCTAACCCACACCGAGCCACCTTGCATGGCCATATGTGGCTTAGTCAATGTACAGTAACACGAGGCAGCGCAAGTTGATGACTTGCGTTGCTCCGCACAAGGAAAGAAATACATAGTGGGAGAATGGGGCCCGATTTATCATCATTTGACACAGCTGCAGGAAAGCCTCCTTCGCTGTGCTGCGCTGTGTCAAATGGAGGGTGTAGAAATGTGCCATATTTACCAGCATATGGTGCCCACCTTTTTCTCTATCTGCGCTGGTGCATAGTGTGCGGTGCTGCCTAGCACCAACGCAGGCAGTCTTGCCCCATGGTTCAAGGGTATCAGCATTGTAGGCAGGATTGTTTTTGTGCAGGAAGGGACACCTTCCTACCATAAAAAAATAATCGGAGGCATTTTCTTTCTTTCTATGTTTGCTGCAAAATGCACAAAGAGAAATCACGAGGGGAAATATGGATATTCCTCTTTGCTGTGCATCTACCAGGCAGGCATAGCAGCATTCTGATGCATTCCCAGGGTACCTGTCTCGATCAATCTGCGATACATGAAAACACCCACTCTACACCCAGGTATCACCTTCACAGGTGCAAAGTAACGCAAGGCAGCGGCGTGCGCAACCATGTGTTACTCCACATTTACCAAGCAGCACAGTACTATGCAAGGTGGCCTTGCTGACTTAAAGGTCACGTTGCCCCTGCGTCACCTGCATGACTCAAGGGCAATGCAATCCCATGATACTGCTGGGCTGGGTGTTCCCACACATGCACCGATACATGTTGGCATATTCCTCGATTTAATAAGACTTGTAATTTTGAGAATGAGTCAAAATGGTACACATTCCCATAGGGACACAACAAGAAGAAATATATTTATTTTTCCTTGCATTTTCCTCTTTCTAAGTGTGCTATTTCAACCCAGAAAAGCTTCGTCCTTTCTTACCTAGTGACCCAGAGCATCACAAATCAACATGTATTGTGATACAGTAACCTAGAAAAAGTCACTGAGAAGAGTTCAGGCAAGTGACCTGGAGCAGTGACAGATAAACTCTGTGCCATGCAATGTCCACTCGCAGCCTCACTGAAAGGAAATCAAGAAAGTTAGAGGCTATCTTGTCCAGTGACCTGGAGCAATCACCCTTTCCGAGGCAGTCACAGGTAGATCCTTTGTTGTGCATCACACTGGGGTATCATTGCTGAGAGGAAATCAGGATAGATCGATCTTTTCTTATCCAGTGACCTGGAGCAATCACACTAAGATGATGTAAGACACGATGGACTCTCTCCCCTTTCCGAGGCAGTCACAGGTAGATCCTTTGTTGTGCGTCACACTGGGGTATCATTGCTGAGAGGAAATCAGGAAGGATCGATCTTTTCTTATCCAGTAACCTAGAGCCGTCACACCGACAAGATATTAGACTTTTTCGTATTCAGCTACACTGATGATATCAGGATGTCTTTATTTGTTGTCAAATAAATTTTATATAAAATCATTACAGACTGTCAGACATTTTTTGAGCTATGTTTAGTGTGCTATTTTTAATTCCATTGAAGCTAGCTATTCCAACTCTTCTAGTGCTATTCCTGAGTGCACAAACTGTGTAGTGATTACATTTGTAGGGTCTCAAAACAGAGGGTTGTCCCAGGTCTCAGTAAGAGATTGTGAGTGGGGGTCTCCTTGTAGGAATCTTGGGCCAGAAAGTCTTCTTCAGTGTTCCTGTGCCTTTATCTTTCTCCTCATTGAGCCCAACAATCCTACAAGCCCACTGTGGGGCCTCCTTGTTGAAGGGACTGAGTCCCCAAAGAAGCCTCTGAGGTTCAGGGGGCCCCCAAAGACACCCCTCTTAAGGAGAGCGGCTGTTGCAGTCTCTGACCGGGTTGTGTGGGACTGGCAGCGGTTGCAGCATGATTTCTCACAGAGGGACAGGCTTCTTTCCCTGTGCCCTCTGGGGAGAGTTTTCCTTTGGTCTACCCCTAGTAAAAGGTTCTGCAGCCTCTCTTATCTGGATTTCTCTCACTCACGGTCATAGGATGTGTGAAGGATAAGCATACACATAGGCACAGATTTAGTAACGTTCAATGGAATGCAGGGAAGCAGGCAAAGTTGCTGCACTGAATTGCGTAAAACGAAGAGAAATGTGCCATATTTGCTAAGACGTAGCGCTCTTCTGCTCCCTCGTAGCACTTATGGTGTGCATGCTCCGTAGTACCCATGCAGGCATACCCGTGCCATGAGGCAAAGGTATCTGTGTTACGGGCAGGATTGTTTTTGTGCATGAATTCATACCTTCCTGCACAAGATCAATCCTTAGGGGCAATTCCCTCTTTCTCTGTATGCTGCATTCTGCAGCACCTGCAGAAAGAGGAAATAACAAGGAGAAATAAAGATATGTCTCCTTGTTATCCCTCTCTCTAGCAAGGCAAACCATTTTGATGCAACTCCAGGTTCCAGTGCCTCAATTTCCATGATGGGGATGAACGTGAACACTCATGCCCCCCCCATGGAATGCCTTCAATAACAAAATATAATGCAACACATAGCCAACTGCTGTGTTTTCCTATATTTCTCTACAAAGTCCTGTGAGGCAGCGCAAATAGTCCCTTGTGTGGCTTTATAAATACCATTTAAGGAGTTGTGTTGCCTTGCTACTATTTGCTGCACACAAGGACAACACAAGTTCTTAGTAACCATGACCCTTTCTGTTTTGTGCTTTAGAGTATAAGGACTGTAGGCCAGATTTATTAAGGGCTTGTGTTACCCTTGCATCACCTTGCAACAAGCCCTTAAATGGAGATTTACTATGCCGGCAGAGCCACCTTGCCTATCTCTGCGTGACATAGTAAATCTGGAGTTACACAAAGCAGCACAAGTCGCTCCCTTGAGTTACTCTGCCCTGGGAAGGCGTTCCATGTGTTGAGCAAGGAGTTAAATAAATAAATAAATTCATGGTTTGCAAAGAGCAGCAAATCACCTATGAGTGATGTTTTACTGAACCAGACGCCATGCTGTGACTCGCTGGAGCTACCGCACTCCATATATGGAAATTATAATTTTCTGCCACAAGACACAACATGAAGCACACATGAGAAGACCTCTCGTGTTTTGAGCACTGAAGAAGCCCAAGGTGGACGGAGCGTGTTGGCTACCAATGTCATGCTGTGATTTTAAAGAAAAATGAATGAATAAAGAATGAAAGGAATTTTGGAAGACGGAACTACTCCTACATTTGTTGTCTGAAATGAAATTGACCTACTTTTCTTACACATATGGTCCATATTTAACGTAGATATGTGACTGTATAGCTGTGTGCGGAACGAATATTGAACCTTACATTGCATGTGTTTACAACGCATTTGATTACAACACGGTCGTTATATCGACTGCGTTGTTACATTGAAGTACATTACAACGCAAGTCATTACATCGACTTGCTGTAGAGGGTGCACTGGACTTTTTAATAGTATAATTTACCAATCAGGTGTCTGTTAAGCGTGACTACTCACCCGTCAAGGGTTTGAAGGAGGTGCGGGGGGGAAGTGTTGCAGGTTCCAGTCCATCAAGGAGGAGGTCTGTCGAAGAGTCAGGTTTTGAGGTTTCTTGTGAAGATGGTATGCGATATTGTCTGTCGGAGGATGTTCCAGGCTCCGGCCACGAGGGAGGAGAAGGAGCGACCTCCCAATCTGATCTTTCTAGTGTGGGGTACCACGGAGTAGGAGAGCTGGGCTGATCATAGGCTCCTTTAGGGTGCGTGGAATTTGAGTCGGCTGTTCAAGTATGCTGGTTAACCCTTTCATATATATAACTGTACTGCGTTCTTTTACTTATGATTTATATATGCTGTTATTTTAATGATGGCATATTACGTATTTTGACTTTAAAACTTACATAAAACCTTCCAAATAGTTCTTTTGTCTGTCATTCTTATAAGAATTGTTGGACTTGGCCCTTCTGGCAGGTTCACCCCTGAACTTTTTTGCATTTGAACTCTGAAATAATTATAATGATTTCTGGTCTTGGCACACTTTAGCACTGTGGCGCAGTGTATAGTGCGTGCGCTCTCTGAGTGCGTGTATGAGATTGGCCTGCCCTCCCATAGGAATACATGGGGAATGTATGTGTCCATGTTAGTTCCTGATGCGTGGGGAGTGCAGGTGCGAGTTTGGTATGTGCGGACTTGTGTGATTAAATGCTGCGCAATGATGTGTGCGGCGTGAATGTGTCTAGTGTGGAAGTCCCACTTCTAGAAGTTGGCATGTTTGTGTAATTTGTGTCTGGCGTGTGATTGGCTGGAGCTGGCTGGTGAGCCTGGCTCCAGGAGTCAGGATGGGTCTGCCCCGGTGGTGAGTGTTGAGATTAGCATGCTGATGTGAGGGAGGGGCTGCACCTGGGACCTGAATAGGGCTGGACTTTCCCCACACAATTCTGGCTCCACCCCCTGTGGTGCGTCTAATGACCCTAGCATGGCCAGTGAGTAGTAAGAGGGGCTGAGCCCATCAGAGTGCTCCCAAACCATCTGCGTCTGGTTTTGCCCCACCCTGCACCTTTAGACAAAGGAATTTTGTGTATAAAAAGAGGCTGTGACCTCTTGTAAAATGTTCTGGTTTCCTGACTTGAATCTACCAGGGGCGTGCTGCTGCTGGGGCCATGGGGAAGTCTTGCCTACCTGGGCCCTGCCCAGCCCCTGGATGCCCTGGATATTGGAGGATTTCTTGGGGACCCCTCTGCCTTGCCTGGATGACTTCTCTCTGGGACCCTTCTGTCTTTCCTGGGGAACCTGGAAGACTCTCCTTTGCTGGGAGCTGTTTTTGCTCCATCTCTTTGCCCCAGGACCTTTTTAGCTTAGCGCTTTACTTCACCTTATCAATGCCAGCTGATGGAGAGCGCTTTATTTTACTATGCCTGGAGCCCCTTAATTTTGAGGAAGGACTCTCCTTGTACTGCCCTTGCAGCGCTGCGCTGCAGCGTGTTCTGAGGGACTCCCCCGCTTTCGCTAATTTCGTGCAGGTGCCCACCCTGCCTCATGCCGGCTAATTTACTGTGGTGCGTTTCTTCAGAGCAGTGTTGCGTCAGATCATTTTCTAGCAGAAGGCTGTCGAGGGATTGGATGAGGAGCGGGTTATTTGTTTCATTCTATCTGATGTTGAGATCGCCCAGGATAATGTTGTTGGCGTTGTTGAGCGCGCATTGGGTGATTGGGTTGGAGAGCTGCATTCCGAATTCATTTAAATTGCCTGGTGGGTGGTAGAGGAGATGGCATAGTATTGAACTCTTTGCGCATGATTTGATGTTGATTGAGAGGCATTCGAAGGAGCTGTACAAGCACGATGAGCTTTCCCTGATAGCGAGATTACTTTTATGAATGATAGCTACGCCTCCACCTCTCTGCTTACGATGGTCTTTGTGGGTTATTGAAAATCCGGGCATCACCAGCATGTCCATGATGGGCACTGCCAGGGAGTTGAGGCAGGCTTCCGTGATAAAAGCTACATCTAGGTCATGGGAGAGGATAGCTTCTGCTAATTCTGTTGCATGTTTGGAGGCAGATCTGCTGTTGATGAGCATGCATTTGATGCGGGGTTCTTCATCGGACCTCGACTTGCTGGGTTGGGCTCTGGTTAGGGAAGTTAGGTGTGCCGGGGGTCTGGGGAATCTAGAGGGGGGATGTTCCCTGCCCACTCCTGTGATTACTTGAATAGAGGACTTGGGTGAGGAGATCAACATGGGGTCCTGTGTTAGGGCAGGTGGAATCCCTCTCTGTGAATGCTGTGAGGTGTTCTGGTCGGGGGTCGTTGGGTGGTCGTAGGATGAGGCGAGTATGATCGCTTCCTGGGGGGAAAGGGAGGGTTTCACTCTTCTCGGTCTGTCTGCTCGCTTCTCTGACTCAGGTATAGTGACGGCGGAAGCGATCTAGGGGGAGCGAGGGTCAGGTTGGGGGGAGGCGATTTGTGTAGTCTGGGAAGGGTGGGGGTAGGGGGGTGAGCGGGTTGTTGGGTGGACACTTCAATTTTGGCTAGGGAAGAAAGGGTTTCGTTCAGGCCTTGGACCAGGGTTTCGAGCTGAGCTTCCAGAAGGATGAGCGGTGCGAGATGTTGTTTGTGTGAGTAGGAGGAGGAAGGAGGATGGTGCTCTGTGTTGGTGGTGAGTGTGTGCTAGTAGCGATGTTTCTGGTATGGAACAGAGGACGTGGGTGAATTGACTCTGTGGTTTCAGGATGAGCTTCCCCAAAGCTGTCTCGATGTGTCTGGTTATTAGAGTGGGTGGGAGGGGGAGGGAGGTTGTTGTTCAGAGTTGGGGAGGAGTGTGCTGCATTGTCTTGAGGGATGTGTGAGGGCGAGCCGCAAGTGACGATATTTCTAGGGGGGAAAAGGGAAAATGGTAGAGCTATTTCTAGTTGGGTGATAGGCTGCGCTGTGGGAGGTTCGGCGGGCCAAGGAGCCATTGAGGGTGGGAATGTGAGTGGGGCTCTACTCTGGTGATCTGACTATCGTTGCTGGGGGTGTGGAGTTGGGCGACTGTGGGGGGATTCTCTAGCTGGGTATGTGAATAGGGCCCTACTCTGGTTTGATGACTGTGATTGATGGTGGGGTGGAGTTGAGCGGCAGTTGGAGCTCTCTCTAGTTGGGTGATTGGCTGCTCTGTGGGAGTATGCAGGGACGGGTCATGGGGCCATTGTGAATGGAGATGGGAGTGGGGCTCTCCTGTGGTGTGTTGAGTCTGAATGGAGGAGGGGTAGAGTTGGGCTGCGGAAGACACCTTCATAGCGGGGGACGTTTGGTGCTGGTAGTCATTGGGAGGCGGGGTTGGGGTATGGGGTGGGGGCACAAGCGGGGTCCTGTGACTTGCTAGGAGTTGGAGTTTGGCCCGTAGAGCGTTCCATGCCTGTGGTAGGATAAGGGATGAGGTCCTCTTTAGCGTGAGGAAAAGGGAGTCAAAGAACTTGAGGTTCTCATTTTTTGCCTGTATCAGGATAGCGCCATTCTCGAAAATGGTTGTGGAAATGGAGCCGGTGAGGGTCTGGTGTTTTTGTAGGGAGATGGTTAGTTTACGACTGTGAGCTGTGATGGTGGTTTTGGTGACTAGGAGGTGAGCGTTAAGGCTGTTGACCCAGTGGTCGGGTCTGACGGTGTAAAAGATGAAGTCCATTTTTAGCTGCCCTCCAGAATGGGCAGTGGTATGTGTCTAAGCTTAGTGTTTCCGGGAATTGTCTGATAATTCTGAGTCCCATTGCTTTGATTTCAAAACACTTGCAACATCTACAATAATTTGCAAATTGACTTTCCAATGGTTAGCATTGCTATTATGATGCACTTATATACATCTTTTTTACATTTACAGTCTGTTGAAAAGTATTGTGCTGTCTACAACCAAAAAGTTTCAGCAATTTATACAGAAAACTTTATGGTAAGGATCTTTTCTGAGTTGCCTCCACTATGTTCGAAAGCTGGCTATGCACCATCAGGGATGTGGAATTCCTATATCCCGACGCACAGGACATATTGTTTGGGATCGAGGGCAACAAGTTTTCTTGTGTATTATAACCTTGGAACAAGTAGGCCCAACTCCCAGCAGCACAAACCCTTTGGCTACCAGTTAGCAGTATGACATAATGGGTCAGGGAAGGGCACTGTCTGCAGTTAAGGTAATATGTTTGCCCTTATGTTAATGGGATGCCCTAGGGTAACCACGCGCTATACAAGATTCCAAATAATAATAATATTAATAATGCTTTTCAAACCTGTATTTATGCTTCATTAATTGAATGCCTTTACTATTCGGCTGCACACTCTAAGTAAATGTTGTAAGCTCTCACTGCACTACTGTGAGTAGCTGTAGTACACAAAAGCATACAGCTCTGAAACATGTCTGACCCACGTATACTTATCAGGAACTCTTGCACCTCTCAATGATCACCATGATATATTTATTGGGCCAGGGCGATCAAAAATTCACATTTACTTTGTCCTTGGAACAAGTAGTCCCAGCCCCTGCAGCACAAATCCTTGAGCTGACAATTTTCAATAAAACGTTCTGGAGCAGGAATGGGAACTGTCTACTGCCAAGGTAATATTTGTGTCCATATGTTAATGGCCTTCCAACTTCTACAACATTGATGCAAAGTCATTATTATTAGAGTGAGTGTTCAAAATAAATGTTGTAAGCTGAGACTACACTACTGACAGTTTTTCCATTATAAAAAGTGTACACACATTTGCAAAGTTTACTACTATGATGCTATGATTCCTGCTCCCAGAATGCTCTGAGATTTGATGCAAATAATTGCAGAAGGTTAAAAGCAAGATTGATGATTCTTTGCTTTCAAACTAAAATGCTCATAAAAAAGAGAAAACAGGAAAAAAACATTTTGCTAAACTACTATAAAATTTCAGTTACCATTTTTTTTTGCAGAATCATTTAGTAACGTGTTGATCCATACTAAAAAAAACTCATGGAAAATCTCTGTAACTAGTTACAAAAAGATTATGGAAAACAAAATTAATCAAGCATTGGCAAAGGCAGTAAGTCTGAAATTGATGGTCAGCTTTTTAGTTTTGTCATTGTGTGACTTGTTTTGGCATCGTGTTTGTAAAACGTTATTGCTGTGGAAGCTGCTGGGCCCTCACCATTATAACAAACTTTGTCAAAAACAAAAAATATTTTGGTTTTAAAAAGCACAAACTTTCACAGTAGTTACTGGCACTGGACAAAACTACTTTATGTGCCGATATGCTCCTTCTAAAACCGCATATTCTGACCCTCGAATTAATTGCAATACATATAAAGTTTTTTTTTCAACAAGCTATTCACCTTTAAACCATGCAGTATTAATTACAACTTACTTTTTACTTTCTTCTCAACAGGCCCAATATTTCGAATGCAGCAGATGACTCCACCTTCAATCCGCAAATGTAAATCATACTTACCTGTTACTGCCTATATATGTTAAAAAAAATTTCATTATTTTGGGTCTAAACATACCTTTTGCATTAGTACTATGAAATAGTGGTGTAAAAATATCATTCATTCTATTGTCAGATATTTAGCTTGCTGACAGTGGAATTACCACTACTTTTTAGACTACCATTGAACAATATTGTGTAGAGCAGCGGTGTTACTTTTTGACCTTCAAAGAGGAAGTTTTAAATGTATATTTCAACAGGTAAACAAAATAATTGCTCAATTTCAAAAAGAAAATTAAGTAGGAATGTTAGAGGAACTCTGGTCCAACTCTAAAAGGATTGTGCAAATCGTAACTGGTGAAAAAAAGTGTGTCTCACCATTACTTTTTAAGATAATTTAGACACAAGACTAGACTGCAGGAGTGTGCACATATCTAATTAGATACCTTGCATGTGATCATATGTTACTAAAAACATACTTATGCACTTTTTATGCTGGACAGTGTTGCTTCTAAACACCCTTTCACTGTTTCCTCCATACCTTCAAAAACGATTTCATAGATTTACATGCATAGTCTTTCAGGTCTGTATATATGTAATGTAAAACAATCGTACTTGTTTTTCTTTTGTCACTGACATATATAAACTCATCAGTCACTCCTATGTCAAGCTTTTACAATCCTGAATGCTACGTTTTCTGTGAAAGGATGCCCATGCATAACAATGTTAAGTTTTCTTTAGCTGCATGCATACATGTAGTGTAACCTGACAAACACTTTTAAATGCTACCCTCCCACTAATTCTAAATGCGGATGTAGAATTCAACTGTTCTTCACAAAATAAAATTGGACGTCACTAACTACCAAGTGTTTCTGTATTATGAACGCTCTAATGTGTCCCTTAAAGATTCTAGCAAAGTCCAGACACATACTAACTGAAACACACCAACCATTAGTAACCTGTTAAATTTACCAAACAACTCTTTCAAGGTGTGATCAATCCAAAAAATCCTCCTTTGGCACAGCAAATATAGTGCAACACTTAAACAACTTGTACCCCAACAACTTTGCTTCACTGCAACACAGAGATTGCAGAACAACCCACTTACTGCTGCATCTTAAGCAAACAGTCCATACTCACATATTGATCTTCAATTTGGTAATCTTAAATTTCTATGCATTTATTGCGATGAACTTTTGTGTTACGTGAAACAGTTTATCAACCTCATCAAAAACAAGAAACAGGAGCATCGCTGTCCTCAGCATTAGTCAGTAGACATTTATACACACACCTACTTGATGCCTTTCTTGGCTATGGGCATCAACTATTCTATTTCATATTCGTATTCAAAGTGCAGACCCTTTATCAAGCCTTTTTGCTGTAACAACTACCCCAGCCAAAGACAGTAAGATATTTCCACTCTTGCTGCCTATCTTGGCTGGGGTTATCAATTATTCTTGAATTTCATATTCTGTTTGAAAGTCAAGGTCATTTTTCGAGCCTTTTTGTTGTAGCTTCTTCGCCAGCCGAAGGCAGTGGGAAATTTGCACACTTGCTGCCTTTCTTGGCTGGGGTTATCAATTATCCTTCTTGCAATACAAATTCAAAGTACAGGCACTTTATTGAGCCTTCTTGGTAACTACTACCCGTTAATGGCAGTGGGTAATTTGCACACTTTCAGCCTTTCTTAATTTTTTTACATTATTCATCTTCCACTCAATCAACACATCATCTACACATACACACACCTACTTTCTACCTTTGATGGCTATGGTTAACAACTATATTCTTCTATTTCATATCCATATTCAAAATGCAAGCCCTTTATCGAACCTTTTTGTTGTAGCTACTACTGGTGCAGAAAAATACCCAGAAAGTTTTACATGCTATCATACAAATATAGTTCTTTTTTTGACCACTAAACTTAGTTCTCAAAAAGAAATTCAGCTTTCCTTCTACATTAAGGACAGCATTGAACCAGCCTTGCTTTAATTAAGGCAGCGACAATTGTACTCTGTTCTCAGATTCTGTTAACTTTGACAAAATAACGTTCATCGATTCTTGTGTCAACAACTGCCTTCAATCTACACTGCAGACAGCTGGGTTCACAACTTCAATTCAGTTTTCCTACTACATCAAGGACAGCATTGTTTTCAGCTTTGCTTTCCTTAAGGCAGAGACAATTGTATTCTGTCCTCAAATTCTGTTAACTGTACAAAATTGCATACATCAATGTTTGTGTCGATTAGTACCTTCGATCTACATTACAGACAGCAGGGTTCACAACTTCAATTCAGTTTTCCATGTAAATTTCTCCTGACTATGTGTGCTGAGAAGTGCCTTCAATCAATTCTGCGCTCAGTAGAGCTCATAACTAGATACCAAGAGCGCCAGCACTACAGAAAACATTGAATACAATCTTGATTTACTTAAAACACAGACAATTGCACAATATACTCAGATTTTCTTAAACTTTGAACACTAGGAAATTCAGCTTTCATTTATTTAATGCGGACAAAATTCTACTATATCTGTTTCACATTTTGTTTAAATAAGTGACACAAAACATTCATCTATGTCTGTTATCAACTACCTTCAATCTACACTGCACAGTGAACTTGAAGCTCACCGCCAAGGATACTACTTACTCAGCGCACCATAAATCATCACAAACAGGAGTGAACACTTTTATGTCTTAGTGAGACATACTGTCTCTTTTAAATGGAATTGATGCAGAATTCAATCAACAAAAGATATTACTTCAATTACTTTACCTCACCCGACCACACATCATCACAGGGTACGTTCAAGCTCAGCACCCGAGGTATTACTAACTCAGTGCACCACAAATCATCACCATGTGACCGTACTGAATGAGATGACTTATTTAGAAAAAAATACATCATACTTTTTGAAAATATACTTCAACTTACTTCTGTGAATGGACAACCAATATTTATTAGAAAACTTGATTTTAAAGATTTTGCTACCAATCCGTGCTGCTTGGACCACACATCATCACACACTCCACAGAACTTTGTTGCTCTAGATGCACACGTGCTTCCTTTCTTGGATGGGATTATCAATTATTTCTCAATTTCAAATTCTGATTGAACGTCAAGACCCTTCATCAAACCTTTTTTTCATTTTTACTACCCCAGAAGAAGGTTAATACTCCAAAACTATTATGTAAAATTTAGCAAACAACTCTTTCAAGGGATGATCCATTAAAAAAATACTCCTTTGGCACACCAACTATGGTGCGACATGTAAAAACTAGCACCCCAAGAACTTCGCTTGAGCTGCAACACAGATATTGCAGGACTATCCACTTGCTGCTGCATCAAGCACATCAACTATTGCAACAGCATCTTCGGCAAGCAGTCCATACTCACATATTGATCTTAATTTTGGTTAACTTAAATTTCTATGCATTTATTGCGATGAACTTTTCTGTTACGTCAAATACTCTATCAACCTCATCAAAAATAAAAAAAAGGAGCATCACTCTCCTCAACATCTTTCACTACACATTTATCAAGCTTTTTTGTTGGGAGAACTACCCGATCCAAAGACAGTAGGAAAGGTGCACACTTGCTGCCTTTCTTGGCTGGCATTATCAATTATTCTTCAATTTCATATTCAGATTCAAAGTTAAGGTCCTTTTACGAGTCTTTTTGTTGTACCTACTACCCCAGCCGAAAGCAGTGGGAAATTTGCACACTTGCTGCCTTTCTTGGCTGAGGTTATCAAATACTCTTGAATTCATATTCTAATTCAAACTCATGTCCCTTTATCAAACCTTTTTCATGTAGATACTGCACGGCCAGAAGGCAGTGGGAAATTTGCACACTTGCTACCTTTCTTAGCTAGGCTTATCAATTATTCCTCATAAAATTCAAATCAAAGTGCAGGCCCTTTATTGAGCCTTTTTGGTAACTATTACTCGTCAATGAGTAGGTAATTTGCGCACTTCCTACCGTTCATGTATAATAAAAAGCTTAACAAAAGTCTACTTATATTAAAAAAGAGCCACTATGGTCTATGTTTATCAAATCTTCTGTTTCTTATCCTAATTCAAACTACAGACCCTTTATTGAGCCTTCTTGCTAACTACTACTCTTGAATGTCGACTGCCACCTGTTGTGGAAAAAGCTGCGCGCATGGGACATCTCTGAGAAGCTATTGAAAGGCATTCTGCTATCTTATTCAAACACCTGGCTAAGGAAAAAGGTAGGTGATGGGTCCAGGCTATCAAGGAAACTTACAACCACTAGAGGCCTCAAACAAGGGTGCGTCTTGGCCCCCCAACTTTTTAACTTGTTTTTATCTGACCTTTCTCCAAGACTGAATTGTATCAACTCCCATCCTCCGAAACTTGGCAAAATGAGGCTTTCCCACCTTGCCTATGCGGACGACATGGTACTGATGAGCCAAACCAAGATCGGCCTTCGAAGAAGTCTTAACGAAATGTCATCCTATATTGAACTAAACAACCTTGCAATAAACACTTCTAAGACAAAAACAATGGTGATTGGTAGCAAACAGAAAAGCAAACAGACAATTTGGCCTACCGGTAACCAACTCAAGGAGGTAAACAAATACAAGTACCTAGGTCTTTACATCGACAATTCAAAAGACCTCAAGGAGCAAAAGCTGTACATGTCTCAGAGAGCTAGCACACTCACATTTGCCTTTAGCTTGCTGGCTAAAAATCTAAAAGGTCCTTCATTTAAACCTCTACTAGCCGTAATGAAGGCAAAAATTTTGCCGACCTTATCTTATGCAAGTGCAGCCTTCCACGGCGGAGATGGAGAGGTATTAAATACATTGATAGTTTCCATGAACAAAAAAGTATTCCAGATTCAATGATCTGCCTTTCTGCACAGGTGCGCTTGGAATTCGGCCTAGTAAATGAAGAAATAGGCAGAATGTATACAACATTGAAAACCTGGTATCGCCTGAAGCAAAACAAAGCTGCATTAGAAATCAATGAAGCACTTTGGTCAGAATTAAACGAGGATAAAACCTCCGCGTTCAGTCAATACCTTTACAAATCTCTTTCAATCACAGGTACAATGGACCTATTGGACAAAAATCAACCGTACCAATCTTTTAAGCAAGTTACAAATAAAAGTTTTAAAAATCCATTTGTTAACTATGGACAAAAATACTTTTAGATCTCGGTTGCATGCCTGGATGGTGTTAAATAACTATGAGTTACTCGCTCCAGCAGCATACCAAGCGAAACATTTTCTATCACTGTAAAAAAGCTACTCCTGGTTCTTCGCTTTGGGTCACTACCGTCTCTGGCGGACCAGCCTGCCTGGATGCATTGAGATATAAAATCATGTCAGCTGTGCAATTTTCACAAAGAAGACTTTATCCATATAATTTGCACATGCAAGAATCTGCACAAAGAACGAGCAAGGATCCTAAAACCAAGCTTCAACGACAGAGGTATTAGATCCTTTAGAGCTGCCATAATGGCGTGTCTGAATCCTTTAGATGCTCCACTGAACGGCAGACTGATTACATTTCTCATGGTATTTAACAAGCTCTGCTAATTATGGTATTATGGTCTTCCAGCAACATGGACCTTCTTTTAAACATTGACTTTCTGAAATACTACGAAGAGACAAAGAGACTTGTATGTTTAATTCCTTTTTACCGTTCTTTCTTTTTTTTCATTTTTTTATTCTTCTCGTTCTTCTTTTTTCCTTTTACAACATTTGTTTTTTTTCTTTTTGCAATTGTCATTGTCTTAAATTGTTATGGTTTTAACTAACTAAACAAAAAAGATTATTATTAATATTATTAATATTACTCTTGAATGACAGTGGATAATTTACACACGTGCAACCTTTCTTATTTTTTCCCATTATTCATCTTCCACTCAATCAACACATCATCTACAAGTACACACACCTACTTGCTGCCTCTCTTGGCTATGGTTATCAACTATTCTTCTGTTTCATATGCATATTCAAAATGCAGGCCCTTTATTGAACCTTATTGTTGTAGCTACTAACTCAGGCGATAGAATCAACCGCAATGGATCGCACACCGCTAGCCCCTCCTCCGGTGCGCCCCTAGGGATTCTGGTACGTATAGTTCATAAGTGGTTCACCTCAGTAGGTGCAAGTAAATACTTGTTGTTGTGAAGATCTCTAGACCCGAGACATGGCCCGGGTTTCGGGATATCTTCCCTCATCATTAGAGAACGTAGTTGGGGTAGAAAAGAAGGCCGCCAAGCAACCGCCCAGGCCTTGATGCTTAACCGGCACGCAGGTGCGTCATCCAGAAGCTTGTCAGCTTAAAGGCTCAAGGGAGCCCATTTGTAGAATCAACCGCAATGGATCGCACACCGCTAGCCCCTTCTACGGATCGCCCCTGAGGATTCTGGTACGCATAGTTCATAAGTGGTTCACCTCAGTAGGTGCAAGTAAGTACTTGTTGTGAAGATCTCTAGACCTAAGACATGGCCCGGGTTTCGGGATATCTTCCCTCATCAGTAGAGAACGTAGTTGGGGTGGAAAAGAAGGCCGCCAAGCAACCGTCACAGGCCTTGATGCCTAACCGGCACGTAGGTGCGACATCCAGAAGCTCGTCAGCTTAAAGGCTCAAATGAGCCCATTTGTAGAATCAACGGCAATGGAACGCACACCGCTGGCCCCTCCTCCGGATCTCCCCAAAGGATTCTGGTACTTATAGTTCATAAGTGGTTCACCTCAGTAGGTGCAAGTAAGTACTTGTTGTTGTGAAGATCTCTAGACCCGAGACATGGCCCAGGTTTCGGGATATCTTCCCTCATCAGTAGAGAACGTAGTTGGGGTGGAACAGAAGGCCGCCAAGCAACCGTCACAGGCCTTGATGCCTAACCGGCACGCAGGTGCGTCATCCAGAAGCTAGTCAGCTTAAGGGCTCAAGGGAGCCCACTTGTAGAATCAACCGCAATGGATCGCACACCGCTAGCCCCTCCTCCGGATCGCCCCTAAGGATTCTGGTACGTATAGTTAATAAGTGGTTCACCTCAGTAGGTGCAAGTAAGTACATGTTGTTGTGAAGATCTCTAGACCCGAGACATGGCCCGGGTTTCGGGATATCTCCCCTCTTCAGTAAAGAACGTAGTTGGGGTAGAAAAGAAGGCCACCAAGCAACCGTAACAGGCCTTGATGCCTAACCGGCCACGCAGGTGCGTCATCCAGAAGCTCGTCAGCTTAAATGCTCAAGGGAGCCCATTTGTAGAATCAACCGCAATGGATCGCACACCGCTAGCCCCTCCTCCGGATTGCCGCTAAGGATTCTGTTACGTATAGTTCATAAGTGGTTCACCTCAGTAGGTGCAAGTAAGTACTTGTTGTTGTGAAGATCTCTAGACCCGAGAAATGGCCCGGGTTTCGGGATATCTTCCCTCATCAGTAGAGAACGTAGTTGGTGTGGAAAAGAAGGCCGCCAAGCAACCGACACAGGCCTTGATGCCTAACCGGCACGCAGGTGCGTCATCCAGAAGCTCGTCAGCTTAAATGCTCAATGGAGCCCATTTGTAGAATCAACCGCAATGGATCGCACACCGCTAGCCCCTCCTCCAGATTGCCCCTAAGGATTCTGGTACGTATAGTTAATAAGTGGTTCACCTCAGTAGGTGCAAGTAAGTACTTGTTGTTGTGAAGATCTCCAGACCCGAGAAATGGCCCGGGTTTCGGGATATCTTCCCTCATCAGTAAAGAACGTAGTTGGGGTAGAAAAGAAGGCCACCAAGCAACCGTAACAGGCCTTGATGCCTAACCGGCCACGCAGGTGCGTCATCCAGAAGCTCGTCAGCTTAAATGCTCAATGGAGCCCATTTGTAGAATCAACCACAATGGATCGCACACCGCTAGCCCCTCCTCCGGATTGCCCCTAAGGATTCTGGTACGTATAGTTCATAAATGGTTCACCTCAGTAGGTGCAAGTAAGTACTTGTTGTTGTGAAGATCTCTAGACCCGAGAAATGGCCCGGGTTTCGGGATATCTTCCCTCATCAGTAGAGAACGTAGTTGGTGTGGAAAAGAAGGCCACCAAGCAACCGTCACAGGCCTTGATGCTTAACCAGCACGCAGGTACGTCATCGAGAAGCTCGTCAGCTTAAATGCTCAATGGAGCCCATTTGTAGAATCAACCGCAATGGATCGCACACCGCTAGCCCCTCCTCCAGATTGCCCCTAAGGATTCTGGTACGTATAGTTCATAAGTGGTTCACCTCAGTAGGTGCAAGTAAGTACTTGTTGTTGTGAAGATCTCCAGACCCGAGAAATGGCCCGGGTTTCGGGATATCTTCCCTCATCAGTAGAGAACGTAGTTGGGGTGGAAAAGAAGGCCACCAAGCAACCGTAACAGGCCTTGATGCCTAACCGGCCACGCAGGTGCGTCATCCAGAAGCTCGTCAGCTTAAAGGCTCAAGGGAGCCCATTTGTAGAATCAACTGCAATGGATCGCATACCGCTAGCCCCTCCTCCGGATCTTCCCTAAGGATTCTGGTACGTATAGTTCATAAGTGGTTCACATCAGTAGGTGCAAGTAAGTACTTGTTGTTGTGAAGATCTCTAGACCCGAGACATGGCCTGGGTTTCGGGATAACTTTCCTCATCAGTAGAGAGCGTAGTTGGTGTGGAAAAGAAGGCCACCAAGCAACCGTCACAGGCCTTGATGCTTAACCAGCACGCAGGTACGTCACCCAGAAGCTCTTCAGCTTAAAGGCTCAATGGAGCCCATTTGTAGAATCAACCGCAATGGATCGCACACCGCTAGCCCCTCCTCCGGATCGCCCCTAAGGATTCTGGTATGTATAGTTCATAAGTGGTTCACCTCAGTAGGTGCAAGTAAGTACTTGTTGTTGTGAAGATCTCTAGACCGAGACATGGCCCGGGTTTCGGGATAACTTCCCTCATTAGTAGAGAACATAGTTGGGGTGGAAAAGAAAGCCACCAAGCAACCGTAACTGGCCTTGATGCCTAACCGGCCACGCAGGTACGTCATGCAGAATCTCGTCAGCTTAAAGGCTCAAGGGAGCCCATTTGTAGAATCAACTGCAATGGATCGCATACCGCTAGCCCCTCCTCCGGATCTTCCCTAAGGATTCTGGTACGTATAGTTCATAAGTGGTTCACATCAGTAGGTGCAAGTAAGTACTTGTTGTTGTGAAGATCTCTAGACCCGAGACATGGCCTGGGTTTCGGGATAACTTTCCTCATCAGTAGAGAGCGTAGTTGGTGTGGAAAAGAAGGCCACCAAGCAACCGTCACAGGCCTTGATGCTTAACCAGCACGCAGGTACGTCACCCAGAAGCTCTTCAGCTTAAAGGCTCAATGGAGCCCATTTGTAGAATCAACCGCAATGGATCGCACACCGCTAGCCCCTCCTCCGGTGCGCCCCTAGGGATTCTGGTACGTATAGTTCATAAGTGGTTCACCTCAGTAGGTGCAAGTAAATACTTGTTGTTGTGAAGATCTCTAGACCCGAGACATGGCCCGGGTTTCGGGATATCTTCCCTCATCATTAGAGAACGTAGTTGGGGTAGAAAAGAAGGCCGCCAAGCAACCGCCCAGGCCTTGATGCTTAACCGGCACGCAGGTGCGTCATCCAGAAGCTTGTCAGCTTAAAGGCTCAAGGGAGCCCATTTGTAGAATCAACCGCAATGGATCGCACACCGCTAGCCCCTTCTACGGATCGCCCCTGAGGATTCTGGTACGCATAGTTCATAAGTGGTTCACCTCAGTAGGTGCAAGTAAGTACTTGTTGTGAAGATCTCTAGACCTAAGACATGGCCCGGGTTTCGGGATATCTTCCCTCATCAGTAGAGAACGTAGTTGGGGTGGAAAAGAAGGCCGCCAAGCAACCGTCACAGGCCTTGATGCCTAACCGGCACGTAGGTGCGACATCCAGAAGCTCGTCAGCTTAAAGGCTCAAATGAGCCCATTTGTAGAATCAACGGCAATGGAACGCACACCGCTGGCCCCTCCTCCGGATCTCCCCAAAGGATTCTGGTACTTATAGTTCATAAGTGGTTCACCTCAGTAGGTGCAAGTAAGTACTTGTTGTTGTGAAGATCTCTAGACCCGAGACATGGCCCAGGTTTCGGGATATCTTCCCTCATCAGTAGAGAACGTAGTTGGGGTGGAACAGAAGGCCGCCAAGCAACCGTCACAGGCCTTGATGCCTAACCGGCACGCAGGTGCGTCATCCAGAAGCTAGTCAGCTTAAGGGCTCAAGGGAGCCCACTTGTAGAATCAACCGCAATGGATCGCACACCGCTAGCCCCTCCTCCGGATCGCCCCTAAGGATTCTGGTACGTATAGTTAATAAGTGGTTCACCTCAGTAGGTGCAAGTAAGTACATGTTGTTGTGAAGATCTCTAGACCCGAGACATGGCCCGGGTTTCGGGATATCTCCCCTCTTCAGTAAAGAACGTAGTTGGGGTAGAAAAGAAGGCCACCAAGCAACCGTAACAGGCCTTGATGCCTAACCGGCCACGCAGGTGCGTCATCCAGAAGCTCGTCAGCTTAAATGCTCAAGGGAGCCCATTTGTAGAATCAACCGCAATGGATCGCACACCGCTAGCCCCTCCTCCGGATTGCCGCTAAGGATTCTGTTACGTATAGTTCATAAGTGGTTCACCTCAGTAGGTGCAAGTAAGTACTTGTTGTTGTGAAGATCTCTAGACCCGAGAAATGGCCCGGGTTTCGGGATATCTTCCCTCATCAGTAGAGAACGTAGTTGGTGTGGAAAAGAAGGCCGCCAAGCAACCGACACAGGCCTTGATGCCTAACCGGCACGCAGGTGCGTCATCCAGAAGCTCGTCAGCTTAAATGCTCAATGGAGCCCATTTGTAGAATCAACCGCAATGGATCGCACACCGCTAGCCCCTCCTCCAGATTGCCCCTAAGGATTCTGGTACGTATAGTTAATAAGTGGTTCACCTCAGTAGGTGCAAGTAAGTACTTGTTGTTGTGAAGATCTCCAGACCCGAGAAATGGCCCGGGTTTCGGGATATCTTCCCTCATCAGTAAAGAACGTAGTTGGGGTAGAAAAGAAGGCCACCAAGCAACCGTAACAGGCCTTGATGCCTAACCGGCCACGCAGGTGCGTCATCCAGAAGCTCGTCAGCTTAAATGCTCAATGGAGCCCATTTGTAGAATCAACCACAATGGATCGCACACCGCTAGCCCCTCCTCCGGATTGCCCCTAAGGATTCTGGTACGTATAGTTCATAAATGGTTCACCTCAGTAGGTGCAAGTAAGTACTTGTTGTTGTGAAGATCTCTAGACCCGAGAAATGGCCCGGGTTTCGGGATATCTTCCCTCATCAGTAGAGAACGTAGTTGGTGTGGAAAAGAAGGCCACCAAGCAACCGTCACAGGCCTTGATGCTTAACCAGCACGCAGGTACGTCATCGAGAAGCTCGTCAGCTTAAATGCTCAATGGAGCCCATTTGTAGAATCAACCGCAATGGATCGCACACCGCTAGCCCCTCCTCCAGATTGCCCCTAAGGATTCTGGTACGTATAGTTCATAAGTGGTTCACCTCAGTAGGTGCAAGTAAGTACTTGTTGTTGTGAAGATCTCCAGACCCGAGAAATGGCCCGGGTTTCGGGATATCTTCCCTCATCAGTAGAGAACGTAGTTGGGGTGGAAAAGAAGGCCACCAAGCAACCGTAACAGGCCTTGATGCCTAACCGGCCACGCAGGTGCGTCATCCAGAAGCTCGTCAGCTTAAAGGCTCAAGGGAGCCCATTTGTAGAATCAACTGCAATGGATCGCATACCGCTAGCCCCTCCTCCGGATCTTCCCTAAGGATTCTGGTACGTATAGTTCATAAGTGGTTCACATCAGTAGGTGCAAGTAAGTACTTGTTGTTGTGAAGATCTCTAGACCCGAGACATGGCCTGGGTTTCGGGATAACTTTCCTCATCAGTAGAGAGCGTAGTTGGTGTGGAAAAGAAGGCCACCAAGCAACCGTCACAGGCCTTGATGCTTAACCAGCACGCAGGTACGTCACCCAGAAGCTCTTCAGCTTAAAGGCTCAATGGAGCCCATTTGTAGAATCAACCGCAATGGATCGCACACCGCTAGCCCCTCCTCCGGATCGCCCCTAAGGATTCTGGTATGTATAGTTCATAAGTGGTTCACCTCAGTAGGTGCAAGTAAGTACTTGTTGTTGTGAAGATCTCTAGACCGAGACATGGCCCGGGTTTCGGGATAACTTCCCTCATTAGTAGAGAACATAGTTGGGGTGGAAAAGAAAGCCACCAAGCAACCGTAACTGGCCTTGATGCCTAACCGGCCACGCAGGTACGTCATGCAGAATCTCGTCAGCTTAAAGGCTCAAGGGAGCCCATTTGTAGAATCAACCGCAATGGATCGCATAACACTAGCCCCTCCTCCGGATCGCCCCTAAGGATTCTGGTACGTATAGTTCATAAGTGGTTCACCATATTAGGTGCAAGTAAGTACTTGTTGTTGTGAAGATCTCTAGACCCGAGACATGGACCGGGTTTCGGGATATCTTCCCTCATTAGTAGAGAACATAGTTGGGGTGGAAAAGAAAGCCACCAAGCAACCGTCACAGGCCTTGATGCCTAACCGGCACGCAGGTGCGTCATGTAGAAGCTCGTCAGCTTAAAGGCTCAAGGGAGCCCATTTGTAAAATCAACCGCAATGGATCGCACACCGCTAGCCCCTCCTCCGGATCACCCCTAAGGATTCTGGTACGTATAGTTCATAAGTAGTTGACCTCAGTAGGTGCAAGTAAGTACTTGTTGTTGTGAAGATCTCTAGACCTGAGACATGGCCCGGGTTTCGGGATATCTTCCCTCATTAGTAGAGAACGTAGTTGGGTTGGAAAAGAAGGCCGCCAAGCAACCGTCACAGACCTTGATGCCTAACCCGCATGCAGGTGCGTCATCCAGAAGCTCGTCAGCTTAAAGGCTCAAGGGAGCCCATTTGTAGAATCAACCGCAATGGATCGCACACCGCTAGCCCCTCCTCCGGATCGCTCTTAAGGATTCTGGTACGTATAGTTTATAAGTGGTTCACCTCAGTAGGTGCAAGTAAGTACTTGTTGTTGTGAAGATCTCTAGACCCGAGACATGGACCGGGTTTCGGGATATCTTCCCTCATTAGTAGAGAACATAGTTGGGGTGGAAAAGAAAGCCACCAAGCAACCGTCACAGGCCTTGATGCCTAACCGGCTCGCAGGTGCGTCATGTAGAAGCTCGTCAGCTTAAAGGCTCAAGGGAGCCCATTTGTAAAATCAACCGCAATGGATCGCACACCGCTAGCCCCTCCTACGGATCGCCCCTAAGGATTCTGGTACGTATAGTTCATAAGTGGTTCACCTCAGTAGGTGCAAGTAAGTACTTGTTGTTGTGAAGATCAATAGACCCGAGACATGGTCCGGGTTTCGGGATATCTTCCCTCATCAGTAGAGAACGTAGTTGGGGTGGAAAAGAAGGCCGCTAAGCAACCGTCACAGGCCTTGATGCCTAACCGGCACGCAGGTGCGTCATCCAGAAGCTCATCTGCTTAAAGGCTCAAGGAAGCCCATTTGTAGAATCAACCGCAATGGATCGCACACTGCTAGCCCCTCCTCCGGATCGCCCCTAAGGATTCTGGTATGTATAGTTCATAAGTAATTCACCTCAGTAGGTGCAAGTAAGTACTTGTTGTTGTGAAGATCTCTAGAACCGAGACATGGCCCGGGTTTCGGGATATCTTCCCTAATCAGTAGAGAACGTAGTTGAGGTGGAAAAGAAGGCCGCCAAGCAACCGTCACAGGCCTTGATGCCTAACCGGCACGCAGGTGCGTCATCCAGAAGCTCGTCAGCTTAAAGGATCCCATTTGTAGAATCAACCGCAATGGATCACACACCGCTAGCCCATCCTCCGGATCGCCCCTAAGGATTCTGGTACGTATAGTTCATAAGTGGTTCACCTCAGTAGGTGCAAGTAAGTACTTGTTGTTGTGAAGATCTCTAGACCCGTGACATGGCCCGGGTTTCGGGATATCTTCCCTCATCAGTAGAGAACGTAGTTCAGATGGAAAAGAAGGCCACCAAGCAACCGTCACAGGCCTTGATGCCTAACCGGCCACGCAGGTGCGTCATCCAGAAGCTCGTCACTTAAATGCTCAAGGGAGCCCATTTGTAGAATCAACAGCAATGGATCGCATACCGCTAGCCCCTCCTCCGGATCGCCGCTAAGGATTCTGGTACGTATAGTTTATAATTGGTTCACTTCAGTAGGTGCAAGTAAGTACTTGTTGTGAAGATCTCAAGACCCGTGACATGGCCCGGGTTTCGGGATATCTTCCCTCATCAGTAGAGAACGTAGTTCGGATGGAAAAGAAGGCCACCAAGCAACCGTCACAGGCCTTGATGCCTAACCGGCACGCAGGTGCGTCATCCAGAAGCTCGTCAGCTTAAAGGCTCAAGGGAGTCCATTTGAAGAATCAACCACAATGGATCGCACACCGCTAGCCCCTTCTCCGGATCGCCCCTAAGGATTCTGGTACGTATAGTTCATAAGTGGTTCACCTCAGTAGGTGCAAGTAAATACTTGTTGTTGTGAAGATCTCTAGACCCGAGACATGGCCCGGGTTTCGGGATATCTTCCCTCATCAGTAGAGAACGTAGTTGGGGTGGAAAAGAAGGCCACCAACCTTAAGGAATTGGGTCTGGATCTCCCTACTCTAGTTTGTGATGACTCTGACATTTTATCAGCATTGCCTTTGCCTAATGTTCCCCTGGAACCGATAGTAATGATTGCACAGCCGCCTCAACCTACAGCAGAGAGCATAACTGGTACTGTAGTAATCGATGGTTCAGACTGTATTATTGAAGGAAATAAAGAAGCCCCCCTGCCACTGAACTACCCAGGGAAGGGCAGACATTCAAAGAAGGTAATTAAACCATTAAAACCTGCACCATTGACTAAAGGTGTAGCTCTAGGTAGCCCCAAACAACTGGCCGAATTAGAGGAAGATATGTTTAACAAACATTTGGAGCCAGTTTTGGTCGGAATAGCCAATGACATTGTGGACTCTCTTAACTCCTGTGTAGCTGGTCTATTGAAAAAATTTGATCATATTGATAATTTTATCAGAGAATACAGAGGGCAAAAATCTCTGGAGAGAGTGCCCGAGAAGGTTGTGACGCATGATCCTAAGGCCACCAAGGGGTTAGGTAGTAGTAGTCACCCTATGGGCCCAGTAAGCAATACACAACCTCTGGCAAATGGGCTTCTACCGCGAAGGGAATCGCATCGGATGGAAGTTACTGAAACAAGGAGTGACGTCCATGCTGTGATCCCATCTGGGAGTATAAACTCTACACATTTACGTGGTACGACCCTGGACCTCCCTCCAGAGGCCGCTCCGCTGGTAGCAGTTCTCACAGGGGTTTCTCCCTTAAATGGGGGTGCGGTAGAAACTACCCAGGATCTCCTTAGGAAGTCGAGTGTCTGGTGTAATGATCTTAGTAATGGTGGCCAAGAAATAGGCCTTAACATCATCATGGCCAGACGGCGGGGCTGGGTGGGGCGCCACCCTAAAAATATAGGGGGAGTTTGTGTGGTAGTTAATTTTAACAGGAGTAATGTGGCTGACAGACTGTTTTGGGATGCTTCAGCCATAGGAAATCCTGAAATTAGACCACTACCACTGGGTTACTTCTATCCCCCTCGGAGTGTACATGTAAATTCGTACCCCGTATATCCTTTACCGCCCCCTAAAATGAGTGTAACAGGAGGCCCTACCCTTCTTCCTCAGGGTAATCTGATTCATGGCTCCTTACCGGGAGAAGAGGGGGGAATACTCTCTGCTCATGTTCAACCCACTAGCAATCTTTCTACCTCACAAGAAAATGATTTAGCCTTACTGCGTTTCTCCGTTAGCCAACCTGGAGGAAAATGATTGACTAACTGCCCCTATCCCTCAGTTGAATGGTGACCCTATGGCCCCAACTGACGCAACCTCATGTACATTTATAAGTTGGAAAGTGGCAGGTACCAGACAAAAGATAAGTGATGAGAACTGGATAGATTTTATTACTCAATATCACATTATTGGCCTTCAGGAAACATGGGACACATCCAGGACCTTTTTTCTGGATGGTTTCATGAGCTATGTTGTTCCTGCAATCCCGGGACTAGGGGGCAGACCAAAAGGAGGTTCAATTCTCCTCATTTCATTAAAACTGAAAGGCTCATTTAACTGTTGAATGGGTCAATCCTAATCTGACTAATATTTTATTAATTAACTTTTATATTGCCAGTGAGAGCGAGATACCTAATCAACATTTAGGCTCCCTGGATGCCATATTAGCAGATTATAAGTAAAAAAAGAACACTTTGGGGGCGTGGCCAACAACATGGCCGGTTAAGATGTGCTCTATCGTAGCTCCCGGCGAGCTGCTTGTGATCCGCCATTCAAAGTGTGCCCAACAGTCCCGTCTTGGCACGCATTGGACCGCAAACGACCCGACATCGGCTGGGGTCTAAACAGGGGGCCCGCAAAGTCGGTAATTAGCCCATTCCTGCTCCGAGACCGGAGCTGACCCTGGAGCTCAGCTGAAAATGGCAGCGAGGCCCCGAGTGAGGAGGCGGGTCTGGAGCCAACAGAGCTGCTGAACGGCAAAGGTACCCGGCACCCGGAGTCCGCGATTGCA
Source organism: Lissotriton helveticus (assembly GCF_964261635.1). Taxonomy (NCBI): domain Eukaryota; kingdom Metazoa; phylum Chordata; class Amphibia; order Caudata; family Salamandridae; genus Lissotriton; species Lissotriton helveticus. The sequence continues at coordinate 503,536,289 of NC_136062.1, read as the reverse complement.
GCCTTGGAGCCCGGAGGTGCCTGGCCCTGAGACCCCGGTGAGGACGAGTCGAGTTGCCGGGGCGGACCTGGGGAGGCCTTTGACCCGAAGTGTGCGGGAGGCAAGGATACCCGAAGGCCGAGACAGCGCCTGGCCAGGAGTGAGAGTAGGGCTAATTCTGAGGCCCTTGCGACTAGCTGTAGAGGCGAGGTGTGACGATGCCCGCTCACACCGGGAAGATCCATACTGCACGGCGGTCCCCTGCCGGATTCGGGGTTCCGCACCCTGGACCGAGGGTCGCGGCGCAACAGGAGGCGCCTGGACTCCCAAAGCCCGGCCGGAAGCCGGCGTCAAGAGAACGGCACGGCGGAAGACAGCCCCTGATGTCTGGGCCCGTACTGGCACAGACCATACCCCGCAGTACAACGGGGGAGAGACAATTAAGATCGGAGTCGATGGCCTGCCTGCTGGGGGCCCGGTAATTGCGGCAAGGCCCGTTGTAACATGGGCGCAGCTTCCTCCTGCGCTGGGTGAGGACCCCACTGTTGCGCAGGGCCGGTGGACCAAAGATACGGAGGGCCTGCATCTGGGGGCCTGGATAGGACACACAAAGGTTTGGGGCTTGGGTCAGTCCATTGGGAGGCCTCCAGCTTTGATATTGAGACGGTGCCTTCACTGAGGAGCGTCACTGCAACAGGAACAAAAGAGGGAGTGGGCCAATCTTCCCTTGTCAGGTTAGTGGCACCAGCTGAGACACAGAGTGGCGGAAAAGGCCCACAAGGGAGGTGACATCCGAGGCTAGACTGTGTACAGCTCGTCAAAAGGATTGGAAGTGTATCTCCCCCCCTCCACCCCCCTGGGTACGGAGGACAGGCCTGTACGGAGGAGAAGACAATGAGTACGGACACTCCGGGACGTCCAGAATGGGGAAGAAAGAGGCAACAGCTAAGACCCCACGACGCAACCCTCCCCGGAGGTGGGGCCCTTGGGCGCCCGCTCGGACACGGACCTCCTGATGGGAACGATTCAGGCTTCAAGGGGGGATATACAGGAATCCTGGGCTGCCCTAGAGGTCAAGATCAGGGAGGTGGGCTCAGAAGTTACGCTACTGAGGCAGGACTTCCACAACCGGACAGAGAGGGTGACCACAGTGGAGACGCGCCTGGGAGAGGCTGAGGACTCAGTCACTACCCTTCAGAAAGATATGGAGGAACACCAGGCCTCTCATCGTCAGCTAATGTGGAAGGTAGACGACGCAGAAAATAGGGCCCGCCGCAACAACCTACGCTTTGTGGGCTTTCGAGAAGGAATCGAAGGGTCTAACATGGGCACCTTACTGCATGCCTGGCTATGGAAGACGTTCCCGACAGTACAGTTTTCTACTTGCTTTGTGATTGAACGGGCGCACAGGGCTGGCGAGGCCGCTGGAGGGGGCGAGGCAACGGCAAGTCATTGCACGCTTCCTGAACTTTGCAGACCGGGATTTGATCCTACGAGAAGCACGGAAGCTGGGGGAGATCCGCCAGGAGAACACGCACATAATGATATTCCCAGATTATAGCCAGGAGGTGCAAAATCAGAGACGTTCCTTTGACCTGGTGAAGGGAAAACTGAGAGGCCTGGGGATCCAGTATATGCTGCTCTTCCTGGCAAAGCTGAAAGTGATTTATAAGGACAAGACGCACTTTTTTACCCACCCTGACGATGCATGGCAGTAGCTGGAGGAGCGCCCCCCACCCCGGGGAGACGAGGTGGGAAGAAGATGACTGGTCGATGGATTAACAGATGGTAGATTCCAATGGGGGTTGGCGCGGACCCAGAGACGGAGGAGGCCGAGACCTAGGGGCCGAATGCAGACAACGCCCTATCCTAACAGCAGTGCGAGTGGACGACGGCGGCGGAACTCGACGTCACCCGGAGCGGGAGGCACGACGGGTTCTAGATTTCGCTGCTTGGAGAGGAATGCCCGCTCTGAAGGAGAGGAAGACGCCGGGGGCCTCTCCTCTGGTGGGGAAGAAGAGGAGGCGCGGTTGCTCCCCCCGCTGGTAGTAGCAATCCAAGAGATGGAGCAGGACACGACTGGACAGAAGAGGGGCTCGCAGACAGATACCCAAGACTCGCATTCTTGAAAGGGGTCTGGTTGGGCAGAGGAGATTCCAGTTCATCGCCGGGTGGCACGCAAGTTGATTCCACCCCTTTACTTATTGTTTTACGTATTATCATTTTGTTTTTGTGCACGGATCTGGTGGGACTGGGGTACATGCTTATTGCAAAGTTTGTAAGTGTTGGTGGGTGGGGAGTTCATTGTGGGTGGGCGACAGACCTTCTCAGCTACTAGTACTCTGTTCTGTTTCTGGGGAGGATGGGACTGGAGAGAGGGGGAGGTGGGGTGGGGGTTGGGGGGGATGTTTTTGTTTTAAGTTCAGGGACGTTGTGGGACTTGGGACTGGGAGGGGAGAGAGGGAGTAGGTAGGGGGGAGGCCGGAACGCAGGCACTGGCGACGCTACATCATTTGTACGATGTGGGGGACAAATTGGGGAAGCTGCTGGCATGGCTCAGCAGGAAGGAAAAAGATGCCAGGTGGGTGGAACAGGTAAGAGACATTAAAGGGAACCTGGCGAGGTCCGATATTCAGATTGCAGAGGCTTTTGCTGCGCACTATCAATCTTTCTATGAGGCACAGGACTTAGGGTTGCAGGAAGATGCCCTGCACTACATGGCACATTTAGACCTCCCAGTGCTGGCCGAAGAGTACGCTGCCGAGTTAGAGACAGACATTATGCTAGATGAGGTGAAGAAGGCCCTAGCGAAACTGCGCGCGGGGAAATCCCCTGGCCCAAATGGGTTCCCGGCAGAGTTTTTTAAACGAACAACAGATCTCCTGGCGCGTTACCTTCTGGGACTCTTTGAAGGGGCGGTAAAGGATGGAAACCTTCCTCCCGACCTGCGCATGGCCACGATATTCCCAATCCATAAGGAAGGTAAACCACCGGAAGACTGCGCGTCCTATCGCCCCATATCCCTTCTAAACATTGAAGTGAAGCTATTAGCGACTGTTTTGGCGCTCAGACTGAGGAGGGTGATACCAGATCTAGTGCATTTGGATCAAACTGGGTTTCTCCCGGGTAGGGCAACTAGATTCAACCTTAGACGGACCCACAATTGGTTGCAGAGAGTAAGCAAGAGACGGGACCCCCACTGGTTCCTGTCCCTCAACGCTGAAAAAGCATTTGACGCGGTACATTGGCCCTTTCTGGAGGGAGTCCTGGGGTGGCTAGGGTTTGGTCCACAATTCTGGAAGTGGGTCCAACTGTTATATACAGACCCTAGAGCAAAGGTTAAGGTCAATGGGCTTCTATCCTGGGACTTCCCGGTGAAAAGAGGGACCAGACAGGGCTGCCCCTTGTCCCCCTTGCTCTTCACGCTGACAATTGAGGTGTTAGCGGCAGCAATTCGGCAACACGCGGACACTAGGGGTTTTCAGCTGGGGTCACGGGACAACGCCTAGGAAAAAATATCTCTATATGTGGATGATGTCCTCCTCTACATAATGCGCCCAGAAACGACGATACCGGCGCTGTTAGCGGAACTGGAAAAATACGGAGCCCACTCCGGCTACAAGATAAATTGGCATAAATCAGTCCTCTATGATCCTCGGAGGCAGGAGCGATGGGTGAACCTCCGAGAGAGGCTACAGACAACCACGGAGAGCTTTACCTATCTCGGAGTGTTCATGACGCTTGACAGAGGCCGTTCGTATGACAAGATTATCAGATGGATAGTACAGGCTTTCACGGACGATGCGAGTAGATGGCGTCTCCTACCCCTTACTATCTTAGGCCGTGCGGCCATGTTCAAAATGATGATGTTGCCCAAGCTGCTGTATGCATTTCAGAATGAGTACTACCTCCTCCCCCGTAAGGTGTTCGCGGAACTAAATGCGGAACTGCAATCTTTCTATGGCTATGCAAACAACCACGGGTAGCATTGACGACCCTACAGCTGCACCAATACAGTGGTGGGATCTCACTCCCTACCATTGAGGCATATTATTGGGCGGAGCACTTGGTGGGCGTCAATGAGTGGTTTCACGCCCCCGCACTGCACCCCACTTATGCGCTTGAGCGTCACACGATGGGCACCTGCCCATATGACTACTATATCTACGGGGGCAAAGGAAAGGGACGACTGTTATCGGCCACTAGACTTACATTGTTGGTATGGAGCAGAGCGACTAAGATCACTGGGTGGGAAAAGAGGCCCACTAGACAAACACCGTTGTGGCACTGTACCTGGTTACAGGAATTGAATAAACTGAAAGGGTTTAAGAGGTGGGACGACATAGGGATCTCGATGATGGGGGATGTGACAGCAAAGGGGGAACTGAAGTCGTTCCAAGCACTGATGGCAGAATTTGGCCTGCTTCGCACACAATACTTAAAATATGCGCAATTATGACATGCTTGACAAGCAGAGAGAATCCCAGTGGGCACACTTCCTGAGTATGCACCTTTAGAAGGTCGCCTCCTACAAGAACAAGTATCAGAGAGGGCGGTATCGCTCACTTATAAGACCCTGACGAATAACATGACTGATGGCCTGGTCACCCTTAGAAGCAGGTGGGAGAGCGAGGTGGGTGAAATGGACACGGTAGACTGGGATACAGCCCTCATGCATCCAAGGGAGGTAGCTATAAAATCCCAGTTGAGGCTCATTCAATTCAATGTTCTCCATAGGACATATTTTGACAGGGTGCGCTTACACAGGATGGGTAGGGCTGAAGATACGAACTGCCTGAGATGTGGTCGGGAGGTTTGAGAATTCAGGTTTATTGGTCGGAGATTCTGAAAGAGCTGGGGGAGGTGCTAGAGACTTCCCTACAGCTGGATCCAAAAATGGTCCTGTTGGTTTATGACCAACGATGTAGATCTCGCACGCCCACAGTTGATGTTCCTGGCCCTGGCCCTGGTGGTAGCCAAGAGGGATGTGGCAAAGAAGTGGGGGGCAGCCGATACACCACAGCTGGAGGAGTGGCGGAGGGGTCTAGATCTCTATATGGCGGCTGAAAGGGTCATGTACAAGGCTCTGGGATGCCCAAGGAAGTTTGGTAGAGTCTGGAGCAAATGGCGGAAATACCATGGGCTATATTGGGGGTTATGAAAGTGGACACTCGAGAACGATCCTTTCATGGACAGTGGCGCACTGTATGGTAGCCTGGTGAGACGATGCAGATTTGGTGTCGATGGCGTATTGGTGAAAGGGTTTGCTTTGTATAACAATGTGCTGCTTTTCATGGTGAGGCTTGGTGGGTGGGGGGTGGGGGAGCAGGATGTGCTGACCAATGATGACATGATTGTATTGTTGTTACCTAATAAAATGCAAATAAAAAATATTTTTTTAAAAATAACACTTTAATCAAAATCATTATTATGGGCAATTTTAATGTGCACCCATGTAAATGGGATTGTGTTTTAGAAAATTACCAAGTGTTTTCAGGTAACATTGTCCCGCACTTCGAACATGGTAGGCAAGGTGAGGCCTTGGAGGACCTCTTAGCGGCTAACAATCTTCTTGAAGTAGGAAATGGTGAAGACACAGAGAGGGTACCTACATTTAAAGGTAAAGACCCTGGAACACTGATTGATTATATTTTTTTGTCCCCTGGTTTGATATCTAGGGCCATATCATATAAGGTAGTACCCTCTGTGTTCAGTGACCATAACCCGGTCACTTTATTTATTTATTTATTTATATATTTATGGGTTTGTAGCGCGCCGGCCTCACACCCGAAGGTGTATCTCCGCGCGGTGCTGCATAGTGAACAGGTCAAGACATGCGCTCATACTAGAACAGAGTTGTCTTTAGATGTTTCCTGAAGGCTTGATGGCTCGTGCACTGTCTAAGGGGAAGGGGAAGGCTGTTCCACAAACGAGGGCCCATGATAGAGAGGGCACGGCCTCCCTGGAACTTTGGAACTGGCTATGGGGGAAGTTTTGGACCCAAGAGCTAGGGTACATGGAGAGCTGAGGAACATTACTACAAAGGAGCAGGGCAGAAGGTTAAAGGACAAGGTGATCCGGGAAGCCTTCTGTGATGAGCTCTTTACTAAGGCTGATGAAAATCTGGCCTTATGTTTAGATAGTACTGCCCCAAGTGGGGTGATTATAGAGGCTTATGTTTCCATATGTGCCCAGATTGCTGATGACCTCAAGGTTAAACGCAGCGCTAGGCCACAGCACATCCACAGATGGTTTGACACTAGCTGCACAAAAGCCCATGGTGCTTTACTTTTAGCCTTAAAGCTGAGACCTAGAGACAGGGACACTGTACGTAGGCTTAGGAAAGCATATAAAATGGCTATTACCACGCGGAAGCAAAGGATTAAAGAGGAGGCGTGGAGTAACCTCTTATCAGTGGATGTTCTGCGAGATAGTAGCAAGTTCTGGGCAACTATTAACCACCCTTTTTTTCTCAGGCAGGAGACCCAATACTGGATTGCGTTATCCTGGATGAAGACTGGCTCTCTCATTTTAGTGAGATTTATGGTTATGGGGGCCAGGGACAAGGTGAAAGTCAGAAGGTGTTTACTCAGCAATCACACCCCTTAATATTTGCTACAGACCCATCTCTCTGATAGACTCTGCTGTTAAATCTTGGGCAGAGTCATTTTACGTAAACTGAGAGATTGGCTGGATGACAGAGGGGTTCTCTCCAACCTTCAATATGGCTTCAGGGAGAAGAGAAGCACTGTGGATCGATGTCTCAACTTGCACCTCCTGATAGACACATACACATTGGCAAAAGAGGGGTCCCTGTATATGGGGTTCATGGACCTCTCTTCTGCCTTTGACCTCGTTAACCGGGAAAAACTATGGTCCATGTTGCTGAATCTAGGTTTCGACCCTCCATTGGTAAATTTCTTAGCTGTCCTTCATCAGGGGCTCTTAGCTTCAGTCAGGGTCTCACAGGATGGTAGTTACACTACGCACTTTAGTTCATTGCGAGGAGTTAGGCAGGGCTGTATTCTGGCCCCCCTCCTTTTTACTTTATATATTAATGCATTGGAGAAATCATTGGTGGGGGCCTGTCTGGATGTACCACGAGCAGGAGATACGGTAATCCCGGTTCTTCTGTACGCGGACAACGCTGTCCTATTGTCCCATAATGGCCTCGGCCTTCAGAGTCTCTTGGATTGTTTCGGTGACTTCATGTTGTCGCTAGATCTGAAGGTAAATAGTAAAAAATCACATGTTATGGTGGCTAGCAAGCGCCATAGGAGTATTAAGCCTCGTCCCTTTTTTTGTAATGGAGCTGAGGTTACCAAGGTCCCTGTGTTCACTTATTTAGGGGTACTTTTTGATGAGAAGGGCACCTGGGGACCCCCAACAGAATATAAAAAGTAACGCTGTTACAAGGTCCACTGCTGCACTGATGAGTTTTGCTAAGAGGTTGGGGACAAGACCGATGGAGGCGCTATTGAATGTTTATAAAGCTAAGTGCCTTGCCATAGCTACCTATGGTGCCTCGGTCTGGGGTTACACATCACAGGAAAAGATCCAAGTGGCTGAAAACAAATTCTTGAGATCGCTTCTGTCTGTACCCCACGACCCCTACTTACTCTGTGCATACGGAATTGGGCTTGGGCTATGTTACTGACCCTCATTCCTTCTTACCTGAAGTGACTACATTTCCCATAGTGCCCTGAAGGGCGCATACCATCCGCATCACTGCTAAGCGCCCGGAGGCGCTTAAAACAACCAGGCGCCTCACGCGGCGCGGGACCCTCATTCCTTCTTACCTGAAGTGTTGGCTGCCACCCGTGTGTTTTGCTGCTGCTGGGGCTTGTGTCCGCGCCTTGGAATCGGCGCCCACCATTGCCTGCCTCGCCGGGAACTTTACCATCAGTGTGCCGGCCCCTGGACTACATTTCCCATAGTCCCCTGAAGGGCGCACACCATCCGCATCACTGATAAGCGCCCGGAGGCGCTTAAAACAACCAGGCGCCTCCCGCGGCATGGGACGCGCGTGGGCGTGCCGGGCCCGTCCGCGCCCGTCAAAGCCCGGATAAGGCTGGGCTGGGCCATACCCTTTGATTTTTGTATACAGGACACAAAGTAAGAGACCTGATATATGTGTGGGTAATGATACCGATGTAATAGTGCCTCGTGCTCACGATATTACTATCATACCTGATTGCTAGAAAATATTTCCAGTGCTGTGTCTATAACCCTCTGAAAGATGACCACACGATTAAGCAAAGGCAGGAAATCTTTGGTGGGAGGGACCATTAGAGGGACGTTAGATAATTTTATAACCAGGGCTGCTTCGGTACTGGAGCACGAAATAGCAATTACAGAGCGTCGCCTGTCCTCAGAACTTCTCCATAACAAACGTTCATCTTTGGGTTCCATTAAAACAGTGATTACCCCGCCTACACGATGCTTAGAAGAAAACTCAAGCAATGATACTAGCACTCCATTACTCTTACAAGACCGAGCAGTATCACCAGAGCCACGTAGGGGGGGTGCATACCAACGTTGTCCATCTGGACCCTTCACTAGAATCCATCTCAGAGGAGTCCATACTTGTACCAGTACCCAACCCCAACCCTAGGAACAAGAAGAACAACATACCACACAAATTACCAGGGCAAGGGGCTACACTAAAGAGAAAGCGGGGGGAAACTGTAATCGGGGTAGACGCGCCAAAACACCTAGAACTCGCACAAGCCCGTTAAAGGGCCAAAGCAACTCAGTAAAGAAGAATCCGCCCGAACCTCCATCTCCAGCACTCGCTCCCACTAAAGGCCTAGTAGAAATTATCCAACATCTAGTTTAAGAGTTTTAGACGTATCCTCGGAGTTCAAACCCCTATGATCGCCAACCGATCAGGGCCCTTCTATCTATCACAATCAAATGCAGGTAGACCCCTCACACATCAACGTGGCAGAATACCGCAAGCCACAAACATTCCACAATGGTCCATTCCTTTAGACAACCGTTATGAGGCCTTAGCAGATCTGGACGATTTAGATTGACAAAAGAGGAATAATACGGAGCAGAAATCACAAGCAACCGTCTCATCGTCACAATTGGAGTTAAATAGGCCACAGAGGAGGGTATATTCAGGCTGGGTCGGGACTGAAAATAGGGTTGATGAAACGAGGGTTTTAGCTGCCACACAACACCTGGGCGAGATCCTACCAGACAATATACCTACGGACCCCCGCGTTCAAGCTGAACATCTGAGAAAGACAGGCCCTCCTCTACTAAGGGGCGTGACAGTGAGAAATATTGCAGATAATACTCCCCTTAAGGGGGAAAAATCCACTTATAACATGTTGTCTTGGAACGTGCCAGGATTGATGAAGTGTCCCATCAACCATGGTTAGACATAGCCATTAAGCATAATATACTCTGCCTGCAGGAAACATGGACTATAGATGAATTACACATAATTGGGTCTCACTCTCAAACCCTCCACACACCGGCAATAGCAAGCCCACAGGGGAGAAACAAGGGGGGCCTGTGCACATATGTTTCCACTGCAGGGGGAATCAAAGTACTCAAGTTTATGACCACTGAGTTCTATCAGATTTTAATAATTAGTTGGGGCCATGTAAAGAACATGACCCTAGTTATCTTTTATAATAATGTGCCAATAAACACCATGGAAAACACAATTATTAAACTTATGAGTAGTTTAAGTACTCTTAAGAATCAGCTAGCAGGAGAGATAGTTTTGATTTGGGGGGTGATTTTAATTGTACTATTTGTCCTCACGAACCGTGAAGTCGAACCGACTGGCATTTGCGGCCTAGGCGAACATAAGGAGGATAACCCTACTCATTCCACCCACTCCAAACTTGGTAATATGCTGAATAATATGATTTTCCATTTTAATTTGTCTTATGTCAATGAATTATGTAGCCCAACCATTCAGTTTCAGCCGACCTTCAACGGGAGGGGGTGCAATTCAACGATTGATTTTACACTTTTATCTACAATGCATGCAGGGCTAGTATCATCATGAGAAACCCTGGATGTTGCGTTTAACGACCACTATCCCATTTCTCTTAGCGTAAAAATTAAAGGGCGTAATCAGATCCTAGAGGATAATTCCTTATACAAACCCACAATTAACCTGGCAACCAGAAATGGATATTCCATCAAATGGGACAAGGTGGAACCTCTGGGATTTCTGCAAAACCTAGTACTAACATCTTATGAAGACATGATTATATGTCTATCACAAAACGAGGAGCCGTTAAAAGTTATGGACTCGTTTTTAAAAATTCAAGCAGAGACGAAAAAGTTATTGACCAGGGAGCACCGACAAGGCTCAATTAAAGCTCAAAGCTGGTTTGATAATAGCTGTACAAAAGCACTTACAGCCCTAAAAAAGGCCCTGCACGCATCACCAAGACTCCCCACGGTGATTCGGCAAGCTAGAAAGCTTTACCAAACCGCTATTAGGACCAGGAAAACATTACTGAAGAGAGAGGCCTGGATGGCTTTATATGAAGCCTCCCAACGAAAAGATAACACTGCTTTTTGGAAAGCGGTAAATGCTCCGTATTTACAGAGTAAAGAGACAGATGTTATAGATCTAGCAATTACCGGGGAAACCTGGGTGAATCACTTTAGGAACCTTTATGATAAAGTTAACCTTTCTGACCCTGAGAACTCTACGATGGAGAAGATGGGTAGTTATCACGATAACAATTCATCTAGTGCATTCCCGTTAGGTATCACATTTAATTGTGAGGAGGTCACAAAGGCAATTAAGGAAAGCCCTTCAGGCAAAGCACCAGGCCCGGACGGAGTCCCAACAGACGTCTACAAAACCGAGATCGATCTTTGGGCTCCTATGTTAACAAACGATTTAAATAATGCAAACCACCAACGGTTTATACCGTCCTGGCCTGAAGCAATAGTTGTCCCTATCTTTAAAAAAGGGACAGAAATGACCCCACTTGCTACTGGCCAATTTCGTTACTTGATGCACTTATGAAGGTGGCAGGTCGGATAATTTTAAATAGGATCCAAACATGGGCAGAGGACAATGATGTCATTTCAAACCTACAGTACGGCTTCAGAGCGGGCAAAGGTACAATAGAACAGGGTCTATACCTGGCATTAGTTATTGCTGAATACACTGAGGCCAAGAAGGGTAACCTTTTTGTTACCTTCGTGGACCTAAGCTCCGCTTTTGATTGTGTTGACCATGAGAAACTATGGTCAACACTAAGCGATATGGGCATTGATAGTCAAATCCTGCTATTTATTAAAGAACTATACAGAGATGCAGGTGCAAGGGTACGTTATGGTAGATTGGGTGAGTGCTCAGATAAGTTCTCCATTAGGCGGGGAGTGAGACAGGGGTGCATTTTAGCACCCCTTCTCTTCACCCTATATATTAATTCCTTCAGTCAACATCTTAGGGAGTCACAGCACGACCATCCAACCATAATGGGAACACCAGTGCCAATATTTCTATATGCCGATGACGCTGCCATCATGTCTCGGACTAGGGTCGGCCTACAGAGGGCTGTTGTTAAATTTACTAATTTTATGAGAGATAGAGGGCTAAAAGTTAACATCACGAAAAATATACCATGTCGTGCGGCCTCGGGACAAAGAGGGCACCATACCCAATTTTTCTCAATGGCAAAAGGATCGAGTCCACAGAGAGATTCACCTACCTAGGAATAAACTTTGACAGGAAGGGTAGCTGGCATGCAGCATTGACCGCAAGACAACTAGCCTTTTCTCGGGCCCTAGGTGCTCTGACTAATTTTGCGGCCAAATTAGGTGGAAGACCTGTGAGAGAACTGATCCACATTTATAAAGCAAAATGTGTTTCCACAGCTACATATGGCTCAGGCCTCCGGGGGATTGAAAACGCACAACAGATACAACACTGCGAAAATCAGTACATTCGCTATTTATTAGGGGCGCCCAAATCTACAGCCACTTTCATTGCACATATTGAAGTAGGCCTACCATATATTTCAGACATTATAAAAACCTCTCCAATACTAATGTGGCACAAGGTATGGGTTACTCCCGAAACATCCCTAAATAGATCCTATGTAAAAAACATGCTGATCGAGATTGGGCATCCGGAATTTTTTATGAGGGCCTCAAGCTTGGAAGTCGTGTCTAGAGGGTCACTAAAAAGATGGTTTTTGACCATTTTGCTAACAAGAGGTGGAGCTTGGAAAAACTTAAAAGTACAGTTGTTGGATACCAGCAAATTACCACCTGTGAAGGATCCCAACAGTATCTTTTATCTGAGCCAAGCCCCTATGCCCGCATGTTATTGATCCGTTTTAGGTTGGGCACCTTTTTCCGCCTGATCACTTTTCCAGAATGTAACAACTGGTCAAGGGAAAATTTAACATGCCCATGTGATAACACTACATTCCAATCTAACATCCATTGTGTACTGTTTTTCAAATTGTATCAGGCACCAAGGGGTGTTTTCTTGAAACCTATTTTAAGGGCTTGGGGGATCCGTACCTGCAGATCAGCATTCATTAAGTTGCAACAGTTAGAAAATGACTCCGTCACCTATGCAGCATCTAGTTTTTTTAAAACTCGTAATTAGATTCCGGAATTCAATGTAATGCTGATGAAAATTAACCCCTTTTTTTATTTGTATTTTTTGGAATACTAGGTTTTTAAATTTTATATGAATACACATACTTGATTAAATTATCTATGACATGTTAAGCACCGTGTAGTAAGCTTTTAAAATTGATGAACTGTTATAAATGCATAATATATATTTAATGTTTATGGCACTTTACAATGTATGCCTTTATGATTTTGCTTTTAAAATCGAATAAAGCCTTTTTGAATTTGAATTTGAATTTACTGACCAGCTGACAGCTGCCCCGCTGATCTGCTGGTTAAAGACCTGTTTGAATCAAGAAATCTCTTTGAACCATCAAATCTTACGTGATTGTCTTTCCCTGGATAGGGTTAATAGGGTGCCTTGGTTAATGTATATTAAAGTCATGTTTACTAAACCTGGGCGCCCTGAGCTCTATACTTTACCGGATTCCATTACCAGGGAAGACATATGCTGGACTAAGAAAAATGTTCTTTCTATGCTGACAATGGAGAGGGAGGAGCTAGAGTTATTGAAACCATCTGTTAAAGCTAACTATGTTTTGCAGATCTCACCTTCCATCGAACCATACTTAATAACTGTCACTAGACCATTCCACTGCCAGCTTTTAATTAGATTTCGGTTCAATCTTATCCATTTCTCCCTTGGCATTTTTCCTAAATGGTGTAATCCTGAAAATAGCGACCCCTGTAGCTGTGATAACTTTTCTACACCTGATACAATGCATTTTGTTATGTTCTGTGATTTCTATGCGGGGATTCGTAAAAAGTATTTATTGCCAATTCTCAGGGAGGCTGGCTTTACTCAAGTCAGGCCTGCTCTCACATTCCTCCAGATGCTAAGCAATACTCGTGTTATATTCTCTGTTGCTAGCTTTCTGGCAAGACATTAACTCTATAGATGTACCCTGGCTGATTTTAATCTGATGTTTTACTGGGCTTTTTACTGATTGTAAACTTTTTGTGTATAATGTTCTTATTATCATTGATTGAAGGATTTTATATATTATCATAAATGTTTTTATATTGTCTTTTATGTTTTTAACTAATCGAATAAAGTGTTTTGACTGACTGACTGGCTTCATGCCCTGTGTTGCATCAGTCTGGGCCTCAGTGGTCAGGCGAATGTTATTAAGTATGCGTAACATGCACTGCAAGTGTATTTCAAATGGAAGAAGTCACTTTGATGTTTTTCAAGTTGGGAGCATATTTCTGTCTAGGTTTGAAATGAAGCAATCTGTTTTTTGCATGTTTTTGCTTCTCATATAATGCAGAGAAGGGTCAGGTTAGTTCCATGTTTCAAATCCACGTCTTGCAATCCAAACAGTAGAATAAGGAATACATTTGCCGAATAGATTTTTTCTCATTCAGTATTATGGATACAGCTTTTCACTGCTTTTTACACGTTTGCAATGTTTCTGTGATCTGCACTTTGACTCTGTCTTGTAGTTGGGTTGTGTTTTCATCCAGGCAGCCCCCCAGAGCTTGACACAATGTCCCCCCTGTTTGTAAATCAAGGTGACTTGGTGACAGTGCAAGATACAAAGAGGACCATCTGAATTAACAAATCAATGATTGCCCCATTTCAGGACATCAGTGACTGAATACTTGGGCCTCAGAGGCTGTCTGTCAGTCACTGACCCACCACCTTCTCCAGTCCAACAGAGCAGAACACATTTCTTTATTTTGTGAGATCAATAAATGGTAAATTGAATAACATGTATTTTCTGCTGATATGAGTTTTACTGCAGATTCTTGTGCATTGAAGGCTCTGAGGATGGAGAGAGCCAGGCTCAGGGGACCTCAGACGAGGACTGTGTCTAAAACAGTTGCTGCCATTAAAGGCGTCTCTTAGTGACTCTTGTTCTGCCGCAGCGTGTACTTAGCAGGGACCGCGCAGTCCGTGCGGACTCTGTCGCAGTCAACAGAGGCGCAGAGCAGAGAAGAAAATAGGAACCATCCTGCTGGGCACAGGATCCAGGAAACAGCCCCCGAGGGCTCATGCTGTGAAGGAAGACCACAGCTGCGGTCTAAGGAGGAGGAGCTGGGAGGGGGAGCGAGTCCACGTGCAGAGATAATGTTGTATCGTGACACTTTTTCAACAATCTACAGTCCTTCGTGCTAGTTAAAAACAGACGTATGGGGCACATGCATCAAGACTGTTCCCAATTCGCAAAATGTTATGCATGTAGGAATCGCAAAAAAAATTGTGATTCCTTAACATGACCTGATAGCGATTGGGAAATTGCGAATTGCTATTAGGCAATGTGACTCCATTCATTCCTATGCGCCTACAGGCCCATACGAATGAATGGCATTGCTTTCATTAATTGTGATTACCCAATTGGAAATCGCAAAAATTTAATGCAAATTCAAGGGTGCCGGGGGGCCCAAGGCACCCCTGAAGCACCCCACAAAAAAAGGTAAGTGTGCACATGTAAAGCACACACATGTGTACCCTACATGTCACTTTGAATAATGCATTTTTTGCATTTTTCAACGCATGCACATATTACCATCAACTAGTAGTTGATGGTCATTAGCATTTCCAAAATGCACAGTTCGCATTTAGGAACGGCTACATGCATTGGCATGCAGTGGTTAGACAACAATCCATCAATTAGTAATCTTATAAAGCATAAATACTCACCGGTGAGGGTCTCAAGATGCTGAACAAACGAATGACAACAAACATCCACGCAATCAAAGATTGGGTGTTTGACTGCCGGTACTATGCCTGGAAACCTCAGACTGCTGCCGCTTTCCAAGCCTACTGCTGCCATTGTTTGTGAACCTCAAAAAGTTGTAGATTCGCGCCCATTGGAAGAGTACTCTCATGGCTGCAGATTTCTTTTTTTCTTGGTAAACCAGTGAGTGTATATGTTGAAGTTTCCTCTACAATAAACTAAGAAGTTAAAAGCTTTTAGTGAAATAAGACTGCTGAGAAAAACACAGAAAGAGCAAGTCCATCTCAGGGACCGAGACCCAACTACCCAGGCAAGAATGCATCCGGGGGTGTCACACCCTGAACATCGTCCCTCAATCTACGCCCCTGCCCTTCCCATTCCCAATAGCTCTCCCTGGAAACTCATGACTGTGGTCATGTACAACGCAACGTCTGGAGTGCCAGACCAGAGATCGATCGTTGTAAAAGTATTTTCACTGCACGCGCTCTTCTTCATCTCTGCTACGAGAAGCCCTGATGGTAAAGTTTGCAAATCGGTGATTTAGGCGGGGCTCCATGTTGTCAGCCCTCGACTTTTACAAATCATTTTATCAAGTGACTGACAAGTCGCAAATAGTGGTGGGTGCACCAGTGGATGAATGCATAAACAGACCTAGAGCTAAACCATGGTTCTTTGACTTGGCTCTAAATCAACCAATCAATCAGTAGATTTGTACAGCGCAGCTTGTCACCTGTGGGGGTGTCCAGGCACTGGCAGGGTCCAGTTGATAAGCTGAATAGCCAGGTCTTCAGGGACTTTCGGAACTCTGCTAGAGATGGGAAGGTCCATAGATGAAAGGGTAGCTCATTCCATGTCCACGCAGCTAGGTAGGAGAAGTAACTGGTAGGTAGAAGAAGGAGCTGCTAGGTAGGAGAAGGAGCTAATAGCTAGTTGAAGGAGCTGCAAGGTAGAACAAGGAGATGCTTGGTAGGAGAATGAGACGCTAGGTAGATGAAACGGTAAAAAACTGGGTGATGATGGACGGAGCATCTGAACCAATCAAACACTCACACCCAGTCAACAGATCTGGGTTTAATCCATCACCATTCTTTAGCTCACTCAGCCACCCCAGTTCAGACATGGCCATATGCAAATCAGTCTGACCCTGTGCTTCATGGGAACAGTCCAGCCCGAACTGCCAAGCCATGCCTTCCCTGGACCGGAAACAAGCTTCCGAGGACCGGTTTCTGGCATTACAGCCGTCTTCAGCCCGGCTTGCTTGAATCCAGTGGCAAAGTGAGCAAGGGACTCAAGTCTGAGCATACCCTGCCACACTTATGGCGGCCAAAAGCGGTACAAAAGGGGGTGGTTATGGACGGAGCATCTGAATCAATCAAACACTCACACCCAGTCAAAATATCTGGGTTTAATCCATCACCGTTCTTTAGCCCACTCTGCCACCCCAGTTCAGACATGCTATATGCAAATCAGTCTGACCCTGTGCCTCATGGGAACAGTCCAGTCCGAACTGCCAAGCCATGCCTTCCCTGGACCGGAAACAAGCTTCCGAGGACCGGTTTCTGCCATTACAGCCGTCTTCAGCCCGGCTTGCTTGAATCCAGTGGCAAAGTGAGCAAGGGACTCAAGTCTGAGCATACCCTGCCACACTTATGGCGGCCAAAAGCGGTACAAAAGGGGGTGGTTATGGACGGAGCATCTGAATCAATCAAACACTCACACCCAGTCAAAATATCTGGGTTTAATCCATCACCGTTCTTTAGCCCATTCTGCCACCCTAGTTCAGACATGGCCATATGCAAATCAGTCTGACCCTGTGCCTCATGGGAACAGTCCAGTCCGAACTGCCAAGCCATGCCTTCCCTGGACTGGAAACAAGCTTCCTAGGACCGGTTACTGGCATTACACCCATCTTCAGCCCGGCTTGCTTGAATCCAGTGGCAAAGTGAGCAAGGGACTCACATCTGAGCATACCCTGCCAACTTATGGCGAACAAAGTGGTACAAAAGGGGGTGGTGATGGGCGGAGTATCTGAAGCAATCAAACACTCACACCCAGTCAAAAGATCTGGGTTTAATCCATCACCGTTCTTTAGCCCACTCTGCCACCACAGTTCAGACATGGCCATATGAAAATCAGTATGACCCTGTGCCTCATGGGAACAGTCCAGCCCGAACTGCCAAGCCATGCCTTCCCTGGATCGGAAACAAGCTTCCTAGGACCGGTTTACGGCATTTCAGCCGTCTTCAGCCCGCTTGCTTGAATCCAGTGGCAAAGTGAGCAAGGGACTAACGTCTGAGCATACCCTGCCACACTTATGGTGGCCAAAAGCGGTACAAAAGGGGATGGTGATGGACGGAGCATCTGAACCAATCAAACACTCACACCCAGTCAAAAGATCTGGGTTTAATCCATCACCGTTCTTTAGCCCACTCGGCCGCCCCAGTTCAGACATGGCTATATGCAAATCAGTCTGACCCTGTGCCTCATGGGAACAGTCCAGCCCGAACTGCCAAGCCATGCCTTCCCTGGATCGGAAACAAGCTTCCTAGGACCGGTTTACGGCATTTCAGCCGTCTTCAGCCCGCTTGCTTGAATCCAGTGGCAAAGTGAGCAAGGGACTCACGTCTGAGCATACCCTGCCAACTTATGGCGGCCAAAGCGGTACAAAAGGGGGTGGTGATGGACGGAGCATCTGAACCAATCAAACACTCACACCCAGTCAACAGATCCTGCACCACATCTGCTAAGTCAGAAAGGGGGCGAGGGCTGCAGAAAGGGATGCAGAGCGTAGGTGTCTGGTTGTCTGATGGGGGGGTCGCATAAAGTCAAGCCATGAAAACAGTTAACATGTATATCGTGCAACACACCTAATGTAAACATGTGATTCAGGCTCCTCAAAATAAAAAAAAAGTGTCTTTCTTTAACATGCACAAGCCTTCCACGGACGCACCTCAGATTATATCACTGAAAAGACGGACATTTATTAAATGTGGTATGAATCTAACATGAACTTAGAAACATTAGTGACTCACCCACCCAACAGCAAACAATGCCATTGGTGAACTGGTTAAGCAACATAATATTGAGACCACAAATATTGTGATATGAAAATACTGAAAAAAACATTGTTTCCCACTAATATTGGCAAAAAAGACAAAAATATGAATTTTCATTAGGAACATATAGGGAATTGAAAACAATACATATTTAAAAATAACATAGCTATAATGTAAAGTACATAATTTTGGTAAAATGTTATACTATATATAGTATAATTCTAATTCACTAAAATAAAACACACATAAATAGATACAGAATAAAATAATTAACAAAGTAAACACAAAAAATACATTTACCAAAAATAATAAAAAAATATATAAAATAATACATATAAGTTAATACAAAGAATATGAAAAATAACATAAAATTAAACAAATAATAATATTACATAATTTAAACAAAATAAAAAAAGTTGTAATATCTGTGAAAATTAGATCTACTGTTTCTACTGCAATATATACAACAGGAGGGAAGGCGTAGGACTCCGGATGGCTAAAACTTACTATCCCTACTCCAGTCTGTGCACCAACAGGGAAAGCATTGGACTTCAGAAAGATAAAATGTACTATTCCCATGTCAGTGTGTAACAGTCGAGAAAGGTATCGACACCAAAGGGGTAACATTTAATAATCCCACAGTCTGTCCAACAATAGGGAAAAGGTTGAACAGTGGATGGGTAAAATTTACTATTCACATTCAAGTCTTTGCAAAAGTAGAGAAAGCTGTGGACACCAATGGGGTAAAATTTACTATTCCCAATCCAGTTTGTGCAACAGTAGGGTAAGTGTCGAAAACCCGAGGGATTAAATTAACTTCCCACTACAATGTGTGCAACAGCAGAGAAAGCATTGGACTTCGGGGAGGAGTGTGGTAAATAAATAAATAATACCCTATTTTTGAATGCATAAATGAATAACAGATAGCTCAATAAATAAGAGTCAAGATTCGAGGTAGTAGGAGTTTTGCAGGTTTAATACAGCATAAGGACAGGAACAGGACGACCTGCACGGGAATAGGATGGCAGCTGCCGGGGACAGGATCGGGACAAGGGAAGCTAGCTTTTAATAACAGTACATGAGCATATATACATAACGCAAACACATAGCATTACATTGCAATAGGCGTAGCAGTGGGTGGAGCAGAAAGCGTGACGCGTAGCAGTCGCGAAAGATAAGGGTGAAAGTAGGTGTAACAGGGCGTATACATAGACATGTGATGCAAACGTAACAGAATATGTCATGAATGGGGCGGAAACCGTGGAGGGGGCTACCTGAGGAGCCGGGACCTCTAACCTGATGGTGCGCGCAAACTGGCGATGACGTGTTACTAGGAGAAGCTGGGGGCTATGAACTCTGTGCTAGGAGCAGAGACTGAAGTCTGGAGAGTCAGGGCGACATGTACCTAAACCCTATCTAGTATCTGATGTTTAGGGAACATGTTGATATAAACTAGAAGTCAGGAGGGGAAAAGCTAACAGACTCTAAGACTGGAGCATGCATTATTCTACATGTAGTACGTGATGAAGAATATTAAATGACCATTAAATGCAGTATTTCTCTTACATGGAGACGTAAAAGCTAGACTATGACGGTAACTATTGATGCGATTCAGTAGCTTAGGAATGCAGAGAAGGAGGGCTGTACTGATAACTCGAATCATAACATACTCTTGGCAGACTCAGAGGCAGAGCCAAGCGGAGCCGGGCACTGCGAGGCAGGAAATAAGTGAAGGGTCGAGGATACAGGTGGGGGCTGTATCGCTCCTCAGCGAGGCTTCAGGGGACAGGAGCTGAATCTGGTGTCCAGGCCCTTTTGAGGCCTAGAAACGGGAACTTTTACGATGGAATAACGTGCACACTGAGAAACGTGGCAACGTAGCTTTACATAGGCCTGATACTCGTATTATTCACGAGAACTGGAAACTGACAGACTAAAGGTGGACACAACTATAATTGCGTCTTTAATCAAACATGGGGAATAACATATGCATATTAATCATGCACACATAACATATGATGGAGGACGCGTAGGGACACAGAACATGGCAAAATTTACTTTTCCACATTCCCTCCTTGTCACTACGTTTCCTTCAGGAAACATCAATATTCATGATACCATCTATCATTTCATACAGTATCATTTGCTCGTCTCGAATTTTCTTGGAACGGGATTTAGAACAGGGCTTGGGACTAGGAATACAAGAGGTAGCACAAATGCCGCAAATCGCAGGGCCACATTGTATACAGAGGCAGCAGCTAAATATGATCGCTACTGCAATACCTAGAAAGGACAAGACTTTCCATCCCCAGGCGGAAATTATATTCCAGAACCAACCGGACCATGTCCAGGTGCCTGGATTTTGGTGTAACAGATGGGCAATTTTATGAAGTCTGGTTATAGCTGAATAAACAGACGGCGCGTTATTTGGAATGAAAATGCAGCAACTAGATCCGATGACTCTACAGGCCCCGCCCCTATCGGCCAATATGACGTCAAGGACGAGACGATTCTGGAGCACGACAATTCTCATAAAGGATTGTTCTTCGGTTAAATTACTTAGAGCAGAAGTAGTCTCAATTACTACTGCTTCAAGGGTTCTGGTTAACCTACGTATCAGTTTACTATTCACAACTGTACCTAAATAAGGGAAGACACCTTTATTGATATCTATATATTGTTCTAGAGTAGTTTCAGTATAATCGACAATCGGGAGGTTTCTCTTGTGTCTAGTATGTACTAGGTGGGAATTCCTATGGTAGTCGGGTGGGGCTAGAAAAACAGGTGGCAGTAGGAAGGCAATGTAACAGGTTCCCTCCCAATCGAGGGGCAGACGAACATATGCGGTCTGACCACAAATAAAATAAGAATGACGTGAAGCTTTGAAAATAGATTTCCCACTGTCACTATACTTGACAATAGTAGTACAATCACTATGTCCTACGTGTGTAGAACCATTATTTCGGACACATAATTCGCCTTTGACTGGTAGTACTGAAATTGCAGGTAAGTCTGGAGTAGTATCAGACTGAACATTCAGGACCATGAAATTCGAAGAATAATTACCTAAATTATACACTTCATTTTCTAGATCTAACCCGGTTCTGTGGGGGAGACCTTGCTTGTCTGGAAAACATGTACTGTTAAGAAAAGACATATCTGTTGAGGATGACGTTAACGTGGACCATGCTCCACACGAACCATTATGTGAAAATGGATAAGGAAAGAGTGGCAGAACTCCCTTCGGTGTCTGGAAAGGGGGGAGTCGACCACACACCCAACAATTAGTGGCATTGCTGGTCTGGTGTGAATAATGCAACATGCGGATGAAAGAATTATTTTGCATAGTGAGGCGGTAAGAGAGTTCATGAGGAGGCAGATCACTAAACGTGTGCTCTACTGTAACATTAGAAGACGTATTTACATGAGAAACTGGAAAATACAGGTAAAACGCATAACTGGTGCAGGAAATCATAATGCTGAGAAATAATATGAAACATAGAAAAACGATACATCGGATTGAGTTTTGACTAACTCTCTCACTATGGGGGTCTATTTTATACATGTCAGAAACAGTCTAACCGTTTCACCTAGGGGAGGACTTAGACAATCAAACTGGCTGACTTATTTTACTAGACCGGAGTTTCAACTTATACTCCTGTTGCGGAGTTTTCTCTAACAGGGGAGGGTTTGTAGCAATGTCTTTTGCGGGACAGTCCTTAAGAATAGTACTTTGGCAATCCTTCAAATCCTGGGAAAGGTTCTTTGAGACGGGTTTCAGTCCATAAAACTTCTTTACGTGCGAAAGGTGCACCCAGCCTTTGCGTCCCTCCAACTTCACGGCTGTACGGGTGGCGAGGAGGACCTGTCGGGGCTCCTTCCAGCGTGGCTCCAGCAGACTTGAGCGGTCAAAATTGCGAACCAAGACCATGGATCCTGGAACGATTTCATGCGGTGCCACCTCGGTATTGTCTGGAAATGCGGCGGCAACCTGTGAACGACAAGAGTTGAGGGCAGACATCAAGGAAGCTAGGTAATCTGTCAGCATATTACTTGAAACATCGGTAATACTTCGGGGTCTGGGTGTACCCCACATGTTAGGGGGGCGGCCGAAAACGACCTCATACGGGGACAGACCTGATCTGGAATGTGCGACCATGCGCATATAGAACAAAGCGACTGGCAGAGCTACTAGCCAGTCCACACCTTTCTCTTTACAAATTTTTGCAATGCGAATTTTCAGGGTCTGGTTATGTCTTTCTACGAGACCTGCTGCTTCAGGATGGCGTACACAATGGAACTTCCACTGGTACCCTAACAAAAGGGAAACATGCTTCATTAACTCTGAAGAGAATGGCTGGCCGTTATCAGAATATACGACCCTAGGGAGTCCGTAACGGGGGAAGAACTCACGAACCAACTGCTTGGCAGTGGTCGCGGCTGTGTAATCTGGGACTGGATATGCTTCTGTCCACCTGGACAAAGCGCATACAACTACAAGGACATACTTGAAACCTCGACATCGCTCCATCTGAATATAATCCATCTGGAGGACTTCAAAAGGGTGGTCAGGAGGTTGGAATCCCCCTTGTTCCACCGGGACACTTTTACCTGGATTAAACTGACAACATATCATACAGGTACGGACTTTCTGCTTGGCTGCAGCTCGTAAATGCTTGTTGAACCAAATGTTCTGGATACTGTCTAACATAGCTTTTTCTCCTAAATGTGCTGGACTATGTGCGGTATTGATAATGACTTGAACCATAGAGTCGGGGAGAAACCATGTGGCTTTTCCTTTCGTTAACCATCCTTGATCTGTCTGGACCCCTCCTTGTTCGGACCATTTCTTGATTTCTTCGGGAGTAGCATGTAACTGTATATCTATGACATCTTGAGTAGGGTCCTTAACTGTCATACATGTAGTCGGATCTGGAGTGTGTGTCATGTTAACTGGAATGTCTGGAGTCTGTGCTGTAAGCTTGGCTGTGCGATCTGCTAGATCGTTACCCTGGGAAATAATGTCAGTAACTTTCGTATGTGCTTTGCATTTCATGATAGCAATGGATGTCGGTAAGTGTATGGCATCTAACAGAGCTTGAATAAGGAGACCATGCTGAATCTTGGTTCCATGAGAAGTCATGAAACCTCTCTCCTGCCAGAGCACTCCAAAGTCGTGTACAACTCCGAATGCGTAGCGTGAATCTGTGTAAACATTAACTTTCCGGTTCTTAGCGTGTATGCAGGCTTGTGTCAGAGCAACTAGCTCTGCTGCTTGAGCGGACAGGGTGTCAATACGGTGTGTCTCAATAACTTCGGTGTCGGTAGTCACTGCATACGCGGCGACTAGTTCTCCTGTACTTGTTCTCATACATGAACCATCCACATAAAGTGTCAGGTCGGGATCTGGTAATGGAATATCTGTCAGATCTTGTCTTGGCTTTGTCGTAATATTAACTACTTCCACACAGTCATGTGTGGCAGGATTTGGATTAGCTGATGGTAACAGTGTAGCAGGGTTCAGGATGTTGCAGCGTCTGATTTCTATGTGTGGCTGGAACAGTGTCAATTCATAACCTGTTAAACGTGCGATTGTCAAGTGCTGAGTCTGTGTTCGATTTAAAAGAACTTCCACGGAGTGTGGAACTTGTACTGTCAAGGAATGTCCTAATACTATGGAATCACTTTGTCTGATAGCTAGTGCTGTGGCTGCAACTGACTTGAGGCACGCAGGCAGAGCCTGGGCTACAGGATCTAATGTGCTCGAAAAATAAGCACAAGGCTTGTATTGTCCTGCTTGATCTTGTGTGAGAACAGATAATGCTGTACCTTCGCGTTCTGTGACGAAAAGTGTAAAAGGCTTACTGTAGTTTGGTGTAGCTAGAACTGGAGCTTGGCATAAAGCTTTCTTTAACTCATTGAAGCTAAGTGTATGTTCAGATGTCCAAGGGAGGACAGTCGGTACGGCTGCCTCCTGTGTCGTTAACTGTATCAGTGGCTTGGCTAGAAATGCATACTGAGGAATCCATTGTCGGCAGTAAGAAGTGAGGCCGATAAAAGCACGTACCTCCTTCTGGGTCTTGGGCTGAGGAAGACTCGCTATTAACTGGATACGGTCTGGTGTCAACTGCCTACCCCTCTTGGACAGTAAGTGTCCTAAGTAGACCACTTGCTGGACACAGAATTGAAGCTTAGAAGGGGACACCTTGTGCCCCATCTCGGCTAGGAAATACAGAACTGTGAGGGATGCTCGCTCGCAAGCACGTTCAGAACGGGCTGTGACCAGTAGATCATCGACATACTGGAGCAGGGCAGTGTCAGTTGGCATGTGAATGTTGTCTAGTTGTCTCTTAAGTGCTTGACTGTAAATACTAGGACTTTCTGTGAAACCTTGAGGAGCTCGTGTGAACATATAGCTCCTTCCATTTAAACAAAATCCGAAAAGAAACTGGCTGTCTGGATGAATGGGGACACTAAAAAATGCATTCTTGAGGTCTATGACTGTAAAAAATGATGCTTCTGAATCAATGGCTGTCAATAGGGAAGAGATATCTGGGACAACTGGGTACTGAGGAATAATACATTTGTTAAGTTCTCGTAGGTCAATCACTAATCGATATACTGGGGGTGCATTTGGATCAGTACGTTTCATGACTGGAATGATCGGAGAATTGCATACATTGGAGTCAGTTTCTACAACTACTCCTTGAGCGATGAGCTCGTCAATAATTTTGGATAAGGCTGCTACAGCCTCTGGTGGCAATCTATACTGTCTGATTCGTGGTAACACTACACCTGGCTTGAGAGTCACACGATGGGGTGTGATTTGCATGTACCCTACATCAGTTGGACCTTGCGCCCATAAATGCTGCGGAACATTAGACAATCTGGGATCAAAATCTCGTAATACATAGTGACCCTTAAAGTCACGCAGGAACAATCGTATTCCCTCCGGGGAACAGCATATAACTGCACCTAACTCTTTCAGTGTTTTAATGCCTAATAAATTCTCTGGACATGACTTAGTAAGTAACAGGTCAGTAGTACGGGACAATGGACCTACTTCTAGAGTAACTGGCTTTGATATTTCATTTACGATGGGTTTTCCTGAAAATCCAAGGGAAACATTTCTTGAGCCTGAGAGCGGAGCCCCTGGAACTTCGGCGTGACTAATTGTGGTCCTACTTGCCCCTGTATCAATCAAAAACTTTCTGTCTTTCCCTAATACTTGACTGTGAACATAGGGACCTTCTTGATCTACAGGTATCTCGATGAGAGGCAAGCCTACCTCCCTCTCTAGGCTGTTTCATGAGTATGACTGATACTCTGGATACTCAGACTGTGCATACTGGTACATCTGCTGTGTAACGTGCTGTGTTGCAGCGATAGGCTGCGGTGCTGTAACTGTCTGTGGTGCATTCTGTGGCTGAGGAATCTGTAAAACTTGTTCTTGTCTAGGCGGACGTGGTCTTTCTTTAGTCTTACCAGTAGCTATGTTGTGTTTCAGAACTGCACACTCGTTTATAAAATGACCTGGCTGTTTACAATAATTGCAGTTCCCTTTAACGGGAGCTGCCGGATGACTGGCTTGATTCGGACCCCTCTTCTGACTGTCTTGAGGAACAGATTGTGCAACTAGTACTTTCATTTTCGTGTCTTTCATACGCTTCCTTTCGTGGTCCTGTTCTTCTCTGATTCTATTCTGGTGGTATTGGAGCATCTGTAACATCTGGGACGGGGTATCAGCTTGCCAGGTACTTTCGACTTTCAAAACTCGATTCTTAATTTGTGGACTTGAATTCTCGACTAATTTAGTAACAAAAAGGTGAGGGTATGACTCACTACTTGTCTTGAGGCCACTGTTGATGCTAAAACATTTCTCAAATCTAGAATAAAAATCACTAATGTCTTCGTCTTGTTTCTGTTTACAGGCTGAGATTGCATCCCAGTCTTCCTTTTTCGTTGTTAACAATCTGGGTAAAACTTGAATCAATAATTCAGGTAATTCTTTACATTTCGCTCCAAGACCGGTACCTGGTACTCGTGCCTTATCTTCAGCTTCTAGAACTGCCCAATCGATCTTTTTCTCTCCCACCTCCCATTCTTTTTCCTTGAGCTTTTCATACACCCCTGCGGGCAACAGAACCTTTAACATTTTAATTATATCTGGATACGTGTATTCTCCCATACGGAGCATGTCTTTTAATTCTCGATGGAACCCTGCTGGATCTTTATCGTGACAGGGAATTAATTTTTTCATCTCTAAGAGTTCCATCTTTGTAATCGGAGTGTAAACAAACACTCGTTCTAGTTCGCCACCCGTTCCTCTAACTGGGTGGACTTCTCGTAACGGATTCTGTCTCTCCATGTAAAATGGTTTACTTTCTGGGGGTGAGAAATGAACAAAATGCGGGTTCAAAAACGTTCTATATTTGTGACGCTGTTCTAGAATGACACTAATTAAATCGGTACCTAAACCTTTCCATCTATACTGGAGTAACTCGTTCAGGATATCATGTAACGGGCCTGGATCAGAGTGCTGACCCTCATACAATGTAATGAGGTGCTGAATCATATACATACCCGCCAGTCGTTGCTCGGCTGGGGGCATTTTCAGAAACATTTGTGCCACTATTTCGTCTGGAAAAGTGGTAGAATCAGTAGTCCATCGGACTGCTGATCGGGCTAGTTCTTGTTCATGCATAGTACTTAACTCACTGTAACCGATTCGTGATTTCAGAATGTGATCGGTAGCTTGAAACACTTGTTCTAGAGAACCTTGTTCTGGTGCTGGATGATGGAAAGTAGACTTGTGTTCTAGGCGTAAATGGCGATCTGGGAATCTAGATTTTCCTACATACGCTATTCTGGCGGAATTCTCGTCGTCTACCTCTTCAGTATCAGAGTTACTTTCTTTCTCGCTTACTTGTGCTGCTTTACGCTGTTCGTGTAACTTTATTATTTCTTTACGGATTTTCTTGTACATACTCTCCATAGCACCGACGGTCTTGTGCTTACCCTCGGCTATATTATCACTCCACCTTGTCAGGGTTCTCATTTCGGCTTGATCTTTGGACGGGTAATCTTGTTCTCTTATTAAACAATTAATCAAAAACTTTAGTATCATGAGCTGGATCTCGGCTTTCCTTTGAGACATGACTTCGCCAATGCTTTCTGGATCATCCCCTGTACGGATGAAACGATATATTCTGTCTAGATCTTCTTTCATATTCGGTAGGGTGACTAGATACTCGGCCACCTTTCTTACGCGGAATGAATATAAAACCATATTATCCTCGCCTGGGACTGGATCATAGCCGCATTCATTAAGGGCTTTTCTTATTTCTGCTACAGTCTGATGTCTGGGCGTACGCTGTGACGCTTGTGCATGTAATTCGGCTGACGTTAAACGCTTATGTGGCGACGGGGTCTGAGGAGGACCTCCCCCTGCGGCCCCTAAACTAGAATCGTCGACTGATCCTCTTCGTCCTGGCAGAGTGGGAAATGGAAATGTAGGCTGGACTTGTATGGCGGGCTGGACCGGGGGTACCGTAACAGGTACTCCGGTGTCTGGAGGAGCGGGAAGTGCCTGATTTACAGGGACTGGCGGAGCGCGAACAGGATTTGCATATTCTGGGACTGTGTCGTCCAAATAGGACGAAATAAAAATATCAGCTGCGGTCGGTTTGTGACGTAGCTTGGTCGGAACTAATGGTGGCGGGAAATTACTGGATGACTCTGGGGTCGCTTTTGGCAAGCCCTCGGCAAGAAGAGGATACATACCCTTAATAAGAGCATGCCTCTGTCTGTCTGACTGTTCGGTTTTAACTCGTTCACCAATCTCGATTAATTCCCTTTCTTGGGCTCGTTCCAAGGATTCTCTACTTAATTCTGACTTTCTGATTTCTTTTTCGGTTCTTTTATGAGATTCTTTGCGCCATAACTCGATGGCATCTTTCTGTGACTGTCTGGCTTTCTTTTTCCATAATGCTTCTTCTACTCTCATGATGCTCTCGGCATCCCATGTGCCTGACACAGGCCATCTATACTTTTCCTCTAACTGTTTGGTATACTCGACCCATAAATCTAGATACAATATGGCGCTTATGCCATGCTTCTGATACATAAAATGACCTGGACTGTCCCTAGGCGGGACTGGAACTGCTGCTTCCAGCAGACCCTTTCTAGTTTTTAACTGACGTAACTTGGAAAACAAGGGCATGACTGAACTGTAATCTAGACACAATACAATACACAATGAACACGATACTTATTCCCCATTCATACCACGACATTAAAATACATGAAGAACATTTAAAATAACAGTTCGAACAGAAATACCACCTGGAATACGGAACACAGAATACATGAATTTTCTCGAGAACAGAACTGACTAGAACAGAAACTAGATGCACTGCTGAAACAGTACGAAACTTACCGGTCTCATCAAGAGACACGTCAGGACCCGTATCCACCGGAGTGGACACTTCGTTTGTGGGCTTGTGTACCACCAACCCACGGACCAGAGTCAATTAAATTGACCCTGTCTAGATACTACCCCAGTAACGGTACTCACCGGGCAGCAAGAACGGAAGGCCTCGGACTGGACTGGACTGCTACGACGACGGACGACGAACTTCGGACTTCAGTTACGGGTGGACCTCCGGATACCTCGGACCTTGGACTCTCGGCTTGGGCTCTGGTCGGGACTCGCCGCGTTCCTCCACCGTCTCGTCTGGATGCTGGACCGCCTCCTCCGTGGGCCTGAGGGATACTTGAAGCAGAAATATCTGCCGGTGCGCAGAAGAGTTCCGTCACGACTGCAGAGGGTCAGGGGGTCGGCGTGGCTTCACCGACGCGTGGGGAAAGGGCAAGTCCCTGTTCGGGCGCCATTATGTGGTAAATAAATAAATAATACCCTATTTTTGAATGCATAAATGAATAACAGATAGCTCAATAAATAAGAGTCAAGATTCGAGGTAGTAGGAGTTTTGCAGGTTTAATACAGCATAAGGACAGGAACAGGACGACCTGCACGGGAATAGAATGGCAGCTGCCGGGGACAGGATCGGGACAAGGGAAGCTAGCTTTTAATAACAGTACATGAGCATATATACATAACACAAACACATAGCATTACATTGCAATAGGCGTAGCAGTGGGTGGAGCAGAAAGCGTGACGCGTAGCAGTCGCGAAAGATAAGGGTGAAAGTAGGTGTAACAGGGCGTATACATAGACATGTGATGCAAACGTAACAGAATATGTCATGAATGGGGCGGAAACCGTGGAGGGGGCTACCTGAGGAGCCGGGACCTCTAACCTGATGGTGCGCTCAAACTGGCGATGACGTGTTACTAGGAGAAGCTGGGGGCTATGAACTCTGTGCTAGGAGCAGAGACTGAAGTCTGGAGAGTCAGGGCGACATGTACCTAAACCCTATCTAGTATCTGATGTTTAGGGAACATGTTGATATAAACTAGAAGTCAGGAGGGGAAAAGCTAACAGACTCTAAGACTGGAGCATGCATTATTCTACATGTAGTACGTGATGAAGAATATTAAATGACCATTAAATGCAGTATTTCTCTTACATGGAGACGTAAAAGCTAGACTATGACGGTAACTATTGATGCGATTCAGTAGCTTAGGAATGCAGAGAAGGAGGGCTGTACTGATAACTCGAATCATAACATACTCTTGGCAGACTCAGAGGCAGAGCCAAGCGGAGCCGGGCACTGCGAGGCAGGAAATAAGTGAAGGGTCGAGGATACAGGTGGGGGCTGTATCGCTCCTCAGCGAGGCTTCAGGGGACAGGAGCTGAATCTGGTGTCCAGGCCCTTTTGAGGCCTAGAAACGGGAACTTTTACGATGGAATAACGTGCACACTGAGAAACGTGGCAACGTAGCTTTACATAGGCCTGATACTCGTATTATTCACGAGAACTGGAAACTGACAGACTAAAGGTGGACACAACTATAATTGCGTCTTTAATCGAACATGGGGAATAACATATGCATATTAATCATGCACACATAACATATGATGGAGGACGCGTAGGGACACAGAACATGGCAAAATTTACTTTTCCACAGGAGGGGGGGGGGTTAAATCTACTATTCCCACTCAAATTTGTGTAACAGAGGGAAAGCATAGATCACCAGAAGGGTAAAATGTACTATTCCCACTCCAGTTTGTGCAGAAGTAGGGGAAGTGTTGGGCACAAGAGGGGTAAAATGTACTATTTCATTCCACTCTGTGCAACAATAAGGAAAGCGTCAGACACCAGAGGGGTGAAACTGACTACAAACAATTCTGGTAGAATACAAACAATGGCAGCCTGATCACAATCTCACACCAAGGCAAGGATGCCTTTTTCTCTATATAAACATCTGTTTCCAAGTATAGTCAGAGGAGGCACTTCTGCTGACTTCGAGAGGTCCCTACATTCTGAAACTATCACCCAGCAGCTGATTGTGGTAAATAAATAAATAATACCTCTATTTTTGAATGAATATATGAATAACAGATAGCTCAATAAATAAGAGTCAAGATTCGAGGTAGTAGGAGTTTGCAGGTTTAATACAGCATAAAGGACAGGAACAGGACAACCTGCACGGACAAGATCTGGGATGGCTAGCTAGCACAACTTTAATAACAGTGCACAAGTATATATACTAAAACAATTGCATTACAGTGAATTACAGTAGGCGGAGCAGTGGGTGTGGTCAATAGCAGTCGCGAAAGATAAGGGTGAAAGTGGGTGTAACAAGAGGCGTATACATAGACACGTGATGTAAACGTAACAGAGTATGTCATAAATGGGGCGGAAACATGGAGGGAGCTACCTAAGGAGCCGGGACCTCTAACCTAATGGTGCGCGCAAACTGACAATGACGTGTTACTAGGAGAAGCTGGGGGCTATGAACTCTGTGCTAGGAGCAGAGACTGAAGTCTGGAGAGTCAGGGCGACATGTACCTAAACCCTATCTAGTATCTAATGTTTAGAGAACATGTTGATATAAACTAAAAGTCAGGAGGGGAAAGGCTAACAGACTCTAAGACTGGAGCATGCATTATTCTACATGTAGTGCGTTGAAGAATATTAAATGACCATTAAATGCAGTATTTCTCTTACATGGAGACGTAAAGGCTAGACAATGACGGAAACTATTGATGCGATTCAGTAGCTTAGGAATGCAGAGAAGGAGGGCTGGACTGATAACTAGAATCATAACATACTCTTGGCAGACTCGTAGGCAGAGCCAGGCCGAGCCGGGCACTGTGAGGCAGGAAGTAAGTGAAGGGTCAGGAATACAGGTGGGGGCTGTATCGCTCCTCAGCGAGGGCTCAGGAGACAGAAGCTGAATCTGGTGTCCGGGCCCTTCTGAGGCCTAGAAACGGGGACTTTTCAATGAAATAACGTGCACACTGAGAAACGTGGCAACGCAACTTTACATGGGCCTAATACTCGTAGTTTTCACGAGAAACTGGAAACTAGCATACTAGAGATGGACACAACTGTAATTGCGTCTTTAATCGAACATGGGGGATACATATGCATATTAATCATGCACACATAACATAAGATGGGGGACACGTAGGGACACAGAACATGGCAAAATTTACTTTTCCACATTCCCTCCTTGTCACTACGTTTCCATCAGGAAACATCAATATTCATGATACCATCTATCATTTCATACAGTATCATTTGCTCGTCTCGAATTATCTTGGAACGGGATTTAGAACGGGACTTGGGGCTAGGAATACAAGAGGTAGCACAAATGCCGCAAATCGCAGGGCCACATTGTATACAGAGGCAGCAACTGAATATGATCGCTACTGCAATACCCAGAAATGACAATACTTTCCATCCCCAGGCGGAAATTATATTCGAGAACCAACCGGACCATGTCCAGGTGCCTGGATTTTGGTGTAACATATGGGCAATATTATGGAGTCTGGTAATAGCTGAATAAACAGACGGTGCGTTATTAGGAATGAAAATGCAGCAACTAGATCCGATGACTCTACATGCCCCGCCCCTATCGGCCAGTATGACGTCAATGACGAGACGATTCTGGAGCACGACAATTCTCATAAAGGATTGCTCTTCGGTTAAGTTACCTAGAGCAGAGGTAGTCTCAATCACTACTGCTTCAAGTGTTCTGGTTAATCTACGTATCAGTTTACTATTCACGACAGTACCTAAATAGGGGAAGACACCTTTATTGATATCTATGTATTGTTCTAGAGCAGTTTCAGTATAATCGACAATCGGGAGGTCTCTCTTGTGTCTAGTATGTACTAGGTGGGAATTCCTATGATAGTCAGGTGGGGCTAGGAAAACTGGTGGCAGTAGGAAGGCAATGTAACAGGTTCCCTCCCAATCGAGGGGCAGACGGACATATGCGGTCTGACCACAAACAAAATAAGAATGACGTGAAGCTTTGAAAATAGATTTCCTACTGTCACTATACTTGACAATAGTAGTACAATCACTATGGCCTACATGTATGGAACCATTATTTCTGACACATAATTCGCCTTTGACTGGTAATACTGACATAGCAGGTAAGTCTGGAGTAGAATCAGACTGAACATTCAGGACCATAAAATTCGAAGAATAATTACCCAAATTATAAACTTCATTTTCTAGATCTAGCCCTGTTCTGTGGGGAAGACCTTGCTTGCCTGGGAAACATGTACTGTTAAGAAAAGACATATCTGTTGAGGATGACGTTAACGTGGACCATGCTCCACACGAACCATTATGTGAAAATGGATAAGGAAAGAGTGGCAGAACTCCCTTCGGTGTCTGGAAAGGGGGGAGTCGACCACACACCCAACAATTAGTGGCATTGCTGGTCTGGTGTGAATAATGTAACATGCGGATAAAGGAATTATTACGCATAGCAAGACGATATGAGAGTTCATGAGGAGGTAGATCACTAAACGTGTGCTCTACTGTAGCATTAGCAGACTCATTTACATTAGAAACTGGAAAACACAAATAAAATGCATAACATGTGCAGGAAATCATAAGGCTAAAATATAGCAGAAAACATAAAATAATAGTGCAACTTTTAGAGTTCTCACTAACTCTCTCTCTGTGGGGGTCTATTATATACATGTCAGAAACCGGTCTAACCGTTTCACCTAGGGGAGGACTTAGACAATCAAACTGGCTGACTTAT
Source organism: Lissotriton helveticus (assembly GCF_964261635.1). Lineage (NCBI taxonomy): Eukaryota > Metazoa > Chordata > Amphibia > Caudata > Salamandridae > Lissotriton > Lissotriton helveticus. The sequence goes on along the minus strand of NC_136062.1, from coordinate 503,502,730 downwards.
TTTACTAGACCTTAATTTTAGCTTGTACTTCTGCTGCGGAGTTTTCTCTAACAGGGAGGAATCTGTATCATTGTCTTTTGCGGGACAGTCCTTAAGAATAGTACTTTGGCAGTCTTTCAAATCCTCGGAAATGTTCTTGGTAACAGGTTTTAGTCCAAAAAATCTTTTCACATGTGACAGGTGGACCCAGCCCTTCCTGCCTTCCAACTTGACGGCAGTACGGGTGGCCAGGAGGACCTGTTTGGGTTCCTTCCAGCGGGGCTCCAGCGGACTTGAACGATCAAAGTTCCGGACAAGAACCATGCATCCGGGAACGATTTCATGCGGTGCCACCTCGGTATTGTCTGGAAATGCAGCGGCAACCTGTGAACGACAAGAATGTAGGGCAGACATCAAGGAAGCTAGGTAATCTGTCAGCATATTACTTGAAACATCGGTAATACTTCGAGGTCTAGGTGTACCCCACATATTAGGGGGGCGGCCGAATACGACCTCGTACGGGGACAGACCTGATCTGGAATGTGCGACCATGCGCATATAAAACAAAGCGACTGGCAGAGCTACTAGCCAGTCCACACCTTTCTCTTTACATACTTTTGCAATTCGAATTTTCAGGGTCTGATTATGTCTCTCTACGAGACCGGCTGCTTCAGGATGGCGTACACAATGGAACTTCCACTGATACCCTAACAAAAGGGAAACATGTTTCATGAGCTCAGATGAGAATGGCTGGCCGTTGTCAGAATATACGACCCTAGGGAGTCCATAGCGGGGGAAGAATTCACGAACCAACTGCTTGGCAGTGGTCGCGGCTGTGTAATCTGGGACTGGATATGCTTCTGTCCACCTGGACAAAGCGCATACAACTACAAGGACATACTTGAAACCTCGACATCGCTCCATCTGAATATAATCCATCTGGAGGACTTCAAAAGGGTGGTCAGGGGGCTGGAATCCACCTTGTTCCACCGGGACACTTTTACCTGGATTGAACTGGCAACATATCATACAGGTACGGACTTTCTGCTTGGCTGCAGCTCGTAAATGCTTGTTGAACCAAATGTTCTGGATACTATCTAACATAGCTTTTTCTCCTAAATGTGCTGGACTATGTGCGGTATTGATAATGACTTGAACCATAGAGTCGGGGAGAAACCATGTGGCTTTTCCCCTCGTCACCCATCCCTGATCTGTCTGGACCCCTCCTTGTTCGGACCATTTCTTGATTTCATCGGGAGTAGCATGTAACTGGATATCTATGACATCTTGAGTGGGGTCCTTAACTGTCATACAGGTAGTCAGATCTGGAGTGTGTGTCGGTGTCTTATTAACTGGAATGTCTGGTGTCTGAGCTGTAAGCTTGGCTGTGCGATCTGCTAGATCATTACCTTGGGAAATAATGTCAGTAACTTTCGTATGTGCTTTGCATTTCATAATAGCGATAGATGTCGGTAAGTGTATGGCATCTAACAGAGCTTGAATAAGGAGACCATGCTGAATCTTGGTTCCATGAGAAGTCATGAAACCTCTCTCCTGCCAGAGCACTCCAAAGTCGTGTACGACTCCAAATGCGTAACGTGAATCTGTGTAAATGTTAACTTTCAGGTTCCTGGCACGTATGCAGGCTTGAGTCAGAGCAACTAGCTCTGCTGCTTGAGCGGACAGGGTGTCAATACGATGTGTCACTATAACTTCAGTGTCAGTAGTCACTGCATACGCGGCTACTAGTTCTCCTGTACTTGTTCTCATACATGAACCATCCACATAAAGTGTCAGGTCGGGATCTGGTAATGGAATATCTGTCAGATCTTGTCTTGGCTTAGTCATAGTGTTAACTACTTCCACACAGTCATGTGTGGCAGGATTTGAAGTAACTGATGGTAACAGTGTAGCAGGATTTAGAACGTTGCAGCGTCTGATTTCTATGTGTGGCTGGAACAGTGTCAGTTCATAACCTGTTAGACGTGCAATTGTCAAGTGCTGAGTCTGTGTTCGGTTTAAAAGAACTTCCACGGAGTGTGGAACTTGTACTGTCAAGGAATGTCCTAATACTATGGAATCACTTTGTCTGATAGCTAGTGCTGTGGCTGCAACTGACTTGAGGCACGCAGGCAGAGCCTGGGCTACAGGATCTAATGTGCTCGAAAAATAAGCACAGGGCTTGTATTGTCCTGCTTGATCTTGTGTAAGAACAGATAATGCTGTACCTTCACGTTCAATGACGAAAAGTGTAAAAGGCTTACTGTAGTTCGGTGTAGCGAGAACTGGAGCTTGGCATAAGGCTTTCTTTAACTTATTGAAACTAAGTGTATGTTCAGATGTCCAAGGGAGGACAGTCGATACGGCTGTCTCCTGTGTCGTTAACTGTATCAGTGGCTTGGCTAGAAATGCATACTGAGGAATCCATTGTCTGCAATAAGAAGTGAGGCCGATAAAAGCACGTACCTCCTTCTGGGTCTTGGGCTGAGGAAGACTCGCTATTAACTGGATACGGTCAGGTGTCAACTGCCTACCCCTCTTGGACAGTAAGTGGCCTAAATAGATCACTTGCTGGACACAGATTTGAAGCTTCGGAGGGGACACCTTGTGCCCCATCTCGGCAAGGAAATACAAGACTGTAAGGGATGCTCGCTCGCAAGCACGTTCAGAACGGGCTGTGATCAGTAGATCATCGACATACTGGAGCAGGGCAGTGTCAGTTGGCATGTGAATATTGTCTAGTTGTCTCTTAAGTGCTTGACTGTAAATACTAGGACTTTCTGTGAAACCTTGAGGAGCTCGTGTGAACATATAGCTCCTTCCATTTAAACAAAATCCGAAAAGAAACTGGCTGTCTGGATGAATGGGGACACTGAAAAATGCGTTCTTGAGGTCTATGACTGTAAAAAATGAGGCTTCAGAATCAATAGCTGTCAATAGGGAAGGGATATCTGGGACAACTGGGTACTGGGGAATAACACATTTATTGAGTTCCCGAAGGTCAATCACTAATCGATATACTGGGGGTGCATTTGGATCAGTACGTTTCATGACTGGAATGATCGGAGAATTACATACATTGGAGTCAGTTTCTACAACCACTCCTTGAGCAATGAGCTCGTCAATAATTTTGGATAAGGCTGCTACAGCCTCAGGTGGCAATATGTACTGTCTGATTCGTGGTAACACTACACCTGGTTTGAGAGTCACACGATATGGGTGTGATTTGCATATAACCTACATCAGTTGGACCTTGCGCCCATAGATGCTGCGGAACATTAGACAATCTCGGATCAAAATCTCGTAATACATAGTGACCCTTGAAGTCACGTAGAAACAAGCGTATTCCTTCTGGGGAGCAGCAAATAACTGCACCTAATTCTTTCAGTGTCTTAATACCTAACAAATTTTCTGGACACGACTTCGTAAGTAACAGATCAGTAGTGCGGGACAATGGACCTACTTCTAGAGTAACTGGCTTAGATATCTCGTTTACAATAGGCTTTCCTGAAAATCCAAGGGAAACATTTCTAGAGCCTGAGAGCGGAGCCCCTGGAACCTCGTCGTGACTAATGGTAGTCCTACTTGCCCCTGTATCAATCAGAAACTTTCTGTCTTTCCCTAATACTTGACTATGAACATAGGGACCCTCTTGATCTACAGGAATCTCGATGAGAGGCAAGCCTACCTCCCTCTCTAGGCTGTTTCATGAATACGGCTGATACTCTGGATACTCTGTCTGTGCATACTGGTACATCTGCTGTGTAACATGCTGAGTTGCAGCGATAGGCTGCGGTACTGGAACTGTCTGTTGTGCATTCTGTGGCTGAGAAGTCTGTGAAACTTGTTCTTGTCTAGACGGACGTAGTCTTTCTTTAGTCTTACCGGTAGCTATGTTGTGTTTCAGAACTGCACACTCGTTTATATAGTGACCTGGCTGTTTACAATAATTGCAGGTCCCTTTAACGGGAACTGCAGGATGACTGGCTTGATTCGTACCCCTCTTCTGACTGTCCTGAGGAACAGATTGTGCAACTAATACTTTCATTTTTGTGTCTTTCATACGTTTTCTTTCGTGATCTTGCTCTTCTCTGATTCTATTCTGGTGATACTGAAGCATCTGTAACATTTGGGACGGGGTATTAGCTTGCCAGGTACTTTCGACTTTCAAAACTCGATTCTTAACTTGTGGACTTGAATTCTCGACTAATTTAGTAACAAAGAGATGAGGGTATGACTCGCTACTTGTCTTGAGGCCACTGTTAATACTAAAGCATTTCTCAAATCTAGAATAAAAATCACTAGTGTCTTCGTCTTGTTTCTGTTTACAGGCTGAGATTGCATCCCAGTCTTCCTTTTTAGTGGCTAATAATCTTGGCAAAACTTGTATTAACAGTTCTGGTAATTCTTTACATTTCTCTCCAAGACCGGTACCTGGTACTCGTATCTTGTCTTCAGCTTCTAGAGCTGTCCAATCGATCTTTTTCTCTCCCACCTCCCATTCTTTTTCCTTGAGTTTTTCATATACCCCTGCGGGCAACAGGACTTTTAACATTTTAATTATATCTGGATACGTGTATTCTCCCATACGGAGCATGTCTTTTAATTCTCGGTGGAACCCTGCTGGATCTTTGTCATGACAGGGAATTAATTTCTTCATCTCTAAGAGTTCCATCTTTGTAATCGGAGTGTAAACAAACACTCGTTGCATTTCACCATCTGCTGTCCTGACTGGATGTACTTCTCGTAACGGATTCTGCCTATCTATATAAAAGGGTTTACTTTCTGGGGGTGAGACATGAACAAAATGCGGGTTCAAGAACGTTCTATATTTGTGACGCTGTTCTAGGATGACACTAATTAAATCGGTACCTAGACCTTTCCATCTATACTGGAGTAACTCGTTCAGGACATCGTGTAACGGACCTGGATCAGAATGTTGACCCTCATACAGAGTAATGAGGTGCTGGATCATATACATACCCACCAGTCGTTGCTCGGCTGGAGGCAGTTTCAGAAACATTTGAGCCACTATTTCATCTGGAAAAGTGGTAGAATCAGTAGTCCATCGGACTGCTGATCGGGCTAGTTCTTGTTCATGCATAGTACTTAACTCACTGTAACCGATTCGTGATTTCAGAATGTGATCGGTAGCTTGAAATACTTGTTCTAGAGAACCTTGTTCTGTTGCTGGATGAGGAACAGTTTTCTTGTAATCTAGACGTGAATGTCGGTCGGAAAGTCTAGTTCTACCTACGTACGCTATTCTAGTGGGATTCTCGTCGTCTACCTCTTCAGTAGAAGAGTCATTTTCTTTCTCGTTTACTAGTGCTTCTTTGCGTTTCTCGTGTAACCTTATTATTTCTTTACGAATTTTCTTGTACATACTCTCTATGCTACTGATGGTTCTGTGCTTACCCTCGGCTATGTTATCACTCCACCTTGTCAGGATTCTCATTTCGGCCGGATCTTTAGTCGGATAATCTTGTTCTCTTATTAGACAATTAATCAGAAACTTTAATAACATGAGCTGGATCTCAGCTTTCCTTTGAGACATGGCTTCGCCAATACTTTCTGGATCATCCCCTGTACGGATGAAACGATATATTCTGTCTAGATCTTCTTTCATATTCGGTAGGGTGTCCAAATACCCGGTCACCCGTCTTACACGGATGGAATATATTACTGTACTATCATCACCTGCAACTGGATCATAGCGGCATTTAGTAAGAGCTCGTCGGATATCTGCAACGGACTTATATTTGGGCGTACGCTGTAACGCACATTCATGTAACTCGGCCAACGTTCTACGTTGGTGTGGTGGCGGGGTACCAGGAGGACCTCCTCCTGCGGCCCCTAAACTAGAATCATCGACTGATACTCTTCGTGCTGGCGCGGCGGGAAATTGTAATGTTGGCTGGACCGGGGGTACCGTAGCAGGTACTGCAAGAGGTGCCCCGGTGTCTGGAGGAGCTGGATTTACATTATTTACAGGGACTGGCGGAACAGGATTTGCATATTCTGGGACTGTGTCGTCCAAATAGGACGAAATAAAAATATCAGCTGCGGTCGGTTTGTGACGTAGCTTGATCGGAACTAATGGTGGTGGAAAATTACTGGATGCCTCCGGGGTTGCTCTTGGCAAGCCCTCGGCAAGAAGAGGGTACATACCCTTAATAAGGGCATTCCTCTGTCTGTCTGACTGTTCGGTTTTAACTCGTTCACCTATCTCGATTAATTCCCTTTCTTGGGCTCGTTCTAAGGATTCTCTACTTAATTCTGACTTTCTGATTTCTTTTTCGGTTCTTCTATGAGATTCTTTACGCCATAACTCGATGGCATCTTTCTGTGACTGTCTGGCTTTCTTTTTCCATAATGCTTCTTCTACTCGCATGATGCACTCGGCATCCCACGTACCTGATACGGGCCATCTATACTTTTCTTCTAACTCTTTGGTGTACTCTACCCATAAATCTAGATATAATATGGCACTTATGCCATGCTTCTGATACATAAAATGACCTGGACTGTCCCTAGGCAGGACAGGAACTGCTGCTTCTAGCAGACCTTTTCTAGTTTTCAACTGACGTAGTTTAGAAAATAAGGGCATGACTGAACTGTAATCTAGACACAATACAATACACAATGAACACGATAACTACACCACTTTCATACCACGACATTAAAAATACATGAAGAACATTTAAAATAACAGTTCGAACAGAATACTACCTGGAATACTGAAAACAGAATACATGAATCTTCTCGAGAACAGAACTGACTAGAACAGAGACTAGATGCACTGCTGAAACAGTACGAAACTTACCGGTCTCATAAAGAGACACGTCAGGACCCGCATCCACTGAAGTGGACACTTCGTTTTGGGTCTGTGTACCACCAAAACCCACGGACCAGAGTCAATTAGATTGACCCTGTCTAGATACTACCCCAGCAACGGTACTCACCGGGCAGCAAGAACGGAAGGCCTCGGACTGGACTGGACTGCTTCGACGCCGGATGGACGAACTTCGGACTTCAGTTACGGGTGGGCCTCCGGATACCTCGGACCTTGGACTCTCGGCTTGGGCTCTGGTCGGGACTCGCCGCGTTCCTCCACCGCCTCGTCTGGATGCTGGACCGCCACCTCCGTCTCCTCCGTGGGCCTGAGGGATACTTGAAGCAGAAATATCTGCACGTGCACGGTATGGTTCCGTCACGGCTGCAGAGGGTCAGGGGGCCGGCGTGGCTTCACCGGCGCGTGGGGAAAGGGCAAGTCCCTATTCGGGCGCCATTATGTGGTAAATAAATAAATAATACCTCTATTTTTGAATGAATATATGAATAACAGATAGCTCAATAAATAAGAGTCAAGATTCGAGGTAGTAGGAGTTTGCAGGTTTAATACAGCATAAAGGACAGGAACAGGACAACCTGCACGGACAAGATCTGGGATGGCTAGCTAGCACAACTTTAATAACAGTGCACAAGTATATATACTAAAACAATTGCATTACAGTGAATTACAGTAGGCGGAGCAGTGGGTGTGGTCAATAGCAGTCGCGAAAGATAAGGGTGAAAGTGGGTGTAACAAGAGGCGTATACATAGACATGTGATGTAAACGTAACAGAGTATGTCATAAATGGGGCGGAAACATGGAGGGGGCTACCTAAGGAGCCGGGACCTCTAACCTAATGGTGCGCGCAAACTGACAATGACGTGTTACTAGGAGAAGCTGGGGGCTATGAACTCTGTGCTAGGAGCAGAGACTGAAGTCTGGAGAGTCAGGGCGACATGTACCTAAACCCTATCTAGTATCTAATGTTTAGAGAACATGTTGATATAAACTAAAAGTCAGGAGGGGAAAGGCTAACAGACTCTAAGACTGGTGCATGCATTATTCTACATGTAGTGCATTGAAGAATATTAAATGACCATTAAATGCAGTATTTCTCTTACATGGAGACGTAAAGGCTAGACAATGACGGAAACTATTGATGCGATTCAGTAGCTTAGGAATGCAGAGAAGGAGGGCTGGACTGATAACTAGAATCATAACATACTCTTGGCAGACTCGTAGGCAGAGCCAGGCCGAGCCGGGCACTGTGAGGCAGGAAGTAAGTGAAGGGTCAGGAATACAGGTGGGGGCTGTATCGCTCCTCAGCGAGGGCTCAGGAGACAGAAGCTGAATCTGGTGTCCGGGCCCTTCTGAGGCCTAGAAACGGGGACTTTTCAATGAAATAACGTGCACACTGAGAAACGTGGCAACGCAACTTTACATGGGCCTAATACTCGTAGTTTTCACGAGAAACTGGAAACTAGCATACTAGAGATGGACACAACTGTAATTGCGTCTTTAATCGAACATGGGGGATACATATGCATATTAATCATGCACACATAACATAAGATGGGGGACACGTAGGGACACAGAACATGGCAAAATTTACTTTTCCACATGATTGTAGGGCGTCCAGTTCATCACAAAGACGGGGTCCTACATTCTTACTCACCAGGTAATGGAGTTGGGTCATCCAGTAGGGGGTTTATTGACAAAAGATACACATACACAGTAAACACGCAGGTCAGGGTTCACATAGTAGGAGTATGCTATATGATTCTATATACTTGCATTTATACGTTGTCTCAGCCAATTTTGGTGGAACTTTTCATTCTGTTCATTCTCATGACACTTATTATATCTTTTGTTGAGTCTGGGCGGTGAACTCCGCTCCTCTCGCAGAGTTGGCAGAGTTTTCTGCACTTTGCGTTACGCGGAGCTTGCAGAGTTTTTTCCTCGCTCGCACTCATCAACATCAAGCTGGTGAGAACGAGCGAGGGAAATCAGCCGCCAGATAAGATTTTCTCAATGCAGGGCAGTTGGATTTCTCAATGTGAGTGGCCGTGATTGCATCTGTGCATGTTGAGAAAGCTGGTGCTTGGGTAGAAAATCTACTTGAGCGGCAGAAAGGAAGCAGAGCCCGCTTGTGCTGTGCATGGTGCAATTTGCAATAATTTCACAGTGCGGATAAACACCCGGCACTGAAAATTATCGCTAACGGCATTTTTTCTAACCCCCTCCGCCACTTGCATAGCTCCGTGTAACGCTGTAGAGATTTTTCAACTTTGGGGAGTTCCGTACGCTGGACTCCATTAACTCCACCCGGGATTAACTTTTGTCGGCTTCTGTCTATTAATCATTGCAAGTAGGAGTTTGGTTAAAAAAATATTGAAAATGCCCCTTTGTGTGTTTGTTGTATATTTCACTGAGCAAATGAGAGCACAAGTGAATGAGCGAAAGGTTCTAGGTCTGTCATCACGGTTCCTGGGGGAAAAGGGTTGTCACTGGTTACAAGAAATGTTCTGTGAGGAAGATCCCGGGGTAGAACCCCTAAATAAAGCCCGACCCACTGCAGAAGCCCCATGGACCCCTTACCGGCTAGAAGACGATGATGCTGTGCCGGAAATAAACGAAGGCTTCTTCCTCCTTCAGGACACGTCTGGTAACCCGGAAGTGGAAGCCCTGAGAGGTGGCGGACCGGAACCTCCCCATAACCAATCAACAGCGGAGCCCAGAGGTCATGAGGAGCAGAAAAGAGGAACAGAAAACGTCGTTGATGTGTTAGGTCAGAGGAGGAGTCCAGAAGCTGAAGACTGTAGGAGAGATGCCGAGAGGCTACCTGACACCGTGGGAACTAGTGAAGAAGGAGCCAACGACGAGGAAGACAACGAGGCCCCCGAGACGTGGATGGAGGACTGGTGGATCCCAGAGGACGCAAAATCCGCCACAACTCTGGAGAGTTGTGGCTTTTAGCGGTTAGTGATGGTGCAAGGGGGAGGGAGGGGTTGGCCTGACGGGGAGAAGTAATGCATGAGAACTTATTTGGTGAAGGATATGCCTATGTGAATCCGCCCTGCTCTTCCACCCTGCTCTTCGTACTCGTTTACAACCTCATGAATACAAGACCTCTTGAATCTCTTTGTTAGCAACCCCATCTTGTAATGCACTACTGTCACATTCTAAAGACCAAGGAAGGGACCGTCCAACGATTGGCTCTCTGGTCTCTATGCTTGGTATTGCTTTTCACAAGTGGTGTGGTGATGGTAACAAACATCCGTGAGCACCCTGCTGACCGCTTCTTTTGTTTTATTTGTTTTCTTTTGAGCTTTTCGGGACCCCATCTATGTTCCATAATCAACTTTGACGCCTGGATCCTCAACCCAGAGAAGATTACCCATGAACTGTGTTCTAGACTGGACATTACCTACTTGATTTGTCCCAATTTTTGCCTCCTGAATTCTTTTTCTTTCTCTTCCAATAAAACACATTATTCACCCAAAACGGCCTCCTCGCTTTCCAACCGTCCCTCTGACATTTTCCCTGTCTAAGTTTAGGAGGGCTAACAGTAGCACTCTTAGCGAGCTGGTCTAAGGGACAACATATCCTGCAGAGGTGGTTTAGATCAGCTGGCTTAGATCATTTCTGGCTGGCCGCCGACAAACGGTCTGGGCCTCACCTAGCTCGGCCGTGATGCCGCCACGGGGAGTCGGAGTTCCGCAGGGTTCTGTGTTGAGCCCGACTCTTTTTAACATCTTTATGACCCCTTTGGCGGCATTGGCTGAGTCCTTTGGGGCCCAAATCGTATCTTATGCCGATGATACCCAGCTCCTCTTTTCGTGCAGGAAAGGAGGAGATTTTGATGGAGAGAGTATCCGTGAGGGCCTTGGGGCTGTTTTTAAATGGTTCCAGCTGAACAGCCTCAAGTGCAACTCAGATAATGAGGTACTCTTCTTCGGCTGTCCTTCCGACCCGGATTGGCAGGCATGGTGGCCCGTAAACATGTTCCCCCCGTCTTGCTCGTCCCAGCTGGCTAAGAACTTGGGGGTCAAGATGGATAAGGGTCTGACGTTAAGATCTCAGATCCTTGGTCTAACGGGAACATGTTTTGGTCTCCTCAAGATGCTTCGGAAGTTTCTGCCTCTACTTTCAGAGAAGCACAGGAAGATGACAGTGCAGGCCATGATTGGTTCAAGACTGGATTATTCCAACGTCCTTTATTTGGGCCTGCCGGAATATCTTTTGCAGCGGCTGCAAGTCGTCCAGAACTCGGCTGCGAGGGCTATTTATGGCCTGAACAGACGAGCCAGTGCTGCTGGCCTTCTGCAGTCGCTCCACTGGCTGCCTATCCGGAAGCGGATAGTTTTCAAGGCCTTGACCTTGGCCTACAAGGGTCTTCATGCTGTGGGAGCACAGTATCTCCAAAGGAGACTCGCCTTTTACCACCCTGCCCGACCTCTAAGATCTGAATCTCTGCTTCTTGCGGTGGTCCTGCGAGTAGAAAGGGCTCGTATTGGAGGCCGCTCCTTTAGGTTGCCAGCACCACAGCTGTGGAATACTTTGCCTCTGGCTCTACGTGGTGCCACTAATCTGCTTACCTTCAGGAAGGGCGTTAAAACCTGGCTTTTTGCCCTTTAGGCTGTTTATCCTGTTTCTTTGTTTCGTCGATCTGTTTTTATTGCTATGTTGTGTTACTCTGGTACAGGTTTTCAACAAAAGCGCCGGGACACTCTTTTTGAGTAGCCGTGCGCTATAAAAGACAATATATAACATAACATAACATAACATAACAGGTGCACGGAATCAGTCTGCACCATCCCTAAGTTTATGTCGTCCACAAGCCCACAGTTCCTACTGATTAGAAGAAACTACGCAGCACTGTCCTCTAACTCCCCGGCAGCCAAACTTACTGGAAAAATATCCCCCTTTCAAGATATCTTTCAAGCTTTGGACTCAGTACAATCTATTATTCACTCCACAGGGGGCCTAGACACAGGATCTTTCTCTGGCCTCTATGATACCTGCAGGAGCTTGGCCCAAGAGCCTCCGCTCTCTTTGTCACTGTAGGACATTAAATTCTTGTTATAGACTGCACTCTCTGGGGTATTGATCCCATATGTTTGATTGGCTAATGTCTTTTCTCGATGCCTTGCAGTGATTTCTTGCACCTCCTGATTCACTCCTTGCTGCTGTGATTCAAATCCTGGGTCTTCTCTTTACTTCACTCTGCTGATGTTACCCAGCTCTACATTTAGATCAGTGGAGACACTTCATCATCTGTCGGTGTTCAGATCTGGGATCTTCTTCCTTAATACCATCAGTGTCCCTCCAGGTGCCTTTTGTATGAGGCTCAAAACCTTTCCATTCACTCCCAATACAGAAACAAGGAGCCACATAGAGGGATTCTTCAAGCTCTGCCTGGTGCATGCTGTACAAATACTCACATTTGTTCATTCATTCAGTCATACATTACACCAATGAGATGGAGCATTCGGATGCAAATTAGAGGATGGACCATCAGTTAGATTGCATCCATGGGTTATCCTACTACATGTGATACCAATAAAACGTTGGTGAAGATTCCCTGCCGTCCCTCGATGATATTAATGAATGTCTAGTCTATTCCATGGGTGGAGTGTGGGCGTTCCATTGTTGGAGTGTGGGCGTTCCATGGGTGGAGTGGGGGTGTTCTATGGGTGGAGTGTTGGTGTTCTATGGGTGGAGTGTGGGTGTTCCGTGGGTGAAGTGTGGGCATTCCATGGGTGGAGTGTGGGCATTCCATGGGTGGAGTATGGGCATTCCATGGGTGGAGTGTGGGCATTCCATGGGTGGAGTATGGGCATTCCATGGGTGGAGTGTGGCTGTTCTATGGGTGGAGCGTGGGTGTTCTATGGGTGGAGTGTGGTAGTTCCATGGGTGGCATGTGGGTGTTCTATGGGTGGAGTGTGGGCGTTCCATGGGTGGAGTGTGGGTGTTCCATGGGTGGAGTGTGGGTGTTCTATGAGTGGAGCGTGGGAGTACTATGGGTGTAGCATGGGTGTTCCATGGGTGGAGTGTGGGCATTCCATGGGTGGAGTGTGGGCGTTCCATTGTTGGAGTGTGGGCGTTCCATGGGTGGAGTGGGGGTGTTCTATGGGTGGAGTGTTGGTGTTCTATGGGTGGAGTGTGGGTGTTCCGTGGGTGAAGTGTGGGCATTCCATGGGTGGAGTGTGGGCATTCCATGGGTGGAGTATGGGCATTCCATGGGTGGAGTGTGGGCATTCCATGGGTGGAGTATGGGCATTCCATGGGTGGAGTGTGGCTGTTCTATGGGTGGAGCGTGGGTGTTCTATGGGTGGAGTGTGGTAGTTCCATGGGTGGCATGTGGGTGTTCTATGGGTGGAGTGTGGGCGTTCCATGGGTGGAGTGTGGGTGTTCCATGGGTGGAGTGTGGGTGTTCTATGAGTGGAGCGTGGGAGTACTATGGGTGCAGCATGGGTGTTCCATGGGTGGAGTGTGGGCATTCCAGGGGTGGAGCATGGGCTTTCCATTGGTGGAGTGTGGGCGTTCCATGGGTGGATTGGGGTGTTCTATGTGTGGAGTGTGAGCCTTCCATGTGCGGAGTGTGGGCATCCCATGGGTGGAGTTTGGGTGTGGGTGTTCTATAGGTGGAGTGTGGGTGTTCTATGGGTGGAGCATGGGCATTCCATGGTTGGAGAATGGGAGTACCATGGGTGGAGCATGGGCATTCCATGGGTGGAGTGTGGGTGTTCCATGGGTGGAGTGGGGTGTTCTATGGGTGGAGTGTGGACGTTCCATGTGTGGAGTGTGGGTGTCCCATTGGTGGAGCGTGGGTGTACCATGGGTGGAGCCAGGGTGTTTTATGGGTGGAGTGTGGGTGTTCTATGGGTGGAGTGTGGGTGTTCCATGTGTGGATTGTGGATATCATATGGGTGGATTGTGGGTGTTCCATGGGTGGAGTGTGGGTGTTCCAGTGGTGGAGTTTGGGTGTTCTATGGGTGGAGTGTGGGCGTTCCATGGGTGGAGTGTGGGCGTTCCATGGGTGGAGTGTCAGTGTTCTATGGGTGGAGTGTGGGCATTCCAGGGGTGGAGCATGGGCTTTCCATGGGCGGAGTGTGGGCGTTCTCTGGGTGGAGTGGGGGTGTTCTATGAGTGGAGTGTGGGAGTACTATGGGTGCAGCATGGGTGTTCCATGGGTGGAGTGTGGGTGTTCCAGTGGTGGAGTTTGGGTGTTCTATGGGTGGAGTGTGGGCGTTCCATGGGTGGAGTGTGGGCGTTCCATGGGTGGAGTGTCAGTGTTCTATGGGTGGAGTGTGGACATTCCAGGGGTGGAGCATGGGCTTTCCATGGGTGGAGTGTGGGCGTTCCATGGGTGGATTGGGGTGTTCTATGTGTGGAGTGTGAGCGTTCCATGTGCGGAGTGTGGGCATCCCATGGGTGGAGTTTGGGTGTGGGTGTTCTATGGGTGGAGTGTGGGTGTTCTATGGGTGGAGCATGGGCATTCCATGGTTGGAGAATGGGAGTACCATGGGTGGAGCATGGGCATTCCATGGGTGGAGTGTGGGTGTTCCACAGGTGGAGTGGGGTGTTCTATGGGTGGAGTGTGGACGTTCCATGTGTGGAGTGTGGGTGTCCCATTGGTGGAGCGTGGGTGTACCATGGGTGGATCGTGGGTGTTTTATGGGTGGAGTGTGGGTGTTCTATGGGTGGAGTGTGGGTGTTCCATGTGTGGATTGTGGATATCATATGGGTGGAGTGTGGGTGTTCCATGGGTGGAGTGTGGGTGTTCCATCTGTGGAGTGTGGATGTCCCATGGGTGGAGTGTGGGTGTTCTATTGGTGGAGTTTGGGTGGGCTATGGGTGAAAGGGCCTGCGTCAGTCTTACGCCTGCTGTGAGGCAGGCGCAAGATTTTGACGCAACAGCGTCCTAAAAGTGACGCAGTGAAATCTCATAGATTTCACTAGTCACTATTACGAGGCTTTTTGCGGGGGAACGCCCCCTCTGCATACATTATACCTGACGCAGGTATAATGTAGTGCAGGGGTTTACAAAGTGACGCATCTGCTTAGATGCATCACTTTGTAAATAGTGCGCAACAGGAGGCATGTTTTACGCCGCCGATGCGTCACAAAAAGTGACGCACCGGCGGTGTAACAGTGACGCACAGCCTCATAAATGAGGCCCCTAATGAGGAAGTGCCCTAAGTCACTCAAGGAGTCCGCGGTGCGCAGAGCCGCAACCCCTCGCACATGACACGCTAAAAATAGCGCAATCATTTTGGATTTTATACCATAAAAGAGCAAAAAATAAATCTGGTTTTGGGGTCGAGTGGTGCCAGTACAATCGTAAACGACAAGGACAGCAACCGCCGTGGTTTACTGCAGGAACCATTGGATTGGTATGGTTTGGAGTTCTCATGCCCTTTGAGAATGAAGATCCCTGCTCAGTCAGTCCTCCTTCCCTTCCCCGGCACCTCTGAGATGCTTAAACCGGAATGTGACCAAACAGCAACTTCATCAGCGCATTCCGGCAGAGGTGATCCCCTGACGTTGAGAGTTGTCTCTGTTCGTGTAAGGCAGGCTTGGCCCCTTGTGACGTCACTGGTCTGTCTCTGAGGTGCGGACTGGTGCTCAGCTAGGGATTATTCTCAAAGTTGTCGATTTTTAGCAAGTATTACAGATGCTTGATAGAACATTGCACTCGCTAAGATGCCCAGAACGCAATATTAAACGTATCGATTCACATCCTTATCCATGCGCAGGAGCGTCTGTTTAGAGTCTGCTGGATGATGCGCAGCAGCGCTGCGTTTAACCCTGGGCAAAGCACTACGCTACGCTTGCGTAGTTTGCGAAGTTTGCGCAACTTCGCACTAAACGAACTGCACGTAGCACAGTGCGAACATGAGTAGCGTAGCGTAGCGTAGCACAGTGCAGCGGTCATTTTTTGCTTGCTTGCGGTCCTCAACGTCAAGTTGGCGGCCGCGAGCAAGAAAAATGACAACCTTGCGAGACTTTTTACTTGTCCGCGTTCAGCAACATCAAGTTGCCGATCACAAGCATGGAAAATAAAACTCCCGGCGAGATTCTGAACGCGGGGAGGTCAGGTTTTTCATTGCGAGTGGTCCTGCATGCTCGCGACCGCTCCCGATGGGAAACTACCAGTCCGCATTGAGAAAGCTGTAGCTCGAGCAAAAATCTACTGGAGTGGAAAAAAGTACAGCTCGCACTGTGCAAGATGCCGTTTTCAATTATTGCACAGTGCCGGATGCTTCTCCACACTGTGCAATCATTGAAAACAACATCTTCCACAGTGCGAACATGCTACTATGCAGTTCTCGTAGTACTAAGCTTAGCTCACATAGTGCATAGTGCACTTTGCATAGCTACGCATACGCCCTCCCTTAACTGCGTTAATCTGAAGCATCTCAATGCAGTCCCCACTATAAAGCCCTTAAGGCAGATTATTGATTCGCTCCGGCTCCTGTGTATCAGAAACACAGATTTGCCAGCACCAGCGGCAGCAAATTCCCCTGACTGAGAAGAATTACAAGCATTATCACCTAGATCATTAAAGCGGGGTCATAGATTGACGGACTTCCTCAATCAATTCATCTAAGATAACGTGCAGCCAGCAGGCCCCCCTCGGTGATAACTTGACTTATAAGTGGCTGGGAAAAGTGCGTGCCATTTGATGAAAATACAGGTGTCGCGCGGTGGTGGCTGGGAGGACAGCTGAGAGGCGGCCTCGGGTCAGCCCTTTTTGCGTGGGCAATGTTAACGTCCACTATTAAGCACCGCTGTGAAAAATGTCGGCCCACTTGTGCTCAGATGTATGGAGTAAACAGGTCACCCCTCCACTCATGGAGCATTGCGGATGAGCGTTTTCATCATCGCTCTGGCCTCATTTCTACCTTGGTAATAGCCAGACGCTTACAACTCCTGTCAATTTCAGAGTTCCTTGTGAGGCAAGGAGTTATTGAAAGGTAAATAAAACAATGCCGTGAAAAATGAGTGGTGAATAAGTGATGACAAAAAAAAGGAAGATCAGCTGCCTTAGCTAAAGCAGCGCCCCCAAAGTGGGGTGAGTGGCGCGCGCGCGCGCCTCGTTCGTCAGCAGGGGGTGCGGAGAGAGGAGGGGGCCTGCGCAGGTTTCCCTGCGGGAGCGAGCAGCAAAGCACGATAATTGCTAACACATGGCGCCGCTGCTGGCTCCCCCAAGGGTATCGCCAAACGTGCACGCGTTGCCATTGGAAGCAATGCAACGCATGCACGTTTTTGCCTGCAAAAGTGTAGCGATGGCTAATGGTCTATTTCCTATGCAGCGCATGCGCGCTGCGTAGGCGAGACCTAAAAAGGCCAAAACAACATACAACAGCCTCCACAAATCAGCATGTGCTGAGTATCTCTGATGCCCTCAATTGCCCTGAATTGCTCCAAAACCCTTTTCGGTATGAGGTTGCTGGTTCTGCCACCCTAGCTAGGAACCCCTTCTCAATAAACGACAATGTGAGGATCGAGCGACCTCTTTTTGTTCAGAAAGTCAAAAAAATCTATTTAGATATTGCGAGTTTGTGATGCGACAACCACTCTCTTTTGCAACCTGCTAGCTCCCTACCAACAGCTTTTACACCCCCCGTAGTGGCCGTGGCCTCTATCCATCCTGACCAGGACACGCTGCCTTGCGCTGACTCTAATAGCCTGGACACCTGGTCCCTACTCAATGCAGCCTTCCTTAAAATACTCCTAGATAGTGTCAAATCTGGATCAACCAAGGACCCCCTGCCTATCCCTGTGCTCAAGCAACTTGTGCCTCCGTCGCTGCTCGCCATCATGGACCTTTTAAATGCCTCCCTTCAAGAACCCACAGTTTCACCAGACTGGAAACATGCCATGGTGATCCCCCTACTAAAAAAGGCCTACGCCTACCCCGACTTACCCTCCAATTATCGGCCTATTTCATTACTATCGTCTTTTTCCAAGTTCTCGGAGAAACACATCCACCCTCAACTCTCTAATTTTGTAGAAACTAATAAACTCCTTCACCCATCACAACCAGGCTTCAGAGCTGGTTTCCCTAGAGAAACAACGTTACTAGGGGTAACATCTGGACGTTGGAGATTTAGTCGCCCTCATTTTACTAGACCTGACACAGTATCTCCTAACCATGCGTTAAGATCTCTAGGCATCGGTGGCCCAGCCTTGAACTGGCTGATTAATTTTCTCATACAGAAACAATGGGGAGAGCAAGGATAATGTTCACCAGAGTGAACAGGGAGTACTCCTGTACCCCTGAATACTAATATAGAAAAACAAATGAAGGAGTACCACCAGTGAGAATTCACCAGTTGCTGTAGGGGTGCACGGTTTCTTTCGAAAAAAGGGGAAAATCTCCTTTTATTAGAAACCCCTCACTCATCACCTAGTGATGACATGCTTCATCATCGGGGTCCACCCTAATTACCTAGCGTCATCAGGGTGTGCTTCAACACCTGATTGCAGTGGAGCAGGTTGTGAGTGCCTTTGAGGGTACAGTTGAATCTGGTTCTGGGGAGGTAAAGATTGGAGAACTTGTAGTTAGTGACTAACGGGGCGGTGCAGGCAGTAGGTTGCAAGTAACAATCCTCGGCGAAAACTAATACGTTTTATCACGAGGGTAACCTCCCCTGCCCCATGAAGTCCACGAACACTCCACTGAGAGTGTTTTGATTTTTACAGCTCACCCACTGTGGAGCGAGCATATACCACGGGCACATTTTTTGCCATCCAGTGGTTCCATATGGTA
Organism: Lissotriton helveticus; assembly: GCF_964261635.1. Taxonomy (NCBI): domain Eukaryota; kingdom Metazoa; phylum Chordata; class Amphibia; order Caudata; family Salamandridae; genus Lissotriton; species Lissotriton helveticus. The sequence goes on along the minus strand of NC_136062.1, from coordinate 503,484,133 downwards.
GGATCGGGTGCGCCTTTTAGGGGACGCAGACCATCCACCATTTTGGTTTTAGGTCCTGATGAAAACCTGGTTCAACACAACCACCAAGGTTGAAACATGTAGACCCAACACATAAAAGAGATACACGGGCTCATCACTGCCCTCACTTTATCTCGCCACGATTTTAACATTGTCCAGTTGCTTACCAATAAAAAGTCTTTATTTTTCTAAGTTAAAACCAGGACAATTTTTAACACACTTACCCTTTTGTTCACGCACCATCACTCACAACCTGCTCCACTGCAATCAGGTGTTGAAGCACACCCTGATGACGCTAGGTCATTAGGGTGGACCCCGATGATGAAGCATGTCATCACTAGGTGATGAGTGAGGGGTTTCTAATAAAAGGAGATTTTCCCCTTTTTTCGAAAGAAACCGTGCACCCCTACAGCACTGGTGAATTCTCACTGGTGGTACTCCTTCATTTGATTAATTTTCTCGCCAAGTGTACTTTTCATGTGGAAGCAGTGTAGGGTAACCTACAAGTTCTCCAATCTTTACCTCCCCAGAACCAGATTCAACTGTACCCTCAAAGGCATGATTATGGGTCTGCCCGAACCCATGAGGCAGACGTGGGACCTCCTCCTGCCATGTCTTTAGTTTACCTACAGGAAGGTACCACAGAAGGGGATTGGCTTAATCTCTTTTGAACTTGTGTAGGGGCACCCTCTGAGAGGACCCTCAGTTTGGTTAATGAATCCTGGGAGCAAGCACCCAAGAAGTCATCCCAGGATGTAGTGAGCTACATGTTGCCTTCTGAAACCAGACATCCCGCTTCCAGAAACTCCCACAGGAGAATCTGGAAGCCAGGCGGAGGACATAAAACACTTTTTTGACCAGAATATCACTCTGGTTGAGTTTCAGCCGGGCCAAAAAGTGTGGGAGATCGAGCCCGTGGAACCCAGAGTCTTGCAAGGCTGCTGGTCTGGGCCTTAGGAGGCGAAGGAGCACGAGAGCGATGTCACCTACTCAAGGCTTCCAGTAAACCTTTAAGATCCGTCATGTCAATTGCCTCAATTCCCACTTAGAGAGGTCTGAACCTGCCATTGGATACTGTTGATGGGATGGAAGAGGAGAGTGAACCACCCCCCCACCTCCATTCTTCCAAGGAGCAGGATGGGTCAGTGGAGGGTGTGAGCCTCTCCCCTACACTAACCCTAGATCAACAGAGAGACTGCCACTTGTAGCTGGGACAGTCTGCCTCTCTCTTCTCACTTACCCCCGGGGTCACTACATGGTGCACCCTTGTTATTGACGCTGGAGACAGCATGCCTGTGAACACCAACATTTACAGGTTATCTGAGAGCCAGCATCAAAGTTGACGTCTCTAAGATGCTGGCGTTAGGGGTTCTTCTACCCTCAAACAGCCTTGGGTCCAGCCTAGTGGTGCTGGTTCCCAGGCTGCCGCACCAGGTATCACACCTGAACTCAGGTTCTGTGCGGATTACCGTGTGCTCACAGCAGTCACCAAGACTGACGCGCACCCCACCCCCAGAGATGTTGAGTCATAGATCCGCTTGGATCTGCCAAGTTCCTCAGCACGTTTGACCTAACGCCTGGGCACTGGCAGATTTCCTTGACCGAGGGGGCAAAAGAGAGGTCAGCGTTCTGAACACTAGAAGGGCACTGCTCGGTCACACCTTTTAGTTGAGGAATGCCTCTGGCACCTTCCAGAGGTTGGACAACCAGGTCCAGGCTGGGTTGGAGAGCTTCAGTGTCCACTACCTGGAGGACATTGCTGACTTCAGTTCAAGAAGGGAGGACCCCTTGCACCACCTCCAGGGAGTGCTGTGGGATCTGCAAAGTGCAGGCCTAACTATCAAGGCCAGTAACTGACAGATAGGGCAGGGTTCTGTTGTCTACTTTGGACATCATGTAGGGGGCGGCAAGGTGCAGCCCCTTCAGCCAAAAATTTACACCATTCTGGCTTGGGAACCCCCCCAAGTCCAAAACAGAAGTGAGAGTCTTCCTAGGCCTCACTGGTTATTACAGAAGATTCGTCATGGGATATGGCACTATTGTTGCCCTCTTCACAGAGCTGACTTCCAAGAAGCAGCCAGGTCAGGTGGTCTAGACAGAGGCCTGCCAGAAAGCTTTTGACTCCCTGAAGGAGGCCACGTGCACAGCACCTGTGCTCAAGGCCCCTGAATTCTCCCAAGAGTTTGATGTGTAGAAAGAGGCCTCAGAGCCTGGCATAGCATGCCTTGGCTTCTGAGAATCCTTTATCATTCCCTGGGCATTTCTAATTTAGGAGACCGGATCCGGATTTAAATCCCAGCTCTGAAGCTTGTCCAAACAGTGTGACCCTCGGCAGCTCATTTTCAACACCGTCTCTCCTTTTCAATTGGGAGCATCTGAAATAGTTCAGGAATCAAGCTGTACAAAAACATGTCTTGTGGATGGTTTATTAGACCATATTGTTTCTCCATCAATAAAAATAAATGGTTCGTGTAGGAGGAAAGAAGACACAGACTTGTCTCTTAAGTCAAGAATGAAAGTGTCACAACAGACACCGCGTGGCTCACTGATGTTAATGAAGGCTGCACACAGCAGTGTGAAGGTGTTTAAGTGAAACAATCCAATATACAACTTTTTAATGTAAACGTTCGAACCTTGCCTGCAGATAAAGTGTCGGTCGACAACATTTGAAACAGGTGGGAGGCAGGAACGGTTTCTTGAAGCCCCCCCTCAGCTTTACATCTTCAGAGAGGACGCAACACAGCTGTATCTTCCACCCCCTCGTCTCCAGCCCGCCCTCGGGCCGTCCATGCTCAGGACTGACGGACGGACTCTGTCATATTTGTATCAAATCACAGCTGGGGCCCGATTCACAGAACTAACTTAAGACAAAATCCTAAACTTACTACTTTTTGTATTCACAGAAGGCACTTAGTAGTAAAGTTAGGATTTTGTCTTAAGTTTGTCTTAAGACAGACTTAAGTTTAGGATTTTGTCTTAAGTTAGTTCTGTGAATCGGCCCCACGGTCGTGATTGGATGAAAACAGGAGATAGCGCCAACCTTCGAGAGGACCATGCGGCGCACTCTGCCGCGATTGATGAAAAGTAACAGCCACGAAAAGATCTGTACCTTGAACCTTCGGAGGTCAAAGGTCCCAATTCTGCTCCATATTTTATTCCAGAAAGGTTTGGACCCAACACATTGTAAAGAATCTCCCCCTTGTCATTCAGAAATAGACTCGAGTCCGGCCTCACGCGGACACATAAGGTGGTCACTCACGAGAGGGGCCTTGGAATGAGTGTTTAATAAAGAGGTGTCCTGGGGATTTGATAGGTTCTCATCCAATCGCCGAGAAATGGAGGTAGAGATTTTAACAATCCATATATTAGCCTGATCCTAAAAGAAATATGTAACCCAAAGAGGCATTGAGTAGTGACACGTTTATCGTGTGCTCACTACGACGATCAAAAACACCTACAATATTAAAACTCGCATCCAAAAGGCCTTGAAAACACTTCGGTCGCCACCGCCCACCGGGGGGTCGATCCACTCACCAACAGGTCCGATGTCTGTCGGTCTCGGAGCAGCGATGGTCGAAACTGCTGGTGCTGAGAACTGTTGAAAAAACAAAGAGCACTGAAAAGACAAGAGCTTCCATCAGCAGGAAGCGGGCGCCGGGCCTAACGTGCGCACGCAGAAAGCGCCTCGGTTCAGTTCCGCCTCGAACAGGAGTGTTGGGCGCTGTTTGATTAGAGCAAAGTGCAGAGGGCAAGACTCAGAGCAGCAGCGAGGTTTCATGAGTAGCCGTAATCAAGAAAAGAAAAGCAACACTGCAGCCCGCCTAGAGACCACACCCCAGGCTAGCGCCTCAGCCGCGACAGACACTCAGACAGCGCTATCTCGGGCAGCTGCTCCCACGACTGATAGCGGCAGAGGGCAAAGTGCAGTGCGTGGGAGAGCAGCAGAGCCGAGCTCAACCATAAACAAAGGCCCAGCGAGCTGCAGTAAGGCCCGGGCATTAACTCCACCTTGTGCAAGTGTGGCGCTAGACGGTTAACCTGTAAAGTGCCGGCACTTAGAGCTGGAGTCTCAAAGTGCAGTGCGTGGGAGAGCAGCGAGGGTTTAATGGACGAGCTTATAAGCAAAGGCCCAGCGAGCAACAAGAAGACCAGGGCATTAACAGCGCTGCGCCTTGGAGAGCTGTGGCGCTAGACGGTTAACCTGTAAAGTGCCGGCACTTAGAGATGGAGTCTCAAAGCGCAAAGTGCAGAGTGGAAGATGGAAAGAGAATTTTATCAGCAGGATATGTGCGCGAGAGACTAATGCTCAATCAATCAATCAATCAATCAGGAGTTTGTTAAAGCGCGACTACTCACCCGTAAGGGTCTCAAGGCGCTAGGGGTGGGGGGGGGTTGGGGAGGTGCAGGTTCCATTCCATCAAGGAGGGGGTCTGTCGAAGAGCCAGGTTTTGAGGTTTCTTGCGAAGATGGGGAGCGATGTTGTCTGTCTGAGGTGGAGCGGAAGGGCGTTCCATGCCTTGGCCGCGAGGAAGGAGAAGGAGCGGCCTCCCGATCTGGTCTTTCTGGTGCGGGGGACCACAGCGTAGGAGAGCTGGGCTGATCGTAGGGTCCTTTGGGGTGCGTGGAATTTGAGTCTGCTGTTCAGGTATGCTGGTCCGGTGTCGTGGAGGGCCTTGTGAGCGTGGGTGAGCATCTTAAAGGTGATTCTTGCCTCGACGGGGAGCCAGTGGAATGTGCGCAGGTGCTGGGAGATGTGGCAGTGTTTTGGCAGGTTGAGGACCAGTCTTGCGGCGGCGTTCTGGATGTTCTGTAGCTTGTGGATGAGGTTTTTGTTTATTCCGGCGTAGAGTGCGTTGCCGTAGTCGAGTCTGCTGGTGACCAGGGCGTGAGCGACTGTCTTTCGGTGTTCGAGGGGGATCCATTTGAAGGTCTTACGAAGGAGGCGGAGGGTGTGGAAGCAGGAAGATGAGACAGAGTTGATCTGGCGGTCCATTTTGAGCTCGGAGTCCAGGATGATTCCCAGGTTGCGTGCGTGGTCTGTGGGGGTTGGCGGGTTTCCGAGGGCGGTGGGCCACCAGGTGTCACTCCAGGCGTCGGGGTTTGGGCTCACGCCTGGGTCAAGCACCTGGTTACAGTTTGCACTGGAGCTCACGCAAACACCATGGGGCAGATGTATCAACCGTTTTGCGACTCGCAAATTGTTGTTTAGCATGTGTTTGAATGTATCAAACAATCGCAAATTAAGAAATCGCAAAAATTTGCGATTCCTTAATTTGCCATAGCATTTAAGGAATCGCAAATTTTGCGATTCCTTAAATGCTATGTATGATGCATTTTTCCTTTGCGAATTTTTTTAAGGAATCGCAAATTACCACCAACTTGTAGTTGATGGTAATTTGCGAAGTCCTCAACAAATGCACAAATTTGCATTTTTTAAGGTGGCATGTGACACACATACATGCCCATGGGGCATGTATGTGCGCCATATGCACACACATGTACATTTCAGGGGTGCAGGGGTGTCTTTCAGACACTCCTGCACCCTTGAAATAATTCTCAAATTGTGATTAGCAAATTGCGAATTCGCAATTTGAGAATTAGTTCAAAATCATTCCTATGGGCCTCCTGGCCCATAGGAATGCATGGGGAATTATTCCTTATTTGCGAATTCGCAAAATGCTAATTCGCAAATAAGGAAGTGTAAGGAATCGCAAAAAAATAGCGATTTTTTTAATACATTCCATTTTGCGATTACTAAATAGAGATTCCTTAAAAATCGCTATTTAGGATTCGCAAAATTGAATCTTGATACATCTGCCCCTTACTCCATTAGCTAGTAGAAGGAAGGAGCAAAGTGCAATCGATCAAAGAGCAGAAACAAATGTATATTCAGACTCAGCTGTGGATGAATGAACAAATAATCATCACTGTAACCACGAGCAGACACTGCGAATCCTTACACTTGAGCTGGGTCGATGAGAAGGATTGCCTTTAGGGCCTGTGGGACTAGCGGGCAGACCCGTGAGATACTCGGGCAATCGGCAGGGCTGCAGCACGCGTTGATGCTCCCAGGGGCAGGAGCCACAAACAACCAGCGAGAGGATGAGAGTAGTATCATCAGGGCTGAGGCCATTAAAGGTTGGCTGCCGGTTCGGACGCGTGCCCAGTGCATTCCATTCCAACTTCAGGAGTGTTTCCCTGTTTCTCAAGCGAGGCTGGGCAGCTGCAAAGGATTTGTTGAAAAGATTCTTCTTTCTGAAGCTGTTTACCCCAGGTTATGATTTATACCCAGCCTGCCCCTGCACCCCCCTCCTTACTATGCCAAGGGACTGCTTCGTCATCGCCCTCTGGTCTAAAACTTCCTTGCGCACATGAGCATCACGGGCGAATCATCGTCAAGCCCTCAGAGCTCCCATCGCACTTCAGAATATGGAGAACAATCTTAACAGCATTCGATGTGGAATTGGATCCCTCACACATGCTTTTAAGAGCTGCATACAGGACCTCCACAGGGATGTCGCCGCCATGGGCCCGAAGAGGAAGATCTGGAGCGAATGATGGACTCACTCATTTTCCTTTACAGGGATACTGGTCTACAGACCCCCTGGTCCTAGGTCGACGTTCAGCATAGAACTCCTTAAGATCTTAGAGCCCTATATCGATGGGCCCAGTTTAACCATTTTAGGGGATTTTAATTTCCATTTGGAAAATTATACTTCCCCTGATACTACCCAATTGTTGGACGCCCTATCTTCCTACAGCCTGCCGCTGTTAGGGACTGGGCCTACCCATTCAGCTGGCCATACAAGAGAATCACCTTCCGTCTCCTCACCCACGCACACAAAGTCCTGCACAACCAAGGCCCGAGATACCACAACAGCCGCCTCAACTTCTACGCTCCCAAACGCCAGCTTCGATCGACCGGCCACACCCTCGCCGCCGTCCCCCGCATCCAAAGAGCCACCACAGGGGGAAGGTCCTTCTCCTACCTGGCCGCCAAGACTTGGAACTCCCTCCCGACCCACCTCCGCCTGACCCAGGACCACCTCGCCTTCAGGAAGCAGCTCAAGACCTGGCTGTTCGAGCAGTAGCGGACCCCCCCTCCCCAAGCGCCTTGAGACCCTCCGGGTGAGTAGCACGCTATACAAATGCTTTGATTGATTGATTGATACTCTGGATGGAATATTCAGCAACGATTCACACCTCCTAATTGGTATCCCTTTCCCTTTGTCGTGGTCAGACCACCTTGCTGTCCCTTTTGATTTTTCCCCTTCTTCCCCTATTGGCCCTCGGCCCTATCACACCAAGTGGGTCCTGAGAAGGAACTTTGGGGAAATCACCAACGACTCCCTCCCTTTAGGTTTTGATCACTCCTGTTCATTCTCCCAGCTCTGCGCCTCACAGGCACGGGGTTATGAGGGGAAGCAGAAGCCCCGCACCCCTTGCTTCATGCTCCATCAGTTCTCCATCAGTTAGAATAATTGGCCAGTTACGTTAGATGATAGTCCGGATTGTTATTTCTTGTTTGCAAAAAGCAGTGATTAATCTAGGATTATTAGATGTCATATTTATTTGTACTGAGTCATACTTGGGGGATAGGAGACTCTCGCTGGGTCTTAAATCAACTTTAGTGATCGCATCTGATGAAATGGATTCGCTATATCCCCTGGCTCTAAATCTCTGTAGGGCTTCAAGTTTATAAATAGCAAAATCCTCTTCTGTACCACAGATTCGCTTGAGGCGTATTAGTTCTCCTAAGGGAATACTTCTAATTGTGTGCCTCGGATGCTGACTGCTGGCGTGTAAGGTAGTATGGCCAGCTGTGGTCTTTCTATGTAAGGTAGTTGCTATAGTTCCGTTCTTTATGTAGATATCCACATCTAAGAACTGTACACGCACTCTACTAATCTGTGAAGTAATTTTTAGATTAACTGTGTTAACATTGATGCGATCGATAAATTCCCGGGCACTTTTTTCATCTCCTTTCCACACCATTAAAATATCATCAATGTAGCGCCACCATTGCGCTACAAGATTGTCTTAGTCAGGTTGGAATGACCGCTTGAGGACCTGTTCCTCTCACCACCCAACATGCAAACATGCGTAGGTGGGGGAAAAACAGGCCCCCATCGCCACACCTCTTTTTTTGTAAATATACATCATTACCAAAGATAAAATAATTGTTGTACAGACACCATGTTGCAAGATCTATAAGGAGTTTGTTGTGGGTATAGCAGCTAATAGGTCTCATATTTAAAAAATATTTTAAAGCATTTAGACCCTCTTCATTTGGATATTTGTATATAAGGATTCGATGTCTAAAGCTATAAACATTAGATCTTCTGACCACTGTACATCCTTTAACTTATTCAATAGATCACCAGTGTCTTTTATGTTAGTAGGTAGTGGTTTAACCAAATCCTATAAAAAGAAATCCACATATTCCGTTATGTGTTCTGCTGTGCTCCCAATCGCAGAAATTATGGGTCTTCCGGGGACAGGGACGATCTCCTTGTGGACTTTTGGTATTAAATACAACCTGGGTAGGATAGGATGTTCTACATATAGGAAGTTATATTTTTTCATCAATTTGGAATATTGTAGTTCTTGACTGCTTTTTTGACGCTTTTTGTGTTTGACCTGATGATACAGTTTTTTGATATCCTCAGTGACCACCTTGTGAAAAATGTCAATGGCGTCCTTTGGCATCATTGGAATAAATTGAGATTTAGGCTTGAACGGGCTCATGTCCGCTCCATGCTGTTTGATCTGTGCTGATGTTAGTCTCTCTTGTGTTGTTGGTAGAGGTGTGGCGCCGCGGCCAGGGCGACTGACGCTGGAATCTGGGGACCACGGTTCGATCCCCGGCTCCGGCGGCAGGTTAGCCCAGCACCATGTGACTGGGCAATAGCTCGCTTAATCTTCCCGACGGCCCCCAGCGCCTAGAGACCCTTACGGGTGATTGTGCGCTTTACAAATGTGGATTATTATTATTATTATTATTATGGTATCGTTATATTGTCAGCAGCCTGAGTGGGTGCTTCTTCTAACATGTCATGCAAGGCCAACATGGCAGGAACATCCTTAGCTTGTAATTCCGCGCTGGCACCTCTGACATCATCTGATAATTGAGCTTCCTTCAAGCCTTCTTTAATGGAAAAGAATTTCATAAGTTTTAATTTCCGGATGAAACAGAAAATGTCCACTCTTGTTTGCATGTAATTAAAATCACTGATTCGGCAGAAAGATAGCCCAAGAGATAGCAATTGTTTTTCTGCCTCTGTCAGAGTGATTGTGGACAAATTCACAATGGTGTTGTCATTAGAACTTACCTTTTGTGCCAGTACATTTTTTTCTTTTGCGGTTTTGTGTTTCCGCCTTTTGCGTCTTTCCTTCTTCTTGAGTTTTTTCTCCTTCTGCTTTCCTCTTTGGCATTCTTGGTCTGAGTGTCTGGAGGCGGTCCGACGCTAAAAAAAAAGGGGCATATTATCAAGGGGGTTTATCTCCGCTTTTTTGGCTTTAAAAGCCAAGAAAGCGGAGATAAAATTATCTCCCTATTACCTAGCTGTCGCTAACACCAGTTAGCGACAGCTAGTAGGAGATACCGACCATCTTGGGCCCCACTTTGCATGTCAGTGATATTTATCACTAATGACATGCAAAGTGGGCATGCCAAGATGTTAGCGACTGGAAACAGTCGCTAACATCGCTATCTCCTATTACCAACTTTTGGAGATATTCGTGCTAAGCGCGAATATCTCCAAAAACTAACACCTGCCCTGAGCAGTTCTTAGCCATGTTATCCAATGGGAGGTGGATAACATGGCTAAGAGCATTAGCTCGGTAATGCATGAATATCGCTGACTTTTCAGCGATATTCATGCATTGCGGCCGTTTTTTATAGCATTTGCGATAAACCTTGATAATAGCAAGGTTTATCTGCGATAATTTCTGACGATGCTTAGCGTTAAAAAATTCGTTGCTAAGCATCGTTAGCGATAAATATCGCTTAACGTTGGTAATATGCCCCTAAATTTCTTCCGCAACTTTAAGAACTCTGGGGCATATTATCAAGGGGGTTTATCTCCGCTTTTTTGGCTTTAAAAGCCAAGAAAGTGGAGATAAAATTATCTCCCTATTACCTAGCTGTCGCTAACACCAGTTAGCGACAGCTAGTAGGAGATACCGACCATCTTGGGCCCCACTTTGCATGTCAGTGATATTTATCACTAATGACATGCAAAGTGGGCATGCCAAGATGTTAGCGACTGGAAACAGTCGCTAACATCGCTATCTCCTATTACCAACTTTTGGAGATATTCGTGCTAAGCGCGAATATCTCCAAAAACTAACACCTGCCCTGAGCAGTTCTTAGCCATGTTATCCAATGGGAGGTGGATAACATGGCTAAGAGCATTAGCTCGGTAATGCATGAATATCGCTGACTTTTCAGCGATATTCATGCATTGCGGCCGTTTTTTATAGCATTTGCGATAAACCTTGATAATAGCAAGGTTTATCTGCGATAATTTCTGACGATGCTTAGCGTTAAAAAATTTGTTGCTAAGCATCGTTAGCGATAAATATCGCTTAACGTTGGTAATATGCCCCTAAATTTCTTCCGCAACTTTAAGAACTCTGGGGCATATTATCAAGGGGGTTTATCTCCGCTTTTTTGGCTTTAAAAGCCAAGAAAGTGGAGATAAAATTATCTCCCTATTACCTAGCTGTCGCTAACACCAGTTAGCGACAGCTAGTAGGAGATAGCGACCATCTTGGGCCCCACTTTGCATGTCAGTGAAATTTATCACTAATGACATGCAAAGTGGGCGTGCCAAGATGTTAGCGACTGGAAACAGTCGCTAACATCGCTATCTCCTATTACCAACTTTGGGAGATATTCGCGCTAAGCGCGATTATCTCCAAAATCTAACACCTGCCCTGAGCAGTTCTTAGCCATGTTATCCAATGGGAGGTGGATAACATGGTAAGAGCATTTGCTCGGTAATGCATGAATATCGCGGACTTTTCAGCGATATTCATGCATTTCGGCCGATTTTTATCGCTTAGGAGATAAACCTTGGTAATAGCAAGGTTCCTAAGCGATAAAAATCGCCGCAGCTCGGCGATAAAAATATTGCCGCTAAGCCAACATAGCGATAATTATCGCTAGTTGTTGCTAATATGCCCCTCTATCGTGTGTTTGGTCTCCTAGGCTGCTACCTCCATCAGAAAAGGTATCACTTGTTAGTGAATCTACATCTGACGTACTTGGTAATTCATTTGTTGCTGTATTGAAATCGCCTCTTGCTCCATCCTCTTTTCCTTTATCCGTTTTGTTAGTGAATTTGGCTTTTTTGGCTGATTCATATTTTTGGGCAAAAGTGAAAATACGGCCTTGTTCATAGTGCGCTTTATCTCTATTGAATTTGTAAGCCTTGCGAGCCTTAATCTTTTCCTCTTGTTTCCTTAGTCTTTCTTTTATATCTGCTTTCGTTTTTTCAATAAACTCATTGGGCTCCAAATTTCTTAGGCTTTCATTAATTTGTTTAATCTCCAATATCAGAGCTTCTCGATCAATGTCAGCATACCTCACTAAGGGGCATATTACCAACGTTAAGCGATATTTATCGCTAACGATGCTTAGCAACGAATTTTTTAACGCTAAGCATCGTCAGAAATTATCGCAGATAAACCTTGCTAATATCAAGGTTTATCGCAAATGCGACAAAAAAGGGCCGCAATCCATGAATATCGCTGAAAAGTCAGCGATATTCATGCATTACCGAGCTAATGCTCTTAGCCATGTTATCCACCTCCCTTTGGATAACATGGCTAAGAACTGCTCAGGGCAGGTGTTTTTGGAGATATTCGCGCTTAGCACGAATATCTCCAAAAGTTGGTAATAGGAGATAGCGATGTTAGCGACTGTTTTCAGTCGCTAACATCTTGGCACGCCCACTTTGCATATCATTAGTGATAAATATCACTGACATGCAAAGCGGGGCCCAAGATGGTCGCTATCTCCTACTAGCTCTCGCTAACTGGTGTTAGCGACAGCTAGGTAATAGGGAGATAATTTTATCTCCGCTTTCTTGGCTTTTAAAGCCAAAAAAGCGGAGATAAACCCCCTTGATAATATGCCCCTGAGATCTTAATTAAATTTATAGATGCAAGTAAATGACTCTCACCCCACTCTTCAAGCATGCTGGGGTTTGGATTCTCGTAGTTGGGCGCCAATCAAATCCTCAAACCACGCGGCACTCTGCCTGCTTCCACATACTTTGATAGTGATTTTTGTTCCCACCACTTTGTAATTTCTGCTTTCATGCATTTCCCCAATTCTTTTTTAACAGGGCTTTCATATCCCCATCTTTGGCGCTGCTTGCAGTTGTTACACTCGTTATGGCATTGGTTTTGAAAGAGCCACTAAAAAGCTCTTCTGCTGCGGCTTCCCGCTCGCGAATAATTTCCGAAGACATGCTCGAGGTTTTGAAAAATGCTTTTCTGAAGTAGAGGCTGCCGGCGCCGATTTCGTAGCTCCCGCAGCCACGCCTCTCTCCCCACCCACCTCTGCACAGGTCCCGCCTCGGAGGGGATCTCCGCACCTAGTATCTTTTCCAGCCTCAGAGGCTGTCACCAAGGCCAGCATTCCCAACGCGAAACCTTGCATCCACGATGGATCCAGTAGGCCACTTCCTTAACAGCTCGAGATCTAGATTGTGTTTTTAGATCCTACTTTGCAAAACCAGGAATATCTCCAGTATGGAAATGAATACCCCCATATGTCTAGTGAAACTTTGACTCTAGATGAATATGCTATCGTAATTTATACTTATGGTTCAGCCCAGCCTGAGGTAAGTATTTAGGCTTAGGCAGTGGTCGAAGTGGGGACAAAAAAGTAGGGGAACTGTGGGCGGATACTCAGGGGGCGGGAATAAGCAGGGGATTGGATTAGTGGGCGGAGTCGGAGGTGTGGCTACAAATAGCAAAACATACCAATTTTTAGTGCATTTGGCATTTCACTGACCAGTTACAGCTTATAACGTTATTTAATTCAAACAATCGATAACCATGTTCATTTGAGGTTTAATATACAAGTTGTTTATATTTAATTCATTTACAATGTGGGACATGTTTCCAATCACAGAATATTCCAAATACGCTTATAAGTGGAATCATAAGCCATTTGTCTCCGAGCCATGCAGTTTCTTTCATTGGCACTTCCTGCATTGCAAATCCCTGGTGAGTTTGCAATGCAAAATGGAGGCACCAATGGGTGAGGTGGACTGGACTCAAGGGTCCTGTGTATCATCCTCAGATCGAGCCTCCCCTTCCCACCGTCATTCTGGCATCGATCAATACCCTGCTTTATACATACCCATGTTCTGTCCTCTCTTTGCCACCATTACTTCCTAATTTACAAAAAGGGGTGGTGATGGACAGAGTCTCTGAATTAAGCAGAGTACTCTCACCCAGTCAAGAGATCAGGGCTAGATCCAACACCGTTTTTTAGCTCATTGCACCATCCCAGTTTCAGAACCTGGCTGTATGCAAATTAGTCTGTCCCTGGCCCAGTGCATCATGGGAACAGGGCAGACCAGACTACAAAAGCCAATTCTTACACTGGGAAGGAAACAAGCTTCCGGGGACCGGTTTCTGGCATTCCAGCCGTCTTCGGCCCGGCTTGCTTGAATCCTGATGGTGCAATGAGCAAGGGACTCACATCTGAGTATACCCTTCCACGCTTAGGGTGGACAAAATAATTTACAAAAAGGGGTGGTGATGGACAGAGTCTCTGAATTAAGCAGAGTACTCTCACCCAGTCAAGAGATCAGGGCTAGATCCAACACCGTTTTTTAGCTCATTGCACCATCCCAGTTTCAGAACCTGGCTGTATGCAAATTAGTCTGTCCCTGGCCCAGTGCATCATGGGAACAGGGCAGACCAGACTACAAAAGCCAATTCTTACACTGGGAAGGAAACAAGCTTCCGGGGACCGGTTTCTGCCATTTCAGGCGTCTTCGGCCCGGCTTGCTTGAATCCTGATGGTGCAATGAGCAAGGGACTCACATCTGAGTATACCCTTCCACGCTTAGGGTGGACAAAATAATTTACAAAAAGGGGTGGTGATGGACAGAGTCTCTGAATTAAGCAGAGTACTCTCACCCAGTCAAGAGATCAGGGCTAGATCCAACACCGTTTTTTAGCTCATTGCACCATCCCAGTTTCAGAACCTGGCTGTATGCAAATTAGTCTGTCCCTGGCCCAGTGCATCATGGGAACAGGGCAGACCAGACTACAAAAGCCAATTCTTACACTGGGAAGGAAACAAGACTAATTTGCATACAGCCAGGTTCTGAAACTGGGATGGTGCAATGAGCTAAAAAACGGTGTTGGATCTAGCCCTGATCTCTTGACTGGGTGAGAGTATTCTGCTTAATTCAGAGACTCTGTCCCTCACCACCCCTTTTTGTAAATATTTTTGTCCACCCTAAGCGTGGAAGGGCATACTCAGACATGAGTCCCTTGCTCATTGCACCATCAGGATTCAAGCAAGCCGGGCCGAAGACGGCTGTAATGCCAGAAACCGGTCCCCGGAAGCTTGTTTCCTTCCCAGTGTAAGAATTGGCTTTTGTAGTCTGGTCTGCCCTGTTCCCATGATGCACTGGGCCAGGGACAGACTAATTTGCATACAGCCAGGTTCTGAAACTGGGATGGTGCAATGAGCTAAAAAACGGTGTTGGATCTAGCCCTGATCTCTTGACTGGGTGAGAGTATTCTGCTTAATTCAGAGACTCTGTCCCTCACCACCCCCTTTTTGTAAATACCATTACTTCCTGGCATCGCTCGTTACCGTACTTCTGGCATAGCAGGGTTGAGCCGTCCTCTTGCCAACCTACATCCTGGCCTCACTCTTAACGCTGATTCCAGCAAACCCAGCTCTAGCCTTCCCCAATTTTAATTCCTGCCATCGCACATTACTCCGCTTCTTACATACCCAGATCCAGCTTTGCTTTCGCCCACTCTCACTTCCTGGCATTGAACAAAATCCTGCTCCTGGCATAGCCAGGTTCAGCCCTACCCTTGCACTCTTAGCCCCTGGCATAGTCGTTAGTATGCTTCTACCATACTTAGATCCAACCTTCATCTCGTCACCCTTAGGTTCTGGCTTCGCTAACTACCCAACTCCTTGCATACAGGGTATATCCTTCCTGTCACCTTACTTCCTGGCATTGTCCTTTACCCTACTTCTAGCACCCAGGATCAAACCATTCTGTTGCCCCCCCTATTTAAGGCAACACTAATTACTTTACCTTTAGGATGTCAGGAGCCAGCTCTCCCCTCACCATCCTCACTTTCTAGCACTGCTCATTACCATGCATCTAGCATACCCAAATACAGCCCTCCCATCACCACCCTTACTTCCTGGCACTCATTACCTTGATTCTAGCATACCCAGATTCAGCTCTTCCCGTACCGCCTTTACTTCATGTTATAGTTTATTGCCATGCTTCTACCAAACTTAGATCTAGCCTTCATCCCATCCTGCTTAGTTTCAAAAATTACTCAGTACAAAACTTGGAGGATACCCAGGTACAGCCTTCCTCTGACCACCCTTACTTCCTGGCATTGCTCTTTACCTTAATTCTAGGAGTGATTCAGCCCTTCCGGTGCCATCGCTACTTCCTGGCATTGCTAGTTACCTTGCTTATAGCATTACTCGAGTTAAACCCTATTTGCTAACCTTACTTCAAGGTATCCCAAATTACCTTACTTCTAGCATACCCAGATCCAACCATCCCCTCACTACCCTTACTTTTTAGACATCATTACCCTGCTTCTAGCATAGACAGGTTCAGCCCTACCCTCGTCCTCTACCTCCTTGCACCGCTTATTATTGCCCTACCCTAGAACACCCAGGTCCCGCCCTCCTCTCGCCACCCTTACTTCCCGGGATCGTTCATTACCCTAGGTCTAGCCATAGTTGGATCTCGCCCTCCCTTCGGAAGCCCCACTTCCTAGAATCATTCATTCCCCCAGCTTCTAGCTTACATGGTTCATTTCTCCTCTTTCCACCCTTACTTCCTAGCACCACTCATTTCCATGCTTCTTCATACCCAGATTCAGACCTTTCTTCACCCCTCTGTATCCTGGCATCCCTCATTACCCAACTTCTAGCATACCCAGATCCTGCAATCCCCCTCATCCTTACCTCCCGGCATCGCTCATTACCCTATATTTAGAGTACCCAACTCCAGCCCACCCAAACTTCCTGGTATCACCCATTACCTTGCTTCTACCATACCCAATTGTTCACCCTCACATCGCTCATTACCCTGCTTCTAGCGTCTCCACATCAAACCCTTCCTCATCAACCATGCTCTCTGGAATTACCCTGCTTCTAGCATACCTACACCCAGCACTCCCCTCGCTACCCCTCACTTCCTAGCATATCATTACCCTGCTTCTAGCATACCCAGACCCAGCCCTCCCTCGCCACCCCCACTTCCTGGAAATGCTCATTACCCTGTTTCTAGCATACCCACATCCTGGCCTCCCCTCGCTCCCCCTCACTTCCTCGCAACACTCATTAAACTTGTTCAAACATATCCACATCCCGGCCTTCCCTTGCTCCCCCTCACTTCCTGGTATCACCCATTACATTGCTTCTAACATACCCACTTGTTCACCCTTACTTTCTCGCATCATTTATTACCCTGCTTCTAGCATACCCACATCGAACCCTCCCACGCCACCCATGCTCTCTGGAATTATCCTGCTTCTAGCATACCTACACCAAGCACTCCCCTCGCTCCCCCTCACTTCCGGGCATATCATTACCCTGGTTCTAGTATATTCGGGCCCAGCCCTCCCTCGCCACCCTCATTTCCAGGCAATGCTCATTACCCTGCTTCTAACATACCCACATCCTGGCCTCCCCTCACTTCCTGGCATCACTCATTACCCTGCTTCTAGCATACCCACATCCTGGCCTCCCCTCGCTCCCCCTCACTTCCTGGCATCACTCATTACCCTGCTTCTAGCATACCCACATCCTGGCCTCCCCTCGCTCCCCCTCACTTCCTGGCATCACTCATTACCCTGGCTCTAGCATACCCACATCCTGGCCTCCCCTCGTCCCCCTCACTTCCTGGCATCACTCATTACCCTGCTTCTAGCATACCCACATCCTGGCCTCCCCGTGCTCCCCCTCACTTCCTGGCATCACTCATTACCCTGCTTCTAGCATACCCACATCCTGGCCTCCCCTCGCTCCCCCTCACTTCCTGGCATCACTCATTACCCTGCTTCTAGCATACCCACATCCTGGCCTCCCCTCGCTCCCCCTCACTTCCTGGCATCACTCATTACCCTGGCTCTAGCATACCCACATCCTGGCCTCCCCTCGTCCCCCTCACTTCCTGGCATCACTCATTACCCTGCTTCTAGCATACCCACATCCTGGCCTCCCCGTGCTCCCCCTCACTTCCTGGCATCACTCATTACCCTGCTTCTAGCATACCCACATCCTGGCCTCCCCGTGCTCCCCCTCACTTCCTGGCATCACTCATTACCCTGCTTCTAGCATACCCAGATCCAGCCCTCCCTCACCACCCTCACTTCCTGGCATTTCATCCATAGACTGCAAACTGCCCAGGGGGCACATAGGGCGAGGGCATAAAAAAGACTTGAAGGGCATCAGCAGATTCTCGGTACTGTAATTGCAGGTTAAGCTGCAGGTCTGGATTGAGATAGGCAGGGACAGCAGTGTCGGGCCCCTACCAGCAGCACAGCGAGCAGTGGCAGATCGGGATAGATGCCCTTCGGTGGAGCAAAATGCCACCGTTTCAGAAGAGTAAAGAGGGAGATTTGTTTAAAATAAACGGAAGAATGAATTTTCCCCAATGACTTCTGCAAAAGCAGCGGCCGCAGGCTGCAGAAATAAAGCTGGTTTTGGCTTTAAAGGTTGGGCGTCTCCCGCCCAAATCGCGCCTTTTGACATGTATGTATTTTAAATGCCCGCAGTGAGCCTGGCATGGGTGGTGCCGCCAACTGCACTGGCTTCTGAGCAGGGCACTTCACATTGAAAAAAAATAACATAAAGAAAACAGCAGATAAGAAAATTGACATTTTCTGTTTATTAAACAAAATGCAAGAGGTACTTTACTCCCCCCACGTACTTGATGTTTGTGGAGTTCAGCCTGAGAGGCAGTCCAGGCTCCTCGTGCAGGCCCCGGTTCAGAGAAAAGGGCAGAGCTGTAAAGGAGGGGTCGGGACCTCTGGGCAGGCACGGAGAGTCATTTCCAGGAGAGGCTGGTGGGGCTGGGTCAGCTTTTCAGTGAATTGCTGGAGAGCAGATTTATAGCAAGTCACAAAGTCCCCCAGGTGGGGTCCATCAGTCTGCTTGACACCAAAGAATCCTGATGTGACCATTGTCACAGGTCACAGTGGGGGCGGGCAGACAGCGTCCTCACAAATAAGGTGTGAATCACGGGGGCAGCCACAGGGCCATCAGAGGGGCAGCCGCAGGGCCATCAGAGAGGCAGCCGCAGGGCCATCAGAGGGGCAGCCGCAGGGCCATCAGAGGGGCAGCAGCAGGGCCATCAGAGGTAGCCGCTTTCGCTCTATGCTACACTGATGGCCCTTTCAGTCTCACTTTGCAGGCCCCTAGACACAGCCGGGAAGCGGAGGCGGTCGGGCGCCCTGCAGAGGCCTTCGTCAATATTCACGTTGAGTGTGAAAAAAAGGTGTCATTTTAAAGAATGCCTATTCCTACAGTCCGGGTACGCTCTTTTAAAAACAAGAAGTAGGGGAACGGACTAGCATAATTTTTAGAAGTAGGGGCACGCCGTGCGCTTCCGTCCCCACCCACTTGTAACACTGGGCTAAGTAAATCCCATTTAAAGGCTTGCATTACCTTGCGTCGCTTTGCGTGCTGCAATGACAATGCAAGCCCTTAGACAGTCTGCCACTAAACATTTAGGACTAGATGTACAATCTAGTATTTCAGTCACAAATGCTCTGTTTCGGAGTTTGCGGCTCAAAATCTGCTTTTACCAATGTTAAACCCATTTCAGGAGTCAGTAACTCTCTGGTGACTCGCAAATTGAGTAAGGGATCTTATTTCGAAGGGGTGTATTGTAGGCGTTCCTCCAAATAGCAATTCCTATCCATATGTATCAATGGCTCAGAACCCAAACAGCAGCCATAAACCTCTGAAAACTCCCTTGGAAACCGCGTCTCCTTTGTGATTGTTAAAACAAAGTTTGTTTGAGAACGGGCAGTGGTCCAGAGGACCAACAAAAGCTCTCAAACAAATAAAAAAGAAATCTTTTGTTGTTAAATGCAACCCGGTTACCTTTGAGGAACACGGGCTGCATTTGAAAAAAATACATTTATCGAAATGTAATCATAGACATGATGATCAGCTGACCCAAGCAGGCCACCATCCCTGTGATGGCATCCTATCGTACTGAACAGCAATTTGTGACCCACCTCATTAATATTCATGAGGTAGTTCGGTTTCTGACACACTCTGGGGTATATTACCAACAACTAGCGATAATTTTTGTCTCTAACTTGTTTAGAGACAAAAATTATCGCCGCACATCGGCGATTTTTATCGCAGATAAACCTTGCTATTAGCAAGGTTTATCGCAAATGCGATAAAAAACGGCCGCAATGCATGAATATCGCTGAAAAGTCAGCGATATTCATGCATTATCGAGCAAATGCTCTTAGCCATGTTATCCACCTCCCATTGGATAACATGGTGAAGAACTGCTGAGGGCAGGTGTTAGCTTTTGGAGATATTCGCGCTTAGCGCGAATATCTCCAAAAGTTGGTAATAGGAGATAGCGATGTTAGCGACTGTTTCCAGTCGCTAACATCTTGGCACGCCCACTTTGCATGTCATTAGTGATAAATATCACTGACATGCAAAGCGGGGCCCAAGATGGTCGCTATCTCCTATTAGCTGTCACTAACTGGTGTTAGCGACAGCTTGGTAATAGGGAGATAATTTTATCTCCGCTTTCTTGGCTTTTAAAGCCAAAAAAGCGGAGATAAACCCCTTGATAATATACCCCTCTGATTCCTATTTTGAAAAACCTTCCTCTACCCAGAAAAATACAAGTCGCAGTCTGCAGCCAGTAGCTTGAGACTGGAGTTTCGTACACCTGTCCCTTAGTTCTGTAAAACAAATTCAGCAGTGCAATGCACGCGCTCATGGACAAATACAAAAAATAAAATAAATAAAATGTTTCCCATTTTCAAACATGATGCTGATTTTCATTATTCAGAAAACATAGGAAAAGAAGCGTTTGAGTAAAAATCTCTGGGGCATATTTACAAGCCCATTGCGCCACATTTACGTCACCGTTGCGTCACTTCTGTGACGCAGTGGTGGCGTAAACCATGCGCCATGTTGTGCCTTATTTAAAACGTGAGACCTCTAGGGCGAGGCGTTACGCTGTAAAGCCCTGCCCCACATGAAACCTGTGTTAGGTTTTATGTGGGCGTTCCGGCGCAGGGTGGGCTTTCCGTCGCAGGAACGCCTCGTAAAAGTGACGCAGTGTAATGTACAAGATTTCACGGACTCACTTTTACATCCATGCTGCGTCAAAACCCTGCGCCTGCTTGAAGCCGGTGTAAGGAGTGACGCAGCATGTTAGGCATAGGGCGCCCCTGAGCATTGCTGGAGCCGAGTCAAACACTTGCGACACAACTCCAGCAATGCGCCGCCCGTACGCCACAGGATACGACACGCATCGCCCTATCCTTGCACCATGATGTGCCGCATTGTAAATGCAATGCATTCATGGTGGCGCAGGGAGGGTATTGTGTGTCGCATCTGTTCTGGTGCATCTCTGCTGATTGACAGAGATGAGCCAGAACTCGTAAATCTGCCCCTCTTTGCTTTGCATGAGTGATGCGATAAAAACGTACAAGCGATCATTATCAAAATGCATTAACAATGATAGTGGCTAGATTAAGTCAATGCCATAGTTTACATTCAATATATGGACTCCAAAAATTAACACAGATGGACAAAGCCAATATTGCTTTTTAACTCTCTTTTTTTGTGGTTTTTCCTGTAATTTACCAGTTCATTTTATCTGTGGGGTATACACTAAGGCACCCATTAAACCATCGTAGTTTATGGTATAAATAATGTAGGTTCTCCGATTTGCTCTGAATTTTTGTGGCCTCTTGTTTTACTCTTACAACAAGCAGATAGCTTAAAAAAGGAATGTGAGATACTTCTATATTGTGAACACATCCTTTAAAACATAGGTTGCCCTCTGAGTGTACCTGCATCACTTCCCTCTGAGTGTACCTGCATCACATCCCTCTGATGTGTACCTGCATCACCTCCCTCTGATGTGTACCTGCATCACCTCCCTCTGATGTGTACCTGCATCACCTCCCTCTGATGTGTACCTGCATCACTGCTCTCTAATGTGTACCTGCATCACTGCCCTCTGATGAGTACCTGCATCACTGCCCTCTGAGTGTACCTGCATCACCTCTCTCTGATGTGTACCTGCATCACTGCCCTCTGAGTGTACCTGCATCACCTCTCTCTGATGTGTACCTGCATCACTGCCCTCTGATGTGTACCTGCATCACCTCTCTCTGATGAGTACCTGCATCACTGCCCTCTGAGTGTACCTGCATCACCTCTCTCTGATGTGTACCTGCATCACCGCTCTCTGATGTGTACCTGCATCACTGCTCTCTCATGTGTACCTGCATCACCGCTCTCTGATGTGTACCTGCATCACCGCTCTCTCATGTGTACCTGCATCACCGCTCTCTGATGTGTACCTGCATCACTGCTCTCTGATGTGTACCTGCATCACCGCTCTCTGATATGTACCTGCATCACTGCCCTCTGAGTGTACCTGCATCACCTCTCTCTGATGTGTACCTGCATCACTGCCCTCTGATGTGTACCTGCATCCCCTCTCTCTGATGAGTACCTGCATCACTGCCCTCTGAGTGTACCTGCATCACCTCTCTCTGATGTGTACCTGCATCACCGCTCTCTGATGTGTACCTGCATCACTGCTCTCTCATGTGTACCTGCATCACCGCTCTCTGATGTGTACCTGCATCACTGCTCTCTCATGTGTACCTGCATCACCGCTCTCTGATGTGTACCTGCATCACTGCTCTCTCATGTGTACC
Organism: Lissotriton helveticus; assembly: GCF_964261635.1. Classification (NCBI taxonomy): domain Eukaryota; kingdom Metazoa; phylum Chordata; class Amphibia; order Caudata; family Salamandridae; genus Lissotriton; species Lissotriton helveticus. The sequence continues at coordinate 503,461,918 of NC_136062.1, read as the reverse complement.
TGCATCACCGCTCTCTGATGTGTACCTGCATCACTGCTCTCTCATGTGTACCTGCATCACCGCTCTCTGATGTGTTCCTGCATCATTGCTCTCTCATGTGTACCTGCATCACCGCTCTCTGATGTGTACCTGCATCACTGCTCTCTCATGTGTACCTGCATCACCGCTCTCTGATGAGTACCTGCATCACTGCTCTCTGATGAGTACCTGCATCACCGCTCTCTGATGTGTTCCTGCATCATTGCTCTCTCATGTGTACCTGCATCACCGCTCTCTGATGAGTACCTGCATCACTGCCCTCTGAGTGTACCTGCATCACCTCTCTCTGATGTGTACCTGCATCACTGCTCTCTGATGTGTACCTGCATCACTGCTCTCTCATGTGTACCTGCATCACCGCTCTCTGATGAGTACCTGCGTCACCGCCCTCTGATGTGTACCCGGGTCACCGCCCTCTGATGTGTACCTCCATCACTGCCCTCTGATGTATACCTGCATCACTGCCCTCTAATGTGTACCTGCATCACTGCCCTCTGATGTGTACCTGCATCACTGCCCTCTGATGTGTACCTGCTGTTAAAAGTTAGGCTGCAAACGTCAACATTATCGGCGCCATCTTGCTCTTCTTGAACCCATTCGTGCACGTAAGCGGCAGCCATTTTGAGCACCATGGCCTCCCTGCCCCTCGCTGATAACCAGCGCGTCTCTCTCTCTTTCTCAACCTCGCAGGCATCCCCCCGCACGCTGTCAACCCCCCCCGCTCTCACATGCCTTGGGTCGTAAACCCCTCTTCAGCGCAGCTCTGCCCCGGAATCCCATCCTGTTCCCAGCGCGACACCTCCCTCCATTCCTATCATGGTCCCAGGTCCTTTGATTCAAACCCCCTTTTCCTGTGCGCCCGTTTGTCTTCCTCGTTCCCAGGCCGCCACCTGGCCCTGCGGATATTGTTTATTGCCCCCCCTCTCCGTACAGTAGGAAGCTTCCCCCATTAAAGGACCCTCGAATTGATCAAAGCCCCCACCCTATGAGATCCGATCAACCCCACACATTCTGTGAATCGGCGGAATGTCCAGCTGCGCGATAATTATCACCTGTTGTGACCAGGGGTGGGGACTCCAACTGTAAATGTGTGTGGGAACGGGCCTGAAGGGGAGATTCCGAGGATGTCCTTTCATACTTCAAAGCATTGCAAGAATGTGTTACCTGCAATAAAGATCATGAATCTGCGTATAAGAGGCCAGGCCTCAGAGATGCGGTTAGAGCACCTCGTGACGATACTTGCTGTCCGAACTGATGTGTTCTCCTCCGGAGAGAATAAAACCCTTGTTTCCTGCCTTCCAGTCTCCAGCGCCTGCCTCTTCATTGATTAATATTTTGTGGGTTCAAGAGGCGACTCCGCCGGGCAATACTTAAGGATTTTATTTTGTTTATCAGTTGTCCGTGACCTTTTTACAATTGGCGTCCCAAACGTGGGGCCCATCAGTGACTCGTGGATCCAGTGGGAGAGGTCCTGACGACAGAGTGAACGACTGCAACGATCGGGAAGTGCACCTGTCCGATAGACCCTCGTCTGACAGCCGATCATCCGAACTTCACTGGTTCCGAACAGACCTCTCTCGAGTGATCTACGGTCCTGACTGGGAACCATCAGGAGTGCCGCGAGGATTACGAAGAAAAGAGGACGATCGGGCGCTGGATTCGGAAGACAAGAAACTGTCCATGCGGTCCGGGTAAGGTCGTGTAAACACGACGAATTGCGAAATGATTGTTTAATTGTTTAGAAAATACTAGTATTACTCTTTGTTGATTTATTTGGAGATCCGCTGTCTGCAAACGGAGAAACAACAGGCTCTCTCTTTGCAAGCAGTGGAGGATAGGTAATGCAGCCGTCGTGCCTATCTTTCTCCCCCACTGATTAATTATTTGAACCTGAACTATTGTTCACAGACGGTTTTCTGGAGATTCTCTGTCTGCAAACAGGAAAGAGCCCCCCCCCCCTTTTTACAGATAGTGAAAGGGTAGGTAACGCAGACCTTTGCGGACCTACTTATTCTCCCCACTGAATTGTTTTGATTGACCGAATGTTGACCCTTCGATATTGGTTCATGAGGTATTCACTGCCTGCAAACAACGTAGAATAGGAATATTCTGTCTAGTCTTTGCACGCAGTGATAAGATAGGCAGTGCTGACTTTTTGTCCCCGTTGTGATCCGTCATGTCTGTCTTCTCCCCACTGATTGGTAGCCTGTTTAGCCCGGACCGCTTATTAGAGATGAACCATCCGGCTCCACTGGAAGGCACCCCTAATAAGGACATGTTCATGAAGCATGGATTGATCGCTATAGCCTATAACAAACTGTGGCATAAATATACGAAAAAGGATCGAGAAAGTCAGTGGCCACTGATAGGATCCTTCGATGATGACAAAATAAACGCGCTAGAAACAGCCCTTGGTAAAAACAAGACAACGCCCACTATGCTTGATAGTTTCGGCATGTGGCGCAAAGAAACTGAACAACGTAAAAAGAAAACTGAGAGTAGGTTGGGAAAAGAGCTGCGAAAAGCAGCCCACCTAGCTGCTCAGAAACTAGAAGAAGAGATAAAGGAAAGAGAGAAAGCCAAACAGAAACTAGAAATAGAGACATCAAGCCAGTGTCCGGTTAGAACGTCCTCCATGCTCTACCCTGATTTACCCTCAAAACAACGAGCCAACGATGATCTGCTGTTAGGTCCTCCAATCATCTACATGCCCCCTCCATATGCCCCTTCCCAACCCTTAGCACAGCACCCACCACCCCCAGATACGAACGAGGGTAGCGCCACAGCTTCGGCCCCCATGGCCTCTGTGCCGGCCGAACTCCTTGTATTAAATACTACACAAACGACAACGTTAGGCGACCCTGAGATCCGAAGGGTTGGTTCTGCAAGAACAAGCAGACTAAGCAAAGATGAACGAACAGGGATCGACAAGATAGCACGGACACTGGTAGAAAGAAAGGAAGATGAAGAGTACATCACGGATATGTTTAACTCGTATACAGGGAGTCACAGACGACATTTTATCGTATGACTGTGTTACCATGTCCTGAACGCATACGAGGACCGATATCGAGACAAAGGTCCAGAGAGCCTAACGACTCTGTACCGGAAGGTCGATATTGGGGATGAGGGCGAGTGTGATGTGACGGACCTCCTTACGCGTACGCTTGAGGTTTTCCGCCACCTCACTGAACGAGAATCAGGAACTAAACCCACGACATCCGTAGCGACCGAACCACAAACTGAGAAATCTAACACCATGATGCCGATATGAGAGGCTGCCCCCTACTGGGCTCCTCCACGAGGTGCAGGGACTAACGATGATGCAAACCACCAAGATGCAAAGGGAAGGGTAGTGTACAACTGGGTCTACCAGCCTTGGGACCGGCAAGAGATTCTGACATTCCGGAAATCTCTGCCTGACCTACGTAAAAACCCCACTGCCTTCTATACTGAATTGGGTACAGCCCTAGGATCAACAATTATGACCCTGGCTGACATCGACTTGTTTTTCGGGCTATGTCTACCAGCTGATGTGTGGAAGCAAATCCGGAAAGTCGACCACCTTGAGCTGTTTGGACATACCTGGTCACAACTCGATGACATTGATAAACAACGAGGACCTGGACAAAAGCCCTTGAAATCCATTCTAGACCTTCCAGATAAAATCGTACAGAAATTAAAAACCCTGATCCCAGAAAAGAAAGTGGACTGGTCGATAGTAACGGCCTGTCGCCAGAAACCCCAGGAGGATGTATCAGAATACTTCTCCCGGTTTGAAACGGTGTTCTCCGATTACAGCGGCCAGGACATGACCACTGCAACCGGACACCATCTGTTTGTCCAGAATTATGTTAAGGGTCTGTCACCGGAGGTCTCCCAGAAACTGCAGGCTAGCGAGAGTAGTTGGGCAGTCTCCAAACCTACGGCTATCCTCCAGATGGCCCAATATTATGAACACCAGAAAAATGAAAACGATAGAGCAACAGAGAAAAAGAAGAAGGACCTGAAAGAGAGGGTGATGATTGCCCAACTGCAAGGGGTGACTATAGGACGAGACCAATACCGGAGAAACTACCAGACGAACGTCCCTAAGACTGCACTTCCCCAGGACCGCACTTTGACTCCCCACAGTGGACGTACAGACATTAGAGAGGACCAGTGTGCTTTCTGTAAAGGAACTGGCCATTGGAAATCCCAGTGCCCAGTTCTTCTGGAAATAATCAGAAACAAAGACCCCCAGGACATAGCAAGTGGACCGAGAAATAAGGGACAACAGCGAGGGCCCCCAAATGACGCGACTAACGACAGATCAGGCAGATCAAACACATTTGATCGACCCAGACAGAACCAATGCCAGCAATCTGACTACGATGACGCCCACTACTTTGCATAGGACTGCCAAGGGCAAGGGAGGGATCCAGTCGAGCTCTATGTTGACCAGCAAGGCCCGTACGTCACTGCTAAGGTCCTGGGTACAAAGTCTCCATTTCTGGTAGACACTGGCGCAACACGTAGTGCGTTATCTAAACGACTGATTCCAAGGGCACCCTTGTCTGGCTCACTCATAACATCGACAGGTTTCGATGGAACGCCCTCCACTAACCCTTTGTCCGCCCCGATCCTCTTCGACTTAGAAAACAACACCACTGACACCACGTTTTTGCTTTCCTCCAATAGCCCTGACGCCATTATGGGACTTGACTTATTGAAACACTTCCGAGCGACAATCAGATGTTCTCAAGACGGAGTCCGAGTTTTCCTTTACGACAACCCCGTTCTGCTTAGACATTGCCCTCCCCGACGCATGTTTTCCATCACCGACGCTGACACATCCCTGCTTGACACTCTGCCTCCGTATCTGTGGGCCAAGGCGGATTCGGACGTAGGGCGCATGTTGATTGACCCAGTGCACATTACTGTCCGACCAGACGCAACACTCCCAAAACTTCCACAATATCGGATATCGCCCGAGGGCGAGAAGGCATTGGTAAAGATTATTCAGTCACTGATAGACGCAGGAGTGGTAGAGGAAGTGGTTAGCAACGTTTGCAACAGCCCTATCTTGCCCATCATCAAGAAACAGGGAGAGGGAGATGAGAAAGCATACTGTTTTATCATTGACCTTCGAGAGATCAACAAAGTGGTGGTACCCCAGTACCCCGTGGTCTCAGACATCACCACCATCCTGACTTTGATTCCTTCTACTGCCACCGCCTTCACTGTCATTGACCTCAAAAACGCATTCTTTTCCATCCCCATCCACCCAGACAGCCGATATCTCTTCGGCTTCACCCTAAAAGCCCGCTCATATAGGTTCTGCCGAGCACCCCAGGGTTACACAGAAAGCCCTAGCATCTACAGCCAGGCCCTCAAGAGACAACTGGATCAAGTCCAGTTACCCGATGGAGTGGTGTTAGTGCAATATGTCGACGACATCCTTTTGGCAGCCGACACCACTCCATTAGCAGTTACAGCCACCATTCAACTCCTGCACTTCCTTGCGGAAAATGGCCACAAGGTCTCCAAGAAGAAGTTGCAATTCTGCCAACCCCAGGTCACTTACCTAGGCCACCTTTTGTCCAAAGAAGGAAGGAAACTCACTCCCGACCGGATCAAAACCATTCTCGAAACTCCTGTCCCTAAGACCCAGAAACAGGTTCGTTCCCTACTAGGCCTCACCTCCTTCTGCCGACAGTGGTTGCCAAACTTTAGCCTCATTGTGAAACCGCTGCTTTCTCTGCTAGCTAAAGACGTCCCCTTCCCGCTCCCTTGGACCCCTGAGTGTCAAACCTCCTTCACGGAACTACGAGATGCCCTTTGTTCGGCCCCTGTCCTAGGTACCCCCGATTACGCAAAGCCCTTCTCCCTTTACACTCACGAAAGGGAGGGGTGCGCTTTATCTGTCCTGACCCAGTCCATTGGCCCAAAGCAACGACCGTGTGCTTACTTCTCTGCCACTCTTGACCCTGTAGCCAGAGCCTTGCCTGCCTGCCTTCGAGCTGTAGCTGCTGCTGCAATCTCTCTCCGACAGAGTGAGGGGATCGTGCTCTCGAATTCCCTCACGGTACTGGTACCCCATGCAGTTGACACCCTCCTGAACCAAACCAAGACGCAACACCTGACGAGTGCACGACTGACTAGATACGAACTGACCTTGCTTGCACCCCATATCACCCTGAAAAGATGCACCACACTGAACCCGGCAACTCTGTTACCCTTACCTGAGAACGATCCCAATGTGCACCCTGTACATGACTGCGTGACTCTTACAGACGAACAGACTAGAAGTAGGGTTGACCTCCGAGACACGGCTTTTCCTGACCCTGACGGAGAGCTGTGGGTGGACGGTTCATGCATCAAACTCCCCGATGGCACCACTTCCGCTGCCTATGCGGTCACCACGGCTCGAACTGTAGTCGAGACAGCCCGCATCACGCAACGATCTGCCCAGGCAGCGGAACTGATTGCCCTGACACGAGCCTGCATTCTGGCAGCAGGAACTACAGCGAACATTTACACCGACAGCCAGTATGCCTTCGGGGTGGTCCACCATTTTGGGCTTCTTTGGAGGGAAAGGGGATTCCTGACCTCACACGGCACCCCCATTTTGCACGGGGATCTAGTCTCCGCCTTGATCGAAGCTGTCCTTCTCCCCAAAAAGCTTGCAGTCGTCAAATGCCAGGCACACAAAAAGGTGACAGACATCATTGGGCAGGGAAATGCACTAGCCGACATCACTGCCCGAACGACAGCTGAAAATAGGACGACAACACATATGTACGTGACCAGGTCACAAGCAGAAAAATGGACTGACGCTAGGGACACTATTAGAGACATTCAAATGGCTAGCACACAGCACGAACTGACTGAATGGGCACGGGTGGGGTTAAAAGATGACGAAGGCTGCTGGCGGACAAGAGACACAAACAAATGGTTGCTACCTGACTCGTACCTGATTCCCATACTGACTATGGCACACTCCCCTGCCCACATAGGATCAGCCCCCATGATTGAACTTGTCTCCAGAGTTTGGCACAATGATAAAATCACAGACTCCGCCAAACGTCTGGTCCAACAATGCTTGATATGCCTGCAACACAACCCCGGGAAAGGAACTGTAGTACCCCGGGGAGGGTTTGGGGTCCCAAATCACCCGTTTGAAGTCCTGCAGATGGACTACATCCAGCTAGACAGGTGCCAAGGCCTGAAATATGTACTTGTTGTGGTGTGCGCATTTAGCAAATGGGTGGAAGTATACCCAACCCGTGACAACACTGCTATGGCCACTGCAAAAGTACTGTTAAAGGAGTTTTTCCCCCGTTACGGCCTTTGTCGTATTTTATGGAGCGATAATGGCCCCCACTTCATAGCCGAAGTCATCCAGCTCATCTTAAAGGGGTTGGGCATCAAGCAGAAGTTTCACGCAGTTTTCCACCCCCAGTCTGCCGGACTTGTTGAACGACATAATGCCACACTAAAGCTTAAACTGGCCAAGATAGTGGCTACCACGGGTCTGAAATGGCCAGACGCCCTCCCACTGGCATTGCTATCGATGCGTTCCACCCCCACCAAACATCACTTAACACCTTATGAAGTCGTTTTCGGCCGACCCATGAGTGTCTGGTCTGCACCGAAACCAACTTCCATTCATGACGTCCCGGACGTCCTAATGTCTGATTATCTGTATAAATTGACTGAAACTCTGTCTGTCATTCATCAGCAGGTGCAGCAGGCCATCCCCGATGCTTCCAGGGGTCCGGGTCACGCCATCCAACCTGGAGATTTCGTGCTGATCCGAAACTTTCAGCGGTCGAAGAGTTTGGAACCCCGGTGGACGGGCCCCTGGCAAGTGTTAATCACCACCCGGACGGCTCTTCGTGTGGAGGGGAAACGGCACTGGCTGCACGCACACCACTGTAAGAAGGTCTCCTCGACCCTGGCCACGACAGAGAACATCGACAACCAAGAAGAGCTCCTGAACAAGGACCGACTGTCACTAACCTGCTATCCTGATACCGAAGCACTTGAACTTTCAAAATTCTCTGATCCCACTGTGCCATCCAGAGAAGGGTATTTCCTGCGTCGAAAGGAGGGAGCTTCGGCTAAGTAGACCACGAACTAAGTTAAATCTCAGAACGGTGACCCAAAGCAACCAAGGGTTACCTGGAGAGAAGCTAAACTAAGTCTGTGGTTCTGCCCACTACCGAGCACCTTGAAGATGAAGATGATGGAAGCGCCAGATAAGAAGATGATGGAAGCGCCAAATGAGAAGATGATGGAGGCAACAGGAAATACCCACTACAGAAACCCAAGAACAGACAGACTCCACAGCTCAAAGACAATTGCACTCTTCATCACAATCCTTTTCTGCTTTCTCCTCATGACCACACTCTGGATTGTGGAAGAAAGTGCACCTGCTCACGAAACATTCCTGACCACTGCTCAGCCTACCACTGTGAAGGAACATTATCTGATTTCGCTCTCTCCTCAACTCAGAGAGAGGCGAAAGGAGTTTTGGAATAACTCTTTCGTACAGCTACTTCACCAGCACAATCTCGCCACCAATGCCACCAACTGTTGGATCTGTGGGTTGCTACCCCACGCCACTGGACACTCGATACCATTCATCCCTTCACCCTTCTCAGTTCATGGCTCCTGCCTTGCTTGGCTGATCCTCCTGCAAGAAAGCTATAAGGACAATGCCACCTCCAGCAAAACCGTGACGCATTTTTCCACGGGGTCTGGCGAAACAGAACAAAGACACACTTCTGCCCGCAGACCTCCAACGACTCAATCCACATGGACATCCCTGCTAAAGAACTAATTGAAATGCAGGTGTTCAACAATCCAACCAGACCCACCTTCTCCTACCTGCGGAAACGAACGGCTGCCACTCTGACTGTGGCCCTGTCAGTCATCAACGTCACAGGCCACATGTGCATAGAAGGACGTGGGACACAGCTGGTGGGCCGCAGTGCTTGCCGTTTTACCAGAACTTTGGACTCCACGGATCCACCTTCCTTTGTGTCGTCCCCAAACATGTATTTCGTCTGCGGCACAAAGGCCTACACCTGGCTCCCCAAAGGCTGGGGGGGGCACTTGTTTCATCTCTTTCATCCTTCCTCCGACTTATGTGGCCCCAGCGAATCATCATAGGCAAAAACGAGCCAAGGACATTGAGCAAGCCGACTCAACAGGAGCGCAGTTCCTCGATGCTATGAAGGGACTTGTTCCCCTCTGGGGCCCGATGGCAAACAGCCGTGCCATCCGACATCTGACTCAGGCAGTTGAGACAACAATGAACATCACAGCTGGTACCTTTGCTAACAACACCGCCGAGCTTCAAGCGGTCCGCTTGGTGGCCCTCCAGAACCGCCTTGTCCTAGATGTGGTTCTTGCGGACCGTGGTGGAGCATGCCGCATTATTGGGTCCAGCTGCTGTACATACATACCGGACAACTCACCCTCAGTGTACAAAGCCATCGAACACCTTCACAGACTCTCTTCAGAAGTCCACCAGGATCAGGAAGAATGGTCGCTTGGTGGTTGGTTCTGGAGCACCGTTAAGAACTGGGGCTGGAGACTGTTCAGCATTATCCTGATTCCTGTAGTTGTAATATGCGGTCTATGCTTAGGAATTCAATGTCTGCCACCTCTGTGTTCATTATGTACAAATTGTATTTGCCCTAAGACTGTGGACTTTGGAAACGAACACATGAGAGCATTATATGATGCCGAGGTTAGGAATTTGATGAAGATTGACATTGAGTAGGCAAGTTGGCTAGATATGTTGAAAAGGGAGGACTGTTAAAAGTTAGGCTGCAAACGTCAACATTATCGGCGCAATCTTGCTCTTCTTGAACCCATTCGTGCACGTAAGCGGCAGCCATTTTGAGCACCATGGCCTCCCTGCCCCTCGCTGATAACCAGCGCGTCTCTCTCTCTCTCTCAACCTCGCAGGCATCCCCCCGCACGCTGTCAACCCCCCCCGCTCTCACATGCCTTGGGTCGTAAACCCCTCTTCAGCGCAGCTCTGCCCCGGAATCCCATCCTGTTCCCAGGGCGACACCTCCCTCCATTCCTATCATGGTCCCAGGTCCTTTGATACAAACCCCCTTTTCCTGTGCGCCCGTTTGTCTTCCTCGTTCCCAGGCCACCACCTGGCCCTGCGGATATTGTTTATTGCCCCCCCTCTCCGTACAGTAGGAAGCTTCCCCCATTAAAGGACCCTCGTATTGATCAAAGCCCCCACCCTATGAGATCCGATCAACCCCACACATTCCGTGAATCGGCGGAATGTCCAGCTGCGCGATAATTATCACCTGTTGTGACCAGGGGTGGGGACTCCAACTGTAAATGTGTGTGGGAACGGGCCTGAAGGGGAGATTCCGAGGATGTCCTTTCATACTTCAAAGCATTGCAAGAATGTGTTACCTGCAATAAAGATCATGAATCTGCGTATAAGAGGCCAGGCCTCAGAGATGCGGTTAGAGCACCTCGTGACGATACTTGCTGTCCGAACTGATGTGTTCTCCTCCGGAGAGAATAAAACCCTTGTTTACTGCCTTCCAGTCTCCAGCGCCTGCCTCTTCATTGATTAATATTTTGTGGGTTCAAGAGGCGACTCCGCCGGGCAATACTTAAGGATTTTTTTTTGTTTATCAGTTGTCCGTGACCTTTTTACACTGCATCACCTCCCTCTGATGTGTACCTGCATCACTGCCCTCTGACGTGTACCTGCATCACTGCCCTCTGATGTGTACCTGAGTCACCGCTCTCTGATGTGTACCTGAGTCACCGCTCTTTGATATGCACCCAGGTCACTGCCCTCTGATGTGTACCTGTGTCACCGCCCTCTGATGTGTACCTGCATCACCTCCCTCTGATGTGTACCTGCATCACTGCCCTCTGATGTTTACCTGAGTCACCGCTCTCTGATATGTACCCGGGTCACCGCTCTCTGATGTGTACCTCCATCACTGCCCTCTGATGTGTACCTGCATCACCTCCCTCTGATGTGTACCTTCACTGCCCTCTGATGTGTACCTGCATCACTGCCCTCTGATGTGTACCTGCATCACCTCCCTCTGATGTGTTCCTGCATCACTGCCCTCTGATGTGTACCTGCATCACCGCCCTCTTATGTGTACCTGCATCACTGCCCTCTGATGTGTACCTGCGTCACCGCCCTCTAATGTGTACCTACATCACTGCTCTCTCATGTGTACCTGCATCACAGCTCTCTGATGTGTACCTGAGTAACCGCTCTCTGATATGTACCCGTGTCACCGCCCTCTGATGTGTACCTCCATCACTGCCCTCTGATGTGTACCTGCATCACCGCCCTCTGATGTGTACCTGCATCACTGCTCTCTCATGTGTACCTGCATCACCTCTCTCTGATGTGTACCTGAGTCACCGCTCTCTGATATGTACCCGTGTCACCGCCCTCTGATGTGTACCTCCATCACTGCCCTCTGATGTGTACCTGCATCACTGCCCTCTGATGTGTACCTGCATCACCTCCCACTGATGTGTGCCTGCATCACTGCCCTCTGATGTGTACCTGCATCACCTCCCTCTGATGTGCACCTGCATCACTGCCCTCTGATGTGTACCTGCATAACCGCCCTCTGACATGTACCTGCATAACTGCCCTCTGATGTGTACCTGAGTCACCGCTCTCTGATATGTACCTGAGTCACCGCTGTCTGATATGTACCCGGGTCACCGCTCTCTGATGTGTACCTGAGTCACCGCTGTCTGATATGTACCCGGGTCACTGCCCTCTGATGTGTTCCTGCATCACCTCCCTCTGATGTGTACCTGTGTCACCGCCCTCTGATGTGTACCTGCATCACCTCCCTCTGATGTGTACCTGCATCACCTCCTTCTGATGTGTACCTGCCCCACTGCCCTCTGATGTGTGCCTGAGTCACCGCTCTCTGATATGTACCCGGGTCACCGCTCTCTGATGTGTACCTCCATCACTGCCCTCTGATGTGTACCTGCATCACTGCCCTCTGATATGTACCTGCATCACCGCCCTCTAATGTATACCTTCACTGCCGTTTGATGTGTACCTGCATCACTGCCCTCTGATGTGTACCTGCATCACCTCCCTCTGATGTGTACCTGCATCACTGCCCTCTGATGTGTACCTGCATCACTGCCCTCTGATGTGTACCTGAGTCACCGCTCTCTGATATGTACCCGGGTCACCGCTCTCTGATGTGTACCTGAGTCACCGCTCTCTCATATGCACCCAGGTCACTGCCCTCTGATGTGTACCTGCATCACCACCCTCTGATGTGTACCTGTGTCACCGCCCTCTGATGTGTACCTGCATCACCTCCCTCTGATGTGTACCTGCATCACTGCCCTCTGATGTGTACCTGAGTCACCGCTCTCTGATATGTACCCGGGTCACCGCTCTCTGATGTGTACCTGCATCACTGCCCTCTGATGAAATGAAATGAAATGAAAAACATATTTATAAAGCGCTAGCAGCTGCCCTGAGGCGTCCAGGCACTAAAAATTACCATCAGTGCTCAAGAAAAAAGGGGGTGAGTCAACACTATTGATTGAACAAAAAAGTTTTAAGTTTCTTACGGAAGCTCAGAAGGTTTGAGTCTGCTCTAAGATGAAGTGGTAGGGTGTTCCATATTTTCGGGGCTTTATATGCGAAGGATCGACCTCCGGCCTTCACTCTATGAATTCTTGGGATTTGGGCTAGAAAGGCGTGTGAGGATCGAAGAGCTTTGGTGGGTTCATATGGGGATACCAGAGAGTGAATGATCTCTGGGCCTGATTTCCAGTACGCCTGATGTGCAATGCACAGAGATTTAAATTTGACTCTCTCCCTGATGGGGAGCCAGTGTAATGCTCTTAAGCCAGTTTGTATTGAAGTTCTCCGAGGGGTGCCAAGTAAGGTGCGAGCTGCACAATTCTGAGTACGTTGTAATTTTTGTAGGGTGTATTCCGGCGCCCCAAGGTACAGAGTGGTGTGGCTCACTGGTTAGAGGCGGCAGACCCGGAAGCAGAGAACGGCCCGGGACCAGGGTTCAATTCCCGACGCGGCAGGGTCGTGGACCAGGGTCAACGGACTCGATAATTCTCGCCTCGGTGCCTACTCTAACCAGGGATCACACTCGGCAACTCTGGGCATTAAGCTTGCCTCATCTCTACAACGGCCCCCCACAAGTCTCCGGGGATGCCTGGTTTCACCTTGGAGATACCCAGTAAGGGACCATCTCACAGGAAAAACCAGGACGGGTTCCCCAGCGGTCTCCAGCACCACGATACTCCGGCAAGGAGTCGCAGTGCGCTTTACAAGTACACCCACATTTACATTTACATTTACAGAGCATTGTTAAAATCTAGGCGGGATTGAATTAAGCCCTGAATGACTATCTGTCTTGGCTCAAAGGGGAGAAGTGACAGGATATTTTTTTACCATCCTTAGGAGGCCAAAACAGGTCGCAGAGACATTAGTTGCCTGCATGTCGAAGGTCAACGATTTATCTATCCACACCCCCAGGCTTTTGATGTAATCTCTAGGGGTGGGAGCTGTGCCCATGCTCAGAGGCCATGACATCTCCAAGGTGGAGGGAGTTGGGGGGCCTAGAAGCATCAGCTCAGTTTTGTCATCGTTGAGCTTCAGACATGACTTAGTCATCCAACTTTTGACGTGCTCGAGACAGGTTGTTAGATTGGACTGCGGTAGTGGGTTACTCCTTTGTGCGAGAGAGACCACTAGCTGGGTATCATCCCCATAGGTGATGATGTTAATACCATGCGGACGTACTATTCCAGCCAGCGGTCTCATGTAGGCATTAAAGAGCGTAGGGCTCAGTGAAGAGCCCTGCGGAACCCCACATCCCAGAGGCTTCCTCGAAGAGACCGATGTGCCTTCAAAGACCTGGAAGGTTCGGTCTGATAAAAAAGACCTGAACCACTCCAGGGCTTCTCCCGAGATTCCCATATCGAGGAGGCGGTCCAGAAGTATTTTATGGTTGACTGTATCAAAGGCGGCGCTCAGATCAAGGAGGATCACTGCCACTGACCCTCCCTGATCGAGTATCCGCCTAGTCTCTTCTGTCACTGCCAACAAGGCTGTCTCCGTGCCGTGTTTTGGGCGAAAGCCAGTCTGGGAGGTGTCGAGCAGGTGTTTATGCTCGAAGAACTGAGTTACACTGATGTTGATGTGTTTCTCTAAGATCTTGGTAGCCCAGGGAAGCAGTGATATCGGGCGATAGTTGTTAAAATTAGTTGGATCAAGGGTGTTTTTTTTTAACAATGCTCGGACCATGGCGTGTTTCCAGGGCTGTGGAACTATCCTACTCGTGATAGAAGAGTTCAACAGCTCCATTAGATTGGGAAGAATGGCTTTATTAACTTGGGTCAGCATCTCAGGGGGAGCAGGGTCACAAGGTGAGCCTGATTTAATTTGGTTTATTAAGGTCTCAAGGGTGTCAGGGTGCAGCATAGGGAAGTGGTCCAGAGAGTTGTTATGGAGGGAGACCGCTGATGTAATCGGTGAATTAGGTTTTTGCGGGGGCAAATCAGTTTCTGGGTCAGAGAAGGAGAGATAGATTGTGTTTACTTTTAGAAAAAAGGCATTGGCCAGTTCCTCACATCGAGAGGATGAGTTGTCATCGCTTGATAACGGTGATGGCAGCCTGGTCAGTGTTTTCACAATCTGATAAATTTCTTTAGGCTTGGATTTTGCCAGTTTAATCTTTTCCGTATAATGTGTGGATTGTTTATCTCTAATTTTGTTTTTGTAGTTCCTAATTGCTTCTCTGTAGGTCGCTTTGTCCGTAGGCTCGTAGGATAAGCGCCACTTCCTCTCTAGTCTTTTGCAGAGGCGGTTTTTTTCCCTAAGATCTTCAGAGTACCAAGGGCGGTTTTTTGTTTCCTTCTAGCACCGGAGGTTCGATAGGGAAGTACAGAGTCCAAGGAGCTTGTTATCCAGTTGTTAAACAGCTCATTGTTAGCGCAAGGATCAAGAGAGAGTGACGGATTAGTGGCAGTAAGATTGCTCATCCATTCGTCTGTTTTGAGCTTTGACCAGTTTCGGGTGGTACGTGGAAGGGGAGTAGAGAGTGAAGTTTTGGGAGTGGACCAAGTTAAAGGAATTAAACAATGATCAGTCCAGGGGAGATGGCTAATACTGCCGACCTTTAAAGTTTTGCTATTGCTAAATACTGGGTCTAAAAGATGGCCCTTGTTGTGTGTAGGTCCTGGCACCAGTTGATCTAGTTGCATAGCAGCTAAGCTGGTTGTGACTCCCATGGCAATGGTGTCTAGCAAGTTATCGAAATGAATACTAAAATCTCCCAATAAGGTAAAATTTGAGGGGGAGGTGACTAATTCTGCTACAACAGTTGGTAGATCCGTCAGAATTTTTTTATAGGACCGGGAGGACGGTAGATAAGGAAGCCAGAGAGGCTATTGTTAGGTGTAAATTCAATGACAAAGGGGAGACTTTCATAGTCCGCAATGGACTCTGTTAGGCAGCGACATGTATAAATGTCTTTATAAATGATAGCCAGCCCTCCACCTTTGCCCTGTGGTCGGTCTAACCGGGCTATCTGATAGCCGGGAATGAGGGCTTGCACTATATCGAACTGGGAATCTTGAGTGAGCCAAGTTTCAGTTAAAAATACCACATCCGGCAAATGTTCCTCTAACAGCAGCGACATCTCCAGACTATGTTTGGCAAGAGATCGACAGTTAAGGAGAAACATTTGGTAGTCCTTAGAATCTAATTGGGTGGGGTGGTCAATTAGCTCAAGTTTACAGTGAGGGCATATATGAGGGGTTTCTAAAGGGGGGAAGTGGTGTAGACAGCAAGCGGGTATGGGAGGACAAGATCGGAGTAGGGAGTCCTTATTGTAAACTAGCCTTTGTAGTTGGGGACAGCCAGGGGGGTGGCCCCTGGTCCCGGTCGGGCGCGGACGGGCGCAGACGGGCTTGCCTTTGGCGCGCCTTCGGTGTACCTGCATCACCTCCCACTGATGTGTACCTTCACTGCCCTTTGATGTGTACCTGCATCACTGCCCTCTGATGTGTACCTGCATCACCTCCCTCTGATGTGTACCTGCATCACTGCCCTCTGATGTGTACCTGCATAACCGCCCTCTGACATGTACCGGCATCACTGCCCTCTGATGTGTACCTGAGTCACCGCTCTCTGATATATACCTGAGTCACCGCTGTCTGATATGTGCCCGGGTCACCGCTCTCTGATGTGTACCTGAGTCACCGCTGTCTGATATGTACCCGGGTCACTGCCCTCTGATGTGTACCTGCATCACCTCCCTCTGATGTGTACCTGTGTCACCGCCCTCTGATGTGTACCTGCATCACCTCCCTCTGACGTGTACCTGCATCACCTCCTTCTGATGTGTACCTGCATCACTGCCCTCTGATGTGTACCTGAGTCACCACTCTCTGATATGTACCCGGGTCACCGCTCTCTGATGTGTACCTCCATCACTGCCCTCTGATGCGTACCTGCATCACTGCCCTCTGATGTGTACCTGCATCACTGCTCTCTCATGTGTACCTGCATCACCGCTCTCTGATGTGTACCTGCGTCACTGCCCTCTGATGTGTACCTGCAACACCGCCCTCTGATCTGTACCTGCATCACCGCCCTCTGATTGGTTCTGTGTCACTGCCCTCTGATGAGTACCTGCATCACTGCTAAGCATGGGCTGAAAATGTGTTCCGCTCATGGAATTTGCGAAATTTTGGCAATTTCGCGATTCGCGAAATGCGCGAAATTGCCAAACAATTCGCAATTCGGCAATTTTTTTTTTGCTTGTTTGTGCTTCAAAAAGACAATCTTGCGCGCGCTGCGTTGACTTACCGTGATTCTGAGTTCGCCAAGTTGTTTTCCTCCCGGTTTGCGTGCGCTGTGACATTTTGGATCTGGCTGCGTGATCTTGCGAGACTTTTCGACTGCGAGTATGTCATGGAGTCCCACCATCTTGCACTGCGATCACATATCGCGAGAGTAAACAATCGCGAATACGTAGATGCGACGCGCAGCTGACATCCGGCGGGAGATTTGAACAGCTCGCTCTCCCAAACTCGCAAAAATTGCAATTCTGCACAAGAAATCTATCGCAGGCAGCATAAACCTTCTGAAAATGATGATTTGGATCAGAATAACTCCTCAGATTGACATTTGGCTGCACTTTTTTTGTGCAAGGAGTCATTTTTTGGGGGGTGGGAGGAGGGAAGTGCCCAAGAGTCTCCAACTTCCTGTTCTTGTCCAGCAGGCTCCTCCCAGTGCTTTGTCCATGTCCTGGTCACTTTTCATTTGGATCTGGAGCTGGAAGGATTACTCTTTGTAGCTGCTGCTAGATATTTGTATTTGAGGACATTTTGTTTGGATCACTTTTGGATTTGAGATTTTACAAGTAAGTTGGTGTTGTTTGTAGGGGCATTGCAGTTGCTGCAACTACAATCTATAAACTTTTTCACAACTTAAAAAAAAATATATTGTGGGTAGCCACAGTATCCAGTAGGCCCAGAGGTAGTCAATGGTGCATGGACCAAGTCTTCAGTGGGGTCTCTTGGATGTAAACATAAACATCATTTAGGGCATGGATGGCATTGGATTGAGGTGATTTTTGTGTGTATTTTTTGGTGTGTTGGTGGGGCGTGGTCCAGGGCCTGGCCATGTGGGTGGGGGTCTAAGGGCCATTTTTAAGCCAGGCAGTGTGCTTTGTGCCATAGGCCTGCACCCAGTTTACCTTGCTTTCATCCATTATGCCCTGGGGTATTCAGTGGTGCATGGACCAAGTCTTTCTGTGGGGTCTCTTGAATTTAAAGAAACTTCATTTACGGCATGGATGGCATTGGATTGAGGTGATTTTTGTGTGGACTTCGATTTTTGGGGTGTTGTTGGGCCTGGCCATGTGGGTGGGGGTCATTTTGAGGCCTGGTCCAGGGACTGGCCATTTGGGTGGGGGTCTAGTGGCCTTTTTGAAGCCAGGCAGTGTGCTTTGTGCCATAGGCCTGCACCCAGTCTGCCTTGATTTCATCCACTATGCCCAGGGGTACTCAGTGGTGCATGGACCAAGTCTTTCTGTGGGGGTCTCTTGAATTTAATGAAACATAATTTAGGGCATGGATGGCATTTGATTGAGGTGATTTGTGTGTGTATTTCGATTTTTTGGGTGTTGTTGGGGCCTGGTCCAGGGCCTGCCCATGTTGGTGGGGGCCACTTTGAGGCCTGGTCCAGGGCCTGGCCATGTGGGTGGGGGTCTAGGGGACATTTTGAAGTCAGGCAGTGTGCTTTGTGCCATAGGCCTGCACCCAGTCTGCCTTGCTTTCATCCATTATGCCCAGGGGTACTCAGTGGTGCATGGACCAAGTCTTTCTGTGGGGTCTCTTGAATTTAAAGAAACATCATTTTGGGTGTTGGGGCCTGGTACAGGGCCTGGCCATGTGGGTGGGGTCCATTGTGAAGCCTGGTGCAGTGCCTGGCCATGTGGTGGGGGGCATTTTGAGGCCTGGTCCAGGGACTGGCCATGTGGGTGGGGTTCTAGGGGCCATTTTGAAGCCAGGCAGTGTGCTTTGTGCCATAGTTCTAAAGGTCTGAGAAAGAGTTTTTAGTCAGGTTCAAGGAAAAGGGCACACTGCTAAGTGTTAGCGCAATCTTATTTGGCGATTCTCAGTAGAGTGTGAGGTGCAAAAGGGGTGAGGGGATGAGCCCTATAACCCCTCCATGTAGTATCAGCCCAGGCTAACACTACATACATTAAATAACAGAAAAACCATGCACACTCTAATATATAAACAGTAATGTCAGTGTAGATACTTTAGACAATGGGGACAAGGCCTTTCATTTGCAACAAAAATAATTATTTTACTCGAATAAGTCGTTGGTATTTGGTGTCTTTAATGTTCTTAACAAGAGAACCAGCCTACACGTTTTTCGTTGCGCATGGGACAATCTTCCTGCGATTCCTCAGGGCTACAGAAATATGAAGTGTCGTAGGGAGAGTCGCTCCGTCGATGATACTTCCGACCCGACAGGGCCCTGGACTGTTGGATAACGTAGGGGTGTAGAGAAATCTAGCAAATGTTATGTCCGTAGTAAAGAATATAGCAAGGTGAGTCGATTAAGTGGGACACTCCAAGGCGCGCTGAATTCCGATTTGTAGAGATCTTCAACAATTCGATGTGTGTGTCTCCACAGTGCTATGCGATGAGGTTGGATCAAATTTCCTGAGAAGGTGGTGCCTTCAGGCGTCAGACGGGTGTGTCTGTCAACAGCGTTTCGCTCTGTGTACCGGGTGTGGTCCACACCCGGTACACAGAGCAAAATGCATCGAATTGTTGTAGACTAGGAGTCGCGGAAAGATTGTCCCATACGCGACGAAACACGTGTCGGCTGGTTCTCTTGTGAAGAACATTAATGAATGAATGAATACTTTCTTATAGAGCGCATGGCTACCCTTGAGCATCCCAGCGCTGTGGGACCAGAGGACGTAAAAAGACATTATTGAAACAAAAATGTCTTTAGACGCTTCCTGAAAGCCAGATGGTTGGTTTCATGCCTGATGTTATCTGGGAGTTTGTTCCATCCCTTGGCAGCTTGGAAGGAGAGCTGGCGGCCGCCCATACGGGCTAGCTTCACCCTGGGTACTACCAGCAAATTTCGCTGGTTAGATCTCAGAGGTCTCACCGATTGATGGCGAGGAAGCAGGGGACTGAGAATGGTAGGGCCGACATTGTGGATGGACTTATGCGCCAAACACAAGGTTTTAAACATAATCCTCTCCTGAATTGGTAGCCAATGAAGCGACCGAAGTGAGGCCTTTGCCGAGCATCGTTTAGGGACTTTCATGAAAGACAAAAAATACCAACGACTGATTCTAAGAAAATAATTATTTTGTTGCAAATGAAAGGCCTTGTCCCCATTGTCTAAAGTATCTACACTGACATTACTGTTTACATATTAGAGTGTACATGGGTTTTTTGTTATGCTTTGTGCCATAGGCTTGCACCCAGTCTGCCGTGCTTTCATCCATTATGCTCTGGGGTACTCAGTGGTGCATGGACCAAATCTTTCTGTGGGGTCTCTTGAATTTAAAAAACATAATTTAGGACATGGATGGCATTAGATTGAGATGATTTTTGGTGTATTTCGATTTTTTGGGTGTTGTTGGGGCCTGGTCATGTGGGTGGGTGCCATTTTGAGGCCTGGTCTAGGGCCTGGCAATGTGGGTGGGGGTCTAGGGGCCATTTTGAAGCCAGGCAGTGTGCTTTGTGCCATAGGCCTGCACCCTGTCTGCCTTGCTTTCATCAATGATACCGAGGGATACTCAGTGGTGCATGGACCAAGTCTTTCTGTGGGGTCTCTTGAATTTAAAGAAACATCATTTTGGGAGTTGGGGCCGGGTACAGGGCCTGGCCATGTGGGTGGGGGCCATTTTGAGACCTGGGCAGGGCCTGGCCATGTTGTGGGGGGCATTTTGAGGCCTGGTCCAGGGACTGGCCATTTGGGTGGGGGTCTAGGGGCCATTTTGAAGTCAGGCAGTGTGCTTTGTGCCCTAGGCCTGCACCCAGTCTGCCTTGCTTTCATCCATTTTGCCCAGGGGTACTCAGTGGTGCATGGACCAAGTCTTTCTGTGGGGTCTCTTGAATTTAAAGAAACATCATTTTGGGTGTTGGGGCCTGGTACAGGGCCTGGCCATGTGGGTGGGGGCCATTTTGAAGCCTGGTCCAGGGCCTGGCCATGTGGGTGGGAGTCTAGGGACCATTTCGAAGCCAGGCAGTGTGCTTTGTGCCATAGGCCTGCACCCAGTCTGCCTTGCTTTCTTCACTTATGGCCAGGGGTACTCAGTGGTGCATGCACAAAGTCTTTCTGTGGGGTCTCTTGAATTTAATGAAACGTCATTTAGGGCATGGATGGCTTTCGATTGAGGTGATTTTTGTGTGTATTTTGATTTTTGGGGTGTTGTTGGGGCCTGGTGCAGGGCCTGGCCATGTGGGTGGGGCCATTTTGAGGCCTGGTCCAGGGCCTGGCCATGTGGGTGGGGATCTAGGGGCCATTTTAAAGCCAGGCAGTGTGCTTTGTGCCATATGCCTGCACCAGTCTGCCTTGCTTTCATCCATTATGCCTAGGGGTACTGAGTGGTGCATGGACAAAGTCTTTCTGTGGCGTCTCTTGAATTTAAACATCATTTATGGCATGGATGGCATTGGATTGAGGTGATTTTTGTGTGTATTTCGATATTTTGGGTGTTGTTGGGGGCCTGGTCCAGGGCCTGGACATGTGGGTGGGGGTTCTAGGAGCCATTTTGAAGCAAGGCAGTGTGCTTTGTGCCATAGGCCTGCACCCAGTCTGCCTTGCTTTCAACCATTATGCCCAGCGGTACTCAGTGGTGCATGGACCAAGTCTTTCTGTGGGGTCTCTTGGATTTAAAGAAACATCATTTAGGGCATGGATGGCATTGGATGGAGGTGATTTTTGTGTGTATTTCGACTTTTTGGGTGTTGTTGGGGCCTTGTCCAGGGCCTGGCCATGTGGGTGGGGGTCATTTTGAGGCCTGGTCTACTGACTGGCCATGTGGATGGAGGTCTAGGGGCCATTTTGAAGCCAGGCAGTGTGCTTTGTGCCATAGGCCTACACCCAGCCTGCCTTGCTTTCATCCATTATGCCCTGGGGTACTCAGTGGTGCATGGACCAAGTCTTTCTGTGGTGTCTCTTGAATTTAAAAAACATAATTTATGGCATGGATGGCATTGGATTGAGGTGATTTTTGTGTGTATTTAGATTTTTTGGGTGTTGTTGGCGCCTGGTCCAGGGCCTGGCCATGTGGGTGGGGGTCTAGGGGACATTTTAAAGCCAGGCAGAGTGCTTTGTGCCATAGGCCTGCACCCAGTCTGCCTTGCTTTTATCCATTATGCCCAGGGGTACTCAGTGGTGCACGGACCAAATCTTTCTGTGGGGTCTCTTGAATTTGAACATCATTTAGGGCATGGATGGCTTTGGATTGAGGTGATTTTTTTGTGTATTTTGATTTTTTGGGTGTTGTTGGGGCCTGGGAAAGGGCATGGCCATGTGGGTGGGGGCCATTTTGAGGCCTGGTCCAGGGCCTGGCCATGTGGGTGGGGGTCTAGTGGCCATTTTGAAGCCAGGCAGTGTGCTTTGTGCCATAGGCCTGCACTAGTCTGCCTTGCTTTCATCCATTATTCCAAGTGGCACTCAGTGGTGCATGGACCAAGTCTTTCTGTGGGGTCTCTTGAATTGAAAGAAACATCATTTAGGGCATGGATGGCATTGGATTGAGGTGATTTGTGTGTGTATTTTGACTTTTTTGGGTGTTGTTGGGGGCCTGGTCCAGGGCCTGGCCATGTGGGTGGGGGTCATTTTGAGGCCTGGTCTACTGACTGGCCATGTGGGTGGAGGTCTAGGGGCCATTTTGAAGCCAGGCAGTGTGCTTTGTGCCATAGGCCTGCACCCAGTCTGCCATGTTTTCTTCCATTATGCCCTGGTGTACTCAGTGGTGCATGGACCAAGTCTTTCTGTGGGGTCTCTTGAATTTAAAGAAACATCATTTTGGGTGTTGGGGACGGGTACAGGGCCTGGCCATGTGGGTGGGGGTCATTTTGAGGCCTGGTGCAGGGCCTGACCATGTGGTGGGGGTCATTTTGAGGCCTGGTACAGGGACTGGCCATGTGGGTGGGGGTCTAGGGGTCATTTTGAAGCCAGGCAGTGTGCTTTTTGCCATAGTTCTAAAGGTCTGAGAAAGGGTTTTTAGTCAGGTTCAAGGAAAAGGGTGCACTGCTAAGTGTTAGCGCAATCTTAATTGGCGATTCTCAGTAGAATGTGAGGTGCAAAAGGGGTGAGGGGATGAGCCCTATAACCCCTCCATGTAGTATTAGCCCAGGCTAACACTACGTACATTCAATAACAGAAAACCCATGCACACTCTAATATATAAACAGTAATGTCAGTGGAGATACTTTAGACAATGGGGACAAGGCCTTTCATTTGCAACAAAAATAATTATTTTATTAGAATCAGTCCTTGGTATTTGGTGTCTTAATTGTTCTTAACAAGAGAACCAGCCGTCACGTGTTTCGTCGCGTATGGGACAATCTTCCTGCGACTCCTCAGTACTATAGAAATATGAAGTGTCGTAGGGAGAGTCGCTCCGTCGATGATACTTCCGACCCGACAGGGCCCTGGACTGTTGGATAACGTAGGGGTGTAGAGAAATCTAGCAAATGTTATGTCCGTAGTAAAGAATATAGCAAGGTGAGTCGATGAAGTGGGACACTCCAAGGCGCGCTGAATTCCGATTTGTAGAGATCTTCAACAATTCGATGTGTGTGTCTCCACAGTGCTATGCCATGAGGTTGGATCAAATTTCTTAAGAAGGTGGTGCCTTCGGTCGTCAGACGGGTGTGTCTGTCAACAGCCTTTCGCTCTGTGTACTGGGTGTACACAGAGCGAAATGCATTGAATTGTGGAAGACTAGGAGTCGCGGAAAGATTGTCCCATACGCGACGAAACACGTGTCGGCTGGTTCCCTTGTGAAGAACGTTAAAGACACCAAATACCAACGACTGATTCTAAGAAAATAATTATTTTTGTTGCGAATGAAAGGCCTTGTTCCCATTGTCTAAAGTATCTACACTGACATTACTGTTTATATATTAGAGTGTGCATGGGTTTTCTGTTATGCTTTGTGCCATAGGCCTGTACCCAGTCTGCCTTGCTTTCATCCATTATGCCCTGGAGTACTCAGTGGTGCATGGACCAAGTCTTTCTGTGGGGTCTCTTGAGTTTAACAAACATCATTTATGGCATGGATGGCATTGGATTGAGGTGATTTTTGTGTGTATTTAGATTTTTGGGGTGTTGTGGGCGCCTGGTCCAGGGCCTGGCCATGTGGGTGGGGGCCATTTTGAGGCCCGGTCCAGGGCCTGGCCATGTGGGTGGGGGTATAGGGGACATTTTAAAGCCAGGCAGTGTGCTTTGTGCCATTGGCCTGCACCCAGTCTGCCTTGCTTTCATCCATTATGCCCTGGGGTACTCAGTGGTGCATGGACCAAGTCTTTCTGTGGGGTCTCTTGAATTTAAAGAAACATCATTTAGGGCGTGGATGGCATTGGATGGAGGTGATTTTTGTGTGTATTTCGACTTTTTGGGTGTTGTTGGGGCCTTGTCCGGGGCCTCGCCATGTGGGTGGGGGTCATTTTGAGGCCTGGTCTACTGACTGGCCATGTTGGTGGAGGTCTAGGGCCATTTTGAAGCCAGGCAGTGTGCTTTGTGACATAGGCCTGCACTAGTCTGCCTTGCTTTCATCCATTATGCCAAGGGGCACTCAGTGGTGCATGGACCAAGTCTTTCTGTGAGGTCTCTTGAATTTAAAGAAACATCATTTAGGGCATGGATGGCTTTGGATTGAGGTGATTTTTGTGTGTATTTTGATTTTTTGGGTGTTGTTCGGGCCTGGGAAAGGGCATGGCCATGTGGGTGGGGGCCATTTTGAGGCCTGGTCCAGGGCCTGGCCAGGTGGGTGGGGGTCTAGTGGCCATTTTGAAGCCAGGCAGTGTGCTTTGTGCCATAGGCCTGCACTAGTCTGCCTTGCTTTCATCCATTATGCCAAGGGGCACTCAGTGGTGCATGGACCAAGTCTTTCTGTGAGGTCTCTTGAATTTAAAGAAACATCATTTAGGGCATTGATGGCATTGGATTGTGGTGATTTATTTGTGTATTTTGATTTTTGGGGTGTTGTTGGGCCCTGGTCCAGGGCCTGGCTATGTGGGTGGGGAAAGCGATACAAAAGGGGATGATGGACGGAGCATTTGAGCAAATCAAACACTCACCCCCAGACAACTGATCTGGGTTTAATCCATCACCATTCTTTAGCCCACTCAGCCACCCCATTTCAGACATGGCTATATGCAAATCAGTCTGACCCTGTGCCTCATGGGAACAGTCCAGCCCGAACTGCCAAGCCATGCCTTCCATGGACCGGAAACAAGCCTCCTGGGTCCGGTTTCGGATTCATAATCCTCATCAGCCAGGCTATCTTGAATCCAGTGGCCAAGTGAGCAAGGGACTCACGTCTGATCATACCCTGCCACACTTAGGGCGAACAAAGCGTTACAAAAGGGGATGATGGACGGAGCGTTTGAGCAAATCAAACACTCACCCCCAGTCAACTGATCTGGGTTTAATCCATCACCAATCTTTAGCCCACTCAGCCACCCCATTTCAGACATGGCTATATGCAAATCAGTCTGACCCTGTGCCTCATGGGAACAGTCCAGCCCGAACTGCCAAGCCATGTCTTCCATGGACCGGAAACAAGCATCCTGGGACCGGTTTCGGATTCATAATCCTCATCAGCCAGGCTATCTTGAATCCAGTGGCCAAGTGAGCAAGGGACTCACGACTGAGCATACCCTGCCACACTTAGGGCGAACAAAGCGATACAAAAGGGGATGATGGATGTGGGTGGGGGCCATTTTGAGGCCTGGTCTAGGGCCTGGCCATGTGGGTGGAGGGCATTTTGAGGCCTGGTCCAGAGCCTGGCCATGTGGGTGGGGGTCTAGGGGCCATT
This sequence comes from Lissotriton helveticus, assembly GCF_964261635.1. NCBI lineage: Eukaryota > Metazoa > Chordata > Amphibia > Caudata > Salamandridae > Lissotriton > Lissotriton helveticus. The sequence goes on along the minus strand of NC_136062.1, from coordinate 503,436,266 downwards.
TTGAAGCCAGGCAGTGTGCTTTGTGCCACAGGCCTGCACCCAGTCTGCCTTGCTTTCATCCATTTTGCCCAGGGTTACTCAGTGGTGCATGGACCAAGTCTTTCTGTGGGGTCTCTTGAATTTAAAGAAACATCATTTTGGGTGTTGGGGCTGGGTACAGGGCCTGGCCATGTGGGTGGGGGTCATTTTGAGGCCTGGTCCAGGGCCTGGCCATGTGGGTGGGAGTCTAGGGACCATTTAGAAGCCAGGCAGTGTGCTTTGTGCCATAGGCCTGCACCCAGTCTGCCTAGCTTTCTTCACTTATGGCCAGGGGTACTCAGTGGTGCATGGAACAAGTCTTTCTGTGGGGTCTCTTGAATTTAAAGAAACATCATTTAGGGCTTGGATGGCTTTGGATTGAGGTGAGTTTTGTGTGTATTTTGATTTTTGGGGTGTTGTTGGGCCCTGGTCCAGGGCCTGTCCATGTGGGTGGGTGCCATTTAGAGGGCTGGTCCAGGCCCTGGCCATGTGGGTGGGGGGCATTTTGAGGCCTGGTCCAGAGCCTGGCCATGTGGGTTGGGATCTAGGGGCCATTTTGAAGTCAGGCAGTGTGCTTTGTGCAATAGGCCTGCACCCAGTCTGCCTTGCTTTCATCCATTATGCCCAGGGGTACTCAGTGGTGCATGGACCAAGTCTTTCTATGGGGTCTCTTGAACTTAAACATCATTTAGGGCATGGATGGCATTGGATTGAGGTGATTTTTGTGTGTATTTTGATATTTTGGGTGTTGTTGGGGGCCTGGTCCAGGGCCTGGCCATGTGGGTGGGGGCCATTTTGAGGCCTGGTCCAGGGCCTGGCCATGTGGGTGGGGGTCTAGGGGACATTTTAAAGCCAGGCAGAGTGCTTTGTGCCATAGGCCTGCACCCAGTCTGCCTTGCGTTCATCCATTATGCCCAGGGGTACTCAGTGGTGCACGGACCAAGTCTTTCTGTGGGGTATCTTGAATTTGAACATCATTTAGGGCATGGATGGCTTTGGATTGAGGTGATTTTTGTGTGTATTTTGATTTTTTGGGTGTTGTTGGGGCCTGGGAAAGGGCATGGCCATGTGGGTGGGGGCCATTTTGAGGCCTGGTCCAGGGCCTGGCCATGTGGGTGGGGGTCTAGTGGCCATTTTGAAGCCAGGCAGTGTGCTTTGTGCCATAGGCCTGCACTAGTCTGCCTTGCTTTCATCCATTATGCCAAGGGGCACTCAGTGGTGCATGGACCAAGTCTTTCTGTGAGGTCTCTTGAATTTAAAGAAACATCATTTAGGGCATGGATGGCATTGGATTGAGGTGATTTTTGTGTGTATTTTGATATTTTGGGTATTGTTGGGCCCTGGTCCAGGGCCTGGCTATGTGGGTGGGGAAAGCGATACAAAAGGGGATGATGGACGGAGCATTTGAGCAAATCAAACACTCACCCCCAGACAACTGATCTGGGTTTAATCCATCACCATTCTTTAGCCCACTCAGCCACCCCATTTCAGACATGGCTATATGCAAATCAGTCTGACCCTGTGCCTCATGGGAACAGTCCAGCCCGAACTGCCAAGCCATGTCTTCCATGGACCGGAAACAAGCATCCTGGACCGGTTTCGGATTCATAATCCTCATCAGCCAGGCTATCTTGAATACAGTGGCCAAGTGAGCAAGGGACTCATGTCTGAGCATACCCTGCCACACTTAGGGCGAACAAAGCGATACAAAAGGGGATGATGGACGGAGAGTTTGAGCAAATCAAACACTCACCCCCAGTCAACTGATCTGGGTTTAATCCATCACCAATCTTTAGCCCACTCAGCCACCCCATTTCAGACATGGCTATATGCAAATCAGTCTGACCCTGTGCCTCATGGGAACAGTCCAGCCCGAACTGCCAAGCCATGTCTTCCATGGACCGGAAACAAGCATCCTGGGACCGGTTTCGGATTCATAATCCTCATCAGCCAGGCTATCTTGAATCCAGTGGCCAAGTGAGCAAGGGACTCACGACTGAGCATACCCTGCCACACTTAGGGCGAACAAAGCGATACAAAAGGGGATGATGGATGTGGGTTGGGGCCATTTTGAGGCCTGGTCTAGGGCCTGGCCATGTGGGTGGAGGGCATTTTGAGGCCTGGCCCAGAGCCTGGCCATGTGGGTGGGGGTCTAGGGGCCATTTTGAAGCCAGGCAGTGTGCTTTGTGCAACAGGCCTGCACCCAGTCTGCCTTGCTTTCATCCATTTTGCCCAGGGGTACTCAGTGGTGCATGGACCAAGTCTTTCTGTGGGGTCTCTTGAATTTAAAGAAACATCATTTTGGGTGTTGGGGCCGGGTACAGGGCCTGGCCATGTGGGTGGGGGCCATTTTGAGGCCTGGTCCAGGGCCTGGCCATGTGGGTGGGAGTCTAGGGACCATTTCGAAGCCAGGCAGTGTGCTTTGTGCCATAGGCCTGCACCCAGTCTGCCTTGCTTTCTTCACTAACGGGCAGGGGTACTCAGTGGTGCATGGAACAAGTCTTTCTGTGGGGTCTCTTGAATTTAAAGAAACATCATTTAGGGCATGGATGGCTTTGGATTGAGGTGAGTTTTGTGTGTATTTTGATTTTTGGGGTGTTGTTGGGCCCTGGTCCAGGGCCTGTCCATGTGGGTGGGTGCCATTTAGAGGGCTGGTCCAGGCCCTGGCCATGTGGGTGGGGGGCATTTTGAGGCCTGGTCCAGAGCCTGGCCATGTGGGTTGGGATCTAGGGGCCATTTTGAAGCCAGGCAGTGTGCTTTGTGCAATAGGCCTGCACCCAGTCTGCCTTGCTTTCATCCATTATGCCCAGGGGTACTCAGTGGTGCATGGACCAAGTCTTTCTATGGGGTCTCTAGAACTTAAACATCATTTAGGGCATGGATGGCATTGGATTGAGGTGATTTTTGTGTGTATTTTGATATTTTGGGTGTTGTTGGGGGCCTGGTCCAGGGCCTGGCCATGTGGGTGGGGGCCATTTTGATGCCTGGTCCAGGGACTGGCCATATGGGTGGGGGTCGAGGGGCCATTTTGAAGCCAGGCGGTGTGCTTTGTGCCATAGGCCTGCACCCAGTCTGCCTTGCTTTCATCCATTATGCCCTGCGGTATTCAGTGGTGTATGGACCAAGCCTTTCTGTGGGGTCTCTTGAATTTAAAGAAACATCATTTAGGGCATGGATGGCATTGGATTGAGGAGATTTTTGTGTGTATTTCAATTTTTTGAGCATTGTTGGCCCCTGGTCCATGGCCTGGCCATGTGGGTGGGGGCCATTTTGAGGCCTGGTCCAGGGCCTGGCCATGAGGGTGGGAGGCATTTTGAGGCCTGGTCCAGAGCCTGGCCATGTGGGTGGGGGTCTAGGGGCCATTTTGAAGCCAGGCAATGTGCTTTGTGCCATAGGCTTGCACCCAGTCTGCCTTGCTTTCATCCATTATGCCCTGGGGTACTCAGTGGTGCATGGACCAAGTCTTTCTTTGGTGTCTTTTGAATTTAAAAAACATCATTTATGGCATGGATGGCATTGGATTGAGGTGATTTTTGTGTGTATTTAGATTTTTTGGGTGTTGTTGGCGCCTGGTCCAGGGCCTGGCCATGTGGGTGGGGGCCATTTTGAGGCCCGGTCCAGGGCCTGGCCATGTGGGTGGACGTCTAGAGGACATTTTAAAGCCAGGCAGAGTGCTTTGTGCCATAGGCCTGCACTAGTCTGCCTTGCTTTCATCCATTATGCCAAGGGGCACTCAGTGGTGCATGGACCAAGTCTTTCTGTGAGGTCTCTTGAATTTGAACATCATTTAGGGCATTGATGGCTTTGGATTGAGGTGATTTATGTGTGTATTTTGATTTTTTGGGTGTTGTTGGGGCCTGGGAAAGTGCATGGCCATGTGGGTGGGGGCCATTTTGAGCTCTGGTCCAGGGCCTGGCCATGTGGGTGGGGGTCTAGTGGCCATTTTGAAGCCAGGCAGTGTGCTTTGTGCCATAGGCCTGCACTAGTCTGCCTTGCTTTCATCCATTATGCCAAGGGGCACTCAGTGGTGCATGGACCAAGTCTTTCTGTGAGGTCTCTTGAATTTAAAGAAACATCATTTAGGGCATGGATGGCATTGGATTGAGGTGATTTTTGTGGGTATTTTGATTTTTTGGGTGTTGTTGGGGCCTCGGAAAGGGCATGGCCATGTGGGTGGGGGCCATTTTGAGGCCTGGTCCAGGGCCTGGCCATGTGGGTGGGGGTCTAGGGACCATTTTGAAGCCAGGCAGTGTGCTTTGTGCCATAGGCCTGCACCCAGTCTGCCTTGCTTTCATCCATTATGCCCAGGGGTACTCAGTGGTGCATGCTCAAAGTCTTTCTGTGGGGTCTCTTGAATTTAAACATCATTTAGGGCATGGATGGCTTTGGATTGAGGTGATTTTTGTGTGTATTTCGATATTTTGGGTGTTGTTGGGGGCCTGGTCCAGGGCCTGGCCATGTGGGTGGGGGGCATTTTGAGGCCTGGTCCAGGGACTGGCCATGTGGGTGGGGGTCTAGGGGCCATTTTGAAGCAAGGCAGTGTACTTTGTGCCATAGACCTGCACCCAGTCTGCCTTGCTTTCAACCATTATGCCCAGCGGTACTCAGTGGTGCATGGACCAAGTCTTTCTGTGGGGTCTCTTGAATTTAAAGAAACATCATTAAGGGCATGGATGGCATTGGATGGAGGTGATTTTTGTGTGTATTTCGACTTTTTGGGTGTTGTTGGGGCCTTGTCCAGGGCCTGGCCATGTGGGTGGGGGTCATTTTGAGGCCTGGTCTACTGACTGGCCTTGTGGATGGAGGTCTAGGGGCCATTTTGAAGCCAGGCAGTGTGCTTTGTGCCATAGGCCTGCACCCAGTCTGCCTTGTTTTCTTCCATTATGCCCTGGTGTACTCAGCGGTGCATGGACCAAGTCTTTCTGTGGGGTCTCTTGAATTTAAAGAAACATCATTTTGGGTATTGGGGCCGGGTACAGGGCCTGGCCATGTGGGTGGGGGCCATTGTGAGGCCTGGTGCAGGGCCTGGCCTTGTGGTGGGGGTCATGTTGAGGCCTGGTACAGGGACTGGCCATGTGGGTGGGGGTCTAGGGGCCATTTTGAAGCCAGGCAGTGTGCTTTTTGCCATAGTTCTAAAGGTCTGAGAAAGGGTTTTTAGTCAGGTTCAAGGAAAAGGGCGCACTGATAAGTGTTAGCGCAATCTTAATTGGCGATTCTCAGTAGAATGTGAGGTGCAAAAGGGGTGAGGGGATGAGCCCTATAACCCCTCCATGTAGTATTAGCCCAGGCTAACACTAGTACATTCAATAACAGAAAACCCATGCACACTCTAATATATAAACAGTAATGTCAGTGGAGATACTTTAGACAATGGGGACAAGGCCTTTCATTTGCAACAAAAATAATTATTTTCTTAGAATCAGTCCTTGGTATTTGGTGTCTTAATTGTTCTTAACAAGAGAACCAGCCGTCACGTGTTTCGTCGCGTATGGGACAATCTTCCTGCGACTCCTCAGTACTATAGAAATATGAAGTGTCGTAGGGAGAGTCGCTCCGTCGATGATACTTCCGACCCGACAGGGCCCTGGAATGTTGGATAACGTAGGGGTGTAGAGAAATCTAGCAAATGTTATGTCCGTAGTAAAGAATATAGCAAGGTGAGTCGATTAAGTGGGACACTCCAAGGCGCGCTGAATTCCGATTTGTAGAGATCTTCAACAATTCGGTGTGTGTGTCTCCACAGTGCTATGCGATGAGGTTGGATCAAATTTCTTAAGAAGGTGGTGCCTTCGGTCGTCAGACGGGTGTGTCTGTCAACAGCGTTTCGCTCTGTGTACCGGGGATGGTCCACACCAGGTTAAAAGAGCGAAATGCATCGAATTGTTGAAGACTAGGAGTCGCGGAAAGATTGTCCCATACACGACGAAAGACGGTTCGGTTGGCTCTCTTGTGAAGATTATTAAAGACACCAAATACCAACGACTGATTCTAAGAAAATAATTATTTTTGTTGCGAATGAAAGGCCTTGTCCCCATTGTCTAAAGTATCTACACTGACATTACTGTTTAAATATTAGAGTGTGCATGGGTTTTCTGTTATGCTTTGTGCCATAGGCCTGTACCCAGTCTGCCTTGCTTTCATCCATTATACCCTGGGGTACTCAGTGGTGCATGGACCAAGTCTTTCTGTGGGGTCTCTTGAGTTTAAAAAACATCATTTATGGCATGGATGGCATAGGATTGAGGTAATTTTTGTGTGTATTTAGATTTTTGGGGTGTTGTTGGCGCCTGGTCCAGGGCCTGGCCATGTGGGTGGGGGCCCTTTTGAGGCCCGGTCCAGGGCCTGGCCATGGTGGTGGGGGTCTAGGGGACATTTTAAAGCCAGGCAGAGTGCTTTGTGCCATAGGCCTGCACCCAGTCTGCCTTGCTTTCATCCATTATGCCCAGGGGTACTCAGTGGTGCACGGACCAAGTCTTTCTGTGGGGTCTCTTGAATTTGAACATCATTTAGGGCATGGATGGCTTTGGATTGAGGTGATTTTTGTGTGTATTTTGATTTGTTGGGTGTTGTTGGGGCCTGGGAAAGGGCATGGCCATGTGGGTAGGGGCCATTTTGAGGCCTGGTCCAGGGCCTGGCCATGTGGGTGGGGGTCTAGTGGCCATTTTGAAGCCAGGCAGTGTGCTTTGTGCCATAGGCCTGCACTAGTCTGCCTTGCTTTCATCCATTATGCCAAGGGGCACTCAGTGGTGCATGGACCAAGTCTTTCTGTGAGGTCTCTTGAATTTAAAGAAACATCATTTAGGGCATGGATGGCATTGGATTGAGGTGATTTTTGTGTGTATTTTGATTTTTGGGGTGTTGTTGGGCCCTGGTCCAGGGCCTGGCTTTGTGGGTGGGGAAAGCGATACAAAAGGGGATGATGGACGGAGCATTTGAGCAAGTCAAACACTCACCCCCAGACAACTGATCTGGGTTTAATCCATCACCATTCTTTAGCCCACTCAGCCACCCCATTTCAGACATGGCTATATGCAAATCAGTCTGACCCTGTGCCTCATGGGAACAGTCCAGCCCGAACTGCCAAGCCATGTCTTCCATGGACCGGAAACAAGCATCCTGGGACCGGTTTCGGGTTCATAATCCTCATCAGCCAGGCTATCTTGAATCCAGTGGCCAAGTGAGCAAGGGACTCACGTCTGAGCATACCCTGCCACACTTAGGGCTAACAAAGCGATACAAAAGGGGATGATGGACTGAGCGTTTGAGCAAATCAAACACTCACCCCCAGTCAACTGATCTGGGTTTAATCCATCATCAATCTTTAGCCCACTCAGCCACCCCATTTCAGACATGGCTATATGCAAATCAGTCTGACCCTGTGCCTCATGGGAACAGTCCAGCCCGAACTGCCAAGCCATGTCTTCCATGGACCGGAAACAAGCATCCTGGGACCGGTTTCGGATTCATAATCCTCATCAGCCAGGCTATCTTGAATCCAGTGGCCAAGTGAGCAAGGGACTCACGACTGAGCATACCCTGCCACACTTAGGGCGAACAAAGCGATACAAAAGGGGATAATGGATGTGGGTGGGGGCCATTTTGAGGCCTGGTCTAGGGCCTGGCCATGTGGGTGGAGGGCATTTTGAGGCCTGGTCCAGAGCCTGGCCATGTGGGTGGGGGGTCTAGGGGCCATTTTGAAGCCAGGCAGTGTGCTTTGTGCCACAGGCCTGCACCCAGTCTGCCTTGCTTTCATCCATTTTGCCCAGGGGTACTCAGTGGTGCATGGACCAAGTCTTTCTGTGGGGTCTCTTGAATTTAAAGAAACATCATTTTGGGTGTTGGGGCCGGGTACAGGGCCTGGCCATGTGGGTGGGGGCCATTTTGAGGCCTGGTCCAGTGCCTGGCCATGCGGATGGGAGTCTAGGGACCATTTCGAAGCCAGGCAGTGTGCTTTGTGCCATAGGCCTGCACCCAGTCTGCCTTGCTTTCTTCACTAACGGGCAGGGGTACTCAGTGGTGCATGGAACAAGTCTTTCTGTGGGGTCTCTTGAATTTAAAGAAACATCATTTAGGGCATGGATGGCTTTGGATTGAGGTGAGTTTTGTGTGTATTTTGATTTTTGGGGTGTTGTTGGGCCCTGGTCCAGGGCCTGTCCATGTGGGTGGGTGCCATTTAGAGGGCTGGTCCAGGCCCTGGCCATGTGGGTGGGGGGCATTTTGAGGCCTGGTCCAGAGCCTGGCCATGTGGGTTGGGATCTAGGGGCCATTTTGAAGCCAGGCAGTGTGCTTTGTGCAATAGGCCTGCACCCAGTCTGCATTGCTTTCTTCACTTATGGCCAGGGGTACTCAGTGGTGCATGGAACAAGTCTTCCTGTGGGGTCTCTTGAATTTAAAGAAACATCATTTAGGGCATGGATGGCTTTGGATTGAGGTGATTTTTGTGTGTATTTTGATTTTTGGGGTGTTGTTGGGGCCTGGTGCAGGGCCTGGCCATGTGGGTGGGCCATTTTGAGGCCTGGTCCAGGGCCTGGCCATGTGGGTGGGGGTCTAGGGGCCATTTTGAAGCCAGGCAGTGTGCTTTGTGCCATATGCCTGCACAAGTCTGCCTTGCTTTCATCCATTATGCCCAGGGGTACTCAGTGGTGCATGGACAAAGTCTTTCTGTGGGGTCTCTTGAATTTAAAGAAACATCATTTAGGGCATGGATGGCATTGGATTGAGGTGATTTTTGTGTGTATTTCAATTTTTTATGTGTTGTTGGGCCCTGGTCCAGGGCCTGTCCATGTAGGTGGGTGCCATTTAGAGGGCTGGTCCAGGCCCTGGCCATGTGGGTGGGGGGCATTGTGAGGCCTGGTCCAGAGCCTGGCCATGTGGGTTGGGGTCTAGGGGGCATTTTGAAGCCAGGCAGTGTGCTTTGTGCAATAGGCCTGCACCCAGTCTGCCTTGCTTTCATCTATTATGCCCAGGGGTACTCAGTGGTGCATGGACCAAGTCTTTCTGTTGGGTCTCTTGAGTTTAAACATCATTTAGGGCATGGATAGCATTGGATTGAGGTGATTTTTGTGTGTATTTCGATATTTTGGATGTAGTTGGGGGCCTGGTCCAGGGCCTGGCCATGTGGTTGGGAGCGATTTTGAGGCCTGGTCCAGGGACTGGCCATGTGGGTGGGGGCCATTTGAATTCAAATAAACATCATTTAGGACATGGATGGCTTTGGATTGAGGTGATTTTTGTGTGTATTTCGATATTTTGGGTGTTGTTGTGGGCCTGGTCCAGGGCATGGCCATGTGGATGGGGGTCTAGTGGCCATTTTGAAGCCAGGCAGTGTGCTTTGTGCCATAGGCCTGCACCCAGTCTGCCTTGCTTTCATCCATTATGCCCAGGGGTACTCAGTGGTGCATGGACCAAGTCTTTCTGTGGGGTCGCTTTAATTTAAAAGAAACATCATTTAGGGCCTAGATGGCATTGGATGGAGGTGATTTTTGTGTGAATTCAATTTTTTGGGTGTTGTTGGGGCCTTGTCCAGGGCCTGGCCATGTGGGTGGGGGTCATTTTGAGGCCAGGTGTAGGGACTGGCCATGTGGATGGAGGTCTAGGGGCCATTTTGAAGCCAGGCAGTGTGCTTTGTGCCATAGGCCTGCACCAAGTCTGCCTTGTTTTCATCTATTATGCCCTATGGTACTCAGTTGTGCATGGACCAAGTCTTTCTGTGGGGTCTCTTGAATTTAAAGAAACATCATTTTGGGTGTTGGGGCCGGGTACAGGGCCTGGCCATGTGGGTGGGGGACATTTTGAGGCCTGGTGCAGGGCCTGGCCATGTGGTGGGGGTCATCTTGAGGCCTGTACAGGGACTGGCCATGTGGGTGGGGGTCATGGGGCCATTTTGAAGCCAGGCAGTGTGCTTTGTGCCATAGTTCTAAAGGTCTGAGAAAGGGTTTTTAGTCAGGTTTAAGGAAAAAGGCGCACTGCTAAGTGTTAGAGCAATCTTATATTGCGATTCTCAGTAGAATGTGAGGTGCACAAGGGGTGAGGGGATGAGCCCTATAACCCCTCCATGTAGTATCAACCCAGGCTAACACTACGTACATTCAATAACAGAAAACCCATGCACACTCTAATATATAAACAGTAATGTCCGTGGAGATACTTCAGACAATGGGGACAAGGCTTTTCATTTGCAACAAAATTGATTATTCTCTTAGAATCAGTCGTTGGTATTGGGAGTCTTTATTGTTCTTAACAAGAGAACCAGCCGACACGTGTTTCCTCGCGTATGGGACAATCTTCCTGCGACTCATCAGGACTCTAGAAATATGAAGTGTCGTAGAGAGAGTAGCTCCGTCGATGATACTTCCGACCCGACAGGGCCCTGGACTGTTGGATAACGAAGGGGTGTAGAGAAATCTAGCAAATGTTATGTCCGTAGTAAAGAATATAGCAAGGTGAGTCGATTAAGTGGGACACTCCAAGGCGCGCTGAATTCCGATTTGTAGAGATCTTCAACAATTCGATGTGTGTGTTTCCACAGTGCTATGCCATGAGGTTGGATCAAATTTCTTGAGAAGGTGGTGCCTTCGGTCGTCAGACGGGTGTGTCTGTCAACAGCCTTTCGCTCTGTGTACCGGGTGTGGTCCACACCCGGCACACAGAGCGAAATGCATTGAATTGTGGAAGACTAGGAGTCGCGGGAAGATTGTCCCATACACGACGAAACACGTGTCGGCTGGTTCTCTTGTGAAGATTAACAAAGACACCAAATACCAACGACTGATTCCAAGAAAATAATTATTTTTATTGCAAATGAAAGGCCTTGTCCCCATTGTCTAAAGTATCTACACTGACATTACTGTTTATATATAAGAGTGTGCATGGGTTTTCTGTTATGCTTTGTGCCATAGGCCTGCAACCAGTCTGCCTTGCTTTCATCCATTATGCCCTGGGGTACTCAGTGGTGCATGGACCAAGTCTTTCTGTGGGGTCTCTTGAATTAAAAAAACATCATTAATGGCATGGATGGCATTGGATTGAGCTGATTTTTGTGTGTATTCAGATTTGTTGGGTGTTGTTGGTGACTGGTCCAGGGCCTGGCCATGTGGGTGGGGGTCTAGGGGACATTTTGAAGCCAGGGAGAGTGCTTTGTGCCATAGGCCTGCACTCAGTCTGCCTTGCTTTCATACATTATGCCCAGGGGTACTCAGTGGTGCACGGACCAAGTCTTTCCGTTGGGTCTCTTGAATTTGAACATCATTTAGGGCATGGATGGCTTTGGATTGAGGTGATTTTTGAGTGTATTTTGATTTTTTGGGTGTTGTTGGGGCCTGGTCAAGGGCCTGGCCATGTGGGTGGGGGCCATTTTGAGGCCTGGTCCAGGGCCTGGCCATGTGGGTGGGGGTCTAGGGGCCATTTTGAAGCCAGGCAGTGTGCTTTGTGCCATAGGCCTGCACTAGTCTGCCTTGCTTTCATCCATTATGCCCAGGGGTACTCAGTGGTGCATGGACCAAGTCTTTCTGTGGGCTATTTTGAATTTAAAGAAACATCATTTTGGGCATGGAAGGCATTGGATTGAGGTGATTTGTGTGTGTATTTTGATTTTTGGGGTGCTGTTGGGCCCTGGTCCAGGGCCTGGCCATGTGGGTGGGGGCCATTTTGAGGCCTGGTCCAGGACCTGGCCATTTGGGTGGAGGGCATTTTGAGGCCAGGTCCAGAGCCTGGCCACGTGGGTGGGGGTCTAGGGGCCATTTTGAAGCCAGGCAGTGTGATTTGTGCCATAGGCCTGCACCCAGTCTGCCTTGCTTTCATCCATTATACCCAGGGGTACTCATTGGTGCATGGACCAAGTCTTTCTGTGGGGTCTCTTGAATTTAAACATCATTTAGGGCATGGATGGCATTGGATTGAGGTGATTTTTGTGTGTATTTCGATATTTTGGGTGTTGTTGGGGGCCTGGTCCTGTGCCTGGCCATGTGGGTGGGGGCCATTTTGAGGCCTGGTCCAGGAATTGGCCATGTGGGTGGGGGTCTAGGGTTGTTTTTGAAGCCAGGCATTGTGCTTTGTGCCATATGCCTGCACCCAGTCTGCCTTGCTTTCATCCATTATGCCCAGGGGTACTCAGTAGTGCATGGACCAAGTCTTTCTGTGGGGTCTCTTGAATTTGAACATCATTTAGGGCATGGATGGCTTTGGATTGAGGTGATTTTTGTGTGTATTTTGATTTTTTGGGTGTTGTTGGGGCCTGGTCCAGGGCCTGGCCATGTGGGTGGGGGCCATTTGAATTTAAAGAAACATCATTTAGGGCATGGATGGCATTGGAATGAGGTCATTTTTGTGAGTATTTCGATTTTTTGAGTGTTGTTGGGCCCTGGTCCAGGGCCTGGCCATGTGGGTGGGGCCATTTTGAGGCCTGGTCCAGGGCCTGGCTATGTGGGTGGGGCCATTTCAAGGCCTGGTCCAGAGCCTGGCCATGTGGGTGGGGGTCCATAGGCCTGCACCCAGTGTGCCTTGCTTTCATCCATTATGCTCAGGGGTACTCAGTGGTGCATGGACCAAGTCTTTCTGTGGGGTCTCTTGAATTTACACATCATTTAGGGCATGGATGGCATTGGATTGAGGTGATTTTTTGTGTGTATTTCGATATTCTGGGTGTTGTTGGGGGCCTGGTCTAGGGCCTGGCCTTGTGGGTGGGGGCCATTTTGAGACCTGGTCTAGGGACTGGCCATGTGGGTGGGGGTTTAGGGGCCATTTTGAAGCCAGGTAGTGTGCTTTGTGCCATAGGCCTGCACCCAGTCTGGCTTGCTTTCACCCATTATGCCGTGGGGTACTCAGTGGTGCATGGACCAAGTGGTTCTGTGGGGTCTCTTGAATTTAAAGAAACATCATTTAGGTCATGGATGGCATTGGATTGAGGTAGTTTTTGTGTGTATTTCGATTTTTTGGGTTTGTTGGGGCCTGGTCCAGGGCCTAGACATGTGGGTGGGGGCCATTTTGAGGCCTGGTCCAGGGCCTGGCCATGTGGGTGGGGGTCTAGGGACCATTTTGAAGCCAGGCAGTGTGCTTTGTGCCATAGGCCTGCACCCAGTCTGCCTTGCTGTCATCCATTATGCCCAGCGGCACTCAGTGGTGCATGGACCAAGTCTTTCTGTGGGGTCTCTTGAATTTAACATCATTTAGGGCATGGATGGCATTGGATTGAGGTGATTTTTGTGTGTATTTCGATTTTTGGGGTGTTGTAGGGGCCTTGTCCAGGGCCTGGCCATGTGGGTGGGGGTCATTTTGAGGCCTGGTCGAGGGACTGGACATGTGGATGGGGGTCTAGGGGCCATTTTGAAGCCAGGCAGTATGCTTTGTGCCATAGGCCTGCACCCAGTCTGCCTTGCTTTCATCCATTATGCCCTGTGGTACTCAGTGGTGCATGGACCAAGTCTTTCTGTGGGGTCTCTTGAATTTAAAGAAACATCATTTTGGGTGTTGGGGCCTGGTACAGGGCCTGGCCATGTGGGTGGGGGCCATTTTGAGGCCTGGTGCAGGGCCTGGCCATGTGGTGGGGGGCATTTTGAGGCCTGGTTCAATGACTGGCCATGTGTGTGGGGGACTAGGGGCCATTTTAAAGCCATGCAGTGTGCTTTGTGCCATAGTTCTAAAGGTCTGAGAAAGGGTTTTTAGTCAGGTTCAAGGAAAAGGGCGCACTGCTAAGTGTTAGCTCAATCCTATTTGGCGATTCTCAGTAGAATGTGGGGTGCAAAAGGGGTGAGGGGATGAGCCCTATAATCCCTCCATGTAGTATCAGCTCAGGCTAACACTACATATATTAAATAACAGAGAAACCATGCACACTCTAATATATAAACAGTAATGTCAGTGTAGATTCTTTAGACAATGGGGACAAGGCCTTTCATTTGCAACAAAAATAAATATTTTGTTAGCATCAGGCGTTGGTATTTGGTGTCTTTAATGTTCTTAAAAAGAGAACCAGCTGACACGTGTTTCCTCGCGTATGGGACAATCTTCCTGCGACTCCTCAGGGCTATAGAAATATGAAGTGTCGTAGGGAGAGTCGCTCCGTCGATGATACTTCCGACCCGACAGAGCCCTGGAATGTTGGATAACGTAGGGGTGTAGAGAAATCTAGCAAATGTTATGTCCGTAGTAAAGAATATAGCAAGGTGAGTCGATTAAGTGGGACACTCCAAGGCGCGTGGAATTCCGATTTGTAGAGATCTTCAACAATTCGATGTGTGTGTCTCCACAGTGCTATGCGATGAGGTTGGATCAAATTTCTTGAGAAGGTTGTGCCTTTGGTCGTCAGACTGGTGTGTCTGTCAACAGCCTTTCGCTCTGTGTACCGGTTGTGGTCCACACCCGGTACACAGAGCGAAATGCATCGAATTGTTGAAGACTAGGAGTCGCGAGAAGATTGTCCCATACGCGACGAAACACGTGTCGGCTGGTTCTCTTGTGAAGAACATTAAAGACACCAAATACCAACGACTGATTCTAAGAAAATAAATATTTTTGTTGCAAATGAAAGGCCTTGTCCCCATTGTCTAAAGTATCTACCCTGACATTACTGTTTATATGTTAGAGTGTGAACGGGTTTTCTGTTATGCTTTGTGCCATAGGCCTGCACCCAGTCTGCCCTGATTTCATCCATTATAACCAGGGGTACTCATTGGTGCATGGACCAAGTCTTTCTGTGGGGTCTCTTGAATTTAAACATCATTTAGGGCATGGATGGCATTGGATTGAGGTTATTTTTGTGTGTATTTCGATATTTTGGGTGTTGTTGAGGGCCTGGTCCAGTGCCTGGCCATGTGGGTGGGGGCCATTTTGAGGCCTGGTCCAGGGACTGGCCATGTGGGTGGGGATCTAGGGGCCAATTTGAAGCCAGGCATTGTGCTTTGTGCCATATGCCTGCACCCAGTCTGCCTTGCTTTGATCCATTATGCCCAGGGGTACTCAGTGGTGCATGGACCAAGTCTTTCTGTGGGGTCTCTTGAATTTGAACATCATTTAGGGCATGGATGGCATTGAATTGAGGTGTTTTTTGTGTGTATTTCGATGTTTTGGGTGTTGTTGGGGACTGGTCAAGGGCCTGGCCATGTTGGTGGGGGTATAGGGGGCCATTTTGAAGCCAGACAGTGTGCTTTGTGCCATAGGCCTGCACCCAGTCTGCCTTCCTTTCATCCACTATGCCATGGTGTACTCAGTGGTGCATGGACCAAGTCTTTCTGTGGGGATCTCTTGAATTTAAAGAAACATCAATTAGGGCATGGATGGCATTGGATTGAGGTGATTTGTGTGTGTATTCCGATTTTTTGGGTGTTGTTGGGGCCTGGTCCAGGGCCTGGCCATGTTGGTGGGGGCCATTTTGAGGTCTGGTCCAGGGCCTGGCCATAAGGGTGGGGGCCATTTTGAGGCCTGGTCCAGGGCCTGGCCATGTGGGTGGGAGTCTAGGGGCCATTTTGAAGCCAGGCAGTATGTTTTGTGCCATAGGCCTGCACCCAGTCTGCCTTGCTTTCATCCATTATGCAAGCGGTACTCAGTGGTGCATGGACCAAGTCTTTCTGTGGGGTCTCTTGAATTTGAACATCATTTAGGGCATGGATGGCATTGGATTGAGGTGATTTTTGTGTGTATTTCGATTTTTTGGGTGTTGTTGGGGCCTTGTCCAGATCCTGGCCATGTGGGTGGGGGCCAATTTGAGGCCTGGTCCAGGAATTGGCCATGTGGATGGGGGTCTAGAGGCCATTTTGAAGCCAGGCAGTGTGCGTTGTGCCATAGGCCTGCACCCAGTCTGCCTTGCTTTCATACATTATGCCCTGGGGTACTCAGTGGTGCATGGACCAAGTCTTTCTGTGGGGTCTCTTGAATTTAAAGAAACATCATTTTGGGTGTTGGGGCTGGGTACAGGGCCGGGCCTTGTGGGTGGAGGCCATTTTGAGGCCTGGTGCAGGGCCTGGCCATGTGGTGGGGGGCATTTTGAGGCCTGGTCCAGGGACTGGCCATGTGGGTGGGGGTCTAGGGACCATTTTGAAGCCAGGCAGTGTGCTTTGTGCCATAGGCCTGCACCCAGTCTGCCTTGCTTTCATCCATTATGCCCAGGGGTACTCAGTGGTGCATGCTCAAAGTCTTTCTGTGGGGTCTCTTGAATTTAAACATCATTTAGGGCATGGATGGCATTGGATTGAGGTGATTTTTGTGTGTATTTCGATTTTTGGGGTGTTGTTGGGGCCTTGTCCAGGGCCTGGCCATGTGGGTGGGGGTTATTTTGAGGCCTGGTCTAGGGACTGGACATGTGGATGGGGGTCTAGGGGCCATTTTGAAGCCAGGCAGTATGCTTTGTGCCATAGGCCTGCACCCAGTCTGCCTTGCTTTCATCCATTATGCCCAGGGGTACTCATTGGTGCATGGACCAAGTCTTTCTGTGGGGTCTCTTGAATTTGAACATTATTTAGGGCATGAATGGCTTTGGATTGAGGTTATTTTTGTGTGTATTTCGATTTTTTGGGTGTTGTTGGGGCCTTGTCCAGATCCTGGCCATGTGGGTGGGGGCCATTTTGAGGCCTGGTCCAGGAATTGGCCAAGTGGATGGGGGTCTAGAGGCCATTTTGAAGCCAGGCATTGTGCTTTGTGCCATATGCCTGCACCCAGTCTGCCTTGCTTTGATCCATTATGCCCAGGGGTACTCAGTGGTGCATGGACCAAGTCTTTCTGTGGGGTCTCTTGAATTTGAACATCATTTAGGGCATGGATGGCATTGAATTGAGGTGTTTTTTGTGTGTATTTCGATGTTTTGGGTGTTGTTGGGGACTGGTCAAGGGCCTGGCCATGTTGGTGGGGGTATAGGGGGCCATTTTGAAGCCAGACAGTGTGCTTTGTGCCATAGGCCTGCACCCAGTCTGCCTTCCTTTCATCCACTATGCCATGGTGTACTCAGTGGTGCATGGACCAAGTCTTTCTGTGGGGATCTCTTGAATTTAAAGAAACATCAATTAGGGCATGGATGGCATTGGATTGAGGTGATTTGTGTGTGTATTCCGATTTTTTGGGTGTTGTTGGGGCCTGGTCCAGGGCCCGGCCATGTTGGTGGGGGCCATTTTGAGGTCTGGTCCAGGGCCTGGCCATAAGGGTGGGGGCCATTTTGAGGCCTGGTCCAGGGCCTGGCCATGTGGGTGGGAGTCTAGGGGCCATTTTGAAGCCAGGCAGTATGTTTTGTGCCATAGGCCTGCACCCAGTCTGCCTTGCTTTCATCCATTATGCAAGCGGTACTCAGTGGTGCATGGACCAAGTCTTTCTGTGGGGTCTCTTGAATTTGAACATCATTTAGGGCATGGATGGCATTGGATTGAGGTGATTTTTGTGTGTATTTCGATTTTTTGGGTGTTGTTGGGGCCTTGTCCAGATCCTGGCCATGTGGGTGGGGGCCAATTTGAGGCCTGGTCCAGGAATTGGCCATGTGGATGGGGGTCTAGAGGCCATTTTGAAGCCAGGCAGTGTGCGTTGTGCCATAGGCCTGCACCCAGTCTGCCTTGCTTTCATACATTATGCCCTGGGGTACTCAGTGGTGCATGGACCAAGTCTTTCTGTGGGGTCTCTTGAATTTAAAGAAACATCATTTTGGGTGTTGGGGCTGGGTACAGGGCCGGGCCTTGTGGGTGGAGGCCATTTTGAGGCCTGGTGCAGGGCCTGGCCATGTGGTGGGGGGCATTTTGAGGCCTGGTCCAGGGACTGGCCATGTGGGTGGGGGTCTAGGGACCATTTTGAAGCCAGGCAGTGTGCTTTGTGCCATAGGCCTGCACCCAGTCTGCCTTGCTTTCATCCATTATGCCCAGGGGTACTCAGTGGTGCATGCTCAAAGTCTTTCTGTGGGGTCTCTTGAATTTAAACATCATTTAGGGCATGGATGGCATTGGATTGAGGTGATTTTTGTGTGTATTTCGATTTTTGGGGTGTTGTTGGGGCCTTGTCCAGGGCCTGGCCATGTGGGTGGGGGTTATTTTGAGGCCTGGTCTAGGGACTGGACATGTGGATGGGGGTCTAGGGGCCATTTTGAAGCCAGGCAGTATGCTTTGTGCCATAGGCCTGCACCCAGTCTGCCTTGCTTTCATCCATTATGCCCAGGGGTACTCTTTGGTGCATGGACCAAGTCTTTCTGTGGGGTCTCTTGAATTTGAACATTATTTAGGGCATGAATGGCTTTGGATTGAGGTGATTTTTGTGTGTATTTCGATTTTTTGGGTGTTGTTGGGGCCTTGTCCAGATCCTGGCCATGTGGGTGGGGGCCATTTTGAGGCCTGGTCCAGGAATTGGCCAAGTGGATGGGGGTCTAGAGGCCATTTTGAAGCCAGGCAGTGTGCGTTGTGCCATAGGCCTGCACCCAGTCTGCCTTGCTTTCATACATTATACCCTGGGGTACTCAGTGGTGCATGGACCAAGTCTTTCTGTGGGGTCTCTTGAATTTAAAGAAACATCATTTTGCGTGTTGGGGCTGGGTACAGGGCCGGGCCTTGTGGGTGGAGGCCATTTTGAGGCCTGGTGCAGGGCCTGGCCTTGTGGTGGGGGGCATTTTGAGGCCTGGTCCAGGGACTGGCCATGTGGGTGGGGGTGTAGGGGCCATTTTGAAGCCAGACAGTGTGCTTTGTGCCATAGCCCTGCACCCAGTCTGCCTTGCTTTCATCCATTATGCCCTGAGGTACTCAGTGGTGCATGGACCTAGTCTTGCTGTGGGGTCTCTTGAATAAAAAGAAACATCATTTAGGGCATGGATGGCATTGGATGGAGGTGATTTTTGTGTGTATTTTGATTTTATGGGTGTTGTTGGGGCCTTGTCCAGAGCCTGGCCATGTGGGTGGGGGTAATTTTGAGGCCTGGTCTAGGGACTGGCCATGTGGATGGGGGTCTAGAGGCCATTTTGAAGCCAGGCAGTGTGCGTTGTGCCATAGGCCTGCACCCAGTCTGCCTTGCTTTCATCCATTATGCCCTGGGGTACTCAGAGGTGCATGAACCAAGTCTTTCTGTGGGGTCTATTGAATTTAAAGATACATCATTTTGGGTGTTGGGGCTGGGTACAGGGCCGGGCCATGTGGGTGGGGGCCATTTTGAGGCCTGCTGCAAGGCCTGGCCATGTGGAGGGGGCATTTTGAGGCCTGGTCCAGGGACTGGCCATGTGGGTGGGGGTGTAGGGGCGATTTTGAAGCCAGACAGTGTGCTTTGTGCCATAGCCCTGCACCCAGTCTGCCTTGCTTTCATCCATTATGCCCTGAGGTACTCAGTGGTGCATGGACCTAGTCTTGCTGTGGGGTCTCTTGTATTTAAAGAAACAACATTTAGGGCATGGATGGCATTGGATGAAGGTGATTTTTGTGTGTATTTCGATTTTTGGGGTGTTGTTGGGGCCTTGGCCAGGGCCTGGCCATGTGGGTGGGGGTCATTTTGAGGCCTGGTCTAGGGACTGGCCATGTGGATGGGGGTCTAGGGGCCATTTTGAAACCAGGCAGTGTGCGTTGTGCCATAGGCCTGCACCCAGTCTGCCTTGCTTTCATCCATTATGCCCTGGGGTACACAGTGGTGCATGGACCAAGTCTTTCGGTGGGGTCTCTTGAATTTAAGGAAACATCATTTTGGGTATTGGGGCTGGGTACAGGGCCTGGCCATGTGGGTGGGGGCCATTTTGAGGCCTTGTCCAGGGCCTGGCCATATGGGTGGAGGTCATTTTGAGACCTGTTCTAGGGACTGGCCATGTGGGTGGGGGTCTAGGGGCCATTTTGAAGCAAGGCAGTGTGCGTTGTGCCACAGGCCTGCACCCAGTCTGCCTTGCTTTCATCCATTATGCCCTGGGGTACTCAGTGGTGCATGGACCAAGTCTTTCTGTGGGGTCTCTTGAATTTAAAGAAACATCATTTTGGGTATTGGCGCTGGGTACAGGGCCTGGTCATGCGGGTGGGGGTCTAGGGGCCCTTTTGAATCCAAGCAGTGAGCTTTGTGCCATAGGTCTGCATCCATTATGCCCAGGGGTACTCAGTGGTGCATGGACAATGTCTTTCAGAGGGGTATCTCTTCTATTAATTTAAACATCCATTTTGGATTAGAATTGCAATTTTTATTTTGGGTCTTTCCGTTTTTGGGTGTGTTGTGTTAATAATAATAAATGCCTAGTTGCAAATATTAATTGAAGCACGACATATGCAACATTTATTTACCTGATGTTCCTCTGGCTTCCTTTGCTTTAGGTGCACAAAGACCGAGAAGAACCAGGAATCATCCTCATCATCATCACTTGTTGTAGTGCCCGGAAGAAGTCCTGCTACGGTATGTGTACAACGTCATGTGACGTCACGTGTGGCCACAGAAAACTCTGCAACTCAAGCAACTGCGTCCTGCTGTTCTGGCATCAGAAGAAGATAGGCCCAAAGAAAGGTAGCCGTAGCTCCTCTACCAAGAAAGTTGCCAGAGCCACTGCCAGTAAGAAGGAGCAGAAGAAGCAAGTGGCGCCACTTACCAAGGAGACTGGTGAGCCGACCGCCACTTTTTTGGGGGAAAAAAAACTACGCTTGCAGCACCGTTGTCCGTCGGGGACCAAGCTGGGAGCAGCACCTCAGCTTCATTGTTCTCAGTGCCACCACGACAAGTTAGGCCCAAGCCCATGAGTGCCATAGAGGCAGCCACTTTAATTGCTCTTTCACCATCGACCAGTGATGTTGGCGTTGACTCATCGCAAAGTAGCATCCAATCAACGCAGGGTGCAACTCATCTGATGAGTTTTCAACCACAGCCGTAACGACAACCACTGGTGCAACAAGGAGAGGCGCAAAGAGAGACGCAAGGAGAGGCACAAGGAGAGGCGCAACTGCCCACAATACTTGTTCCTCCAGAAGTAGGGGCACATCAGGAAATCGAGATTCATGTGGAGGTATCAGCCGAGCAAGCCACTCCTGATGATCCATTGTCTTCCAGATCCCCAGCAAGGAAAAGGAGGGCTAGTACAACTTCTTCTTCAAGCCCCCTTCCTTCTGAGGATCTAAATCTTGATTGGCACCCACCAATTCAGTCTGAGAGGGAGGCACGCCATGAGCCGACAAAGCTAGGGAAAAGGAAGGTTCCCGCAAGGCTTTCAGCTATGGGTGATGATGAAGAAGAAGTAGAAGTGGTGTATTCTGCTGCTGATAAAGAGTCTGAGGATGACGACCCAGTCATCACAGTCGCCACTCCAGTCCCAGTGGGCATGCAGCAGACAGACATTTTTACCCTATCCCGAAATTTGCAGGGGTTAGAGAGAAGATAGCTACAGGTGTTGACAGTGTCACAATTTTCACACTACTCGAAAACATGCAACAGTAGCCATGTTTGCCATGGAGAAATCTCATACTGCAGTAAACATTTTTGAGGAGTTTAACAGTAAGGTCTTTGAATGGTTGCATCCAAGAAATCGCAGGATTGGTTATGTTTCCACGGATAATGGCAGTAATATAGTTAAGGCCATGTTTGATGGTGGCTATTTCAGAGTGCCGTGTTTGGTGCCCAGTATTAACATTGTTGTTCAAGATTACTTGAAAAAAAAAACACAGTCAGCAAGTTACTGACCACCTGCCGAAGAATCTGCACACATTTCAGCCATTCTTTAAAGGCCCGGAAGCAGCTGAGGATCATTCAACGTAACCGTAGAGTGCCAGCCAGAGTACTCATCCAGGAGGTGGCAACACGTTGGAACTCAACCTTCTACATGCTTGAGCGTCTGTTTGAGCAGTACTTGGTAATCAATGAGTATGTCTTTAGCGTACGGGGTGCTTCTATGAAAGACATGAGGCTAGAGGTGGATGAATGGGACCTAGTTAAAAGCCTGACAGACATGCTTCTTCCTTTTGAGGTGTTCACGCGTGAAGTCAGCAGGGAGGACTGTACTTTGGCAAAGCTATCCCAATGTTGCGCATGCTAGAGCACCAACTGAAGGCGGTGTCTTCAACGTTCCGAGTTGATGCTGAAAAACAAAACTAATATCAGTTGGCGGAGAGCTTATTAAGCCGCCTAGTTGACAATGCAAGGCTTAAAGAAATACATTCAGAACAACATTACATTTGTGCCACTATTCTGGACCACGGTACAAAAAGTCACTGTCCAACAATACATTAATTCCTTTTTCTGCAGCAGATTTTTCCAAGTACAAAAAAAAAATTGTCTTTATTCGGTTTTCCATTATTTTTGAAATACCATAAAAGTTCATAAAAACATCAATTTCATAATCATATTTAAAACCCAATAAAAGCATAAAAAATTCACATTTTGAATTCCAAATATTAAAAACTGTTTTTGCCGGTATTCACATTGAGATTAGACAATTTAAACCATTTATCAGAGATTAGAGCGATGTCTAATGCAAAATTTAAGAAAGTAGACAATGGGTTTTGTCATAGGTTCAGTTTCCAAAAACTGTAAGGCCAAATAGCCTGGACGACACTGACGCATCCTCAAAACCTTCAAGAGTGGTACTATCCGCCGCCTGCGTGGTGAGACATAAAATTTACAAAAAAAGAGTACATGTATTGTGATTGTAAAGAAATGGAGTCACAGGGACAGGGGGAAAGATTTGTGGACCAGTCATTTTGGGAGGGAAAAGAAATCATACGATGGAACACATTGAACCTAAAACGGGTCAACAAAAATTTACCATACTGGTTTAGATTGTACTGTAGGTATGGCTGAATGGTGGGAACAAGTTGCATTAGCAGGCATTGCTGTACAGAAGGTTTCCCTATCTCATTTAACAGACGCATTTGAGACAGATGCGACAAACAGGCTATTTTTAAATCTTTTTTTTGAGAGGTCCAATACTGATGGAGGATCAGAGAAAAATCTGGCAAGTCCAATGTCAGTTAGGAATGACTTAACATAAGCCAACCACCTGATCTTTCCCATATTGTCAAGCTTTATACAGTCTTGGACAATTGATCTTGTGAGGTGACATTGTTCCGTCGCCCAAACCCTCCGCCACAACATAACTGGTTGGATTTTAATGATGTCCGCTATATAGTCCAAACCGAGTTCAAGATGGCAACCGTATGTTGTGGTACTTTTTGGGACTGCCAACAAAAACCTTAGAAATGAGTTTTCGATTTTCGGAAGCTGGTCTACGTTCGCCCCACCCCAGACCCCTGCTCCATATGTCGCAATGCTAAGACATTTTGCATTATATATTTTGAGCATTTCGGTCGGGGGTCTCTTGCCCAACCGAAGTGCAAAGGCCTTCAGTGCAGCAACAGCCCTTAAAAAAGCCAATTTACGCGAGTTGACGGCTTCCCTCCATTTAAAATCCTCGTCAATTAAGATCCCTAAATAGGGATATGTTTCTGTTCGTTCAAGGGGGGATTTGTCCATATAAATTTTCTTGTTTTTTTTACGCTTTATGCCAGCATGCATCACGTCTTTTTTATGTTTACTCTAAGATTCAAGCTGGTCATGAACGAGCAGTACTTATTCAGAACCCGTTGTAGCTGGACTGGGGTTCTGGCAAGGATCACCGCGCATAGTAAGGCTGGTATCTGCCGACGACCGGCTGCTGGGAGACCTTCTGGGAGACCTTCTGCACCCTCTAACATAGCAACCTCTAACCCGTTGGTGTACAAGGTAAATAGGAAAGGGGCCAGCACACACCCTTGTCTGATCCCCTTCTGTATCAAAAAGCTATCAGTTAGTTGGCCTCCAGTCCCAAATCCTACTCTTCACGTTGCCCCTGAATAAAGTTCACGGAGGAAATTGACTATTGGGGGGTCAATTCCCATTTGCAGCATAATTGTCCACAGCCTTGAGTGGACAACACAGTCAAATGCTGCTGTTAAATCCACGTACACCATATGTAGAGAAGTGCCCTTCGCCTCCACATACTTTCCGGCCAGTAATGTCAAGTTCAATGCCTGATCCACCGTACTCAACCCTGCCCTGAACCCGTATTGCAGATCAGAGATTACTTCTTGGTCATTTGTCCACTCCTGGAGACGGTCGAGAAGAATGCGCCCAGCCACCTTCCCGAGCGAATCCAGGAGTGAGATGGGTCGGTAACAGGCGGGACTGTTTCTGTCTCCCTTTTTGAAGATGGGGACCAATATCGAGGACGACCAGGAATCGATCAAGCCAACCTCTTTAGCCGCGTTCAATACGTTGGTGAGTAGCGGGGACCACAAGTCCAAATTATGTTTAAAGAGGGTCACAGGGACCGAATCCAGTCCTGGTGCCTTTCCGGATTTAGCAGTTTTTTTTGCCTTCTCTACCTTGTGTAGTGTGAAGTGAAGGGCTGGTGGGTAGTGCACTTGAGTCAGAGGTTCTGCATGTTCTAGATCAGGGGCTTTTTTCTCGCTA
The DNA here is from genome assembly GCF_964261635.1 of Lissotriton helveticus. Taxonomy (NCBI): domain Eukaryota; kingdom Metazoa; phylum Chordata; class Amphibia; order Caudata; family Salamandridae; genus Lissotriton; species Lissotriton helveticus. The sequence continues at coordinate 503,411,906 of NC_136062.1, read as the reverse complement.
AAAACCTTGGAGAAGTGTTGCACCAATTCTCCTGCGTCGATTGCGACGTCTAGAGATGGTACATCCACTTTATCTATTAAAAAAGGAGACTTCACTATCTGCCAGAAGGCTGAGCTGTCCTTTAGGGCGCTACTTCTCTGCAGTTGGAACCATAAGTTGGATTGTACTTCCTTTTTCCTAGTTCGCAGTGCGAGCGCGTAAGCCTTCCTTAGTTTTGCAATCTCCTCTCTGTCTCTCTCTACTTTAGCTAGAGCCTTTTTTAAATTAGTGTGTGCTTTTGTGCATTCTGTACTAAACCATCCCTTTCTAGTGCTCTTATTCTGTTTACAATCCCTGGTTAGTTCTTTTCTGATGATTTTGACGATGTCACTATAACTGGCCAAGACCTCAATTGAGGTTGTATAGGGATCTAGGCATCTTTCCATCGCATTTCTACTTGATTTTACTATTTTAGTAGTTATGGCTTCCTGGTCTAATTTGCCCCATTTCAATGTGAAACCGTTTACCCTGTCCAATGTCAGTGCCTGTTGGTCTAACAAGTTTAACTGCACAATATCTCCTCTGTTCTGTGATTTGGGTTCCTGGAGAACCAGACTAATGGGGGAATGATCGCTTAGTGCGTTGTTGAGAACTTCAAAGTTCTTAATGCATGAGGCTTTATCAGTGGACACTAGAACATAGTCTATCAAGCTTTTGAGGCCCCTGCCGTGAAAAGTTGGCATAAATTCAGTTACAGGTGTTTTTAGTTTATTGGCGAACCCTATGTCTAATTCGACCATCGTCATCTGCATTTTATTACCCTCCGGGGTATGTGTGAAATGGGTTATACAGTTTTCATCTTCATCAATGATCCCACAGTTCGAGGTATTGCTCTTATTGCCTAAGTGCAGGTTAAAATCTCCACCCCAGACTACTGTGTGAGATTCCTTTGCATACTTTATTAGAAGATCCTGCACCTGGTGGGAAATCTCACTTAACACCCGGGTAAACTCGGATAAATTCAAGTTATTGTAAAAGTTGATAATTGTGTAGACCTCTTGTCTATTTCTTCGGAAGGTGATGAGCTGGTAGTTCTGCTCCAACTTTATGGGAATTATTTCGTAACAGGGCCTGAGATTTGAGACATATGTTACTAGCCCACCCTTGCTCCTACCTGCATTGGATCTTGTAGCTGCGGAAAAATATGTTTTATAGCCCAGGAGGTGAATTGGGTCATTAAGCCAAGTTTCCTGGAGGCAAATTAAATTACTCGAATTTGCCAAGTAAAGGAAACTGTTTTCAGAATGTTTAGAGGCTAAACCCGCCACATTCCAAAACAGTAACCCCACTTGAGAATTCGAGCTTGTTACAAGTGATACCCTGTGTTGATCCTGCGGGGTACTCTGGGTGCTGTTTTCTCCGAGATAGCTTAACTGTGCTTCACTTTCCGATTTTAAGGTGTTTTCCAGCGCCTCTAAATTATTTTTTGTGGGGAAAATAGTATCGCTGGGATCCTCTGGAAGGGCGAGGAGCTCGTATGTTGGGTCTGCCATATTTAAATGAATAATTGGATTATTTAATGCAATTGATCTTTCAGCTGATATGCAGCATGCCTCATGGGGACGGTTGCTTGTGGAGCTTTCTAATGAATGTATAACTACGTCTCCACTATTTGTTAGACTGATCGTGTCGTGCTGGCTTTGTGGTGATGGTCAATAGACCATCTCTAAACAGCTGTAGCTATTAAAAGTTGGTATTCCGCCCCAGGGTTCTCTTTGTGATTGTACTCTCCTGTCAATTCCTTTCCAATCAGCCCAATCTCTACTTTCGTGCCCCAAACCTCCTTGATTCCAACCCCTTTGCCAGTTGTCTGGCTGATTCCAGGACCAATTTGGGCCTTCAAGGTAGTGACATATCGGTGGATAGAAAAAGGATAAATGTTTAGTGTTTATACCACCATTCTTGTCCGCGGTAACCCAAGAACAAATATGTTTCACTGCCCGGGGGTTTTCAAAATTAACTATGACACAGTCACCTGGGATTGTTTTTTGTTGGTGGCCTATCCATGGAACCCTACGTGCTGTAATTATCCTGGTAACATGATTTTGCGGCATTGGTCTATTAACGTTCAGCCAATGCCGAACTTTGTTTTGTAGGGACCAAGTTGGTTCCTCTGTGTCATGGCTCAGTTCAGGCACCCCTGTCAAAATAACTACGAACGAGCTTGCTTCAGGGGGGAGGTTTATGGGCTTAGTCCACCCTTTCTTTATCCGTTCTCCCTGCGGATTGTGTCTCTGCAGATGTTCATGGTGTGCAGTATTTACTGGGAGCACCTTCGGAAGAATGTGTGTTAAGGGTGGATTTTTCTGTAAGTCTGGAACTTTCTTGGGCAACTCATGGGGGGACTTAGTTTTTGAGTTTACGGGTCCCTTAGTCGAATTTTTGGCCGTTTCTCCTGTCTTGGCAGTAAGAGTGTTACTAGTAGTAGTGATATTTTTGGAGGCTTGTCCTGGCGTGATATTAGCAGTTTTATTTTTTGCTCCCCCCATGTTTACCGGCCCTAAGCTCTTTGCATTAGTTGGTTTTTTCAGTGTGGCGGCTAGTACTGCTATTTGCTTCTCTATAACTGCAAGGCTCCTTTGGATGGGCTGTAACTAAAGTTTTATTAATTCAGCTATCCGAGCCATCAGATGCTGATCTGTCTCACATGTTTTGCAGCCATCATCCAAATTGGAACCTAGGTCTTCATCGCGAACGCCGTTATCATTATTATCGTTCACGCTGAGATCCACAACAATGGGATGGAGGTTAGTTGAAATGAAATAAAATGAAAAATTGCATTTGTATAGCGCATAACTGCCCTAGGGCCTCGCAGCGCTTGAAGATAAAATGGTTTAGCGCAGGCTCGGGGCAGATCAGCAGGATTTAGCAAACAAATGCGTTTTCAAGGCCTTTCTGAATGAGAGGAGGTTGCTATTTCCTCGGATGGCAAAGGGGAGGGCATTCCAAAGTCTGGTCGCCGAATGGGAAAAAGAGCGGCCACCCCAACGGGCTTTGTTAATTTTAGAGGAGGTGGCCAGCTGCAAGGTACCAGACCGAAGGGGGCGTGCTGGGACATAAGGCGTTGCACTATTATCTGCTTTGGATTCGTTAGTGATATTGTTTTTCTGTCTTTCCTCTTTTGTTTTATTTCCCGCCCTCTGAATCTTAGGCCGTGACGTTTGTTGTAACTTGCTTGTTTTTAAGGCTATAATGTCTTTCTGTTTTTTTTTACTTATACTTTTTTGTTTCGGAATTGCTCCCTCCCTTATCCCCCTTTGTTTGTTCTGATCAGAATCCGGCAGAGGGGGACTAGAAAAAATGTCGGGCGTCTTTTCAAGCGCCTGGGTCAATTGCGAATCCAGCAATGATAAGGATGCAGACAGATCACCCAAATTTGGGATGCCATGGATATCAGCGCGTGTTTCCGGAGCGACTACCTTCTCCGGATAACTTAGAGGTGTTTGCACTAATATCAGGGATCCCAACGAGGAGCGTCTTGCCTGTGCCAGATCGTGTGATACTCGACGATCTAGTAGTGTTATGCCCTCATCAATAGCTTGATTGGCTTTGATGATGAAATGGTCAATTGGACCAACAGTTTTAGCCATATTTCGGAGCGTTTTGCTTCTGCTGCCTCTCGATGACATTTATTGTGGGGCAAGGTGGTGTAGAAGTAATAATGAGACAGGAAATAAGCAAATTTTGTGTCAAATATGTTGTGTTATATTAGTCAGTCTATACAAGACAAAATAGAGTACCAATATACAGACCGGCGTCGGGGGGATACGTTGTACCAAACATTAGAGGGAGAGCCCAGTCCAGTCTTGTCCGGTCTGTGACGGGATAGGACGGGCCCGCCCTTGGCCCGGGCTTCGCCCGGCGTCCCGCTTGCGTCCCGCGAGACGGTGCTGGTGTTGCTTTTAAGCGCCTCCTGGCGCTTGCAGATGACGCGGCTCACTCCTAGGGCTTCTGGGTGTTGTAGTCCGCCCCTCGCCGGTCTCCACTCGGCGGCCCCGCTCAGGATGAACAGAGAGCAGCAGGGCAGCGGGAGGCAGGCGGGCAGGTCCGCGAAAGGCACAGAAGGTCAGTGGGAGAATTGGGGCTTCGGCAGTATCAGGCAACAACAAGGGCAAAAAGGAGTTCCCCCTCTCGATAGTGCTGGTGTTGCTTTTAAGCGCCTCCTGGCGCTTGCAGATGACGCGGCTCACTGCTAGGGCTTCTGGGTGTTGTAGTCCTCCCCTCACCGGTCTCAACTCGGCGGCCCCGCTCAGGATGGACAGAGAGTGGCAGGGCAGCGGGAGGCAGGCGGGCAGGTCTGCGAAAGGCACAGAAGGTCAGTTGGAGAATTGGGGCTTCGGCAGTATCAGGCAACAACAAGGGCAAAAAGCAGTTCCCCCTCTCGATAGTGCTGGTGTTGCTTTTAAGCGCCTCCTGGCGCTTGCAGATGACGCGGCTCACTGCTAGGGCTTCTGGGTGTTGTAGTCCGCCCCTCGCCGGTCTCCACTCGGCGGCCCCGTTCAGGATGGACAGAGAGCGGCAGGGCAGCGGGAGGCAGGCGGGCAGGTCCGCGAAAGGCACAGAAGGTCAGTGGGAGAATTGGGGCTTCGGCAGTATCAGGCAACAACAAGGGCAAAAAGGAGTTCCCCCTCTCGATAGTGCTGGTGTTGCTTTTAAGCGCCTCCTGGCGCTTGCAGATGACGCGGCTCACTGCTAGGGCTTCTGGGTGTTGTAGTCCGCCCCTCGCCGGTCTCCACTCGGCGGCCCCGCTCAGGATGGACAGAGAGCGGCAGGGCAGCGGGAGGAAGGCGGGCAGGTCCGCGAAAGGCACAGAAGGTCAGTGGGAGAATTGGGGCTTCGGCAGTATCAGGCAACAACAAGGGCAAAAAGGAGTACAAAGTACAAACATTGGCTAGCTCTGTCAGCCACTCGGTTTGAAAAAGAGCGGAAGGAAATTGAAGGAACCACCACAAGTACTACTGAAGCAGCAGGCCATCCGGCATCAAGGTCCACTTCTCTGGCCGAAGGCAGTCACTTTCCCTCACAGCCATTACCGACACCAGCAACTGTATCATCACCTGCACCAGGCCCAGCCATAATATTGTCAGGAGTGGATTGGATAACTCATCAAGGGTTTGCTCATATGCAAAGGCAACAGATGGTACACAAAGTGTAGCACCCCTGGAGGACCTTAAGTGGATGGTGCAGGCCTATCTACATGACCCAACAGAGGTCTCCTTTGATCAGAACCCATTGGTGTATTGGTATGGGAAAAGGCCTCAATGGCCACTGATCACCAAGCTGGCTATAAATTATTTGGCTTGCCCACTCGCAAGCGTGTCTTCTGAACGTGTTTTCACTGCTGCTGGTGCCATTGTAACTTCAAAAAGGACCCGCCTCTCGGCCAAAAATATGTAGAGGTTAACAATGATCAAGTTGAATCAGCACTTCATACCACCAAATTACAAAATATGTGAATCCACGCAGGAAGGAGAGGACACCGACTTAGGTGACGGAAGCTCTTCTCTGTTAGTTGACCTACTCCCGGGACAATTCACAGAGTTTGAGGACAAGCTCTACTTCCCTGACACCTAGGCTTGAAATACTTATTTTTGGTTTTTCCGTCCTTATTCACTTTTATTTCTGTGTGTCTTTCTTTGTTTTTGTAGCGATCGCTACCATCGACAAGGCCAAAAGCAAAAGATTCCGTATTTCGAATACTATGCGGATGAACTACAAGTCCCAGAAGGCCATCCGGCGCTGGGGGCTGACGCAATGGGAAGACCTTACATAAGCCCCACCCCCGGACAGAACGGTGCTTGTCAATTGTGTTCTGTCCTGTTTCATAGCGGATGAGCCAACACTCTGCGGGTATTGTCCGGTTCTGCTCAACGCCGAACAAGAGCCTGCGTGTTCAGTGTGTCCGGTGCTGCTCAACGCCGAACAAGAGCCTGCGTGTTCAGTGTGTCCGGTGCTGCTCAACGCCGAACAAGAGCCTGCGTGTTCAGAGGATCCCCGGAAGAAATCTGTTTACAGTCGTGCAAGTATTACTGAGGAGTGCGGGCTCGCCTCCTTTTGTTTGTTGTACCTTGTTTTCTTTCCGTTTCCAGCAGACTCAAGACGGCCGCCATTTCTTGTTTACGTCGTGGGGTAGCGCTGGGTTCTTTTTCAGTGGTTGCTGACTTATTGTTGTACTTGGCCTCCACAGTTCCACGAGAGGTATTGCGGTTTGTGGAGAGGCTGCGAGGAGCGCGCTTGTACCTTGAAGTACTATAGAGGTGCATTGTGCCTACTTAGCGGTAGGTCGAGGAGTGAAGTTAACTTCTCAAGACTTCTGGTGAATATTAGTTCGTGTGCCCTGCACATGTCCGGATTACCTTCTAGGATACATGGGGTGTTGAAACTGGTGAGTCCGTGTTTGACTGACAGGGGGGTTTATGGTTCACGTAGTTACCTCTGCGGCACTAATCTCTTACTCTCTGTCTCCTCCTCTAACTGCAGTGTCCCAGTACCAGTAACCTCATGGTGTAGCGACCAGCCGTCACTAGAAGTACCTATCCCTCGATGTCCATCTACCTCCCGGCCCCTAACCATACAGGCTCAAAACAGTGGGTATATTCCAGTGTTGGGGCTTGTGTAGTACGGAGTCAGAAGGAATATCGTCTATCGTCTCTGCTGGCCCTCAGAGTAAGGTTAGTGGCGCTTGCGTGTTCTTGCGCTACTCTCAATCCTGACAGTTTTGCAACTTTTAGCACAACAAAACTTTAATCACAACAAATCCATCAGCAGCATTGTCTTCATCTTATTTCCATATTGAAGGTTCCACTGTCTGCATTCCTGAAGTTCACAAGTTCACAACTCAGTCATGCTCCTCTATCGTCCTCCAGACTCCCCCTATCCATTTCCCTCAAGGCAGATGGCCGGATTACGCAGAATTAAGAAACTGTTGCTTCGTAGACGAGTCCACTCAAAACAAGTGGGACTGGAATGACTGACTATGCTGTCTGTTAGTTCTGAAATTGACACGAGAGGCTGCCCTGTGGCCCTTCACTTAAGAATAAGATGCTGACAAAAAGTGGAACAGGTAATGAATGATGAGATGGCATGCAGTGGACAACACTGGCTGTCTGGCTTTGATGAAAGCAACTGATGTTTGTTTGTTGTGCATGAAATGAATCCTATGTGTTCTGTTATTATTTAATCTTTTACACACTAAATGTAACTCAAGTCTACTCTGTTTACCTTGCTTAATATAAATTGTACTTCTACTGCAGGGGCCACTATGTTGCATTTTTTAATATGGAAAATGTCCTTGGACTCACTGTGAGTAGACTCTGACTGCATGAACAACATTTAGTTTATCAACAACATGATGATGATGAGTCATGATGAACAAAGTTACATAATATCTTCACAGTCACTCACTGGGATGGATCATCATCGTCGATTAACGGAATAACTATGGCCATTTCGTGAGTGTCAAACAGGTAAACATGTCAACAACAACCACAGCAGAACTACATGTCTGTCTAGTCGTGGTGTGGAGTGGTCGAGCCAGTGTAGTGTTATGCCAGAGTCCAGACAGCGGTTCATGTAAAATTGTGGCTATGTGGCTTGCTGTATAAAATTAGATCTGCTTTGTCTGTCTGTGTCAAAAAGGTATGCTACATGGAGGTTGGTTCACTCAGTCATGCCTGCCTTAACCGTCTGCATGGCCCTGGCCTGCTGTGTGCTAAATATTATCTTGGAAACAGAGAATCAGAGTAGGCACTTTAGAAATGATGCATGTATGTAATACTGTCGCTGCTGAAAGTGAAAGTGTTATTTTTGCACTACACACCGTACCTTATATTTTTCCTTCGGGGTGTTTTAATATCCCTTTCTGTTTTTCCATCGACAATTACAGGCCGGCACTTACCCTGTGCAATGGGAAAAATATTAACTCAGGCTTACCATAGCAATCCGCAAATCCGCATCCGCTAGTCAGGCAGTGGACAGTGTGGTCACCAAGATTGATCGACGGAGCGCCCGATGGAATGGAGGAGTACCGCGAATAAGAGGAATGGCTGGATGTATGCAACTTCCCAATTTGACCAGGACAACTACAACATACAGTTACAGTATCCACTTCACTTGTCCTTATCTTTTAAATAATGTTATTGTTGTGAACTTCTATGAGTGTGACTCTGTGCGTTTGCTCTCTGCTTCAAATTCATCCCATCAGCTATTTGATAAGTTTCTTCGCTATTTTTAAAACTAATGTAATGTACTACTAAGTCTTTATTCTCTCTGAGGACAGATAGGCAAGTGAAATTGCGTAATTACTGCAGACCTGTACTGTCTAATTGTTTAGTACTAGTTCGTAAGTTGTAGTAAGCACTACTTTTCAGTAACCTAACCATCCATTTAGCAAACAACTTCATGCATGCACTTCCTTTATGTCCCGTAAAAGATTTATGGATATCTTCGCATCCAAAGATGTGTTTTTCTTCATTTGTTGTTTGTCCTTGCGTACTGTGTTTTTTTTTCTCTCTCCAAAAAACTTTCCTAAAAACTCCCATTCCCATCCATTTTTCAAACCCTAGCCCCCTTCCCCCAGGCTGTGTGTTTTTTATTGAGGTGTGACTAAATGACACCAATATTTCCACACGCTTGCTGGTGAGGATAAGGTCAAAAGCAACAGAAAATCAATTTCAAGGCAGGTTAAGGAATCCGAGGATATATTCTTATTCTGCTTGACACACACCCATGAGTATTTGCAAATCAATTCAGAATTTCATGTCCGCCATTGAGTGGATTCATCATCAACAACATCCTCCTACACGTGACTAAAGCTTACGCTGCTGTGTCCTTCAGTACTAGTTCTTGTGGTAGCCATAATCCACGCAACTAGTAGTTAACGTTTGATTGAATACTTTAGCATTGCTTAGGCTACAATTTATGGCACTGTTCTTGTGTACTATACTATCGTACTCTTCTAATGCTCCTCTCAGGCCACTCAATGTCTCATTTCCTTTTTTTCATACGCTGCTACTGCCAGTGTGTACCACTACTACTACCACCACAACGTCCAGGATTCCATAGCCAACCTTAATCGCCATTTGCATGCAGCCAGCCCTGTGCCTAGCCCTATTCTCAAACATGAATCACAAGTCAGATAAGCATTTTGGGAGAGGAATAATAATGGAGTAGGAGGCGAGGAGAGACTGACCGTAGTACTAGTAAAGTACTAGGACAATTGAATTCACTAACTCTGTCAGTGGCACTTTTGTACAAATTTGGGCGATTACTTAGACAATTTGAATCAACCAGCCAGTTAAGTTTCAGGAAAACAAACGTATAGTTAACCCCCCTGCCTCCCCCACAAAACAGTAAAAATGCATATGCTATGTTTAAGTGGAAAGTAAATAATTATTTAGACCCTAACAAAAATAAACTATCCCTCAAGATCCGGCCCACCCCCCTCCCTAACCCCAACCAATGTCCATGAAATAAATGTCCCCAAAAGTTAAAAAACCCCAACGCCCAATTCCCACCCCCCCAAAAGTCTTTAAAAAAGGGGCAAGGGACAGTCTCTACTTTAGCCAGCGGTGTCCTGTGGCCAGGTGGTCCCGCAGCTCCTTACGGAGGGCCTTGAGCAGGACTATCTGCCTCTCCACCTCCTGCTCAAGGTAGGCCACTTGCAGGGTTAGGCGGTGCACATGCGCCTTGCAGGTACTGTGGGTGGCAGCTGTTGGTTGCTCTGCTCGGCGGCGGCGGGTGGCTGCCGGACCATGGCGCCGTACCGCTGGAGGATTGCGCTTGCTGGATGACCCAGGGGCAGTGGAGGAGGATGCAGCTGTTGTTGTTGACTCCTCCTCCTCCTGAGCCACCAGACGCCGATATTCGGCGACAATTGCCTCCAGCTTCCGGCGCCTAGCCCGGACAGCCAACAACCTTCCTCAATGGTTTAGAAAGAGTATCTATATGAAGAAAGAAAAAAATACTGTAACCAATACTCTTTAAGATTAACACAAAATAATTCAACAGAAAGTTGTGTCACAGTAGCACTAGCAACTTGCAAGCACAGAACATAACGTTTGTGGCATGTATCTATCTAACCTCCCACTTCGTCTGCCTCTGCTCTAACATTGGTGGGAGTTTCAGGAATTCTGCTAGCACTGTATGGACTCACTACATTAGACTGCGACAGTACACTAGTCTTCTTCTTCTCTCTTGTTTAGCGAAATTAGTACGTAAACTTGTGGAAGCAGGCATTTTGCCAGTGCAGTCAGATTGCACCCAAGAAAAACAGACGTAAGCCATGAGGACGCAGACTCGCGTTACTGTTACCAGTACATGCAGGTGGGGAAGCTCTTACTTTTCTATTACGGGTGGCACTGGCCATACTGTGTTACAACAAGGGCTACTGCTCAATTAATTTAACTTTCACCCTGCCCTGCCCCTGACTACTACAAAAGGAATATGAAGAAGATAATATGATCATATATCCCTTCACAGGATATTTGCTTATATAATGGATGACTTTAGGTGCTTTGTTTTTATTGATTGAGTGTACACCGATAGGCCACACATGAATGACGGAGTTGAAAAAAAAATATTAACATACGTAGTGAGTTGTCCCCGTAATCGCCGGAGGAAGGCACTTGTGACTTGACTTGATAATGTGAACTATACAATATAGATACACAATATATGCTGTGCTTGCGAACTACTGTTAGTCAAGGGAGTATTCTGAAAAATTACAACTTCTACTTTCCTCGGCTTTACTACTCTGGCACGGACGTGCGGTGTTACATGCTCTTCAGACTAACACTCTTCATCCAGTGACCGTCTACTCTGTCTACTCTACATACACCTATGCTATCTATGAGGAAGATACCATCCAGGCATCCATCCATTCGAAGTAAATGTCAATCATTCTTCTTAATGTCTCAACTGGACAAACCTTACTTTTTCTCACCGACAAACACCCTTTTTATTTTATTTTGTAAACCACCACCCATGCATTCGTGCTTGACTTGCATTTGAATTTGAACCAAAGGATATATTGCGCACACATACAGTTTCTGTTTCACCCACTCAGGCAGTCCTCTTTTATTTCTCCCTCCACCCATCTTTGCTTTAACTGGCCATGCATCAGATTCCTACCAGCCACATCTGCCTGCATTCAAAAACATGTATAAGTCTTTGCCAGTCATTAATTTAACTTGCTCGTCCTTCCTCCCACCTTACACCCTTCTTTCCCTTTTCGTTCATCCCATCCATCAAGTTCATCTCTGATCTGACTTGGCTTCTCGGTAAAACTTTCGCAGCTGAGTTGAAGTCAAATTTAGAGGAGGCCATTGGTTACTCATCTACTCCCGCCGCTAATGCTATTGCTAATGCGAAGTCAAGGGTGACTGTCTTCTACCTGGTTGACAAAAACTAAGTTCTAAATTTGTAAGTCTTCTTAACAGTAAAGTCTACTTGTACTGTACAACATGTACACCCCTGCTGCGAGCCTACTCTGCAATCTCAATAAGTAAGGAATATTATAGCTTACCACTGCCGGCCACTACAGAGGCATCCCCCACAGCAGTTCCTGCTGTCACTCGTTGGCACCGCATCCGCCCCTGGAGTGACCACCTAGGCACTGGCCCCGGCATTGGGGGTTGACTGTGCTCATGGTGTTCCGCCTAGAAAAAACATTTCATATTTTTAGATGCCATATACACCACTCCCTATTTTGTCTAGGAATGAAACATTTTTTACTACATAAACAAATGTAATTATTTGTGACTCTCTAGTCTAAACTAAATATTCCCCTTTCGGAAGGGCAGGGTGTTTTTATTTATGCTTAGCCATAACATGCTACACTTTTTGCCACAATTGATGAATGCTTGCTTTTTAACGCGAACCATTTTTCTCATAACAGACAGAAGATTCCCTTCTACGAACAAGAGCAATATGTTACTCATCATCATCACCACCAGTACTTTAAGTTCCAACAAGGTGAGGGGTCTCCCACAATGTGTAAATCAGCCACTGTTCAGTTTTCATGAGTTCACTGTTTCTCTTCTATGAAGTTGATTTTAATAAAAAAAATGTATATACCTGTGCCTGCCACAGTGCATCTGGGGCCACTAACTGTGCAGCTCAAGTCATGAACCCTTGCTGTTTGTACTTTGGACTTCTGATTGTCAGATCACTGTTGTAGTTGTTGCCAGCACCAACCAATCCTTGAGGGCCTGCTTACACCACCCGCACCCATCCAGCTCAGGCGTCACTGGGCGTGTGATCCGGGTTCATACATGCCAACTGTTGTGTGTGATGCTATTTCCGCAGCCTGAGCCAGAGGTCTACCCTCAAGTGCAGGGGGAGTTTGACCAGGCATGTACCCTACAACTGTGTACGCCCTGTCCTTACCATAGGCCTACATGCATGTGGCCGCACACCTTCAGCGCACAGCATCACTGTGCCGTTGCCAGGATTGTGGACATGTGCAGACGGGCATGTTAATGGTGTACCGTAGGGGTGCAAGTGATGCGACCGCGCTGCGCACACTAGTTATTAGGCTCGGGCGGGAGGAGCAGCAGTGAGGCTATGTAATACACATTGATGCCACACATTTGCAACAAGCAGTACATGTCATACAGGAGTCACATAGTCACATATATCACACACCAATGACACAGTGAGCCTGCCAAAACATCATGCAGAACCAACTGTTTACTGATGTCTCTCTGCACTGTCTCACGTGACCAAGGATATGCACTCTGTTCTTGGATGATGACACCCTTCAATGCTATGAACACACAGTCTCAGAGGCTGTACAATGCGGCCCACAAACTCACCAGGGGCAACGTGGAACGCACATTTGCCATGTTGAAGTCAGGTTTCAGATGCCTGGACGTCTCAGGTGGATGGCTTCTGTACAGCCCAGACATTGTGTTCAAGATGATCGTTGCATGTTGTGTATTGCACAACATATGTATACGCAGCAAGGCACCATGGATACCACTTCCAAAGGCATCGGATGATGAGGATGGGGAAGAGCAGGTGGACCACGTCCCACTGCAGCCGCAGTAGGAATAGTCCGCAGGCACAACATCATTACAAATTTTTTCTGATGATCACGTCACATTTTGACTGTCCTTGGCAATCATGGGACAGTACAGAATGACCACAGACACAGCATTTGCACATAAATGCATTACTAATTACATTCACTAAGTGCATGTCACTCATCTGTACAGGCACATCACTCAGACAGGTGTGAGTTCGACATGTGTTGATGGCGATTTTATGATGTGTTCATGGATGGTGGGTGTGTCACCTCTGTGCAGAAGGGCTGTTTGGGGGGGTCAAGTATTCTAACTGCCAGTCCTGTGTGTCACAGTTGGTAGGGTATCCCACTCTTCGGCGTTTCACATGTGTCCAGGGTCATTCCATTTTTGCTGCCATTTGTGGCCTACAGGTGACAACCGGGCTTCTTGTGGAGTCAGGTATGTACCACCATGATGCAGGGATACCCCTGTGACTCAAATCCCACAACATGTGCAACATGTATGTAAGCGGGAGTCACTGCCCCTAGATTCGTCCACGATGTCATGATTGATTGCTCATGGTCATGACACATCTGTGTTTAGGAGGAGATGCTGGTCCCTCTGCAAAGCGAAGGGGAGAGGTGGTTTCACTGCATTTTCCATGGATGTGTCTGCATTAGTGCAGTTTACATGCAGACTGCAGGTCAATGTACATTGTGACTGTGAGGCTATGCTTATGAGATGCGGGACAATGGTAATTTGTTCTACGTCATGGATGTGGGGGTGTGCTCGTACATTATCAACTCACCGTTTTTGTGCTCTGCTTTTGTGTTGCTTTTTCCCGCATTACTCATGGAATTTGCAGGGCCGTGGCTGGTTTTCGCTGGTTTTCGTATCGCAAATGTCCTCATTGCAACTTTTTTTGCATTAGTGATTCGCATTTGTGCGGCGTCGAGTGGACTGTATCGCAGACATTTGACGCGTTATCGTGGGACTATCACATGGTACCGCCGGCTTGTGATTACTGCGTTGCCACGGTGTTATTTTCCCGCAATAGACTGCAATGTGAAGAGTTGCGTTAAGCTACTTTTGCAGTAGTTTTCGCACGTTCTTGAGAATATCCCCTTCAGAGCGTTATTTATTAAGTATGGGAGAATTTTGCGAATACGCGGTACGCAAATTCGTGTGAAAGCGTACTTGCGGTCCGCAAAATCCGCGAACTTTTGCGAACTTGCGGATTTTCTGATTCTTGCGTGTTCGCAGGATTTTTTTCAGCGCGGCGACCGCGAAGTTACCCATGCAGTCGTACATGGGAGCGGCCATCTTGTTTTCAGTGTTCGCGTTGCGTATTTCTGTTTCCGGGCGCTAGTTGCATGCTCGCGTTGTGCATTTCCTACGAACGGGGCGCAATTGTGTGTTCGGGTCTGTATTTGCGTGCTCGCGGGGGAAATATCACGCAAATTTACCTACGTGGTTGCAATGGGCGCGGCCATCTTGTTTTTCATTCATTGCTATGGTTCTGGGCATGCTTTTTCAATCCTCCTTCAATCTTTGTAATCCTTTGTTTGTTTGAACTTTTTAAAAATCTTTTTTACTCATTATCTATCACTCTATTTTTGTACATCTATATTTTGTGTTTATTTCTACTTTTTGTTACATTAAAACTACTTCTTTTAACTCTCTTTTCTTTTATTTACTTTTTCCCTATTCTTTCCTATTTTATTTTCCTTTAACTGCCCGGGACCATGGCAAAGGGAGCCGGCAAAAACCTGAAGGGGAAGTGTCCCGCACCCCGTAGCCGGCTCCCTTGCGGGATCTTAAGGGGGGAGGCAGTAAATGCCCGGGAGATCTTCAGCGCGGTGGAGGTGGCCGCACTGGTCTTCTTCGTGCAGCGCCACCTCCCCAAGACTGTCGCGGCAGGCCCGGTTACGGGTACGGCCTCCGGGAGCGTCAGCAGGTATGGGGTAAGGTGTGCCGGGCCATGTATCAGGAGTCTGCGGTCCGGCGCACCTACAACCAGGTGACGCACCGGTGGTCGGACATACTGCACCGGGAACACGACCTGCTCGACCTGCTTGGTGGGAGATCCCTGGGCTTGGTGAGTACTAGTAGATATTTAACCTCTTGCATGCTGATGACGGCCCACAGCCGTCATGCACTACGGCGCTCATGTGCTGATGACGGCTGGGGGCCGTCATAAACCCGCCCACTTGCGATTTTGCCGCACAGGCGCAGAATCGCGGTAGCATGCAAGGGGTTAATGACTACTTTGTTGTCTTCTGCTCTGTGTTATGATATTGCAAATATATTTTTTTTTCCGAAGAGCAAGAATGCTGCTGATTACATTGCAGGAAAATTATGTTTAAAAAGCTTCTGTGATTGCAGATGCTTGCCTGCTCACTGGCGGTGCTACTATGCTTACTTGTTTCAATTTTGTGCTCATTTGGCCTCGATTATGTTCCCAATGGCGAAACAGGTGCTACTCACGATTACGGATCGAGTCAAATCTGGCTCTCAGGCTGATATTTGCCCTCCTGATGTGTTCAAACTGGCATTGCCAGGTATTGAAAAAGAAGTTTTGCATCTGCTGAACGCTTCTCTTCACACAGGACAGGTCCCTCTAGCTTTTAAAGAGGCTCGCTTGATTCCTTTACTAAAGAAACCTGGATCAGACACGAAGTGTCTGAAGAATTTTCGACCAATCTCCCAGTTGCCTTTTTTGGCTAAAGTGATCGAGCAGCATGTGCTGGCATTGCTCTCAGGACATCTAGAGAGCAATAACCTGCTGGAGTCCAATCAGGCAGGGTTCCGTGCTAATCATAGCACGGAATTAGTCATGCTCTCTATTTTGGATGAACTGAGGAGTCGAGCCGATATAAAAACACCGAGTGCCCTGGTACTATTGGATCTCTCCGCGGCTTTTGATACCGTGTGTCATGAACAACTATTGTCGCGGCTGAGGTCCTTTGGTATCAGGGGTACAGCACATGCATGGCTTACATCATTCCTGAAGGGCAGGACACAGAGAGTACAGCTGGGGGATCTTCTTTCCACTTGCGCCCCCATCACTTGTGGGGTTCCACAGGGCTCCGCCCTGTCACCCCTACTCTTTAATGTCTACTTGCAGCCTCTAATTGCACTCCTGAATAGGATGGACTGCCTAGTATACAACTACGCCGATGACACCCAGATAATCATCCGGCTGGATGATGGCCCGGGAGCGTCTACCAGGTTGCAGGACATACTTAAAGCCACCGTTAACTGGATGTCCGAGAATTCTTTAAAAATCAACCCGTACAAGACGGAAGTGCTGCCTATTTCCATCACGGGCAACCCCTGGAGTGAGAAATTCTGGCCTGTGGAGCTGGGTGTGTCGCCGGAACCGGCGTCCGCAGTCAAAAGCCTGGGTCTGTATGTGGACGATAAACTCTCCATGAAGAAACAAGTTACCACGTTAGTGGGCACTTGTATAGGCCTGCTGCGACAATTGAGGAAGATCTCTGCATTACTCTCTTTTTCCACCATGAGACACGTGGTCTCAGCCACAATTCTGGCTAGGCTGGACTACGGTAACTCCCTGTATATTGGCCTACCTCAACGGCTGTTGGATATGTTACAGGGGGTTATGAATGACGCAGCTCGGCTGATTTACAAGAAACCTAGGACTGCCCACTCTTCCCCACTGATGCAGGAGCTACATTGGCTCCCGATTCGGCAGAGGGTTGTTTTTAAAGGTTTGTGCATCGTACATAAGGCATAAGGCATTGTATGGTAATGCACCGAGATACCTGAAATCTCGCCTGTCCCCTTATACACCGAGCAGGACTTTGCGTTCGTCGGACGCTACCCTCTTGTCCCAATCCCGCTTTAAACTAGCCACGGTGGGAGGACGTGCTTTCTCCAACACGCTTCCTGTTTTATGGAACAAATTGGCCCCAGAATTAAGGAAGGAATGCAATTTGCTATCCTTCAGAAAAAAGTTAAAAACCACTCTGTTCAGGCAAGCATGGAGTAGCCTTTAGGCGCTGTTTTAAGATCAAGTAAATGCTGAACCCCCACCACGTAATCTGGACAAACAGCGCTTAGAGACCCCGGTGGTTATAACGCGCTATACAAATTAAATAAATAAATAAATAAAATATGAGTGTACTTTAGAGAACTGCGTAATGCTAGACACTAGAGATTACATTGCAGGTAAATTATGTTTCAAAAGCTTCTGTGATTGCAGGTGCTCGTCTGCTCACTGGCGGTGCTACTATGCTTACTTGTTTTCAATTTTGTGCTTATTTGGCCTGACTGATTATGTATGAGTGTACTTTACAGAACTGCGTTATGCTAGACACTAGAGACTCAAGTCCAGTCCTTCCTTTGTACTCCTGCCACTAAGAAGAGATAGTGGTGGTGGATTGATAGTTTGAGTATATTATGACTGGTTATTTAGTAGGAAACTTTTTAGTGGTCTGCAATCATGGCGGACTGTGTCTGTCACTTTGCGTGCTGCGGACTGCTGCCTGCCAGTCCTAGTAGAACCTTTTTGTAGTTGGTTTAGTGAGTTACATAACTTTCCAAGTAGACGGTCCCCGAATCCAGCAATACTAATATCCTAGTAGACCACATTAGATAGGTCAATAAATTTAGTGCAATTGTTGTCTATTTCCCCAAAATAATTTGTTATTGTTGTTTTGAAATGTTTGATTTGGTTGACAACAATCATCCATGTTTGTGTCTTTCTTTCATGTACATCAGCTCCTCCCAGGGGAAAGAGGACAGAGGTGACAGTGGCGGTACCGGCGGAGCAGGAAGGCCAGGATCGGTCCGCCGAGGGCTCCTCTGCTAGCCCCAGTAAGTTTTCCTGTTAATATTAATAATTATACTTCTCTAACTTTTACAGCACCTATTTATTCCAAAGTTCATCATCATTCTATTTTTTCCTAAATCGTCTTTGATCTTCTTGTAGACTGTTTCTAAATTCTTATCCTGCCTCTACTATGACTCTATTATTACTATGTCTGTGTAGCTAGCTAAGCTTGCACAGTTGGCAAAATGTGTTAAAACAAAACTCCTATTCACTCAGCAATAGCTCTAGACACTGAGTGCAGACCTCTGGGTTGTCCATAATGTCTATTGAAGTCTTCTTAATGTTTATGCTTTGACAATTCCCAAAAATAAAATGTCAATGGCCACCAAGAATAAGATACTAGTTTACTTTTTGATTGGATAGGAGGACAATCCATACTACTACTGTTGCAGGAACTATTCTGCACAAACAGAACTATGGACAAAAAATAGGGCATTGGTGATAATAGGCGCAGTTAGACTTTCCACATACCTCAGTCATAACAGAAGTTGAACCCCAAATCACCTTACTGACTAGCTAGAGTGTCAGAGTCATTATTTAGCTCCCGAATGAAGCGATGATCCCCAATGATTATATAACCCAGAAAATAAGACTACGGAGTCAGAGTGCCGACCTCTCAGAGTCACGGAATCATGCTTGCAAATTGCAAAACCTTTCGCTCACTCACTCATGACCAAAAACCACAGAGTCTATGTAAGTTTTAAAGCTTTATTAAAAGTAAAAGAAATAGCTCTTTGTGTACTCTGTATATCACATTTCAATCGTGCATTATATAAAAACATTTATTAAAATCAACTTCATTCATATAAGATAAACGGCGAACTCTTTAAAACTGAACAGTCGCTGATTTTACACATTAATTGTGGGAGAGCCTTCACCTGGTTGGAACTTAAAGTCTTGGTGGTGATGATGACGACTCCGAGTAACATCTTGCTCTTGTTCGTAGAAGGAAAGCTTCTGTCTGTTATGAGAAAAATAGTGCGTGTTAAAAAGCAAGCATTCATCAGTTGTGCCAAAAAGTGTAGCATGTTATGGCTAAGCATAAATAAAAATAACCCTCCCCTTCCGAAAGGGGAATTTTTAGTTTAGACTGGAAATAATTAAATTTGTTTATGTAGTAACATAATATTTTTTCATTACTAGACAAAATAGGGAGTGGTGTATATGGCATCTAAAAATATTAAATGTATTTTATAGGGGTAACACCATCGGCACAGCCCACCACCAGTGCCGGGGCCAGCGCGAAGGCGGTCACTCCAGGGGCGGATGCGGTGCCAGCAGTAACTGCTGGTGGGGATGCCACGGTGGTGGCGGGCAGTGGTAAGCTTAAGCTATTATATTTCTTACTTATTGAGATTGCAGAGTAGGCTCGCTACAGGGGTGTATACGTTGTACAGTACAAGTAAGTACACTTTACTGTTAAGAAGACTTACAAATTTAGAACTAAGTTTTTGTCAACCAGGTAGAAGACAGTCACCCTTGACTTCGCATTAGCAATAGCATTAGCGGCAGGAGTTGACGAGTAACCAATGGCCTCCTCTAAATTTGACTTCACCTCAGCTGTGAAAGTTTTATCGAGAAGCCAAGTCAGATCAGAGATGAACTTGATGGATGGGATGAACGAAAAGGGAAAGAAGGGTGTAAGGAAGGATGAGCGAGTTAAATTAATGACTGGCAAAGAATGATACGCGTTTCTGAATGCAGGCACAGGTGGCTGGGAATCTGATGCATGGCCGGTTGAAGGCTGAAGCAAGGATAGGTGGGAGGAGAAAGAAAAGAGGACTGCCTGGGTGGGTGAAACAGAAACTGTATGTGTGCGCAATATATCCTTTGGTTCAAATTCAAATGCAAGTCAAGCACGGATGCATGGCTGGCGGTTTACAAAATAAAATAAAAAGGGTGTTTTTCGGTGAGAAAAAGTAAAGTTTGTCCAGTTGAGACATTAAGAAGAATGATTGATATTTATTTTGAATGGATGGATGCCTGGATGGTATCTTCCTCATAGATAGCATAGGTGAAGTAGACAGAGTAGACGGTCACTGGCTGAAGAGTGGTAATTTGAAGAGCATGTAACACCGCACGTCCGTGCCAGAGTAGCAAAGCTGAGGAAAGTAGAAGTTGTAATTTTTCAGAATACTCCCTTGACTAACAGTAGTTCGCAAGCACAGCATATATTGTGTATCTATATTGTGTAATTCACATTATCTAGTCAAGTCACAACTCACAAGTGCCTTCCTAGGGTTATTACGGGGACCACTCACTACCTCTGTTAATAATTTGTTTTCAACTGTCATTCATGTGTGGCCTATCGGTGTTCACTCAATCAATAAAATCAATAAAAAAAGCACCTAAAGTCATCCCGTATGTAAGCAAATATCCTGTGAAGGGATAGATGATCATATTATTTCTCTTCTTCATTTTCCTTTTGTAGTAGTCAGGGGCAGGGCAGGGTGAAAGTTAAATTAATTGAGCAGTAGCCCTTGGAGCAGAGTATAGCCAGTGCCACCCATAATAGAAAAGTAAGAGCTTCACCACCTGCATGTACTGGACTGGTAACTGCAACGCAAGTCTGCGTCATCATGGCTTGCGTCTGTTTTTTTTGGGTGCAATCTGACTGCGCTGTCATTATGCCGGCTTCCACAAGTGTATGTACTAATTTCGCTAAACAAGAGAGAAGAAGAAGACTGGTGTACTGTCTGAGTCTAATGTAGTGAGTCCATATAGTGCTAGTAGAATTCCTGAAACTCCCACTAATGTTAGAGCAGAAGCCGACGAAGTGGGAGGTTAGATAGATAGATGCCACAAATGTTATGTACTGTTCTTGCAAGTTGCTAGTGCTACTGTGACACAACTTTCTGTTGAATTATTTTGCGTTAATCTTAAAGAGTATTGGTTACAGTATGTTTTTTTTCTTCATAGATACTCCTTCTAAGCTAACAGGGAAGGAGTTGGCTATCCGGTCCCGGCAACAGAAGCTGGAGGCAATTGTCGCCGAATATCGGCGGTTGGTGGCCCAGGAGGAGGAGGATGACTCGCAGTCGCAGTCAACATCCACGACAGCTGCATCCTCCTCCGCTACCCCTGGGTCATACAGTCAGTGCAATCCTCCAACTGTACAGTGCCGTGGTCCGGCATCCGCCCACCGCCGCTGAGCAGTGAAAACAACAGCTGCCCCCCACAGTACCTGCAAGGCGCGTATGCACCGTTTGACCCTGCGAGTGGCCTATCTTGAGCAGGAGGTGGCGAGGCAGAAAGCCCTACTCAAGGACCTCCAGAGAGAGCTGCGTGACCACCTGGCCACAGGAGGACACTGCCAGCAAAAGTAGAGAGACCGTCCCTTGCCCCTTTTTTAAAGACTTTTGGGGGGGTGGGAATTGGGCGTTGGGGCTTTTGGACTTTTGGGGACATTTGATTTCATGCACATTGGTTGGGGATAGGGAGGGGGGTGGGACGGGTCTTGCGGATAGTTTATTTTTGTTAGGGATCAAAATAATTATTTATTTTCTACTTAAACATAGCATAAGCGTTTTTACTGTTTTGTGGAGGAGGCAGGGAGGAGGGTTAACTGTACATTTGTTTTCCTGAAACTTAACTGGCTGCTTGCTTCACATTGTCCAAGTAATCGCCCAAATTTGTACAAAAGTGCCACTGGCAGAGTTAGTGAATTCAATTGTCCTAGTACTTTACTACTACTGCCGTCAGTCTCTCCTTTCCTCCTACTCCATTATTCTTCCTCCCCCAAAATGCTTATCTTACCCATGATTCGTGTTTAAGAATAGGGCTAGGCACAGGGCTGGCTGCATGGCAAATGGCGATTAAGGTTGGCTATGGAATCCTGGACGGATGAAATGTCATCATTGTGGTGGTAGTAGTAGTGGTACACACTGGCAGTAGCAGCTTATAAAAAAAGGAAATGAAACATTGAGTGGTCTGAGAGGAGCATTAGAATAGTACAATAGATAGTACAGTACACAAGAACAGTGCCATAAATTGTAACCTAAGCAATGCTAAAGTATTCCATCAAAAGTTAACTGCTAGTTGCGTGGAGTATGGCAACTACAAGAAATAGTACTGAAGGACACAGCAGCGTAAGCATTTGTCATGTGTAGGAGGAGGATGGTGCTGACGATGAATCCACTCGATGGCGCAGATGAAATTCTGATTTGATTTACAAATACTCATGGGTGTGTGTCAAGCAGAATAAGAATATATCCTCGGATTCCTTGACCTGCCATGAAATTGATTTTCTGTTGCTTTGACCTTATCCTCCGCAGCAAGTGTGTGGAATTATTGTTGTCATTTAGTCACACCTCAATGAAAACCACACAGCCCGGGGAAAGAGGGTTAGGGTTTGAAAATTGGATGGGAATGGGGGGTTTTGGGTAAGTTTTGTGGAGAGAGAAAAAAAACACAGCATGGACAAACAACAAATGAAGAAAAAGAAATCTTTGGATACGAAGATATCCATAAATATTTTAAGGGACATAAAGGAAGGTCATGCATGAAGTTGTTTGCTAAATGGATGGTTAGGTTACTGAAAAGTAGCACTTACTACAACTTAGTAACGAGGAATAAACAATTTGACAGTACAGGGCTGCAGTAATTACTCAATTTCACTTGCCTATCTGCCCTCAGAGAGAATAAACACTTATTAGTACAATAAATTAGTTTTAAAAATAGCAAAGAAACTTATCAAATAGCTGTAGGGATGAATTTGAAGCAGAGGGCAAAGGCAGAGAGTCGCACTCATAGAAGTTCACAACAATAACATTATTTAAAAGATAAGGAGAAGTGAAGTGGATACTGTAACTGTATGTTGTAGTTGTCCTGGTCAACTTGGGAAGTTGCATGCATCCAGCCATTCCTCTTATTCGCTGTACTCCTCCATTCCATCGGGCGCTCCGTCGATCAATCTTGGTGACCACACTCTCCACTGCCTGCCTGTCGGATGCGGATTGCTATGGTAAGCCTGAGGTAATGTTTTTCCCATTGCACATGGTAAAAGCCGGCCTGTAATTGTCGATGGAAAAACAGGAAGGGATATTAAAACACCCCGGAGGAAAAATATAAGGTACGGTATGCAGTGAAAAAATAACACTTTCACTTTCAGAGGCGACAGTATTACATACAAGCATCATTTCTAAAGTGCGTACTCTGAGTCTCCTTTTCAAGGATAATAATTAGCACACAGCAGGCCAGGGCCATGCAGATGGTCAAGGCAGGCACCACTGAGTGAACCAACCTCCATGCAGCATACCTCTTTGACACAGACAGACAAAACAGACCTAATTTTATGCAACAAGCCACATAGCCGCAATTTTACATGAACTGCTGTCTGGACTCTGGCATAACAACATTACACTGGCTCGACCACTCCACTCCACACCACGACTAGACAGACATGTAGTTCTGCTGTGGTTGTTGTTGACTTGTTTACCTGTTTGCCACTCACGAAATGGCCATAGTTCTTCCGTACATCGACGATGATGATCCATCCATCCCAGTGAGTGACTGTAAAGATATAATGTAACTTTGATCATCAAGACTCATCATGATCATCATCATAGTATTGGCAAACTCAATGTTGTTCATGCAGTCACAGTCTACACACAGTGAGTCCAAGGACATTTTCCATATTAAAAAATGCAACGTAGTGGCCCCTGCAGTAGAAGTACAATTTGTATTAAACAAGGTAAAAACAGCGCAGACGTGAGTTACATTTAGTGTGTGAAATATTAAATAATAACAGAACACATAGGATTCATTTCATGCACAACAAACAGCAATTGCTTTCATCAGAGCCAGACAGCCAGTGTTGTCCACTCTGCATGCCATCTCATCCTTCATTACCTGTTCCACTTTTTGTCAGCATCTTATTCTTAAGTGAAGTGCCACAGGGCAGCCTCTCATGTCAATTTCAGAAGTAACAGTCAGCATAGCGACAGTTTCTTGATTCTACGTAATCCGGCCATCTGCCGTGAGGGAAACAAATGGATAGGGGGAGTCTGGAGGAGGAGGATAGAGAAGCATGACTGAGTTGTGAACTTCAGGAATGCAGACAGCGTCACCTTCAATATGGAAATTAGACGAAGACAGTGCTGCTGATGGATTTGTTGTGATTAGAGTTTTTTTGTGCTAAAAGTTGCAAAACAAAGAAAGACACACAGAAATAAAAGTGAATAAGGATGAAAAAAAAAGTCAGTATTTAAAGCCTAGGTGTCAGGGAAGTAGAGCTCGTCCTCAAACTCTGTGAATTGAACCTGGAGTAGGTCAGCTAACAGAGAAGAACTTCCGTCACCTAAGTTTGTGTCCTCTTCTTCTTGCGTGGATTCACGTATTATGTAATCTGGTGGTATGAAGTGCTGATTTATCTTGATCAGTGTTAACCTCTCCACATTTTTGGGCGACAGGCGGGTCCTTTTTGAAGTTACAATGGCACCAGCAGCACTGAAAACACGTTCAGAAGACACGCTTGCGAGTGAGCAAGCCAAATCATTTATAGCCAGCTTGGTGATCAGTGGCCATTGAGTCCTTTTCCCATACCAATACACCAATGGGTTCTGATCAAAGAAGACCTCTGTTGGGTCATCCAGATAGGCCTGCACCATCCACTCTAGGTCCTCCATTGATGCTCCACTTTGCGTACCATCTGTTGCCTTTGCATCAACACTGGAACGAGCAAACCCATGATGAGTTATCCAATCCGCTTCCGACAATATTATGGCTGGGCCTGGTGCAGGTAATAATGATGATACGGTTGCTGCTGTCAGTAACGGCTGTGAGGGAAAGTGACTGCCTTTGGCCACAGAAGTGGACCTTGACGCGGGATGGCCTGCTGCTTCAGTAGTACTTGTGGTGGTTCCTTCAATTTCCTGCCGCTCTTTTTCGGACCGAGTGGCTGACAGAGCTAGCCAATGTTTGTACTTGGAAACATCTGCTTCAGAAAAAGGAATAATGTATTGCTGGCCAGTGCCTTTTTGTACCGTGGAACCAGAATAGTGGCACACATGTAATGTTGTTCTGAATGTATTGCTTTATGCCTTTTATTGTCAACTAGGCGGCTTAATAAGCTCTCTGCCAACTGATATCAGTTTTGTTTTTCAGCATCAACTCGGAACGTTGAAGACACCGCCTTCAGTTGGTGCCCTAGCATGCGCAACATTGGGACAGCTTTGCCCAAAGTACAGTCCTCCCTGCTGACTTCACGCGTGAACACCTCAAAAGGAAGAAGCATGACTGTCAGGCTTTTAACTAGGTCCCATTCATCCACCTCTATCCTCATGTCTTTCATAGAAGCACCCCGTACGCTAAAGACATACTCATTGATTACCAAGTACTGCTCAAACAGATGCTCAAGCATGTAGAAGGTTGAGTTCCAACGTGTTGCCACCTCCTGGATGAGTACTCTGGCTGGCACTCTACGGTTACGTTGAATGATCCTCAGCTGCTTCCGGGCCTTTAAAGAATGGCTGAAATGTGTGCAGATTCTTCGGCAGGTGGTCAGTAACTTGCTGACTGTGTTTTTTTTTTCAAGTAATCTTGAACAACAATGTTAATACTGGGCACCAAAGACGGCACTCTGAAATAGCCACCATCAAACATGGCCTTAACTATATTACTGCCATTATCCGTGGAAACATAACCAATCCTGCGATTTCTTGGATGCAACCATTCAAAGACCTTACTGTTAAACTCCTCAAAAATTTTTACTGCAGTATGAGATTTCTCCATGGCAAACATGGCTACTGTTGCATGTTTTCGAGTAGTGTGAAAATTGTGACACTGTCAACACCTGTAGCTATCTTCTCTCTAACCCCTGCAAAAGAGACCCAGTGTGCAGTGATGCACATGTAATCAACGGCTTGGCAACTGGTCCACATGTGTGTTGTCAGGTGGATAGTGTCAACAGCACTCTTCTGCAAAGCTGCCCCAATCAATTACAGCACATCATGATGTAGTGCTGGAACCGCAACTCTGGCAAAATAGGACCGGCTAGGAACCTTCCATTTAGGGCAGACTGTTGCCACAAATTCTAGGAAACCCACCCCTTCTACGAAAGAAAAAGGGAGAAGGTCCAGCGCTAACATTTTAGCCAGCTTTGCATTATACAGACGTGCCGTTGGGTGGTTGCGTTCCAATGGCGCCTTCAACCAAAACATGCTTTTAATGGTGGTCTGGACTGTTTTCATATGTGATGAGGATCCAGACTTCTTCAACCCAGTTTGGCTCATTGATGTACTTTTTCGCATTGGTGTCTCTACCAGACTACTGTGCCTCCTTGATGTTGCTGGGGTAGAGGAGGGTGTGGGCGCTACCACTGCAGTGCTGCTGCCAGGGGTACTGTGTGTACCAGCAAAAATGTCTCTCGCTTCTTCACCTCACCCCTGCACGATCAGCCCCTCGTCATCAGATGCAATATCAATGGATACATTTGGATTTGTACTTTTGCCTTTCCGGATGTTACTTAGGTGCGCCTCCCACTGGATAATGTGGTGTTTTTGGAGATGACCTCTCTGGCCTCCGGTACCATAGTTGGTACCAAGCTTACCCCGACTAACTACTTGTTTACAAATCGAACAAATGACTAGGTTTTCAGCCTTTTTGCTAATACTAAAGAAGTCCCAAACTGGGAACTGGAGATTTCTGGTGGTGGTGGAGGTGCTACTTTCAATGCCAAATGCCAGAGGGCGAGCCGGAATTTGACTCTGTTGTGCACTTACAGCACCACTACTTGAGGTAATGGGAAAAGCTGGATGGAGGTCCCTGCCGGCCCTTCTGTCGAGAAAATATGGAAGCTGTAGGTCGTGTTGGTGTAGTAGTTACCTGTGTTGGTGGTGATACCAGTGGTGCCACGCCGCACACATCCTGCACAGCAGCATTTCGGGATAGGGTAAAAATGTCTGTCTGCTGCATGCCCGCTGAAGCTGGAATGACGACTGTGATGACTGGGTCGTCATCGTCAAACTGTTCATCAGCAGCCGAATACACCACTTTTACTTCTTCTTCGCCATCACCCATAACTGAAAGCCTTGCGGGAACCTTCCATTTACCTAGCTTTGTCAGCTCATGGCGTGCCTCTCTCTCAGACTGCATTGGTGGGTGTCAATCAAGCTCTAGATCATCAGAAGGAAGGGGGCTTGAAGAAAAACTTGTACTAGCCCTCCTTGACCTTTTCCTTACAGGGGATCTGGAAGACAATGGATCATCAGGAGGAGTGGCTTGCTCGGCAGATACCTCCGCATGAATCTTGATTTCCTGATGTGCCCCTACTTCTGGAGGAACAAGCAATGTGGGCAGTTGTGCCTCTCCATGCGCCTCTACTTGTGCCTCTACTTGTGCCTCTCCATGCGCCTCTCCATTCGCCTCTCCTTGCGCCACTCCTTGCGCCACTCCTTGTGTCACTCCTTGCGCCACTCCTTGCGCCACTCCTTGTTGCACCTGTGGTTGTTGTTGCAGATGGGGTTGAAAACTCGTCAGATGAGTTACACCCTGCGTCAATTGGATGCTACTTTGCGATGAGTCAACGCCAACATCACTGGGCGATGGTGAAAGAGCAATTAAAGTGGCTGCCTCTACGGCACTCATGGGCTTGGGCCTAACTTGGTGTGGTGGCACTGAGACCAATGAAGTTGAGGTGCTGCTCCCAGCTTGGTCCCCGGCGGACACCGCTGCTGCAGGCATAGTTTTTTTCCCCCAAAAAGTGTCTGTCGGCAAACCAGTTTCCTTGGTAAGTGGCGCCACTTGTTTCTTTGGCTCCTTCTTACTGGCAGTGGGACTGGCAACTTTCTTGGTAGTGGAGCTACGGCCACCTTTCTTTGAGCCCATCTTCTTCAGATGTCAGAACAGCAGGACACAGTTGCACGAGTTGCAGAGTTGTCTGTGGCCACACGTGACGTTGTGCACACACCGCAGCAGGAGTTCTTCCTGGCACTACAACAAGTGATGATGATGAGGATGATTCCTGGTTCTTCTCAGTCTTTGTGCACCTAAAAGCAAAGGAAGCCAGAGGAACATCAGTTAAATAAACGTTGCATATGTCGTGCTTCAACTAGGCATTTATTAATATTAACACACCCAAAAACGGAAAGACCCAAAATAAAAATTGCAATTCTAATCCAAAATGGATGTTTAAATTAATAGAAGAGATACCCCACTGAAAGACATTGTCCATGCACCACTGAGTACCCCTGGGCATAATGGATGCAGACCTATGGCACAAAGCTCACTGCCTGGATTCAAAAAGGCCCCTAGACCCCCACCCGCATGGCCAGGCCCTGTACCAGGCCTCAAAATGGCCCCCACTCACATGGCCAGGCCCTGGACCAGGCCTTAACAACACCCAAAAAATCGAAATACACACAAAAATCACCTCAATCCAATGCCATCCATGCCCTAAATGATGTTTAAATTCAAGAGACCCAACAGAAAGACTTGGTCCATGCACCACTGAGTGCCCCTGTGCATAATGGATGAAAGCAAGGAAGACTGAGTGCAGGCCGATGGCACAAAGCACACTGCCTGGCTTCAAAATGGCCCCTAGACCCCCACCCACATGGCCAGGCCCTGGACCAGGCCTTAAAATGGCCCTACCCACATTGCCAGGCCCTGAACCAGGCCCCAACAACACCCGAAAAATTGAAATACACAGAAAAAATCACCTCAATCCAGTGCCATCCATGCCCTAAAATGATGTTTCTTTAAATTCAAGAGACCCCACCGAAAGATTTGGTCCATACACCACTGAGTACCGCTGGGCATAATGGATGAAAGCAAGGCAGACTGGGTGCAGGCCTATGGCACAAAGCACACTGCCTGGCTTCAAAATGGCCCCTAGACCTCCATCCACATGGCCAGGACATGGACAAGGTCCCAACAACACCCAAAAAATCGAAATACACATAAAAATCACCTCAATCCAATGCCATCCATGCCCTAAATGATGTTCAAATTCAAGAGACCCAGGAGAAAGACTTGGTCCATGCACCACTGAGTACCGCTGGGCATAATGGATGAAAGCAAGGCAGACTGGGTGCAGGCCTATGGCACAAAGCACACTGCCTGGCTTCAAAATGGCCCCTAGACCTCCATCCACATGGCCAGGACATGGACAAGGTCCCAACAACACCCAAAAAATCGAAATACACATAAAAATCACCTCAATCCAATGCCATCCATGCCCTAAATGATGTTAAAATTCAAGAGACCCAGGAGAAAGACTTGGTCCATGCACCACTGAGTACCGCTGGGCATAATGGATGAAAGCAAGGCAGACTGGGTGCAGGCCTATGGCACAAAGCACACTGCCTGGCTTCAAAATGGCCCCTAGACCTCCATCCACATGGCCAGGACATGGACAAGGTCCCAACAACACCCAAAAAATCGGAATACACATAAAAATCACCTCAATCCAATGCCATCCATGCCCTAAATGATGTTCAAATTCAAGAGACCCAGGAGAAAGACTTGGTCCATGCACCACTGAGTACCGCTGGGCATAATGGATGAAAGCAAGGCAGACTGGGTGCAGGCCTATGGCACAAAGCACACTGCCTGGCTTCAAAATGGCCCCTAGACCTCCATCCACATGGCCAGGACATGGACAAGGTCCCAACAACACCCAAAAAATCGAAATACACATAAAAATCACCTCAATCCAATGCCATCCATGCCCTAAATGATGTTCAAATTCAAGAGACCCCACAGAAAGACTTGGTCCATGCACCACTGAGTACCGCTGGGCATATTGGATGAAAGCAAGGCAGACTGGGTGCGGGCCTATGGCACAAAGCACACTGCCTGGCTTCAAAATGGCCCCTAGACCTCCATCCACATGGCCAGGACATGGACAAGGTCCCAACAACACCCAAAAAATCGAAATACACATAAAAATCACCTCAATCCAATGCCATCCATGCCCTAAATGATGTTCAAATTCAAGAGACCCCACAGAAAGACTTGGTCCATGCACCACTGTCTACCCCTGGGGCCTACTGGCTAGTGTGGCTTTAACATGCACCCCAAAATAAAAATAAAAACTTCCACATATAACAGTGAGCTACTCAAGATTCAAGATTCAAAAATACTTTATTCGGTTAAAAAAGACAAGAATAACCATAAAAGTAGCATGAAGAAAATACATGAAGAAAATACAGTTTACACGGGAGTCATGTGTTCATTATTTAAAATACATATGTGCAACAAAGAGATTAATTCATTTGGATCGATTTGCGACATTTAAAAATGGATTTAAAATATTCGCCCAATGAGGCTACCATAAAAACAGTTTCCATTTTCTGGCACTCTAAAAACGCTAAGCGACATCTGTGTATATTTAGGTCTTTGAGAATAGGGATGATAAGTTTCTTTCGAAAAAAGGTATAACATTTACAAAAAAATAAAATATGTATATCAGACTGTGGGGAGACATCATCACATGGGCAAAAGGATAATTCTTTCGACCAGCAATTCATCACTGGAAAAGATAAGACTCTAAAAACAATATTGAGTCTAAACCGGGTTAAAAGGAAGCGTTCATGATTAGACATATATAAGGATAAATATGGCTGTAGTTTCTCTCCACATAAAATGTCCTGGTGAGCAGAAACAGTCTTTTTTCTCGCCTCCTCCAAGTGTCTTTTATCCTTGAGGTGGGCAATACACACATTTTTCAGATCTCTTCTTGATATGTATGCCATGGTTGGCGGGTCCTCAAAGTATTGAGCACAATTTATTTCATTAAGAAAGTTCTTGACATAACATATCCATTTGAAGTCATTGATATTGTCCAATGCTAAAACGTCCTTTAAAATAGCCCGATTAACCAGACATTCATCGTTTGTCCACACCCTATGCCAAAGAAGGATTGGCTGAATCCTAATCGTGTCAGTAACATAAATTACTCCCAATTCGACATGGCATATCATAGTTGCAGTACTTTCAGGCACAGACAGGATGTGGCGTAAAAATTTGTTTTCCATGATTTGGATTGTACTAATATTTGAGTAACCCCACAAACCTGATCCATAAGTGGCTACTGCTAAGCAGGTTGCCCTATAAATAGTTAAAATATCTTTTATGGGTTTTTTCCCTAATTTTCTCATAAAACATTGTAAGGCCATAATAGTTTTGGAAAACAGCAGGGATCTAGCATGGATTGCACTAGTCCATGATCCACTTTCATGGAACAAAATTCCCAAATAGGGAAAGGTGGAGGTCTTTTCCAAGGGATTGGAATTTATAAAAATGGGTTTCAAATGCTTGCTTGATCTTGGCCCACAATACATGGACAATGTTTTTGAACAGTTTATTTTTAGGTCTAAGCCAAGCATGAAACTATTAAAAGAAGTAACCAAGGTTTGTAACGCCGTTGGGGTTCGTGCCATCAAAACGGCATCGTCAGCGTACATCAAGGCAGGGACAGGCCTTCCACCCACCATAGGCATATCCCTACCCTCCTGCACGAGACGTTTCTCCAAGCCATTTATATATAGCAAAAATAAAAATGGAGCCAAAACACACCCTTGGCGTACACCCCGACCAATCCCAAACTGTCTAGTGCATTCACCATCTTTCCCAAAACGGACACTTGCATTGGCCCCGGAATATAGATCTCGCAAGAAGCATATAATGGCATTGTCTACCCCCAACTCGGCCATAATTGACCACAATTTATTGTGTGAAACACAATCAAAAGCTGACGATAAGTCAACAAAGGTGAGGTATAGACGTTGTTTTTTAACCCGTACATACTTCTGCTGCAGGATAAACAGATTCAATCCTTGCTCTATAGTCCCTAAGCCCCTTTGAAACCCAAATTGAAAATCGCTTAACACCCCATTCTCTTCTGACCAGATTCGCAGCTTATCTAAAATTACTCTCCCCAAAATCTTTATAGAGGAGTCAAATAAAGAAATTGGCCTATAACACATGCAATTCTGCCTGTCACCTTTCTTAAAGATTGGGACTATAATTGATGTAAGCCAGGTGGGAACTAAACCCTTTGCCAGAGCAACATTAAAAAGCTGGACAAGCAAAGGCCCCCATAATTCAGTATTAGCCTTATAGAGGTCTGCTGGTATACCATCTGGTCCAGCAGCCTTACCCCCTTTGGTTGCCTTCAAGCTCGCCAGAACTTCAGGAAGGGTTACGACCAAGACTTTGGATGTGTCTATGTTTGGGGACATAAGGTCCTGACCTGTATCAAGGACTGGTTCCACAGCCTTGTAAAGGGAGGTAAAGTGCGCCACCCACTCATCTTCTGGGATGGCGATTTCCATACGTGCCTTTTTTTCATATAGGAGGGGGGTATTAATAACCCTCCAAAAAGCAGCCGGGTCCTTTAATTGTGACGCCTCGCATAAATTATCCCAAGCCTCTTTTCTTATGGCGGCCTTCCTGTCCTTCAGTGCTATGTTATAGTCCCTCCTCAGGATTCTAATTTGGGTTACATCCCGTGGTCTTTTATGGATCGCATGTCTAAGCTTTGATAAAGCATTAGTACATTTCTTGTCGAACCATTTTCTATTGTGCTTTAGGGAGTTTTTCTTTGCAACCCACAGCGCCTCCTTGATTGCAGTAGAGATAATATAAAAATGTTTTAAAATTTCATTTCTCTCGGCATGCTCGTTCAAGCAGGTCAAAAAACTACTCATACACTTATTCAGTAATTTAGACAAAAAATCAGCCGGGACCACTCTACTCCATTTAAGGCTATATCCGTTTTGGGTACCTAATTTCACATCCTGCGCCTTATTATTGGAACCTGCTACATGATCTGCTACAGAAAATAGGTTCTCCATTTTTAGTACCTGTGGGTAGTGGTCACTTAATGGTAAGTGCATGATAGTGGAGCTGATCCATCTGCCCGCCGAGCTATTTGTACAGAGGCTAAAATCAATGATAGTTGAAGCCCCCCGCCCCACAAATGTTGGAACAAATGGCATTGTGTGGTGGGCTAGCTCATTTATAAAACCAAGGTCAAAATTAAAAATCATCTCATTTAATGAATCACCTAGAAGGGTATGTTCAAAGTGCGTCAAATTAATATCCTGTTCCAACATCAGACCGCAAATACCCTTCTGACCCTTTTTACACAAAGTACAGTTAAAATCACCCCCCCATAATACCATGACTTCACCCTTTTTTATATCAAGTTCATTCTGTATATCTGCAGTTATATTAACAAATACGTCCTTAATTGTGCTACTTAGACAGTTATTGTAAAAATTAAAAAGAACAATCGTTGGACCCTTCCTTGTGTCAATGACTATTTTCTGGTAGTAACTGGAACCAGGGGAAAAGGAGATTTTATCGGTGACTAGCAGGTTCGATATATACACAGACAATCCCCCCTTTGGTCTTCCGTGTGCTCCCCCCTACCGCAGGTGTAAAATAAGTTCTATAACCATTAAGGTGAATTGGTGCGGTGGTCCAGGTTTCTTGTAAGGCTAATATGCCCACATCAGCAATTACATCACACCAGGACAGGTTGGGAATTTTCTGCTTTAGTCCTGCCACATTCCAAAAAACCACCTTGCAATAATCTTCCATAGGTGACTCTTCAACAATAGCTCCAGTTGCACTACCCAGACTCCCTAGTATAGTCTCATCCTCCCCATGAGTTTTGTGTGTCTCAACATGAAGTTCATGAATCTCGACGCACCCCAAGGATTTTATAGGCCCCAAATCTACAGGTTTAGTTGTCCTTAAAACCTCTTCTTTTATCGTTGGGAGTCAGTCCACTGCTTCCAAACAATCAAACCGGTTAAAACACGGGAAGATCGGAGGAAATTGTGGATTGCCTAACCATCCTGGGTCAAAACTCTGTGGTCGATAGTAAGGGGACCTTGATCTATATTTCACTACATTCCAACCCTCCTCATCTCTCCCTCCTCCTTGTATGTTATAGTGATTACTATCAGGAGCCCAGACCTTATTACCCCCTTGATATCTGTTGTCCCTAGTCCAACTCCACCTGTTGTCAGGGTGTTCGCCCTCAGGATAAAAATAAGATAATGCCCTAGCCGTAACAGAGAGGCCATGATTTCTAGGGGGTCTTGTGGTAATGTATTTGGCAGTTAGTGGATTCTCAAATGTTATTACCACACAATCGCCGTGTGCCCTTTTTTTATTATACCCAATCCATGGGGCCCTTTCCACCATCAAAATATTACTTTTAACAGGTGGCGGGAGAGGGTAATTATCATTCAACCAATGGATTGTTTTATTTACAAGACCACCATTATTTTCATTAGAATTTTCATTTAATTGAGGGACTCCTGTAAGGACCACAACATACGGTGCGGCTTTTGGGGGTAAGTGTATATTTCTACGCACATCCCGTTTTCTAGAGTTATCTTTATCTTTATCTTGTTGCAGTGTAGGAGTTTCTTGGACTGGCACTACTTTGTCAGTCGGGGCAGGAGTTTTAGGGGTTGGTATAGTTTTTGACAATGAGTTCGCGGTAGTAGCATTTTTAGCAGCTGGTGGCGGCCTAGTCATTTGATTTTGTGGAGGTGGAATTTTATTATCCAAATTAAAGCTAGGGGCGCTTATATCTTTGTGGATGTTTTTTAATATAGTTTCCAAACAACGTAGCCTAACCTCGATTGGTTCGAGGAGGGTCTTTAACATTACCAAGATGTTATTGTTAGCCGTATTTAGGCTACTATTGTCCTCGCTACCTTCAGCTTGATTCATAACTGCGCCGCTTAGATCCAAAATATCCTCCAAACTGCTATCTAAAACAGTATCATCTGGGAGACTCAATGGTAGGCCAACATTGTACTGATGGTCTGCCCTTTTATCACTAGTATGGACAACTGGATTAATGTTCACGTGCAAAGGCACAGGTTCTGGAATGGCCAGGTCTTGATTCTTGCTAGTATATACCTTTCTCCCTTTGCTCGTGTTAGGTTTAACAGTTTTTTGAATATTAGTCTTCTGTTTAGGGATCGCCCCCTCTTTCATACCCCTATGGGTTAAATCACTAGCCATAGTTAGAATTTCAGTCTCCTTATCAACTGAAGTGCTAGCCACAAGCAGAGAAAGATTAGGAGTAGCCTCCAGATCCTCCTGTGAACCTGGAGCGTCATGACCCCTATCGTTCTGTGCATGTCCTGGATTTCCCAGAGCAGATACGCTATTAGGAGTACGAGCTTTGGCAATAACACCTAGAGAGGAGCGTCTAGCTGCGGCTAGATCCTGGGACACCCTTCTATCCATAATTACTATCCCTTCATCGAATAAAGCATTAGTACGAACAATGAAGTCATCCAGGGTACCAGTCAGTTTCTTTACCCCCGCAGCAGCCCTGCTTCTAGTTTCTGGGCAACTCATGGCAGACCCTGCGAGTACCCAGAAATAAGGCAAAGGGTATATTTAAAGAATACAACAACCAGTCTCAAAATGTCAATGTCCTGCAAGGTCACGATTGCACAATAAAACGGGTGGGTAACCTACTTACAGTTCAGTTGTAACCAAGTCCGTGGGGAAATGGCAATCAGGCAGAGTTTCTGGCCCAGGCCAGGCTCCTCAGGCCTCGAAGGGCCACAGAGGGCCCGCCCTTTGCCCGGGCTTCGCCCGCGCTTCCGTCCGCGCGCGTCCCGCGTACGCGTGCAGAAGCTGGGCTAAGTAGGAGGAGGAGGGAGCGGGAAGAGGCACCAGGTGCGCGCGATTACCTGGCGCTAGCACCTCTGGGCCTCGCAGTCCCGCTCCCGCTGGCACACTCAACTCCCCCAGCAGATGGAAAAATCTGGGCCGGAATGCCGACCCGCGCAGGACACCAACGAAGAATCCCTTGGGGCAGCAACAATGGTGAGGTGGAGCACACGGGCTCAGGCACAGTTCTGCTTACAAGCGCAGGCAGTAGTTAGACGATGGAGCACACGGGCTCAGGCACAGTTCTGCTTACAAGCGCAGGCAGTAGTTAGACGATGGAGCACACGGGCTCAGGCACAGTTCTGCATACAAGCGCAGGCAGTAGTTAAACGATGGAGCACACGGGCTCAAGGTACAAGGGTCCCAATGTGCAGATAGACAGAAGCAATTTCAAAGGCTCCCCGCGCTTTCAGCAACAGGCACGACTGCGAGCGGCTCCCGCAAAGCGGGGGCCGCGAGTCGTTAAGTGCTTGCAGGGAGGAGGGGGCGGGAAGAGGCACCAGGTGCGCGCGATTACCTGGCGCTAGCACCTCTGGGCCTCGCAGTCCCGCTCCCGCTGGCACACTCAACTCCCTCAGCAGATGGAAAAATCTGGGCTGGAATGCGCCGGCTGACTCATGCAGGATACCAATGAAGAATCCCTTGGGGCAGTAACAATGGTGAGGTGGAGCACACGGGCTCAGGCACAGTTCTGCTTACAAGCGCAGGCAGTAGTTAGACCCAGGAGAAAGACTTGGTCCATGCACCACTGAGTACCGCTGGGCATAATGGATGAAAGCAAGGCAGACTGGGTGCAGGCCTATGGCACAAAGCACACTGCCTGGCTTCAAAATGGCCCCTAGACCTCCATCCACATGGCCAGGACATGGACAAGGTCCCAACAACACCCAAAAAATCGAAATACACATAAAAATCACCTCAATCCAATGCCATCCATGCCCTAAATGATGTTCAAATTCAAGAGACCCCACAGAAAGACTTGGTCCATGCACCACTGAGTACCGCTGGGCATAATGGATGAAAGCAAGGCAGACTGGGTGCAGGCCTATGGCACAAAGCACACTGCCTGGCTTCAAAATGGCCCCTAGACCTCCATCCACATGGCCAGGACATGGACAAGGTCCCAACAACACCCAAAAAATCGAAATACACATAAAAATCACCTCAATCCAATGCCATCCATGCCCTAAATGATGTTCAAATTCAAGAGACCCCACAGAAAGACTTGGTCCATGCACCACTGTCTACCCCTGGGGCCTACTGGCTAGTGTGGCTTTAACATGCACCCCAAAATAAAAATAAAAACTTCCACATATAACAGTGAGCTACTCAATAACATGCCATAAATGATATTTAAGTTCCACAAAATTCACAGAAACAGTTTATCATGCACCCATGACTAACCCTGAGCCTACTGGATACTGTGGGTACCCACAATATATATTTTTTAAAGTTGGTAAAAAGTTTATAAATTGTAGTTGCAGCAACTGCAATGCCCCAAACAAACAACACCAACTTACTTGTAAAATCTCAAATCCAAAAGTGATCCCAAAAAAAGTCCTCAAATACA
Source organism: Lissotriton helveticus (assembly GCF_964261635.1). NCBI lineage: Eukaryota > Metazoa > Chordata > Amphibia > Caudata > Salamandridae > Lissotriton > Lissotriton helveticus. The sequence continues at coordinate 503,374,774 of NC_136062.1, read as the reverse complement.
AATATCCAGCAGCAGCCACAAAGAGTAATCCTTCCAGCTTCAGATCCAAATGAAAAGTGACCAGGACATGGACAAAGCACTGGGAGGAGCCTGCTGGACAGGAACAAGAAGTTGGAGACTGTGGGGCACATCCTCCCTCACATCCCCCCCAAAAATGGACTCCTTGCACAAATTAATGCAGCCAAATGTCAATCTGAGGAGTTATTCTGATTCAAATCATCATTTGCTGGAGGTTTATGCTGCCAGCGACAGATTTCTTATGCAGAATTGCAATTTTTGCAATTTCGGGAAAGCGAGCTGCTCAAATCTCCCGCCGGATGTTAGCTGCGCGTCGCATCTACGTCTTCACAATTGTTTTCTCTTGCAGTGCGTGATCGCAGGCCCTTATGACGTATTCGCGTTCAACAAGTCTTGCAGTGCAAGATGGTGGTAGGCTATGACGTAGTCGCGGTCGAAAAGTCTTGCGCGATCACGCAGCAAGAACGAAAATGGCGCAGCGCACGCAAACCGGGAGGAAAACAACTCTGCGAATTCAGAATCACGGTAAGTCAACGCCGCGCGCGTAAGATTGTATTTTTGAAGCACGACCAAGCAAAAAAAATGCCAACTCGCGAATTGCGGATTCTTTGACAATTTTGCGCGATTCGCAGACCGCAAAATTGTCAAAAATTTGCTAATTCCGCGAGCGGAACGGATTTTCAGCCCATGCTTCTTAGTTATAACTAACAAAGGCAGCTTCTTCCACCTGCAACTGAAACATGAGAACAACAATCTTGCATGCACCTGATATTTTCTGACTACCTCTAAATGCGAGAGTTTACCAGGGAAATTACAATTTCAGGCCTACACAATTCAGCCAACATAAGAATAAACTAATAGGCCCTTCAAATATAAAACGTGAACATTTCATTTAGGCCTTTACGCATACATTTAGTCGCATGTCAATATTGCTTTGCTTTGCAACACCTACAATTATTACATTTTAAGCACAATTCTTCATTTCCTCTTGCAATCTTCATCATGGTGCACATTTGAATCAAAACGCATTACATTACACATGAACTTTTCATCAGGCAAATTCAATATACTAAAGGTTACAGTTTTCAAATATAAATTCCATTTCATTTCTCTTGTATGGCACAAAATACTTTTCTATTCATCCACTTGCACATTTTTATTATTACAATACAATTCTAATGATCAAAGTTAATACAACACAGGAATATATGCGGGTGCGGACAATCCATGATTATGATGCACCCCTACAATTTAGAGCACCTTTGTGCTCCATCAGTTCCCCCCTCTGATGACTAGTGTCATCACAACACATCACACTCCATGGAGAAAGAAACTCCATCTTCAAGGTTGCAGGTTTAGTTCATCAAGAGGATACACTAAAAGTCTTTGTTCTTTACCTCCGATGGCTGTTCAAACAGATCAAACACAATTCATTGAAGTACTGGAAATCTTTTCACAGCTCATAACTGTTAGATTTGGGGGTCTCTAGTTGGCAGAGGTAGGTACCTTTGACCAAATAGGGACCCTTGCGTCTAGTCAGGGTAAGGTGGTCACTTATAAAATAACCCCTGCTCACCCCCTTGGTAGCTTGGTACGAAGAGACAGGCTTATCTCAAGGCAGTGTGTAAAGCATTTGTGAACATATACAGTAACCCAGTGACAACACTACAGATGGACACCACTCAAGTTGTAGGATAAAAAAAGGTATTTTTATATAGACTTAACACAAGACCACAAAGGACAAAAATCCACAATACTGTACTTTAAAAATGGTAGAAATAGCTTAGTTCTCTTTTGATGTTCAATGTACCTTTGGATGCGTAACGCTATACATCGAAAGTGTTGCAGGGAAGGTGATGTGTCGGTTCCTTACACGCAAGGCCGATGATGCGTCGGGTCTCTACTGCTACGTAGGGGATGAGTCGGTTCTTCTCGGCGTGGGGAGGTGATGCGTTGGTTTCTTACTACGCTTCAGTGGCGATGCGACCAGCAGCGCCGTGATGCGATGAAATTCTGGTGCAATGAAACAAAAATGGTGTCTTCTTCTTGATGCAAGAACGATGCGTGCACGCCCGATGGCCGTGCAGCAACTCAATGATTCTTCCGAGCCGCTACATGCCCTGCAACACGCTTCTCCGGTGATGCGATGGCGACACTCTTCTCCGGGGATGCGAGACGCTACGGTGATGTGACAGCGGCCACTCCCTTTTTCAGTGATGCGACGACATCGGCTGCGACGACATCGGTTGCGGCGGCGACTCTCTTCTCCGATGATGCGATGGATTGTGATGAGACGGTGACACTCTTCTCAAGCGATGCGAGGCGCTTCTGTGAGGTGAAGCGGCAGCGGCGACACCCTTCTCCAGTGATGTGATGACAGCAGCTGCGTTGGTGACATGCTTCTTCTTTATGAGTCGCGCATCCAGCTCCTTGTGATACACAGTCCCTCAGAAGGTCCAACACAACAGCAGGCCCTTCCAAAGAACTCATGTGGAGCTGGTTGGTGAAGTCTGTTGTCCCTGAGACTTCAGCAGGAGGCAAGCTCTATCTCAAGCCCTTGGAGATCCTTTACAAGTTGAGTTGAAAGTAGCACAACTTCCTTTCTCCTTTCTTTGGCAGTCTGGCAACCACTGCAGGCCAATCCCCCAAACAACACTCAGCTTAGAGATAGTCTTCTCCTCAGTTCCTCTGGTTCCTCTCCTCAGCAAAGCTTTTTCTTGTAATCCCAAAGTGATCTAAAGTTCTGGGGTTTGGGTGTCCTTCTTTATACTCATTTTCCCTTTGTTCTCTGAGGGCAGAGAGGCCTTTGCCTAGTCCAAACCAGTTCTGGTCAGTCCTGGAGCACTTTGTTGACAAGACTCCTTCTTTCCTTTCACATTGTAGGCCGAGACATCAGACACACCCCAGGAGGTGGAGCCAGCATTGTGGAGGGAAGGCACAGCCCTATTCAGGTCCCAGGTGCAACTCCTCCCACTAATCTACATGCAGATCTCTCTATTCAACCCTGTGCTGACTCACCCTGTCTCCTGGAATCCCCCAGCCCCTGTCACTCAAACTCCAGACAAGGAATACAGAACCTAGCAGAGGCAGGCTTGGATAGTTAGGCAAGAAAATACCTACTTTCTAAAATTGGTATTTTCAAACACAGAATGTTAAATCCAACTTCACTAAAAGATGCATTTTGTCATTCTAAGATCAGGCATACGAAACTCGAATTTCTACCCAGTTCCCTGAGTTAGTTAGGATTATAAGATGTAATAATCAAACTGCCCATTCTGACCTATGGGGAACAGGTAGCCTTGCAATAGTGAAAAATCAAAAATGACTGTAATTCACTATTAGGACATGCCACACACATCAGGGCTTGTCCTACCTTATACTTACAATGCGCCCTGCCCTTGGGCCTACCATAGGGGTGTCTAATATTCAGAAAAGGAAAGGTTTAGGGACTGTCAAGTGGGTGCACTTGCCTAGTCAGCATGGCAGTACCAGACTGCGCACAGGCTCTGCCATGGCAGGCCTTAGACAAACTTTTTCAGGCTGCTTCTGTGGGTGGCACAACCAGTGCTGCAAGCCCACCAGCAGCATTTGATTAACAAGCCCTGAGCACACTCAGTGCACTGTACTAGGGTCTAACAAGTAAACCAAACCAACCAATCATGTAATCACTAATCCATAAATCAATTTACCATAGGGAGCACTTGCACTGTGGCACTGAATATCAGTGGAACAGTGCCCAAAGCATCTATAATCAGCAAAAGCACATGAGGAAACAGCAAATAATTGAGGGAGACCCACGCCAAGGTGCCAGGTTTAAAAGTAACCCAACTTTTTTTTTACATATTTCAAAAGACTTCCCTAGCCTTCTTTCTTCTTCTATGGAAAAGTCCCTAAGTTTATTCTTCTTCCACTTGGGCCTAGGTTATCTTCTTTGAAACATGTAGTTACAGTTCACAATTTATTCACAGACTCTTATAAGCACAGAACCAATTTCAATTAATACACGCTGCAAAATTTCAAGACGAACAGCTGCGATCTCCTGAGCTGGTGAGTAGGTATGGGCGAAATTTGTGAATTCGTGGTCCGCAAAATTTGCGAATTTGTGCAAACTTGCAAATTTTTATATTTTGGCGTGGTTTTTTTTCAGCGCGGCTAGCGCAAACTTACCCATGCGGTCATTTTTGGGCGCGACCATCTTGTTCGCAGGAGGAAAACAACTCGGCAAACTCAGAATCAAGGTAGGTCAACGCAGCGCGAGCGAGATTGTATTTTTGAAGCGCGAACAAGCAAAAAAATTTGCGAACTTGCAAATTGCAGATTGTTTGGCAATTTCGCGCGATTTGCGGAATGCCAAATTGCCAAAAATGTACAAATTTCACGATCGGAACGAATTTTCAGCCCATGCTTACTGGTGAATGATATCCAAAAGTCAGAAAGGACAATTCCTGAAGAATCAGAGTCCTCTCTCTGCTCAATATTTGAGGTCTTGGAACAGTTATTGTCAGCACCGCTTCTACTTCCAGTCCATGAACTACCAATCTCAAATTGTTTTTCAGCTCGGGCGTTCTGCTGATCACCTGTGAAGACGTCAGTCTCCCGGGTCCCAGCACTCATGGCATCAGTGACCATATAAGTCTGCTCCGGGGCAGCGTATTTTTGGGAAGGCACTCTTACTCTCCTCGACCTTCTTGGGCCTTCTCGTTCTGATTCAGATGCCTCCAACACAGGAGCAAGATCTCCTTCAGAAGCTTGTCTCAGATGTAGCCTTCTTTGTCTCATAGGCCACGATTCTTCTGTAATGTCAGCTTTACTCCTCTGCCCCAGACTACTTTGCGCACCAGTTCCTCCAGCTGAGTCTGACTCCATACCATTCGCAATGTTACCTTTTCGCTCAGAGTCAATACCTGGGTCTTGTGCAGCGTGACCCTTTCAGCTTCATCAGCAACCCCCACAGCTTGGCTTGCACTCCAGAGTGGTCTTGCTGCCACAGCTGCATTTTCTTCTATGAGAGGAGCTGTTTCTTCCAGGGGTTCTGGGACTTTGTGAGTATGGGAGGCATGTATCCAGTTCACCAAGCCTCTGCACTTGACAGCTGTATTCATCACCAAATCACTTGGTAAGGGCCTCTACAACAGGCGTCAAGGCAACTCTTCCTCACGTGCTTACGAACTAGCACCCAATCACCCGGACACAGGTCATGGCAGAGGTCCCTCGAGGTTGGGGCAGTTGCAGCTTCCACCTGGTGAGACACAGAACGGACCACGTCAGCCAGTCCTATGCAATACGTATTACAAAAAGAGAGACAGGGAGAGTATGGGGACACTCTTGTTCCCCGGTCAGTATTTCATAAACAAAAGAAGAGTGTCCATGTAGAGAGGACTGAGCCAATCACAGGAGCATCAGAACACCCTCACTGGGATGTTAAAGAAGGCCCTCACTCACCACCTAGTGATGACATGCTTCATCATCGGGCCCCACCAAAGAGACCGAATGTCTCTTTGGTGTGCTACAACGCCAGAATTACTGCGGAGCGGGATGGTGAGTAGAGGGCGTGTTGCGTGCAAAATTATACTAGTGAGTGATGGAGGATAAAAAATGTCAGTAGTGTATCAAAGAAAAACTTTATTAAATGATCACTAAAGACAATGAAGTTAAAAATATGTGAGGGACCAGTCCACTTTAATTGAGTGGTGGGTTCCTACAATGTTGTCGACATGTTTCTTGCCATTGAAACGGTGTTAATTTACCCGGCAATTCTTCAGGACTGGGTGTGTGATAAACCCCGGCGGTATGGGCACGCTAAGGCCCACCCTAACCTAGGGACGTGAAAGTGAAAAAAATTAAATCAAATGGTGTCAAAAAGTGCAAAAAAATTAGGAATAGAGACTTATCCCTAATTACTCCTGGTTTAGGAGGCTTCTACTGATCGTTTCTGCACCTAGAGGGAAAAAGGACAGAGACAAACAGATAGAAAAAGACAGACACTTAGAATAGCTTATGACTGTCATAGGTTCAGTGGTGACAAGCGTGCTCCAAAACGTGAAGGCATCCTAGCTGTGGTCGAATAGCGCTATGGTTAACACCACCTGATAGCCCCGGGTTCGTAGGAACTAGGAGAAGTGGGGTGTACTATTCGTGGTACGAACTAGAGGTGACTAAGGATTAAAATAAGTGAAAACCTTCATAGAAGATCGTCATTATCGCGATCAATACATAAATCTATGGAGATCGCCATCAGTTTAAAAATTGTCTCATTTCTGGGTGTTATGAATAAACACCATGGGTCTCAGGAGGGGGGTGGAAGCGTATTCGGCACACCCTAGAACATGGCAAGGTAAGGGGAAACAAAAAAGGAGTTAAAGCATTGCCCCTTAGAAAACGGAGCGCATGGTGTACTTAGCTCGATTATCAGCAGGGGGCTTCCACTTACGCCCTCGACGCTCGGCACCCGTGGTCCACCTACGTCGCCCTCAGACTGGACCCCGACGATGTCAGCGCGGGCTCAGATCTGGTCTTAAAAGCGAACTGGCAAAGTGGCGATCATTTCCGGGTGGGCGTTGCAGAGTGACACGCAGGAAGACTAAGCAACCGATTGGCTTAGACCAGCGGTCACGGGTGCGCCGTCACTAGGCGCCCAATGTAAACAAGGAAGTGACTCCCCGAGGAGCGTCACAGCTCCCATGGTGGGCGTTGCAATTGGGGCGTTGGCTGCCGGAGCAATCAATTGGATGAGACCAGCGGTCACGGGTTCGCCGTTACTAGGCGCCCAATGTAAACACGGAAGCGACGTTCAGGAGAGCGTCACAGGTCACGTGGTTGCACGTCGCCTAGCAACCCAGTTATATCAGAGGGTAGTGTGTTTCTAGGTAAGACTTGGCGCAAAACAGCTGTGCTTGCCCTGACATTAATGTTACAGTAATGAATTAAAAGGCTAGCGCAAGGGAAAGCTATCAATGTTAGGGTTACAATATGAGAGTGAAATACTCACAAAACATTTGGACACACTAGTAACCTAGGTCTTGAAGTTGTCATTGAAGCGGCTTGCTCACGCCACAGCCTCTAGCTCTGAGGTTAGAGTTCTACATTATAATGTCCTGAAATTATTACTTATTTATGAATTCTATCCATTGGTTATGATACAGTTCACTTCAATACAGTATTCCACGGGATATCATCATTGAGTCCTCTGAGGTGGGTCCCCAATCTGTACACCCACCTTTGTTCCTTTTGAAAGAGGAGATTTGAAAGGTTTTGGGTGCCAGTCACATGTTCGATGACAGTCCATTGTAGATCGTTGGGGGTGTGGTTATGCTCCAAAAAGTGGCGACTCATTTTGGTAGTCAGTTTTTTACACCTAATGTTGGACCGGTGTTCCCCTATCCTTTGTTTAATTCTTCGTGTTGTCATGCCTACGTAGCGTAGGCTGCATGAGCACGTGATCAGATAGACAACATTTTGCGTATTGCAGTTTGTGTGATGTTTCTGTGTCCATACCTTCCCTGGTTCAAGGTCAAGGGTTTTAGTGTGTGTCGTCAAGTGACAGACACTGCAATTCGCACAGGGTAAGTGTCCAGTTACTGGCGGCAGACCCCACATTTCCGTGACTGATCTGACTGTTGGTGGTATTTCAGTTCTGGGTCTAGTGTGAACGAGGGAATCTTTAATGCTCCGCCCTCTCTTGAACGAGAACAAAGGTTTCTCCCAGTCTGTTTTGACACTTGACACGATGCGCCAGTTTTTATTAATGGATTTCTTCAAGAGATTCGACATTGTACTGTAAGTTGTCACACAGGTCAGTGGTATAGTCTGAGTGTGAGTCAGCCTATCCTCAAGGAGAGCCTCCCGTGGTTGGTTGCGAGCTCTCTTGTAGCCCTTGTTCAGTATATGGCTAGGGTAACCTCTGGACTCCAACTTCTCTGTTAAATCAGCGGCTTGAGTCTTGAAATCTTGGAGCTCAGAACAGTTGCGTCTGATCCGGAGGTATTGGCCATAAGGGAGGTTTTCTCTTAATGGTCTCGGGTGGAAACTGGTGAATTGTAATAAATTATTTCGTGCTGATGGTTTCTGGTAAGTTTTGGTCGTGAGTCTGGTGCCACACACCTGTATCTTTACGTCCAAGAATGTCACTTCTGTCTTACTCAATTCAGAGGTGAACTTCAGATTCACATCTAGTGTGTTAATCCAAAATAAAACTGCCTGTAGTTGGTCATCATCGCCTGTCCAAATGATAAGGACATCATCGATGTAACGTCTCCATATTTTTATCGAAGACGTGTAGGGGCTATTGGGTTGCATGATGTGTTTAGCTTCGAAGTCAGCAACGTACAGCCCCGCCACGCTGGGAGCAAAGGTACTACCCATCGAGGTTCCAGTCGTTTGTAGATAGAGGGTGTCCTTGTAGGCGAAAAAATTCTCCTTCAGGGCCAAAGTGGCGCAGTCTAGGATGAAGGTTTTGGAGGCTTGATATTCCCAGTTAATGGAGTCTAAAGCTGTTCCCACGACCCTGATGGTATCGTCCTGGGGAATGCAGGTGTACAGACTTTCAATGTCTAATGTCACCAGAGTGACTGTATTCTGTGGGAGGTCAATATTTTGGAGTAGTTGGAGTAGGCTCTTGGTATCCTTCAGATAGGATGGTGTGCTTTGTACTAAGGGTTTTAAATAGTAGTCGCAAAATCGCGAGAGTGGTTCCAAAAGGGAGCCGATCCCTGAGACTATCGGTCTGCCCGGTGGGGGTGACCTATTCTTGTGTGTCTTTGGGAGGGTGTAAAAGTAAGGTGTCCTGCCCTCACTCGTGCTCAGGTAACCCGCCTCATTCTTAGAGATCTCACCATTCTCTTCAGCTCTATTGACCAGATCGGTAATCCGAACACTCAGCTCGTGTGTCGGGTCTTGTGATAGGGGGGAATAGTTCCTCCTGTCTGCTAAGAGGACTTCACACGCATTCTCATAGTCAGTGGTGTTTTGGATTACCAAACCACCTCCCTTGTCTGCTGGTTTAATGGTAATCTTGGGATCATTTTGTAGGGATCTCAGTGCCTGGTATTCCTCAGTACTGAAATTGCCGAAGGTGGGATTGGCTTGGCATGTTTCGAGGTCCTTAAATACAGCTTGTTCAAAAGCTGTGATGGCTGCAGGTACTGCCTGGGTTGGAGGATTGAAAGTAGAGTTCAATCTCAACCCGGTATCACCTTTACGTTGTGCTTCGTTTGGATCTTCTTTGCCTTCGAAGAAAGCTTTGAGTTTTAACTTCCTAAAAAATGCTGAAAGCTCACAATGAAGTTTGAATTTGTCAGGGCGGGCAGTTGGAACAAAGCCCAGACCTCTCTCTAGAACTGTGGTTTCGATAGGAGTTAACACCTTATCAGATAGATTGTTTATGAGACTTAAACTCCGCTCGTGCCTGGTTGTTGTTGTTGTTGTTCCCTGTTGCGGGTGTGGCTGCTCACTGCATCGTCGGTTTCCCAAGACACATGGTTCACTGGTTGGCCTGTTCCTCTTCTCTTTCCCCTTCCTCTCCTGCCCTGGCCTAAAAAAGGCTGGCGTTGATTGGATTGGAAGTTTGGAGGCGGAAAGAATCCTGGGTTCCAGCCCATCATGGGATAAGGTGGTTGGTGAAAGGGGAATTGGGGGCCCATTGTTGGTATTTGTGGTGGGCCTGGCCATCTGGGCGGCTGGTTATAGTAGCCTTGTTGGCCACGATTGTTACGATTGCCCCTGTTTCCTCTTCTCTTTCCTTGCTTAGCGGAGCCCGTACTTGATCCACTGCTGTTAGATGTATTGTCATCTGACAGATTTTCATTGGACTGGTTATTTGAGGATGGTGTATAAGTTGTAGCTGAGTAAAAAAAAAAAAAAAAAAAAAAAGAAAAAAAGTCCTATGCAATAGTCAAGGATCAAATAATCTGTGATGTTTATTGAGGCTGTGGATGGCACTGCTGGTAACCGCATCACTCTCCCCATCAGGATCTCGTGTGGTGAAAGATCAGTTCTCCTATCAGGGATACTATGAACACTCATCAACATCAATGGCAAATCATCGGGCCAATTCAATATTGTTGATGAACATACTTTTGCAATCCTCATCTTCAGAGTCCCAATAATCTGTTCCACAATACCAAAAGCCTCTGGTCGATAGGTACAGTGCAGTCTTTGATCAACGTGTAAGGCAGCACAAAGTAGCTTCATGATTTCACTTTGGAAGTGTGTTCCTCTATCCGACTCCAATGAAGTTGGAAAACCAAACCTCAGAATCATTTCCCTAAGCAACAATTTTGCTACTGTAAGGCTATCACATCTTCTTGTGGTCTAAGCTTCCACCCACCGTGAGACAACACACACCACAACCAAAAAGTACCTCAAGCCATTGCACCTAGGCATCTCTATAAAATCAATCTGTATTCTGTTGAAAGGCCCTCCAGACCTTCCAATGTGACTCAATGCAACCATAGTCTTCTTTCCATCATTAATTTGTTGACATGTGATACATCTATGACACACTGCTTCAGCAAACGCACCGAACTGTGGATTTTACGTTTGTCTGAACAATCGCACCACAGCATCCCTTCCCAGATGTACTGCTCCATGAATCTGTCTCGCCATAGGACTCAATAAATCATGGGGTGACACTCCTCGACCATTACTCAAAACCCAAATTCCATCATCCCTTTTCTCCCATTCTGCTCTAATCCATACTGCCTCTTCCTATTCTAACACCTCTCCCTGCAGACGCTTGAGCTCGTCCCAGGTTTTTGCCATGGCTAACATCATGCTGAGCCTGGTTCTTTCTGGGCTCTCTTCAGTATAATCTCCGGTAAAAATGCATCCTTGTTCAGCGCAAAAACGTGCAACCTCATCCGCATACCTATTTTCCAGAGAGACAAAGTCGTTTCCCTTCCCATGGGCTGCATATGTTACCACAACTATTTCTTGTGGACGCTGTAAAGCTTCCAACAATTGTCTCACATATTCCCCATTTCTGATGGGAGATCTTGATGACATCAGAAATCCTCTCTGTGACCATAGCTGTCCGGTATCATGACCACACCGAACCCATAATGACTATCTTTGTAGATAGTGACTCAGGTCTGATCAGCGACTAAACAAGCACGAGTCAAAGCGATGATCTCTGCTACTTGTGCGGAGTATACTCCCTGTAAATAAGCAGCTTCAACAACCCCAGAAATGGTATATACAGCAAATGCTGCTCTCAAATGACCCACATTGTCTCTTAAGCATGAACCATCTCCAATAAAGATTTATCAGACTGTGGTAAATAAATAATTAATTACCGGTACTATTTTTGACTATAATAAATAAACGGTTTAGCTCAATAAATAAGAGTCAAGATACGAGGTAGCTAGAGTTGACAGGCTTTAATTAAGCATAAAGGACTGGAACAGGACAGCCTGTACGGGGATGGGATGGCAGCTGCCTGGGGCAGGGACAAAAGAATGGAATGGTAGGGTAACTTTTAATAACAGTACATTAGTATATATAGTTAAAACATTTTCATGGCATTCAATACAATAGGCGTAGCAGTAGGCGGAGTTTGTAGCAGTCGCGAAAGATAAGGGCAGAAATTATGCAACAAGAAGGCGTGTACAGGGCGTATACATAGACATGTGATGTAAACGTAACAGAATATGTCATAAAAAGGGGCGGAAACATGGAGGGGGCTACCTGAGCAGCTGGGACCTCTAACCTAGTGGTGCGCGCAAACTGGCAATGACGTGTTACCAGGAGGACTGGGGGCTATGACTTCTGCGCTAGAAGAAGAGACGAAAAGTCTGGAGTGTCAGGGCGACATGTACCTAAAGCCTATCTAGTATCTAGTGTTTAGAGAACATGTTGATAGAATCCAAAAGTTATCAGGGCAAAGGCTAACAGACACTAAGACTGGTGCATACATAATTCTACATGTAGTGCGGGTGCGAGGAATATTCTATGAATATTAATACAGTATTTCTCTTACATGGAGACATAAAGGCTAGACCATGACGGAAACTATTGATGCGATTCAGTAGCTTAGGAATGCAGAGAAGGAGGGCTGGACTGATAACTAGAAACATAACATACTCTTGGCAGACTAGGAGGCAGAGCCAGGCCGAGCCGGGCACTGCGAGGCATGAAGTAAGCTAAGGGTCAGGGATACAGGTGGGGGCTGTATTGCTCCTCGGAGAGGGTTCAGGAAACAGGAGCTGAATCTGAGTCCGGGCCCTTTTGAGGCCTAGAAACGGGGACTTTTCAATGAATTAACGTGCACACTGTAAAACGTGGCAACGTAGCTTTACATAGGCCTAATATTCGTTGTATTCACGAAGACTGGAAACTGGCATACTAGAGATGGACACAACTATAATTGCGTCTTTAATCGATCATAGAGAATACATATGCATATTAATCATGCACATATAACATAGGATGGGGAACACGTAGGCACATATAACATGGCAAAATTTACTTTTCCACATTCCCTCCTTGTGCCCTACGTTTCCATCAGGAAACATCTATATTCATGATACCATCTATCATTTCATACAGCATCATTTGCTCGTCTCGAATTATCTTGGAACGGGACTTAGGACTAGGAATACAAGAGGTAGCACAAATGCCGCAAATCGCAGGGCCACATTGTATACAGAGGCAGCAACTGAATATGATCATTACTGCAATACCTAGGAATGACAATACTTTCCATCCCCAGGCAGATATGATACTCCAGAGCCAACCGGACCATGTCCAGGTGCCTGGATTCTGGTGTAACTGATGGGCAATTTTATGAAGTCTGGTTATAGCTGAATAAACAGACGGCGCGTTATTAGGAATGAAAATGCAGCAACTAGATCCGATGACTCTACATGCTCCTCCTCTATCGGCCAGTATGACGTCAAGAACGAGACGATTTTGGAGCACGACAAATCTCATAGCAGATTGCTCTTCAGTTAAGTTACCTAGAGCAGAAGTAGTCTCATTCACTACTGCTTCAAGAGTTCTGGTTAATCTACGTATTAACTTACTATTCTGGACAGGGCCTATAAAGAAGAAAAAACCTTTATTGAAATCTGTATACTGTTCTAGAGCAGTTTCAGTTTGATCGACAATTGGGGACTCAATCTCCCTTCTATGTCTGACGTGTACTAGATGTGTGTTTCTATGATAATCAGATGGGGCTAGAAAAACTGGTGGCAGTAGGAAGGCAATATAACATGTTCCATCCCAATCGAGGGGCAGACGAACATATGCGGTCTGACCACAAACAAAATAAGAATGACGTGAAGCTTTGAAAATAGATTTCCCACTGTCACTATACTCGACAGTAGTAGTACAACCACTATGTCCTACATGTATGGAACCATTATTTCTGACACATAATTTGCCTTTGACTGGTAGTACTGAAATAGCAGGTAAGTCTGGAGTAGTATCAGACTGAACATTCAGGACCATAAAATTCGAAGAATAATTACCTAAATCATAAACTTCATTTTCTAGATCTAACCCTGTTCTATGGGAGAGACCTTGCTTGTCTGGAAAACATGTTCTATTCAGAAGGGACATATCATTTGAAGATGACGTTAACATGGACCATGCTCCACACGAACCATTATGTGAAAACGGATAAGGAAAGAGTGGCAGAACTCCCTTCGGTGTCTGGAAAGGGGGGAGTCGACCACACACCCAACAATTAGTAGCATTGCTGGTCTGGTGTGAATAGTGTAACATTCTGATGAATGTGTTATTTCTCATAGCAAGACGATAGGATAACTCGTGAGGAGGCAGATCACTAAATGTGTGCTCTACTGTAGCATTAGAAAACTTATTTACATGCGGAATTGGAAAACATAAATGAAATGCATAACTTGTGCAGGTAACCATCAAACTTAGAAACAATAGAAAACTTAGAAAAACGATACATCGGATAGAGTTTTGACTAACTCTCTCACTATGGGGGTCTATCTCATACATGTCAGATACCTGTCTAACCGTTTCACCCGAGGGGGACTTAGACAATTAAACTGGCTGACTTATTTTACTAGACCGGAGTTTCGATTTATACTCCTGCTGCGGAGTTCTCTCTAACAGAGGAATTTGTAGTTCTGGATTTGAATGAATGTCTGATTTAGAGTCTGGTTTCAGGCAGTCTTTTGAATTGGAAATGTCTGTAGAAATGTCATTAAAAGTCTTGTTTCTGAGTCCGTGAAATTTCTTGACATGAGACAGATGGACCCAACCCTTACGGCCCTCCAACTTCACGGCCGTACGGGTGGTCAGAAGGACTAGTTTCGGTTCTTTCCAGCGAGGCTCCAGCGGACTTGAACGATCAAAGTTCCGTATTAAAACCAAATCCCCAGGAAGGACCTCATGCGGTTTTACTTCAGTATTGTCTGGAAATGCAGCAGCAACCTGTGAACGACAAGAGTGTAGGGCAGACATCAAGGAAGCTAGGTAATCTGTCAACATATTACTGGAAACATCTGTAATACTGCGGGGTCTAGGTATACCCCACATATTTGGGGGGCGGCCGAATACGACCTCATAAGGGGACAGACCTGATCTGGAATGTGCAACCATCCTCATGAAGAATAAAGCAACTGGCAGGGCAACTAGCCAGTCTACACCTTTCTCTTTACATGTCTTAGCAATACGGATTTTCAGGGTCTGATTATGTCTCTCTACGAGACCGGCTGCTTCTGGATGGCGTACACAATGGAACTTCCACTGGTACCCTAACAAAAGGGAAACATGCTTCATTAGCTCAGATGAGAATGGCTGGCCGTTATCAGAATACACGACCCTAGGGAGTCCATAACGGGGGAAGAATTCACGAACCAACTGCCTGGCAGTGGTCGCTGCTGTGTAATCTGGAACTGGATATGCTTCTGTCCACCTGGACAAAGCGCATACAACTACAAGAACATACTTGAAACCTCGACATCGCTCCATCTGAATATAATCCATCTGGAGGACTTCAAAAGGGTGGTCAGGAGGCTGGAATCCACCTTGTTCCACCGGGACACCTTTACCTGGATTAAACTGACAACATATCATACAAGTACGGACTTTCTGCTTGGCTGCAGCTCGTAAGTGCTTGTTGAACCAAAGGTTCTGGATACTGTCTAACATAGCTTTTTCTCCTAGATGTGCTGGACTATGTGCGGTATTGATAATGACTTGAACCATAGAGTCGGGGAGAAACCATGTGGCTTTTCCCTTCGTCACCCATCCCTGATCTGTCTGGACCCCTCCTTGTTCGGACCATTTCCTGATTTCTTCAGGAGTAGCATGTAACTGTATGTCTATGACATCTTGTGTAGGGTCCTTAACTGTCATACAAGTAGTCTGTTCTGGAGTGGATGTCTGTGTCGTGTTGACTGGAATGTCTGGTATCTGAGCTGTAAGCTTGGCTGTTCGATCTGCTAGATCGTTACCTTGGGAAATAATGTCAGTAACTTTCGTATGTGCTTTGCACTTCATGATAGCGATAGCTGTCGGTAAATGTATTGCATCTAACAGAGCTTGAATGAGGAGACCATGCTGAATCTTGGTTCCATGAGAAGTCATGAAACCTCTCTCCTGCCAGAGCACTCCGAAGTCGTGTACGACTCCGAATGCGTAACGTGAATCTGTATATATGTTTACTTTCAGGTCCTTGGCACGTATTCAGGCTTGGGTCAGAGCAACTAGCTCTGCTGCTTGAGCAGACAGGGTGTCAATACGGTGTGTTTCAATAACTTCAGTGTCAGTAGTCACTGCATACGCGGCTACTAGTTCTCCTGTACTAGTTCTCATACATGAACCATCCACATAAAGTGTCAGGTCGGGATTAGGTAAAGCAATGTCTGTCAGGTCTTGTCTTGGCTTAGTCATGGTGTTAACAACTTCCACACAGTCATGTGTGGCGGGATTTGAAGTAACTGACGGTAACAGAGTAGCAGGATTTAAAACGTTGCAGCGTCTGATTTCTATGTGTGGCTGGAACAGTGTCAGTTCATAACCTGTTAAACGTGCGATTGTCAAGTGCTGAGTCTGTGTTCGGTTTAAAAGAACTTCCACGGAGTGTGGAACTTGTACTGTCAGGGAATGTCCTAACACTATGGAATCACTTTGTCTGATTGCTAGAGCTGTGGCTGCAACTGACTTGAGGCACGCAGGCAGAGCCTGGGCTACTGGATCTAATGTGCTCGAAAAATAAGCACAGGGCTTGTATTGTCCGGCTTGATCTTGTGTGAGAACAGATAATGCAGTACCATCACGTTCTGTGACAAAAAGTGTAAAAGGCTTACTGTAGTTCGGTGTAGCTAGAACAGGTGCTTGGCATAAGGCTTTCTTTAATTCATTAAAACTAAGTGTATGTTCAGATGTCCAAGGGAGGGCAGTCGATACGGCTGCCTCCTGTGTCGTTAACTGTATCAGTGGCTTAGCTAGAAATGCATACTGAGGAATCCATTGTCTGCAGTAAGAAGTAAGGCCGATAAAAGCACGTACCTCCTTCTGTGTCTTGGGCTGTGGAAGACTCGCTATTAACTGGATACGGTCTGGTGTCAACTGCCTACCCCACTTGGACAGTAAGTGGCCTAAGTAGATCACTTGCTGGACACAGAACTGGAGCTTTGAAGGGGACACCTTGTGCCCCATCTCGGCTAGGAAATACAGAACTGTAAGTGACGCTCGCTCGCAAGCACGCTCAGAACGGGCTGTGATCAGTAGATCATCGACATACTGGAGCAGGGCAGTGTCAGTTGGCATGTGAATATTGTCTAGTTGTCTCTTGAGTGCTTGACTGTAAATGCTAGGACTTTCTGTGAAACCTTGAGGAGCTCGTGTGAATTTATAGCTCCTTCCATTTAAACAAAAACCGAAAAGATACTGGCTGTCTGGATGAATCGGAACACTGAAAAATGCATTCTTGAGGTCTATTACTGTAAAAAATATAGCTTCAGAATCAATAGCTGTCAATAGAGATGAAATATCTGGGACTACTGGATACTGGGGTATGATGCATTTATTGAGTTCTCGAAGGTCAATCACTAATCGATATACTGGAGGTGCATTTGGATCAGTACGTTTCATGACTGGAATGATAGGAGAATTACATACATTGGAGTCAGTTTCTACAACCACTCCTTGAGCAATGAGCTCGTCAATAATTTTGGATAAGGCTGCTACAGCCTCAGGTGGCAATCTGTACTGTCTAATTCGTGGCAAGACTATACCTTGCTTGAGAGTCACACGATGGGGTGTGATTCGCATAAAACCTACATCAGTTGGACCTTGCGCCCATAAATGCTGCGGTACATTTGACAATCTTGGATCAAAATCTCGTAATACATAGTGGCCTTTAAAGTCACGTAAAAACATACGTATTCCTTCTGGGGAACAGCAAATAACTGCACCTAATTCTTTCAATGTCCTAATACCTAACAAATTTTCTGGACATGACTTCGTAAGTAACAAATCAGTAGTTCGGGACAATGGACCAACTTCTAGAGTAACTGGCTTTGATATCTCGTTTACAATAGGCTTTCCTGAAAATCCAAGGGAAACATTTCTAGAGCCTGAGAGCGGAGCCCCTGGAACCTCGTCATGACTGATAGTAGTCCTACTTGCCCCTGTATCAATCAAAAACTTTCTGTCTTTCCCTAATACTTGACTGTGAACATAGGGACCCTCTTGATCTACAGGTATCTCGATGAGAGGCAAGCCTACCTCCCTCTCTAGGCTGTTTCATGAATACGGTTGATAATCTGGATACTCTGACTGGGCATACTGGTACATTTGCTGTGTAACATGCTGTGTTGCAGCGATAGGCTGCGGTGCTGGAACTGTCTGTTGTGCATTCTGTGGTGACTGAGAAGTCTGTGAAACTTGCTCTTGTCTAGGCGGACGTGGTCTTTCTTTAGTCTTACCAGTGGCTATGTTGTGTTTCAGAACTGCACATTCGTTTATGAAATGACCTGGCTGTTTACAATAATTGCATGTCCCTTTAACGGGAGCTGCAGGATGACTGGCTTGATTCGGACCCCTCTTCTGACTGTCTTGTGGAACAGATTGTGCAACTAGTACTTTCATTTTCGTGTCTTTCATACGTCTCCTTTCGTGTTCTTGTTCTTCCCTTATTCTATTCTGGTGATACTGGAGCATCTGAAGCATCTGTGACGGGGTACTAGCTTGCCAAGTACTTTCGACTTTCAAAACTCGATTTTTAACTTGTGGACTTGAATTCTCGACTAGTTTAGTAACAAAAAGATGAGGGTATGACTCGCTACTCGTCCTTAAACCACTGTTGATGATAAAGCATTTCTCGAATCTAGAATAAAAATCACTAGTATCTTCATCCTGTTTCTGTTTGCATGCTGAGATTGCATCCCAGTCTTCCTTTTTCGTGGCTAATAACCTTGGCAAAACCTGAATCAATAACTCTGGCAATTCTTTACATTTCTCCCCAAGACCGGTACCTGGTACTCGTATTTTATCTTCAGCTTCTAGAGCTGTCCAATCTATCTTTTTCTCTCCCACCTCCCATTCTTTTTCCTTGAGTTTCTCGTATACCCCTGCGGGCAACAGGACCTTTAGCATTTTAATTATATCTGGATACGTGTATTCTCCTATACGGAGCATGTCTTTTAATTCTCGATGGAACCCTGCTGGATCTTTGTCGTGACAGGGAATTAATTTCTTCATCTCTAAGGGTTCCATCTTTGTGACAGGGGTGTAAACAAATACTCGTTGCATTTCACCATCTGGTGTCCTAACTTGGTGTACTTCTCGTAACGGATGCTGTCTATCTATGTAAAATGGTTTACTTTCTGGAGGTGAGACGTGAACAAAATGCGGGTTCAGAAACGTTCTATATTTGTGGCGCTGTTCTAAAATGACACTAATTAAATCGGTACCTAAACCTTTCCATTTATACTGGAGTAACTCGTTCAGAACATCATGTAACGGACCTGGATCAGAATGTTGTCCCTCATACAGTGTAATGAGGTGCTGGATCATATACATACCCACCAGTCGCTGCTCGGCTGGGGGCAGTTTCAGAAACATTTGTGCCACTATTTCATCTGGAAAAGTGGTAGAATCAGTAATCCATCGGACTGCTGATCGGGCTAGTTCTTGTTCATGCATAGTACTAAGTTCACTATAACCGATTTGTGATTTCAAAATGTGATCGGTAGCTTGAAATACTTGTTCCAGAGAACCTTGTTCTGGTGCTGGAAGATGAAAAACTTTCTTGTGTTCTAGGCGTAAATGCCGGTCGGGAAATCTAGATTTACCTACATACGCTATTCGGGCGGTATTCTCGTCTTCTGCTTCTTCAGTATCAGAGTTACTTTCTTTCTCGCTTACTTGTGCTGTTTTGCGTTGCACGTGTAACCTTATTATTTCTTTACGAATTTTCTTGTACATACTCTCTATACTACTGATGGTCCTGTGTCTACCCTCGGCTATATTATCACTCCACCTTGTCAGAACTTTCATTTCGGTCGGATCTTTAGTCGGACAATCTTGTTCCCTTATTAAGCAATTGATTAGAAACTTTAATAACATGAGCTGGGTCTCAGCTTTCCTGAGAGACATGATTTCACCAATACTCTCTGGATCTTCTCCAGTACGGATGAAACGATACATTCTGTCTAGATCTTCTTTCATATTCGGTAGGGTGTCCAAATACTCGGTCACCCGTCTTACACGCAATGAATATATAACCATATTATCATCGCCTGGGACTGGATCATAACGGCATTCGGTAAGAGCTCGTTTGATATCGGCAACGGACTGATATTTGGGCGTACGCTGTAACGCACGTTCATGTAACTCGACTAACCCTATACGTTTATTTGGCGGCGGGGTGCCAGGAGGACCTCCTCCCGCAGCCCCTAAACTGGAATCGTCGACTGATACTCTTCGTGCTGGCAGAGTGACTGATGTAGCGGGGACTTGTACTATGGGCTGGACCGGGGGTACCGTAACAGGTTCTGTAACAGGTGCCCCGGTGGCTGGAGGAACAGAAATTACATTATTTACAGGAGCTGGCGGAGCAGGATTTGCATATTCTGGGACTGTGTCGTCCAAATAGGACGAGAGAAAAATGTCAGCTGCGGTCGGTTTGTGACGTAGCTTAATCGGAACTAATGGCGGCGGAAAATTACATGGTGCTTCCGGGGTTGCTTTTGGCAAACCCTCGGCAAGAAGAGGATACATACCCTTAATGAGGGCATTTCTCTGTCTGTCTAACTGTTCGGCTTTAACTCGTTCACCTATTTCCATTAATTCCCTTTCTTGGGCTCTTTCTGAGGATTCTCTACTTAATTCTGACTTTCTGATTTCTTTTTCTGTTCTTTTATGAGATTCTTTGCGCCATAACTCGATGGCATCTTTCTGTGACTGTCTGGCTTTCTTTTTCCATAATGCTTCTTCTACTCGCATGATGCATTCGGCATCCCACGTACCTGATACGGGCCATCTATACTTTTCCTCTAATTGTTTGGTGTACTCCACCCATAAGTCTAGATATAATATGGCACTTATGCCATGCTTTTGATACATAAAATGACCTGGACTGTCCCTAGGCGGGACAGGAACTGCTTCCTCGAGCAGACATTTTCTAGTCCTTAGCTGACGTAATTTTGAGAACAGAGGCATGACTAGACTGGAGTCTGGACACAATACAATACACAATGAACACAATAATTACTTGAATACAAAGCATTCATACCACGACGTTGAAAACACATGAAATAACATTTAGAATAACAGTTCGGACAAGATACTACCTGAAATACTGAGAACAGAACACATGAATTTCTCGAGAACAGAACTTACTAGAACAGACTAGATGCACTGCTGAAACAGTACGAAACTTACCGGTCCCATAAAGAGACACGTCAGGACCCGCATCCACCTAAGTGGACACTTCGTGTTGGATCTGTGTACCCAAACCCACGGACCAGAGACAAATTAATTGACCCTGTCTAGATACTACCCCAGCAACGGTACTCACCGGGCAGCAAGAACGGAAGGCCTCGGACTGGACTGGACTGCTACGACGACGGACGGACGAACTTCGAACTTCAGTTACAGGTGGGCCTCCGGATACCTCGGACCTTGGACTCTCGGCTTGGGCTCTGGTCGGGACTCGCCGCGTTCCTCCACCGCCTCGTCTGGATGCTGGACCGCAACCTCCGTCTCCCCCGTGGACCTGAGGGATACTTGAAGCAGAAATATCTGCCGCTGCGCAGGATGGTTCCGTCACGGCTGCAGAGGATCAGGGGGCCTACGTGGCTTCTCCGGCGCGTGGGGAAAGGGCAAGTCCCTATTCGGGCGCCATTATGTGGTAAATAAATAATTAATTACCGGTACTATTTTTGACTATAATAAATAAACGGTTTAGCTCAATAAATAAGAGTCAAGATACGAGGTAGCTAGAGTTGACAGGCTTTAATTAAGCATAAAGGACTGGAACAGGACAGCCTGTACGGGGATGGGATGGCAGCTGCCTGGGGCAGGGACAAAAGAATGGAATGGTAGGGTAACTTTTAATAACAGTACATTAGTATATATAGTTAAAACATTTTCATGGCATTCAATACAATAGGCGTAGCAGTAGGCGGAGTTTGTAGCAGTCGCGAAAGATAAGGGCAGAAATGATGTAACAAGAAGGCGTGTACAGGGCGTATACATAGACATGTGATGTAAACGTAACAGAATATGTCATAAAAAGGGGCGGAAACATGGAGGGGGCTACCTGAGCAGCTGGGACCTCTAACCTAGTGGTGCGCGCAAACTGGCAATGACGTGTTACCAGGAGGACTGGGGGCTATGACTTCTGCGCTAGAAGAAGAGACGAAAAGTCTGGAGTGTCAGGGCGACATGTACCTAAAGCCTATCTAGTATCTAGTGTTTAGAGAACATGTTGATAGAATCCAAAAGTTATCAGGGCAAAGGCTAACAGACACTAAGACTGGTGCATACATAATTCTACATGTAGTGCGGGTGCGAGGAATATTCTATGAATATTAATACAGTATTTCTCTTACATGGAGACATAAAGGCTAGACCATGACGGAAACTATTGATGCAATTCAGTAGCTTAGGAATGCAGAGAAGGAGGGCTGGACTGATAACTAGAAACATAACATACTCTTGGCAGACTAGGAGGCAGAGCCAGGCCGAGCCGGGCACTGCGAGGCATGAAGTAAGCTAAGGGTCAGGGATACAGGTGGGGGCTGTATTGCTCCTCGGAGAGGGTTCAGGAAACAGGAGCTGAATCTGAGTCCGGGCCCTTTTGAGGCCTAGAAACGGGGACTTTTCAATGAATTAACGTGCACACTGTAAAACGTGGCAACGTAGCTTTACATAGGCCTAATATTCGTTGTATTCACGAAGACTGGAAACTGGCATACTAGAGATGGACACAACTATAATTGCGTCTTTAATCGATCATAGAGAATACATATGCATATTAATCATGCACATATAACATAGGATGGGGAACACGTAGGCACATATAACATGGCAAAATTTACTTTTCCACAAGACTCAGGTAGAGGTTCATCAACAATGTCAGGACTCGGTTTGGTGCAAAGTTCAGTTACATCAAGACACATGTCCTCACAATCTTCATCATCAACATTTGGCAAAGGCATCAAGGTAGCAGGGTTTAGAACCGAACACCTTTTCAGAGTCACATTCTCTGAGGCAAGTATAACCTGCTCATAGCGTGTGAGTCTGTTATTCATCAGGTATTGTGTCTTAGTTCTCGACATCAGGATCTCAACTGAATGTGGAACAAAAACAGTAAGTGGATGACCCTTAACAATGCTCTTACATCTTTCAATGCTGACACCGGTTGCAGCAACGGATTTGAGACATCCGGGCAACACTGAAGCTACTGGATCTAAAGTAGCTGAGAAGTAGGCAACTGGTCTATGGACACCTCCATGGCTTTGAGTTAGTACTTTCAAAGCACAACCTTCTCGCTCATAACAGAACAGTGAAAAAGACTTGTTATAGTCTGGCATCCACAGAGCTGGAGCACAACATAGATCCTCTCTCAACTCCAAAACTGACCAGTCATGATACCACGGTACTGGATCGCTCACATCCTTGTGCATCAACCTCTGCAGAGGCTTCACCTTTAAGGAAAAATTGGGAATCCATTGTTGACAGTATTTGATCCTCCCCAAAAACATCCTAACTTCCTTTTGAGTGGTACAAACAGTCATATTCATGATCGCCTCAACTCGATCTAGTGGCACCTTTCTTTTGCCTTTTTCAATTCAGTCGCCCAAATACTGAACTTCGGCCAAACAATACTGTAACTTGCTTGGGGATACCTTGTGTCCATTCTCTGCTAGGTGATTCAGTAAAGCAACAGTATCGATCCTACAAGCATCCTCTGTCTCAGATGCAATCAAAAGGTCATCAATGTACTGCACAAGAACCGAATTCTGTGGCAGTACCAGTCTCTCAAGATTCTTTTTCAAAAGCTGGTTAAAGATCGATGGACTCCCTGTATACCCTTGAGGAATACGACACCATGTTAACACACGGTCTTCCAGACGGAAAGCAAATAAAAATCGGCTCTCCTCGTGCACCGGTATCGAAAAAAATGCCTGACACAAATCAATCACAGTGAACCATTCAGCTTCGGATGGGATCCCGAATAGTATCACTGATGGATTCGGTACCACAGGACAACATGGAACCACAATCGTATTGATCTTACGCAGATCCTGTACGATTCTATAGTTACCACTTGGTTTCTGCAGTCCCATAATTGGTGAGTTACATGGGCTTCTGAAGTAACTCCAAGTACACACAAATAGGTAGGTCAGATGTAGTTTAATGACCATTAGTCCCAACAGCTCCCAGGAAAGTGCAAAACCAGAAATCAGGGAATGTTCCAACATAAACATTCTGTAATCATATGAGAGGATTGACAATATGGGAGCATGCACAATAATAGACATGAAAGATAGATTACTACAATATCCCCCTTCTTTACTAAAAATAAATATTAACAGTTATTCAAAAATAAACTTAAAAACTATATACTAATACATAATAAGCAGAAAAATGAAAAGATAAAAAGAGAACAAAAGAGAACAAAATGAAAAGATAAATAAAAACAAGAAATTCACACAGATCCTACTATCCCTCCTAAGAGTATCATAAAAGGAGAACAAAGAAACAGAACAGA
Source organism: Lissotriton helveticus (assembly GCF_964261635.1). NCBI lineage: Eukaryota > Metazoa > Chordata > Amphibia > Caudata > Salamandridae > Lissotriton > Lissotriton helveticus. Next base: position 503,350,554 of record NC_136062.1, on the reverse strand, counting down.
TCATAAATCCATCCGTCTAGGTTGAATCCGGATTCTATTACTCCTCCTAGGAGGAATATATTTTAGCTTACAATTACTATTTGAATTCTCTTTCTCATCACTTTCATCAATACCTATTTGTGAAATCACCTTCTCAGGCAATTTGTAAATGCGTGAAAGATTCCACCAAATCTTCCCATTGACTCTAACAGCACACCTAGCAACAGCATCAACTTTCACCGGAGAGCTGAATTTAGATAGACCTTTTGGCACGTTATGAATTGATTTAATTTTGACCCAATCACCCACTTTTATTTTAGAAACATAAATCTTAACCTTTTTAAGCGGATTATTGCTCACTACCTCTCCATTTGTTACCTCTCTTACACAATCCGAATCAGACTTAACATCCCATCCTCGTCGCCAATTTGAAGTAACTCCAAGTACACACAAATAGGTAGGTCAGATTTAGTTTAATGACCATTAGTCCCAACAGCTCCCAGGAAACTGCCAAACCAGAATACACAGGGAATGTTCCAACACAAACATTCTGTAACCATAGGAGAGGAATGACAATATGGGAGCATGCACAATAATAGACATGAAAGATAGATTACTACAGCGTGGAGAAGAGTGGCTGAATGGTTAGAGCGGCAGACACTGATGCAGAGGTCTAGCCCGGGACCAGGGTTCAATTCTCCACCTCGTCGGGTCTTGAGCTCAAAAATTCCAATGACCTGATAATTCTCGCCTCGGTGCCTATTCCAATCATGGAGTCCCACTCTGCAACTCTGGGCAATAGCTTGCTTAATCTCCACAACGGCCCCCACAATGCTAAGGATGCCTGGCCTCCACCTTGGGGGTGCCCAGGAGTGGACACCTCACAGGGAAAGCCAGGATGGGTTCCACAGCGGTATTCGTACAAGCGCCTTGAGACCCTTGCGGGTGAGTAGTGCGCTATACAAGTATCAATTTACATTTACAGCTTCCCATTATCTCCTTCAAAATTCCTTGCTCAATCCTAGACTCAATCACTGGCTTGATTTCTGCAACCGTTTCTGGTGACAGATTACACTGGGGTGTTCTCGGAAATTCAGCATTGGGTTTAACTTAAATCTTAACTGGCTCAACTCGCGTGGTCAGTCCTATCTCTTCCCCTGTAAAATCCCATACTTCCAAAGAGACAAAGTCCCTCAGGTCGAGTGGGAGTTCCTCAACTGTCAACATAGGAAATTCGTCCATACACAGATTCTGGTTTACCACCTTAAATGCAGCATCATCATCTCTAGTCTGCACTTCTACTCCCTTGGGCGTGCAATAGATGGTGCAGTTCAATTTACATAAAACATCACGGCCCAACAAACAGACTGGATTTGAGTCACATACCACAAATTGGTGTTGATCGTGAAAGGTTCCTATTCTCACAGATATTGTTTCAGTCAATGGGTTGGTCCTTCTCTCATTCGTCACTCCTATGACTTGAATGGATTGTCCCACAAGGGATACGTTGGGAACTACTGCAGCTCTAACAGTAGAACAGGTAGCACCAGTATCAATCAAAGAGGTGGTAGAATGACCATTAACATCCGCCTCTACATACGGTCCTCTCTGGTCTGCCTCCAAGACTGCTCCAAGTGTACAGTCCTCCTCCCCCCTCAGACACCATCATTGCCACAGGTCTGAGTTGACTTTATCAGAAGTCTCGATCAAAGGCATCTGCTGATGGGTTTGATTTCCCTGCGGAATTCTTGGTGGCTGGGGAACTTGCACCTGCGGACCTATTGCCCCCTTGTACAGACCTGGGTCTCGTCACCGTATTGACAACCTGAGATATCTGCACTACTTCCTCCTCTTGAGTCTGATTAGCCAGATTCAACCTGCACTTGTGCTTCCAATGCCCATTCTTGTGGCAATTATCAGTCGCAGTGGTTTTCTTTAGAGTGACAACATCCATTCCTGTCTTAGGGTCTAAGGGTTTCCCCTTTCCCTGTTTTCTTCCTAACATTCCTCTGCTTGATTGTGACTGATCTTCCTTTTCTGCATTCTGCATTTGGACCAGCATCAGTTCATCCTTGAGCTTCCTAAGCTTCGAGGCCACTTCATCACTACAATACCTGGCGTACCGTAGAATCTCATCCATGGATTTATTTTGCCAGCAGATCAAATGCTGTTGAATCATAAGGCTAACTTCTGGTCTCAATCCTAGAACAAATTTAGAGACGAACTGTCCCATATCCTTTGTGTCAAGAGTATCCAACCAGCTGTACTGCTTGGAGGCTTGCAAGAGCCTCTCATAATAGGCATGTACAGTCTCTTTTGGCCTTTGAACAGTTCTATCTATCTTAACCCAATCAATATCTTGTGGGGAAATCTTGGATTGCAACGATGTAATTACTTGCTCATACTTTTTCATAACCACAGGTGAAGGACCATGTGTGACAGAATCTCGCTCAGGTTCCGAAGACGGCCAATCAACCGCAATTTTGCAAGCTGACCACAAATCACTTGGTACCACAATATCAAAACATGTATTCAGATCTGCCCACAGTACCTTTGAAATTTTGACAAATCGATCAACTTGTTTGTACCACTCAACAGTTTTTCCCTCAGCCGAGGAAAATCATTGGTAAATGCTGCCAAATCACCCCTACTCCAAACCACATGCACGTACCCTCCACTCGGTACCTCTCGCAATGAGTGAGTCTCTACTCCTACGACCCCACCTCCTGGAGGTGGAATTCCTCCTATGCTGTCTTGGCACTCTTCTTCTTTGACCATTTTTCCTCCCATTTGTCAAGCATGCTCCAGGCACGTATCTCTACAATCAACTCTCGTATATGTGTTTACAGACCGATGACCCATTTCTCTTCTAATTACTGATCACTGTCATTTAGCTAGTGATTTCCCTGTAACATCTTTGTTTTGGACAAATCTACATCATACCTCTCTGCCAACTCTGTCAATTTCTCATGTGCTTTCCTTGACTTGTGAGTTACATCCTTTGCCACAAATAGCAATTCATCTGGCTCATAAAGTTCCATCCTTTCTGAAGGCAGATTTCCACAAATAATTTCCTCTACTTCTGCCTTTAACCTCACCACATCAAACACGTTGGCCCTCATAGCAGCTTAATTCATTCCTAGACTTGACACAGTACTCGACTCTTCACTCTCACTACTCTGATCTCCCCGCTGATTCCCTTCCATTATGTTCATAGAGACAGATTGACTCCCCGAAACCCCCTGACCACTCTCACCACCTGATATCCTTCCACTAAGGCCTCTCACTGGGGGTTCCCACATCCTCAAGTCTGCACGCCAATCAGCCAAGGACTCTGTTTTCGCTGCCCTCTGCTCCACATGACCTCTAGAAGAATCTGCAGTGGCTGGCAAGGGTGTACTCGATTCTAAGGGTCTGAAAGGATGACCGCTTCCACCCGCTGTACCATTCCCTCCAGAATCAACACCGTCTCCCATTGCTGATCGTATCAAACTCCCACTTTCTGCTTGATCTGGATCGTACACTGACACTACAGGACCAATGGTGACCGGTACTGTAAGAGCTAGTCTTACTTGTTTTCAACTTTGCGCTAGCTTGGGCTGATTAATATAAGAGTTTACTTTAGAGAACTGAAGTTGGTTAATGCTATTGCTAGAGAGCGTCTAGTCCTTCCATTGTCCTTCTGTGAAATAGTGGTGGATGTATATTAGGTTTACTTAGTATTAGTTCATATTTTTTACGGTCTGTGTGACGCCTCCTCTGTCACTGAGTGCTGCTTACCCCAGTCCTCCATAGAACCTTTTGTAGTTTGTTTAGTGAGTGGTAGGCTTAGCATTGTTTGTCAGTCAGTAGCAGAACAAAATCAGACGCAACCAACCAACAATTTGATGTATGCACAAATTTAAAGCATGTGTCCTCCATCTCATCTATGCATTTTTGAAGGCAAAAATATAATGGAAATGCAGACTTACTGAACAATTGGCCCGTCTAGAATAGGTGGTGTAGGTCAGATGGTACTTTAGGCTTCGTTAGAATTCTGGAATCAGAATGATTATGGAACATTTGATTAGTGTTCAAGTAGACGGCCCGTGAATCCTGCAAGCCTGTAGTCGATCTGATTAGATAGGTCAATTGTATTGCAATTGTTTCCTAAAATGTTTTTTGAGCGTTTTTTTTAAATGATTTTACTTGTTTCACAGCACTCATTACTGTTTGTTTCTTTCAATCTTATTATTTCTTACGTGGTCAGCACCCAGGGGCAAGAAGACCGGGTCAGAGTCGGCGGGACAACCACCGAGGGCCCTGCTTCTGGCCCCAGTAAGTCCTCCAGTGGTTATATTAACAATTATTTTTCCCTAACTTTTACTGCACCTTATTTTTTCCGAACTACTAATAATTACGGTTCCACTTCCATTCCTATTTCAATTTTTTACAAAAGCTTCTTTGACCTTGACTATCTGTTTCCAAATTCTGGTTATCCCTGCCTTTAAGTTCCTTCAGTTCTAACTGCCTCTGCTATGACTCTCTGTACTACTACTACTATTAGTCTGTCTGTAGCTAAGCTTGCCCAGTTGGCCACTCTTTATTTAAGGTTTTCTTTTGAATAAAGCTCAGATAGACCAATAGCTCTAGCCACTGGTTCCACTCCTGTCCTTTGGGTTGTCCTCTTTAATCTCGAGGCTTTGACAAATCCCACCAACAAAATGCCCAACAAGATGTTTGACTAGTATTTTTGTTAGGATAGTAGTACATACTACTACTGTTGTGGGGATTCTGCGCAGCCACACACAGAACTATGCACCAGAAAATAGGATGTTGGTGATGGGAGGTTGGACCTTACTCACACCTCAGTCAGAACTCAGAACCCACAATCCCCTGACCGACTAGCTATAGTGTCTTAGGTCCCGAACCGCCACACGAAGATACTCAATGATTAGCCAACCCAGAACATAACACCCTTTCGCTCACGCATTCATGTAAGTCCACAACACCACACCAAATACCACAGAGTCTATGTGTTAGTTCAAAAGGTTTATTTATTTACATACAAGAAGCTTTGTACGTTGTTCTATGCAATTACTACAGCCAGCTCCAACATGCAAAAATGCATAAGATTAAAACAGTAAACATTTGTTACAGTGCATGATAGAAGACAATAGATCTGTGTGAATTCTGAGAGACACCTCACCGTTGAACATAGAAATACTGGTTACATGCATCATCGTGTAAGCTCTGCAAATCTCTGGTTTACTTTGTAGAAGGGAATCTTCTGCCTATTATGAGAAAAATGGTCCACGTTAGACAGTATAATGCAATTATGCAAGCATTTCGCAATCATGCCAAAAAGTGTAACATATGGCTAAGCAATAGGGACTAACCGAACTCCATAAAAAACAAGTGGATTGTTTTCCGACCTCTTCACTGGTACGCAACACTCATGTGGCCTCAAAGGCATGTTACTGCACAACAAGCTGCGAGGTAACATGCGCAAAAGATTAGACATGAATCTTAAATGGTTACATGGCTCAGGCTAACTTTCCAAAGAGTAGAGTAGGAGTAGAGATGATGACCCTAGGGACCATAACATACTACTAATGTCTGTCTACTGACTCTACTCTAGTACGCAATTTGGACTAGTGATGATGTATGTTGTACTTTTTTTACTGTTTTTTCAATCTTCCTAGAAAACGAATAAAATAGGGGGAGGTGTACAGGCATCTAAAAATGTGTCTTTTTTTCTAGGCGCAATACCAGTACCAACCACCAGTGCCGGCAGGGCCAGCGGCGATGCTGCCATTCCGGAGGGTTCAGGAGATGCAGCACCTGTAGGTGCTCCAGGGTGGGAGCCAGTGGTGGGCGGTGGTACGTTATATTCATTACTTATTGGCATTACTACTAGCTGGAAGGGGAACACTTCACTCACTGTACTGTGAGACTTATGAATTAAGTATGAACTGGAAGTTGTAGTGAACAATATACAACGGTTGAAGAAGAGTAGACACCCTTTACTTAGCATTACCAATGCATTAGCAATAGCATTACCAGCATGAGTTGAGTAACCAATGGCCTCTTCTATCTGACTCCAACTCAGCTGTGAAAGTTTTATGGAGAAGACTATAATTCAGATCAGATGACCTTGATGGATGTGTTGAACAAAAAGGGAATGAAGGATGGAAGGAGGAAGGACGGGCAAGATGTACTAATTATACGACTAGCAGAGAAGGATACTTTGGAAGCAGCATGCAGGTGGCTGATAGGAATCAGCTGCATGGGTTGTTAAAGGATGGGTGGAAGGTAAAAGAAGATGCTGCCTGGGTGGGTGGGCGACACAGTATGGATGGATACTGGATAGCAAGAATCATCAGTGGTGTTTGGGTCAAACAAAAAGCCAAGGCAAGGAAGGAAGGAGTGGACGCATGGGTTTTCGTTGGTGAAACCAGCTAAGGTTTGTTAAGCGATATAAAAAAAGAATGATAGACATTTACTTTTAATGGATGGATGCCTGGATATATTCATAATAGACAGCATAGGTGGAGACTGTCACTGGATGCAGAGTCTTACTTTGAAGAGAACTTGAAAGAAACTGCACCAGAGTAGCAAAGTGGAGGGAATTATATATAAGTAGTATTTTCAGAATACACTTGACTCAGTAGTTTGCAAGCACATCATATATATTATCAAGCGCCTTCCTCTGACTCCGAGGACCACTCCCTACTTATTTTAATTTATTTTCGATTGTGTCAGCCAGCCTGCAAGGGTGACCTATCTGTTGGTTACACAATCAATGAAAAAAGTACCTTATGCAGTAGCGGTTGGTGGTGGGAGTGCTGGTGGGCGGCGATGTGGGGAGGTGGAGGAGCAGGGTGGGGGTAGTAAACTATGGATTATGAATGCAGTGCATGCAACAAAATTTGTTTTATTTATTTATATGTTTACTTACCAGTAATTGTCCGTAATCCATAGTTTACTATCCCCCACCCTGTCCTTTCCTCTCCCCACATCACCACCCGTGAGCACTCCCACTCCCACCATTGACCTTTACTGTACTGACCTTATGTCGTCGTTCCATATATATGCAATGATCATTGGATCAGCTATATAATATTATTCGGCCTTTTTGTAGTAGCCAGGGCAGAGTGAAAGTGAAATTGAGCAATTGCCCTTCATGTAACAGAGAGAGTATGGCCAGTGCCACCTGTAATAGAAAAATACGAGCTTCCCCACCTGCAGACAGTAGTAAATAAAAGTAACGGTAGTCTGCGTCATGCCTCGTATGTTTGTCTTGGGTGCAAGCTTAGCTGACTGAGCTGGCATGCCGGCTACAGCAAGGTTATGTGATTTAGCTAAACTAGAGATAAGAAAAAGACTGGTGTTCTGTGTACTGGAGTCCATGGTATTAGGGCAAATATAATGCCTGAAAAAAACTCCAACAAATGTTAGAGGCCGAGGTAGTGGGAGGATAGATACTTACCAAAAATGTTATGTACTGCGATTGCTAGTGCTGCTGTGCCACTATGTGTTGAATTCATTTTGTGCTACTGTTTTGCTAAGAGTATTGGTTACAATTCTGTTTCTTTCTTTATAGATCTTCCTTCCAATGAAAAACCAACTCAAAGGAGTTGGCAGCCAGGGCCCGACGCGGTAAACTGGAGGCCATCTGTAAGGAATACCGCCGGCTGGTGGCTCAGGCAAAGGAGGAGGAGGTGGAGGAGGCAGCAGCTGCAGCCTCTTCCAATACCCCGGGCCCCAGCCAGACCCCATCTCCAGTGGCACGGCACCGCGGTCTGGCATCCGCCCACCGCCACACATTTACAACACCTGCTGCCCCCCCAGGATGGAAATGTAAGTGCCGGGCCTTTCAACAACAAATTCTTCTCCGGGTGGCATAGCTCGAGGACCAGCTAGAGGAGCGAGTCAAGATAATGGTTGATAAACACCTCAAGCCCGCCAATTGTAGGACCCCGTTCAATTGCCCCTTTTTTATTTCTTTTGTTGGTGGGTAGGAAATGGGTGTTGGGGTTTCTTTTTCTTTGGACTTTCTGGACATTTGGACTTTTTTCGATTTGGACATTGGTTGGGGTTAGGGAGAGGGGTGGGTCAGGTGTGGGATAGTTTATTTTTGTTAGGGAAATACATTTTATTTATAGTTACACATACAATATTAATGTTTTGTGGGTGGTTACTGTTTTTACGAATGTATTTACGTCACATGGTTTCCTTGCTGCTGCAGGGCAGCATCCAGTGTTGGATTTAATCTGCCAATTTTGTAACACGCAAACAGATAGATGCGGTACCCCTCACTGAGTTATATTTGTCCTACTAGTACTGTCAGTCGCTCCTCCTAGTACATTATACCTCACAGCAAACTTATCTTACCTGTGATTGATGATATTAAGATCGGCACAGCAATGGCTCCATGGTTTCCCAAGAGAATTGAGAAGATGCCATGGTTGTGGTTGTAGTAAACACTGGCACTAGCATTTGCAAACAAAAAAAAAGAGACAGTCACTTGACTGAGAGAGACTCTGGGAGTAGTGGATGAAGTAAAGTACAGTACAGGAGAAGACTGCCAAACAAACAATATTGCAAGTGCAACTGCTAAAATAAAAAAATAAAACATAATGGTGGCGGGGACAGCCTAGTACAAGAAGTTAAGAAGTTATAATAAACTGTAGTTGGGTCAAGCTAGTGACTTAACACAATTGTAATTCGTACACTTTACTGCTGTGTGGTAGGATGTTGAATTGGATGATGAATACACAATCAATGACGGCAATTAATTATGATGTATTAGGTGGGTCCCTTTGGAAAAAAAATTGGCTTGTACATACTGGACTGAGAATGGGTGGGCAAGCAGAGAAGATCCTCACCCTGCCTTGAAATTGAATTAGTGTTGCTTTCACCACATCTGCCCCAGCAAGCGTGTGATCAATTGTTGTTGTACATTTAATATAGACACATCACACCTCAATAAAAATCACACAGCCCAGGGGAAGAGGGTTAGGATTTGATGAATGGATGGGAAGGGGGGATCGGGAAAAGGTGTGAGAAATAAAAACAGTATGCATGGACACAACAAAAGTAAAACAGAATCTTTGAAGACGACGAAGATCCACTACCCAATAAATCTATAAAGGGAGAAAAGGAAATGCATGCATGATGAAGATAACTTGATGGTTATTGACTCAATGAGTAATACTTACCTACTAGCTACTACTACACAATTAGAGAGTAGAGGGCAGCAGTATTATATGAAATTTTCCTTGGCTGAATGCCGTCAGAGAGACTGTACTGGGCTTACTTTTAAAGATAGCAAAGAAAATTAAAAAATAGTTGTAGGGATCAATTAGCAAACAAACAATAAAACAACACACAGTTGTAAAGATTGAAGATAAAAAAGGAATCAAATTATTTAAAACACGAATGAGGAATATGATACTAAAGTTACTGTATTATCCAGGTCCAAATGTGTAGTTGTATCTCGTCATTCATCTTGGTCCTCCCTTTCATGGACACTCTGCACATAATTCTTGGGTGCCACTGCCTGCCTGATGCGGATTGGTAAGGTAAGTGTGAGTTGTTGCTCCCAGTATAATAGCACTGGGTAAAGGCTGGCCTGTAAGTGTAGATAGAAAAACAAAAGGCGTATTGCGGTGTAGTCCAAGAAGACAAGACTCTTGAGTGAGAACACTTTCAGACTGAGGCGGCTTCGATACATCATGTCTACTCTACTATTTACACAGCATTAAGCTACAATAACAACAGGACAGGAGCCAGCACAGAACAGGCTCACGGCACCGGGCCAGCCCATGACCCAACCTCCATTTACCTTAAATTTTGACAGAGCCCGAAAAAGGCATATACAGCAACCTTGCATTTTCCAAATCAAGTGACTAAATCAATGCACCACAGTCAGTCATACCACTAACCGACTACATGGACATGCAGCCTAGGTCTGCTATGGTTCTTGTTAAATTGTCGTGTTTACCTCTTTTGCCAGCGCATGAAATGCAGTTATTCCATCAATCATCTCCGATCCAACTGACTGACTGCGTATAAAGATAGTATGGTCATCATCATCATGGTGTGGTACGTGTACGTGTTGTACAACATCAACTCAGTCTGTAGTGAGTGACTCCGATTAAGTCCAGACTGCACCTGCAGTAGTAGGAGTACAAATAATGTGGTTGTTAAACAACAAGGAAACATTGACTGTCTTTTGAGTCACTTTTACTTTCTAGATTAACTAGTATAGTTTGACTTCATGCATATTCGCTCAGAGTCAGCAAGCATCCAATGCAATGCATGACATCATTCATTTATCATACCTGTCTTGCTCTTCTCTTTGGCTGTCAGATCAGATGCTGAGCCTTCTGACAGTGATTATTTTACTTTTGGATGCCTGCTCAAGTTCTGACAGTGAAGATTTGTGGATGCCTGCAGACAGTGGCGGTAGCCTTAGGACAGTGATGAGTTTCGGACTTTCGGTTTGGGAAGTACAAAACAGAAGAAAGCTATAGTAGTCACACATACGTTTCACTTTTTATGGAGGGACTGTTAGAGGCAACATTTAATGTACTATTCTCCATCTCCATCCAATGTCTGGCTTGATGGAAATGTATTTAGGGCGAGTCAGGAATATGGAGCAGGACTCTGAGGAGTGGAGTGGACAGTTACATGCACAGACGTGCAACTCCAATAGGTAAATAAAAATAGGAGATGGTGGTGATGGATTTGTTGTGATTTGATTTGAACCAGAAAGACAGATACACACACAAATAAAGGAAGGAAGAAAGTAACAATTTGAAAGCCTAGTTGTCAGGTAAGAGGAGCTCGTCCTCAAACTGTGGTGGATCGCACAGAAGTAGGTCATGTAACACACTACTTATCTCTTCGCAGTCGCTCTCCTCTTCCTCCTGCTGTGATTCACGTATTTTGTACTCCGGTGGTATGAAGTGCTGATTCATTTTTATCATGGTTAACCTCTCCATGCTTCTGGGCAAGAGACTTGTCCTATTCACAGTTACAATGGCACCAGCAGCACTGAAAACATGTTCAGAAGAGACACTTGTGACAGGGCAAGCCAGATACTTTATCGCCAGCCTGCTGAGCACTGGCCATTGGCTTCTTTTCCCATACCAATACGCGAATGGACTTTGCTTCATGAAGACCTCTGTTGTGTCATCCAGATAGGCCTGGAGCATCTGCTCAATGTTCAGGGGTGTTCCGATTTGCTTGGCCTCTTTTGACTTTGCATCAACAATGGACTTTCCCATCCCTCTCCCTAGAAACCAATCAGTTATCAATTGGTTTGATGTTGCTGGTGATGATCCTGTCGGCATGTTCGGCATCGCGAACTGTACAAAAAGTCGTTATCGAGTGCGCGAACACGCAGATTGAGCGCGCGAAGAAGACAAAAACTGTAAGTCCGCGTTGTCGCGCTGTGCAGAGTTACCAAAACTACGCAAGCTTAACTCCTAGGGTTGCCTACAGGCAGAAAAGCCCTATTTATTTAACACACATCCAACAATGGAAATTCCATCACAGAAACCACATTATGCAATTCAATCCAAAGCCATCCACACCATACATGATGTTAAAAATTCAACGGACAACACAAAAACAGTTGTTTAACTGTCATGCACCCATGAGTCTGATGGTGAGTAGTACCTCTGGGCCTATTGGCAGAGTAGGCCACAAGCTTGGAGGCCAATGACAAAGCACAGTGGCTGGTCCCACAAAATGGCCGCCCCCACTTGGCCAGGCCACCCACAATAAAAACAAGAAAGTACATACAATGAACTCAAGCAGGTCTATATCACTATATGAACTCCTAGGGTTACCTATTGGCTGAAAATCTCTTATTTAATTAACACACAACCAAAAACTGAAATTCTACTCCAAAAACCACATTTTGCAATTCAATCCAATGCCATCCATGATGGTGAAACTTGAAATTCAACAGACACCACAGAAACATGGTTGGCCTACTGGCTGAAATTTCAAAGAAATGCAACTTTGCCCCTACTGAAAGTACAGGCCACCCACAGCAATAATGTTTATGAAAAGCCCAGAAAACTGTAGGTAAAAAAAAAGCCCCAATCAATCAAACATGTACACCAATTCTACAACTTCTATATAAATAAAAATGTAACTGTTCGTTCGTTCAAAATCTCAAATCTCCGAAAGTTCTTCACTGATTGCTTTTAAATTTTGACACAACGTTGCATGTCGAATACGCGCGTGTTTTTAATGAAAAGCATCTATATATAAATACTAATGTAACTGTTCGTTTGTTCAAAATCTCAAATCTCTGAAAGTTCTTCACCGATTGCTTTGAAATTTTGACACAATGTTGCATTCGAATACGCAGGTGTTTTTATTTACAGAACGTTGGATTCGAATGCGCGCATGTTGAATACGCGCGTGTTTTTAATGGAAAGCACAAACAGACACATAAAAGTGTCATTGTGCGTTTGATTAAAATCTTAAATCCACGAAAGTTCTTCACTGATTGATTTGAAATTTTGACACAACGTTGAATTCGAATAAGCGCATGGTTATATATACACAACGTTGGATTAAAAAACGCGCGCGTCAAATATGCGCGTGTTTTTAATCTAAAGGACAAACAGACCCTATCGATTGGGTTGCTGCGCAACAACTACAATAGTCGCATAGAGACAATAGTCTACAGATATTAGGATGGACAGTTGGTGTCAGGATGGCAGACCGGGAAGTGGGTGGAGGGAGAGGGGAGGAGTTGGTTTACTTTGCAACATTAGCGTGTGTTTATATATACACAACCTTGGTTTTGATTACGTGCATGTCCAATACGCGCATGTTTTTAATCGAAAGGCCAAACAGACCCTACCCATTTGGTTGCTGCGCAACAAATACAAGGGACGCATATAGACAATAGTCTACATATATTAGGATGGACTGTTGGTGTCCAGATGGCAGACCGGGAAGTGGGTGGAGGGAGGGGGGACGATTTGGTTCACTTTGCAACCTGAACAGACCCTATTGATTTGGTTGCTGCGCAACAATTACAACGGACGCATATAGACAATAGTCTACATATATTAGGATTGACAGTTGGTGTCAGGATGGCAGACCAGGAAGTGGGTGGAGGGAGGGGGGAGGAATTGGTTCACTTTGCAACATTAAGAAAGGACGCATAGAGACAATAGTCTAAATAGATTAGGATGGACAGTTGGCGTCAGGATGGCAGACCGGGAAGTGGGTGGAGGGAAGGTGGAGGAGTTGGTTCACTTTGCAACATTAGCGCGTCCGACCGGGAAGTGTGTGGAGGGAGGGGGGAGGAGTTGGTTCACTTGGCAACATTAAGAAAGGACGCATAGAGACAATAGTCTACATATATTAGGATGGACAGTTGGTGTCAGGATGGCGGACCGTATATTGAGTTGAGGGAGGGGGAAGTAGTTGGTTCACTTTGCAACATTTGCGCGTGTTTATATATACACAACGTTGGATTCGAATACGTGTGTGTCGAATACGGCGTGTTTTAATCGAAATGCCGAATAGACCCTATCGATTTGGTTGCTGCGCAACAAATACAAGGGACGCATATAGACAATAGTCTACATATATTAGGATGGACAATTGGTGTCAGGATGGCAGACCGGGAAGTGGGTGGAGGGAGGGGGAGGAGTTGGTTCACTTTGCAACTCGAACAAACCCTATCGATTTGGTTGCTGCGCAACAAATACAAGGGACGCATATAGACAATAGTCTACATATATTAGGATGGACAAAAACATATTGTATACCCACAAGCATTGTGAAATTAAAAATATCAGAAACGTGCGTTTACTCTTTTCTTTCTCTTCAATTTAACCAGACTGAGCCACAGCAATGCTTGGCCGGGTACAGCTAGTGTAAAATAAAATCTCAATTCCAAAAGTCCTCAATAAATCCAATCCAATGATATGATGCAGCAGACACACAAAAAAAGTGATCCTTCCAGCTCCAAAATCCAAATGAAAGTGAACAGCACACGGACAAAGCACTGGGAGGAGCCTGATGGACAGGAACAGGAAGTTGGAAACTCAGGGGCACTTCCTTCCTCTTGAAAAAAAAAGTAGAATTAAAAAGAGGACTCCTTGCACAAAAGACTACAGCCAACTCACAATCTGAGGATTTTTTTCTGAGTAAAATGATCATTTTCGAGAAGGTTTTATCATGCTAGAGAGATATTCTTTGCCAGATTGTAGTTTCTGCAAGTTCGGGAACGTGATCTTACCAAAACTGCTGCCGTAAGGAGATAGCGCATCTGAATGACGTGTTCGCGCATCCGAATGACGTGTTCTCGCAGTCTCGCAGGATCATGCAGGCGGATTCCAAACATCATGGCGCACGCGACCTGGATGGAAAATCAAGTCAGCGAATGCAAAATCACGGTAAGACGTTAGAATGCATATTGACGCTACACTGTAGATTGCGTAGTATTTAGCAACTTCGTGCTCTACGCGAACCGCGAAGTTCTCGAAACTCTGCAAACTCCGCGAGCGGAGCGCAGTTCACCACCCAGGCTTAGACGGCATGTATGTTGGTCTGTGTGTCTGTGTATGTAGGTGACTGCATGTGTGTTGGTCTGTGTATCTGTGTGTGTAGGTGACTGCATGTGTGTTGGTCTGTGAGCCAGTGTGTGTAGGTGACTGCCTGTGTGTTGGTCTGTGTATCTGCGTGTGTTGGTGACTGCATGTGTGTTGGTCTGTGTATCTGTGTGTGTAGGTAACTGCCTGTGTGTTGGTCTGTGAGCCTGTGTGTGTAGGTGACTGCCTGTGTGTTGGTCTGTGGGCCTGTGTGTGTTGGTGACTGCATGTGTGTTTTCGTCTGTGCGACTGTGTGTGTAGGTGACTGCATGTGTGTTGGTCTGTGTGTCTCAATCAATCAATCATTTGTAAAGTGCACCACATACCCACGAGGGTCTCAAGTGACTGGGGGGACTCTACTGATCGAACAGCCAGGTCTTGAGTATCCTCCTGGAGGTCAGCAGGTCTTTGGTCTGTCGTAGGCTTAGTGGGAGGGTGTTCCATATCTTGGAGGTTCGGTGGGAGAAGGACCTCCCGTCCGTGGTTGTCCTTCGGATGCGTGGGACGGTGGCGAGTGAGAGGTCGGCGGAGCGGAGCTGACGGTTGGGGAAGTAGAAGTAGAGCCGTCTGTTGAGCTAGGTACTGTGGAGTGCTTTGTGTTCGTGGATGAGGAGCTTGAAGGATATCCTCTTGTTGACGGGGAGCCAGTGCAGGTTTCTCAAGTGGGGGGTGATGTGGCCGTGTTGTGGTACGTCGAGGATCAGTCGTGCTGAGGCGTTTTGGATGTGTTTTAGTCATTTGATGAGCTTGGTCGGGGCTCCCGCATAGAAGGCATTTCCGAAGTCGAGTCTGCTGCTGAGGAGGGCCTGGGTGACTGTCTTTCTTGTATCTGTCGGGATCCATCTGTAGATCTTGCGGAGCATGCAGAGGGTGTTGAAGCAGGAGGAAGAGACGGCATTGACTTATATGGTCATTGAGAGCGTTGAGTTCAGGATGATTCCTAGGTTGCGTGCGTGGTCGGTGGGTGTCGGGGCTGCCCCCAGTCCCGTCGGCCACCAGGAGTCGTCCCAGGCTGAAGGATTGGTAACGAGGATGAGGACCTCCATCTTGTCCGAGTTCAGCTTCAGATGGCTGATCTTCATCAAGTCGGCGATGGCCTTCATTCCTTCATGGAGGTTGGCTTTGGCGGTGATGGGGTCCTTGTTGAGGAAGAGGAGCAGTTGAGTGTCATCGGTGAAGGAGATTAAGTTGAGGTTGTGCTGTTGGGCGAAATGTGCGAGCGGGGCCATGTAAATGTTGAACAGTGTTGGGCTGAAGGAGGATCTCTGGGGTACGCCGAAGATGATCTTGGAGGCTTTGGAACGGAATGGGGGAAGGGGGACGCTCTGGGTTCTGCCGACGAGGAAGGAGGTGGTCCATTCCAGAGCCTTGTCTCTAGACTCTGCGGCATGGAGGCGTGCGCATAGTGTATGGTGGCAGACGGTGTCGAAGGCGGCGGAGAGGTCTAGGAGGATGACTGCTGCGGTCTCATCGTTGTCCAGCTGGGTCCTGATGTCGTTCGTGGTGGCGATGAGGGCAGTCTTGTGCTGTGGTTGCTGCAGAACACTGACTAGGAAGGGTCCAGGATTCTGTTTTCTTCGAGGTTTCGGGTTAGCTGTCTGTTGACAATTTTCTCGATGACCTTGGCCGGGAAGGGGAGCAGAGAGATGGGCCGGAAGTTCTTGAGGTCTCTTGGGATCTGCCTTAGGTTTTTTGAGTAGGGCGTTTATCTCGGTGTGTTTTCAGCTCTCTGGGAAGGTCGCGGTCTCCAGGGAAAGATTGATGACATTGCACAGGTGGGGCGCGATGGAGCTGCTTGCTTTGTTGAAGACGTGGTGTGGGAATGGGTTTGACGGAGAGCCGGAGTGGATTGTGTTCATGGTCTTGATGATGTCATCGACGCTCACGCTGGCCCAGGCTAGCAGGCGGTCGTGGTAGATGGTGTGCGGAGGGTCTGTTGTGTTGCTGTCTTTTGGGGCTGTCTGGGTGTTGAAGCTGTCATGGATGTCTGCTATCTTGCGGTGGAAGAAGGTGGCGAGGGAGTCGCACAGGGCTTGCGACGGCGGGATGTAGTTGTTGTTGGAGCTGGGGTTGGAGAGTTCCTTCACGATGTTGAAGAGCTCCTTGCTATTGCTATTGTGTGCGTTATTTTCTAGGTGGTCTTTGAAGGAGGTCCTCTTGGCCGCTCTGATGAGGTGGTGGTGGTTGCGGATGGCGTCCTTGTGTTCTGCATGGGTGTCCGGAGTTTGTTCACTGTGCCATTCCTTCTCTAGTTTCTAACAGGTTTGCTTGGAAGCAAGTAGTTCTGGGGTGAACCAGCTGGCCCTCTTGCTGGTGTCTCTGTGGGTTTTTTTTTCAGCGGGCGAGGGTGTTGGCGCAGTCCTCGATCCAGCATCTGAGGCTGTGGGCAGCGTGGTCGGTGTTGGAGCGTTCGGTGGGTGGGCTGAGAGCAAGGTTTGCATATAATTGGTGTTCTGTGATTTTGCTCCAGCAGCGGTGGGGGATCTGTTGGGTGCGGTGGTGTGTGCTGGGTTTCTGGAAGGCGCAGTGGATGCAGCGGTGGTCGGTCCAGAGGAGTTCGGTGGTGTGGCTGACGGAGACATGCAGGCTTGAGGAGAAGACGGGGTCGAGCGCGTGGCCGGCGGAGTGGGTGGGCGTTGTGACGAGTTGCTTCAGTCCAAGGTTGTTGAGGTTATTGATCACTCGGTGACAGCCGATTTTCGGGCTGAATACCGATCTCTCACCTGTAAGCTGTGAAAAATACGGCGGACATCTTGGGTAGGGGCGTGAGCCTAACAGCGCTCTAGCCACCACTATATAAGGAAACGTACATTCTCCGCGATAGCGGACGCGAATTGTGGACGCGCCTGCACCAGCGCCGGAGTCACGCCTGAGTCAGCCCGTCTGCGCCCGTCCGCGCCTCGGACGCGCCCAGAGGCCATGACACCTACTCTCCAACCGACTTTACCGGTAGGTGACAGTAACCAGACAATTAGTACCTCTACTATCACTCCTTATATAAAATATAGCTCAGAACAACTCCTAGCGTTAAGAACGCTTAGACTACCGGACTGCTGCCCATTAGACTTATATAGACACCATAACATCTGTCACGGCTGTTCACTGACAACGAATGCCACTAAAATCAAAAGGCTTGAGACCCAAACCAATGCTACATGTGCGACATCGAACTCTAAAGTATTTACCTTCTTTAGTCTGAACTGTCGCTCTCTGCCAAGACATAAAACAGAAATTTTTAATTTTATACTGGATGAAGCCCCTGATGCATTGTTCATCACTGAAACCTGGCTTCCTGCAAGCTCCGGACCAGATGTGGCCATGGCCCTCCCTGACTCATACGCAATTATACGCCTTGACAGAATTAAAAAAACTGGAGGAGGCATAGCTGTTATTTTAAAAAAAGTATATACTTGTGAGTTTACAAATCTTCTATGTCCAGGGTGTGAAGGCGCCACTTTCAAAATCATACTCTCACCCAACTTTACCTTTTCCGGCGCACTCATATATCGTCCACCTGGTGTTGCTTCAAACTGGCTAAACAATATTTCAGAACTTCTAGGCCCGTTCATTATGAATACTACCAATTTTACAGTGATTGGTGATCTGAATCTTCACCTGGACAATGAACATTGCTCTAAAGCTACGGAACTTATCGATGACTTCTTATCCCTCAATTTGATTATCAAAAATTCTGGTCCTACCCATACTGCTGGTCATCTACTTGACCCAATCTTTTCTAATATTTTGAATTTAAACACCTTCCCAGCTTTACCTATTCCCTGGTCCGACCATTTTCCCATCAAATTTTCCTTTCAAACGCCTTCAACTAATATCCCTCCTATGGCGATGCCCGTCATGGTGAGAAAATGGAAAAAGCTAGATATTAACATTCTTAATACCCTGCTAGAAGATACAATACCATGTACCATCTCCGGAGTACAAAATCTATCCATCTCTGTTCAATCATGGCTCCTAACAGCCATCGACTCCTGTCTCCCTCAGACTAAGTTAAAAGGCATTTATCAACGTCCTCCCGCTCCGTGGTTCAATGATTCTTTAAAACATGAAAAAACCAAATGTAAGAACGCTGAACGTCAATGGAGAAAGTCCTACTCCTCGGAAGCTAAAAATGAATACAAAAATCAACTAAATCAATATCAAAAGCTGTGCAGCAAAGCAAAAGCCAACTTTGTCTGCTTAAAAATTACTGCAGCTTTAAATCAAGCTAAAACACTCTTCAAAACAGTCAAAGAGCTAGCTGGCTCTAACACCTCACCTTCCCCTCCTGATATAAATAAAACTCAATGCAATAAACTTGCCGCTTTCTTTGTCGACAAAGTTGATAGAATCTATCAAGCCATCCAACCTAATCAGGACAATTATGAGGAAAATCACCATGACAGTAGTGATGTTAATAGATCAGACAGTGAAGAGGCCAATACCGCCATCCCCTCTGATACTACCACCTCCCCTTCTTTGAGTGCTTGGCCTACACTCAACGTTGACACTGTCATCGAACTTCTAAACACCATTAAATCAGGTTCGCCAAAAGACCCTCTACCCTGCTCAATCCTAAAACTACTTAGCAGGAAAGCCTTATCTACCATCACAGACCTTCTAAATAAATCCTTGCTAGAAGAATGTGTTCCACAGGAGTGGAAGCATGCCATGATCCATCCCCTTCTAAAAAAAGCTAATGCTGACCCGAAGGTACCTGCAAACTTCCGACCAATATCTCTCCTGCCTATTTTTGCCAAAATTCTAGAGAAACACGTCCACCGCTGTCTCTCACATTATATAACGACACATGACCTGTTACCTCCCCATCAATCTGGCTTTCGAGCAGGTTTTTCGACAGAAACCACTCTCTTAGGTGTCACTGAAAATATTCGTCAAATGATAGACAAGGGTGAAACAGTGGCACTGGTGCTTTTAGACCTCAGTGCCGCATTTGACACTGTATCACATGCGGTACTAATAAAAACCCTTCGTCTAATGGGTATCTGTGGCCCTGCTTTGAATTGGATCACATCCCTACTTGAAAATAGTACTTTTCAAATTTTTTCGAACTCTTCGTACTCTGATACCTTTACTTTTAAACATGGCGTCCCTCAGGGCTCAATTTTAAGCCCATTACTTTTTAATTTATATATGAGCCCTCTTGCACAAATTGCTAAAGACTCTGGATTGATAATGTTTTCATATGCTGATGATTCTCAGCTTCTCTTTTCCCTTCCACCAACAGACAATAATGATCCTTCTATTTTGAGAACAGGGCCTACAGAAATTGCTGGATGGATGAAAAATAACCTCTTAAAATTAAACAGTGAAAAAACTGAACTCATAATCCTAGGAAAAAATAAAGAACTATGGGGACCCCAACACTGGCCCCCAGAAATGGGCTCTCCTCCTATTCCAACTAACCAGGCTCGTAACCTTGGCTTTGTGGTTGATGACACTCTTAGTATGCACCAGCAGGCCATAAAAACATCAGCCACCTGTTTTGTCATCCTGAAGTGGCTAAAGAAAATATGCTGGATGCTACCAGCTCACACTAAAAGAACTGTCATCAACGCCCTTATAACATCTCGATTGGATTATGCCAATGTATTATATTTAGGGGCCAACAAAGCCACAGTCCGTAAACTACAAACTGTGCAGAATGCTGCTGCAAGACTGTTAGGTAAAATCCCTATTCATGCACCCACCACCAAACTCATACGAGAATTACATTGGTTAAAAATTGAGAGCAGAATTAAGTTCAAATCATTATGCTTCATGCATAAAATCTCAGCAAACAAAGCTCCTAAATATCTGCTAAATCTGGTGCAACGTTACCACCCACCCAGAACGCTGAGATCTGCAACAGCGAATAAATTTGCTGTGCCTAAAATAAGATTGTCACGCATGGGAGGCAGATCCTTTGCCTATCTTGGTCCCTCCCTGTGGAACTCCATGCCACAAGTTCTGCGTTCAGAGGTTAACTACACCAGTTTTAGGAAAGCCATAAAAACCTGGCTGTTTAACATCTAAGTCAGCTGTCCAAACTCACTTTACTGAATCACAAGCGCCGGGAAACCCTTTGTTGGGTAGCTGTTTGCGCTATATAAATTAAATAAATAAATAAAATAAAATAAATAAATTGATCAGGGTTGTGGAGTTGGTGTTGTTGTTGTTCTCAAGGTGAAAGTTCAGGTCTCTGAGGAGGATGTAGTCGGTGAAGGTCAGGGCGTGTGTGCTGATGAAGTCGGCGATGGAGTCGCTGAACTGAGGACAGGGTCTGGGGGATCAGTAGATGAGGGTGCCTCTGAGGGTAGAGTTAGGATCTGTGTGGATCTGGAAGTGCATGTGTGCAGCAGTGCTGAGCGCGTCGTCAGTGCTAGTCGAGACCCTGATGCTGTTCTTGTGGACAATGGCGATTCCTCCTCCGACTCCGTTGGTGCGGAGTCTGGGATGGCTATGGCGATGGCGATGTCGGGTGCGGAAGAGTTGTCCAACCAGGTCTCTGTCAGGAAGGCGACGTCTGGGGATGTTGTGTCGAGCAGGTCACAGAGCTCGACGGCATGTTTGCGTGCGGAGCGGGTGTTCAGTAGTATGCATCGGAGGTAGTTGGGGTATTTCTTGACGGGTGGTTCGTCGGCTCTGAGGCTGGTGTAGCTGCAGTTCCGGCAGGTGAAGGGACCGTGTGTATGTTTCGGGGCAGCCTTGAAGCAGGTGTGGGTCCATCCAGAGTTGAGAGCATGCAGAGTGCTGGCGTCGTAGTGGCGATGTCATCTTGGCGGGTGCGGGCCCAGGGGTTCTGGCACTGGGCGCGGTCCAGGCACAGATGGGCACAGACGGGCTTGCCTTAGGTGTGCCTTCGGCTCGCTAGCGGCGCGGTCCCGCACTGGCTGGCATATATGGGGAGGTGGGAGGGAGGAGCAGCTGGGAGGCGGGGGCAGCAAATGGGCAGTGGGCAGTCAGGGGAGCAGGGCCGCAGGGGACGCAATAGCGGGGGAGGTGAGGGATGATGAAGGGAACAGAAGGCAAAAGAGCACAAAAAACGAGGGAAAACCAGTGGCACAGAAGGCAAAAAGGGCACAAAATCGAGGTAAAACGAGTGGCACAGAAGGCAAGAGGGCACAGAAATACAGGATAAAATCAAGTGGCACAGAATGCAAGAGGGCACAGAGATACAGGGAAAATGAGTGGCACAGAAGGCAAACAGGGCACAATAATACAGGGGCAGCTGAGAAACAGAAGGCAAAAACAGGCAGAGAGGCATAGGGGCAGTGAGGGGTACAGAAGGAAAAACCGGGCAGAGACAAGGGGGCAGCGAGGAGTGCAGAAGGAAAAACCAGGCAGAGACACGGGGGCAGCGAGGGGAACTGAAGGAAAACTGGGCAGAGAGACATGGGGACAGCGAGGGGAACGGAGGGAAGAATACGGGCACGGACCACGAACAGGCAGCGGGGGAGGACAGAGAGCAGCGCAGCAAACAGCAGTCACAGGCAGAACAATGACAATACAGGCAATACAATAAAACAATAAAGCAGAAGATGAACAAACCTACGGCCTACCACTGGCCACCAGGGATGAGGTGCAGGTGGTAGCCTGCGGGTGGTGGAGGGCCTCGAACTTCCTCCGCAGCCACTGCAGCTGGGGCAGGGACACACAGGTGGTGCTGTGCGGAGGGGGAGTGACCTACCTGGTGGGGTCAAGGGGCGCTGTGTGTGTAGGTGACTGCATGTGTGTTGGTCTGTGTGCCTGTGTGTGTCGGTGACTGCATGTGTGCTGGTCTGTATGCCTGGGTGTGTAGGTGACGGCATGTGTGTTGGTCTGTGTGCCTGGGTGTGTAGGTGACTGCCTGTGCGTTGGTCTGTGTGCCTGTGTGTGTAGGTGACTGCCTGTGTGTTGGTCTGAGTGTCTGTGTATGTAGGTGACTGTATGTGTGTTGGTGTGTGTGACTGTGTGTGTAAGTGACTGCATGTGTGTTGGTCTGTGTGACTGTGTGTATTGGTGACTGCATGTGCGTTGGTATGTATGCCTGGGTGTGTAGGTGATGGCATGTGTGTTGGTCTGTGTGCCTGGGTGTGTAGGTGACTGCCTTTGTGTTGGTCTGTGTGCCTGTGTGTGTAGGTGACTGCCTGTCTGTTGGTCTGAGAGTCTGTGTGCGTAGGTGACTGCATGTGTGTTGGACTGTTGGACTGTGTGTGTAGGTGACTGCCTGTGTGTTGGTCTGTGTGACTGTGTGTGTAAGTGGCTGCATGTGTGTTGGTCTGTGTGACTGTGTGCATAGGTGACTGCATGTGTGTTGGTGTGTGTGACTGTGTGTGTATGTGACTGCATGTGTGTTGGTCTGTGTGACAGTGTGTGTAGGTGACTGCCTGTGTGTTGGTCTGAGTGTCTGTCTGTGTAGGTGACTGAATGTGTGTTGGTTTGTGTGACTGTGCGTGTAGGTGACTGCATGTGTGATGGTCTGTGTGACTGTGTGCGTAGGTGACTGCATGTGTGTTGGTCTGAGTGTCTGTGTGTGTTGGTGACTGCTTGTGTGTTGGTCTGTGTGACTGTGTGCGTAGGTGACTGCATGTGTGTTGGTCTGTGTGTCTGTGTGTGTAGTTGACTGCATGTGTGTTGTCTGTGTGTCTGTGTGTGTAGTTGACTGCATGTGTGTTGGTCTGTGTGCAGGTCTGTGTGCATGGGTGACTGTGTGTGTCGGCGACTGCATGTGTGTGCCTGTGTGACTGTTTGCATAGGTGACTACATGTGTGTTGGTCTGTGTGCCTGTGTGTGTAGGTGACTGAATGTGTGTTGGTCTGAGTGTCTGTGTGTGTAGGTGACTGCATGTGTGTTGGTCTGTGTGCATGGGTGCCTGTGTGTGTTGGTGACTGCATGTGTGTTGGTCTGTGTGACTGTGTGCAAAGGTGACTGCATGTCTGTGTGTCTGTGTGTGTAGGTGACTGCATGTGTGTTGGTCTGTGTATCTGTGTGTGTAGGTGACTGCATGTTTGTTGGTCTGGGTGTTTGTGTGTGTAGGTGACTGCATATGTGTTGATCTGTGTGTGTGTGTGTGTAGGTGACTGCATGTGTGTTGGTCTGTGTGTCTGTGTGTGTAGGTGACAGCATGTGTGTTGGTCAGTGTGCATGGGTGACTGTGTGTGTCGGTGACTGCATGTGTGTGCCTGTGTGACTGTTTGCATAGGTGACTGCATGTGTGTTGGTCTGTGTGACTGTGTGCATAGGTAACTGCATGTCTGTGTGTCTGTGTGCGTAAGTGACTGCATGTGTGTTGGTCTGTGTGCCTGGGTGTGAAGGTGACTGCATGTGTGTTGGTCTTAAGTATGGGCAAATTTTGCGGATTCGCGGTCCGCGAATTCACACAATATGGCAAAAAAATCGGCGAGTTCGCGGATTTCCACGCGAAATCGCGTATTTTTTTGCCATTTGCACAAATAATGTGACACGTGTGTCTGTAACTTTGCCACCGCGCCGAAAGGCGCCGAGGTCCCTCGAGTGAGCTGTCCATCATAGTGAGGAAAGGGCGGGAAGACGTTTCATACCGCTGGTGTGTGGTGGGCGGGGTCAAACTTGCGGGGCTTCTATGCGAGTTCACATGCCTCTTGTAAAGCGTCAGAGAGCGAGCAGAGCAGCAGATGAGGAGAAAGCAGCCTCCTGGTCACAGGAACTACAGGGGGATGGCGCTCAAGAAACTCAGGGATGCAGAGACCACCTGTAGGGGGGTGCCCAGCACCTCACGACCAATCCGGCTGCAGGTCGACCTTGGATGTGTACAGCAGCTAAGAAAGAGGCTTAGTGAAGGACGACCAGTGGGGGGAGGAGGTGAGGGGGGTTGTAGAGTAGGTAACCTCTGCCTCTCAAACAGTGAGGTGCCTATATCACCCATGGGGGGCAGGGTTGTCGGCTAATGCACAATTCAAGGACTGGCCTACACACGCGTGGATGTGCGCACATCATGCAACAAGAGGCACGCGCCAGTCAAACCACCGAGCGAGTGATGAACTGAGGTGGCCTTCATTCATTTCTCTTGGGGGGCATCACGGCCCGCTCAAGGGGCGCATGTGAGCACCAGGAGACATGCCTGCTGATAGAGGAAAACACAGGGAGGGCAAGGGGTGAGGGCACAAGAGCTCCTAGAGCGCAAACCAGTGCTGGGTCCACCCCACCAGTTAATCAGATTATGTACCACCTGTTCCAATCATGCCACCTGCCACCCCCACAGCGCCCCTGTTCCTGAGCCACCCGGCAGCACCCCTGCAGACCCATAAACTGTATCCTCAACTCTGACCGCCCCCCTCCTTCGACTGCCTCACCTGCAGATCACTGCTCCCGCCTTGGCCCGCAAGAGCCGACATGTCACCACTGCATCGCTCGCCTGTGCCCCAGCCTGCAGTCAACCCTACCTGCTTCCCTAGGCCTGTCATCTAAGTGCACTTATCATACACTAGTGCCCCCTCCCCCTCTCTGGTACTTCTGTTTACCCACCCTCCTCTTCTCTGTGCCACCATCATGTTTTCATGCTGTTTAACTTCATCCTGATGTTAATTGAAGCATACAATGCCTTTTTTTATTGCGGTGGCTCGTAATTTAGAGCCGATTAGGTAACTATTTTGGAAAACCCAGTTTCAACCCGGGTGTGCAGACAAAAGCAATTTGCATACGTAAATTTTCAATGCCCGTTTTCATATTGTGCTTGTCTTGCACTTGCTTTCCCTTTTCAAACAGGGTCTGCCTCACCACCCGGGAGTCTGCTTCCCCCACCACCCGTGAGTCTGCTTCCCCCCTACCACCTGTGACTCTGCTCCCCCCCTACCACCCATGAGTCTGCCTTCCCCCCGTGAGGCTGCCTCACCACCGCTCCTCCCTTACAGCCCGTGAGTCTGCCTCGACTCGACCCTGTGAATCTGCCCCTGTGAATCAGTCTTAACCTTATACTGCCCGTGAGCCAGCCTTTCCTTACAATAATGCAAAGACCTCCCTGGATTACAGCTTGTTTTTGATGGCAAATATGGGGGTAAAGGACACTTGCCCAGCCTCGACCTTGCTTACTAATTTTTAGGGCTGATTATACGCTACTGAATTTGAGCTTCAACTCGGGCACCTGCTTTATTTATATCTGTAAGTGCTTCCTGTTGAGGTTTAATTTTTGTGACAGGAGCATCGTGCCAGAATGAATCCTGCATATTTGTCCACGAAGATGCCACCGTTTTGTGCAATACCTCTACTCAACTGGAGTACTTTCTACTGGCTAATCAGTAAGTGCTACCTCGTTGGGTAAATGTATAGTGTTTTTCCTACACTGCAGCTGCATAAAGGGCCAGAAGAATTGCCTCCAGTGACCGTGTGTGCCTGTAACTTTGGTCCCTTGAGTGAGCTGGCCATCAAAAAACAAAAAAATCCGCCCGCGAGCGAATTTGCGAATTTTTTGGCAATTTTGTGGAATTCGCGGATCACGAAATTGCCAAAAATCGCCTAATTTCGCGAGTGGAACGGATTTGTGGCCCATGCTTAGTTGGTCTGTGTGCTTGGGTGTGTAGGTGACTGCATGTGTATTGGTCTGAGTGTCTGTGTGTGTAGGTAAATTCATGTGTGTTGGTCTGTGCACCTGGTTGTGAAGGTGACTGCAGATGTGTTGGTCTGTGTGCTTTGGTGTGTAGGTGACTGCATGTGTGTTGTTTGAGTGTCTGTGTGTGTCGGTGACTGCATGTGTTTTGGTCTGTGTGACTGTGTGTATCGGTGACTGCATGTGCGTTGGTCTGTATGCCTGGGTGTGTAGGTGATGGCATGCGTGTTGGTCTGTGTGCCTGGGTGTGCAGGTGACTGCCTGTGTGTTGGTCTGTGTGCCTGTTTGTGTAGGTGACTGCCTGTGTGTTGGTCTGAGTGTCTGTGTGTGTAGGTGACTGCATGTGTGTTGGTGTGTGTGACTGTGTGTGTAGGTGACTGCATGTGTGTTGGTCTGTGTGACTGTGTGTAGGTGGCTGTCTGTGTGTTGGTCTGAGTGTCTGTCTGTGTAGATGACTGCATGTGTGTTGGTCTGTGTGACTGTGTGTGTATTTGACTGCATGTGTGTTGGTCTGTGTGACTGTGTGTGTAGGTGACTGTCTGTGTGTTGGTCTGAGTGTCTGTCTGTGTAGGTGACTGCATGTGTGTTGGTCTATGTGACTGTGTGTGTAGCTGACTGCATGTGTGATGGCCTGTGTGACTGTGTGTGTAAGTGACTGCATGTGTGTTGGTCTGTGTGACTGTGTGTGTAGGTGACTGCATGTGTATTGGTCTGTGTCACTGTGTGTGTAGTAGGCCTGGGAGGCAAATTCCGTTCTGCTCGCGTAATTTGTGGAATTTGGGTAATTTCGCGTTCCGCGGAGAACACAAAAATGCCCAAAAGTCTGCGTTCCACTACTTCACAAAATTCTTTGCTTGTTCGCATTCTCAAATGCGTGTTCGCGAGATATTTCCCCCCAAGCACGCAAACAGCGATTGCGAACAGTAAAAAAGCATCGCGAACAAGCAATTCCGTGTGTTTGCGGAATTTCCACGTGTTTGTGGAGATTTATTACCATATCGCGGAGATTTGAGTAACGCGATTACGCAAATTCCGCCCACCCCTAGTGTGTAGGTGACTGCATGTGTGTTGGTCTGAGTGTCTGTGTGTGTAGGTGACTGCATGTGTGTTGGTCTGTGTGCATGGGTCACTGTGTGTGTCGGTGACTGCATGTGTGTTGGTCTGAGTGAGTGTGTACGTAGGTGGCTGCGTGTGTGTTGGTCTGTGTGATGGTGTGTGTAGGTGACTGCATGTGTGTTGGTCTGAGTGTCTGTCTTTGTAGGTGACTGCCTGTGTGTTGGTCTGTGTGACTGTGTGTGTAGGTGACTGCAAGTGTCGTGGTCTGTGTGACTGTGTGCATAGGTGACTGCATGTATGTTGGTGTGTGTGACTGTATGTGTAGGTGACTGCATGTGTGTTGATCTGTGTGACTGTGTGTAGGTGACTGCCTGTGTTTTGGTCTGAGTGTCTGTCTGTGTAGGTGATTGCATGTGTGTTGGTCTGTGTGACAGTGTGTGTAGGTGACTGCATGTGTGATGGTCTGTGTGACTGTGTGCGTAGGGGACTGCATGTTTGTTGGTCTGAGTGTCTGTGTGTGTAGGTGACTTCATGTGTGTTGATCTGTGTGTGGTAGGTGACTGCATGTGTGTTGGTCTGTGTGACTGTGTGCGTAGGTGACTGCATGTGTGTTGGTCTGAGTGTCTGTGTGTGTAGGTGACTGCATGTGTGTTGGTCTGTGTGCATGGGTGACTGTGTGTGTCGGTGACTGCATGTGTGATGGTGTGTGTGACTGTGTGCGTAGGTGACTGCATGTGTGTTGGTATGAGTGTCTGTGTGTGTAGGTGACTGCATGTGTGTTGGCCTGTGTGCATGGGTGACTGTGTGTGTTGGTGACTGCATGTGTTTTGGTCTGTGTGACTGTGTGCATAGGTGACAGCATGTGTGTTGGTCTGTGTGTCTGTGTGTCTGTGTGTGTAGGTGACTGCATGTGTATTGGTCTGTGTATCTGTGTGTGTATGTGAATGCATCTGTGTTGGTCTGAGTGTCTGTGTGTGTAAGTGACTGCATGTGTGCTGGTTTGTGTGTCTGTGTGCATAGGTGACTGCATGTGTTGGTCTGTGGCATGGGTGACTGTGTGTGTCGGAGACCGCTTGTGTGTTGGTCTGTGTGTGTACGTGACTGCATGTGTGTTGGTCTGTGTGCCCGGGTGTGAAGATGACTGCATGTGTGTTGGTCTGTGTGCTTGGGTGTGTAGGTGACTGCATGTGTGTTGGTCAGAGGGTCTATGTGTGTAGGTGACTGCATGTGTGTTGGTCTGAGTGTCTGTGTGTGTAGTTCAAGTTCAAGTTCAGAAATTTATATAGCGCACTAATCACCCAGAGGGTCTCACGGCGCTTGGGGAGGCGTTTGCTTTTAATTATCGAATATCCAAGTTTTTAGTTGCTTTCTGAAGGAGAGGTGGTTCTGAGTAAGGCGGAGGTGGGTGGGGAGAGAATTCCAGGTATTGGCCGCTAAGTAGGAGAAGGATCTTCCTCCCATGGTGGATCTATGGATGCGTGGAATTGCGGCGAGGGCTTGATTGGACGATCGTAGTTGGCGGGTGGGGGTGTAGAAGGACAAGCGCGTGTTGAGGCATTCGGGTCCTAGGTCGTAGAGGGCTTTGTGTGTGTGGGTGAGGAGAGGGAACGTAATTCTCTTGTTGACGGGGAGACAGTGGAGATCTTTCAGGTGACCGGAAATGTGAGCTTGACGAGGGATGTCCAATATGAGTCTGGCTGAGGCGTTTTGGATGCGTTGAGATTTTTTCTGTAGTTTGGCTGTGGTTCCTGCATAGAGGGTGTTTCCGTAGTCCAGTCGGCTGGTGAACAGTGCATGGGTGACCGTCTCTCTTGTTTCGGTGGGGATCCAACGGAAGACTTTTTTGAGCATGCGTAGGATGTTGAAGCAGGATGATGAGACGGCATCGGCTTGTCTGGTCATCGAGAGGGAGGAGTCCAGGATGAAGCCCAGGTTACGTGCGTGATCCATGGGTGTGGGTGCGGTTCCCAGGGCTGGTGGCCACCAAGAGTCATCCCAGGCAGAGGGGGATGAGCCTAAGATGAGGACTTCCGTTTTGTCCGAGTTCAGTTTTAGATGGCTGTTCTTCATCCACTCGGCTACTTCTTTCATTCCTTCGTGTACGTTGGTTTTGGCGGTGTTTGGGTCATTGGTGAGAGAGAGGATCAACTGGGTGTCATCTGCGTAGGAGATAATGTTGAGGTTGTGTTGTCGCGCGATGGATGCGAGGGGACTCATGTATACGTTGAAGAGGGTGGGACTGAGTGATGATCCTTGTGGTACGCCGCAGATGACTTCGGTGGCCTCTGATCTGAAAGGGGGGAGGCGGACTCTCTGGTTTCTTCCGGCGAGGAACGAGACGATCCAGTCCAATGCTTTTCCTTGTATTCCGGCGTTGTTGAGGCGTTGTATAAGGGTGCTGTGACAGACTGTGTCGAAGGCTGCGGAGAGGTCAAGTAGGATGAGGGCAACTGTTTCTCCGTTGTCTAGTAGAGTGCGAATGTCGTCTGTTGCTGCGATGAGGGCGGTTTCGGTGCTGTGTTTGGCTCGGAAGCCGGACTGTGACGGGTCGAGGGATTTTTTGGATTCCAGGAAGGTGGCGATCTGGCTGTTGACGGCTTTCTCAATGACATTGGCAGGGAATGGGAGGAGCGAGATGGGGCGGTAGTTCTTAAGTTCACTGGGGTCTGCTGTGGGTTTCTTCAGCAGGGCGCTGAGTTCGGCATGTTTCTAGCTTTCCGGGAAGGTAGCGGAGTTGAAGTAACAGTTGATGACATCGCGGAGATGGGGTGCGATGATCGAGTCTGCTTTGTTGAAAATGTGGTGGGGACATGGGTCGGTTGGCGATCCTGAGTGGATGGAGTTCATCAGGCGGATGGTGTCTTCGGTGGTGATTGGGTTCCAGGTGTAAAGGTTGTAAGAGTGCGGTGTTGGTTCGGGGGTGGGTGGGGTGGTCTGGTCTTCGGACTGGTTTTTGAAGCTGTTATGTATGTCGGCGATTTTGTTGTGGAAGAATGAGGATAGAGAGTCGCAGAGGTCTTGGGAAGGAGTGATGTCGTTGGTGCCGGCGGTGGGGTTGGTAAATTCTTTGACGATGTTGAATAGTTCCTTGCTGTTTTGGGCGTTGTTGTCAAATCGATCCTTGAATGCTGATTTCTTGGTGGATCGGATGAGTTGGTGGTGTTTGCGGGTGGCGTTCTTGAAGGATGCCAGGTTGTCAGTGGTTGAGTTTTTTCTCCTGGCTTTCTCGAGGGACTGGCAGAGCTTCTTGGATTTCTTAAGGTCGTCGTTAAACCATGGGGCTTTTTTGCTGCCTTGCTTGATTTGATGGTTTTTCAGGGGTGCTAGTTCGTCGGCGCTGTGGGTGATCCATTGTGTGATGTTGATGGCTGCTTGGTTTGGGTCTTATGATTTGGCAGGAGGGTTTTGGTGGAGCGATGTGAAGAGCCGATCGGTGGTAATTTTGTTCCGGTTTCTTCGGGGAATAGGTTGTGGGGGGTTGTGGGTCGTGGTCTTTTTGTAGTTGAAGTGAACGCAGCTGTGGTCCGTCCAATGGAGAGCTGTGGTGTGATCAAAGGAGATGTGTTTGCTGGAGGTGAAGATAGGGTCAAGCGTGTGTCCGGCAAGGTGGGTGGGGGTGTCAACCAGTTGTTTGAGTCCGAGATTGGCCAGGTTGTCCAGAAGGGTGGTGGTATTGATGTCGTTTTTCTTTTCCAGGTGGAAATTGAGGTGTAGGTGACTGCATGTGTGTTGGTCTGTGTGCCCCGGTGTGAAGATGACTGCATGTGTGTTGGTCTGTGTGCTTGGTTTTGTAGGTGACCGCATGTGTGTTGGTCTGAGTGTCTGTGTGTATCTGTGACTGCTTGTGCGTTGGTCTGTATGCCTGGGTGTGTAGGTGACGGCATGTATTTTGGTCTGTGTGTCTTTGTGTATAGGTGACTGCATGTGTTGGTCTTTGGGATGGGTGACTGTGGGTGTCGGTGACCGCATGTGTGTTGGTCTGTGTGTCTATGTGTGTAGGTGACTGCATGTGTGTTGGTCTGTGTTCCTGGGTATGAAGTTGACTGCATGTGTGTTTGTCTTAGTGTCTGTGTCTGTAGGTGACTGCATGTGTGTTGGTGTGTGTGACTGTGTATGTAGGTGACTGCATGTGTGTTGGTCTGTGTGACTGTGTGTGTAGGTGACTGCATGTGTGTTGGTCTGAGTGTCTGTCTGTGTAGGTGACTGCCTGTGTGTTGGTCTGTGTGACTGTGTGTGTAGGTGACTGCATGTGTCGTGGTCTGTGTGACTGTGTGCATAGGTGACTGCATGTATGTTGGTGTGTGTGACTGTATGTGTAGGTGAATGCATGTGTGTTGATCTGTGTGACTGTGTGTAGGTGACTGCCTGTGTATTGGTCTGAATGTCTGTCTGTGTAGGTGACTGCATGTGTGTTGGTCTGTGTGACAGTGTGTGTAGGTGACTACATGTGTGATGGTCTGTGTGACTGTGTGCGTAGGGGACTGCATGTTTGTTGGTCTGAGTGTCTGTGTGTGTCTGTGACTGCATGTGTGTTGGTCTGTGTGACTGTGTGCGTAGGTGACTGCATGTGTGTTGGTCTGAGTGTCTGTGTGTGTAGGTGACTGCATGTGTGTTGATCTGTGTGTGGTGGGTGACTGCATGTGTGTTGGTCTGTGTGCATGGGTGACTGTGTGTGTCGGTGACTGCATGTGTGATGGTCTGTGTGACTGTGTGTGTTGGTGACTGCATGTGTGTTGGTCTGAGTGTCTGTGTGTAGGTGACTGCGTGTGTGTTGGTCTGTGTGTGTATGTGACTGTATGTGTGTTGGTCTGTGTATCTGTGTGTGTATGTGAATGAATGTGTGTTGGTCTGAGTGTCTGTGTGTGTAAGTGACTGCATGTGTGCTGTTTTTTGTGTCTGTGTGTATAGGTGACTGCATGTGTTGGTCTGTGGCATGGGTGACTGTGTGTGTTGGTGACCGCATGTGTGTTGCTCTGTGTGTGTAGGTGACTGCATGTGTGTTGGTCCGTGTGCCCGGGTGTCTAGGTGACTGCATGTGTGTTGGTCTGAGGGTCTATGTGTGTAGGTGACTGCACGTGTGTTGGTCTGTGTGCCTGGGTGTGTAGGTGACTGCATGTGTGTTGGTCTGTGTGCTTGGGTGTGTAGGTGACTTCATGTGTGTTGGTCTGAGTGTCTGTGTGTATAGGTAACTGCATGTGTGTTGGTCTGTGTGACTGTATGTATCGGTGACTGCATGTGTGTTGGTCTATGTGTCTGTGTGTATAGGTGACTGCATGTGTGTTGGTATGTGTGCTTGGGTGTGTAGGTGATGGTCTGAGTCTGTGTGTATAGGTGCCTGCATGTGTGTTGGTCTGTGTGCTTGGGTGTGTAGGTGACTGCATGTGCGTTGGTCTGTGTTTTTGTGTGTGTAGGTGACTGCATGTGTGTTGGTCTGAGTGTCTCTGTGTGTAGGTGACTGCATGTGTGATGGTCTGTGTGCCTGGGTGTGAAGATGACTGCATGTGTGTTGGTCTGTGTACTTGGGTGTGTAGGTGACTGCATGTGTGTTGGTCTGTGTGACTATGTATCGGTTACTGCATGTGTGTTGGTCTGTGTGCCTGGTTGTGAAGGTGACTGCATGTTTGTTAGGCTGTGTGTCTGTGTGTGTAGGTGACTGCATGTGTGTTGGTCTGTGTGTCTGTGTGTGTAGGTGACTGCATATGTGTTGGTCTGTGTGCCTGGGTGTGAAGGTGACTGCATGTGTTTTAGTCTGTGTGTCAGTGTGTGTAGGTTACTGCATGTGTGTTGGTCTGTGTGTCTGTGTGTGTAGGTGACTGCATGTGTGGGTCCATGTGTCTGTCTGTGTAGGTGACTGCATTTTTGTTGGTCTGTGTGTCTGTGTGTGTAGGTGATTGCATGTGTGTGGGTCTGTGTGTCTGGGTGTGTAGGTGACTGCATGTGTGTGGGTCTGTGTGTCTGGGTGTGTAGGTGACTCTATGTGTGTGGGTCTGTGTGTCTGGGTGTGTTGGTGACTGCATGTGTGTGGGTCTGTGGGTCTGGGTGTGTAGGTGACTGCATGTGGGGAGTTCTGTGTGTCTGTGTGTGTAGGTGACTGCATGTGTGTGGGTCTGTGTGTCTGGGTGTGTAGGTGACTGCATTTATTTTGGTCTGTGTGTGTAGGTGACTGCATGTGTGTGGGTCTGTGTGTCTGGGTGTGTAGGTGACTGCATGATGTGTGTGGATCTGTGTGTCTGGGTGTGTAGGTGACCGCATGTGTATGGGTCTGTGGGTCTGGGTGTGTAGGTGACTGCATGTGTGTGGGTCTGTGTGTCTGTGTGTGTAGGTGACTGCATGTGTGCTGGTCTGTATGCCTGGGTGTGTAGGTGACTGCATATGTGTGGGTCTGTGTGTCTGGGTGTAGGTGACTGCATGTGTGTGGGTCTGTGTGTCTGGGTGTGTAGGTGACTGCATGTGTGTGGGTCTGTGTGTCTGGGTGTGTAGGTGACTGCATGTGTGTGGGTCTGTGTGTCTGTGTGTAGGTGACTGCATGTGTGTGGGTCTGTATGCCTGGGTGTGTAGGTGACTGCATGTGTGTGGGTCTGTGTGTTTGGGTGTGTAGGTGACTGCATGTGTGTTGGTCTGTGTGTCTGGGTGTGTAGGTGACTGCATGTGTGTGGGTCTGTGTGTCTGTCTGTGTAGGTGACTGCATGTGTGTGGGTCTGTGTGTCTGTCTGTGTAGGTGACTGCATGTGTGGGTCTGTGTGTCTGTCTGTGTAGGTGACTGCATGTTTGTTGGTCTGTGTGTCTGGGTGACTATAGGTATGTCTTTCTGTGAGCGCATCAATAGCTGTAGGCCAATGTCCCTAGCCGTATATTTATTAACATGTATGTATCGTGTATGCAAATGGGATCATGGAAGCCACGTATCTGTGCGTAGTAAATAAACAAACCTCACAGCTTGTTTTATGGGCTTTTCTTTCCTCTTGTGTATTTGATGATAAATCTGATGTTTGCGGGGGGCACAAGGGAGGTCCGGGGTGGGCTGCGGTGGGACGTCACTACGCCCATCACACTGTGCCCTGCGGCTACCACCCCCCCCCCCCTACCCACTCCTGAAGTCATTAACACTAAATAAAACACACAATGAGTGCAGGGGCAGGGCGTTTACAACCAGGCACGGATGAATGGGAGGGTGAACACCGAGAGGCCCTGGCTCAAACTCATGCCCCCACTCTCCCCGCTTCTTTCTCTCACTCTTGCAAGTTATCCCCCCCTCCCTCCCGTCACTCCCTCTGTCCTTCTCCGTCCTGTTCTGGGTCTGATGGGGAAAGGTGGAGCCGCCCCCAGCCCCCGCACCCCTGGCACCGCGGGCACGTCTTGGCGCTGCTTGGGTTTGTTTGTACACTGCACCCCGGACAAAGGTCTGGGACTAAAGAAAGGGCGAGACGGAATAAAGGCAGGGCAGAGGGCGGGAGATCGCGCCTTGTAACAGGAAGGGAGGGGATGCGCTGCCTTATCTCTGGCTAGTCCAGGATGTCCCTGGGGGTGAAAGTCCACTCACCACCCCCTCCCTCCACCCTCACTCCCCGGCTGAGGGCAGAGCCTCCCCAGGGCCCGACGAGCAGCACATGAGGGCGCTGCACCCTTCGAGGCGCTTTAGGAGACCCCGACCTGCGCCCCCTTTCTGATGAGTCCACAGGGAGTGACGTAAAGAAGCTCCTGCGCCAAGAAGACCCCCCCCCGGAGGGAGGAGGTGGGAGAAGAGAAGGTAGGGGCCGAGGGGTTATATGTATTTACTGCCCCAGGGGGGCCACTAGGATAAAAGAGAGACAGGAAATTAAAGGCCCCCACTGAGGCTAACCCAGCGAGTCCGCCCCCCCACAAGTATCCGTGGGGGGGGGGGGGCTGTGCTGAGAGAGGAGTCTGTTGGAATGAACATATTTTTTGTGGTAAGGACTGAATAATACAATTTAATTCATGTTTTAAATAATTTTCTGAAAAACGGAACGTCTGCCCAGTGTTCTAATGGGCTCCCCTGAAACCTTCCGTCGGCCCGTCCCCGTCTGTCCATCCCTCTCTCAGGAGATTTGTAGGGCGCTACTTGTCTCCCCGAAGGCCAGACAAAAAGTGTTGAGGACGTCTGCCCATCCTTAGGTCTTCATTTCCTGCCTCGTCTCTTTGTTTCCCCACTTTTGTTCTGTCTCTTTCCTCCTTGGTGTTTGTGTCTTTCATGTCTCTGCCACACTCTCTCCTCAGGTTCCCTCACTTGTCTTTCCTCTTACCCTGCTGCTCTCTTACCAGCTTCTGGCCGCTTCACTCGTAGGCCTCCACCAAACACCATCACATCAACCATACACCTTAGCAACCATACACAATCACAGCAACCATACACCATCACATCAACCATACACCTTAGCAACCATACACTATCACAGCAACCATACACCATCACATCAACCATACACCTTAGCAACCATACACTATCACAGCAACCATACACCATCACATCAACCATACACCTTAGCAACCATACACCATCACATCAACCATACACGATCACATCAATCATACACCTTAGCAACCACACCATCACAGCAACCATACACCATCACATCAACCATACACCATCACATCAATCATACACCTTAGCAACCACACCATCACAGCAACCTTACACCATGCCATCAACCATACACCTTAGCAACCACACCATCACAGCAACCATACACCATGACATCAACCATACACCTTAGCAACCATACACCATCACATCAACCATACACCATCACATCAACCATACACCATCACATCAATCATACACCATCACATCAACCATACACCTTAGCAACCATACACTATCACAGCAACCATACACCATCACATCAACCATACACCTTAGCAACCATACACCATCACATCAACCATACACGATCACATCAATCATACACCTTAGCAACCACACCATCACAGCAACCATACACCATGACATCAACCATACACCTTAGCAACCATACACCATAAAATCAACCATACACCATCACATCAATCATACACCTTAGCAACCATACACCATCACAGCAACCATACACCATCACATCAACCATACACCTTAGCAACCATACACCATCACATCAACCATACACCTTAGCAACCATACACCATCACATCAATCATACACCTTAGCAACCATACACCATCACTTCAACCATACACCATCACATCAACCATACACCTTAGCAACCATACACCATCACATCAACCATACACCTTAGCAACCATACACCATCACATCAACCATACACCTTAGCAACCATACACCATCACATCAACCATACACCATCACATCAATCATACACCTTAACAACGTAACACCATCACAGCAACCATACACCTTAGCAACCATACACAATCACAGCAACCATACACCATCACATCAACCATACACCATCACATCAATCATACACCTTAGCAACCACACCATCACAGCAACCTTACACCATGCCATCAACCATACACCTTAGCAACCACACCATCACAGCAACCATACACCATGACCTCAACCATACACCTTAGCAACCATACACCATCACATCAACCATACACTATCACATCAACCATACACCATCACATCAATCATACACCATCACATCAACCATACACCTTAGCAACCATACACTATCACAGCAACCATACACCATCACATCAACCATACACCTTAGCAACCATACACCATCACATCAACCATACACGATCACATCAATCATACACCTTAGCAACCACACCATCACAGCAACCATACACCATGACATCAACCATACACCTTAGCAACCATACACCATCAAATCAACCATACACCATCACATCAATCATACACCTTAGCAACCATACACCATCACAGCAACCATACACCATCACATCAACCATACACCTTAGCAACCATACACCATCACATCAACCATACACCTTAGCAACCATACACCATCACATCAACCATACATTATCACATCAATCATACACCTTAACAACGTAACACCATCACAGCAACCATACACCTTAACAACCTAACACCGTCACAGCAACCATACACCTTAGCAACCAAACACCTTAGCAACCATCCACCATCACATCAACCAAACACCTTAGCAACCATCCACCATCACATCAACCATACACCTTAGCAACCATACACCATCACATCAACCATACACCTTAGCAACCATCACATCAACAATACACCATCAAATCAACCAAACACCTTTGCAACCATAAACCATCACATCAACCATGCCCCATCATAAGAACCATACACCATCACATCAACCATACACCTTAGCAACCCTACACCATCACATCAGCCATACACCTTAGCAACCATACACCATAGCAACCATACACCTTAGCAACCATACACCATTACATCAACCATAGACCTTAGCAGCCATACACCTTAGCAACCATACACCATCACATCAATCATACACCTTAGCAACCATACACCATCACAGCAACCATACACCTTAGCAACCATACACCATCACATCAACCATACACCATCACATCAACAATACACCATCACATCAACCATACACCTTAGCAACCATACACCATCACATCAACCATGCACCATCATAAGAACCATACAACATCACATCAACCATACACCTTAGCAACCATATACCATCACATCAGCCATACACCTTAGCAACCATACACCATAGCAACCATACACCTTAGCTACCATACACCATACACCATCACATCAACCATACACCTTAGCAACCATACACCTTAGCAACCATACACCATCACATCAGCTATACACCTTAGCAACCATACACCATCACATCAGCCATACACCATAGCAACCATACACCATCACATCAACCATACGCCTTAGCAACCATACACCTTAGCAACCATACACCTTAGCAACCATACACCATCACATCAACCATACGGCTTAGCAACCATGCGGCGTAGCAACCATACACCTTAGCAACCATACACCATCACATCAACCATACACCATAGCAACCATACACCATAAAATCAACCACACACCTTAGCAAACATAAACTATCTCATCAGCCATACACCATAGCAACCATAGACCATCACATCAGCGATACACCCTAGCTACCATACATCATCACATCAACCATACACCACATCAGCCATACACCTTAGCAACCATACACCATCAAAACAGCCATACACCTTAGCAACCATAAACCATCACATCAGCAATACGCCATACCAACCATACACCATCACATCAACCATCCACCATCACATCAACCATACACCTTAGCAATCATACACATTAGCAACCATACACCATCACATCAGCTATACACCTTAGCAACCATACACCATCACATCAACCATCCACCATCACATCAACCATACACCACAGCAACCATACACTATCACAGCAACCATACACCATCACATCAACCATCCACCATCATATCAACCATACACCTTAGCAATCATACACCATCACATCAACCATACACCTTAGCAACCATACACCATCGCATCAACAATACACCTTAGCAACCATCCACCATCACATCAACCATACACCTTAGCAACCATACACGATCACATCAATCATACACATTAGCAACCATACACCATCACATTAACCATACACCATCACATCAACCACACACCATCACATCAACCATACACGTTAGCAACCATACACCTTAGCAACCATACACCATCACATCAACCATACACCATAGCAATCACACACCATAAGATCAACCATACACCTTAGCAACCATACACCATCACATCAGCTATACACCTTAGCAAGCATACACCATCACAAAAACCATCCACCTTAACAACCATACACCATCACATCAACCATCCACCATCACATCAGCCATACACCTTAGCAACCATACACCATCACAACAGCCATACACCTTAGCAACCATACACCCTCACATCAACCATACACCTTAGGAACCATACACCAACACAACAGCCATACACCTTAGCAACCATACACCTTAGCAACCATACACCATAAGATCAACCATACACCTTAGCAACCATACACCATCACATCAGCTATACACCTTAGCAAGCATACACCATCACAAAAACCATCCACCTTAACAACCATACACCATCACATCAACCATCCACCATCACATCAGCCATACACCTTAGCAACCATACACCATCACAACAGCCATACACCTTAGCAACCATACACCCTCACATCAACCATACACCTTAGGAACCATACACCAACACAACAGCCATACACCTTAGCAACCATACACCTTAGCAACCATACACCATAACATCAACCATACACCTTAGCAACCATACACCATCACATCAGCTATACACCTTAGCAACCATACACCATCACAAAAGCCATCCACCTTAACAACCATCCACCATCACATCAGCCATACACCTTAGCAACCATACACCATCACATCAACCATCCACCATCACATCAACCATACACCTTAGCAACCATACACCATCACCTCGGCACTCCAATATTTACTGTCAGAAAAACATGTGGTTTCGGGGGATTTTATTCCCAGTCGTGTCCGTTTAAGGTGTCCGGACTATTAATCCTGCATAAGGGCAGCACGAATACATCAATGTAAAAAGAGAACATCAAAGACGTAACATTCCTTTTAATGCTTTAATGTCTTTTTAAATATAGTATTCCATTTGGTACTTAGAAAAAATACATGATACGCAATTATTCTTGTCAGTTCATCTGTGATGTTGATCACGACGAAAAGATACAAGCAGCCGACACGTGTTTCGTTACTAGGAGTAACTTCCTCAGGGCTGCAAATGAAAGTTTATCACGCTCAGTGCCATTGTCATAGTTGTATTATGTTGCAGAATGTTAGTGAAAAGTTATGTATTGGAGATACTGTGATAAGAAACAAGATAGGTGAAAGAGTGAGGCTCCCTTAAGCATGCTAGGTGCAAGTGAAAAATATTCAAACAGAAATTAGGAAAGGTGATTCTTTTGATACTGTTTTCATGGAATTAAATGGAAAAGAACCAGATTAGACCAGAGATTATGAGCATAGGGACGTGAGTGACATGCTGATTAACAAAAGTGATGTGAGTCAGCCAACCAAGGTGTCCATAATGACACCTAAAGAGTCCCTTATATGTATCGTGATATTTTTCAGTTCTATGTGAAGAATTCCCAACAACTGGTTGGGAATTCTTCACATAGAACTGAAAAATATTTAGAACCTGTGAGAGACGAAAAAATTCTTATTATTGAACTTGCGACATTGTTGGAAACTGTTTAGTCTAAAGCCCAAAAATAGGGTTATCTTATGTGGGTTAGACTCTTGTAAAAGTACTAGTGATGGTCCCAAAACTTCAATTGAAAATCATTCTGTGAGAGACATCAACATGAAATGCTTCCGTTGTTATTTGTCTTAAAGAAACAATACTTTTAAAAGGAAGAGAATATGCTTCCAAATAGTGATTACCTCTTCTAAGATTGTACTTGACTATACAGAAATTTATATATCCAGGAATAAGTTGCGAATAATGGCGAGGCTCACGTAGTAATCCTGTGTGTGAGAACCACAAAATGGAAGAACAAGTGTTATGTAGACCCAATTCAAAAACTCGCATTTACCATGATTTTTAGCTGGCTAACAGTCAGAGGCATGGTTTAAATAGCGCATAAAAGATACGCGCACGAAATACAGTCACCTGCTGAATTATGCAAAGTGACCAGTTGAACAGTATTGATCATCATTAATGGTTATTGTGGCTACATCAGAGTAGTTTTACAAAAGGTAGAACTAGTTCTAATATAGTGTATTAAGAGGAAACTCCTAATTAGTTACCTGAAAAAACGACGATGTGGGTAGCAGTTCCTTACTAATATGGTCGTTCCAACAGGTCCCTTGTGTTTTGCTTCGTGATTAAGTATAATCACTTACATCCTGTATTAAAATAAAAATTTAGCCGACATATTCTGTTTTGTTAGGATAACATTCTAATCCATATTAAATGTACCTGACTATATATTACAGTCAATTAAGATGTCTCATCTAAGAATAGCCTCCCATGAAAAGTTCCGGACCTAGGGCTGTATCAAGAGTAACATTCAGGATTGAAACTAAATATAGAAAAGGAAAATACCTCCAAGTGCGGCTACTTGATGTATCGTGCAATAACATTGTTGGTAGAAACTCAGTTATAATCTTCAATGGCCCGTAACATTAAACCGGAACAAAGCCACTATCTGTAAAATAATTTGAAGAATATTTAAAATCACGG
This sequence comes from Lissotriton helveticus, assembly GCF_964261635.1. NCBI lineage: Eukaryota > Metazoa > Chordata > Amphibia > Caudata > Salamandridae > Lissotriton > Lissotriton helveticus. The sequence continues at coordinate 503,309,052 of NC_136062.1, read as the reverse complement.
CAAATAGCGCGATATGAAAATCTCCACATGGAGTCTTTTACTGATACTTGGGAACAATCAGGAATTGTAATACACTTATGTCAATTCAAATTTTAGTAATGGGATATCCCTCCAAAAAGAATAAGGTTTTGTTGCAAAGGCACCAAGTCGAAGTCACAAGTGTGGTGACGTGTGTCGCCTATGCCGCTAATTCGGGACTAGCTCTTTCTTTTAATGATACACGCGGACACGCTGTCTGACTCTGGGCCAAAGACCCCGTGCGGTCTTGCGCCCTTTTCTTTATACCCTCGGGCGAGCCCGCCCTCGGGGTGTGTGTGGGTGCGTGCATGTGTGGATGGGCCGGGTGGCTCCGTAATTACATCCCTCCAATCTTTCGGACACATAGTCCCAAATGCGATAACTCTTAGTCCTTGTTCAAATGCCAGGCGTAGTCCTTCAGTCCCTGACTTGGAGTCGGGTTCGGTCGGAGGCTATACCTCTGACTCCGGGGATTTCCACTCGCCTCCAACTATCCAGGGCGCTCCACAGGGATGTCTTGACCTTCTGTGTTGCTGCTGTGGTTGGCAGGGGTTTCGAGCGCCACTCTTGGGGGTGACAGAGCTTCCTCACCTCGGCATTGAGAGGTTTCTACCAAGATTGATCCTTCGTCATATTCAGCGTCGGGAGTGTGCTGTTCAACCGTTCACGACTCTCTTGAACCACGAGGTATTCCGCATGACCACTCGGGTGCCTCGTGCCACCGACACCATGGTGTCATGGATATTGACAACCTCCCACACCTCAGGTTCGTAAGGTTTGCGGTATTTTCAGTTCGGGTGCCGATCCTTTAGTATCACCTTGTCCCCTACTACAAGAGACATAGGTCTGGCCTTTCGCATTTGGCTTGCTTTGTCGTTGGCTTGTCTCCTCCTATTCTGGGTGGCGTCCCGGTCAAGTTTGGGGGGGCACCAGGATGGGCCCACCGGTATACAGTCCCTGGGGGCCTTTCGAAATAGCAGATGTGTGGGGGCAATGGGGTGTCGCTGAGGAACTGAGAGAGACATTCTTCTGCATCTTCCCCTTTTTCCACCCCGATTCGAAGAGCACGATTCAATGTCCGCATGAAGTGCTCAACTTCTCCTTTTGCTTGGGGCCACTCTGGGGTGATTTTCAGATGTTTGACGTCATTGGACGCCAGATAAACTTGAAAGTCTTTGCCCTGAAATGGTGGCACATTGTCTGACCGAATCTCTTCCAGTAAACCCATCATCGCGAATGTCCAATCGAGTATTGTCTTGACATGCGAGAATGCTGTGGAAGGAACCACCTCCACTATAGGGAAGTGGGAGTGCAAGTCTATCGGCACAAGGGTGTTCTGGTCATCCGGGAATGATCCAAAATCGATACTTAATTTGGACCACGGCTCCTGGCAGGGTTCTTCCGTGATTACCGGGTGTGGCACTCGGTCACTGCCTGTGATGGCACACGAGTGACAGTTGCGCACTTCTTCCTCCACCATGGCATCCATCCTGGGAAACCGTACCTTGTGTCTCAGCCTGGCCTTGGTTTTGGACGCCCCCTGATGGCCTTGGTGTGCCAGTCGAATGACCTCTTTTTGCAGGCTCGTCGGGATCATCAACGACGTGCCCCTTAGTACAACCCCATGGGGGCCTTCACTGAGCTCGCTCTGAGCTCGCCAGACTTGTTGACTGAACACTTGCTCCACTGCTGTTAGTGAGCGGACACCATCAAGAAAGTGTTTCCAGCTCCGATTGACCAGCGCTTCTTCACCTTCATGAGACATTCGTCTCCCTCCGTTGCTTTACCTATGTCTTCCAACATGAGGGCAAGGGGGCAGGCTTCTTGTAACATCATCTGTACGAATTCTTCGATCTCCTCGGCCTCGACTTGTATGGGAGCAAACGGGCTGCATTCGGGTGGCGTGACAGGAAGTCAGCAGGATTGTCTGCTCCGGGTCTGAAGTGAACTTCAAAACAATATGTTTGTAGCTGTACTGCCTACCTTTCAATCCGAGGAGGGGCGAGCCTTGCATTCCCGGCAAAGAGCGGTACGAGTGGCTTGTGGTACGTGATCACCCGGAACTCGTGGCCGTACAAGTATAAGTGGAAATGTTGACAGACCCACTTGATCGCTAGCGCTTTGCGTTTGATCTGGGCATAGCGCATTTCAGTGGCAGCCAATGCTTTGCTGGCGTATGCCGTGGGTAATCCTTAACATAAGAGGGAGAGGGAGAGGAAGTAGTGGATTCTGTCTCCCCTAGCAAGTATCATAAACAAGAGGAATCCACAAAGTGGAAGGTGGTTGCTACCACAATGGTGGGGAGCAACCAGGGTTGTTAAAATACCCCTCACACACCAACAGGCCCCTTGGTGTCATGCTTCATCATCGGGGTCTTCGCAAACCTCTACGGGATGCGGCGTGCTACGACTTCACGACTACGCAGGAGCACTTTTAAGGTGAACTATGTGTTTGGTGTGTGTGGGTAAACAATGTGAGCGGTGAGGTGAAGGTGAAAAAATAAAAAATACCTGGCACGTGAGTACTGAAAAAATTTTATTAAGTCTCCGGCTGGTATTATTAAAAAGTGTGCTCTACATGCGCAAAAGAAAGACGTGTCTGTCTTAGTATTCAGGGGATGTTCCAGCGATTAATTGTGGCGATGGCTACTCTTAGTGGTCCCACCAGATACTATGCTTGAATGTGTGTCCCAGTTCATGTGTTATTCGTTTTTTCTTTTTTCTTTTTTCATTTTTCAGGGTTCCTGGACCTTCACTTTTGTTCCTTGTTACCCCCCTGTGCATTTACACAGCAAAAGATTAGAAAACATGTATTATCCTGTTTTTACTTGACTTTTCTGTTTACAGGTGTCTCGAATCGCCAATTGGGCGCAACGGACCTTACTTTAAACATAGATAGGTACATTTTCACCATATCCATTTTTTGTAGAGCACACTTTTAAATCTACACACATGTGAGTAAGGTGGGGATAAGTAGTGCACATCCTCGTCCTGAAGAAGGAGTTCTTCAAACTCCGAAACATGTCGACGCACTGACATGGTTGGGTTACCCTAATTAGTAGACCACAACCATCCCAGCACTCTTTTAATAATACCAGCCGGAGACTTAATAAAAAATTTTCAGTACTCACGTGCCAGGTATTTTTTATTTTTTCACCTTCACCTCACCGCTCACATTGTTTACCCACACACACCAAACACATAGTTCACCTTAAAAGTGCTCCTGCGTAGTCGTGAAGTCGTAGCACGCCGCATCCCGTAGAGGTTTGCGAAGACCCCGATGATGAAGCATGACACCAAGGGGCCTGTTGGTGTGTGAGGGGTATTTTAACAACCCTGGTTGCTCCCCACCATTGTGGTAGCAACCACCTTCCACTTTGTGGATTCCTCTTGTATGCCGTGGATACCCACTCTCTTGACTCCGTCTCCTGCATGAGAACAGCTCCAAGCCCGACGGGGCCTGCATCGACGACGACCTCCGTGCGTCTGTTTGGGCGAAAGTATGCCATTACCTTGTCATCAATGAGGGCACTTTTGACTTCTTGGAATGCCGCTACCTCTTTCGCCGACCACGCACACTCTTGCCCAGCTTTGGTGAGGGCCCGCAGAGGCTCCGAGCGGGATGCGAGGTTGGGGATGAACCAGCCACAGTAAGTGGCCATCCCCAGGAAGCTTTTGACTTCCGTCGCTGTTGTCGGCCTGGGTGCTAAGCGAATGGCTTCTGCTTTCTTCGGGTCCACACGTAGACCTTCCCTTGAAAAAATGTATCAAAAGAAATCCACTGATTCCTGGTAAAAGGAGCACTTGGCACGGTGCAGAGAGAACCCATGATCAGCCAGGCGCTGCAGAGTGGCCCTGAGGTGGATGTAGTGTTCCTCAAGGGTCTTAGAGAAGACTAAAATGCCATTGCTTAAATTGATTATGCCCGACAGCCCAGAGAGTGTCTCTCTTATAGCGTTCTGGAAAACTTCTGCCGCAGAGGATACCCCGAAGCTGAGCCTCTTGTAACGGCGCAGCCCCACGTGTGTCCAAAACGTGGTGATATTGCGACTGTTAGGGTGGAGCTCCAGCTGGTGGTACCCTGCGTTGAGATCTAATTTGGTGAACCACCGAGCTCCGTTCAAGTATGAGATGATGTTCTCACTTCACGGCCTTGTTGGGTAGGCGCATGTCCACACATAGCCGTATGGCTCTGGGCTGTTTCGGTTTCCGGGCGACCATGAGGGGCAAAACCCATGGTGTCGGGCCTGATGCTTTTTCGATGACCCCCAATTCTTACAGCTTTCTTAGTTCTTCCTCCACTTGCGGCCGTAGGTGGAACGGCACTCTCCTGTGTCTCAATGCTGTGGGTCTGACTGTGTGGTCTATATTCAACTTGAACATTTTTCCTTTTAGGCGGCCTAGTCCTTGGAAAAGCATGGGGAAATCCTTTAGCATCTCCTCGTGCAATTCATGTACTTGGTCTGCAAAGAAAACAAGCTGTAGATCTTCCACTGTATGACAGTTGAGGAGGGTCCCTCTCTGCCCTTCGGTTATGTGGAATCTTGTCTTGATGGCCTGGCCGTTGCTGGCAATGTCCACCTCCATGACTCCTCGTAGCGGGAGTGGTTTGTCACTATCGTAAGTATATATCTTGGCTCTGTATGGCTGAAGGGGAGGGTGAGGTGATAACTTATTGTACTGAACACTGTCCATGACATTTATAGAGGCCCCGGTGCCTATCAGGGCATATACCGGAGAGACTGCTATGGTGATGTCACACATGGGTGGTGGCCGTCTTCGGGAGCCATCCCTGCCGACGAACGAAACAAAGAACATATCGTCGTTGTCATCTTTGAGATTGAATGCTGACCGAGCTGGGTCACTGCAGGGTCCTGGGTCCTCTAGTGTCAGTTGGCGTACTCCCTGCGTTGGCCCTCGTGCGCCAGGACTGTTGCGCCGTCCCCCACTGCTTCGGCACACTTTCGCAAAGTGGTTTAGTTTCCCACACTGTGAGCAAGTTTTTCCTCTCGGTGGGCATCTCCCTCCTGCGGGATGGTCCATGCCGCAGTTGCCACACACAGGAGTTTGCAACGTCTTCGCGCTCCCTCTGAATTGTTAAGGTCTTCTGGGGATCACGTCAACTCCCTCTTCCTTGATCACAGGCGTGCGTGACGCCACCGCAGGGCAATTTAGGGCCGCCTCCATCTCATCCGCTGGCGCGTTGGACAGTTCATGAGACCTTGCGAGCACAAATATGTCGTCGAGGGAGATGTGCGGCTGTCTGAGGATGAGGCGCCGGAGTTGGACAGACCTCCACCCTTGAGTGAGCAGCGCGCGGATTTCTACTTAATCTCTGATCTGGCAGTTCACATGAGGTGGCCAGCTTCCTTAAGCGGCATAGTATGCATCGATGGTTTCCCTTTCACCTTGCCGTGCCTGTCGTAGTTTAAACCACTCGTAGTCCGAGTTGATTTGCGGGTCGAAATGGCGATTCAGTGCGGTCACCGCTCCGACATAGTCATCGTCGTTGCCCCTGTCCGGCAGCATCTCGAATAAGTCATAAAGCTCAGCTCCGCCGTAGCACATGAGGAGCGACCTCTTCACCTTTCCGTCTGTTTCTCTGACGCCGACGAAATAATGATCAAGGCGGCCAATCCAGGAGTGCCATCTTGTTGCTGCGATGGAAGGGTCAGAGAGTTTGCTAAATGGCGGTAGCGGGGCCGCGATACCATGGCCTGGGGGAGCCGGAATCTGTTGGGCCCCTTGGGCAGGAGCTTGAGCCTGTGCGGCGGCATGTTGCTGGATTGGCGCATTTTGCTGGCGGCCCACCAGTGGCGGCTTGAACGCTCATTCTCACAGGGTGTGGCTGGCGGCGTGGCGCAGTGTCGGCCTCTGGTTGCGTGCATGCGCAGGTGCGCTGTTCTCTCCTCTTGCAATGGGCGCGCTCTGGGGGCGGCTTATTGAGGGGCTGCTGTTGTGGTCAGTTGAGCTTTGGCCTGTCTCCACAGCTACACTCGGGTACTGTTCCTCCCTGCGCCGTGGGGTGTCTCCTCTCCCTTTCTTTTTTTTTATTTTTATTTCTGTTAGGCTGTTAATATTGTGCCCCCTTTCCAGCTTTGGCCATATGACTCTGACTTCAGTTCCTCTCTCAACTCGTGTGGTTGAGTGCTTATGGGCCCTAGCTGCAGCAGGATGACCTCCAATTTCAAGGAAGGCCACGCCCCTGACTATCGCGGTCCTCCGTGGGGCCGGAATGGGGTATCAGGAGGTCCAAACGGCTGGAGTAGCGAGCGCACCTTTTTCCCACAGCTCGCGAGGGCCGACACAGTCCCTCCGTGTGAGCGCTGTGAAGAGCAGGCTCCAGCGCGAGTCTTCTGCACTGGTCGCACGACATGGGTGTGCGTGTGGCCGGGGAAACCAGACAGCTGGGCCTGCAGGCAAGGAGCGGTGAGGCGCAGGGCGGGGGGGGCGGTATGTGATGCAGCTGCCCCGGGGCACCTCACCTCAGCGCCACGTTCGGCGCAATGCAGGGACCGGCAATCCTCATGCGGCGCCGACACAGGCGCGGGCACCAGCTATGGGTGTGAGCAACGGGGTAGGCACCCGCAACGCGGTCCTGGCAGCGGCTCGAGTGCTAACCAGCGCCACGGACATGGGAAACAGGGCAGACACCGGTCCGCAGGGGCAAGGCGTGGGGTAGACCCGCCTCGTCGCCAGTGTGGTGACGTGTGTCACAAGTGGAAGCGTGTTGCTTATGTCGCTAATTCGGGCCTAACTCTTTCTTTTAATGATACACACGGATACGCTATCTGACTCTGGGCCAAAGACCGCGTGCGGTCTTGCGCCCTTTTATTTATACCCTCGGGCAAGCCCGCCCTCGGGGTGTGTGTGCGTGCGTGCGTGTGTGGACGGGCCGGGTGGCTCTGTCATTACAACGAGAAAAGTGAAGAATTGTCATGTACTTGTAGTCGTGCTTAATTCTAATTCTTAAGTATCTTGCCAGAATAGGCAACCAAAAATACGAACCCCCGATAAATAATCTCCCAAATGTAATTGGCGCGTTTGTATTAGTGGCTAGACTGCACCTCAAGCCTAAGTGGATAGAAAAGGCCAATAACAACAGGTCGGTCAGTTTGGACCGCATCCTTTAAAATTAGAGCTGCAAAAAAAAAAAAAACACAGTGCTTAGCCGTATATGTATCCTATAAGTAGCCCAAAGGGAACTCTGATAAGCCCCTAAAGGAAAACAAACAAAAAGAGTTGGTGGGGTAATACTAACGATTATGGAATCTAATGGCTTCATGATTCTTTATCATGAATGTGATCTAAGATTAGCACATTGCCAAATAAGCATGTGCAAAAATGACTGCCTTATTCAGCACTTACTTTAAACGCTGCGCACGGCTGGAAGATCTTAAGTGCTCGGAGAAGGTTTATTCGAACAACCGAACCAGTTTCATGGTTCCGTTTTTAAAGACCCACTGATCATAGAACAAGAAAGAGGACTTAACATTTGCAATCATGTGGTGTCCTCTCGACTAGGAAACTGAAAAGGGACTATCGTAGCAGACATCTTAGACTGATTTTGCTCTCAGACATGATTCATTGTGGTGCATATAATTAAAATATTGTACCGGGAAGGTAGTGGCCCCCCATAAAAGAGTCTAAAAATTAGTATTACCTTACTTAAATAAACACATTAAAGTGCCAACATGACTTTTGTTATATCTGTACATCCACCCGAAGAGAAGATTGAGGAGTGATGAGAGTGAGTGTTGAAGAGACATATGCAAACACTAGAAAGTGAAAGACTGAGCCATTTGATTTCGGTGGCCCCACTCATCAATTTTTGTAATAGCACATTTTTGACATTTAAAACCAAAGTTTGGCGAGTTTCAACATGCCTATATGAAATTCTGAATTTTGACATACACAGACATATTCTAATACATGCCGCATCTTTTGACAATTTTTCGGGTGCGTTAATTCGTGTTGGAGATTTCAAAAAGCAAAATTACTTTGCATTACATAGTCTGACATAATACCTATGTTCATTTCTGTCTATACATGGTGTACACAGTTATCAGAACCAGGTTTCTAATGTTTTTGCCAAATAAGCTATCCAGCATTTTTTTATAACATACAATCACAACAAAAAACATAAGGAGATACATTACATTGAATATTCTTAAGCAGTATATCTTGTACAAGGGAGTACATTGCATTATATATTCTTAAGTAGTATGTCTTATACAGTATTTGCTGTAGGACAACAGTACTGACACAATGTATAATGCTAGTCTCTCAGGAATACATGTAGTTCTTTGTCAAAATTCAGACCGTGTTTAACCGTCCGTAGGCAAATTATCCATTCTGCTTCTAGTTTTCTAAGAGCAGCCGTGCGGTCTCCCCCCCTCGGGTCATTGTAGGCCTGTGTAATTGCATGGAATCTGCTGTTAGAAATGCATGTATCCGGATGTACTCTATTAAAGTGTACTGCCATGGGGTAACTATTATCGTTGTTTCGGATAGCCCTTATATGTTCTTGTATTCTTTCTTTTAATGCTCATATTGTACTCCCAATATAGATTTGGTTGCAGGGGCATATGATGCAGTACACTATGAATTTGGAGTCACAGTTCATGAATTCCTTGATATGGTGAGTTTTCGATGTGTTGTATCTAAATTCCTTCATAACATTCTCTGCAAGGGGGCACACATTGCAATGGGCACATTTGAAAAAACCTTTTGGTTTATTTGGAAACCAGATTTTATCTCTATTTTTCAATGGTAAAAAGCTAGAGCACAGAAAGTCCCTTAGGGTTTTATTCCTTCTGTGTATGATCTTAGGTTTGTTTGTGAGATACTGACTGAGCGATTTGTCTAGAGTCAGTAAATGCCAGTGTTTCGCAATGATTTTATAGATCGCATGACTTTCAACATGGAAGTCAGTGATCAGACCTATTTTATTCCTGCTATTGCATTGTGCCACTTTTCTTTTGTTGACCTTACTTAGTAGTGTGTGTCTAGGTGTTTTCAGTATGCGTTTTTTTGCGGAGTCCAAAATTTCAGGAGAATAACCCCTACATTTAAAACGTTCTTCTAGGTTGTTTATTTCATTACGAAATACCTCATCTTCACTACAATTGCGGCGAACGTGAGTCATTTCTCCCATGGGTATGGCCCTGATTTCACTTTTGGGGTGGGCACTGCCCGCATGCAGTACTGCATTGCATGCTATTTTCTTTCTGTATAGTTTCGACATGATTCTGTTTCCTTTGATGTAGAGGAGAGTGTCTAAGAATTCTATTTCTGACATACTATAATTTGAAGTGAATGTCAAATTAAAAGAGTTGTCATTCAAATATTCTGTCAGAGCTACAAATTCTGCCCAGATGATAAAAATATCATCTACGTATCGGCCCCAGTATACAATATGTGTAGTTAAGTCTGATGGGCCTTCAGTCCAGAGTTGTTTATGTTCGAACTTTCCCATGTACAGATTAGCTATGGATGGTGAAAACTTAGAACCCATTGCTACACCCATAGCTTGTTGGTACCAGGCGCTTTGGTGCAAGAAAACGTTATTCTCCAAGACTAGCTTTGTCATGTCTAAAGCCATCTGGGTATGTGCGTATAGAGTTGCATCTCTTTGGAATAAAGTGTCCGATATAGCTTGTAACCCCTGTTGCCAAGGAATGCTTGTGTACAATGCACACACATCTAGGGTTGCAAAGGAAAGCTCAGTGGTCCATTCTATGTCCTCCAATTTGGTGAGGAGGTCACCCGTGTCTCTTAAGTAAGAAGGGAGATTCAGCACATATGGCTGCAGAAAGAGGTCTACATATTCAGATAGGTGTTCAGTGGGCGATCCAATGCCCGACACTATTGGTCGCCCGGGAGGGAATGCCTCGGACTTGTGTATTTTTGGAAGCACGTAAATGCAGGGTGCCTTCAGTGAAGCTATGTATAAACATCTTGTTTCTCTATCAGTTAAGAGGCCCTGTTCTATTTGGTGTGGGGTCAAGTGTAATCTGACCCTGGGGTATTTCTGAGGGCAAATAATGCTAATGGGAGACAGCACAACCAGTTATTTTTTCAGGTGAAACACAGTTTACTCAATTTGTTCTTGAGGAGGCCATTGAGGCACTCCACAATTCCATTACTTTGAGGGTGATAAGATGATGAGATCCTGTGTGTTATTCTTAGCAAGGTGGTAAGATGGGAAAATATGTTTTTCACAAAGTGTGTCCCATTGTTGGATCTGATCCCTTCTGGAATTCCCCATCTTGGAATAACATCACGGATTAGAAAAGTAGCAGCAGACTTGGCATCACAGTGCACACACGGGCCTGCTTCGATCCACCTTGGACATACTACAACTATGAGATACCTGTAACAGTTGTATCTGTCAATCATATCAACATAATCAATGTGCAACTCCTTGAAGGGTCCTTGTGGTCGGGGTATTATAGAAGCTATTACCTTAAAGGTCAGATTTGGGGAATACTGCTGACACACGGAACATATGCATAGGTACATTGTGAACATCTCATGTAAGTTGGGAACAAACCAATCCTGGTGTATCCGGAGGGACATGTTGTCTCTGGCAGTGTGTGATGGAAAATGTAGCTGGTTCAAGGTTATAAGCAGTAGTACAGGCTTCCCTGTGGATATCTGTCTGTATATAAAATCTGTACCTGTCAGTGTGCATCCCCTGGATTCCCACAACTTCTTTTCATGGTCTGGAGCATTTTCCTGTATCTCTTAGATGCAGGTGAGCTGTTTCTGTACAATGCCTAGAAGGGTACAGGGTATCATAAGATGCATCTGTGGTGCTAGCTGCTGTGTCAGTCGTTAATAGAATTGTGGTAGGTATATTGTTTAGTTGGAGTCTGGCTGCTTCATTGGCTGCCCTATCAGCCAAGGCATTTCCACGGGACACAAAGTCTTGAGAAGTGGTGTGAGCTGCACATTTTTCTACAGCGACTGCATGTGGTAGAGCTAGAGCTGAAATCAGGTCTTTTAAAAGAGGGCGATGCATGACAGGGCTTCCATCAGATTTTAGGAATCCCTGTCTGCTCCACCGTCTAATGCTGGAATGCACTGTTGTAATGACATAGGCTGAATCAGAATTCACTGTAATGGTTTTGCCTTCACCCTGTTTAAGGGCCGCCACCAGTGCTACTAGCTCAGCAGCTTGAGCAGAATAATGGGATGGCAAAGTTATCTGTTCTGTTATCTGCAAAGTATCTGAGGAATCATGCTGCATGGCTCCGACCACTGCTGCCCCTGTATGTCACACTCCTGTGTCCTGACCTATTGTGGAAGACTCATCTACAAAATATACAATGCTATCTGGAATAGGGTCTTCTCTCGCTTGGTTACACTCATCTGGAGAATATGTTGCACAGCATGGGGGTCACTATCTGCACCTTCAATAGGGGGTGCAAAGAAAGTAGCAGGGTTGACTGCGTGACACTTGACAACCTTGAGAGATGGTAGTGATAAAATTACCTCATAGCGTGGTACTCTTTGTGTTGTTAGTGTCGTCTTAGCCTTCTGAATTATTGCATGTTCTGCATACAGCGTCAGAGGTTAACCCATGACAATGGGGGCGCTTTTCAGAACCGCAAAGGCATGTTGCCAAAGCTTGTTCGCAGGGGTAATGGCCTTTCATAACTGGATCACGTAGGCCACTAAAGTACGCAATTGGTTTGTGGCCTAAAGGATACTTTTGGGTGAGGACAGCCGTCATGAAATGAATAGAAATTAAACTTATATAGCGCGTAACTACCCTGAGGCCTCGCAGCGCTTTAACTAGAACCATTAAGGCGGCAGGGCAGGGCGCTAAGCTCTTGCAAACAAATGCGTTTTTAATAGCTTTCTAAAAGCCGTCAGGTTGTTATTTTCTCTCAAGACCAACGGAAGAGCGTTCCACAATCTTGCAGCATTGTGCGAAAAAGAGCAAACACCCAAGCGGGATTTTTTTACTTTTGTGGTGGTGGCCAGCTGTAGCACACTGGAGCGGAGAGCTCTAGAAAAGAAGTATGGAGTGACCAAAGGGAGCATGATGGATGGACCTGACTTACGAAGAGCCTTCTGAACCAGGCACATAGATTTAAATTGTATCCTGGACGCTACCGGGAGCCAATGCAACTTCTTCAGGGCAGGTTTGGCCAACTGCCAGCGAGGAATCTAAAAAAGTAGTCTGGCCGCACAATTTTGATTAACCTGGAGTTTAGTAATTGTAGCAAGGGGGGCTCCAAGGTAAAGTGCATTGCCGTAATCCAGGCATGAGAGAATCGGGGCCTGGACCATGACTCTCCTCGCCTGGAACGGCAATAGAGGGAGATCCTTCCGGAGCATTCTCATAAGTCCGAAGCATGTGGCAGAAGTCTTAGTAGCCTGGACAGTGAAGTCAAGTGAGCTGTCTAGCCAAAATCCCAGGCTCTTTATCTGGGGTTTGGGAGGAGAAGGGGGACCTAGACAGGAAGGCCAGATGGGGGTCAGGATGGTAGGTGAGGGATTACCCAGCAACATGACTTCCGTCTGTTCCCCGTTTAATCTGAGACAGGAAAGTTCCATCCATCTGGCGACAGCCTCAAGGCATGGTCTCAGAGTGCTAGACGACCCCTCAGCATTGTTCAAAGATACCACAAGCTGAGTGTCGTCTGCATAGGTGACAATACGGACGCCAAATGGATGGACGATCTGTGCAAGGGGCCTCATATAGACATTAAAAAGTGTGGGGCTCAGGGCAGAGCCCTGAGGCACCCCACAGCTGAGTGGCAGTTTGGCGGAGGTAGCTTCCCCTTCAAAAACTTGGAAGAAGCGTTCCTCTAGGAAGGAGGTGAGCCATAACAGTGCCGAGTCCGACACTCCCATGCCACTAAGACGGTGTCATAAGATGGCATGGTTAACCGTGTCGAACGCGGCGCTGAGATCAAGTAATATGATGGCCGCTTTTCCTCCCTTGTCCAAAACTGTTCTGGCCTCCTCAGTCACTGCTAATAGAGCTCTCTCTGTCCCATGTTGAGGACGGAATCCAGTTTGAGAGGCACATAACAAATCATTGGATTCAAGATGTTCCACTAGGATGTTATTAATGTGCTTCTCCAGCAGCTTACTCATCCATGGCAACAGAGAGATGGGACGAAAATTAGCTAAATTATTCTGATCTAAATGAGTTTTTTTTTAGTAAGGCCCTAACCATTGCACATTTCCAGGACTTTGGGACGGTGCTTGAGATGATAGAGGAATTTAAAACGTCCAAAATGGCTGGGCGAATTAACTCAATAGCCGAGGTAAGGACTTGTGGCGGTGCAGGGTCCTTGGGGGAGCCTGAGGTGACTTTGGAGATTATTTTGTCGAGCAAGACTGGGTCTATAAGGGTAAATTTTTCTAAAATACAGGAAGGGGGTGTATTGGGGCTTGCTACTATCTCGGCCTCAAGGGTGGTCAGATCAGAAATTAAAGAGGAGTAAATTATCAGAATTTTTTGATAAAAGAAGGTTGCTAGGTTATTGCAGCGAGCAAGTGCCCCATCTAATGGTATTTGCTCCGGGGGGAAGGTGATCAAAGACTTCGCTATCCGAAAGATTTCCTTAGGGGCATTGGCGGCTAAAGTAATTTTTGATTCATAAAACTGGGCTTGAGTTGCTTTAATTTCAGTTTTATAGAGTCTGATGGCGGCTCTATAATCTGCCTTTTTTCCCTGTGTCTGATCTTGTCTCCAGATCCTTTCTAATTTGCGGCATGATAATTTCATATCCCTCAGTCTAGGGGTGTACCATGGAGCTACTTTTTGCCTTTTTATACAGTGAAGAGTTTCCTTCGGAAGAGCTAAATCAAGAGAGTTGTCAATCCAATTGTCAAAATTGGCACTAGCTATATCGGGGTTAGAGGACCTCGGAAACTCGCATGCCGCAAGCATGGATTCCCACTTAATGGAGGGAAGTTTTGACCACTTCCTACCCAGGTGTCTTTTAGGTTCTTGTACAGGGGGGGAGCTCCCATTGACCCAGTTAATGGGTAACAAGTGGTGATCTGTCCAGGGTAGAGGAATAGCGGGTTCAGTTTTTAGGGCATCAAGATTACTGAACACGTGGTCCAAAAGGTGACCTTTAACGTGTGTCGAGAGGAACCCCTTTTGAATCAGGTCGATTGCTCGAAGGCTCAGCCGAAGGCTGTTGGCTGCGGAGTCAAGTTGATCGTCTAAAAGACGGTGAAGTTAGCCGATGTAATTGCTAAGTTAGCAGCTAAGTCTGCTAAGTTTGAGGTAAATTGACCTGACGATCCGTGTGGTCGGTAGATCAAAAGACCCGTGAAGGAATCTGTAAAAGATAGCTCTAATGAAAACAACAGGCTTTCGCAGGCTGGTATAGCTGTAGGTGTCAGACGGCATTTAAATCTTTCTCTGTAAATGATGGCCAGACCACCTCCTCTACTCTTATTACGATCGAGTCTCTTGATTGCATATCCTTGTGGGGTTGCCCATACAGTGGCTGGATCAGCTTCTAAATGGAGCCAAGTCTCCGTCAGGAAGAGTACGTCAGGGTTGTACTCCTCTATTAGAAGGGCCAGCTCGGTGTGATGTTTGGGTAGTGATCTACAATTGAGAAGGAACATCTTCCATGTCCTGTGGGTGGGGATTCTTTTTAAGGTTTTTCCTGGTAGTTTCCAATTACAATATGCGCACTTACATGAAGCATCTAAGGGGCGGGTGCGGTGCAGGCATTTGGGGTTAGGGACCTTTCTTAACTTATGCAGAGCAACGGAGTTATACGTAATTAAATTCCTGGCCATTTTACCAGAAAACTTGGTTATAGGCACGATAGGCGCGGCTGGGCGCGGACTGGCTTCTCTTAGGCAACTCTTCGGCGCGATGAAGGCGCCCGCTTCACGCGTCCGCTGCGCGGAGAAGAAAGCCTCTAGTTATATAGCTGAGCAGGGGAAGTGAGGAAGCCCGCCCCACTGGACCACCGACCAGCGTGCCTAGCTCCTCCTATGATGGCCGCTGGTGGTGTATGCAGCCTACAAGCCTACACGTCCCACAATGCCCCTGCGGCACTTAGTCTGCCGAACGGGTATGGGAACAGGAGGTAGTGTAGCGCAATACAATACCATTGGACAGAGGAGTGCAAGAAGGATCAGCAGGAATCGATAGCAGGAGATGATAGATCCAGAAAACACCCGACTTCCGCCTCAGGTGTGGGAAATGAAAGGAAAGAAAGGTGCACAGAGCACGTAAACACGGACAGGTAAGGGCAGCGAGTGGCGAGATACTAACCCGCTAGCAGTCAGCGCAGAATCAAGCTAAAACAAAATTAAATTAAAGCAGCAATGATGGGGGAATATTACTGGCGCTAGCAATCAACGCAACTTACACCAATGCAGCACAAGTTTAAAAAGCGCTTGTGATCAGCGCGCTTTGACGCAATAAAACGGCTAAAAATGATGCAATCGCTCAACTACCCCCAACCTCCGTCTCAGGTTCTAGCAGGGATGTATTAACAGCCCGGGGTGAACTTCAGCTCAATTATATAGCTGAGCAGGGGAAGTGAGGAAGCCCGCCCCACTGGACCGCCGACCAGCGTGCCTGGCTCCTCCTATGATGGCCGCTGGTGGTGTATGCAGCCTACAAGCCTGTCCCACAATGCCCCTGCGGCACTTAGTCTGCCGAACGGGTATGGGAACAGGAGGTAGTGTAGCGCAATACAATGCCACCGGACAGAGGAGTACAAGAAGGATCAGCAGGAATCGAAAGCAGGAATCGATAGATCCAGAAAACACCCGGCTTCTGCCTCAGGTGTAGGAAATGAAAGGAGAAAAAGGTGCACAGAGCACGTAAACACGGACTGGTAAAGGCAGCGAGTGGCGAAATACTAACGCGCTAGCAGTCAGCGCAGAATAAAGTTAAAACAAAATTAAATTAAAGCAGCAATGATGGGGGAATATTACTGGCGCTAGCAATCAACGCAACTTACACCAATGCAGCACATGTTTAAAAAGCGCTTGTAATCAGCGCGCTACGACGCAATAAAAACGGCTAAAAGCGATGCAATCGCTCAACTACCTCCAACCTCCGTCTCAAGTTCTAACAGGTTCCATCACAGTGCCAAATTCCACCGAGACCAGACACCAAAACATCCAGGGAACCCCGAAAACATCCAGGGAACCATGGCCATCACCTGGCCATTGAAGTGTCAAAAATGGAAAACCTCTTGAGTGTAGTCTGGTGTTCCTAACACTGGTGCATTTGTTATCTCTGTCTTTAGTTAGTGAAATGTTTCTCGCATTTCTGCAGTCCATGTTATTCTGTCTTTCTGTGTCTTTGCCTGTTTGATGGCTGTGAGCAAAGGGGCTATCAGGGTCCTATAGTCACAAAACCCATCGCCTGATATAGTTACATAGGCCCAAACATTTCTGCAGTCCCTAGTCCCTTCCCTGTCTCTGGCTCAGTCATCTGTCTAATTGACGCTGCTCTTTCAGGTGTAACTCTGCGGCCTGAGGCCGATAGACATTGTCCCAAATAATGGACTTCTACCTGATAATATTGTCATTTGTCTCTGTCTACTTTGTAGCCTCGTTGGGCGAAGGTGAAAAGTCGAGACACATTGTCTTTTCTGCATTGTTCTTTTTTGGCACTACAAATTAGTTAGTCATCGGCATACTGCAGTATTGTACTGTCACTTGAAAATTAGCAAGGTCATTCTTGACTGCTTTGTTGAAAACACTAGGGGACTCACAGTACCCTTAAGGTAAATGAAAATAGAGGTACTGGGAGCCGCGAAATGAAAATGCAGTCAAGTGACCATCTGGGTGTAGTGGCATGCTAAAGAATGCATTTTTAAAGTCTATGACTGAGAAGTATTTAGCATCTTTGGGTATGTTAGTCAGTATAATGGAAGGGTCAGGTACCACAGGGAATTCCGGTATCACTATGTCATTAAGGGGGCGCAGGTCTTGAATCATGCGCCATGAATTACCCTTGGCCTTTCTGACAGGGTAAATCGGGGTGTTGCAGGGGGATACACCTGGGTATATGACTCCCTGCTCCACCAATGCCTGAATAACTGGGGCAATGCCCTCCTCTCCTTCTGCCTTACCCTGGGTAGTATTGCTCCTTCCTTTAAGATTATTCTGAATGATTTGATTAGATTTGATTTGATTTATGATTTCTATAGTGCCCGAATCACACCGTCGGGGTAGCTCAGCGCTGTGACAGCTAGTGGCCAACCAGGGACAGTTTAGAACAGTGTAGTTTTGAGTAGTTTTCTGAAAGTCAGGAAATTGGGGCATTGGCGCTGCTGAGAGGGAAGCTGGTTCCAGTATCTCGGGGCGAGATGGGAGAATGCTTTACCGCCCATGCGGGCTAGTTTGATGCGTGGGACATGAAGGAATCCTTGGTTACTTGATCGCAAGGTTCTAGGTGGCATATATCTGATCAGTTATTTGGTCAGGTAGCTGGGTCTCATATTGTTCAAGGATTTGTGAACCATACAGCATATTTTGAATTTTACTCTTTATTTTACTGGAAACTGTGGAAAAGTCGTTATCATCAAAATAAATCAGAAACAAGGTATTTCAGCAGAACGGAGTTTAATCCATCTTCATAAGTTCCAGGTACATTCATTTTTTATGCCTCAAACTCTTCTCCCGTTAACCGCCGAACCGAACCCCCACATTAGAACCAGACAACACACAGAGAGCGAGCCTCCCTGCTGGAATCTTAAACAGCAACAAAGTCTACAATGGAGCGTGACCTCCACGAGCAAAAGATAGACAGTGCAGTGTTCACATTTCTTCCTAGATGAGTCACTATTACAATGTGACCAACTTGGAATTTCTTTGGACAATGAATCATTGTGTGTTCCACGTAAGCACACACTATTGCCAGTGTTCCTGTTTGAAAGATAAGTTCCCTTAAACAAGGAAATCCTGTTCAAATTTCAAACACTCCCTCCTTCCATCCTCACTGCATTTCTGAATACTTCAACAAATCTTTTTGGATCTGACCAGCATTGAGAACCTTTAAGAACATTTTCTTTTCTTTTTGTACGAACAAAATCCCCAATAACAATCTTTTGTTTACTTTCAGAACCTCTCTTTTTATCCATAGCTTGTTTCATTTTCTCCTTATAGACTTTGACTCTTTGTTTTACTACATTATAATCAATAGCAGTTAACTTATCATCATTCAAACATTTTTTAAGCCACCATGGGACTAAACATGTGCTTGTTTTACGTCCTCTCAAAAGTTCAAAAGGACTTCCTAAAGTGACTGAATTAGGAGATATCCTATACGCTAGTAACATGGATTCCAGAGCATTGCGCCAATTAAGGCCCCCCCTTTGTAGATAGTTGGATTGCCTCTTTTACAACACAATTAAAACGTTCCACTTGACCATTGGCCTCTGGGTGGAACACAGCTATCTTCCTATGAACTATCCCACACTTTCCAAAAAATAACTCAATCTCCTTGCTGACAAATTGTGCACCATTATCTGTGACAATTTCTGGTGGAATCCCTTCCCTATAGAAAATACTGTCCAGAAACTCAATCACACTTTGTGAGTTTACTTCTCTAACCATCTTGACTTCAGGCCACTTTGAAAAATAGTCAATCAACACAATGCCAAATGAATATTCTTTAGGTAGAACATGGAAAGGACCAATGATATCCAATCCCGATTTCCTCCATGGGCCTACTGGAAAATCAAACGGATGTGATTCAACACGTAAAGGCACAGCTGACTTATCGCTATTTGAGCACTCAGTGCATCTTCGAACAAAATGCTCTATTGATGAGTCTATCCCAGGCCACCAAAATGCTTCTCTGATGCGCCTTCTAGTGAATGAAATACCAAGATGCCCCTCATGACCCAATTCCATAATGGAATTCCTTAAAGAAAAGGGTGGAATTATTTTATCTTCTCTTAAAATTAACCCATTCTCAATGGCTAATTTCTCTTGGATCTTAGAAAAACTCATCATCTCACCAGAGAGGTTTCTTAATTCTGGCCAACCTTCCATAATGTACTTCTTAACCATGTTTAATTCTCGATCCTTTTCCATTTCTGAGATCCAAGTATCCTCACATAGAGTAGGTTTTCCGCCATATATTAAATTAATATCATGTGCGGAAAAAGCAACTGCACAATCCTCTTCCTGATGAGTTTCCTCATTGACTAAAGGTAGTCTGGACATGCAGTCAGCGTGCATGTTTGCCTTTCCTTGAACATACTCTATTCTAAAACGGAAAGATTGTAATCTGGAAGATAATCTAGCTAACCGTGCAGACATGGATCTACCACCACCAGGAGACATTAAGAAAACAAGTGGTTTATGGTCAGATTTGATGATAAACTCATTATCCCACAGAAAACTCCTAAAATGCTCTGCACCCCATACACAAGCCAGTAATTCTCGTTCAATAACGGAATCATTTTTTTCTGCATCCCTTAAAGCTCTTGAAGCATACGCTACAATCCATTCATCACTATTGTCTTTTTGCAATAAAACATCCCCGAGTCCTAAATTGCTGGCATCTACCATAATTATAAATGTTTTCCCTGGAATGAAAGGTTTCAAACAAGGAGCATTAATTATAAATGTCATCAAATTTTCAAATGCTTCAGACATTTCACTTGACCACAGGAATTTAGCATTTTTTTTTTAACAAACACCTGAAAGGATCAACTTTTGCAGAGTAATTTGGAATGAACTTTGCATAAAATTCCACTAACCTAAGGAACGCAATCAACTGTTCTTTTGAAGAAGGCAAAGGTACATTTGTGATACTTTCAATATGCTTTTGTTTAGGTTTGATGCCTTCTCCACTAATAGTGTGACCAAAATACTCTACTTCCTTGGCTCTTAACTTGCACTTGTCTAAGCGAAGAGTAAGACCTTTCTCAGATAGGGCTGCTATGACATTATGCTAATTATTATCATGATCATCTTCATTCTTACCATATACCAGAATGTCAATCTGGAAAGCAATCGTGCCAGGTAACCCCTCCAGAGTTTCTTTCATTAATCTCTGGAACACAGAGGCGGCACTTGCCAACCCGAAAGGCATACAGCAGTATCTAAACAGTCCTTCAGGTGTAATGAAAGCTGTGAAATTTTTTGAGTCATCAGAGAGAAAAACCTGGTGGTATGCACTTGCTAAGTCAATACAAGAAAAAACGTTTTGCATCAGCCAACGTGGAGACCATTTCATGTAAATTGGGAAGAGGATGTGCATCAACCCAAATAGCGCGATTTAAACTGCGCAAATCCACACACAATCTGAGCTCGCCTGAAGATTTGACTGAAATAACAATGGGAGAAACCCATGGGGACGATTCAATAGGTTCTATAATGCCTTCACTGCACAGATTTTTGAGCATGTCCTTTAACTTTTCCCTGTATGACAAAGGAACATTCCTTACTTTGTGACTGATGGGTGTGGAATTTTCATGCAATTTAATGACATGTTCAAACCCTCGATATTTCCCCAATTTACCACTGAAAACCTCTGGAAAAGCTTTCATCAACTTATCAATGGAGAAACTTTCATGCTGATTAGGAAAATCCATAGCAAAAACAGGTGGGTTGGCTCTAGGATCAAGTTTGATAGCTAATTCAAGTTGATGTGGCCATCCAAGAAGAGACTTCGCTGATTTTGCAACATAGAAGATTTTGCTAAAAGTTTGACGGCCAGAAAATTTAGGATTAGCAGAGAAATATCCTATTAAATCAATGTTGTGTCCTGTGTACCCCCCCAGGAGATACATCAGGTTGGGTAAGAGGTCTATTGGGCCAATTCTCATGAAAATTGTTTGCTGAAATGATTGAGTACTATGCACAAGAATCAACAAGAAATCTTAAGTCAATCCCATCAATATTGATGATACAAGAAGGACATTTAGAAACTCCTTCATCACTACATAAATTAATTACAGTGTTAATTTCATTTTCATTATTGTCAGATGGAACGTTATCATCTTTTATACTTTGAATATAATTGACTTTCCTAAAATTGGCTGTACAGAATTTGCTAAAATGTCCCTTTTTGTTACATTTAAAACACATTTTATCTGAGGCAGGACACCCTTTGAAGTTTGCTAAATGGTTATTAGTACCACATCTGAAGCACAATAGTGTAGGATTCCTTCCTTCAATTTTTACGTTTGCATTCTTGTATTTACTCTCATTTTTTCCAAAAGTGTTGACTTTTTGATTAATGCTTTTCCTTTGCTTATCTGGAGGATTGGATTCTTTGTTGACAGGAAAAACATCATATTTTTCATTGCCTCTAATTTCTTTCACAATTTTTTCCGAATGCTCGATGGATTTTGCGATGTCAATTGCTGCACTTAATGATAGGTCAGAGGTGGACCACAATTTTTCTTGAAGTTTTTTTCTATTTGTTCGCATTAAAATTTGATCTCTAAGTACTTGATCATATGAGATATGGTCGAAAGCATAAAAAGCAGCAAGAGATCTTAACGCTGAAACAGTCTTCAATAGACTCATCAGGTTGTTGTGTACGTGAATAAAATATGAATCTCTCCATGACTACATTCTTTTTTTTTTCCAAAACGGAGGTTGAGTTGGGAGGAGGCATATTGATAAACATTAATTCTCCCAGGATTTACCAAAGCAGGCAGAGTTTTAAATTCTTTTAAACCTAAACCTCCTAAACAATGTTTTAATAGAGATAATGTCCTTTCCGCTTCACAATCATTGCACTCCAATACTTCAACATATGCAAGAAAAACGGGTTCCCAAACTTCCCATGGCATTGGAGGTTCACCAGAGGAAGATAGAAATGAAGGAGGTGGAACAATGCCTGACGTGTTAGATATTCTAGAAAAATACAAATATAATACTAGCTAATACAAGTTATTTGCATGCAGTAACGATTGGTGTAATTAAATCAAAACTGTAAGGAAATTATGAAAACCTGTGGACAAATACTGTTAATGCAATGTTCAAATAAACACAGATAAAAAATGTATATACTTTACAAATGCAGCGTGTTTCTTATTGTACGTATTTTCCTCTTTCACATTGCTTCATAACAATCCATTATTGAGGAAAAGAAGAAAACTGAAGAAAAAAAACAAAAAAGAAACCGATGTTTTCACTGAGTAGAAGAAAAGCTTCCTTGGTTGCTAGGCAATGGAGAACATGAGTCATTGAGATGGACGCACATTGGTGTCGAAACGTTGAGGTGACGTGCTTAGGCTGAAAGGCTGCTCGAAGAACGAATCTGCGCAGACACATTACAACTTGGGTTAGGAGACTTCTTTCAATAACCACTGATCCTCTCCGTCGTGTTCACTCCATGAACATTGTCACACACATTAGGCACAAAAGCATAACCGAACCGTCAGCGCGATTAATGATATCTTAAGGCGCTAGGTAAAGTCACACAACGATGTGCGTCATACTTAGTAAGTGTGTGCCATCAAATAAAGTATTCATAAATAGGCAGACATACGATTTACTCACTGTGTGGTATGTCGGAAAGTACGCTGTTTTCAAAGTTTTTAAGAAAAACAAAATAATGGATAAACTCTTTTAAATCGGAAACAGGTTCAGCAAGAAACACTGCAATGCCCTAGAAAATGCTGAAAGTCGGAGACAAATTGTTCGAAGATGGCACTTTCCTTTAAGTAGTGAATTTCTTAAATAAATCTCCCTTGTAATCCTCTTGCAAATGATATTTTTAGAAAATGCACGCAAGAGTTATTTCCTATCGTCGCCAATGTGGAAAAGTCGTTGTCATCAAAATAAATCTGCCTCAAGGCATTTCTGGAGAAGGGAGTTTAATCCATCTTCATAAGTTCCAGGTACATTCATTTTTTATGCCTCAAACTCTTCTCCCGTTAACCGCCGAACCGAACCCCCACATTAGACCCAAACAACACACAGAGAGCGAGCCCCCCTGCTGGAATCTTACACAGCAACAAAGGCTACAATGGAGCGCGACCTCCTCGAGCACAAGATAGACAGTGCTCGTGGAACCACGCCCACAGCAGAGAATTACCTACTGGCGGTCGCCAGTAGGTATATATAGTTAGGATTTTTTCTCTATGGGATTTTTGAAAATTCTATGTCTAATAACTTTGGCGTTTGTGGACGGAATTGGCTGAAATTTTCAGGAAAATGGCACATTTTGTTTCTGAGCAGCCCTTGAAAATTTGGGGGGGGTTTGTCAAGGGGGGGCCGAGAAAAAAGGGGGGTCCCAAAACGTGTTTTTAACATTGAGTTTTCCATAGGGCGGTTGGCCTCACTTTTAGCCCGAACGGCTAAATGGATTTGCACGAAACTTGGCAAAATTGTAGGGACTGGTAGCCCGATGTGCCTTTTGTAGGTCTCAATATATGTGCTCCAGTGGATTTTGAGAAATTAACGTTTAAAAAAAGATATATATCTGTAACAGCGGACCTGGCAGCGTCCCAGGACGCGTACTTTTCGCGCAACGGAGCTTTGTGAAGCGAAGCTGATTGGTTCTCCGGCGTCTGTCAACATTCCAAAAAGTCCGTAGCGGCCGCCATCTTGTCTCTCGGTAGGATCGAGAGACAAGAGGAGGTCAAAACAAAGGGGGAAATAACTATAAGGGGGCATAGTAGATCCTCGCTGACCCCCTAGGTTTGATGTGGAGGTTTTAAAAGGGCCCCGCGGGGCAAAAAAAAATAATAATAATAATAATCGAACGGCTGAATGGATTTGCACGAAACTTGGCAAAATATTAGGGACTGGTAGCCCGATGTGCCTTTGCTAGGTCTCAATATATGTGCTCCAGTGGATTTTGAGAAATTAACGTTCAAAAAAAGATATATATCTGTAACAGCGCTCCGCTTCACGTAACAGAGGTTTGCGAAGCTGATTGGTCATTCTGTCACTGGGCTATAGTTGGGCTACATCTGGCTGATATTTGGGCTACATTTGTTTTTTTGTGTGTCTGGCGGCCATCTTTGGGCTACATTGGGCTACATTGGGCTTCATTGGGCTACATTGGGCTACATTTGGGCTCCAACATATATATAGGCCAATGTAGCCCAATATATATTTTTCAAAGTTAATTTTCGTAAAAACCACTGGAGCATATATCTTGAGACATAGCAAAGGCACATCGGGCTACCAGTCCCTACAATTTTGCCAAGTTTCGTGGAAATCCATTCAGCCGTTCGAGCTAAAAGTGAGTCCAACCGCCCTATGGAAATGAAGGAAATGAATGGGTAATTTGTAATTAGCAAATAGCTAATCACAAACTAGGAATGGTAAAGAATCGCTATTTATTCCTTAAAGTTCGCTATTTAGGAAATGCAAAAAACTTTGATGATACATATGGCGGTTCATCTCTAACAAGATAAGAAGCATAGGGATACATTTATGATGACTGGCGCATCACCAGGGATGTGTTAGTCATTCTGTGCCGCTGTTCCGTCACCTATGGTGTGCTGCATTTACAATGCGGCGCATCATGGGGCAAAAACAGCACAGATGCGTGATGTATCTGTGCCGTAAAGGTGGCGCATTGCTGGAGTTGTATCGCAAGTGTGATGAAGCTCCAGCAAGGGTCGGGGGTGCCCCTGTCGCAGGGTTTCTGTTCTCACACAGAACTGTGGACAGAGGATTGGAACCTCGGCGAATTAGGGTGTCCCAAAACTCACGTTAGTAATCAAAAACTCCTTAGCAAGCTAGGTACAGTGTCACATTGGATATAACAAACTCTCAATGTTTAGACAATCCAGAATATGAACTTATAGTACCTCAGGATACGTGGAACTCATGAACAGTCGGTCGTTATATATTTCTTAGAAACCAGAACATGGAGTTAAGAAGAACACATGTGTATTTGAAATGTTTATTTACTAATGCCGTCTTCTCAGGCGTAGTATCTTAGATAATACAAGTACACATATTATCAGTAGCAAAATTACCAGCATAGTTACTAGTACATAAAAAGCGAGTTACGGTGGGGCAGGGAGGCGGGGAGGGGGAGGGGCAAGGTAGAGAGGGCTCCACCCTGCTTTTCCCCCTCCCCGCCTCCCTGCCTCACCGTAACTCCCTCCACGGCCCGCGGCTGCTTATATCTCACCCTCCCTAATACACATATTATATTATTTGCTAAGAAGGTCTCTTTGTGTTGGTTTAGGGCGTGCCCATACTTTAGTGTCTTAGATTTGAAGGAATCACATCAGCATACACCAGCTCTCTCTTCATGTGAACCGCATCAACTGTTGTGTATGTGTGTTCGGCAAAGCAATATAAAACCCGCCTCATGCCCAGAATTGGCAGAAGTTGCACTTATGTTATGAGTATGAAGTCGTGGAGATCAGACCTCATAACAATTCTGTATCGTGTTGTTCTTGAAACTTTAGCACTCGCTGTACAGATATAGTTTAACAAGCAAAGCAGATAGTAGAGCAATAACATATTATTCTCATGTAAACCACGATGAACTACTAGGTGGAAAGCTAAAGCAACAACTAAGTGTCGTGTGCAGAAGTTGCAAAAAAGGAAAAATGGCGTTTAAACCGGTAATGAGCCCATGCTAACTTAACACGGTGTAAAGATATCCAGGACCTAGATGACACCTCCCCATGATCCGGAAACGAACTGAATAAGATAATAGAAGTGCCATCTCATGAGAGCAGATTGCAAGTTTATATGTGGACGGTCCGCAAGGTAAAGCATTAAAAACTAGGAAAATTTAATGCTAAAGAAAAATAAAACAGCCAAGTACTTTATCGAGTCTTAAGCCAATAGGCAAGGTAAATAATAAAAACTTGACAAATAAGTCAATGAATTGTCAATGAAATGCTAGTACTCAGCATATCAAACATGAAAAAGGTCTATGACATAACTGTGTATGCAAAATAAGCTGCAACAGCCTCCAATAGGAAGTCACCGTCTTCATCCGAAAACAGTTCAGCCATCCAATTTAAAAGCGGAAAAGAACATACGTGCTCTCCCAGCACCGGATCCTCTATCACCATCAGAGGACAGCTCGGTGGGTTTTCAAGAAAGCTCTGTTCCAAGAAAGACTGTGCTGCCGCCAGTAAATTCCAGGGACCAAGTAGTCCATGCATCAATGCCACAGCCATAATCCTTTCGCCAGGACAAACCAACTCGTGAGTAATGATAGGAGTCATCAGCTGATTAAAGTCGACGTCAGGAGAAACCGGTCCGCAGAGACACAAATCAATGGCCCAATCGAAATCACAGGTCAGGCAGTGAAATACAGGCTGGACACAGGTGAAGTAGGAGAATCGAAAAGATAATCCATATGCCGTGCTTAATATCGCCAACGGCATTGTGCCATAATATTCTAGCATGCGATTGCGGAACAGTGTCAGCAGCTGCAGGGTGGGAGGTTGCATAGGAGGGACATCCATATTTAAAAATTTAAAAAAGCACAAGAGCGTCCGCTGGTAATGCAAGTAAAAATGCCAATCCACGAACCAGAGTGGAGAAAATAGAATGAAAGGAAGCAGGGATGACTCCAAAGATTTTCTCAAATGAAGTCACAAGACCA
The DNA here is from genome assembly GCF_964261635.1 of Lissotriton helveticus. Taxonomy (NCBI): domain Eukaryota; kingdom Metazoa; phylum Chordata; class Amphibia; order Caudata; family Salamandridae; genus Lissotriton; species Lissotriton helveticus. The sequence goes on along the minus strand of NC_136062.1, from coordinate 503,282,508 downwards.
CTGGTAACAACTTTAAAAAAGTGCGCCAGGGTCTTTGTGGAGGATGCGTTAAAGATAGTCGGAACCATCTTGCTGAAATTGAAAGGCAAATCTGAATTGAAAAGGGTCTGCACCTCTGTACGGGTGTTCGCTATGTGAAGCACGAAAGTTTCACGGGCCGAACTCAAGGCCACCTCTCTCTGAGACAAAAGAGCTCTTATTCTTGCCATGCCGTTGAAATCTGTCCCAAGGTTGGTATTTGTGGCCAGATTGAAAACTCCCTATGTTCATGTGTGGGAGGAAATAGAACATTTCTGCAGCAAATAACCCGTTCACTTACTGTTACGATAAAAGGAATACTTTTAATTAACTCAGAACAATCTTCATTATTGAGCATCAAATAACTACCATTTCCAACAACTTGAACGTGGGGATGATAGCAGGAACTGGCGTGCCTTGCAACACGCAAGCCATATTTGGTCGGTGTTTGTTGCATGAACCGTGTAACTGTATGTGCCTACACATTAGTGAATGATCTGGCGTCTCAGTGCATTCCTCTCCATTCAGATAAACTTCTTGATCATCTTTGAAACATCTGTATGTGTATGGAAGCGACCAGACCTCATGAAGAAAAGCACTACCTAAAGGTTCATAACGACCTATTGGTATATATTTCATACAATTTGAAAACTTATATAAAGCAAAAGGCAGCGTTATTAAACCGTGGATAAGGCACGTTGCCAAAAAACCCGCAATCCTCTGCTGATGATGTCACTGAGCATGTCATGAATGATGTAATATGTGACATCATCAGCAGTGGATTACGGGTAATAGTATCTCTAGTTTACTCCCCTATAGCTGTCTTTCTTTTAACATAAGTGTCTGTTTCCTTCCCTTATACTTACTGTTTTTGGTTCGCTTCCGGTTCGCGTACCGGCGAGCGAACTGGGAAGCGAACTAAGAGAAATAGAGGTTGGCACAGTTCCAAATATTGTACCAATTTTTTAATAACGGGGAGGTAGTTCTGAAAAGAACTTTTTTTTTTATTGTTTTTGTTGTTTTATATTTTTTTTATTATTTTTCGGAACATTTTTTTACTTTTTTTGAATTTTTCTGAACAGTTTTATTTTTTGGGGGTTTTTCTTGGAGGGGGCAATGAAAACGATTCATTGTAAAGGGCTCAACAGGAGCAACAAAACAAAAAAAGAAGTATTTATTATTTTGGGCGTTTCGTACAAACTTGCATATGATAGTCAATAGCTCTGTTGATCAGAGTGATGCTTCTTTCTCCGTAGCAAATGAATCCATCGCAAAATACGCAGATGTGTTTTACTTCACCAAATCTCATTTGTATATTTGGCACCATCTCCCTGCCCTCTGGTCCCGTTACTTCCGGTACAACAGATCTTCTGGCCATAATAGGGAGATTATCTAGGTCGTTCCGAAACTGTGCAGCACTGTAGTTGTTAGGATGCCACCTAGTCATATGGCGATGCATTGTGTAGTTTCCGAAACTGTATTTTTTCTCGGTTCCTCTGGACAGTCTATCTTGACATATAAGGCAAGTTACGTATCTTGCATTTACTTTTTTCTGACCTTTGGGAATTTTAAAAAATTGCCAAATGAAGTTTTCTTTCACAGTGAGACGTCCTGGGCTGCTCAGGCAAAAACTGCCTCTCTTCGTGCTCGTCGTCCTGTTCCTCTTCTTCCTCTTCTTGTTGAATTATAACTTGAGCAGGTGGTCCACTCTTCCTTGGATGTGGTGGAGGTGGTGGGGAAGCACCAGCTGAAGCTACTAAAGAAGCCATTGCTCAGTGATCACAAAGGGTCTTTCTCTCACAATGATGAAAGTCAGAGTGAGGAAAGAAGGAGGGATTTTCATCATTTGGGAAAAACAAGAGTTCTCAACCAATCAAAAGTGTTCATTTTAGATTATATGACCTAGTCTTACATCATTAGGAAACCAAAAGTGAAATGAACCAATGAAAAGTGTTATTACCAAGTCACATGACTTGCTGTGTTTACGTTAAGCGCTTTGCAGGGCCTCCCGGTTTGCTTCCAGAAACCTGCGCTTTGCGACTCGCTTCGCGTACCAGTTCGCTAACGTAGCACGTCATATGACGTATCACGCGAGAACGTGAAACGTCATGCGGACGGGAGGCGTCACGATGTTGTTTTCTAACGCGGCACTTGCGGTAAAGAAACGTTTACCGGCTCGCGGTCTATTTCGCGGCATCAAGGTCAGCTAACGGGAAGCTTCCCGATTCGCGAAGCGGGAACGAAGAAAAAAAAATATTTAAAAAAAAAATTATTCATAAACATATAAAATATATTTTTGGATTTAAAGAAGAATACATTTTACAGCTACAGATATTAGCTGTTAAAAAACCAATGAAATTCACAGAAAAAACCATAGGTTATAGACCATATATAGTTAGGAATTAGCATTTACAAAACCTTGAAAATTCACTGAAAAAACCATAGGTTATAGACCATATATAGTTAGGAATTAGCATTTAGAAAACCTTATTTTACTCACACAAAACCATTGAAATTCCATATATAGTTAGTTGCACTAACTATATATCGCGCACCCGCAATCCACTGCTGATGATGTCACATATTACATCATTCATGACATGGTCAGTGACATCACTGATGACATCACTGATGACATCTCAAATGACATCACTGATGACATCATCTAGTGTCTGTGTGTTTTTGTAAAGTTTAAATACGTTTTACATATTGAAGAATGAGTGGATGTATGGAAGACTGAGTGTGTGTGTGGCTGGCTGGGAGGTGTGTGACTCTGTGCATATCAATGTGTACTTGTACCAGTGATTGTATAAGAGAGTAAGTATGTGTTAGTATATGTGTGAAAAGTATGGTGTTCTGTGTTTAACTATAGATGAGGAAATCGAAGTGTGATTGATTCTTCACAGGACTGACTAGGTGTATGAGTGCATATGATAGTGTTCTAATAATAACTGACTGTATGTATGAGTAATTGTATGGGTGAATGAGTGAATGTGTGTGTAGACGTACGAATCAGTGAGTGCGTATGTAGTAACTGGTATTGGTGTGTCATGATGTCATCAGTGATGTCATTTGAGATGTCATCAGTGATGTCATTTCAGATGTCATTAGTGATGTCATCAGTGTTGTCACTGAAGTATGGTGTTCTGTGTTTAACTGTATAGATGAAGAAATGGAAGTGTGATTGATTCTTTACAGGACTGACTTGGTGTGTGAGTAACTCCATGGATAAGTGGCAGTGTGTGACTGTCTGCATAGGTGTATGAGTGCATATGATAGTGTTGTAATAATGAGTGACTGTATGTATGAGTGATTGTATGGGTGAATGAGTGAATGTGTGTGTAGACGTAGGAATCAGTGAGTACGTATGTAGTAACTGGTATTGGTGTGTCATGATGTCATCAGTGATGTCATTTGAGATGTCATCAGTGATGTCATCAGTGATGTCATTTGAGATGTCATCAGTGATGTCATCAGTGATGTCACTGACCATGTCATGAATGATGTAATATGTGACATCATCAGCAGTGGATTGCGGGTGCGCGATATATAGTTAGTGCAACTAACTATATATGGAATTTCAATGGTTTTGTGTGAGTAAAATAAGGTTTTCTAAATGCTAATTCCTAACTATATATGGTCTATAACCTATGGTTTTTTCAGTGAATTTTCAAGGTTTTGTAAATGCTAATTCCTAACTATATATGGTCTATAACCTATGTTTTTTTCTGTGAATATATATATATATAACAGAAACCAGCGAAGTTCTCGAAGTAGCGGACTGCTGTGTGGACGAGGACCACATCGTGGGGGCCTTAAGATCCACAAATCAGAGGGTACCTGTGCAAGGTCATTGGGGCATATTACCAAGCAATAGCGATAATTATCGCTATTGCTTGGTTAGAGGCAAAAATTTACTGCTGAGCTGCGGCAATTTTTATCGCAGATAAACCTTGGTATTAGCAAGGTTTATCGCAAATGCGATAAAAATCGGCCGCAATGTATGAATATTGCTGAAAAGTCAGCGATATTCATGCATTACCGAGCTAATGCTCTTAGCCATGTTATCCACCTCCCATTGGATAACATGGCTAAGAACTGCTCAGGGCAGGTGTTAGCTTTTGGAGATATTCGCTGTTGGACTTGGGCCTTCTGGCAGGTTCACCCCTGAACTTTTTGCCTTGAAGTGTAGTGATTTCTGGTCTTTGCGCACCTTGACACTGTGGCGCAGTGTAAAGTGCGTGCGCTCCCTGAGTGCGTGGAGTGAGACTGGCCTGCCCTCCCATAGGAATGCATGGGGAATGTCTGTGTCCCTGGTAGTTCCTGATGCGTGAGGCGTGCATGCTTAAGTTTGGTATGTGCGAACTCGTGAGAGTGAATGCTGCGCAACGGTATGTGCGGCGTGTATGTGTCTTGTGCGGAAGCGCCACTTCTAGGAGTTGGCATATTAGTGTAAAATATGCCTGGCGTGTGATTGGCTGGAGCTGGCTGGGATGCCAGGCTCCAGGAAGTCTGTGTGGGTCTGCCCCGGTGGTGAATGGAGAGATTAGCATGAGTGATGTGTGGGAGGAGTGTACCTGTGTCCTGGATGGGCTGGGTTTTCCCCACACAATGCTGGCTCCGCCCCCCTGTGGTGTGACTGATGACCCTAACCCTGCCTGTGAATAGAATGGGTGGTTGGGCCATCAACAGTACTCCCAGACCAGCTGCGACTGGTTCTGCCCCCACCCTGCACCTAAAGACAAAGAGAAAGGTGTATAAAAGAGGGGCTGTGACCCCATGAAAATGTTCTTGTTTGCTGCTTGAATCTTGCCAGGGGCGTGCTGCTGCTTGGGCTCAGGGATGGCTTGCCTCCCTGAGCCCTGCCCAGCCCCTGGACTTCTGATGACCACCTCCTGAAGGACTTTGTGGCTTTTTGTGCCTTCATAGCGCTGGGAGCGCTGTATTTTCCTTCCTAGCGCTTGGGAGCGCTTTCCATTGACCCCTGGTGCAGGAGAGCGGTATTCTGTGTGCCTAGCGCTGGGCGAGCGCTTTATTTGCCTTTTAGCGCTTGGAAGCGCTATTGATCTCAGCCGGTGCCCACCCGGCGTTATTTGCCCGTTTATTTCTTAAAACGAGCGAGTGCCCACCTCGCTGTTTATTTTAATCTCGAGGGTGCCACCCCTCGTAAATACCCCCGAGAAATCACCGCCGCAGCCGCGGGCAAAACCAGGAAGTCAGGCGGCATCGCGCCTGACTGTAGGCGGGACTTCCGGTTTCCCGGAGGAAGTCCCGCCCGCCGCCGCGCTGGGATTGGCCGCCGCCGACCGGAAGAGGATTGAGGCGGAGCGATGGCCGCCCGGGGCTCCTGTGAGGTGAGGAGAGCCCGGGGCAGCCAGCCAAGTGCAGCGCCGGTGTTGCGGGGCTCCCATGCCATGGAGGGAGCCCCGGCCAAGCAGTCCAGCCCGCAGCACAGGAGAGCCCCGAGGAGCGGGAGCTCTCCTGCCCCCCAGCCGCCGCGAGACCGGTGAGTGTATTACCGGGGAGGAGGGGTGTCGGGGCCCGCCCCTCCCCTTGAGAGCGAGCCCGGTTGCGTTAGGAGGCCCGTGAGGCCTCAAGTGATGTCCGAGTCCCCCGAGAGGGACTCTGCCTACCCCCCCACCTTGCTAGTGAGCCCCGAGAGGCTCTGAGATGCTGAGCCCTGCGAGGCTCCCCCGCTGTTGCCCGGAGCCCCGAGAGGCTCCCAGATGCTGAGCCCCAAGAGGCTCCTTGGTTCTCTGAGTCCCCAGGAGGGGGACCCCAACGATGCCCGCAATTGTGCCTACAGCCTAGAGAGGCTCAGGGCACCCCCAGTGTTCCCGGGTCCCCTGGGAGGGACCCCACCGCCCAGTGAGGCTACATCTTTTTGTTGAGAGCCCGGAGAGGCTCCAAAAAGGGGACAGTCATTTCCTCAGAGCCTGTGAGGCTCCCACATCATGTTTTCCCCATCATCCCCAGCTGCCCAGCACTTTGTGGGCAGCTGCCACGTTTAGGTTTTGGCGCAGTGGCGCAACCTGGACCCTGGACTTTGATGTAAGTTCATGTTACTGTGATTTCTGCGCTAAAGGTGATTTATGCGCTAACTGAGGCTTAGATGCTGTTGTGATCTGTGTCCTATTGCTCTTGGGTGTTAGGAAATGTACAATGTGTAGTATGTTTTGCGCACCCTGTGTTCTGCACCTCTGAATGTGTTGTTGATACATTATGTGCCCTGTTCCTTACACCGCTGAACGTGTGTTGATGCGTCATGTGTTCCTTACACCGCTGAATGTAGGTTCTGCATCATGTGTTTTGTCCCCAGGTCTATGCCCCTATGTGTATTGTGATACTGAGGTGGTTGTTCTTGCTAGTGCAGGTGGTGCTAGTAAGGTCCTGGTTCCCTGCGTGACCTGTTCCTAGGGTGGTTAGGATTGCGTAGGGGGGACTTACCAGTTACCAGTGGGTACTGGTTTCGTGCTTTATGTCCTATTTTGTGTTACAGTGATCTTCTGTTATAAGTGATCCCAAGGGCTTGATACTAAGCTTGCCCCCTGACCAGAGTCCCAGGACCAGTGGACTCTATGGTGCCTTCCCTGCCAAATTGATGGGACTTGTCTGATCTCCCTGGGCCCCTGGGGCCTCGCTGAAGTGTGCCTCGCTCGTTCCCCTCGGCAGCTCGTGCCGGCAGCCCGTCCAAGCCTCGAGCAGCGCCGCTCTCCTCTGAGCCGCGCCGCTTCGCTGGGTCGCCCGCATCCTGCCTCCCCCTCCTCTTCTGAGCCGCACACATTGGTCGCCCCAGAGAAACGCTTGTACCGTGCCGGCAGCCCGTCCAAGCCTCGAGCAGCGCCGCTCTCCCCTGAGCCGCGCCGCTTCGCTGGGTCGCCCGCTCAAGCTTACTAAGGAGGTCACTCGCATTATCCCGTGCAACCAGGACGGAAGGTACTGTCTGATAGGCTATGTTTTAAGTTCTAGGCCTACAAGTATTGTATTGTTACTTCTAAAAGTGCTGATTCCTGACAGTGGTCCAGGTGGCCCTGTCTTGTAAATAATCCCTTGTAAATTCTGCCCGTGCCTCTGGCACATTGTAAAGTGTGTTTTATCTAATGTGTTTTGGTGTAATACAAAGGCTATTTTTATATAACCTTGTGTGGAGTTTCCTTTGTGGTGGGCCTTTGGGTGTTGTTGCTGGGGTGCGTGCGCAAATACTTAACTTACATCGCCTCCAAGTTTAGCCTTGCTGCTCGCGCCACGTTACCTAGAGGGTGAGTAGGGGTTATCTTGGCGTGTAACTCCCTTGCCCTGACTTGGGAGTGGTGGTCTCTGACTGACTTTGGCGAAAGCCCTGGCCAGCCGGGGATCCCATTTCCAACATTGGCGGCAAGCGGTGGGATAAGGATTTGTGTTTGCGTTGTACCTTAGTAGCAGCTGGCTGCACCACAAAACTCTGCATTTTAGATAAAAACATTTTGGGGATTATTGTTTAAGTTTCCTGAAAATGTCATTTCTGTGGAAATGTGTTTCTTGTGCACTTTGAGTTAGGTGTCCCTAGCTCGGGAGGGTAGATCATCCCCCTAAGTGCAGTGTGTTTTCTGGATTCACCAGAAGGGTGGGATCCAGTGGTGGCAGCATAAGTGTGTCCAGTGCATGTGTCCCCCGTCCCTGCCCTGGAGTAATGGTACCTGTGTCAAGTGTGGTCAGGTTGAGAAGTCAGGGGTGGTAGAAACTGCCTTACCAGTCTGGGGAGGGGTGTGTGTGGATGAATGGTGTGTGGCACTGGATGTGTTTGTGAGTTCTCTGGATGGGGAGCTTGCTGAATGCTAGTTTTGTTCAGATACCTAAGTCCTGTGTGTTGAACTTTTCCCAAGAACGTCTGCAGATAGTGGAGCCTGCTTTTTGATTTCTGTGGTCTGTTGAGAGACAGAATTTTGGAGTTGGTAATGTTCTGGGAGGAGAGAGGCATAGGGGATGGAGTGATTCCAAAAGGAGTGTCTGAGGTGTCTTCCAGCCCTGCGTGGTGGAAGAGGTTCAGTGTAGCCCAGCTAGGTCTCGGTGTAGGGGCTCACGTCCTGTCTCAAGAGGAGAAGGAGTGGGTGGGACTGCATGTCTCCAGGTGCCCGAAACCCAGTGTCAGGGCCTGGAATGTTTCTAGAGGGAACATCAGGTCGGGGGCCTAGGCTGTACCAATAGGTCATTTGAGGAGGATCTTCCAGAGTGTCTGGAGAACGTGGAACCTCTGTAACCAGGGTTCCAGTAGTTCTGGTGTCTGGCAGTACCGCTCCAGTTGGGAGGGTGCAGAAGTCCAGATGGAGGGGTGCGAGGGGGATAGGTTCCCCAGTGGAAGAACCAGTGGGTCAGGGGCCAACCAGAAGGGTTGTGTCGCCAGGGAGTGACCATGGTGATGCCACTTCTGTCCTGAGTGTCAGGCAGACTTGTACACGACACATTAGTTGTGTCACCCTCAAGGAAGTCCTGGTGCGCCAGGCATCTGACCAAAGGGTACGTCCCTCGGTTGGGGAGCCAGTAGCCGGTGTGTCCGGATCTGGACGTCAGGGCAACTGTATGTAGTGTCCTGAAGTTACAAGAGGGAACTCCTGCCTGATGAGAAGGAACCAGGTAAGCTGTATGGGGTATTGACCTGCAGTGGTTGCCTTGCTGCTGAAGGAGGAGAGAAAGTCTTAGATTTTTGTTTTCAACTTGTAGAAGTCCTGGTGCGCCAGGCATCTAACCAAAGGGTAGCGTCCCTGGGTTAGGGAGCCAGGTTCAGGTGTTGCCTGTCCTGGACGGCAGGGCGACTGTAGCCAGTGTCCTGGCCGGTTTGTCTTCTAGGGGTACCCCTGTGAACACAGGTGGGGCTCATCTTAAGTGAAGAGACCCTGTGTTTCCCAGAAGGGGTGGTACAGGCCTAGCAGGGATCTTTAGGGTTCTTGGCTGAGTGTTGTGGTACTACCCTGAGAGCAGGTGGGGCCTACCTTAAGTGGAGGGACCCTGTTCTACAGTGGGAGGGTGCAGAACTCTGGAAGGGGGTCAGAGGAAGTCTGACCCCTGTGCATCCGGTGAATTTGAATCCCAGGTGGTAAACCAGTTGAGGGAGCTGTGACTCTGTCATGACCAGCCTGGTGTCCTGTAGGCACCGCACTAAGCCGCGTCTGCCTTCGGCCGCGCAGTCTATGCCGCTCGCCGTCCCCGTCTCGACGCGGTCCGCGAGCCGCCGCCTGTGCCGCATCTGGCAACCCGCAAAGTGCAACGCCTTACTACACCGATCTTGTGCTGGTCTGACTGTGGACACTGCTGCTGAGGAAGTCAGGTCCTAAACTGGTGGGAGAGTTGTGTTCTGGAGGGTGCTTCAGAAATAGAGGTAGGGTGGGGCATTCCTGCCCGTGACCTCTGGTCAGCCTGAGGGTGCGGACCCTAGGTTGAAGGATCAGTGGTAGTTTGGAACTACACTGAGAGGGAGTGGAGAATGGCTAGTGCAGGCCAGGGGTTACTACCCCCCACTCTGTGTATTGGCAAGGACCAGTGGTATCTAGGTGGCCTAGGGCCTGGTCCTAGCCGTGGACAGCTAAGGAGTACCAGTGGGGTAGCCTAGTTGGGCCTGTGTTTTTTTTAAGGATGTGCTTGTCTTATGGATTAACTTGGCGTAGAACCGGAGGGTGTCCCTGCAGTGCGGGCCCGCGTCCGTGTTCTATCGCCCCAAGCAGGGAAGTCCATCACGGTGGTGATTGGTCTCCCCTGCGTTTTGGCTGGAAGGGGGTCGTGTTGGACTTGGGCCTTCTGGCAGGTTCACCCCTGAACTTTTTGCCTTGAAGTGTAGTGATTTCTGGTCTTTGCGCACCTTGACACTGTGGCGCAGTGTAAAGTGCGTGCGCTCCCTGAGTGCGTGGAGTGAGACTGGCCTGCCCTCCCATAGGAATGCATGGGGAATGTCTGTGTCCCTGGTAGTTCCTGATGCGTGAGGCGTGCATGCTTAAGTTTGGTATGTGCGAACTCGTGAGAGTGAATGCTGCGCAACGGTATGTGCGGCGTGTATGTGTCTTGTGCGGAAGCGCCACTTCTAGGAGTTGGCATATTAGTGTAAAATATGCCTGGCGTGTGATTGGCTGGAGCTGGCTGGGATGCCAGGCTCCAGGAAGTCTGTGTGGGTCTGCCCCGGTGGTGAATGGAGAGATTAGCATGAGTGATGTGTGGGAGGAGTGTACCTGTGTCCTGGATGGGCTGGGTTTTCCCCACACAATGCTGGCTCCGCCCCCCTGTGGTGTGACTGATGACCCTAACCCTGCCTGTGAATAGAATGGGTGGTTGGGCCATCAACAGTACTCCCAGACCAGCTGCGACTGGTTCTGCCCCCACCCTGCACCTAAAGACAAAGAGAAAGGTGTATAAAAGAGGGGCTGTGACCCCATGAAAATGTTCTTGTTTGCTGCTTGAATCTTGCCAGGGGCGTGCTGCTGCTTGGGCTCAGGGATGGCTTGCCTCCCTGAGCCCTGCCCAGCCCCTGGACTTCTGATGACCACCTCCTGAAGGACTTTGTGGCTTTTTGTGCCTTCATAGCGCTGGGAGCGCTGTATTTTCCTTCCTAGCGCTTGGGAGCGCTTTCCATTGACCCCTGGTGCAGGAGAGCGGTATTCTGTGTGCCTAGCGCTGGGCGAGCGCTTTATTTGCCTTTTAGCGCTTGGAAGCGCTATTGATCTCAGCCGGTGCCCACCCGGCGTTATTTGCCCGTTTATTTCTTAAAACGAGCGAGTGCCCACCTCGCTGTTTATTTTAATCTCGAGGGTGCCACCCCTCGTAAATACCCCCGAGAAATCACCGCCGCAGCCGCGGGCAAAACCAGGAAGTCAGGCGGCATCGCGCCTGACTGTAGGCGGGACTTCCGGTTTCCCGGAGGAAGTCCCGCCCGCCGCCGCGCTGGGATTGGCCGCCGCCGACCGGAAGAGGATTGAGGCGGAGCGATGGCCGCCCGGGGCTCCTGTGAGGTGAGGAGAGCCCGGGGCAGCCAGCCAAGTGCAGCGCCGGTGTTGCGGGGCTCCCATGCCATGGAGGGAGCCCCGGCCAAGCAGTCCAGCCCGCAGCACAGGAGAGCCCCGAGGAGCGGGAGCTCTCCTGCCCCCCAGCCGCCGCGAGACCGGTGAGTGTATTACCGGGGAGGAGGGGTGTCGGGGCCCGCCCCTCCCCTTGAGAGCGAGCCCGGTTGCGTTAGGAGGCCCGTGAGGCCTCAAGTGATGTCCGAGTCCCCCGAGAGGGACTCTGCCTACCCCCCCACCTTGCTAGTGAGCCCCGAGAGGCTCTGAGATGCTGAGCCCTGCGAGGCTCCCCCGCTGTTGCCCGGAGCCCCGAGAGGCTCCCAGATGCTGAGCCCCAAGAGGCTCCTTGGTTCTCTGAGTCCCCAGGAGGGGGACCCCAACGATGCCCGCAATTGTGCCTACAGCCTAGAGAGGCTCAGGGCACCCCCAGTGTTCCAGGGTCCCCTGGGAGGGACCCCACCGCCCAGTGAGGCTACATCTTTTTGTTGAGAGCCCGGAGAGGCTCCAAAAAGGGGACAGTCATTTCCTCAGAGCCTGTGAGGCTCCCACATCATGTTTTCCCCATCATCCCCAGCTGCCCAGCACTTTGTGGGCAGCTGCCACGTTTAGGTTTTGGCGCAGTGGCGCAACCTGGACCCTGGACTTTGATGTAAGTTCATGTTACTGTGATTTCTGCGCTAAAGGTGATTTATGCGCTAACTGAGGCTTAGATGCTGTTGTGATCTGTGTCCTATTGCTCTTGGGTGTTAGGAAATGTACAATGTGTAGTATGTTTTGCGCACCCTGTGTTCTGCACCTCTGAATGTGTTGTTGATACATTATGTGCCCTGTTCCTTACACCGCTGAACGTGTGTTGATGCGTCATGTGTTCCTTACACCGCTGAATGTAGGTTCTGCATCATGTGTTTTGTCCCCAGGTCTATGCCCCTATGTGTATTGTGATACTGAGGTGGTTGTTCTTGCTAGTGCAGGTGGTGCTAGTAAGGTCCTGGTTCCCTGCGTGACCTGTTCCTAGGGTGGTTAGGATTGCGTAGGGGGGACTTACCAGTTACCAGTGGGTACTGGTTTCGTGCTTTATGTCCTATTTTGTGTTACAGTGATCTTCTGTTATAAGTGATCCCAAGGGCTTGATACTAAGCTTGCCCCCTGACCAGAGTCCTAGGACCAGTGGACTCTATGGTGCCTTCCCTGCCAAATTGATGGGACTTGTCTGATCTCCCTGGGCCCCTGGGGCCTCGCTGAAGTGTGCCTCGCTCGTTCCCCTCGGCAGCTCGTGCCGGCAGCCCGTCCAAGCCTCGAGCAGCGCCGCTCTCCTCTGAGCCGCGCCGCTTCGCTGGGTCGCCCGCATCCTGCCTCCCCCTCCTCTTCTGAGCCGCACACATTGGTCGCCCCAGAGAAACGCTTGTACCGTGCCGGCAGCCCGTCCAAGCCTCGAGCAGCGCCGCTCTCCCCTGAGCCGCGCCGCTTCGCTGGGTCGCCCGCTCAAGCTTACTAAGGAGGTCACTCGCATTATCCCGTGCAACCAGGACGGAAGGTACTGTCTGATAGGCTATGTTTTAAGTTCTAGGCCTACAAGTATTGTATTGTTACTTCTAAAAGTGCTGATTCCTGACAGTGGTCCAGGTGGCCCTGTCTTGTAAATAATCCCTTGTAAATTCTGCCCGTGCCTCTGGCACATTGTAAAGTGTGTTTTATCTAATGTGTTTTGGTGTAATACAAAGGCTATTTTTATATAACCTTGTGTGGAGTTTCCTTTGTGGTGGGCCTTTGGGTGTTGTTGCTGGGGTGCGTGCGCAAATACTTAACTTACATCGCCTCCAAGTTTAGCCTTGCTGCTCGCGCCACGTTACCTAGAGGGTGAGTAGGGGTTATCTTGGCGTGTAACTCCCTTGCCCTGACTTGGGAGTGGTGGTCTCTGACTGACTTTGGCGAAAGCCCTGGCCAGCCGGGGATCCCATTTCCAACATTCGCGCTTAGCGCGAATATCTCCAAAAGTTGGTAATAGGAGATAGCGATGTTAGCGACTGTTTCCAGTCGCTAACATCTTGGCACGCCCACTTTGCATGTCATTAGTGATAAATATCACTGACATGCAAAGTGGGGCCCAAGATGGTCACTATCTCCTATTAGCTGTCGCTAACTGGTGTTAGCGACAGCTTGGTAATAGGGAGATAATTTTATCTCCGCTTTCTTGGCTTTTAAAGCCAAAAAAGCAGAGATAAACCCCCTTGATAATATGCCCCATCGTCCTTACTAGGACCAGAAACAGTCTTTGGTATTGCAGACCTTGTTTCCAGCGTAGTACGCAAAGGAATACTGGGGCATATTACCAACCAATAGAGATAATTTTTGTCTCTAACTTGTTTAGAGACAAAAATTATCGCCGCAAATCGGCGATTTTTATCGCAGATAAACCTTGCTATTAGCAAGGTTTATCGCAAATGCGATAAAAAACGGCCGCAATGCATGAATATCGCTGAAAAGTCAGCGATATTCATGCATTATCGAGCAAATGCTCTTAGCCATGTTATCCACCTCCCATTGGATAACATGGCTAAGAACTGATCAGGGCAGGTGTTAGCTTTTGGAGATATTCGCGCTTAGCGCGAATATCTCCAAAAGTTGGTAATAGGAGATAGCGATGTTAGCGACTGTTTCCAGTCGCTAACATCTTGGCACGCCCACTTTGCATGTCATTAGTGATAAATATCACTGACATGCAAAGCGGGGCCCAAGATGGTCGCTATCTCCTATTAGCTGTCGCTAACTGGTGTTAGCGACAGCTTGGTAATAGGGAGATAATTTTATCTCCGCTTTCTTGGCTTTTAAAGCCAAAAAAGCGGAGATAACCCCCTTGATAATATGCCCCACTGTCTTGAAAAACTAACATTGACCTTGTGGGGTCATCAGCAAACAACTGGTAATCTGATATTTCTTTTACATTTATATTGGGGTCATGAAAGATGACACAGGCCCACATCGTACAGGCGTAATCACTGGCCATCACCATCCCCCAGGTGGAAGAGATCTCCAAAGCTTCTACCTCCAGAATAAGATCTCTACCTGTTATGTTATGTTATGTTGAATTTATAAAGCGCACAGCTACTTAGAAGTGTCCCGGCGCTAGCTCCTGAAAGAAAGAGATGACCGTTCATCTGAATAAAACAGAAAAGTCTTGAGTTTCTTTTTGATCCTCAATGGGTCTTGAGTAGTCAGCAAGGCTAAAGGCAACAAATTCCAGGCCAGGCCAGCCCTGCGCAAAAAGGAGTTGCCACCGAGGCGCTGACGCTTGAACTTCGGGGTCTGCATCAGCCATTGGGAGGAAGACCGAAGCAGTCGCCCTGGCACATAGAAAGCAAATCTCTTTTGTAGGTATATGGGGCCAGTCCCATACAGGGCCCGATGAGCAATAGTCAACATTTTGAATTTCAGGCGTGATTCAACTGGCAGCCAGTGCAGAGCGCGCAAATGTGACCTTACACTGTCTCTGGGAGATAAACCCATAAGAAGTCTGGCCACAGAGTTTTGCACCACCTGCAGTTTTTTGACCAGTAGCCCCGAGCAGCCAACCAGGAGGGCATTGGCGTAGTCAGGCGGGACAAAATTAGCGCGCGGACCACTGTTTCTCTGGATGTACTCGGCAAGAGGGGGAGAAACTTCCTCAGGCTCTTAAGTATGCCGAAGCAGGTGCCGGCCAGTTTCTTCACATGCGACACAAAGTTCAGGTTTTGGTCGAACCAGACGCCGAATTTTTTTACTGCGCCAATTCTTTCAGAGGGCCGAGGAAAACCGGGGGGCCAAAGCCTCTCTCTGAAATCCGAATGAAAGGAGCCAAACAACAGCACCTCAGACTTCCCTTCATTACATTTCAGCTGAGCATTGGCCATCCAGTGAAAAACAGAGGATAAACAGTGTTGGGCCATCCCAACAGAGTCATCCACCTTATGCCAAGTAAACAGCAACTGGGTATCATTGGCGTAAGCCATAACCTTAGCCCCCAGTGACTCCGCAAGATACACAAGCGGAGTCACATAGATGTTAAAAAGGAGGGGGCTAAGTGATGAACCCTGTGGCACCCCCGTGGACACCGGCAAGGACGCAGAGGCACTCGGGGGAAGTCAGACTCGCTGTTGCTGGCCCTCGAGGAAGGAGCTAATCCAATGCAGAGCCTTGGCTGCAATGCCTATATCAGATAGGCGATTGAGGAGCATGGCATGAGGGACAGTGTCGAATGCCGCCGAGAGATCAAGCATAACCAATGCTGCTCTCCTGCCGGCATCCAGACACTCCCGAATTGCCTCAGCGACCTCCAACAAGGCGGATTCCGTGCTGTGAGCAGCACGAAAGCCCGACTGGGCCGGATGAAGCCCGTTTGCCTCCTCAACGAACTTGGTGAGTTGGAAGGTAACAGCCTTCTCACAAACCTTCGCCAAATTTGGTAGCAGCGAGATAGGATGATAGTTCTCTGGCACTGAAGGGTCTAAAGACGGCTTCTTAAGCAGAGGAAGAATCAGGGCATGTTTCCAGGCCGTGGGCACAGAGGCGTACAGAGTAATTTATTGATCATGAAATTCACCTCTGTATTTACGGTGTCAGCCAGGTCGGACAGAAGCCTAGCAGCACAGGGGTCGATGGGTGAGCCGGACTTAAGGGCCTTCAAGATTTTAAGGGAGCTGGCAAAATCAACTTGCCCAAAATCCGAAAAGGTGGAGGGTGGCTCAACCCTACTGATAGGTAATGATAACACCACACCGTGATTCCCTGGAGAGATGGATAGCGAAACTTGGATACTGTTTATTTTATCCTTGAAGAATGCCGCCAAGGAGTTACACCAAGTATCTGAGACAGGTGTGGCAGCCACCTGAGCACAAGGGGCCAAAAAGCTTTGAATAATAGAGAAAATCTCTTTAGAATTGTTTTTGGCTCGCTCAATGCGAGTGGCATAGTGGTGTCCCTTGGCTTCTCCAATAGCTGTATAGTAGAGCCTTTATTTTTCTCTGAGAGCGTTCTTGTCAACAGGACAGTAGCCACGGGCACACCCGGCTCTCTCGGCTATTTTGCACTCATGTTTCAGAGACCTCAGCTTAGAAGAGAACCAAGGCTTGCAGGGGGACTCTCTCCTCAGCTTAGACTGACACGGGGCAGACAGAGACGCAACCGAACCAGTAATCCAATCAGCAAACTGGACTTCATTGTCCTCTAAGTCCCCTAGAAAGGAGGGACGGGAAGAACCCAGAGAGGCACTAAGTGCCGCTAAGTCCAGTCTCCTAAAGGCTGGGGGCGATGGCGATGAGCAGGGTGAGAGGAATTCATCAAAGCCCAAGAGAAAAAGATGGGAAATTGGTCGGACCAGGCAATCGGCCTCGGTCTCTTCACCGATATAGGGAAGTTAGCCCCTATGATATCTAAGGTGTGCCCTCGAAGATGGGTGGGAAACAACAAGACTCTTTGAGAGAGGTTTGCCAGGTGGAAGGCATCCAAAAGGGCAGAGGAATCCGATGCCTCAGCGTGGTCAAGATGAATATTGACATCGCCAAGAAACATGAACCTGGAGAAGCGCAAGGTGCACTCTGCCAGTGCGTCCCCACAGGAATCCAAAAAGTTCTTGGACGGTCCGGGCGGTCGGTAGACCAGGGACCCCCCAAGCCTAAAGTGGGCGGAGAATTGTACGCTGACGTTAAGAACCTCACAGTCCCCCAGAAGGGAGGAGGATTCACTATGCAGGGCCCAGCTGTCCCTAAGCCAAATGGCGAGGCCACCGCCTCTGCCCATCTGGCGATCCAGCCGATGAACTTTGAAACCATCGGGAGTGGCCAGAGCAACTATCGAATTGGAGTAGGCATCAAACCACGTCTCCGTAACGAACAACATATCCAGACCGTTATCAGTAATAAGGTCGGCAACATCAACAAAATGCCTCTTCACAGATCTAGCATTGATAAGGCAGGCGCTGATGATCCCCGCCATAGGTGTATTCATAGGTATGGCCATTGTCAGGGGTGCAGATGCAAATCTGAAGCCACAATCAATGCGGGCAAAGTCGCTAGAAGGTCCAAAGGACCAAACTCTCTGGGATGGACAAGCAGGGGGTTTATGGGATTTCAGGCCCTCACTAGTGAAATGGATGAAGCTGTTGCCGTGGCTACCTCTATCATGCCAGGCAGGATGACTCGCCCTGAGCGCTGACTTAGCGCGGACGGGCGCAGACGGGCTTGCCTGACACTTGCCTTGCCTGGCACTTCAGGACTCAGCTTTTCTAACCAGGGGCTCTGGCGGCAGAGTAGGAAGTTCCTTGGCAATTCAATTAGCTTTCCTGTTAGTTCTGGTGTTTCTGCTATGATGGTTCACACTGCTCTAGTAAAGACTGGGGTGTCTATAGGCCTAGCTCTGGTTCGGTCACCGTCTGGGTGATGAGTGTCCACTGTCTTAATACATTTGCAAGACATTCGTGGTGTTGAGCAGATCATTGTCCCCTCCTCCTCAAAGTGGATGGACATGTTTAATGTTGCCATGACATCACGTCCTTACAAGTTTGCTGGGGCCGTGGGGGAGAATAAGAGACTGCTGTTAATGTACCTCCCCCTTTCTCCATCACCACAGATTTGGTGATTGGAACCCCCATCGCTTCCACGGAGAACCCCTGTGTGTCCATTGATGAATTTGACAGTGGGAGTCCTCTCTCTTGGATGCAGGACCTAGGGGCCCCAGTGTCAATGAGAACGCTGTATTCCCTGTCATTTATGGCTACAGTGGGTTCCTCGTCTGATCTGTGAGTTATCGATAGTACTGGACACATGAGACTACTCTGCGGGCACCTTCATTGAGCATATCCTCCCACATAATTTTGTTGAAAGGGGTTTCCTCCTCTGACCGTTACCCCACCTTGTAAGGTCTGGTGTTGTACAGTGGCCTGCATTGCCTGTTGCGGCCCATACTGCAGTTGGGGCACGTGTTGTTGCACCCGTTGGGGCTGGAACTGTTGTTGAGGCTGCCTTTGGGGCTGTGGAAGATACATCACTTGGGCGGTCCTGGCAGGCTGTGCCACAGTGCGACTAGGTGGTACCATTTGCTGGCCATATATTGCCCCTGCCTCTTCGTGGTTCTTTTTGGTCCTACATTCTCTAGTGAAATGTCCTGGCCTCTTGCAGTAGTGCCATGTTTGCCCGCCCCTGAATGTGTTTTGCCTTTTTCCCCCAAACCTTCCTCGCCCTCCTTGCTCATTCCTGTTATTAAATCTGGGGGCATATAGTTGGGGTTGCGAGGTGGTGTTTACAGGTGGCACGCCCAAAGACACTGCGGCCAACTGAGTAGTAGCGGTGTCAGTTTCTCCCTCTGTCCTCTTTGCTAGTTTCTGTTGTACTAATTTAGCTGCTGCTTTCTCAATTTTATCCTTCTCGCTCTTTTCCTTCTAGTGTCTCCTTTTACAATAATGTATTATGTAAGCCTGAGTCTCAGTCCATGGATTTGCTTCTAGGGCTACTATCCTGTGTAGTTTGTCCTGCACTTCAGCTGGTAATCCCTTCTTCACTATGTCATAGAACAGTATTGCATTCTGTCCAGTCACATCCCATCCCTCCCCTACCTCCTGTGTCCATTTCTCTTTTATTCTGCTGTGGAATTGTGCTGGGTCTTCATCTGGCTGCATTGTCTGTGCCATGAGAGATCCAATGTCTGGCCTCTCTGGGTACCTTCGTCTTATTTGTGTCCAAACAACTCCCCTCACATTGTTTAAAGTGTGCCCCATCACATTTTGAATCAGTCAGTGTCACGTCCTTTACTCCTGCTTTTATGAACAGTGTATCTGTTTCATCTCCTATAAGGGAACTTAATAAACTTTTGATGTTGCCTATTGCAAGGGGTATCCCTGCTGTGCTTTTCAATAGCCGCTATCCACTTCCCGGACCCTACGGCAAGTGGTGGCAGCTGTTCTTTAGGATTTTCTTTATCCATCTGTGGCCATGGTATGTATTGGAGCATCCCAGAACCTTTAAATATTAAGGGCAGCTGTGACAGGACCATGTCCCTATGTCCAGTAGGGTGACGTGGGTCATACTGTCTGGAATATCTTTTCCATATTCGCAGGCTGTCCTTCCTATAAGGACAATCCCACTCAGGATCACCTATTGCCATATCTCGTGGCTCAAAAAACCATCTCGAAGTCCTCCGAGCTTTGGTGTGCCATCATCTGTGACCTGTCTAGTGTTTTCCGATGCCACTAGGGCACTGTCTCTTTTTCCCAGGTTGTTCTTGTGTCTATATGTCCATCTTCCCTTATCTTGACCCACTTGTTATCGCCACCCTCCTCTATCAGCTTCCAGCGTGCTGCAGGAGGTGTTTTTGGTGTAAAGGCTAACTTTCCAGTCCTCCTCCCACTCTTGAGGCTTCAATTCCTTGGACCGCTGACTGTTTTCCTAATAACACCTCCGATCTGTGTGTCCTTTGAATCTAATTTTGGGTGCTGACCTTCACTTTTATCTTTCTCGGTAGGCGCAGTTTCATCTTCTAAATGAAGTTTAAAGGTAGCATCCACTGTTCCTACACATTTACTGGTTTCTCCCCCAACATCTTCCGCGGTGTGCTAGTCATTCATGGATTTGGCGCTAGCCGGACATATTCACTGTGTTTGGGAGATGATTCTGATGGTGGGCTACACATAGGGTCTGAATATCCTACAGCAGGCAGATGTGAGGAGGTGGGTGGTGTGTTCAATGTATTAGCCTGCATAGTATACATGCCCTGCACCTTTGCAATGTTTAAACTTGCTTGAGCCTCTCGGTAAAGGGGTGGGAAGCTGAAGGAGGGGACTGGGGCCTTATCTCAGTCTCTGTCAGAACGGTATCTACACCTCTGATGCACAGGAGCAGAATGACGAGAATCTCCCAACTCCCTTCAACAGCTGTCCAGCAGCATTGCTCTCCGGCATGTGGCCTGCCAAGGAAACCACAGGGGGGAAAGGGGATGGGACAGAGAAGAGACTGACACTCCTTGAATTCTAGTTCCGTTCTTGGGTCTTCTATCTCCTGCTATCTTCTAGTTATATCCGGCATGAGCTTTTTAGTGGAACTGAAAATAACCTCCAGTTAGTACAACTTCTTATTTCACATTCATTATTTTACAATAATCATTACTTATTTCTCTAGCACCTACTCAGTTCTTAGGTGACATGAGACCCTCTTCTTTCTTCTGTACTTGTGTATAATAACCCTTGTCTGTAACTATAATCAAAACTGTTGTTAACAAGTATTATTTCTATAATACCTTTTAATTTGTTGACACTCTTTCTCTCTGTTTACAGACTCTTACCTACAAGGTGTACTGAAGACTCCTGGTGTTTTTCACTACTATAGCAGGTAAGGTCTTCTTACTTATTTCTTTTAATCCTGTCTTAGTAAATGAAGTATAAATATACATGTTTTCTAGTACTGCACCTAACTGGACACAGTGTTTGATACATAAAAAAAAAACGAAAACGGAAAATGAAAGGCAGCGGCCTCTCTCTGCTTTTTAAATCCAAACAGCATTCGACTAACTATTCTTTGTGTGAGGTAAAAATATGTTGCAACATTGTAACATTGTATCACACGTATACGCCCGAAACTGAAATCTAGGGGTTTCCAAGATGCACTCTGTAAATATTTGCTTTATGAAATGCGAAAGCCAAAGAATATTCACATGAAGGGATAACTAAAAAAAATGCTTGCTGTGCCTGCAATTATCAACTTATCTCTTGATTCAATCGAGTGAGGAAGCTGCTCCTAAACTACTGAAATATCACACAACATCAAGCTTCCTACTAGAGCTACCCAGCGCTTCCACGAATGAACTGAACTGCTGCCAAAACTGGTGACACGACGAAGTTAGCGCGACGAAGCTCCAAGACAAAACTTTGTGCCGCTCCAATCCGATGAACCTTCTTCCGCCACGTCTTCAGGTGAAGTGCGCACTTCAGCGGGCGCTTCACCTGGAAATTCTTGATTGCTTCTCTGCACTGGCTGGTGACATATATACCTAGGTACTTGAAGTCCTCCATCTCCCATTGCAATGGGTAATCAATCTGATATTGTTTCGTCTCACCAGTCAGCGGGAAAACTGCCGTCTTCGCCCAATTGATCTGCACCCCTGCTATAGCTCCAAATTTCGTTATTTCCAGCAGGACTGTCTTAAGGTTTTCTTGGGGCTTATGTATATACAGCGTTATATTGTCCGCATAAATGGATACTAACAACTGCCTAGCGGGGTATATGAGAGCTTTATGATTGTGATGCTGCGTCAGTATCGCCGCGAGGGGTTCAATTGCCAGCGCAAAGAGGACCGGAGACAGTGGACATCCTTGCCGTGTGCCTCTTGAAATAGGGAAACTGCCTGACCTGGCACCGTTCAGCAACACCGAGGCACGTGGATTGCAATATAGCAGCCTCACCCAGTTGAGGAACGCACCCGGCATGCCCATGTGACTTAATGTGCCCATGAGGTAATCCCATTCAACAGTATCAAAGGCTTTGGTGGCGTCTAGAAAGACTGCCACCACCGCACTTGTAGGGTCGATATCTTGAAGCATTGCCATTAGGATCCTGATGTTATGCGCAGTTGCCCTATTGGGAACAAAGCCCGCCTGGTCTGGCAGTACAAGTTGCTCCATCAGGAGATTGAAACGCGTCGAAAGTACCTTTGCCAGGATTTTAGTGTCACAGTTGAGAAGTGACAGTGGCCTATAGGAATTGCAAGAGGTCGGTGGTTTTCCTGGCTTGAGCAACATAACAATCTGGGCTTCTCTCATTGTCATCGGTAGTTGCCCCTCCTCCAATGCCTCATAGTAAACTGCCTTCAAAATGGGAGCTAGAATCGTCACATATGTCTTATAAAATTCCACAGGCAATCCGTCAGAGCCCGGCGCCCGTCCCGACTGCATATGCATTATCGCCTCAGTTATCTCATCAACTTCCAGGTCTAGACTGAGAAACCTTTGCTGGGTGTCGCCTAGCCACGCCAGGGCGATGTCCTCAAAATAGTGCTGTAAATCTAGATGGGTCCCCTCTGGGATGTGTAAAGCGTCTCGTAATAAACCGCAAACGTACAGAGTTTTTCTGGCAGGTTCCTATGCGATTGGCCATGCGCGTCACAGATCTCCACCACGTAATTGGCAAACGTGGGGGGTCGCACCGCGTTCGCTAGTGCTTTCCCAGGTCGGTCACCCTCCCCAAACAGTCGCGCTCTGTGCGCTTTTCCTCTAAATCTACATTCCCTATCAGCCGCCTCCTCATATTCGGACATTTTGGTGCACAGTGTGGCTATAGTAGCGTTTACCTCGCCACCCTCTCACAGTTCCCTCTCCAGGGCTTTAAGTTCCGCCTCCAGAGAATGCAAACTTCTACGTAGGTCCTTCAGGATCCCCCCCCTTTGGAGATGCACCAGTCGCGTATCGTTACTTTAAAAGCCTCCCAAACTGTAGTCAAATTGGACACCGAGTTCACGTTACGTTCAAAGTATTCCCGTAAGTCTTGCTCCATTTCGGCCCTAAACACCGAGTCTTGGAGATGTAGGGTATTGAGTCGCCAGTGTATATAGGGGGACGGGTCCACTGGGGTTAACAGTGTAATCATAACTGGAGTACGTGCGAGCCAGATGGGATGCTTTCTCTATCCAGTGTGCCATTCCCACCGTCACTAGCACGTAATTAAGCCGCGCCCAATACCCATGCACCGGGAGTGATGTGTTCCGTCTTTCGAGGTAGGGTGTTTATACCGCCATGTGTCCAGCAGATAGTTAGTGGATACAATATCACGAAGTGTCCCCTGCGTGTTAGTGTAATGTGGGGGTCTGGGATTGGATCTGTCACGCTAGGGTCCATTACAGTGTTGAAGTCGCCACCCCAGACCACGTAAGTGGTGCCAATCATCTGGATTTTGCCCCACACTTCTCGGAGGGCATGCGCATCATCCGTGTTGGGGCCATAATAGTTAGCGAACATTACTTCAGAAGATCCCAACCTCCACCAGAGCAGGCAGTATCGTCCATTCCCGTCTACCTCCATACCCCCAAGCACGAAGTGCACCCCACATCTTATCAGCACTGCCACACCTCTGGAATAGTTAGAATATGAGGCAAAACAGCGATGGGATGCCCAGCGGGCAGCAAATTGGGGCTGGCCACTCGGGCCTAGGTGGGTTTCTTGCAGCATAGCTACCTGAACATGGTGTCTATCTATATAGCCCAGTACGTGTCTCCTTTTCCTAAGGTCAGTTAACCCCCGTACATTTCATGATAATACCGTTACACCTCTCACATCCGTCGTCCCTTCAGCCATTATTCCAACATGTACTCTTATCTATTACATGTCTGCCTTGTCTATTGTACATCCCGCAACTAAGAACAACCCCATACTCCCCCCACCTCCTCCTCCCACACCGGCTCCCCCAACCTGCCGGGCATGTTTCCCTCCCCCCAAAGACTAATACAGAAGTCTATTGAGTTCCTTCTCTCGCTAGAGGGAAGTCCGGGGGTATGCCCTCATATGGGGAACACTAGGGGCACACGATTCGCCCTCACTCCTCCCTAATTTCACCCACACGCAATCCCACTCAATAGAGCAGGTTGCATTAGCGGGACGGAGGCGAGTGACCGGGCAGCTCAAAAAGTAAAAGGATACTGAGTATCTTTGTCAATACATCACCAATATGGAGAGAGTCACTTGGTGATTGTTCGTAACGTCCATCTTCCGTGCAATGTCCATGTCCCAGTACTCAGTCCTGGTTCGATGCAGGTGAATGGGACCTAGAACGCCTGCTTTCCTCCGTCTCCCGGGATGTTGCTCTGCGATGTCTCCTAAGGTAATCTTCAGCTTGCTGGGGAGAGGTAAAAGAATGCTACTTCCCTAGATGAGTAATCCTGAGTTTGGCCGAATATAACATCGCGTACTGGATGTGCTGCGCCAATAGTTTTTCTTCACCGCAGCATACTTGCGCCGTGCTTCTTGAACCGCGTGAGTAAAGTCCAGGAAGAACGCCAGGGTGGGATTCTCATAACGGACTTGTTTCATTTCCCGGGCCAGCCTCAGTACAGTATCCAGGTCACGATAATTCAGGAAGCGGACAATGACCGGCTTGGGCGGTGCTCCCTGCGGCGGGCGCACGGTCAGTGATCGGTGGGCTCTTTCCACCACGAGATTCTCCATTAATACCTCCATCCGGCCCGTGTTAGTGGTCTCCGCCAGGCCAAGGACTCGCACGTTATTACGGCGGTAACGCGCCTCTAAATCTGCGTTCTTCTCTGCGATCACTTTCAGCAGTATGTCTATTTGAAGCACAGGTGTGCTTGTCGTAGCGGCGCCGCCTTCTGGTTCTGACACCCGGGTTTCCACTTCTTTGAGCCTGCGATCGTGCTGCTCGAGTTTGAGGACTACAGAGTCCATTCTCACGGTCTGTGCAGGTTGTTGTACTTAGCTGCGGCACCAGTGGCTGGGCACTGCACTCCCAGCTCAGCGCAACAAGCAGGCAGGTCGCAGCTGGGGGACCCTGTAGGTATTTGCCGCGTGTGATCGTAGCTCGCTCTGGACTGGGTGCACGCGGGCTCAAAATGGCGGCCGCCGGGCTACTACGCTTTGCTGATAATGGCGCACCTCTGCTGGAGTGTCCTCAGGGCTTGTGCTGTCAGCTACACCTCAACGGGTCCCAGCCAGTGTCTCTGTATAATAGCGGCTCCTCGACTGTGCACCTCGCGGCTCCCAGCACCATGTCCGCGTCGCTCACTCACCCGCCACCGGGGCCATTATGTGGCTCGTCTCGGCACCTGCCGCAGGTAGGTCCTCGCTTGTCTCCCAGGCGGGTGGTTTGTCAGCAGCAAATCCGGCCCGCAGCCTTGCCCAGCACTGAAGTGCTGCCAGCACCCATGAGCACGGCAGTTAAGCGGCGCGTCGGTCCATACGCCACCTGTTCCGCTGGGGCCCAGCTAGGGGCCGCCTCATAGCTCCGGCGCTCCGCCTCGGATAATCGCCCAGATTTTTGTTGGCACCTAGCTCGGGTGTATGGCGCCGTCGGAAGACGGGAGTTGGACTCACATGGGCCGAATTGCATTGTCTCTCCGTTTAGATGTACAAGATGCGAATTTGATACTCAAGGATGGGGATTATGTTTAATTGTCGCCCGATCCGGCTGGAGCCTCGCTAGTGCGCGGCCATATTGGTCGTGCGCCCTGGGTGGCTATATGATCCAACATTATGTTGTCAGATGAGCCCTTTTCAGGCCATGCATGTTCAAGTTTTCATGTTGCCTTATGCCACTCCTTTCATTATTTCTCTATTTTGGCCTCGTCGCCAGGGAACACCTTAACCACGTGTTCTAAAGGAGTCCTCATTGTTTATGTGGTGCACTTGGCCACTGATTAGTCTTATATTTCGCCTAACTTGTCCCTGTTACACGTGTTCACTCTTCCCAATGATATTGCATATTCTCAGTTCTATTATACTTCCCACCTGATACCCTTATCTACCTCGTGGGGTATTACGGTAGATTTCCTTCAGTCTATTCTCCTTGCTAATCATATAGGTAATGAGTTAATTGCTTGGGGGGCATTCTGGGGGGTTGTCTCAAAGTGGGGTAGACCACTTCAATAGGTTTTGTAGAATTCAAAACCAATTCCAAAATCTTAAGTGTGGAAAGGTCCTGTTCAGAATCACCTGCAAGAAAATTAAGGACCTCCCTATCAAGTCTGATATTTCTTCTATGGTATGTGTACCTGGAAAATAGCTCTTTAGGTGCTCATCTATACTATTTGATAGTTCTTCTAAGGTTTGACTATAGGGATAGTAATTGATAGCATCAGTATTTGTTGTGGGGTTCATAAGGTTACTGTACACTACTCTTAATCACTGTAATGTGGAGGACACTGTCTTCATGTTTACTTCTTTGACGCCAATCTTTTTAGTTATCTGACAGGAGTTTGACTGCCACATCAATGTATGTTGTCAGGAGACCCAGCGGTGATGTATAGTCAATACCTAGGCGCTCACAAACCTCTAACATTAAAGGGTAATCAGATGGTATTGGGATTGCCATCCTTAAATGGTTGCGTAAAATCTTATGGATGCTGCCTCCTGCCACCCAGAAGACCGTAGTCAATGCTCTTATTACATCTCGGCTTGACTACGGTAACATCCTCTATCTGGGCTCAAACCAAGCAGTGTTAAGACGACTCCAACTCGTCCAAAATTCCGCTGCTAGGTTGCTGTGCAAAATCCCCAGAACAGCAAGGATCTCAAAGCACCTCAGGGACCTGCATTGGCTCAGGGTGGAGAACCGAGTTAGGTTCAAAGCCCTGAGCTACATGTTTAAAATTAAAGCCGGCACTGCTCCCAAATATTTACAAGATCTTGCTAGTCTCTACCTTCCTAAACGCAGCCTGCGATCTTTAACTGCAGCGAACTTTGCAGTGCCCAGGTTCAAATTGGCGAGAATTGGAGGAAGATCCTTTTCTTATTTGGGGCCTACCCTTTGGAATTCTCTTCCCCCCCATATCCGTAAGGAAGAAAATTTCTCCAGCTTCAGGAAAAGCATTAAGACCTGCCTTTTTGACAAATAACTGTCAGTTCGTCCTCCTCTCTTCAAGGGTGTAGCTCAGTATCACAGTCTCGGCGCCGGGAAACCCTTTGTGGGTATCTGTGCGCCTTACAAATGTAAAAAATAAATAAATAAATTGCCAGCCAACCAGGGTCAGTACCCTTAGAAAGTGCCACAGGGAGACCGTTATAAAAATGGATGATTAATTTGGGAATCAGTTGTGGTTGGGTACCTATGCGCCCTTGAGACATTTGTCTAAAATAAAAAAAATCCTTTTCCTTAACCTCTACAGTATTTCACACAATTCTGAAATCCTAAGTATAAACAGCACAAAACTACAAAATGACATTAATGTGTGTCCTTACTTCTATTCACATCTGCATAGACATATTAATGCACTCTAAAACTTCATACTAGGGCACAAAACTACTATTAGTGCTTGTAGGAAGGTGGCTACCTGACTATGGTTACCCCAGATTTTTTTGCCTGTGTTTAGCTGTTTTTTTGACTTAGTTGACCTGGTTCCCTGCTAATCAGGGCCCCAGGCCATCTGCTCTCTCTGTAAAATGGATTCCATGTACCCTAGGTACATACCACAATTGGAAATGGACTCCTTGTCAGCCCCTGTATAATGCACTATAGGTGCCCAGGGCATAGGGGCCACCAAGGCCTACCAGGGGCTGCAGCATATCTTTTGCCACCCCTGGCTGGTTCTTAAATTGACACAACTGGCTGATCACTCAGCTGGGGTAAGGTGGTGTACACACCCCTTGCTTAGATATAGTATACCTATGTCTAAACCTATATCTGGACACATGTAAACCTGTGAGCCACTCCTATAGTCAGGCCTCACCAATCCTGGAGGCTGGGTGCATGGTTTTATGTGAGATGGAGCTCTAGCATGAGCTGAGCCTGTCTGCAGCCGTCGGGAACAAATCCCTAAGCTGTTTCAGGATAAGGCCATACCATATACTATTAAGTGCCTTATAATCCTCGCGGTTATTTAGCAACTTTGGTTTGGCTTTATCAAAACATGTCGTGTAAGGTGTCATACGCTTTGGAATACCATCCCCTCGCCAGTTCTGGCGACGGGGATGGCATTCCACCCCTCTAGAGGGGTAAGACATGTTCCTTTACTAAATGCGGTTAATTTCTCCAAAGACCTTAAGATCCACAAAATGGATGCCTCTGCCACAGACAAATGTCTGGACCCCTGCAGTTGACCGAAACTCAGCAGATGGGGTCTGGACAAAGGGTTTCCTGTCACAGGAGGGTGTCACCACCCTCCAGACAGGAGATAGTGTATTGTAGCAGGGAGGTTTGAAAGAAACCAGACACTGCCTGGGGCGCACAAGGCTGCCCCTTGCATAATCCGGCCAAACCGGTTCTGGGGCACTCCAGCCCTCGTGCCAGGGCGGCCTGGATCAAAGGAAGGGGGTGTATCCACCCACTTCCTGGGTCCCACCCATAGGAGGGGACCTAGCAGGTAATCACGCCCCCCAGATTGGAATAAGAGTGGGAGCAGTGCCAATGCACATCAGATTTCCTGGAAGAAACATTTGAAACGATATTCTGGACCCTTCGCCCTCCATCTCAACGTGGAAGCCCGAAGAATCTCCCTTGTGGTCAAGGAGTGACCACCCTGCAGCAGCAGGCACCATCCAGCCCTCGACGTCTACTTAGTTGCAGTTCCCGCCGGAGCTCGAGTGACTGAGATCGACGAGATCAAGCCTGCCTGCCTTCCAACAGCCGGATCCACAGTCCCTGCAAAGCTGAGACCCGTGGAGGCGACCGGAAGCGTGGGGCACGCCATCTTGAATTGACCACGAGACGCTGACCGTGCAGCCCACGAGTGACCCTCGAAGCTGTGCACCGGGGTTTGAGAAGCCCCCACCCTGAGCTACTCCTGAGCCGAAGTTCAGCCTTCCACACTCGACGAGTGCTGCGTGGGGCCCTTTGGCACTATTTGGCTCAACGCGTTGGCCCGGTCACTTGCCAGCTGGCTAGTGGTCCCTGTGCCGACGAACTACCTAAGAAGACTCGTGAATCTGGTTGCTCCAGATCCACACCAGCTCCCCTGAAAAGGAGCCCCGACTCTGACCTTCCTGGTCCGAGTGAGAAGCAATCTTCCGATCCCGTGTGGATTGCTCTTGCCAAGGCTTGTTTGCTCCAAACTTGAAGCCGACTGCACCGACGGTGAGAGCCTGCGTGGGACAGATCGTGTTCTGCTCCTGGACGTCGCAGATGCCCCAGAGCCCACGTGACAGCGGAGAGAAGCTCTTCGACGACCACCTGATTGCGCCCGACATTGCCTGGTTCCGTCCTGGTTCCACCCTGGTCACTGCTGAGTGACCCAGACTCTGTCCCCTCTGCTTTCAGGTACTCTACAACTTGAGTCCACCCTTGGACTCCACCGGACACTTCATCTTTAACCCGCCTGCAGCCCTTTCAGCTTCAAGCACCAAGAGCCTGCGTGTCAAAACCCGACGCCACTTCGACCCTGTGCACCCACTTCCTGTGGGTGAGGTAACTTTACTCCGCCGGTGTTCCCACACTGGTGCACACCTCTAGGGTCTGTGTGTTAAGTTTTGTTCCTCTAGGTTCAGCGGAAGTGTCCTTAAACTTTAACTCTATGACTTTTACGCACCATTGGTTAACATTGGTGCATGCGTGCGCTTTCCGCACATCTCCCGAATCCCGAGGGCCATTCCCGACTTCAGCATTGCTTGTCCCGACTGCTCCCAGCGATTCCCTAGGCCCTAGGCCTAACCACTGCTCGAGTGGCATCTCTTATACCACTTGTTTAGTATATGGTTTGAGTGGCCACCCGCCCTCATCCATAATTGTGCAACTTGTATGTTTAAACAGTGCTTTTGATTTAACGCTTGTGCCCCTTTATTCATAAAGAATACTGGGGATTGTTTTTAGTAATAAACACATATATTTTATAATATATACTTGTGTGGTGTCCTTTCATTTGATATTACAGGATTGTATGTGGTAAAACAGCTCGCTTAACACGACCTCTTAAGTTAAGCCTTTAGGCTGCTTAGTCCATGCTACCCCTAGGATAGCTTGTCTAATAAGGTTGACTTACAACCAGACACCATAAGGGATTGTTTGGTCAGGTAGTAGGTGGTTCCAGAATTGGAAACATCCCCTACCAGGCCAACTTCTCACAGTGCTGCTGCAGCCGGTCGCTTCTCCCGAACTCACAAGGAGCAGGGGCGGCCTTAGGCATGTGCAAGCTGTGCACCAGCACAGGGCCGCCAAACCCCAGGAGCCGCCACGCCAGGCCTGGGGCACTTATAAATGGTGCGGGTCCCGGCCGGGGCCCATGAGGCTCTTAAGAAATGGTGCGGGGGTCCCGGCCGGGGCCTCTGCCTACGCTTCCTGCCCAGGGCCGCCATGAGCCTAGAGCCGCCCCTACTTCACTGCCTCTAACTACAAACTGTGACCTTCAGACTGAAAGTCTGAGAGGACTTGAACTGTTCTGCCCATACTCAGAATAAAGTTCCAATGAACACCAGGTTTTCACCTGTTTCTTTGCTACAACATCAGAACGTACGCTGGCTGTCCAGCTTCAAGTCCTACTCTTTCCCGACCACTTCCCGCCCTTTTAGCCAGGTCCCCGAGTACCTTCTGGACTTACCACTGGAGCTCTAGTCCTTGTTATCGTGTCAGTGCACAATCATGCATGCATTACCCGACACGTGAACAGTAAAAAAAATAATACCATAGGACACATTATACTTTCAATATTCTACCAGTGAGGTATAAAAGGACGACATTTGCACTGTTCTAGGCTTTGAAGAATTCTAACTCCCAAGCCTGAAGACTTTCTAACGGGTGTCTTCTTACCTTCTTTTAGTTCCGCAAAACCATTTCCATAAGGACAGGCGGTGCCCAGGGTGTCACAGGAGGCAAGAAGAAGTGGAAGTCCTGGCTCAGGCTCGCCACGATGTTGACGGGAAAAGATCAACACAAGGGGAGGTTGACGATACAATATGGGTTAATGCATTAATCAGCCGGGAGATCAGCCAGGCTCAGCCGAGACTGGAGTCTGATGTCCAACGAACAGTTCAAAAGCAGTGGCTTATATACTCTAAAACCACAATAGAAAAAAGTTACAAGCATAGGATTTACATCAGAAATGAGTAGATTAAAATCAGCAGTGGCAACAATTTCTTGGAAACAAAGCACATATAGATATGGGCCACGTGGCCCTCGCATCTCATATTGGCAGAAACCTCCTCAGTGGTTTTCCTGTTCTCAGACTTTAACCGTTATTACCAACATTTTTACCTTCCAGCTCAGTCTCTCTAGCAGACGGGCTCGTGGTTTGTGGTTTTTGTAGTTTCAACGTTTAGAACAGAGTCTGGAAGAAGATATGATTTACGCTTCATGCAGAAGGTTATCTTTGTGACTGCAGGACATTTCCTGACCTTTCAACAAACTGTTTGACCTGATAAGTTCAGCTAAACTCGTTGGGGTGTATCAGTAGGGACCTCTGCTATTTATCGCAAATCGTGCTTAGTGCGATTTGCATTATCGCCGCCTATCGCTGGAGTAAATCGCCGTTCCAGCGGCGTATTATCAACGCTTTGCACAACGGTGATGTACATTCCAGCGATAGACGATGATATCCGGGTCCTGGTAATGGCAGTGCGCCTCGGTAATCCTAGCTGATAGGGGAGTGTGGGTTTAACATGTCAATCCACCTCCCATTGTTAGCATAGCTAAGTCAGGTCTGGAGCAGGTGATAACTTCCGGTGATAATCGCGGGCAGCGCAGCTTTTGTTGTCGTTTGACCCGCGTTGTTAATAGGGCGATGTGGCGGTGGCGAGGGATTTCATTCAGGATTAGGTGAGGTACGCCCACTTTGCATGTCATTAGCGATGATTATTGCTGACATGCAAAGCGGGAAGGACACAGCGCTATTGCCAGTAAGCTGTCTCTAACTGCTGTTAGCGACAGCTCGTTAATTGGGCAATAATAATGTCGCGGCTTTAGCGGCATAAAGTGCAGCTAAACGGCTTAAATGCCCCTGCTAATATTCCCCATTGTCCCTTCTAGCATGCTATTTTCTGACCTATTTCCAATGCAGAGCAGGGGCGTAACACAGGCCCCCACAGCCCCCCGCGTTGCGGGGGGCCCTGTGCTCAGCAGCAAGCAAGCCTCTTTATGAATGAAATGGTGCGCACGCCCTGCCTCTATCTCTGTCCAGAACTTGCTGCTCTTCCCCGAAGCATCTTCTGCAACATGCAGCTTCTAAGCTCTACATTTTAAGCCCAAACTTGTCAAACTGACTCCCTGATTTAGGGCGGTTCGACCTGGGCAGCCGCACCTGGCGCTGACCTCGGGAGAGGCGCTGTGCACCGGAATAACTTTTTGTTTTTAACCGCCAGTCTGTTTCCTTGCGTTCAGCAGTTTTCTGGCAACAAAAAAAAGTCAATAGAGGTGATTAATGTTTCTGCTGGCGAGAAATTGAAAGTTGCCCGGACCGAAGACACCGAGGGGTATATTATCAAGGGGTTTATCTCCGCTTTTTTGGCTTTAAAAGCCAAGAAAGCGGAGATAAAATTATCTCCCTATTACCAAGCTGTCGCTAACACCAGTTAGCGACAGCTAGTAGGAGATAGCGACCATCTTGGGCCCCACTTTGCATGTCAGTGATATTTATCACTAATGATATGCAAAGTGGGCGTGCCAAGATGTTAGCGACTGGAAACAGTCGCTAACATCGCTATCTCCTATTACCAACGTTTGGAGATATTCGCGCTAAGCGCGAATATCTCCAAAAGCTAACACCTGCCCTGAGCAGTTCTTCACCATGTTATCCAATGGGAGGTGGATAACATGGCTAAGAGCATTTGCTCGATAATGCATGAATATCGCTGACTTTTCAGCGATATTCATGCATTGCGGCCGATTTTTATCGCATTTGCGATAAACCTTGCTAATAGCAAGGTTTATCTGCGATAAAAATCGTCGATGTGCGGCGATAATTTTTGTCTCTAAACAAGTTAGAGACAAAAATTATCGCTAGTTGTTGGTAATATGCCCCCGAATTTCTTAGTTTTTTACTGCACCGCAAAAAGACACGTTCCCTTACATCTGTGTATATCGATTAATGCAAAAGGCTTATGTTGCCTCACCCCAACCGTAAGTCTAACATACATTTATTATCTTTAAAAAAGAGATTGTTCTTCAAGGTTTTTTTTTAGCAGGGCTTGCAGAAATGGGTTTCTTTTAGCACTATATTCACGTTCATAAGATTACTTCACTCTTCCACCTGCTTAAGCCAATAAGAGGACCACATATGTACTGGCTCGAGAAGCGATGTTTGTGGCTTCTAAAACAGGTCCGTTGTAGTTGCCCTCGTGATCTAATCGTTATGGCGATGGCTGTCAGGCTTGTCCCATTCTTCGCACTTTTCACAAAACATAACGGCAATCCTACTGGAAACTAAGGGGCATATTACCAAGCAATAGCGATAATTATCGCTATTGCGTGGTTAGAGACAAAATGTTACCGCTGAGCTGCAGCGATTTTTATCGCAGATAAACCTTGGTATTACCAAGGTTTATCGCAAATGCGATAAAAAACGGCCGCAATGCATGAATATCGCTGAAAAGTCAGCGATATTCATGCATTACCGAGCTAATGCTCTTAGCCATGTTATCCACCTCCCATTGGATAACATGGCTAAGAACTGCCCTGGGGCAGGTGTTAGCTTTTGGAGATATTCGCGCTTAGCGCAAATATCTCCAAAAGTTGGTAATAGGAGATAGTGATGTTAGCGACTGTTTCCAGTCGCTAACATCTTGGCACGCCCACTTTGCATGTCATTAGTGATAAATATCACTGTCGCTAACTGGTGTTAGCGACAGCTAGGTAATAGGGAGATAATTTTATCTCCGCTTTCTTGGCTTTTAAAGCCAAAAAAGCGGAGATAAACCCCCTTGATAATATGCCCCTGAAAGCGCTCTGTTTTTGTTGTTTTTTTACATAGCGCCTAACAGGTAAACTGTAGATTACATATTTCGTTTCTCAATGTGTCAGCACTATTTAAATCAACATATTAACGTACACCATCTTTTTTCCGATGGATTTGTATCCTAGGATTCAAATGTTTTATTTATTTTGGTCCTTAATGCTCGGAGAGGCCTTTCGGTTCCCACAAGGTGCCGTGTAAAGGAAAGGGCCGGATGCTGGCGTGGCTGTGGTGATGAGAAGCCTGGTGCCTACGAGGCTGTGCATCCGCAGTTTGGACAGGAGTATTCATTATTGATGGGTTTAGGGGCTGCTGAGATACCCCCGTCCTCCAATGTTCGCCTGACGCAGCAGTTGTGTTAGTAGGTGCGTGTGGCAAAGGGGTGGGTGCATTGTTTGGAGGGCCGACTAGAAACTCTGCCTGGGCGGGCGGGGGATGAGCCAAATTTTAAAATGACATGGCAGTTGGCTTAGTGAATTAATGCAAAGAAATATAAAGTGGGCTTATGTGTGGGTATTGCTGTCACATCTGCAGGTCACAAGTTTCAATCCTGGAAACATGGTGGGATTGGTTATTGGTGAGCCTGCTTGCTGTAGAGCTGTTCGGGCACATTCCCCACCCCTGTAAAGTGGCCCAGTGGACTGATATATATGG
Organism: Lissotriton helveticus; assembly: GCF_964261635.1. NCBI lineage: Eukaryota > Metazoa > Chordata > Amphibia > Caudata > Salamandridae > Lissotriton > Lissotriton helveticus. The sequence continues at coordinate 503,248,270 of NC_136062.1, read as the reverse complement.
CAGGTGAAAGGCTGCAGTCCCACATTATATGTTTCAGAGAATTCATGCGTCTTTTGCAGTGAATTTTGTCTAAGCTTAAAATAACATTGAAAGCCCAGTTAAAAAAATAAAAATGTTTCAGGGCTTATGGAGCTTGCTACACAGATGAATGTGGAAGCCGTGGGCCACAGGTAGGATCCGAATACGATAGCACATTGGGTTGATGTGCCCGCTGCGTAACTTGCGCATCACAGGCTCAGATACCAGGGAATTTGCCTGAATGCACCTGTTTCTCATGTGCAATGCGTGTTATGTCCAGTTCGAGGGATCACAGCAATAACAATGCAACACAATTCAAGTAAGGTAGCTCAGTGAGCTGCTAAGTCTGTTGCAAGTCATCTTAATGGGACCACTCATCTATCAACTAGAAGGGGTTTACCTTCACTAAAACACTATATATGTCTTACACCCCCTGGAGAAAAGGGCAGCAGTGGGTGTGCCTGCACTCACAGACAGTTGCAAAAAAAACAGCTGATGGACAGAATGCTTACATTCACCCGAGATCTGGGCCTACATCGATAGTTTTTTGGCTCCCGATGCCATTCCAGTTTAAACCCAGCCATATGCAAATCAGTCTTGACCCTGCTTCTCATAAGAACAGTCTAGCACAACTGCCAGGCCATCCCTGCACCGGAAACAGTTTCGGGATTTCACCCCTCATCGGCCAGGCTAGTTTGGCTCCAGTGACTTGGAGAGCAAGTGACCCACATCTGGGCATACCCCCCCACTCAGGCTGACAAATGCAAAAAAAACAGTTGAGAGACAGAATGCAGAAAAATGTCAAACATTCAACCCTGTACAGAGATCTGGGCCTAAATCCATTGTTTTTTTTTTGTTTTTTTTCTACCGATGCCATTACCAGTTTATATGCAAATCACTTTTGACCCTGTTCGTTGTGGGAACAGTCCAGCCCAAACTGCCAAGCCTGGTTCTCCCTGGACTGGAAACAAGCACCCTGGGACCGGTTTCAGGGCATCACCCTTCGTCAGCCAGGCTAGCTTGAATCCAGTGGGGTAGTGAGCCCAGGACCCACGTCTAGGCATACCCTTCCCATTTAGAGTGACATATGCAAAATAAACAATTGCTGGACTGATTTGCATATGGCTGGGTCCAAACTGGGGTGGTGCGGTGAGCAAAATAATGATGGATTATTTCTTTTGCATATGTCGCCCTAAGTGGGAAGAGTATATCCAGACGTGGCTCCCGTGCTCACTACACCACTGGATTCAAGCTAGCCTGGCTGATGAAGGGTGATACCCTGAAACCGGTCCCAGGATGCTTGTTTCCGGTCCAGGGAGGATCTGGCTTGGCAGTTCGGGCTGGACTGATCCCACAAGGAACAGGATCAAGACTGATTTGCATATGACTGGGTCCAATTTGGGGTGGCATGGTGAGCAAAAGAAGGATGGATTTAACCCAGATCCTTGTGACTGGGGGCACATGTTTGCATTGTCCACCATTCCGTCCATCAATTGTTTCTTTTGCACCGGTGTAGGTATAGCCACATGTGTGAGTACTACAGTGTATGATTGTGTGTGTGGTTGAGTGTGAATATTGCACAATCTGTGTTAGACCTGTCAGCCTTTTGGTAGTCCCTCCTAATTATTTATTTATTTTGTCCCCTTTTTGCCCCTCAATCTTTTTATTTTTTTATGTTCACTGGATTTTTGAGGTGTTGACCCAGGGATTATGTGTTCTTTGCCCTCATAGTTTTTCCTGAGGCCAAGGGGCCTTTCTGACTGGAATTCACAAAACACCCAAAATGGTGGCTTATAACTGCCATAACGGTCACCTCAGGTAAGGGGCCCATAGGTTAGAATAGGGACCTTCCAGAATCTTCTGGCCTATTCTGGACACTTGAGGCTAAAGGGAATAAAAGGCCAACTGTGGAGCAGCCATTTTGTCTTTCAGTGAGGGACAGCTGGAGTTCAGGCTGTGGGTCTGGAAGGGGTAGGGCCTTCAGAGGGTGGACTTCTTTTCAAAAGGTTGCCTCCCTACTGGGATCACCACCCCCATTCCTGTAGACCTGACCTAGTTAGTATACCGACCTATTGACCCTGGACAGGGAGTTGCCTCAAGGAGAGAGAAGGAATTGACCCTAGCTTGAGGGGAGGGATGTGAGAAACAGCCCCCCCCCCTGTCCAGTATTGAGGGCTAGTTGGACACTTGAGAAATTTTGTAGGACTGGGACCCCCAGACCGAGGGAAATAATCTTTTTCCTCCTCCTCTGGCCGTTGTGCCCTACTGCTGCCTGCGCTTAGTTCCTGACTCCTCACCTTTGTTTAGAGGCGCAGCCAGGGGTTCCATCCTCCACCTCTAGAGTCCGTGGTGAGGAGAGTCGGGACTCCGGAGGAGTGTTACGCTTGCCCTGCGGCCCATTGCTGACGGGCCAGGCTGGGGACGGTTGGAGCTGCGGTGGTGTGGCCGAGCGGAACAGGCAGCCAACCAAGCCTGAGGAGGCGCGATACTGCGCAGGCCCCGAACGGTGCTCACTTTCCCTGAGGGGGGGCGGAGATCCCGTCAGGAGGGGCCTAGGATCGCGCAGGTCCAAAGGGAGGCCACTACTCGTGTGGGTTGAACGGAGCAGCCTCTGCCCGGGACCGCTACACTTCTGCACCTGCGCAGGGACGCCGATCGTGAGGAAGACGACGAAGGCGGCCTGAGACGGAATTCGGAAGGAGCCGGCCACGGAGCCCGTCCCAGTGTGACCTCCCCCCGGGGCTGGCTTGGGTGATAGATGGCCTGGCCCTCGAGGGAGGCGCTGCTGGGGGAAAAGGAGCCTGTTGAGGAGAGCTGAACCTCTGGGCTGGTGCAGCGTCAATGGACAGACTCCAGTACATTCAACCACAAGTAAGGAGTGAACTGGGAGCTGTTGGGGGTCTGGGGTCTTTCAACAAAAAGGTTCCAGAAAGGAGATTCTTCCCCCACTTATCCAAATCACTGACTGGAAGCACAGAGTATCAAGGCAGGAGAAAGTCCTTTGAACCCAGTGGAGAATTTTGCGTAACTTTTCCTTTACAGAGCTAGGAGGGAAAGATCCCTTTGAGTTCTCCTTGACATTAACCTGATATAGCCTAGTGGAGCAGGTTGGAGGATTTGCTTCATTCATTTGTCCTAGAAGGAAATCCCTTTTTCTCTCTTCTTGTAGACAACAGACTCTGCACTACATTGTACAAGGCTAAATAGCTCCAGGAATGCCTGTATAGAAGAATCTATTTTGCTGTGTAATATCTCTTGAGTTAAGAAACAATGCGTTGCTGAAATCTGGTGGAGGAGGGAGAAATAATTAATGTAAATAGGAGCAAAACTGTCAGTTGAGGTAAAAAAGAGTGTTCAGAATCCTTTTATAAAACAGCTGATGAAATTCTTTCTGTTCAGAGAATGAATGCCTTGAAGTAATATCGGAGTCTTACTTCTCATATTAGGAAATGTACTGATTCAGAGAATATACCTGATTCACAACAACATAATCTGAGCACAAAGGGGAGAATTGTTTTTGAATCTTGTACCCCAGCCTCCTATGTGTTCCCAGAAATAAGTTTAACTGGAAAGTAGCCTGAAGGCTGATTTATTAGAAGACATGCAACAGCGGAACTAACTTAAGGAAAGATAAAGCTTTTCTACTTTTATCAAAATTAAGGTGTAGTGTCATTTTTGGATGGATGGACATTGAGTTACTGAGTGGGTGAGACGCAAACTTAACATATGTACCTTGAGATAAGCCTTCCTATTTAGTGCCAAGCTACCCTATGTGACTTGGAGACCCCAGGTCCAACAATGTGTTACTGTTTGTTACCACAGTGCGAATGTTTGTGGCACTGTTAGTCTAGGTGTTACAGTATGCTAGTTTCTGAGCCTATTGCTGTCTGTGTGTCTTTGTGTGTGCCACCCTGTGCCTGTATGCTTGCATGCCTGTACCACAGTAAGTCTGTGTGTTATTGTGTGTGTCTGTGTGTTCCTCTGTTTACCTGTACCTTTCTCTGTGAGGTTTGCATCGCAGAACACTCACATGCATACATGCCCAATGGCAGCTGGCCCTGTAGACACTGACAGTTCTTCTGACCATATCTGTCTACGTGTTTCTGTGCCACTTTGTTCTCTGTGAACCTCTATGTTTGTGTGCCACAGTGCGTGTGTCTCTTTGAGCCTGTGTAACACTAGATTGTCTACTTACCACTGTGTGCATAGGCCTGAGTATGAAATGAGCAGTGGAGCACACATGGCGGCAGCTGCTCCTGCCGTCCTTGGTAGCTTTCAGAGAAAGTGTGTCCAAGTGTCTATCACGGTTATAATGAAGGCCTCTGAAGTGCCTATTACGCTGGGGGTGACAGTGTCACCCTTCCGTGGCCCCTAGCTATTCAGGGGCCCCATTCAGTCCGAAGCCAATAAATATCTGTGAGACATGACACACTCAGGAGCCCCTCATCACATTCTGCTGGAGGGCCCGAACATTTTGCTTTACCCCACCAGGGACGATATGCCACATGTGTGTCTGCATGTCACTGCATGCATGTATCTGTGTGGATGGGCTATGGAGCACACACAGTGACAGTTATCCCTATAGACATTGGTAGCTCTTTAGTAAACCTGAGTCTTTAAGGGGAGAGGTGTGGCACTGCGGCCAGGGCGACTGATGCTGGAATCTCGGGATCACGGTTCGATCCCTGGCTCCCGCGGCAGGTTAGCCCAGCACCATGTGACTCTGGGCAATAGCTTGCTTAATCTTCCCGACGGCCCCCAGCGCCTAGAGACCCTTACGGGTGATTGTTCGCGCTTTACAAATGTGGATTATTATTATTAAGTCACTGGTTCTGTGTACGCCGCTGTTTACATGTCTGTGTTTGACAAGCAGTAGAGAAAACAAAGTGACAGCTGTCCCTGAAGTCATTGGGAGCTCTTTAGTGTAGCCAGCCCTGCCTGTATCAACAGATGCTGACTGTTGGACCCGGCCTCATGGCGTGGTCCTACCCCTCCCGCATGGCGGGCCCCGGACGACATCGGCCCTCCACAGAGCCTCGGGCGGCCCCTTCCGCCCGATCCTGCACGCACCAACCCTACCGGTCCGGTTACCATCACGGCCCCCCACACCGGCCTGACTCCATCGTGGGCCCATCACGTCCTGAGCAGGAGGCCTCGCCTGACTCCATCGTGGGCCCATCACGTCCTGAGCACGAGGCCTCGCCCGACTCCATCTTGGGCCCACCACGTCACGAACACGTGGCCGCGGCCCCGGCCCAGGCCCCAGCGAAGCCCCGACATCGAGGCGCCAAGATCTACCCAGGTGGTCGAGTGGCCACTCGACAGATCCCGGAGGAAGGGGAGTTTCGATGGGCCTCCAGCCGTCCCCGGACGCCTGGTATCGATCGCCCCCGGCATCCCTGGGTGCTGGCTCCACCCCCCTGCTGGGTGTCTCGACACCATCTTCCCGGCCCCTCTGGCCCCCAGGCGCGAGGGTCCAGACATCAAAGGACTCCAGTCCTATATCTGGGCCAGCCCCGGAGTAGGACGGCAGTTGTATCCTGGACTGGAAAGCCCTGCTGACGCTGTCACGGCCGACACCAGAAGAACTCATTTCCCTGTAACCTGAAGATACCCTGAGAGCCTGCTGGCGCTGCCGCGGCCCACCTTTGCCGAACCATCTCTGGAGCCTGCTGGCGCTGCCGCGGCCCACCTCTGCCGATCCATCTGGAGAGCCTGCTGGCGCTGCCGCGGCCCACCTTCGCTGAACCATCTCTGGAGCCTGCTGGCGCTGCCGCGGCCCACCTTTGCCGATCCATCTTGAGAGCCTGCTGGCGCTGCCGCGACCTCCTCTCCGACGCCAACTACCTGTCGAGTCCTGCTGGCGCTGCCGCGGCTCGACCTCTCGGAACCCCCGGCTCGAGGATTGAGAGCTGTGCGCAGGGTATCCCTTCCTGCACCCCTATCAAGACTGTCCCGCTACCCTAACCCTTTTACGAGACTTTACAGATCCCTCGATCTGCTTGTACATATCGCTGAGAACCAGCAACCTTTATTTCCTGATAAAGCTTACGAACTCAACCTGGTGTGGTGTCCAATTGTAGTGTTGTGGTTACTCTGCTGTCCGATCCTAGGAGAGGGCCCTCACCCAGGAGGCCTCTCGGCTACTTCTTGACGGAGAGGTGGACCTAGGGGTGGTCAGTAAGACATCTTCTGCCTCCCCGGGGTCGCCTTTCTAACATTGGTGGCAGGCGACGGGATCTGAGCCGACGCAGATCGTACAGAGAGTAATTCACTCACTACCGAGAACAACACACTGCGACCATGACTACTCAGGAAACCAGACCGACTGCGGAATTCCAGAAAGAAAAGATGGAAGATTACAGCCACAAGGAATTAAAACAATTCTGCAAGGACCTAGGCATCGCTACCATGGGCCTCAACACCAAAGAGGACTTTAAATCGGCCCTGCAAGCCTGGGCGGACGCCGATAACGCGCCACCCCAGAATGAAGACAACCCGGGCCCGAACGGACGCCCGGAGAACGACGCGAACCCAGCGGGGGAAAGACCCGCAAACCTAGACACGGGCCTCCCCCACGAAGACGCCCGAGAACGAGAGAGGAACCGGCTCCACGAGTTGGAGCTCGCCCGACTCCGACAAGAAGGAGAGATACAGCTGGCAGAAAGGAAATTAGCCCTCGAGCAACTACGGCTGGAAGGAGACCTAGAGGAAAGGCGAAGGCAAAGAGACATCGAAGAAAAGAAACTCATGCTCGAGCATGAGCGCGGCCTCAAAGAACTAGAAATCAAGGCCAAGACAAACGAAACCGGCACCTCCGGGGGCAAGACCTCACCCCCGCCGGTGGACACGAAGGTGCACATACCCAAGGATGTCGTCAAAGAGTACTACAAGAACGACGACATCCAACAGTGGTTCAAAGCCTACGAGGTCGCCATGACCGCCCATCGAGTAACCCTCAAGGACTGGGGCGCCGGCCTCTGGGGAAAGTTCATCAACGAGGGGAGAGACGCCCTGCTAGAGCTCCCCGACGCCGAGATGACCTCGTACGAACACATGAAGACCGCCCTCCTCACTCGCTACGGACTCACCCCTGAAATGTACCGGCAGCAATTCCGAGACTGTAAAAAAATCCCCGGTACCACGTGGGTGGAGTACGTGAACTTTTACAGCAGAGCCTTCGAAGGGTGGATCAGAGGCTGCCAGGTCACCACCTACCAGCAGTTGGTCGACCTCATTATATGGGAACATCTTTCCAATAACTGCTTCATTGAACTCCGGCAGCACCTCCTCGACAGCAAACTGACAGAGCCACGAAAACTCGCTGTCGAGGCGGATAGATGGGTGAGCACCCGAGTTCCCCGGAGTCCGATGGGAGACTACGGCCGGGGATCCCCGGGGAACCACCGACCACGAGGCGGCGGAGGAGGCCAGAGCCGGGGCCGAGACGGCCCCCCGGGGTCCTCCCCTACCTCCACTTCGCCATCCCTGGGTCGGAGGGGGGGGGCCCCAGCAAGACCCGGGCCCCGCCCGAATGTTACGTGCCACAGATGCCAGTGACAGGGCCATTATGCGAACGACCCTCTCTGCCCGATGAACCAGCGACCCGGCACCACCGGTCCCCCGAGCCGCCAGATCGCGGCCGCCGCCCTGAGTGCAGAGGGAGGCGAAGAAGAAGACGACGACACCGAGCAGGCCGAGTGGGAGCCCGCCGCTATGATCTTAGCATGCCTGGGCGATCGAGACATGATCCCCCGAGACCCGATCCCAGGCAACACCCAGAAATACCGCCAATGGGTCACCATCAATGGACGCCGGGCCGAAGCCCTCCGAGACACGGGAGCCAGCGTGACGGCAGTCCGCTGCCACTTAGTGACCCCCGAACAAATTCTTCCCAACGTCTTGTGCCCAGTGCGGTCGGCGGACAACTCTGAGAGTTTGTGCCAGATGGCCCGCATCCCCTTCGAGTGGGGAGGGGTGTCGGGCATGCTGAAGGTGACTGTCCGAGACAATGCCCCCGTGGACTGCCTTCTCGGGAACGACCTGGAAAGTTCCATCTGGGCCAGCATAGAGCGGAGAGAGCATCTGGGGATGCTAGGCCTTCCAGAGTGGGTCTGTGCGACCACCCGCTCCATGTCCGCCCGAGCCTCCACCCCAACGGAGAAAGCCCCGATCGAGGAGCCGGAGTGGCCCGCACCTCCACCGGCCGTCGTCCCCGAGGACGCCGACCCTGAACCCGGCCCCCCGGGGCCCAGCCATGAAGAAATCACCGAGCTCGGCCACCTTCCAGAACTAGCTCAATGGCGCCAAGAAGGTGGCCCCACCCGCGAACAATTCCGACAAGAACAGAGCACCTGTCCCTCCCTCGAGGGAATCCGACAACAAGCCGCCACTCAAGCCGCTGGAGACCCTGCGGGGTCCCACTGGGTCTATTGGGACAACGACCTTCTCTACAGTGAGCAGAAGATTGCCGAACTAGGGGCCAGCCGGGTGCTGGTCGTTCCCCTCCGATTTAGAGACTTCCTCTTGAACTTAGCACATGATGTGCCCCTCGCCGGGCACCTGGGGCAGGACAAAACTTACAGCCGCCTGGTGACCCACTTCTACTGGCCGAAAATGCGCAACGATGTGCATAATCACTGCAGAACATGCCCGACCTGTCAAGCCAGCGGGAAGAGCGGGGGGAAAATCAAAGCCCCGCTCCAGCCGTTTCCCGTGGTCACCACCCCCTTCGAGCGAGTGGGGATAGACATCGTGGGGCCCCTGAACCCCCGCACCTCTCAAGGGCACCGCTTCATCCTCGTTCTGGTGGACCATGCCACCCGCTATCCGGAAGCCATCCCCCTCCGAACCATCACGGCCCCAGTTGTAGGCCAAGCCCTAATGGGGATCTTCTCCAGGGTCGGCTTCCCCCGAGAAGTCGTGAGTGATCGGGGCACAAACTTTATCTCCAAGTATATGCGATCCCTGTGGCAACAGTGCGGGGTCACATATAAGTTCACCATCCCGTATCACCCCCAAGGGAATGGACTTGTGGAGCGGTTTAACCGAACACTGAAGGGAATGATCAAGTGCCTAGAGGAGCCATTACGACGCAAATGGGATGTTCTGCTGCCTTGCCTCCTGTTTGCGTATCGCGACGTACCCCAGAAGTCCCTGGGGTTCAGCCCCTTCGAACTATTGTATGGGCACCCGGTCCGAGGCCCCTTCAGCCTGGTCAAGGAAGGCTGGGAGACGGCTGTCCGAGGTGCCCCACCAGATGTCTACCAGTACCTCCTGACCCTCCGCAACCAAACTCGGAAGTTCCGGGAACTGGCCGAAGCCAACCTGGAGGCTAGTCAGGAGGAGATGAAACGCTGGTATGACCGGAACGCCTCGTCCATCGAATTCGAGCCGGGCCAGCAAGTCTGGGTCATGTCCCCGGTTGAACCTTGCGCCCTCCAGGACCAATGGACGGGGCCCTTCAAGGTGGTGGAGCGCAAGAGCCCCGTCACTTATTTGGTGGACATGGAGTCCCCCAGGAACCCCCTCCGGGTTCTACACGCTAACCGGCTCAAGCCGCACTTTGCCCGCACTGAACTAAGTCTGCTGTTAGCGACCGATGACGGAGCTGAAGACGACTCCGAACCTCTGCCAGATCTCATAAGCACCACTGAGAAGGACGGCTCCATCGAAGGGGTCACGCTCTCCTCCACCCTGACCCCAGAACAGCACCATGACTGCCGGCAGCTGCTGGAGCAATTTGCAGATCTATTTTCCCTCACCCCTGGGGTTACCCGATGGTGCGTCCACGATGTAGACACCGGTGACAGCCCACCTGTAAGACACCGAGCTTTCCGGGTGCCCGACCGAGTGCGGGCCTGCATCCAGTCCGAGCTGGCCAAGATGCTAGCACTGGGGGTAGTCGAACCCTCCGACAGTCCGTGGGCCAGCCCAGTTGTCCTGGTCCCCAAAGCCGCCGCCCCCGGCACGCCCCCGGAGCTCCGGTTCTGTGTCGACTACCGGGGGCTGAATGCAGTCACCAGGACCGACGCCCATCCCATCCCCCGGGCGGATGAACTGATCGATCGCCTGGGGGCTGCAAAGTATCTCAGCACCTTCGATCTCACGGCCGGGTATTGGCAGATCGGCCTCACTCCTGGAGCACGAGAACAATCAGCCTTCTCGACCCCTGATGGCCACTAACAGTTCAAGGTGATGCCCTTCGGCATGAAAAACGCCCCGGCCACCTTCCAGAGACTGGTGAATAGGGTGCTAGCGGGGCTAGAAGAGTTCAGCGCCGCCTACTTAGACGACATTGCGGTGTACAGCCTCCACTGGGATGCGCACCTGACCCACCTCCGGGAGGTCCTGACGGCCCTCCGTCGGGCCGGACTGACAATAAAGGCCAGCAAGTGCCAGATAGGCCAAGGGTCCGTGACCTATCTGGGACACCAAGTAGGGAGCGGCCAGGTGGCTCCCCTCCAGCCAAAGATTGACGCTATCCAGGCCTGGGAGCCTCCGGTCACCCAGACCGCCGTCCGAGCCTTCCTGGGGCTCACTGGATACTATCGGCGCTTCATCAAAAACTATGGGAGCATTGTGGGACCCCTCACAGAACTGACCTCAAAGAGACTACCCCAAAAGGTGCACTGGACCCCCGAGTGCCAGGTAGCCTTCGACACCCTAAAGACCGCTATGTGCACCGCCCCCGTGCTCCAAGCCCCTGACTACAGCCGAGAGTTTGTGGTCCAAACCGACGCCTCGGAGCACGGCATTGGGGCGGTCCTCTCCCAAGTAAACTCTGAAGGGGCCGACCTTCCCGTTGCCTTCATCAGCCGGCGGCTGCTGGCCAGAGAACAGCGATGGAGCACCATCGAGAGGGAAGCCTTCGCCGTCGTGTGGGCCCTAAAGAAGCTCCGGCCCTACCTCTTCGGCACCCACTTCCGGGTCCAGACCGACCACCGGCCCCTGCGGTGGTTGATGCAGATGCGGGGAGAAAACCCGAAACTGTTGCGATGGTCCATCTCCCTCCAAGGGATGGACTTCACTGTGGAGCATCGCCCCGGCAACGACCACGCCAATGCTGACGGCCTGTCCCGATTCTTCCGCCTCGGCGAGGAGAACCCCCAAGAAGATGGGTGACTCTCCCCTGCCTTCAGCTGGGGGGGACGCGTGTTGGACCCGGCCTCATCGCGTGGTCCTACCCCTCCCGCATGGCGGGCCCCGGACGACATCGGCCCTCCACAGAGCCTCGGGCAGCCCCTTCCGCCCGATCCTGCACGCACCAACCCTACCGGTCCGGTTACCATCACGGCCCCCCACACCGCCCTGACTCCATCGTGGGCCCATCACGTCCTGAGCACGAGGCCTCGCCTGACTCCATCATGGGCCCATCACGTCCTGAGCACGAGGCCTCGCCCGACTCCATCTTTGGCCCACCACGTCACGAACACGTGGCCGCGGCCCCGGCCCAGGCCCCAGCGAAGCCCCGACATCGAGGCGCCAAGATCTACCCAGGTGGTCGAATGGCCACTCGACAGATCCCGGAGGAAGGGGAGTTTCGATGGGCCTCCAGCCGTCCCCGGACGCCTGGTATCGATCGCCCCCGGCATCCCTGGGTGCTGGCTCCACCCCCCTGCTGGGTGTCTGGACACCATCTTCCTGGCCCCTCTGGCCCCCAGGCGCGAGGGTCCGGACATCAAAGGACTCCAGTCCTATATATGGGCCAGCCCCGGAGTAGGACGGCAGTTGTATCCTGGACTGGAAAGCCCTGCTGACGCTGTCACGGCCGACACCAGAAGAACTCATTTCCCTGTAACCTGAAGATACCCTGAGAGCCTGCTGGCGCTGCCGCGGCCCACCTTTGCCGAACCATCTCTGGAGCCTGCTGGCGCTGCCGCGGCCCACCTTTGCCGATCCATCTGGAGAGCCTGCTGGCGCTGCCGCGGCCCACCTTCGCTGAACCATCTCTGGAGCCTGCTGGCGCTGCCGCGGCCCACCTTTGCCGATCCGTCTTGAGAGCCTACTGGCGCTGCCGCGGCCTCCTCTCCGACGCCAACCACCTGTCGAGTCCTGCTGGCGCTGCCGCGGCTCGACCTCTCGGAACCCCCGGCTCAAGGAATGAGAGCTGTGCGCAGGGTATCCCTTCCTGCACCCCTATCAAGACTGTCCCGCTACCCTAACCCTTTTACGAGACTTTACAGATCCCTCGATCTGCTTGTACATATCGCTGAGAACCAGCAACCTTTATTTCCTGATAAAGCTTACTAACTCAACCTTGTGTGATGTCCAATTACAGTGTTGTGGTTACTCTGCTGTCCGATCCTAGGAGAGGGCCCTCACCCAGGAGGCCTCTCGGTAACGCTCGGCTACTTCTTGACGGAGAGGTGGACCTAGGGGTGGTCAGTCAGACATCTTCTGCCTCCCCCGGGGTCGCCTTTCTAACACTGACAGAGTAGTTTATTTTTATAAGCGTGTCACTGTGTTTCCATGTACTTGTGTGTCATTGTATGTGTGCTTCTGCCGCTGCGTGCAGTGCTAAATTTGTGAAAAGATAAGTGCAAGGGTCCAAAGTTTTTCTTAGGGGCCCGACGCATCTGAATGCTCAGGTTACCAAATACCAAGGCAGTCTCATCTTGATTCCACATCTTGCCTCTTTCTTTCATCGCCCTACACTACTTCTCTCTTTGTGGCACTCTTGTAGGTTTTCCTTCTTCCTCTCAGTTGTAGGGAGGCTTTGCTTTCTCTTTTTGTCAGTTTTCCTCCATTTTCTCCATTTTCTGCGTTCCTTTCTGTGTTTTTGTTCAAAATCTATTAGTCAAAAATAAATCGCGTTCCCAAAAAATGAACGCTAGTGTCTAACAGGGGCCCACATTAAGAAATGCCTGTCTGAATGAATGAATTTAATGCATAATTACTTAAAATCATTGAAAAACTGCGATACAGTATCAAAGTTAATATTTTATATCTTGTGTACTTCTCATGTATGTTGTCAGTCGAGTTTTTATGGATTTGCAAGTTTGGGAATGTCTTTCAAATTTTCAAGTTATTGTCCAATAATGTCAATTTAATAACAGAAGCTGCCATAATCGAGTAAGCCCTCACTCTTGCCATAAGAGCTTCAGTTTGTTCCTTAGTGTAATATGTGTGTTCGTTATGTATGTTTATTAATCGTTATTCACATCACAAATGAGTCTAATGCTGTCAATGAATATAGCACTACCGAGATACCGCTATGCCTTAGATCACCCCACCATGAATACACTCACCATGGAAAAGCAACCGCCCAGATATTCACTATCCTGCCAGGAGCACAGGCACCACGTGATA